>NC_136919.1:115617012-116817012 GCF_949752795.1 Hyperoodon ampullatus
TTAACTGTTCTCTTTCTGCCTTGGAAAACATTGAATTTTGTAGAAGAAAATTTGGCAATGCCCTTCATGGGCCAGACCCTGTGCTGGATCTCTGGTCTCAAGGAGATGATGGATGATCAGGAAATATGGGGCTTGAATGGAAGCAACTCCACTGCCAGACAAACTCAGAGAGTCTGAGCATCAGAAGCTGACAATTTCGGGGACCTGGGACTCTATCTTTATTCCTTTTCTTTTGTTTTTATTTTATACTGGAGTATAGTTACTTTACAATGTTGTGTTAGTTTCAGGTGTACAGTAAAGTGATTCAGTTATACATGTATCTGTTCTTTTTCAGATTCTTTTCCCATTTAGGTTATTAAAGAATATTGAGTAGAGTTCCCTGTGCTATACAGTAGGTCCTTGTTGTTTATCTATTTTATATGTAGTAGTGTGTATCTGTTAATCCCAAACCATAATTTATCCCTCCCCCTTGCTATCTTTCTTCTAACAGAGGGTTTTAAATTAGCATCAGACTCATTCTCTCTTTCTTTCTGTCTTCCCCTAAGTGGGACCATTGCTTACACTGTGTAAAAACCAGATTTGCCAGAATAGTAAAGCATGTTTTTAGCCTGTCTCCAATAACCTCTAAAGAGTTAATCACATCGTTCATCTTCTGGTTGGCTCGGTCAGATATGTAGGTTCCAGATGTTACTGCCCTTTGGAAGACGAAAAACTTAGTCGATTCATCAAAATTGATGGTGACCTGGGATGATTCGTCCTTCCTGACCAGCTCTTTTTAAAACACTGGGTTCGTTTCTCAGTTTTTGTTGATGATTCGTTTGACATTTAGTTGTTTTTTTTTTTTTTTTCCTTGGCTGTGTTGGGTCTTTGTTGCTGCATGCAGGCTTTCTCTAGTTGCAGCGAGCAAGGGCTACTCTTCGTTGCGGCTTTCAGGCTTCTCCTTACAGTGGCTTCTCTTGTTGCGGAGCACAGGCTCTAGGCGTGCAGGCTTCAGTAGTTGTGGCTCGCAGGCTCTAGAGCGCAGGCTCAGTAGTTGCGGTGCACGGGCTTAGTTGCTCCGCCCTTGTCTGTGCACAGGACTATAACCACAGGAGCTACACTGCTAGTCATATAGTCCTGGGGAGTCTTAAACAGCAGCTAAGATGGGATAAAGCAGCTCCCTCCTAGCACATATGCTGCCTCTGTATTCTTGGGTCTTGGCACACTGTGGCATCAGCCTGGAGGCCTCTGGTCTCCGGCAAAGGATGGTAACGTCCTACAGACAGCGGACCACACTGGCCTTTTCATTTCAGCCCTTGGAAGCAGCTCAAGAAATTAAGCTGCTCCGTCGGTGCATCCGTGATCCAGTCTCCGAGCAGCCAACAAGGCCCACTGCTCATAGTCTGGGTAGCCTGTGGATCTGGCTGCCATGGCAAGGGACCTGCCAGATTGAATCAGTTGATGGAGATGCTATAAAACAGGGAGGCAGGAAATTAGGCATTTTTGCTTCCTTCCCAAAGGCTTGGCACGTGCCACCGTTATCCTTGAGCTTTCTTGCCCTTTGGACATCCTCACTCCTAAACTGCTAGTGCCTGGAATGAACTGGGTGTTCAGATCACAGTATCCTGTTTCCACCACAGTCCCCAACTTCTTAGAACTAAGCACAATTGTTTCTGCCTCTGTGTGCACATCGGGCACAAAAAGCCTTGCTGGGATGGTGCCATGCAGGGACCGTATGGCCCTTACTATTCCCGTGCAGCACCCAGAGCTCCGTCTTAACACAGCCAGGGGTTTTCTTGTGCCAGTAGGACCTAACACTCATTGAGAGCCTAGTATATGCTAGATATTGTACTGTGTGCTTTATATGCGTTATCTCATTAAATTCACACAACAGCCCTGAAGGGTAGGGAATAATTTACAGATGAGGAAACCAGGCCTTTGCAAAATTAAGTAGGTGACCAGAGTCGTATTGCTAGCAAGTATTAAAACCAGGATGCAAATCTTGGTCCAGCTGACAGCAGAGCCCATTCGCTGAGATAGATTTTGTGATACCAACAGCCAGGACTTAACTTCTTTGATTCCTTTTGTTGCTCTTGTTGTTTTTGGCCTCACCGTATGTCTTGTGGGATCTCAGTTCTCTGACCAGGGATTGAACCCAGGCCACAGCAGTGGAAGCCCTGAATCCTAACCACTAGGCCACCAAAGAACTCCCTTGATCTGCTTTAAAATGGTCTTGGAAAGGGCTTCCCTGGTGGCGCAGTGGTTAAGAATCCATCTGCCAATGCAGGGGACACGGGTTCGAGCCCTGGTCGGGGAAGATCCCACATGCCATGGAGCAACTAAGCCTGTGCGTCACAACTGCTGAGCCTGTGCTCTAGAGCCCATGAGTCACAACTACTGAAGCCCGTGCGCCTAGAGCCCGTGCTCTGCAACAAGAGAAGCTACTGCAATGAGAAGCCCCCGCACTGCAACGAAGAGTAGCCCCCAGTCGCCACAACTAGAGAAAGCCCGCACGCAGCAACGAAGACCCAGTGCAGCCAAAAATAATAAATAAATTAAATAAATAAATTTAAAAAACAAACAAAGAGAAAACAGTCTTGAATTAAGCACTGTCCCCCAGGCCTGTGCTTTTAAGGAAATCAGGGCAAGCTCCCAGTATCCGAGCATTCGTCTTTCCTAGTTCCTATAGCAAACTACAGATGATTAGGGGAAAGAAGCATTGGTCAGACGATTTTGGTTAGAATTAGCGCCAGTTTTGCCTTTCCTGTTGAGGTTCTGCAGACCAAATTACTTTGCATATTATATGAGTTTGGGTAACATTTTCATAAGTTTTTTAGCATTGTTGTTTTATGGAAAGGAAGCAAAAATTGAAAGGAGAAAAGCCAGTGAACTCTTCTTATCTTGACTTGTCTGGCACCCAGCCTTTCAGGTGAATCCTCTGGGTTCTTCCGTGAAGACTCTTCAGGAAAGAATCTGCTCCTGACGAGGAGAACCAACTGACCATTTCTTTCTTTCTAGAATGCTGGGGTTGGATCTGGTCGTGCGGGACGACAACGGGAACATCTTGGACCCAGATGAAACCAGCACCATCGCCCTCTTCAAGGCCCATGAACTGGCCTCAAAGAGGATTGAGGAAAAGATCCAAGAAGAGAAGGTGAAGCTTCCTCAAATGTGCAGACTTTGGCCACAGAGGTTCCATTTTTGCTTTTGTTTTTAATGAAGGAAAAGGAGTTAAGACAACAGAGGTGGAAATGTTATTTAGAAAATCATTCATTTCCTCATTTTAGAAGCAAAATATTACAAAAAGAACAAGGCAGTTTTGTATATTCTGACCTGGGAAGATTGCAAAGATAATGTATTAAGCAGAAAAGAGCCAGATGCCGAACAGTGTGTATAAAAGACTATTATTTGTGTTTCAAAAAAGAATATACATACATCTGTGCTTGCCTATGTGCAGACTAACTCTGTAGTGATAGACAAGAAACTGACAATTAATGGATGCCTCTGAGAAGGAGAACTGGGTGGGAGAAAAGCCTCTTGACTCTGTAAACTTCTATATTTAGTACATAGATCATGATTTCCAAAATAATATTTACAAATAAAGTGTTTGAAAGATTTTAAAAATAGTAATTGGACAATAAATAAAAATTCAAAAGTTATAGAAAAAGAGAAAAAGAAAAAAGTCACCTATATTATGACTGCCCAAACATACTGATGTTTAGGTATATATTCTTCCAGTCTTTCTGTTCTAATGAGTCGAGGTTTCTGTTTATTTCATTTAGTTTGTAGGTTTTATTTCTTCAGCACAGTTGTAATACCATTTCATTGTGTTTCTGGATCTAATGGCTAATCATGCCTGAAGGTGGACCTGTCCAGTGGAATCTCTTATTTGCAGTGAGAGTTATTCCCCGAAAGAAGGATAATGAATCATGATGTTTATGCTTCTGAGGTTTACCCAGAAACTGTTGTGAGAGATGAGAACTTCTTAAAGCTACTAAACCCCTGAGTTACCATAAACTTTAGATATATGCTCTTTAGACAGCATTTATTGAATTACTTGGGTTCAAGGCGCTTCACAGGACCGCCTCGATCATCTAAATAATCATGGTTCTATTTTTCTCACTTGATCACTTCTCCACTTACACACACTTTCTTCTCAGTAAGTGCTTCTCTCGGGTGGTAATTACATTTGGCTTCCATTTGCAGGCCAGGGTCTTTGCTAGTGTTTCCCACTTGCTGAAACCAAAATGCTTTTCTGTCTTGTCCTCTGTGTTCAGTCAATTCTGCAGAACGTGGACTTGCGGGGCCAGTCCATCTTCAGTGCCGTGCATACCTACGGCCTCTACGTGAACTTCAAGAACTTTGTCTGCAACATTGGGGAAGATGCAGAGTTGTTCATGGCCCTCTACGACCCAGACCAGTCCACGTTCATCAGGTAGTAGAGACCCGGGTCATCTTCCGTCAACCTTGCAGAAATACCCAGCCTTCACCTATCTCCTCCCTGAGGATTTCTTTGCTGGGTTTGAGAGGTGAAGATGGAGCAGAAGGGGAGGATCTCTAGGCAGTGGAAAATAAACCCCTTTGGGTCGCTTAGCCATTCTGAATAGCTGCTGGAACAGTGCAGTAGTACAGTTTGTGTACTCCCTGGGTCTTAGAAATCACAGAAAACTCATCCGAACATGGTGACAGGAGCAGAGAATTCAAAGGGGAGTATAAGAGAGGGGTGAGGGAGGGATGACTCATCAGAGCACTGAGAATTTTAGGACAGTGAAACTATCCTCTATGATACTGTCATGGTGGCTGTGTGTCATTACACATGTTTCCAAACCCATAGAATGTCCAACACTAAGAGTGACCCCTAATGTAAACTGTAGACTCGGGGTGATAAAGACCTCTCAGTGTAGGTTCAATGATTATAACAGTGATTGTACCATTCTGCTGGGGGTTGTTGATAAAGGGGGGGCATGGAGGGGGGCCCAGGGGAAATCTGTACCTTTGGCTCAATTTTGCTGTGAACCCAATACTGGTATAAATTAAAGATTTTAGCGGGTGATTCTAGGCTTTATTCAACCCTATAGTCATGCTGCCGCTGAGCAGCTAAGAAAACAGGTTTATTCTTAAGAAGATGGTTAAAAGTAATTACTGACAAATTATTTATTATTTTTTTAAATAAATTTTTTAAATAATTAAGTTATTTATTTATTTATTTTTGGCTGCGTTGGGTCTTTGTTGCTGCGCACGGGTTTTCTCTAGTTGTGGCGAGCAGGAGCTACTCTTCGTTGCGGTGCATGGGCTTCTCATGGCGGTGGCTTCTCTTGTTGCGGAGCACGGGCTCTAGACACACGGGCTTCAGTAGTTGTGGCTCGCGGGCTCTAGAGCAGAGGCTCAGTAGCTGTGGCGCATGGGCTTAGTTGCTCTGTGGCATGTGGGATCTTTCCGGACCAGGACTCGAGCCCGTGTCCTCTGCATTGGCAGGCAGATTCTTAACCACTGCGCCACCAGGGAAGCCCCAAAATTGTTTGTATCTAAAATAGAAAGCTTATTGCAGTGTGGTGCTGTGGATTCCAGGGGATGGACTTGGAATGATTCTTATAATATTATATTCTTGATTCAGCAAAACTGAGACTTTTATACAAAGAATTTGAGATGGAACATAGACCCCAGATAGAATCTGGTAGAATCTACTGTGTCTGTGCCCGTCTTGAGCAGTGCTTGTTGTGGGGATGTACTGGGTGTGCCTCGGAGAGCCAGGCTACAGCCAGGAGACCAGAGGGCGGTCATTGGTGTGGTCTCAGACCTGCCTGGTGAACTTCACTGGGCTCTTCTGGGCCACCTTTCGACCCTATTAAGTCTATACTGAGAGCAGCTTCCTCCCCAGTTAGGTGCTCATTGAGAATTTTTTTTTTCCCTTCATCAGTGAAAACTACCTAATTCGTTGGGGCAGCAATGGAATGCCCAAGGAAATCGAGAAGCTCAATAACCTTCAAGCGGTCTTTACTGTAAGTCCTACCTATGTTTAACCCTTTCCTTTGTTTGCGATATTCACAGGTGCACGTGACAAGTATATGGAAAATTTAAAAATGGACACATGAAAATAACAATCATCATAATCTCTCTAGCAGGAGTGACCCACTCATTTATTCACCAAATATTTCTTGAGCGCCTGTCAGAGGCCAGGCACTTGAGATACATCAGTGAACACATCAGATAATGTCCTGGTTCTCAAGGAGCTTTTTGTCCTAATGGGGAAGTCAGTAATAAACAGTAATCAGATAGATGAGGACTTGTATAGAATGTTAGAGGTCGTGAGTGCTTTGGGGGGATTGGGAGTTTCTGGGCTGGGGGAGGGTTGCTGTATTAAACAGGTGGGTCAGGGCAGACCCTGATGAGCAGGAGCCTTTGAGCAAGAACTTCCAGTTGACAAGGGGGTGAGCTGTGCAGATAAAGGGGGGGACCTTCCAGAGCCAGGTTACAGTCGGGGCAAAGACCGGACTAGACTTTTCTGTTGGCTTGTATTTTAATGGACTTTTCCCTCTCTTTCTCCACTTCCCCGAGGTAGGAGATGTGCTGCTGTAAATGGATCAAGAGCCAGGAAATGTATTGGGCTAGAGCTTGGGGCCTGGTGACTCTCTTTTTCATGGGCTAGGAACTTTCTTGGGATTCTCTCCCCTTTTTTTTGACATCAGTGCTTGGAATGCCCTGGAGCTGCTGTCACCTGCTCTGAGCAGCCTTGGTGGGCAGGTTTTCCAGCTCCCATTAAGCCTAAAAGAGATACTGGCTTTCTTTTCTTCCTTTTTCCCTTAAGCCACACCCATATTTTGTCTGCTTATTCTCTTACCACTCTTACAGTCAGGAAAACAGAGTCTAAGGTAAAGCACCAAAGGAAGTGATAGGAAGGTGCATTGGTCCCTGCTTCCTGCCTGCCTGCCTGCCTGCCTTCATTTCTGCTTATTATTATTCATTCCATCTATTAACCTCCTACCCCTATGACAAAAGTCATCTATTAACTGTCCCTGCACTGACCCATCCACATCTTCACCACCTAGTAAACATCGACAAAAAAGAGCTTAGAGCTCTTCCCAAAACCTCTCCCCAACACGCAGAGTATTTCCTCAATTCTAAGATATGTGAGGGTTTTTTTCCCCTGAAATTAAAAGGCATTTATCAGTCAATGCGTACATTATTTAAAAAAAAACAAAAAACAACACATTTAAAAAGGTGTTGTTGGGGGGCTTCCCTGGTGGTGCAGTGGTTGGAAGTCCGCCTGCCGATGCAGGGGACGCGGGTTCGTGCCCCGGTCCGGGAGGATCCCACATGCCGCGGAGTGGCTGGGCCCGTGAGCCATGGCTGCTTAGCCTGTGCGTCCGGAGCCTGTGCTCCGCAATGGGAGAGGCCACAACAGTGAGAGGCCCACATATCGCCAAAAACAAAAAAAAAAAAATAAAAAAAAATAAAAAAAAATAAAAAGGTGTTGTTGGATCATTGGTCCATCTTTCTAATCAATACCGTTTCAGAATAGCCGCAATTCACCCCGTCCCCGCCTCCCCCCACCAATTAGGCCCTTCCTATATGCAAATTTCATGTCCAACTTTTTCAATTAAATAAAATGTGGTGACTGATTCTTTGGTCATTGAACATTCTACAGAAACTTCCTTTATACATGATTGCATATTATTAGATAATATCAGTGTGCCCCAGTTTATGTAACCAGTCACTTAAAGTCTTTATCTTTCTATTAACAGAAGCCTCACAAAACCTAGAGTAGAAATTCAAGGGTGAATATCATCATCGGTATATATTCCTATCTTGGAGACCTGAGTTAATTTGATTATAGTAGATAGATATGGATGGATTGTTTAAAAAGTAATTCTTGATTCAGTAAAGAGGCCTTGGATAGCCGTTTCATGAAAAGAATTTGAGATGCAGTTAAATCATTTCTGATACTAACGCAAATGAGATGTGAGCTCTTTTGTGGGTTTACTCACCAATCCTTAGGAATACAAACAAGCGTAGAGCATGAGCCACAAAAAGACAGAGACATTTCATCTACACGTTTCTCATTAGTCAACACACGCCCAGAGGCTCTCGATGGATCTCTCTCATAAAACAGATGAATAATTACAGAAAGCAGTGCATGGAAATTTCTGTGTTATAGTTGCCTCACAGGATTATTTGGAAGGTGAAATGAAATATCACCAGCATGTGTAGATACCCAGTAAATGTCAATGTCTTGTAAGTTTTAATTTCATTTGACACTGAAACGCGTCTGGTGCTCAGATATGCCCTGGCCAGGATATAAAGTAGCAATGACAAGGGACCCCATTTTTACATACCCTGCGTAAACTGGAGACTTGAGATTGAATACGATCTGATTTATAAATTTGAAGTAGAAGCTGGGGAATTTTTAAAAATTCTTTTTTTGAATACAGTCCTTTTTCTCTGATGCTATGATAGTTCTTGGGTGGATAGGGGGAAGAGAGGAGTCCTTCTGATATTTCAGCATTAGGAAGTATGCTCTGAACGGTGTTTTATTTTTATTTATTTATTTATTTATTTATTTATTTTTTTGCGGTACGCGGACCTCTCACTGTTGTGGCCTCTCCCGTTGCGGAGCACAGGCTCCGGACGCGCAGGCTCAGAGGCCATGGCTCACGGGCCCAGCCGCTCCGTGGCATGTGGGATCTTCCCGGACCGGGGCACGAACCCGTGTCCCCTGCATCGGCAGGTGGACTCTCAACCACTGTGCCACCAGGGAAGCCCTGAACGGTGTTTTATTGTAGAGTGCAAAGAAAAGAGAAATGAATGTGACAGGGTGATGTAGTGTGACCTCCTTTTCTGTTCTCTCTGCCCCTGTAGGACCTCAGCAGCACAGACCTCATCCGGCCCCGCATCAGCCTCGTGTGCCAGATTGTCCGGGTTGGCCACATGGAGCTGAAGGAGGGCAAAAAGCACACATGTGGACTCCGAAGACCCTTTGGAGTAGCAGGTACAGAAAGAACCCGAGGTGGATGTAAAATGGTACGGCCACTGGGGAAACAGTATGGTGGGGCCTCAAAAAATTAGATTAGGATCCAGCAATCCCACTTCTGTATCCCCAGACGAATTAAAAGCAGGGTCTCAAAGAGATATTGTCATACCCGTGTTTACCACAGCGTGGTTCACAATAGCCAAAGCAACCCAGCTGTCTGTTGACGGATGAATGGATAGACAAAATGGTCTTTCCATACAGTGGAATGTCATTCAGCCTTAAGCAGCCCGTGTCCCCTGCACTGGCAGGCGGATTCTCAACCACTGCGCCACCAGGGAAGTCCAATGTGAATGTTTTTAATGCCACTTTGAGCTGTACATTTAAAAATGGTCAAAATGGCAAATTTCATGTTATGTATATTTTTCCACAATAAAAAAAAAATTAAAAGAAATACAGAGAAGAGGGAGGAAGGAGAGAGGAGACCCAGAGACAGTGCAAGATGAATTTGGTTGTTAGTGTTAGCATCAGACACACCGCATTGACTGCCTGAAACTGCCAGGTAGCTTTTTGTGGGTTGTGTGTCCTCACCTAGATGCCCCTCCTTTGTTTCTCCCTCACTGCCCAGCACTGTGTCTTGTACACAGCAGGGCCCTCTCAGTAAAGCCTCCGTGTGGCTGTTGTAATCTTCCCTGACTGTGGCTGCCTATTGATTTTAATTGAATAAAATTCTCCTGGGAAAGTGGTTTGTATGTCTAGGAAATTGGCTCTTCCAAGGCAACATTGCTTTCAAAGAGGGTCCTTGGCTTAAATCAAACTCCATAACCTTCCAGGAGGCCCTCCATTTTCCTCTGTAGTTTGTTAAATGGAGGAAATATATTTTTGGTCTTGTACCGACATTTTGGTCACTAAGTAGTTTTGAAAGCCATCAATTCTGCCCCTGGAACGAGGGCCCAGAAACTGCAAGTTGTCAGGGCTGACCTGTGGATTACGTGGCTGGTGAGGCAGCCTCTGTACCCCAGGAGGCTGTGTGCCTCCTGCATCCCTTGAACGGCCTTGCACTGCACCTGCTCTCAAGGTTGGCTCTCAAGGCTCTGTCTAGAGGGGACAGCACTACTTCCTGATAGTGAATTAAAATAAAAGCCCAGAAAAGGCAAGGAACCCTGGCCCAGGACTGCTTAGCCATCTATACGGCAGTCTATTCTTTCATAAAAGATTTAAAGAATATTCAAGGTTGTTGTCTTTCAAACTGGGCCGTAGAGATTCAAACATCAAGCTCAAGGCTTTTCTTTGCTCTTCCATTTCAGGCTGTATGTGTGTTCATTCAGGGCGTGGAGATTAATTTACTTTGAGCCTTGATGCCAAGCATCAGAAGTTAGGAGTAACTAGATGTCATTCAGAAATGAACTCCCTATTTAGGGGTTCAAATAGAAATTCTCCAGTGTGTGTGTGTGTGTGTGTGTGCGTGCACGTGCATGCATGCAATGTTTTCAGGGGTCTATTAAGGGCTGATAGCAAGTTGATGTCATGCCCTGCTTCCTACAGCTTCCTTTCACTAACTTTATTCATTCCCAAGCCTTATGCACTATATGTTCGGGTTGAATTGAGAAAGCATTTCCTCCCTTGTCTTTAGTTTTTCTTATGATTATTGTCTCATATCTCAGTATTTCTTTTAACCGCCAAACGGATTACCTGTGGCGTGGATCATTAGTGTGTGTTTTATGGCTAGATTGTAATTTATTAACCAAGGAATGGCTTCTTGCCGTGGCCCCTGCCTAACCTCAGCAGCTGTAGAGTGAATGGCCCACTTATTAGTTCTCTAGGCAGCAGGCATGGTTAGGTTAAATGGTTTGGCCCTGTCATCACTGTTGGGTTCATACCCTGGCTTTACCACTTAACTTCTGACCTAGGGAAAATTACCTACCTTTCCTGTGGTCAGTTTCCTCATCTCTTAAAGTAGGGCTAACATGAATATTTGTATAAATAAGATAATCCATGCAGTAGGGTTACAACAGCGCTTCCTTAATTAATAGCTCTTACCGGGCATCAAAGACCAAATCACTATATGGTCTTCTAGTGTGTGCTGTTGGTGTCCTGGCTGCCCACCCTTCATTTATGTGGAAACCAGGTGAGAAAATGTCAAATCAGAGGGACAGTGGACCACTGCAAGGCTTGAGTTCCTCTCCCAGGTCTTTTATTCTATTGACACTCCTGCCAAAAAAAAAAAGGAGTGTTCTTGGGGTCTTGGAACGCAGGCTTACTAAAAAGTGTCAGTGTCACGTGACTCAAGAATTCACCAACTTGGTCTAGTAGAATTTTTTTTTTTTTTTTTTTTTTGGCGGTACGCGGGCCTCTCACTGTTGTGACTTCTCCCGTTGCGGAGCACAGGCTCTGGACGCGCAGGCTCAGCAGCCATGGCTCACGGGCCCAGCCGCTCCGCGGCATGTGGGATCTTCCCGGACCGGGGCACGAACCCGTGTCCCCTGCATCGGCAGGCGGACTCTCAACCACTGCGCCACCAGGAAAGCTCTAGTAGAATGTTTTAAAGGAGGTAGTCTGCAGGGTTGATCCAAGAATACCCAGGCCCCTGCCTGAGCCCCTGATGAATTGATCTTCTGCTAGGCTGGGTACACTGGGAGTCATCATTGGCAAAGAAAGAAAAGAAACGTCCCTGCTCGCTCTTGTTCTCTTTCTTCCTCCAGGGTTCTATGTTTGCTGATACTGTAATTTTCCATAGTTCCTCACTGAGGCCTGAAGCAAATTAGTTTCTTTAATTAAGTTTTGTCTTTTTCCTAGTGATGGATATTACCGATATCATACATGGGAAGGTGGATGATGAAGAAAAGCAGCATTTTATTCCCTTTCAGCAGTAAGTACTTTGGCATTATCCCAGGTGACTTGAGACCTGGATTAGGCCTTGGGATGGTGTGTTAGAACCAGGTGCTAGGAACCTTTTGCCCAGTTAGAAAAGGAAAGCTCTTAAGTGGGGAGATTGTCGGAGCGGCGCTGACAGACTTTATTCAAAGTCCTTCATATTGCACTCCATTAAGAGGGTAACTGAACTTTCCTGATTCTACAGAAATGATCAAAGGAACATAAGGGGCAAACCTACCAGATTATGGTGCCATTTAAATGCCAGAAATGCCAAAGTTTGTACTTTGTCCTATGGAACAGGTATCACAGAGGACGAGGAATCAAGTAGAAAAGCACAGGGCTTCTCAGACTGTAACCTGCACATGAATCACCTGGGATCTTGTTAGAATGCAAAACACGATCTGGTGGGTCTGGAATCTGCATCTGACAAGCTTCTAGGTGATGCTGCTACTGCAGGTCTGGGGATCACACTTTGAGTAACAGAGGTTTAGGAGATGCGAGAGTGAAGGGTAGACTAATCCTTGTTTTCCTGCAAGCGGAGGGAAGCCAGCCTGAGAATGCATGGAAGCTTTCCCCGCAGAGCTGCGCTCAGCTCCCCATACTGAGTCTCAGGAGCTGGAGCCCCGGGTGGGCCACTGGGGGACGTTGGAGACCTACTCTCTATCCCCGTAACGCTGCAGGAGCGTGCGTGTGAACATCACGACTGGCTCATACTCCAGCAAGCATGCGCCCCTGACCTCGCACAGGTGGCTGGGACGTTGCTGGATCTGACTCCTAACAGGGCAGTCGTGTCAGTGAGAAAAAATGATTGTTTCGGCCGGTATGCGGCCACCACAACAGATCAATATGACAAACGGAGAATTCCAGAAACCAGCCCAAGGATATTTGAGTTAATATGTGATTTTATTAGTAATAACTAATATGGTTATATATTTTTTAAAATTATTTTAAAATATTAATTTTAAAATCAGTGGAGAAAGATAAACTCTGCAAAAGATAGTGTTTGAGAAAATTAGCTAACCATTTAAGAAACATCAGTTAGATCCTCATCTCCCACCTTATGCCACTGTAAATTCCAGATGATAACATATATAAGTGTAAGAGCCAAAAATCTTAAAGTACTATAGGGAAACAAAAATTTTATACGATGTGATGTGTGGGAGGCCTTTCTGAGTCAGACACCAAAGATTCGCCTAAAGAAGAAAAATTGATAGGTTTAGCCACACAGAAATTTTAGACAACTTATACATAGAAAAAATTTAATAAAATCTTTGCAATGTCTGTGAAAAAGAATAAATATTTCTAAATGATAAGGAATTAATACAAGTTCATAAGGAAGTAAGAAGGAAACACACATGCAAAGAAATGGCCTATAAATTCATTGAGAATCAATGAAAGGCAAATGAAACAATGAGGTTTAGTTTTGGGGTTGACGAAGTTTTAAAAATATATGATATCCAGCGTTCAGTGGGTATAAATACTACTTATAAGAATATAAATTGTTACAATGCATTAAAACCCTTAAAATTTAGAAATTCCAAAGAAGAATATACTCCATAATTAACAGTGACTATTTCCGTTGGTGTAACTCTAGGTGATTTTGCCCCTCTTTTGGTTTAACTGCTTACTATTCTTACTACAATAAATAGGTATTATATGTAATTTTATTTAAAATATAAAAATCCTTATCTTGCATTTTAAAGTCCAGCACTTTTGGATAAGTTTCTAAATAAAATAGTATAAATAGTTTGTGCTAAGTAGTGCTTCCCTTCTCATCCAGAAGCTGCTATTAATAATTTTTAAAATATGTACTTATCGGGGCTCCCCTGGTGGTGCAGTGGTT
This sequence comes from Hyperoodon ampullatus, assembly GCF_949752795.1. Classification (NCBI taxonomy): domain Eukaryota; kingdom Metazoa; phylum Chordata; class Mammalia; order Artiodactyla; family Ziphiidae; genus Hyperoodon; species Hyperoodon ampullatus. The sequence goes on from NC_136919.1 coordinate 115,630,674, forward strand.
GAGAGTCTGCCTGCCGATGCAGGGGACACGGGTTCGTGCCCCGGTCCGGGAAGAACCCACATGCCGCAGAGCGGCTAGGCCCGTGAGCCATGGCCGCTGAGCCTGCGCGTCTGGAGCCTGGGCTCCGCAACGGGAGAGGCCACAGCAGTGAGAGGCCTGCGTATAGCAAAAAAAAAAAAAAAAGTACTTATCTAGTATTCTACCACCTATACACTGACCCTCCAAGAATGTAGTGAGGTAAATATTTTATGTAGCTTAGTGCTAGTGTGAATTATGACACAACTTTCAAATTCATGAATTTGAAAATGTTCCCAATGTAAATATGTATATTTAAGTATATTAAATAAGTGTGATATATTAAATTAATACATATAATATATTAAAATATATAATTTTATATTAATGCATTAAATTAAATGATTTCATATATTAAACCAACTATATTACAATATCTTATGTAAATATAATAAATAAAATACATAGCATAAATATGAATATATAAATACATAAAATATACTTGTGATAAATATAAATAATTTTCATATCCATGAATGTTGTTTGTATTATATATACATATATTATAATTATGTCCTATGTATATATGTATAATATATGTATATTTTATATGTATATATGTACTAGGAGCAGCACTCATAGATGTGGGAGTTATATGAAATATTTTATAATAATATATATAATATTATATATGTTTCAATATATATGAATTATCGAGGCAGCATTCATGGATATGAAATTTATTCTATTCCATACAAATAATATTATAAATATATATAAAATAGCCACATTATGGGTATGAGTTATCTCAAATGTGTTTCTCTGTATTTGTCTCACTTTCTGAGGTGGGTTTCTTCTTTGGTTACTTGCCTCCCCGCTTACTTCCTGAACCAGCTCTTACCTAGCAGCCGTGCTGAAACAGTGAGCTTTCAGACTGTCTCCACCGTATAATAATACAAGCTTTGAGTCTCCAAGGAGCCCAGCCCTAATTTGATTACCACTCACTGTGTGGCCAACAGCCACTGCACAACTTTCATGATGCAAATCACAGCCTCTGGCATTGAACTCCTAAGATTTATGGCAAATGCTTCCATAACTTACCTTGAAAGCTTTGTAGCGATTATTATATTGGGAGAGTTTTATGCGTGTATCCTGCTAGTCTAAGAGGGAGTCATTGGAAAACAACTCAGACTGTCGCAATCCCACTTTTCAGGAACATATTGCAGAATGCTTCCCCCCTATGGTCAGGGTACAGGTCTGAGCCCTTCAGAGAAAGCTGGCCTGTGTGTCGTGGGCAAGAGAACAAAACCACAGCAGAGAAGACTGGCCACCGTTGTCCCGCGCCAGGCTGATATGTAGTTATTGATAGAGCTTGTGCTTTCCATAGAATGGGGGCTGTGTTTGGCTCTTTGATCCCCCTGTACGAGCCTCAGCCTGATGTGATCTTTAAAGTGGCTCTTGTTTGCTAGTGGCTGTGCCATTGCAACCCTAAACATAGTTCTTCATCACGTGGGGTTCTACGAACACCATCCCGAAGCCACTGCGTACCTACCACTCTTGTACATTGAGTATTGTCACTAGATGTGGGCCTTCAAGGCATGTGATCCTGGCCCATTTCCTTACAGATGAGGAAACTGAGGCCCAGAGGGGAGACTCTAGCAGAGCTCACTTGGCAAGTAGAGCGAGAACTGGAGGCTGGGTCTTCCTGCCCCTTCCTCCGTCCATCTACCATTCCATTCCCGCAGCCTCTCCCACCTTACGAAGTTCATCAAGCATCGCCCCTGGTTTTAGTTGTTAACATTTGACCGTTGGTTTTGTGTGTTCTTGGGGTTTATTTTTCCCCTCACTCCCCCAGGTCATTTCAAGATGAATTCGGTGTCTAAGATAGGCCCCCGGTGGGAAAATAAAGATGGAAAGTATCCTGTAGTTAGGTTCCTTTACTGTTTATATTTCCAAATGACGCGCATGGGACCCACCACTATCTGAGGCTGTGCTGCAGAGACTTCCTCTTTTTTCCTTACCAATCATTTCTGACTTTCCTAGAATTGCCATGGAAACCTATATCCGGCAGAGGCAGCTAATCATGTCGCCCCTGATAACATCCCATGTGATTGGGGAGAATGAACCACTCACTTCAGTCTTGAATAAAGTGATAGCAGCCAAGGAAGTGAATCACAAAGGACAAGGTACACAGCCCTATGTACTGAACTGGGAGGGGACGCTGGCAGGGATGCAGGGGTGGTGCTCAGAGCTGAGTCCTTGGACTCTGGCCCTTTCACTATCTTTCTCTGATATAAAACAGACCCTGCTGGGGACTGCCCACCTCAGTTTCCATCTAAAGGCAGTTAAGGCTTAAGAGAGTTGGATCACAGCTGTATTTTGTAAATTCTATAGAACAGATTCTTATCCCATGAGTCTTTCCTCACTTTTGTCTGACCTGTAATCCCTGTGTTGTTTCCACAGGTCAAGGCACAAAGAAAAAGGTTTTTTTAAAAAAAAATTTTTTAAATTAATTTTTATTGTAGCACAGTTGCTTCACAATGTTGTGTTAGTTTCTGCTGTACAGCAAAGTGAGTCAGTTATACGTATACATAGATCCCCTCTTCTTTTGGATTTCCTTCCCATTTAGGTCACCACAGAGCATTGAGTACAGTCCCTTGCGCTATACAGTAGGTTCTCATTAGTTAAGAAAAAGAGTTTTGAGGATAATTATGTTCCACTCTCTGAATATGTTTCTCCCAATACGTTTCCTAAAATTGAGAAGAAGGAGACCAAAGTAATGCAGATGAATATGTATTAATATCACCGAATGGGCTACCTAGCACAACATTTTTAGTTGATTTTAGTACCTCTGTATATCATTTTGTTGACATAGTTTTAACTCAGAGGAGTTCTGCTTATTGAAACTGCATTTTTAACTCAAATAATAAGGGAAAATAGTTTAAACTCTAAAATTCAGATGGTGATGATTTGGGGATAATTTTGAAGATTGAGTCAATTTTTTTTTTTTTTAACCACCCTGTAATTGTCTTCTGAAGTGGAAGCAATTAGGAAACATTTTCAGCATATTTAATTTGCCATGTGTTCACAGTTCTCCTGAGTAGTAAATACATGTGAGAAATCATAGAATCTGAAAATAAATAACTAAATGTATTTCTGTTGTTTTGGAACTCCTAACCTAAGGATATAATTTGTTAGAGTGGAAAACCCTTACACTATATAGATTGCTGTGTATGTACAATTTTTTTTAACAAAACTGAAAAAAGAATACCGTTCCTTCTCCTCCTTCTTAGCAGTACACTTTTCAAATGTTTTCATGCTCTTCATAAATATTTTTTGTGGCTGCGTAATATTCCATTGCTTGGATTTTTTTTTTTTTTTTTGAGCATGGAATCCCTAGGTAAACACTTAAGCTTTCTATTTTGCTACCATTATAAATTTAAATAACTCTGCTGTGACTATCTTTATACATGAATCTTTTTCCATATTTAGGACTACCTCCCCAAGAAAATTCCTGGAAGTAGGATTTCTGGGCCAAATGATAGGAATGAGCTTAAACCCGGAGATGTACATATTTCCAGAATACTTCCCATAGGTTTCTTCCTGTGGGCACTAATTACCATATGCCCACATTGCAAACTGATGTTTAAAAATCTTTACCTGTTTCAAAGGTGAAAAGTAGACCACCGTAGCATTTTAAAAAACTACGTGACAGTGAACTATCTGGCCTTCATATGTATTGATATTTAGGAGTTTTCTAAAGTTTTCCTTCCTTTCTAAAGTTTTTGTGAACTCTTTGTGTAATGAAGATAACAAGTTGTCTTACTTAGGACACATACTTTTCAATTTCTGTTTTGCCAAATATTTATAAACTTTTTGTACTTCTTTGTGAATTATATATTCATGTTCTGTTTATTTGTGAGGATCTAAATGTTCTTCTTCTAATGAGTATGAATTCCTAATTTCTTATAAGTATTTCACCATGCCTTTTATAGGCATATGTAGTATATGGTTTATGAAGTATACCTTTTACTTCTTATGAATATCAAAATTTCCGTTTGTATAGATAATTCTTATGCTTTTGTGATTTCTTCATTTGTTTCTCTATTTAGAAAAATGGTTCGTACTCAGAGATTTGATAGTGATACACTTATTTTCTTCTTTAATTTCCTGTCTTTTTTTCTGTTTACTTTTCTGTTATATTAGGAATTTATTTTAGTGAAAATGTGTCGTGAGAGGTTAGATTGATTCTAAGTAGCTAGAAAATTATCCCAGCACGTTTATAGAACTGTTCCATTTTTCATGATTTGTTCTGTCTCTTTTGCTATATGTTTAATTGCTGTATATAATAGTACTTGGTTTTATTGTTTCCATTGATTTATATATCTTTTCTACTACTACTATCCCTCATTACTATAACTTTACAGTATTTTGATATCTGAGAGGGGCTATCTTTAATTTTTTTTTTCCCCAAAGTAAACATCCGTTCACATTTCTGTCAAATTCTCAAAGAAATCTTACTGTGATTTTGTTGGGAGTATCATTAAAATTCTAAGTTAACTAGGGGAGAATTTACATCTTTATAATAATGTGTTTTTGTATCAATACCACACATATATTTTTCTCAGCGTTGGTGTGTGTTTATTATATGGATCATAACAAAGAGCTAAAAGTTTATCTTTTCTTTCTTTAAAGGACTTTGGGTGTCCTTGAAACTCCTGCCGGGGGACCTCACACAGGTTCAGAAAAACTTTTCACACTTGGTGGATAGATCCACAGCAATCGCCCGGAAAATGGGCTTTCCTGAAATAATCCTTCCAGGTAAACACTTTGCTTGGTTCACCTGTTCTGCATCCTCTAGGACTTTGTTCCATGCAGCCATCACTTCTAATGGGACTCTTGAGGCAACATGGATCCATAAGATTTCATTATTTGCATTCAGTGATGTCGAGACAGTGGGAGATAGAGACGGGGTTGCAGTACCTTAGAAAACTACCCAGTGTGCAAGCCCAAGAGAATGCTTTTAAATGTACTCAGAAATTTCTCTTTGCTTTCTCTTCCTTTATGTTCTGCACAAGCCCCTCTAAAATACTTCCTAGACTATCCATTAAGTAGCGCTAAATAGCACAGGTTCTCTGTCCCGAGAATAATTTGCTTCTTCTGCACGTACCTCTTCTCATGATGACATCACCAGCACCGTGAGCTCCTTGCCCGGAAATTCCAGCGAGGTGCCCACTCAGCTCAGACTCAACTGGACCTTCTGCTCCAGTGGCTTAAGCTCCAACTGTGTTCTCGGCTCTCCCCATACTTGTGATGACAAGAATGTAAACATTCTGCAGTTTCCTACTGTAGTTTCATCTTTTTTTGCCACCACGTGTTGGTAATCTGCATATGTGTTCTCGTGAATTCACTGATTTAACCCATTTACCTTCTTTTTTTAAAAAATAAATTTATTTTATTTATTTATTTTTGGCTGTGTTGGGTCTTCGTTGCTGCGCACGGGCTTTCTCTAGTTGCTGCCGGCGGGGGCTACTGTTCGTTGCGGTGCGTGGGCTTCTCATTGTGGTGGCTACAGTTGCTGCAGAGCATGGGCTCTAGAGTGCAGGCTCAGTAGTTGTGGCGCACAGGCTTAGTTGCTCCACAGCATGTGGGATCTTCCAGGACCGGGGATCGAACCCGTGTCCCTTGCATTGGCAGGCGGATTCCTAACCACTGCACTACCAGGGAAGCCCCCATTTACTTTCTTTATTGTTATAGTGGTAAAAGGAAATCATCCCCTCGAGGAACCTTATATATGTGTATTATATAAAATATATGTGTTATAACTATTAAAATATAAGTATGTTGTATATTTGATAGATAGGAAGAAAGAATATATGACTAAACAATCTTTGGCATGTTAGGAACATTCTCGAAAGCCAAGCTGTTTATCTATTGCATAAAAATTCAGGTTCTTTTAAACTAATACAAGATCTTGTTCCTCCTTTGGGAAATTAAGGAGCAGGAATAATTTGATGCCTCACACATTTCTGTACATGGTGGGTATTAAAAGTATATTTGTGGAATGAATGAATGAAAGAGTTCTAAAATTGAGATTATCATTTTCTTCTTTTCTTATGAAAAGTAGTTTTTCATCTGCTTATTTCATCCCTTCCAGGGCCATTTCACCCTAATACATATTCATCAACACTCTAGGAAAATGTTTTGTCTTGTTGTTTATAAATTAAGTATTGATACTCTTCCTATAACTGAAGGCAGTTTTATTGCTACAGCAAGACCGAAATCTGAAAAACTAAAATAGAGAAGCTTATCTTTTGGACAAAGGGCATTTATCTTGGAAATCTGGCTTGGAAAGATTCTTTCTATTCAATAGTATTGGTTCATAAACTTCCAGGACTATAACAGACTTTAAACATCATCTCAGATGATGGTTCCCAAATATGCTAGTCTTTGGATCAGCCACTCAGGATCACCTGGAAAATATGAAGATACCGATTCCCAGATTTTTCCAGAGACTCTGATGCAGTTTGTATGACCAGGGCTCTGCGGGGGATTCTGGTAATCGGCCAGGTTTGAGGAATATAAGATGTGGACTAACATCCCTCAGCTGGGCTCCTCTCATCATCATTTAAGCAGGCTGCAGATTCATCTTAAACTCCTCCCTCTCCTGCACTTTCTCCTATAGCTAAATTCTTGGAAGAGATTATATACTCTCTGTTTCCTCACCTGCCAGTCTCCCTCTATCCTGTCTGGGATGGCTGTCACTAGTCACCAAAGATTTACAGTGTCACCAAGTCCACTGGATATTTTTAGCGTAATGGTCGCCTCGGGCCATTATGTGCCCAGGTTGACCACTCCCTCCGTGAAATGTTCCCCCTCGCTGTCTGTGATCCCACACCTCTGTTTCTCCATCCCCCTGAGGCCTCTCCCAGGAATCCTTTGCCACCTGAGCATCTTCGACCTCACCTTTAAATGTTGGAGTTCCTCAGTCTTTGGTCCTTATGCCCTGTCTTAGTTTGCTTGAGCTACCCTAACAAAATACTACGGGCCGTGTGGCTTAAACGACGGAAGTTTGTTTTCTCACAGTTCCGGACGCCGGAAGTCCAAGATCAGTGTATCTGTAGGGTTGTTTCTTCTGAATCCTCTCTCCTTGGTTTGCAGGTGGCCCCCTTCTCACTGTGTCCTCACACCGTCACCCCTCAGTCTGTGTGTGTCTGTGTCCCAATCTTTTCCTATAAGGACATGAATCATTTTGGATTAGGACCCGCCATATGACCTCATTTTACCTTATTCACCTCTTTAGCATATGAATTTGGGGGGAGGGGCGCAACTCAATCTGTAACAGGACCCCTTTCCTTCTCCCCTCTGTTCCCTCCCTTGGTGATCTCATCCACTCATTTTGCTTCTGTGTGTTGGTTGCCTCCAAATCCATATCTCTAGGCCCAGGACCCTTCCTTTAAACTCCACAACCATCCATCCAACTGCTTCCTGTCTCAGGACTTGAGTGGGTCCTCTTCCCATTGGATCACTCTTCTCCTTGTTTATTTCTTACTCAAAATCCGCATTTGGAACTTGTCATCCTGGGCATCTAGACCTGACTCTTCTGTTGTGTTTTATCTAAGAGCCCCTCATCCATCCAGCTGCACAAACACGAAGCCTGAAGATCACCCTTGACACTCCTTTCCTTTACATCTCACACAAAATTAATGGAGGAGACCTGCCAGTTTTCCCTTTCAAAGGCCGCTCAATGCCACCCCGTTCTCTCCATCCTGTTACCGCTACCCAACTTGTAGCTGCTGTCATCAATTCCCTGGACAAGTGCCAGCGCTTCCTAACGGGTTTTTCTGTTTCTGCTCTTTCTACCTCATTCTCCACACTGTAGCATGAATGATCTTTTATAAATGCCTGTTTTCGTCCCACTCCCTCCTTGCTGAAAACATGACTTCTGTTTGTATTTAGGATGAAGGTAGAAATTCTTCACTTGGCCTGGAGGCCTCAGGAAGACTTGTCTTATGTCTGTCTCTAGCCTCATCTCACCACAGCTTTCCCCTCACTTGAAGACTTCCATCATATATCTACTACCTCCGGGCCTTTGCACATGCTATTCTCTCTCCCTCTTCCTCCCACGCCTCCAATATCAGCTCAAAGGAGAGATTCCCACACCTTCCAAACAAGGTTGGGACTTAGTGTGATGCTTTCGCCGAGCCTGGCCTTTCCCTTCTTTTGTAATGATGCATTTCATCAGGTGATTGTCTGAGAGTGCTTCGCTTGCCCACCAGACTTACAGCTGCATGAGAGCAAGGCTGGTTCATGGCTTACTGTCGTTTCCCAAACACCTAGCACAGTGCTTGGTACAGAGTAGGTGCTCAGTCCGTTTTTTAAGTGAGTAAATCAATATTATTTCATTTTATTGTACCATAATTTATTCAACTGTTTCTGTGGTTGGAAATTGAGGACGATTCCAAGTTTTCACATTCACAAACAATATCACAGTGAATATCCCTATGGATCAATCATTGCTCATGTTTTTTTATTGCAATATAGTTAAGGTACAATCTTAGGTAAGTTTCATGTGTACAACAGTGATTCACAATTTTTACAGGTTATATTCCATTTATAGTTAATAGAAACTATTGGCTATAGTCCCTGTGCTGTACAGCGTATCCTTGTAGCTTATTTTATACGTAGTTGTTTGTACCTCTTCCTCCCCTACCCCTGCCTTGCCCCTCCCCTCTTCCCTCTGCCCACTGGTAACCACTAGCTTTTCTCTATATCTGTGAGACTGTGTCTTTTTTGTTATATTCACTAGTTTGTTTTAATTTTTAGATTCTACATACAAGTGATATACAGTATTTGTCTCTCTCTGTCTGGCTTATTTCACCAATACCCTCCAAGTCCATCCATGTTGGTGCAAATGGCAAAATTTTATTCTTTCTTCTGGCTGAGTAGTATTCCATTGTGTGTGTGTATACACACACCACATCTTCTTTATCCATTCATCTGCTGATAGACACTAAACTGTACTCCAAAGACACTGTGGTATATATAGAGAGATAGAATGAGGTAAGCTACAGGGAACAATACACATAGAAGCTTCTGCCGTATGAATAGTTTATTACCAAGTCAGAACATTTTATATTTTATTTATAATTTGCATCTTATTACATCCTGAAATTTAAAAACGACTCCACACAGCGCACTCACAGTCTGGGTTGTCGTGTTGCAGGAGATGTTCGGAATGATATTTACGTCACCCTGATCCATGGGGAGTTTGACAAAGGGAAAAAGAAGACACCGAAGAACGTGGAGGTGACCATGTCTGTGTATGATGAGGAGGGCGGGCTCTTGGAGGTACGTGGTGTCCCCAGCAGTCCTGCTGCCATCACACGCTCCTTTACAACAACAGGACTTGGGGCATGATGTTAATTGTTCTCCACTGTAGAGTACATTTGGTGTTTCACAAGGAAAAAATAGGAAGTCTTCAATTTGTGATTCGCAGTCACCAATTGTAGTAATAAATTCATGTAGACTCTTATTTTCATGATTTCTCCTGTGCTGAGAAAGACCTTAAGCCACCAGGGATTTCAGGTGTACACTTCCGATGCAGAGATTCTGTATCATTTTCAAGTTATTTAGCCACTTTCAAGACTGATAAGGTCCTCTGGGGCTGGCATGGAGTGGCATTCCTGCCCTGGTCATGTGGAGGGCACACGCCCTCCCCCTGGGTAAGCTAAGCCAGCGGAGATGTGCCTGTTAGAGCTGTTACACCAGAAAGGCTCTTGGTTCGAGGTCAACTACCGCACTCTTTAGATTTAGGAATCAGGAAACTGCAGCCCAGAAAGGATAAGCTGTTTTCTCGGGGAAGCACAGGACTTAATGGTGGCACTGGGAACAGACACAGGTGTCCTGCCTTCCGGTCCACTGTTCCTCCAACAGAAGTGACTCTTCATTCTGACATCAAGGAGAAGGAGAGGCAGGGGGAGTCTTTCATTGTCCCAGCTGACATCTGGCTCCTCTTGTATGAGCCATAGTTACCTGCTTCGGAATGCACTCCATTCACTGAGTCCCTCATGGTGGGGGCACCGCTGAGTACACAACCCCTGCACTTTCCCACAGATACGATCATCTTCCAAGCAATCAGTTGACTAAGTTGTCTTCTGCATAGAGGGATAAGCAGAATGCTGTGGGCCACGGTACGGGAGTGATTTCTTTGTGCTGTAAAGAGAGTCCTTTTGCCCCAGGAGTTCAAGTACACATCTTCACGGCTCTGCTAACTAGCTTGGAAGTGCCCCCATGGAGGCCTGTTGCTACTGAACTAAGTGGTTCATTTCTAGGAAGAGACACAACCCTAAGTTCTAGTGAACATGCCACACCTACACCAGGTCCTTAAAGCAGAGTATAGACAGGACCTCACACAGCAGTGTGTCTGCACACATGCTGGAGCTCCCGGTCACCCTCTCTAGGCCTCTTCCCTGAGATAGGAAAGAAGAAAGAAAGAAAGGACAGTGTATGGCTGGGATGGAAGAGAGAAGAAAAGTTCCAGCAAAGAGGAATGTTAAGCTTGTGCTGGGTGCCTTAGCTACTAGCCATTGAGACACTTGGACCCTCAAAGTGCTAGAAACTCGTTCTTTTTTTAAATTCTTTTTTTATTGAAGTGTAGTTGATTTACAATGTTGTGTTAGTTTCAGGTGTACAACAAAGTGGTTCCGTTATCCATCCATCTGTCTATCTATCTATATTATTTTTCAGATTCTTCTCCCATATAACTCATTAAAAAATACTGAGTATAGTTCCCTGTGCTGTACAGTAGGTTCTTGTTGTGTATCTATTTTATATACAGTAGTGTGTATATGTCAATGCCAACTTCCTAATTATCCCTCCCCACTACCTTTCCCCTTTGATAACCATAAGTTTGTTTTCTATGTCTGTGAGTCTGTTTCTGTTTTGTAAATAGGAATGTTTTGTTCATTTGTATCATTTTCTTTAAGATTCCACATACAAATGATATCATATGATATTTGTCTTTCTCTGTCTGACTTACTTCACTTAGTATGGTAATCTCTAGGTCCATCCATGTTGCTACAAATGGCATTATTTCATTCTTTTTTTTATAGCTGAGTAGTGTTCCATTGTACATATATATATATACACCATATTTTCTTGGAAACTCATTCTCACTCTACTGTTCACCCCCAGATGTAATCAGCTTATGTATGCCAGTGTAAGGCACGTGCTGGCCATGTGGAATACCCTTAGTGTTCTAGATATTACTGCCCCCTCCTAATTTTTTCTTTCCATCCGAAGAAAGCAATTCATCCTGGTGCTGGATACGAAGGCATTTCCGAGTACAAATCAGTGGTCTATTACCAGGTCAAGCAGCCCTGTTGGTATGAGACTGTCAAGGTGAGAATGTGTCATCAGTAACCCCTATCATATATGAAACCTCGTTTAGATTCCTTTCTTCTTTTACCCACAAATCGCTCCTCCTTTATCCTGAAGTTTTAGATAGGTTGCCTGTGGTGTGCAATCAGAAATGAATTGATCATCGTAGCTCCGCAGAAGCTCGTTTCTCTTTCGTAAACTTCAGAAACCTTAAGTAACATTCTCGTTCGTAAACGTGTTGAAATTGGAAGAGAGAAACTTGATGTTGTAATGATGTAAGAGGCTGCCAAGATGGTCCAGAACCAAATGGAAATTTTCACACTCTGCAAGCAGTTTCCTAACATTTCTTTCCTTCTTGGCCTCTAACCAAGTTAGCTGGGCTTCTTTTCAATTTAAATATGTGTCTTACAGATCCCAAAGTGCTCTTGAGATCAGTCCACTCGTGTGAGCCTCACAGTAGCTCTGCGACAAATGGTCCGAGTTGCAGTAGCCCATTTTCTGATGACATAACTGACGCTCAGAGAAGTGAAGCGACCAAGTTCCTCTAGCTGCTCGTGTCAGAGCCTAAGCTGGATTCCACTTCTTCTGAGCCCCAGACTCCATCAACTCTTTCCTTTTTTGTTGTTCTGGTTTTTTACTGAAGTATAGTTGATTTACAATGTTGTGTTAATTTCTGCTGTATAGCAAAGTGATTCAGTTATACATATCTATACTTTTTTTTATATTCTTTTCCATTATGGTTGACTTCAGGATATTGAATAGAGTTCCCTGTGCTATACAGTAGGACCTTGTTCTTTATCCACATCGGCTTTTTCTGATTGTCAAAGTTTTATGAGCTCTCCATAGAAAACTAAAACAAACAAACAAACAAAAGTTGTACTAATATCTTAATTCAGAAGTAACCATTTTCCACAATTTTATATACTTCATAGGTTTTGGATCATGCCATTCATACAAATTTATATTGTGCCTTTTCAACTCTCTTGAGGCATTAAAAAGCCTTCAGAAGTATATTTTTAGATACTTGCATAATATTCCATTATATAATCATGCCATAATTTATTTAACTATTTGCTACAAATTCTCTGCTCTGTACATTGCTCCATGCCTCTGTTTCCCCTGTCTCTTCTGTATATGTAAGCAGCAAAAAAAAAAAAAAAAAAAGCTTCCTTGTCCCCAGTATTTTATCTTTTCCTTCTATTACAGGCCCTAACTATTAACGTATCCATGTACACCTTGCAGTCTTGCACACAGACCTGAAAATACTGGTCTTTTCCCCCTGAAGTATCTCCTGCTTCACACTTGAGAAAGCACTAGAAATTTGTAATATCTCCATTTTCAGAATCTATGATAAACAGCAAAGATGATCTTCTCTTGAGATTCTTTTGGTTTTGAAAAATAGCTAAATCTCCTTTGAATGAAACCCTACACCAAATCTAACTCTATAGGAATTACTCCTGTGATCAGATACTAAAATGTGCCTCACTTTATAAAATGAACTATGAGTGCAGGGGACTGTATTGATATTCCTTTTTATCATGCAGGTATCCATTGCTATAGAAGAAGTTGCTCGCTGCCATATAAGATTTACCTTCCGACACCGGTCATCTCAGGAATGTGAGTATTAGGAGGTCTACGACATATTTCAATCAAAACAGTGTTTACTCTTGCTTGACGGCGCTTTTGTGGGTCTGTAGAATGAGATACTTGGCATCTTTATTTCAAGATCCAGTGAAGCTAAGGAAATCTTAAAATGAATTTTTCTAGGCTTCCAAGATCTGTGTTTATCATTGTGTATCAGAATTTCCCTGAAACGTGCTCTATGAATAGTAAGGTTCTACAATGCTAATAGATGCTGTCTGACAAAAAGTGTTTCCCAGTTGAATAGGGATAGAAAGTACTTGTATATTATGTCTCCCTCTTAGACATTCACCGTGTATGTTGCCACATTGCTGAGAAATCCTGAAGCAAGAAAACTGTTCAATCTGTTGTTTCCCCAATTTTTTTTTCATCAAAGAACTATTTCAAGTCTTAGATCACAGTTTATGAGTTGACTTTCCTAAGGTCTGAACAGAGGAGAATATTGATTATTTTCAGATTGATCATAACATTTCTGGAAGTGTTGTTCTCATTCAGCATAAAAATGCAGTCCTTCCTCCCAAACTGAATTTTCTGAATGCCATCTACCTACCAGACTGCAGGCCAGGCCCTGGGTAGATGACAGCAAATAGGACACAGTCACTGCTCTGCAAAGTCTCTGTGGTCTAGTTAGGAAGAGGAGCAAGAAAACAGGTGATGAAGTTCAGATCAACATGATACGTGTTACAGCAGCAAACATCAGGGAGTAAGCACAGCACCTAACCCTGCCTGGGGATTTCTGCGTAAGGTTTCCTACATCCTAGCTGAGACTTGAAGGTGAGCAGAAGTTAGCCCAGTGAAGGGTGCTGGTGGAGAAATGTGTTTGAAAAGCAAAGTGAGCTCGGTAGGGCTAATGTGGGAGCCATCATGATATTAGATGGAACCATCTGAAATTGCCATTTTTGTAGGTCAGTATCAGATAGTCAAGTATCAGCAAATAGTCAATTATCAGCAATTTCGTACAGTTCTCCGTCATACTAAGCTAGCATTGATCAAGCTCTTAGTTTGTACCAGACACTTTGTGAAGCTCTATTTATACACCATCTTGTATAGTATCTACAGGAATCAATAAGACCCATACACATTTTAATCCACATTTATATGTAAAGAAACTGAGGCACAGAGATGTTAGGTATGTGCCCAAGGTCACAGGGCTAGTAAGTTTCTGGATTGACATGTCAGTGGTCTGATTCCAGACAGGCTAGAGCCAGATCATGAAAGATGAAGGTTCTTTTGAAGTCTGTTATGGAGGAGCCATTAAAGCATGCTGTATGGGTGGTGTTGGTGGTCGTGATTTCGTATATATTTATAAGAGCTTTAGTCACGGTACCCCCAAATTGGCCGTCAATAGGAGAACAGATGAACAAACTGTAGTATAATCCTATGCTCAGCCAATCTGGGTAACATGAGGCACAGCAGACCTTAGAGGTGTGCCTGTGGTGAGAACAGGCCATGAGTCACCCCAGCAGTAGACATTTAAGCAGGGGACATGGTGAGCTCAGAGGCCAACCGCTGAAGACCAGGAGAGAGGCCCTTTGCTTTCTCAGGAGGCCGGACTCTCCTCCCCCAAATGCCACAGGACACACATATCTACTTCTCCTGGCACCAGGGCTACTATCTTGGAAAGAAGAGAGGAACAGAAATCTTAGATGGCATCATAAACCTTGGAAGATAATCAACAAAATACTTAATGAGTCTGTCTGAGAACAGCAGTAGTGAGATAGGTCATGGGAAGGTTTTGGAGCACGGCAGTTGACTTGATTAGATTTGATTTTGGAGATCCCCAACGGGTGGAGAAAAGCTGGAGACAGATCTGTTATGAAGATCTTGTGGGAATACAGGGAAGAGGTGAGGGTGGCCTGGCCTCAGGTGGGAACAGCAGGGATGGAGAGAAAAGGCACAGCCTCCAGAGGCGCTCAGGACGCGGAGTTGGCATGGGGGTGGGGTCAGTGTCAACACCCACAGTTCTGATTTGGATGACCGAGTCGATACTGATGTCATTCATTCACAAATATCGGAAAAGGAGCATACTTGGGGGCACCAGAAGATTTCCGTTAGGGAATTATTTCCTTCAAGGAGTCTGTGACGTGGACAGTACGTATGGCTTTTTGGGGCTTGCTCAACTGTATTGTTTATAGCAGGATTTTTTTTTTTTTTTTGTGGTACGTGGGCCTCTCACTGCTGTGGCCTCTCCCGTTGTGGAGCACAGGCTCCGGATGCGCAGGCTCAGCGGCCATGGCTCACGGGCCCAGCCGCTCTGCAGCATGTGGGATCTTCCCAAACCGGGGCACGAACCCGCGTCCCCTGCATCGGCAGGCAGACTCTCAACCACTGCGCCACCAGGGAAGCCCGATGATAGCACGATTGAACACCAAACCCCAGAGCAAAATGTGCCATCAGCTCTCATAGCCATCACCCCCTGGTATCTTTCTGCCCTGCTCAGACATGTATTCCTGTCTTTTCAGCCAGAGATAAATCGGAGCGAGCCTTCGGGGTGGCCTTCGTGAAGCTGATGAACCCGGATGGCACCACTCTGCAGGACGGGCGGCATGATCTGGTGCTTTATAAGGTGATGCTAAAGAAAGAGGCTCAGAAAGTGGCTAAGGACATATTTACTCCCTCTGACATTGGTTCTGAAAGCTCCTTTCAGACTTAGGTGTATAACTATCAGAAACTTCTCTTGGGCTGTACGCGTTTGCCCCTTCAAGTCTAGAACCCCAGAGGACCGTGGTCACACCAGCTGCATGGTCTCCCATCCCTTTATTTAGTCTTTTAAGTGATGGTCCCTCCCTCTCGTGCAAATGGCGTCCGTGGAGGTTGAACAGTCAAGGGCTGTTCTGCTCTTTGCGTCAGCCTATGTGGAGCGTTGATAGTTGCACTGTTGGGCTGGGTTAGAGTGTGGTGGACATGGTAGGATGTGGTTTTCGTATCAGCGCGAGCCAGGCACCGTTTCTCCGTTCTGTGGCCTCCCTTCCTCTCCTATCAGTTGTGTCCTTCTTCTCCCCTCTAACTGCTGCAGAGCTATCGCTTCCACTGAGATTTTAGAGCAGAAAGCAGATGTTGGGAAGATCTCCTTTGTCCAACAATATCCAGGAGGCTTTTCACATGGTTGGTAGCTTTTTTGAGATGAATCCACTTGATGTGTATTTCCCTTAGCAGCCCCTGAGCTCAAAAATAGGGTTGGAAGCCATGGCAAGCTGTTTCTTCTCAGAGGACCCAGTGAAGTATCATTGTGACCATTTACATGTTCAAGAAAATGAAATCCAACCTTATTCTTTATGTATGTACGTAGAGCAGAGACTAGAGTGTTGACTTCTAGTTCATAACTTATTCTGTCTTCATTCAATGTTGAAATTATTTCTGGACTCAAACTCTGGGACAGTATCACAGTATCTCGGAGTTGGAAGGGATCTACTTTGATAAAACTTCCTTTCTCAGGTTGGAAGTACACTGCGCTCATGGTAGATACTATTTTATTTGCACATAAGACATTTTGTCCACCACCTGGTGTCCCTAACGTGCTTCCTTTGCAGGGTGACAACAAGAAAATGGAAGATGCTAAATTCTACCTGACCCTGCCTGGAACCAAAGTGGAGATGGAAGAAAAGGAGCTCCAAGCATCCAAAACCCCGGCCAACTTTACACCAAACAAGGATAGCACAAAAGATAGCTTTCAGATTGCCACCCTTATCTGCTCCACAAAGCTCACTCAGAACGGTAGGTGTGCTGACCTCGGTGACACCAGAATGAGTTTTCTATTTGGTCCTCCTAGGCTTCTTTGTTAGCCTCACGGGACTGGACGCTGTGGGGCTGTGTGTCTTCTGAGGTAGGGTCCCGGGCTATCTGGATTCTGCTCTCTGCTCTTCACATGATGTTCTGGGTAGTACTGATTAGATAGCTAAAGCTCTTCCTGAGGCTTCTTTGTCTCTCTTTCCACTAGAATGAAAAGCATTTTGGTGGTTTTAAAATATGGTAAAATCTATAAACGTTTTCATTAACAGAGGCTGTGAATTGCGAAAGTCTTATGTTTCCTTCCTTCAAGGCAGCAAAGAACTCTAATACTGTGCTCTGTATGATGTATAGAACAAGAAATGTTGGTAGTAAGGGGAGGATACTGGCAGAGGAGCATCAGTCTCCTGTCCAAGCAGGTATGGCAAAGAGCAGGGAGGGTTTCCTGTTAGCATTCCATCTGTCCCCCATATAGAGTCCTCTTTCTCGATTTTTTTCCCCAAGCAGTCAGATTTTCCATAACATCAGCTGAAGAGTTCAAATGCGGCTTCATTTCGTCCCCTCATGAAATCTGATAGCAATTTTCACTTCTCTTGTGTATATCATGACAGTTGATAGCCAATAACAGCTTCTTATTCATTTAACCTGTGTAATTTGTAAGGAGTCCTGCTGAATATAGCTGCTTTGGGGACTTGCTTTAGAAATTCTTTGTCCCCTGTGCTATGTGGAGGATTAGTCCCTTTGACCTCTGAGAAGATTTGGGGGCTGTGCCTTAGGGAAGTGATAAGGTAGACAAAACAGCTGAGATCTAAGGTACACTCAAGGATCAGATAGCTTGTGGTTGATCTTTAGAATGGGTTAGTATTGTTTATTTTTATTTTTATTTTTTTGCGGTACGCGGGCCTCTCACTGTTGTGGCCTCTCCCGTTGCGGAGCACAGGCTCTGGACACACAGGCTCAGCGACCATGGCTCACGGGCCCAGCCGCTCTGTGGCATGTGGGATCTTACTGGACCAGGGCACAAACCTGTGTCCCCTGCATCAGCAGGCGGACTCCCAACCACTGCACCACCAGAGAAGCCCAGTATCGTTTATTTCGATGAATCTTGGCTGCGTAGAGAATATGGATAGTATTTTAACTTGGACAGTTGATTAGACTCAACAGAGTGAGGGTCAGAGCTGTTACATATGGGAAAGTAAAAGCAGGCACCAAAAATTAAGCCAGAGAAAAGGCAAAACTACGGAGACATGAAAAGATCCGTGGTTACAAAGGGCTCGGGGAGAGAGGGAGGGATGAATAGCCAGAGCCTGGGGGATTTTTAGGGCAGTAAAACTATATACTGAATGATACCCTAACGGGTACATGGATGCACGTCATTATACATTTGTCAAAAGCCACAGAATATACTGCACAGAGCGACCCCTAACTGAAACGAGGGACTTCAGTTAATAATCTTTATCAGTGTTGCCTCATCATTTGTAACAAAGGTACCACAGTAATGCAGGATGTTAATAATAGGGGAAACCCTGGAGCCTTGAAGGGGTATACGGTAACTCTCTGTTCTTCGGGCTTAGTCTTTCTGTGAACCTAAAACTGCTCAAAAAAATAATAAAGTCTATTAATTAGTAAAAAAAAAAAAAAAAAAAAAAAAAAAACCACTAAAAGTTAAGCCAGAAGGCATTCTGAGCTTTATGGAAGCCAGGAGAAAACTGAATCAGTGATATAACCCTTGTTAGGGAAAAAGTAAACATAAATAAACTGCTGATATGAGGTTAAGTAGTATAATGTTTATGGGCAATGATTTACAAGGTGTATCAAAGATCTTAAATGTGTTCAGACCCTTTGACCCAGTACTGTGACCACTAGAAATTGAACCTAAATAGACAATGGGAGATGTGCACAGATTTATATATGAGGATGTTTCCCTATGATTCATCATAGGGGAACAGTGCAAAGAGTCCAAATGTCCAATAGTTGGGGTCAGGTTAAAGTATATAATGTTATTAAATGATAAAATATATGCAGCTGTGGGGCTTCCCTGGTGGTGCAGTGGTTGAGAGTCTGTCTGCCGATACAGGGGACACGGGTTCGTGCCCTGGTCCGGGAAGATCCCACATGCTGCGGAGCAGCTGGGCCCGTGAGTCATGGCCACTGAGCCTGTGCGTCCGGAGCCTGTGCTCCGCAACGGGAGAGGCCACAACAGTGAGAGGCCTGCATACTGAAAAAAAAAAAAAAAATTATATATATATATATATATATATATATATGTATGTATATGCAGCTGTAAAATATATTTCAAAACAGTCAAAGACATGGGAAAATGTTAACACTATGTAGAGTATAATCCCGGTTTTATTTAAATATATGAGGATAATTTGGAGCCTTTTGCCTGGGTTCAGATCCCAGCTCTGCCACTTACTAGCTGGTTCATCTTGGGCAAGTCACTTGATCTCTCTGTGACTTGGTTTCCTCAGTTTTAAAATGGGAGTAATGATAGTATTTATTTCAAAGAATGAAGTAAATTAAAATAAGTAGAAGCAAAGCAACAATGTGTAGCACATTGTAAACACTACATGAGTATTAACTGTTGTCATCATCATCATTATATGTACACAGAAAAAGGCTAAAAATAATTACTCTAAAAGTTTGGATGATAGTTCTTATTTTCTTTATTCTTTCTGGTATTTTCCAAATTTTTAACTATGAAATGTCAAAGTGTTATTTTTTTTTTTTTAGCTCTGATGGTAGATGAGAGAAAGCATCGATGTACTTTTGGGGCTCTAAAGGGATATTCGAAAGAGACAGCGTTTACCAAACATCTAGTAGATTACCCTTCCTAGAGACTAGGTTTGAAGAAAACAAGTAATAAAAGTTTGTAAAATTAACTTATTAGAGATAATGGTTAGAGATAACCATATTGTTACATTGTTTATTATCTCCCAGGCAAAACTTTAGGAAGCTTATTGACAGGTAGCAGTACTCAACTTGATGCGCTGATACCAACATCATGCATCTTCTAAATGTTCCAAACCTGTGCTGTCCCGCGCCTTATGTAGCTTGCGAAATTTAAATTAATTAAAGTCAAGTGAAGGTATGACTGCAGTTCTTTGGTTGCATTCGCCCCATTTCAAGTGCTCAGTGGTTTTCTGTGTCTGGAGACTTTCCTACTGGACAGTACAGGTTGCAACGTTCCCATCATCACAGAAACTTCCATCGGGTAGAACTGTCCTCTTCCATTTGTTGTCATCCTGTTCCTAGTGTTTATATCTCAAAAACACTCAACATACTTTAAAAAAAAAAAGTCTCCAAGAATATCCTGTCCCAAAGAAGACTTAAAGAGGCAAACTCATCTAAACCAGAGTGGGGTGACCTGCTGTCAACCTGGATGGGGGTAGGAAGAGGGGACGGATTTGGGGAAGATGAAGCCACATCGTGAGCATCAGAGAAAATGGCGCATTCCCAGTGACAGATAATAAGTGTGTTTGCTTTCTTCTAATTTGATGGGAGTGATAAAGAACCAATTCAATTTCTTCTGAGAAAGAAGAAGCTGAGGTACATGAATAAATCATCAACTCTATGAGGGCATTTGTTGATCAAGAGGAGGATAGCTGTTCTCCTTTCACTCGGAGGCCATGAACAAAGGTGAAGTTTCTCCTTAGCCTTTGGAGGGCTATTCAGACTCCAAAGTTAAAAGCCACTGGACTTTGTTACAAACAGAGCCTGTAGGCACCTTCATTATTTTATGAATTATTTCAAAACTAGAACAGACTGATGTATATGGGATCATTTTGTTGCTGGGCCCATATGGAGGGTGAGGATAGGGGAGAGGGAGAGAAGAGTCGAGTCTCTGCAGGTGTGGACCTGTGCCAGATTCACAGACATCTCATTTTACCCACCGACAGCCTAGCACAGGAAGACACCAGGGTTTTCGTTATTAACCTCAGTTTACTGATCAGAGCGCCGAGCTGAGGTGCTGAAAAATTTTGCCGAAACTCATAAGTGGTGGACTTGGGTCCGAAAACAGATATTTGTAACTCTAAAACTTAGGGTTTTTCTTTGTCATTCTTTTCTTTTTTTTTTTTTTTCCGGTACGCAGGCCTCTCACTGTTGTGGCCTCTCCCGTTGCGGAGCACAGGCTCCGGATGCGCAGGCTCCGGATGCGCAGGCTCAGCGGCCATGGCTCACGGGCCCAGCCGCTCCGCGGCATATGGGATCCTCCCGGACCGGGGCACGAACCCGTATCCCCTGCATTGGCAGGCGGACTCTCAACCACTGCGCCACCAGGGAGGCCCATTCTTTTCTTTTTTAAACGTTATGGTCCCTAACCCTTTCCCAAAGGTAATCACTACCCTAAATTTGGGGATTATCATTCAGAGTAGTGTGAATTCTTATATACTTTTTTTTTTTTGGCCTCGAGGCATGTGGGATCTTAGTTCCCCAACCAAGGATCAAACCCGTGCCCCCTGCAGTGGAAGCGCAGAGTCCTAACCACTGGACCGCCAGGGAAGTCCCAATTCTTACATACTTCTGATGGTGATGTAAATTGGGACAACTTTGGATAACGTTTAGATAGTATCTAATATGGTTAGAGGTGGGCATTCTTGATAATCCAGAAATGTAGTCTAGTTTTATACCTCAGAAAATGCTGCTGATACCAGATAGGCATATGAGAATGTTTGCAGCAGAATTGTTTGTGACAGCTCAAAACCACAACCCAACTGGTTGTTTATCGACAGTAGAATGGGTAAATTCAGGTACATCCATACGATGGGATAGATACTCTACAGCAATCAAATGAAATTAACCAGAGCTATTCATCAACCTGTATGAATCCCAGAAACACGGTGAGTCTAGGGCTGTTTCTGTAACACCGTGTCACCACGTTTCTTGCCCTAAGACCTTATGATTCACCAGATGCCAAATCTATTCCTAATATTAGCAGTGATGGGGCATGTAAATATCTCTAGGGAGTAAACCTCTAGACTGATTAGTGGGTTCCTTGCAGATTCTTAAATCTGCTGTGTGACTCTTCAGCATGATGAAGTATCCAAATCCTTTTCCTTAGGCAGCCACGCGTGGAGTGAGGTAACAAGTGGAATGGTACGGTTGACTAGCACGTGGCAAAAATAGGAGATGGGAAGATGGAGGTGGACAGTGCCCAATGGATAGGCCTAGCACAGTGCCTATTATTAAGTACTTACTTAAGGAATGAAGAAAGTGAAGAATTGTCTTGAATACACTACCAGCTTCCTTGGGACTCCTGGTTCTGTTTCTATCCATCTATTCAATCTTTGATCCAGCATGTATTGAATACTTACTAGGTGTCTAGTGCTATGATGCGGTATAAGAAGGAGTGCAATAAGGTTCCTTCCCTGAAATGTCTCAATGTATGGGAAGAGCCAAAGAGATACCAAGTGTGTTGTTAATTATTTGCCCTAATGTGTATGTATGTGGACAAGGAGTGCAGATAGCAGAGAACCATTGGGTATGTCCTCCCAGAGGGAATAATGTTTGAGATGGCTCTTGAAGTAGAAGTAGCAGCTGACTGAATACATAGTACTGTAAGTATTTCTGGGCATTTCAGACAAAGGGAAGATATATGCAAAGACAGGGAGCGATTTCAGAGCATGCCGTAGCTTGGGGAGTATTGAGTTGATCTGTCTGACTGCGATGGGCTGGCAGGAGGGTCATAGGAGGGGCCTTACTGCCTTCTGTGACTGGCATTGGGACTTTATTCAGTTGACACTGGCAAGTCTCTAGGCTTTGGAGGCTTGCCAGGGACTAAACAGTCTGCAAGCCAGTAAAACAAACACACTGAAGCAAATTGACTATTCTAATGAACAGAATACATTTTCAGCTGCTTGTAAATATATATTTATACAAATCCATTGATTAAAAAGTACATATTGCTACTTTTACTAGATAATGCTCTGTAAATAGTAAAGTGATGCACTAAACAAAATGATAAAGTAGTAACAGTCCAGCTGCCTGCTTTGTTTCCCTGTTATTTCACTTTTACTATCTAGACATTCATTAAAGCTGAAAGGGACTTAAAGATCCCAAATTCTGCATTTTTAAAATCCAAAAACACCTCAAGACTTTTGTCCCAGACTTACCTTAAGGACCATTCATCTGTTCTGCCTTCTTTTCAAGATAGCAAACCATCTGATCTGCTCGTCTGTTTATTTCTTTGAAGAACTCTGGGGAGGCAGTATGACAGTAGCAAGGACATGGTTTTTGGGAATCAGATAAATCTCATTTAATTCCATTCATACCACTCCCTGGCAGTTTTGTGACCTAAGACAAGTAATTTAATTTCACAAAACCTCTGTTTCCTCATCTCAAAAATGGAACAAATAAAATCTGCTCTGTGGTTACCAAAGGGGGAAGGTCAGGGGGAGGGACAAATTAGGAGGTTGGGATTAACATATACACACTACTATATATAAAACAGATAACCAACAAAGTCCTACTGTATAGCACAGGGAACTTTACTCAATACTCTGTAATAATCTATATGGGAAATAGAGTCTGAAAAAAATAGATATTTGTATATGTATAACTAAGTCACTTGGCTGTGCACCTGAAACTAATAGAACATTGTAAATCAACTATACTTCAATATAAAAAAATTCTTTTAAGGTAAAAAATAAAGTCTACAGTGTGGATATGATATTTAAATGAATCAATGCACATATATAAGTTTTTATTTTCCCCTCTGCATCCACTGAGACACACGTAGTGACAGGGGACAAATTAAGCAATGCAGCAAATTAAAGGTAGGAAGGTTATTTAAGTGTTTCATCGGTAAGGCTGTGATGTCTTAGATGAGAGACGTGAGTTTTATTCGGGCATCATTTTATGTTTTTGTACATTCGTGGGGTTTTTTTTTTTTTTTTTTGCGGTACGCGCGCCTCTCACTGTTGTGGCGTCTCCCGTTGCGGAGCACAGGCTCCAGACGTGCAGGCTCAGCGGCCATGGCTCATGGGCCCAGCTGCTCCGTGGCATGTGGGATCTTCCTGGACCGGGGCACGAACCCGTGTCCCCTGCATCGGCAGGCGGACTCTCAACCACTGCGCCACCAGGGAAGCCCTTGTGGTTGGTTTATTTCCCCTGAAGAAGGAAAGAAGACCCCAAGGTTTTCTCTGATTTAGGTAGGAGGCAGTAAATTAAAAGACTGCATAAGGTATTAGCCACCGTTAGGGGCAATGATCTCTTCTAGAGAGCTCTGTCACTGTGTCCTGAAATGGTGTGCGTTGCTCTGCTAATCCGTGTCTAACGTTTATGGTTTGTGGTTGTTCTTCCTAGTTGACCTGTTAGGCTTGTTGAATTGGCGTTCGAACCCTCAGAACATTAAACACAACTTAAAGAAGTTAATGGAGGTGGATGGAGGAGAAATTGTCAAGGTACGTTTATATGTTCACAGTTAGGACCACAGCCACTGCATCCTTAGTTCAATGTTTTAAATTAGACCGATGAGTGTAAACATAAAACTTGTCTAAATTGGGAAGCAGTTGTGCCTATTTTTAGGAAAATGCTATTTTTAAACCTATTCTGTTGAAACCTAATTATCCCCTCTCTGTTTTTCTTATCTTCAGTTTTTGCAAGATACGCTAGACGCACTTTTTAACATAATGATGGAAATGTCAGACGATGAAACATATGACTTCCTTGTGTTTGATGCACTGGTAAGCAGTTACACATATTATCTAGTGTTTGTTCTCACAACTGTGTGGTTTTTGATAGTTCAGTATTATAAATAATGGTGATGGTAGGCTCCTGCATATGTATTTGTATACATTTCTCTGAGGATTTCTCGAGGCTACATTCCCACAAGTAACATTAGATACAATTGACTTAGAGTCAAGACGTTTATGGCTTTGTGTCCTGTTATATCTTCCCTTTTGATAAGCTTTCTCCTTCTCATTAGGGAAAACAAGCTGTTTTATTACGTTTGAAATCAGGAATCCCTTTAACTCGCTTTAAAATTGTCTGGTCCTAAACCAGGAGGTACCATTAACAAAGACGATGGTGGTTTGTTGTGTATGCGTGTCCTTGTGCGTTCTTGCCCAGGAGAGTGAATTTGCAAGTCAGAGATGAGTCTTGGTCTCATTACGTACAATACGCAACCCAGCAGACAATTCAAATGGTCACACAAAGTACTAAAACATGCAACGCATTCCAAGACCGGAAATCCAAAGAAAGAGAGGGGATATCGGACTCTGGGAAGGTCAGAGATGGCAGTGGAGTGGCGGAAGCTGACACATCCAAACTAAGCATCGTTTTCTGATTATTGGGGTTAAAGTTCAGGGCAGAGTTTTCCCTGAATGTTGCAGCAAGGAAGGAGGAAGGTAAATTGCAGCTTCAGGTCATTCATCAACTTGGAGAGACTGGTAGATTCAAGAAGAGTTTAGGATGTTGACACTTAAGGATGTAAGACAAAGAGAAATGCCCCCAGCTGCGATCACACCTGGCCAGGTTTATGGGCAAGAGAGTCTATGGTAATGACTCCATGGGAGAAGGTCTGGAGATAGATTCCCGTGGGACAAAGCAGCTGGCAACGGGCATGTGTGGAAGTCCCAGGTGCCCCTTCTTTTGCTCTTTTCTATCACAAGTAGGTGCAAAGTGGTTATTTGTATCAGTAGATTATGTGTCCGGTAGTGACAAGAGTTAACATAAGCAGAAAACTGAGACTCAAAAGTCTGGTGACTTCAGTTATTAGGGGCACCCACACTGCACTGAGGAGACAGATGTCCTGGAGCATTTCCTGGAGTATTTCATTAGCTGCACCCTTGGGTTAGTGTTTACTCTTCCCATGGGAAACCCTTCCCCACACCCTTCCCCCTCTCATCCCATTTTCTTCCCTGACTTGGTTACCTGTGCACCGCCCTCTCTATGAGGCCGTCAGCTCTCCGAGGCTAGGGGTGCTGGCTTGTACTGGTTTCCTCACAGCATTTAGCACAGTGCCTGACACTTAATGGTCTCTCTCTGTTGTATTAAATAAAAAGAAACCCCAAGACTTGACCTCAGCTCTGGAATAGTACCATGGGAATGCTCCCATAATGATCAAGAAGGAAAAGAAGGCTCCAGACGTTCAGCTTCAGCTTGTTGACAGAATGCCGGGGGTTGTGCTATGCTGCTATTTATGTTTTTCACCTTTGGCAGGTGTTTATTATTTCACTGATAGGCGACATCAAGTTCCAGCATTTCAACCCCGTCCTGGAGACCTACATTTACAAGCACTTCAGTGCCACTCTGGCCTATGTGTAAGTACCAGGCCTGGGCAGGGCTTGTGGCTGGATGGTCGGGTTTGTGCTCTTGGGACCAGGTTGTTGAGAAACCAGAGGGATGTGAGCTGAGTACCCTTGCCTCGAACCTTGTTCCAAGCTACCCCGGGGAAAGTGGGAACCATCTAACTATTCTAACCATGGCAAAGGGATTACATTCAGGCCCTGCTTTCTGGGAAGTTACGGAAGAGATAAGACTGTACTTCTTTAAGAATCCAGAGCATCTATAGGTGAGGCGTTGAAGCTGTTAGGAGCACAGTGCAGGACGGAGGACCCAATCCAGGATCTTCAGAGATGGGTGTCAGTGGGATCGGCATGAGGCCCCCGTGGGATCAAACAGAGGATGAAGCAGGACGACATGTGATAGAACTGAGGGTCGTTCCCTCAACTGTACACCGCAAGTGCTTTGTAGAATTTATTACTTACAGGTTATGAGAAGATTTAATTTTTTTTCTTTTACATAAGAGGGGATGGTCTCCACCGTTTCCAAAGTGCAGCCTTCTTTTTTTTTTTTTTTTTTTTTTGCGGTACACGGGCCTCTCACTGTTGTGGCCTTTCCCATTGCGGAACACCCGCTCCAGACGCGCAGGCTCAGCGGCCATGGCTCACGGGCCCAGCCGATCCGCGGCATGTGGGATCTTCCTAGACCGGGGCACAAACCCGTGTCCCCTGCATCGGCAGGCGGACTCTCAACCACTGCGCCACCAGGGAAGCCCCCAAAGTGCAGCCTTCTTTCTGTCTTTGGTTTATGAGCCCGTGACTAATGCTCACCCTGAGCTTTGCCCTGCAGCGCTCAGCTCACCATGCGTTGGATGTGGCCTGTCACCGCACGCCTTGCATTCTGGTTTTTGTGCAGAGCAACGTGACAGTGACTAGAACAGAGTTGAGATGGCAAAGATCTTTCTGACAGTGGCTTATGCCACATCGTGCCAAGGGCTGCTGACCTGCTCTGTCGTTCAGATCATTGATCCCTCGTGGCTTTTTCTGAACTAAACAAGAAAGTTCTCAGTTTTATTTGCATAAAGGTCCAGAAATGTAATAAAACATAAGTGATCTAGAAGAGGTGTCATGTAGCGTAATCTCCAATTAACACAATGGATGTAATGCCCACTGGGTTGGGGGAAGCAGCAGATACACCAGGAATAGGGCTCTTTCCACCCTATAGCCTCACTTTCTAAGTTGGCAGCAGGTACGAGAGATGAAATCCTATCATTGGGTCTTTATTACACAGAGCCACATGCAATACTCCAGGTGGTGTGTTTCTGGTAATCTGGGTTTATTTGCAAGAAAGGATCAATTCCACATGATTCCTGTGAATTTTTCTTAATATTAGGAAAACTCAGAGATTCCCAGAAGGAAAGTTCAAAATATCAGTGCCCTCAAAAATGTGAGATCGCCCAAGGTTACGACAACGCCTAGTCCAAAGACTCTGGAACGACACAGAGAACAACCTAAAAATCCCAGAGCAGTTTCATGTGTTCAGATGCTCAGAACCATGGGTTCCTCTTCTTCCCACACTCAGTAAAGTTTCCATCTGGCTCCAGTTTATGGATCCCAAACAGCTGGGGCAGCCTGGAGGGAATTAGACTGCTTTTAAGGTGACTACCTTTGGCAGACAGTCCCTCCCTTACAGAAACACCTGAACATGTCTGTATAGCATGCTAGAGATTAAAATATACTCATGATTCGAGTCCCTTCAACTCTTTGATTTCTTGATCATTTTTTAAAGTCCTGCAAAGGGAAGGAAATCATCCCTTATTTCTAAGCATGAAGGAAGCTCCAAGCCTAGACCGCAATGAGAAAACTAAACTACGAAGGAGTTAACGTCCCTGTTCAGGGCATATCCTAGAAGAAATAATTCCTATAGTTGTGATTTCTACTTCCCCAGGAGGCCAAGTTCCCTTCTGTATAGCATACCCCAAACCCCAGAGTACCACTTTGCCCCATTGACATTTTTCTTCTTCTTGTCCTTTTCAGGAAACTCTCCAAGGTACTGAACTTTTACGTGGCGAATGCAGATGACTGCAGCAAGACGGAATTGCGTTTTGCTTCTTTGAAAGCCTTAAAGTACTTGTTTAGGTTCATCATCCAATCTAGAGTACTCTACTTGAGGTAATGGTGACTGCAATACAGTGTTGACGCTCTCCATCCTCTCTCCCCATAGTTTTCCTTAATCCTTATGCTCATGTTCAGCTGTGAGCAGCTGGGTCATGGAACTGCCAAATTTCAGAACTTCAGGGTGAAGATGAGGGTGGACTACGCAACCGTTAAAGAAGGTTCATGTGACGTCCTTTTGGATCAGCAGAATTTCTAGGGCAGTAGTGACAGCAGGACTTAGGGATGCAGGTGACTACAATGTGCAACTTACTGAAAGTCTTTGTTGGTGACAATAACTAGGAAGTCAGGTTCCTGTGATGAGATTGTATTTAATACAGCAACGGGCTTCATGATGATGTTGGGTGTATACATCTAGGATCGTGAGCTGTTGTTGGGAGTAGATGGACAGTAGTGACAATTGTTTGGAAGAGTTGTTTCCTGAGGTGTGTGTTTCTTTGCTGACACCAGGCTTAGGTACCTGGGAAAACTAAGCCCCAGAGATAGGATAATTCCCGGTTTGGATTTCTAGAATAATCGTTCCATCGAAAACAATAGAAGTCATGAATGAGGAAATAACCTTTCTGGGAATGCCTACAACTCCAGTGCCATCTCTACCCTTCAATAATAGCTGGATTTCCAAACTGTTAAAATATTTTTCTAAGGCAGGTTTGGAAACTAGATAGATAACGTGCTAATATGTTAATACGAGTAAAGCTGTAGGTAAGAGGATTTCAAGCCTGTGATTTGAGCATGTGTATTTTTTTAACTTTGTGTTTTTAAAAAAATCATAAATTAAAGGCAAACAATTAACATGGAAAAAAAGCTTGTAACTTATAGTACAGTTCAAAGGTCAGTAGATTTACTAATTAAAGGCTCTTAAAAATCAACTAAAAATGGTAAATATCCTTACTACAAAATAAAAACATAATTTACAAAAGAAAACTTCAAATGCTCAAATTTAAAAAGAAATTTACACTATTAAAATGCGATACACACACACCATCTTTACCTGCACATTTGATAGCGATGAAAAATCTTTATCCTTTGGTGAGATTGGACAAAAATTGGCCCTGTGTTCTATTGCTGATAGGAAGATAAATTCTTAAGGACAGAAATTTGGCACTGTGAATAAAAATCAAACACACACACACACAGAGCAAAGGAAGATATCACATTTGTCCAGAAATACCCCATCTAAAAATCTATCTAATGGAAAAAAAATCCATCAGGTATAAACAAAAAGGAATGTTAAAGTATGCACATTCAGCCCTTTCAAATGTAGGGTATGTTAATGAGGTAGGCTAACCCTGATAGGTTCTTAAATAATAAAACTAAGGTAGAAGACATAAGTGTAATATGATCTCATTTCAAAAATATTTCAGGATCGGACACTGGTTAGATATGAGTAAACTGTAGATAAGAGGGCTTTAAGTAGGTTTAGTTTTTCTCCTTTCTGCATTTTAAAAGTTTCTACAATGAATTTGTACATTTTTATGTTTTTTTTGTTTTTTTTTTTTTTTTGAGGTACACGGGCCTCTCACTGTTGTGGCCTTTCCCGTTGCGGAGCACAGGCTCCGGACGCGCAGGCTCAGTGGCCATGGCTCACAGGCCTAGCCGCTCCACGGCATTTGGGATCTTCCCAGACCGGGGCACGAACCCGTGTGCCCTGCATCGGCAGGTGGACTCTCAACCACTGCGCCACCAGGGAAGCCCCATTTTTATGGTTTTTAAACATGTTCAATGACTTAAAAGTTGAGTTGGACGAATGACAGCTCCTCCTTCCCTAGTAGAAGCAGGCAGTGTTCGCCCAACTCGGAGCATGTACACAGCCTCTGTAGTCCCCACTTCTCTCCAGGTGGTCTTTTATAGTTGGATCTTTGTGTTTTGTAATTATGTTGAATTTCCACATATTCAGTTAGGGTGTCCTACTGAGGGAACATTCCCTTACCTAAAAGTTTGTATAGCAAACCCTGATGTCCAGCAATAAAGATCCTCATAAAAACATAGAAAGAGGGACTTCCCTGGCAGTCCAGTGGTTAAGACTCTGCACTTCCACTGCAGGGGGCACGGGTTCGATCCCTGGTTGGGGGACTAAGATCCCGCATGCCACGGGGCACGGCCAAAACAAACAAACAAAAAAACATAAAAAGAAAAAACCTTAATTGAGGAAATTTAAAAAATATTTTCCACTTACGATCCACTAGCTCTTTTACCCTTCATAATGTTGCGTTGCATCTGGGCCATCATTTTCACCATCAGATTGCATGATAACAATGGAAAAGCCAAGTTAATTAACCCATGAGATGAACTAAGAGAGTGGCTGTGTTGAACTTGGTCCCTAATGGCCTGTTTGCGGTTATTTTTCCCCCTGATGTTTTCTCATTCTAAAGAAGAGCTTGATCTGGGATAGAGAGTCTGGTAGTCTGCATTCTCTGATTGCTTGGATTTGATAGACACAATAGGACATTGAGAAGCTCAGTCATGTTAGTCCCTTTTTTAAAGTCACAGCCATAGGGTGCCAGGTGTTGCTGTAGGCCCTCCAGCAACATTGGCTTCTCTTGATTCCTCCCACACACCCTTTGGTGCCCCCCCCAGGGCTCTTGCCTTAGCTATTCCTGCTCACTGCACTTCTCTCCCCTGAGATCTTCAGAGGCCACCTCCTCATCTTTCAGCCTCAACTCAGATGCCAGTTCCCGAGAGGCCTCTCCCACCAGCTCAGCTCAAACAACCTTCCCTGGTCACTGTCATATCAACGCCTTCCCTCCTAGCCCTAGATCTGGGGATCTGCTACTAGATCTTGGGATCTAGCAGATGAGACAAGGTTCCTGCTCTGATGGTGCTTGTGGGTTACATCGAGGCCAGGGAGGCATATAATAAAGAAAGAAACCCACAAGATCATCTCAGATGGATAAGAGCTAGGAGGGAAGATGTTGATGTGACAGTGACCAGGGAAGGCTCCCTGAGCTGAGCTAGTGGGAGAGGCCTCTCCAGGAGCTGGGGTTTGAGTTGAGACTGAAAGATGAGGAGGTGGCCTCTGAAGATCTCAGGGAAGAGAAGTGCAGTGAGCAGGAACAGCTAAAGAATCTAGAGAAGCCAATGTTGCTGGGCCGTGGAGACTGGGAATGGGAGGACGGAGCCTGGCAGGCAGGTGCGTGATGGGGGCCTTCTAGGTCACAGCCAGGAGTTCGGATTTCATTCCAGGTGTCGCGGGAAGCCACTGAAGGGTTTCAGTTAGAGAAGTAGTGGAATCTGGCTTACATTTTACATAATCATCTCATCTCTTGGGTGGAAAGTGGATTATCAGGGGTTAAGAGTGAAACCTGGATGACCACTTAATAGGCTGTTATAGTTCAGATGTGAGATACGGTGGCTCTGTCTCTGAGGAGATGCAGAGAGTGGACTGATTTAGCGGGAAGAGATAATAGGACTTGCTGTTCGATTTGGTGGGAGAATGGGAGAAAGGGAAGAACTGTAAATAACTTCTGGGTTTGGGGTGCTGTTTGCCAAGTCGTGGGCTATTTAAAGATGAACAGGAAAATCAAGTGAGTTCTGTTCTGGGTATGTTAATTTTGATATACTTTGTGGACTAAATTGCAAATAAAGTTCTTTTCTAAAGTTCTGCAAAATGGATGAATTGAGGATTAGCAGAAACCCTCTGATTGAATAATTTTCTGAGAAGTTCATATTCCATGAGTACCTTATAAGATATAGGTGAACGGAGGAGACTTATGTAAATATGTATATGCGTGTACGTATGTGTTTGAGTGTGTGTATAAAATTCTAAGTTCAAACCATCCCTACTCTTGACAGTTGGTGGTAAGATTGCCACCCAGTGTAAATGCACTTGGACTACAATTTGGGGACTTTTGTGTTTCTGAGAAATGGGCCAAAGACCTTCTGAATTCTACTTATGAGAAAGAACCAACTTTTCAGTTGATAGCGTACTTTAATCAAACAAGCACGAATAAGCAAAGATCAAGGCAGCCCGTGTCCTGGGAGGACCCTGTCCTAGAGGCAGGTCGGCACCAGCATGGCCAGTTCAGTGGATAGAAGGATGCTAACTGGACTTGCAGACTGGGTTGGGCTCAGAATGTTTCTAGGTTGAGCAGCTTCTCTACCCCTTGTCTGAAACTTGAACGCAAATGATCAGGGCTTGTTGTGGTGAGACAGAATGATTCACATGGCAGAGGGATTAGACACAAAGATTAGAAGAGGAGAGAGAGGCAGGAGGGGAGGCGTGGAGGTGGCAGGACTGGGCTGTCCGGGAAGGTAGCTGGGCGGGGAGTCCCCTGCTTGCTGGACATTCTGCTAACGAGCTGAGGATGGTAGGTGTGCATGCAGGGCTTATCTGCTACTTGAGGCAAAGCTGCTTCCAGCCATTCCCTGCTCTGTGCCGGAAATGCCCACACGCCACTAGGATGGGGGACATCACCAAGACTGGCCTTCAGACAGCTTCAGGGGGCCAGTGGGAGAGCTCTGTTGTAGGACTTTACGTACAAATCACTACCTTCCTTTTGTCCAGGTGGGGATAACTTCCCAGCTACTGGGCCCCTTCCTGAACCACCTAAGAGCACGTGTGACTCCTCTGGGCATGGTGTAAAGAGGTGACCAGTGAGGCATGGGCCTCCAGCATTGTGTAGGCAACAGATCTGTTGGAAAACTTCTTTTGAGGATGGAGAATCTGACCGCCTTCTCTCTTTTTTTTTTTTCCCCGCCTTCTCTTTTTTCTCTGAAGATTTTATGGCCAAAGTGAAGATGGAGATGAATTTAGTAATTCAATCCGCCAGTTATTTCTCTCTTTCAATATGCTGATGGACAGGCCTCTGGAGGAAGCTGTCAAGATCAAGGTCAGCTTGAGTAACTCTTAATGCTGTCGGTGAGGATGTTCTGGGGCAACATAGAACTGGCCATAGTGGGAGATAAAAGAAAATTAATCCTAGTTAGTTCGTGGAAAACTTGTTAATTTTAGAATGACTTATAGAAAGTAACGGGAAATCCCTTTGTTTTAACTTTTATGTACATTTGTATTTTCAAATGTTGGTTTGCCAAAGACAAGCTATTTATTTATTTATTTATTTATTTATTTTATTTTTTTTGAAGTCATTTGATATACAATACTGTGTTAGTTCCTGGTGTACAGCAAAGTGATTCAAATATATATATGTGTGTGTGTATATATATATATATATATTAAATTCTTTTCATTATAAGTTATTACAAGATATCGAATATAGTTCCCTGTGCTATACAGTAAATCCTTGTTGTTTATCTATTTTATACACCGTGGTGTATATCTGTTAATCTCATCCTCCTAATTTATCCCTCCCTTCTCTTCCCCTTTGGTAACCATAAGGTTGTTTTCCATGTCTGTGAGTCTGTTTCTGTTTTATAAATAAATTTATTTGTATTATTTTTTAGATTCCACATATAAGTGATATCATATGGTATTTGTCTTTCTCTTCCTGACTTTGCTTAGTATGATAATCTCTGGGTCTATCCACGTTGCTGCACATGGCATTATTTCATTCTTTTTTACTGCTCTGGAGTGTTCTACTGTGTATATATACCACATCTTCTTTATCCATTCACCTGTCAATGGACATTTAGGTCGCTTCCATGTCCTGGCTATTGTAAATAGTGCTGCTCTGAACATTGGGGTGTCTGTATCTTTTATTTTTTTATTTTTTTTTTTTTTTTGTCTGTATCTTTTAAATTAGAGTTTTCATCTTTTCTGGATATATGCCCAGGATTAGGATTGCTGGATCATATGGTAACTCTATTTTTAGTTTTTTAAGGGACCTCCATACTGTTTTCCATAAAAATTGGCTCCACCAATTGACATTCCCACCAACAGTGTAAGAGGGTTCGCTTTTCTCCACATCCTCTCCAGCATTTATTATTTGTAAACTCTTTGATCATGACCATTCTGACCGGTGTGAGGTCATACCTCATTGTAGCTTTGATTTGCTTTTCTCTAATAATTAGCGATGTTGAGCATCTTTTCATGTGCCTGTTTTAAAGACCTAAATATAATCTATGACACCGTAAAGCTCCTAGAAGAGAACATAGGCCAAACATTCTCTGACATAAATCATAGCAATATTATCTTAGATCAGTCTCCCAAGGCAAAAGAAATAAAAGCAAAAATAAACAAATGGGACCTAATCAAACTTAAAAGCTTTTTCACAGCAAAGGAAACCATAAAGAAAATGAAAAGATAACCAACAGACTAGGAGAAAATATTTGCAAACAGTGTGACCAACAAGGGGTTCATTTCCATAATATACAGACAGCGCATACAACTCAATATCAGAAAAACAAACACCCGAATCAAAAAATGGGCAGAAGACCTAAATGGACATTTCACCAAAGATGACCAACTACCCTTTTAGACGTCCCTTGAATGGCATTTCTGGACCCTGTGAATTCAGCCAGTTGATCCTGATGATGATTCAAGCAACAGGCTTTATTCTTAGGGCTCCCCTTCCTCCCAGAAGCCCATCGTCCCCATCATCTTCATCATTATCAGGTTTTTGAGGTAAAATATGTAATCCCTAAAGACTCAAGTTCGAGCTTTATTTTTTGCTCTCTATGGCGACTTTGTGAGGGAGGTGTCAAGATTTTACCTACTTCCTTGGGTAGAAAACTGAATTCTAAATGGACAGTGGCTCTTGGGTGGTGAGGGCAGGAATCTGTGCCTCTGGACTTTTCAGGAAAAAGATCTTGGGAGATCGTGTAGAGCAACATCAGCTTTCTTCTTCATTGCGAGAGTGTCTGTGTCCAGTTCCCTGTTCAGGATCCCAGCATCAGTCGTTTCTTCCTGGGATCAAGCAGGAAATTCTGTATTTGTCCTGCTTGGCAACTGAATATGCCTTCGGTGTTTTTCTTGCAGGGGGCAGCCTTGAAGTACCTTCCTAGCATCATTAATGACGTCAAACTCGTGTTCGATCCAGTTGAGCTCAGGTAAGTAGCCAAAAACTTTTGTTTCTTAACAGAGAAGAGCTCCCCTGCTGGCTTGAGCTTAGGCGGCTACACATGCTGTGATTCTTCTAACACGTATTGACCGAACACCTTTTTGTGCTCAGTTCTGTGGAAGCCATAAAAGAAGACACAAAGCCAGTCCCTCAGAGAGTTTTGCACTCTCTCCAGGGAAACAAGACACACAGACATAAAATTAACTACAGAAAAAAGTACATAATAATATGCTTCCAGCCCTATACCTAAGTACCCCCGAAATGCTGAGTCAGATGGTGATTGACACTGGGGTGGAGGTAGCCCGAAAAGACTTCTGCAGAAATTGAGGGTGAAGGTAGGTCTGCCAAGCAGTGATGGACCTGACTAATTTGCCAGTTGAGGCTGACTTAGCTCCCAGGCTGAGCCCTGGAGTGAGAACAGAATACAGCCTCTCCTTTGCTTCCTAGAGACAGACTCTCAGGTCATTGTGGAGAGAATTCCAGGTAAACCTGTCCACGCGTAAATAATTTCCCAGTAGAGGGGAAGAGCGTAATGCTCCCTTGAACTCGGCAGAATGAAAACAGTGACTACTGGGGTTTCTCTTGCAGCGTGCTCTTCTGCAAGTTCATTCAGAGCATCCCTGACAACCAGTTAGTTCGCCAGAAACTGAACTGCATGACCAAGATAGTAGAGAGCCATCTTTTCCGGCAGTCGGGTGAGTCTCCACCAAAAACTGCTGCTTACAGAAATCCCAGTCTTGTGTCTTCTTCAGCCAACCCTGCCTTTTTTTTTTTTTAATGTCAATAATGTCCTTGCCAATGGTTTGCTGGTACTTGAGGACCTCCTGGGAAACCAGTTTTAAGGAGAAGGTGAAATCAGTTCAGCATTCCCATAGTTCCTGAAAAAGCAAAATCATGTGTTCTTTTTTGTTTTTATTTTTATTTTTTTTGCGGTACGCGGGTCTCTCACCGTTGTGGCCTCTCCTGTTGGGGAGCACAGACTCCAGACGCGCAGGCCCAGCGGCCATGACTCACGGGCCCAGCTGCTCCGCGGCACGTGGGATCCTCCCAGACTCGGGCACGAACCCGTGTCCCCTGCATTGGCAGGCGGACTCTCAACCACTGCGCCACCAGGGAAGCCCGCATGTGTTCTTTAATCTTTAATTTGAAGTTGTGTTTCATTAATTAGAAAACTTTGTGCTCAAAATAGGAACCCCATAAAGTAACAGGCAAGCAGTAAAGACGGTCCTTTTAAACAAATGCATCTCCTTTGACATAGAGTATAACGTCAGTAACCAGGGGCTGGGGCAGGCAGTGATGCCATGATGCTGTAGGGCAGTGATGGACTGCATGCCACTTATACTGGCTCGGCAGAGCTGGTCATGCACATCTCTTCTCGACTCCATGCCCAGTCATGTCATCTTAGTGGCTGAAGAGTGACCGTGGCAGAAGGACTTACACCATGGAAATTGGCAATCACTATAAATCAGAGAGGTTTTGGGGGGAGCTGTAGGAGAGTCAGACTACCATCATACTGCTAGGAGCGGAGAGGAGAACACTCTTACACTGATAAAAGACTCTTCATTTTGTAACTAGAGTCAAGCACATAGCCACCAGGTGGAAATCACTGTGTTCCTGTCCCAAAGTTGACATGGGAAAGAGGTCCAATACCTGGTTCTTTCCCAGTAAACCCAAGACTCGCTAGGGTGGGGCAGCTGTGAGAGCTTCTTTTGAAGCCACCACCAGGTCAGGGAGCCCCAGAGGGTGACTCATGCTGTGTGTATTGGCTGGAGGGTCTGAGGACTGGCAGGACACCTCAGAAATAGGAAAAGTTGAGGGGGTTGTTGGTGGGAGAACCCTTCTAGCCTTGCCCCTGGCTAGTTGTGTAACTTTGGACGAATGAGGGACCTTCTCTAAGTCTCAGCTTCTGTTTCTGTGGAAGGATGGACTTGAACTAGATCATATCAGCATGTCTTTTGGCTCTGACCTTTTCTGAGCCTCAGAATTTGTGCTTAGACATTTCAGCTGTTCCAAGGACCCAGTCAGGGGGAGTGCAGAAAGCTAGTGAGCGCTCTTAAGTGGAAAACTTAATACTAGTCAACCTCTTACTACACTGTGATTCCCTCTGCCTCGAAGGATGCATAAACCATAAATGAGACAATAAAGATGCGTTCTTTGAGCAGAAGAGCAAGGATGCCCTGGAAGATTCCAACAGAGGAAGTATTATCACCATTCACAGTTGTTTCTGTTAGTGCCCAGAATGTCTGGACTCATCAGAATGATATTTTATCATGTGAAGATCTCAGAAGTTAGATAATACCTTACTTTATGAAGTCCACGTGCCTGCGAAAGTATGAACAGAATGTCTGTGAAACACTGAGATGTGCTGATGGAGCTCAGTATTTATAGAAATTTTCGAGTACATTTTCTCCATTAGGTGAAACGTTTCAAAAAATTAAAATCATATACCTTGCTTAGTTTATTAGTTTCATATTACTTAGCTTGCAAGTATCAAGTTAGCTTTTTTTTTTTTTTTTTTTTTGTGGGGGTGCACTGTGCAGCTTGCGGGATCTTAATTTCCTGACCAGGGATAGAACCCGTGCCCCCTGCAGTGGAAGCACGGAGTCCTAACCACTGGACGGCCGGGGAATTCCCAAGTTGGCCTTTTTTTTGTTTTTAAAAAGCTAAAGAAATTGTTAAGTACTTTAAACATTTGGCTACATGGACCCACAATAGGTGGGATTTTCTTTGTTTTTAAGGTCAAGGTACAGGGCTAACGTTCCGTGCCTAAAACCACATGATCCTCAGTGGCCTGGAGGAGCCCCTGCAGGGCTGAGTGCAGAGCTGGGAGCTGGGGGGACAGGCAGAGAGGGAGTTGCAGGAAGGAGCCAGGCAGTTGGCGGGGGGTGCTCCTACAGCTGGTGAGTGGTCTGCATTTTCCCCCTCAGAGTGCAGAGACGTGCTGTTGCCTCTGCTGATAGACCAGCTCAGCGGCCAATTAGACGACAACTCCAGCAAGCCTGACCATGAGGCCAGCTCGCAGCTTCTGAGCTACCTCCTGGAAGTTCTGGACAGGAAGGATGTGGTGAGTCAAAGAGCTGCTGATGCAGAGTAGAGCGTACACTGGTCCCATGGCCTGGGACAGGAACCACTGCACGGCTCTCCTAGTCCCAGGCAGTTGAGAACCTGGGCACTGGGGCAGGCTGCACCCATTTTAGAGGTGTTTAGAGAGGCTTCTCCCGACTAGAATCTGTCATGCAAATCTAGGTCCAGGGAGATCCACCTACTGCTGGGGCTGCTACTGGCTGATTTTCCTGATTGGCCCAGTTTGCCCATCACTGAGATCCTGCTGAGGACTTTTCAGATCCAGAGCATTGTTTAGACTTGTTAGGTAGAAACCTCTACCCTCTTATACCTCCGATACCTGACAGCACTATTGTAGATGTACCAGAGCTTCTGAGAAGTTCTCATTTTATGTTCTCTCTGAAACTGATCCTTCCTTCTGGAGCCTAGTAGAAATGATGTGGTTTTTTTTTTTTTTAATCTCACCTCATCTCCTCCCCCTCAAAAAACCTGGGGCCACACTGCCTGGATTTTCCATGTTCTAGAGATAGACCTGTCATAGCCTCCACTCAAGAGACTGGAGAACTTTGCAGAATGTTTCCAGTCGAAGACAAACCATAGTCGCTACCCCCCATGATGGCTACACGGCACCCATGTTCCTACAGAGAGGCAGGTGTTATGAATCACTTCCATTTAAAGAAATAGGAAGCAAGCAGAGAAATAATAAAAAGCAAGGAAGGAAAGAAGGAAGGGTGGGAAAGAGGGGATGCTAACGATACTTGGTGTTTTAATAAAATTACGTAAGTAGCAGTGATCTAGTTGTTTGAAGCATTAAGCAGGAGATTCGAATATCTGTCAAGAAGCAATAGTGGGTAAAGGCTTTGAAAAGGCAACTTGAATATTGAGAAGTTGGAGCTGAAGGAGTACAGCATCAAACCACAAGAAAAGAAAGGAGGAGAAAGAAAGACTGAGCATTCATGAGGCACTGTTGGGTGCATCAGCCCAGCTAATTCCTGTACAGGACCTTTTCTTTTTTTTCTCGCAGCTATGAAAATGGAAGCTCCACAAAGTTAAATAATTGTTCATGGTCACACATGACAGAGTCAGAATAGTAAATCCCCGTCTTAGTCTGCTCGAGCTGCCAAAACAAAATACTGCAGCCTGGGTGGATTAAACAACAGAAATTTATTTCTCATAGTTCTTGGGGCTTGGAAGTTCAAGGTCAGTGTGCCTGCATGGTTGGGTCCTGGTGAGGCCCTCTTCCTGTCCTGCAGATGGCCACCTTCTCGTTGTGTCCTCACACGGCCTTTCCTTGGTAGGGCAAGCTCTCAGGTGTCTCTCCTTATAAAGGATAGTAACCTAGCAGTCCCAGGCCCTGCCTTCATGACCTGATTATCTATCTCCAAAAGCCCCATCTCCAAATACCATCACGTTAGGGGTTAGAGCTTCAGCACAGGAATTTTGAATGCGAATGATCAGTCCATAACAATCTCCTTGACTTGAGTTTCTCGTTTTTTTACGTCCTAGAGAGGAGGTAGCAAGAACTTCATGTTTTCGCCTTTTGCTTCCCACTCATGTGCCAAATTGTCCTGTGTAACCTGATCTACTCAGCATCAGGACCGAGTACCTCATGCTAGTGGGAGTCCCCATAAACTGTTGAGTTGCTGGCTCCAGGGAGCTCTCAGCGAGCCCAGATGACCTGGATCATTAGAGAAGCTTTCTTCCCCTGCATCTCCACGTTCATCTTTTAAATGTTAGAACCAATTACGTTCAGCAGATTCCTTAATAACATTATGAATCGTTCTGTGACAATGTTTCCCCCTTTTGGACAAGAGATTGCTTTGTACTGAAGAGCCAGAATGAGAGTTAAAGAGAACTCTCAGCAGTCCAAGGTTTCTTTAAAAGTGAAGCTGAATCAGAAGAAGTGGTGTCCATCCCTTTGTTTCCCCTTCAGGGTCCTACGGCGCTGCACGTACAGCTGATAATGGAACGGCTGCTGAGAAGGATCAACCGGACCGTGATTGGGATGAGCCGACAGTCTCCCCACATCGTGAGTGTCGCCCAGGGGACCACACAGCCACCACAGCTTCTTAGTGTCCCATCCCACCTGCCCACTGGGGGGCTTTGGGGAGCAGTGTCTTGAGACCAAATTCACGTAGGCCCTTCCCATCTCAGTTTCCAGTCTGCGCTGCGGGCTGGGTGGCATAGCTCCCTCGGGAAATAAATGGGGTCTAGAACTTTACAGCCGCCCTGGATGAGTGACTCTTCGTTATAACTGTGAGTAAATCTGATGCTGATTTTCTCTTGAGGGAAAATTATCCACCAGGGAGGTAGGGGAGGCGAATGGGGGAAAATTTTAAAGGATCTCGCCAATACAAATCATAAGGAGTATTGCTCATATGGAACGTGAAGCAAAAGCCTCTTATAATATATTAAAGCAGAGACCCACTGAGATGTGCAGGCACCCTAGGTGGACTGAGAACTTGGGACCCATTCAACCTAATGCTCTTTAAATATTTGCTTAATATTTTATTTCAGGAAAATATGAGCCTTGGTGAGCAGAAAATTAGGGGTTTAGCTGACTGCATTTATCATTTCCTCTATTGTCTCAAGCAATTTAGTTGTAATTCTCAATGTACGCATGCTTTGTGTGGATCTGCCTTTGTTAGAATGATAACAGTAATGGTATCAGTATGTCCAGCCAGCGTGATGATAATGGTAGTAGTCACTGTTAACTCATTTTTGTGTGTGTGCTAGAAACTATCTTAAGCACTTTATATTTCATTGAAAGTCACACTAATCTCCATTTTGCAAATGAGGAAACGTACAAAAACCTGAGCAAGGTTACACAACCACCAGGTGACTGAGGTGGGCTTTGGCCCTGGGCAACCAGCCTGGAGGCAGCGCCTTGCATGCTGTCAGCCATGCCCACCCCCAGCAGCTCACCAAGTTATGTTCCCAACTATGCACTGTAGTCACCATGAGAGGAATTCTGATAAAGTCAGTTTTCCCCTTCGCATCATATTCCCCGTGATATTTAGTGTGCTTATAAATCGGTGCCCTGTGGTACCATCCAGCGCTTGTGGTTCAAGGAAAAACCGTTTAAAGAACTTGGGATTAGCATGCTGTTAGAAATGCCAGTGTTGCCCTGGCCTCTTATTCCCCGCCTGTTATGTCTATTAAATGTCAGATAAAAAGTGTGATTGAGACCAGAGATAACTGTTGAAAGGCCGAGTTGTATCATCATTAAAATGAAGCATCTTTTACTAAAGGTGCATCTTTTGTGATGCTAAAATCTCTGATTAGATTTTAATCAGAGGACAGAGAAAAAGAACTATCCCAAATTGCTGTGGTAAATAAAAACCATTTATTCAACAGATATGTATTAAGAAACTACTGTAAGCCAGCCACTGTTCTAGATGCTGGGGGTATATCAGGAAACAAAACAGACAAAAATCACTACCTTAGAGAAGCTTACATTCTAGCAAGAACATTAACCAAAAAATAAATGGCAGAGTATTAGAAGGCTATAAGTGCTATGGAGAAAAAAATGAGTGGGATAAGGGGAGTTAGGGTAGAAGAGTTACAATTTATATAAGCTGATTAAGAATGGCTTTTCTGGGTCTTCCCTGGCAGTCGAGTGGTTAGGACTCCACACTTTGACTGCCAGGGACCCAGGTTCGATCCCTGGTCAGGGAACTAGAATCCCACAAGCCGCATGGTGCAGCCAGAATAAAGAACAGGCTTTCCTGAAAGGGTAAAATTTGGACAAACACTTGGCAAAGGCCTGGAGAAACAAGTAGTGTTAGGTGCTGATGGTAATGCAAACTATATGCCGGTTTGGCAATATATATCAAAGCCTTAATACAATAAATTTACATCACTTTATAATTAGAAAAATAAACTTTTTTAAACAAAAGAGACCTAAGACAGACATTCATTCAGAGAGAGGTGTACATGGATAGTATTTCACTGTTTTTGTGTTTAGGAAGTTATTCTCTCCATCCCAGGAACAGCTGTATTTTCATCTCCTCTGTGCCAAGTTCACTTAAATTTGTGTTGTTTTCATAACTATATGAATACAAGAGGATACTACCTTAGATACTTGCCCTCTGGCTAGAAAATTAAGTCTGTGGCTCAAATATGGTTGGACTAGGGGAAAGCAAGTTGAATATGTAATTCCTGGCCTCAACAATGGAAATGATGGTAATCATCTAATTATCCGATCCCTTTCTTCAAACCAGGTCCACAATTACACAGCATAACATGCTAGGAATCACTGGCCAAAGGATTCTAGAGCTGGTGGAATGACATGGAAGTGGTCCAGCAGGGAGCTCTCCTAGCCTCTCTTCTGCTCATCCAGTCAGTTTTACGACCTCTCTTTTTCCTCTTTGCTTTCCTCCAAGCTCAAATTTATTTAAATGATCTAAATACTTTGGACGTTTCTCCCTGGATGTCTCTATTACACCTCGGTCTCAACAAGCAACTCAGGGTCTGCAAGTTGTTATAGCTTAACTAGTCATCTAGCTGAGATCTTACAGTCAGTATCCCCTGGCCTACAGGATTTCAGAGGTCATGGCTATTCATAGGATGGGTGAAGCCCTCCACACTGCTTCACTCAAACCTGGAAGGACCTTATTTTTAGCAGAAACTGCAAAGCACATGCCTTTGGACCTTTAGAATGCAGTATGTTTCCAGCGTGCTGGGGTCCCTGCATAGTTAATTGGGTAGGGAAAACCAAAGTACATGCACCCAAATCTTGCTTTGTCAGTTGGTGGTCTAAGGAGCTGGGATTTGTGTTTTCGGTCTCCTTCCAGGGGAGTTTCATTGCTTGCATGATTGCCATCCTGCGGCAGATGGACGAGAGCCACTACAGCCACTACATCAGCACTTTCAAGACCAGACAAGACATTATTGTAAGTTGTCTTCATTGGATCCTGGTAACTTTAAGACTTCTCATATTTTGGCAGAACTGAGCATCATGAGTCTAGGGTTCTCTTCCCACACACCTCCGAATGCTGTGGCGCTTTCCACAGGGATTACAAGAGGGAGAGTTTTTCTCTGCCACAGGATTTGAAGAAGAGTGCAGTCCATATACCAGGAGGTCCTCACGCAGCCACCTACGTCTCTTGGATTTAGAGGGAGCCCATATTTAGAAACATTTGGGTGACCTCTTTTGCTCTCAGCAGAGGACAGTGTCTCATTTTCAGGGACAGTAGTCACCCATGCCGTGGCAAGGATTTTAGGAGGCAGAGATGTTCATGGTCTTTTAAGATGTGGTTGATGTCATCCTTTTCAGTATTCCCTGGAGAGGGAAACAAAAAGAGGTAATACCTGCCCCAGGTAACAGTTGTAAGTTATTGTCAGTTGAAAATATTCCATTCTCTTCTGTTTTAAACAAGAAAATTGTTCTCCTAGTTACAATTAAGCATACAGCTGAAGGTGGCCCAAGAGGCTAAGTTAGATCTCTGGCTGCTTCCCCAGGATCCTTCCCTTCAGGGAATTGTTAGTGGCTGTTAAACATCCCTGAAGATGAGAATTCCCTGGCCGTCCAGTGGTTAGGACTTGGTGCTTTCACTGCCGTAGCCTGGGTTTAATCCCTTGTCGGGGACCTAAGATACAACAAGCTGCATGGCCAAAAAAAAAAAAAAAAAAAAAAAAAAAATCCCTGAAGGTATTGTCTTATCTTGTGAAGTAGTGGGCTGGACAGGGGGCTGTATTAACAGGCAAGGTCTCATTGCACTCATCTTTGCTCTGGGTAAGTTCGCATCATTCGTGCATATTCCAATTTTCTTTATGCTCCAGATTTTCCACTTTCTGCCTTTATTATACTGATAGCATGTGGCCAGTACACCCAAGGATATCCAGCTCTTTCTCTGCCAGTCACTCTTCCTTCTGTGAGGTCTACATGATGGAAAAACACACAAGGAATTGTACTGTTTATTATTATTAGTTGTAATCGATCCAATGATGAACCCTCAGAGCACTGTCCTGGACAAAAATAAAGGACTTAATGGGGCTTAGTCTGGAGTCCTATGTGGACCTCCACGTAGGCCATGCTCTGGCTGGCAGCGTGGTACAGGAATCTGTAGCGATCTGTAGCTGTGTTTGCAGAGATCTGGGCGAGAGAATTAGGAAGAGGGGAGAGGTGGGGAGAGGTGGAAGCCGAGGGTAGCAGTGTTTCTCCTCCGTAGTGGGTTTAAGAACACAGGCTTTAGAACACCTGGACCTGGGTTTGAATTCTGGCTATTCTGCTTCCCTCTATGAAATTTGGGGCAAGCTGTCTAACCTCACTAAA
Source organism: Hyperoodon ampullatus (assembly GCF_949752795.1). Classification (NCBI taxonomy): domain Eukaryota; kingdom Metazoa; phylum Chordata; class Mammalia; order Artiodactyla; family Ziphiidae; genus Hyperoodon; species Hyperoodon ampullatus. The sequence goes on from NC_136919.1 coordinate 115,675,136, forward strand.
CCTCAATTTCCTTCTCTGTAGGATGGTACCCACCTGGGGGCAGGAGGTAGTTAATGTATTGATGAGTGGACATGTGGAAAATGCCTCACTTTGTGCCTGGCATGTGTTACTAGCTATGAGAACCAACTACTTATAATAATGATAATGATATTACATTATCATTACATATATAATATTATATTATTATTATGTAAGATAAAATTAATATAAAAATAGTTTAGTGACTTCTTTTCAGATTTCCTTCTGAAAGCAGGAAGAATAAAGAAAGTTATACTAAATTCAAACTCTTGACAATTTGGCTCCTTTAAGTAAGCAAAAAGAAGAAGAAAAAAAACCAAACCAGATTTAACTCCTATTTTCCAGGACAGTGGTGAGCTCTTCCCCTGCGTCATCTAATTAAAAGAGGATTATTGTCCCCAAGGGAACAGTAGTCATCAGTGGCAGAACTGCAGGGTACAGCTAAGCCCTTTGACCTCCAGTGGACTGTCCTTTCTCTCGCTCCTGCTGCTTCTGAAGAAATCACTTGAAAGACTTCGGGAAGTGGTAGCTAAAGTGAGGCCTGGGGTTATCTGTGAACTGCCTTTATTATATCATCACTGTTTACAGTTCACTGAGAACACTAGAGTTGGCGTCAGAATAGATGACCGGCATCTACATCCTTGTTTCACAAACCATCAACTCCTGTTGACTTGAGGAAAAAAGTTAATAAGTAATGGATGCACCTAAAATGGATGACGAAAAACTGAAAAACTTGTGAACTATGTCTATGATTTCAGAATGGAGGCTAGAAAAGTTTGACTCTCCATTGAACCAGAAGGAAGTAGCACAGACTTGAGAGCTGGAATTGCTCCCATTCCTATGCTGTTGGGCATCCGAAGTGTACTGGTTGGCCAACAGGACTGGGGTCTCAGAGGAATATTGTTAGAAATAGAACCCAGGCCCCCTGCCTCCCAAGCCCCGTGTTCTTTCTGTATACGATGTCATTCATGAGCTAGAACTGCACGGTTTAGTGCCAGAGAAATTGGACTGGATTTTCATTTCAGGAATCTGAGTGGAAAGATGTCTAAATTTAACTAATAAATTAAAAAGCTTTCCAAACTTTTTAGCTTTGATTTTTAGCCCGATTGTTCTGAGTTCCTTTTTCCTCTTAGCCCTCTTTCGAGTCGAATAGCTGTTTTTTTTTCAATACTGGGCTTTTGTTATTAGTTTTTACAGACATGATGATCCACTGCTATAATCTCTTTTTAAGGACCATTTAGGACCCTCCCCCCAGGCTACGCATGGTAACGTTCCTGGAAGAGGAAGACTTGTGACTCTGCTTCTTATTTATAGCATTTTTGTTCTGTTCTAATAATAATAAGGGAGAATTGGACGCAGAGTTATTAGAAGTATCAGTTTTCTCAGACTCAGATACAGAGAACAAACTGGTGGTTGCTAGAGGGAAGGAGGGTAGAGAGATGGATGAAAGAGGTGAAGGGGATTAAGAGATCCTAACTTCCAGCTGTAAAGCAAATACGTCCCAGGATGTAATATACACATAGGGAATCCAGTCAGCAACGTTGTAACAACTTTGTATGGTGACAGATGGTAACTGGGCTTATTGTGGGCATCATTTCCTCATGTATAAAACCATCGAATCACTATGTTGTACACCTGAAACTAATATAATATTATGTTAATATTAATTAACTAATATAATATGTTAGTATGTTAATTGTAACTCAATTTTTAAAAGACACCAAAAAGTTAAAAAAAAAACAACAGGTATCAGTTTTCTCATAATTGTTGTTGAATTCATTTGAAGTATGGTAGATCTATTCAGACAACATTGGCAGCCGAGGACTGAAGATATTATGGCTCTGAACTTGGGATCCAGAATTCCAAGGTCTCTTCCCAGCTCTCCAGCTTCTTGGTTTTTATGGCCTAAGCCAGTCGTTTCATTTTTCAACAGTCTCAGTTTTATCATTTATAAGATATAGACAATTTTTTAATCTTTGTCTTCCTTATCAGATTATATGATGTAAACATCAAATCATAGGATACCTGTAAGAATGCTCTGTTGCATACACACTGCTATGTTTAAAATAGATGACCAACAAGAAACTACTGTATAGCACAGGGAACTCTGCTCAGTATTCTGTAATAACCTAAATGGGAAAATAATTTGAAAGAGAATAGTTGCATGTATATGTATAACTGAATCACTTTGCTGTACACCTGAAACTGACACAACATTGTTAATCAACTGTACTCCAATATAAAAGAAAAAAAATACTCTGTTATCCCTATAAACCTTACTCAAAAGATAGACTGTTATGGGACCTGGGCCATCGTGTTCCTTCCTTTACGTCAGTGTACTGGCGGAAAGGCTTATGAAGTGTAACCCAGTTTTCCCACAACCATTCCTCCTTTGTTTTCTGCAGGACTTCCTCATGGAAACTTTTATCATGTTTAAGGATCTAATTGGAAAGAACGTCTACGCCAAAGACTGGATGGTCATGAATATGACACAGAACAGGTGAGACCGACCATCGCAGGGCCAGAGGCATTTGAGAACTTGGGTCTGGAAACTAGGTTTTGACCCTTGTGAAGCATGTTAAATCTCTTTGCTTCAAGTCCACCATCTGTAAAATAAGGTTCCTCCCACTTTCGTGGTCCTGGTTTACGTGCTCCTGTTCTTGATTCCATGCAGGCTACTGTGGTCACCCCGACTTGGGCTCTCTACTCTCTTCTTTCTGCTATAACCTCCTCATTGCTTTCATGTTGATGGTCAGCATCAACTCTGCAAGGTATCTTTCAGTGTCTCCATATGGCCTTCCTCATCCTGACATTCAAGGCCTCTGCATCCCGGCCCACCCTGCTTTTCTAGCCTTGTCTTCCACTGTTTCCCTGTATATACAACTTGCCCTCCAATCAGACTGGCCTCTTCCCTCCTAACCCTGACCCTGAACATGTTCTGTGCCTCTGCTCACGCTGCTGCTTCCACCTGCAGTGTCTGCCCCATTGTCTCTGGCCATCAACATGCCTCCCATTCCTTAAGGTCCTTCTCAAATGCCATCTCCAAAGGAAGCCGTTCTGATTTGGATGTTATCTTCTCTTCTTTTGATTTCCCCATACCTCTTTGATACCCCCTCCTAGAATTTTCCATATTCTTTGTTTGTTGTCATGGTTCGATTTACAGGTTGCAAATGATCTCCACCAAGTTGTACATTTCTTAAGACCAGGAACCATTCTTTCAAGGCAGAACCTAAGCCAGTGCTTTGCAGTTGCTGGTCCTCAACAAAGACTTGTTGAATGAAAGTGAAATGGACTGAATACAGATATTAAAAGAGATTCAGGATTTTTTTTTTTTTTTTTTTTTTTTTTTTTTTTTGTGGTACGCGGGCCTCTCACTGTTGTGGCCTCTCCCGTTGCGGAGCACAGGCTCCGGATGCGCAGGCTCAGCAGCCATGGCTCACAGGCCCAGCCGCTCCGCGGCATATGGGATCCTCCCAGACCGGGGCACGAACCCGTATCCCCTGCATCGGCAGGCGGACTCTCAACCACTGCGCCACCAGGGAGGCCCGAGATTCAGGATTTTTAAAGAGCTAAATAAAGTAAATCATTATGATAAGCATTATTGTTAACTCTCCATGGTCCTGATACCTGATTAGAAAAACCCTTCCCAACTATGTACAGATTAGAGAAACAATTGCATCCGAAGTCCTAGACTTTAAAGCGTAAGCATCACGATGGAGGAAAAGGAGCCTTGGTCTGAGGCTCAGGAGCCCTGGCTTGTCCTCTGAGCTGTACCCTGAACTGGCTAAATTGTGATGCCTTGAGCTGTGCTAGTAGTCAGTTCAAGAAACTGATCTTCAGTGACCTTCTCTGTAGAATGTGCTGTTGTTGGTCTCTAAGGACCTTGATAGATCTAAAGGTCTTAGATTGCCAAGTCCAGGTTTGATTTGCTTTGGCTTTTAACATAGATGGAAAATGTTTCAAAGAGCATGAAATTGCCTTCTTTATCCAGTGTGTTTTTCCTCCCCTAGGGTTTTCCTCCGTGCGATAAATCAGTTTGCTGAGGTTCTCACAAGATTCTTCATGGATCAGGCAAGCTTTGAACTTCAGGTAAGCATGCGACTCACCTAGGAGTTCCTTGAGTTCTCAGCCAAAGCAAGAGAACCGCTTCATTTTGGAAAACATCGCCTCAGATTTTTTATCATAACACAGATACACACAAACACACCTGCTTGCAGGTAAGCATGCAGGTATTCCTCTACCTACAAACGGTTTAGTGTCCAAAGAGCAGTTTGTATAAACACCTGTTTGAAAGTCCAAAGTGATAGCAAAACTGGTGATCACTAGCTCCATCTTCATTCATTCATTCATCCAACAAATATTAGAGAGTTATATGTACAGGGCACTATTCTAGGCCCTGGTGAAGGCAGACAAGGTCCTGCTTCTGTTACAGGGTACATTTTGTTGGTGATGTGCTTTTGCTGTGATATGGCCTGCGTTTGTATCTATGGAACGTTGGAAGTAGAGTGTCACAAGCAGAGGAGATTATATATACATATTGCATATACATATACATGTTTATGTGTGTATATACATATGTTTTTATATGTGTGTATGTATATATATCAAAATGGTTATATACGTGTGTGTATTTATACACACACACACATAAGTACCTATGCCAAAATGGAATCAAGCTGTACAGTTCTTTGGTAACCTGTTAATATACTTTATTTACTTTTTCTGTGATCTTTTCGATGATAATAAATATTTTCACAGTATTTTTAATGGCTGAATACAGTGCATTGTATGGCTGGACCATGGTTTATTTAACCAAATTATTCTTATGAGCATTTAGATTGTTTCCATTTTCTGTTATTATGTTCAATAGCACTGTGAGGGCCTTCCTTGTTTTAAATATTTTTTTAAATACCCGTAAATATGTTACCAGGATAAAGTCCTAAAGTATTTACTAGTCAGAAATTTGGCAGATTGTCAGGGCTTTTGATAAGTATTGCCAAACTACTTACTATAAATAGGTACACTTCTTGGCAACAATTTTCCTTTATCCCAGGAGTAAAGACAAATATAATAGCTTGGATTATTTTTAAAAGCTTGATATTTAATAAAGCATTAAAACTTTCAGGGATGAATAATTGAAACACAGGAGAGAAAAGGAAGTCCTGTGGATTTTATTTTGGATTTTTTTCCCATTAATTTCTGGCAAGTGCATTTGTACCATGTGACACTGTTTTATTATGATCCATATTAATGTTATTTTCTGTTTCTTTTCACCCACATCATTAATTTTGAACAGCTCTGGAACAATTACTTCCATTTGGCAGTCGCTTTTCTCACCCATGAGTCCCTTCAGCTTGAAACCTTCTCACAAGCCAAGCGCAACAAAATTGTAAAAAAGTAAGTGTCCTCTTAAACTTGCTTATGATTGGGAAGGCGATTCTTCCATTTCTATTTGGAGCAGGAGTTTTGGTATCACAGAAATTACTGTTCAGTGGCTACCTGTGTTGTTAGTGAGATAGGTCTTAAAATAATCATTTAATAGCCCTCAGATTTCCCCAGATTCACATCTCTTCTCAGGGGCGCATTAATTTTCAAATCAACCATCACATTCTATTATAGAATCTCTACATAAAGAGACACTGAAGCCAGCCAGTCTTCCCATCACCAGGAACAGCTGCCATCTGCTGGCAGCTTGTCCAAATTGCAGGCATAGTGCCTCTCTGTCTCATGCTTCACAGAGCAGACTCCTTTGGTACCATTGGTCTACCTCCCAGTTTCAGTCACTTCAGCAGAGAAGCCAAGAGTAACACATCACCTAAAAACACCCTCCAGATTCCTGGCTCAGAATTCAAAATGGACCTGTGTGCAAGAGTGATGAGAGATTTAGGGAAGACTTTCATTGCTTTCACCTCAAGTCTGTTTCGAAGTTCATTGAGAGCCTGGGAACTCAAAGGCTGTGTAATTAAATAGAACTTGAGAAATTTATCATTTAAAAGCTGTGAATTTTAGTTCTGTTCCCCTGCTAGCATGTCTGGGACTCTAGGCAAATTATTTAGCTTCCCTCTAGCTCCTCCCTAAAATACTAAGATTGATGGCTAAGGGATTGAGATTTAGTGATTGCACTTCCAAAGATAAAAGTAAAACCTGTTTTGTAGATTTCCTTGTGGGGGTGGGTATCAAGAGATATTTGATTTTTAAGATGGACACCTTAATCTTATTCTTTAGAATACCTTAAATGACATAACTTCATTCAAGGATGTATTTGATTTTGGTTAAATGACCATAAGTGAAATGAGTTGACACCAAGTCCGATAAATAAAGTGGCTAGTTAGGATTAATGATTCTGGTTTTGGTCAAAGGAAAGTGGGACTGTAAGTACAATCCATGTAAAAATATATATGCATATGGGCCAAGATAAACCTTAGGAAATAAAAAACATTTATATTAAGCTTATAGGAATGTGAATGGATTTTTTTTTCAAGACTTCTCTAATTTTTAGTAAAAGCATCAACAGTAGTATTAATAAGCAATAAGAATAGTTATCATTTATTATCTATTATGTGCCAGACATGGACCACATATGCTTGTATAATAATAATAAAATTAGCTTAGGTACCTTTGTTAAATAGGAATAGTAAGAAAATTTTTTCAATATATTTTTATACTGGCTTCTGAAGACACTTCCAAAGCAAGAATTTGAAAAAAAGATGTTTGATGCAATAGTATCATAAGTAGAAAACATAGAACCGTGCTGGCAGGGTAGGTCATAAGTCCATATTCTAACTCCTTGGGAACATTTACAGCATCTACTTTTGACCCACCCTATTTCTATTTTCTAAGCCTCCAGCCTCTGATATGGTATATGGTGTGAGGTAGCCCTAGGCATATGTATTCTTTAAGAGATTTTCAGGTGACTCTGATTCACCTCCACCCAAGAACCACTGTCTAGATCAATGCTTCTCTACTCTTTTTTCCTCCATTGTCAACTCCTGTAAGGAACCTTTTTAGAAAATGTTTTTCTAATCACACCCCCCCATGAAATATTAATACCACAGATACACCATATATCAGTTTATGTACTAAATGTATATCTGTACTTTATACATAAAAACAGGAAGCTTATTTTTTGCTCCCATGGACCAATTTTCACCCCTTCAGGGACACTGTCACCCCCACTGAGAGTGTATGTCTAGAGATTCCCAATGTGAGTGCTTTGAAGAGCGTCCTGGTGTGGATAAGGGTTACTCAAATATAAGTATATAAACGCCAGCCACATTACTGTGTAAGTCACCCCTCATTCATCTTCCTTTTCTTCAGTGTTTGTTGTGTTTTATTTTATTTTTTCGCTTAAGAGCAACCAGAGTGTTTCTCACTCTTTGCTCTTCAATAAAGTTTGTTAATCTCATTTTCTCAGTGATTTTTTGACACTTACTTTGGTCTTCCTCCTGCTGTGAAAGTCCCCTCACCTCTATGTGGCTCAGTTCTTGGGGGCTTTTTTAGGTATTGACCACATCTCCTTGTGGGATCTTAGTTCCCTGACCAGGGATCGAACCCTCACCCCCTGCAGTGGAAGCACAAGTCTTAACCCCTGGACCACCAGGGAAGTCCCTCGACCACATCTCTTAATGTGATTTTGCCTCGAGACCTACCTTAATTGTGACCTAGAGGAACACAGGCTCTTTTACTTCCAAGTCTTAACCCCTGGACCACCAGGGAAGTCCCTCGACCACATCTCTTAACGTGATTTTGCCTCGAGACCTACCTTAATTGTGACCTAGAGGAACACAGGCTCTTTTACTTCCCTCTTCATTGTATTATGTGTTCTCATTTCCACTGCACATCTTTCTCCTGGTTTATGATCTTCTTCCTAGATACGGGGACATGAGAAAGGAAATCGGCTTTAGGATCCGGGACATGTGGTATAACCTGGGTGAGTGTATAACCCAAACAGGCCCACACACCACTCCTGGGTGACACGCATCCCACGATGAATTCTTTTCCATTTTAATTCCAAGAATCCTGAGATTGATTTCTCTGTGTGTCTGGAAGTTCAGGTTGACTTGTCAGTCTCTTACGACATCACATTTATCAGAAAACAATATTTAGTCACTCACTTCTGAATTGATTTACCCACATAAACTTTTTCTTTTCTTATGGGCCCTGTGGAGGAAGATTGTAGCACTTTACTTCCGGTGAAATTATTTTTTTTCATGTCCTCACTTACTTTCATTTCAGGTCCCCACAAAATCAAATTCATCCCATCCATGGTGGGTCCCATTCTGGAGGTCACACTGACCCCCGAAGTAGAGCTCCGGAAAGCCACCATCCCCATTTTCTTTGATATGATGCAGTGCGAGTTCAATTTCAGTGGAAATGGCAATTTCCATATGGTAAGGAGTGGTGGACCTGTCGTCTTACTAATGCACGTAGAGTCACCTCTTATTTATTTTCTTTCTATATAGAGAAGCGGTAGCCTGAATAAAACAAATCAAAGGTGATCTAAAAACTTCTTTTTTTGCGTTTTATTTTGCAAAGCGATTAGGCATAGGATCAGATAGTCCAACCAAGGCCCTAGGAGCAGCCTTTTCTGCTGCGTGTGTTTCCTAAAGAAGCACTCTTATCTCTGGATAATTAAAATTTGACTTCACGCAGTTTAATCCTATCTGTTGCAAATATTGCAGTGGATTGAGGGAATGGTGCGGGGGTCTTTAGCTTTGAGACCTTAGTCTGCCTGATGTATTTTTCCTATGCTTCAATTTCCTTATCTATACAGTATATTAGTATTGAATGGAAGATTTTGCAGCTATGAAGCTCTGCCAAAGCAATCCCATTGTCAAGACTTCGACAAGAGCCAAAAATAAAATGGAAAATTAGAATCATTAAACTATTTTTGTATGCATAGTTGTGATTAGATAATAATGTTTGGGGTAATTTTTTTCCGTAAATATAAAGCAAAGGACAGAGTAGCACAAGGCTGCTTTAGGAAGTTTTGATATTAATGGATGATATGAAGTGGGGTCTTCCTCTATGTATGTTGGAATTAGTTTACAATTCAGTAAAGGTCAAATCTAGAAAACTTGGCTGGATGTCTTTCGTGTCCTCTTCTGAGAATGTGGCATTCTCCTGTGAAATTCCGCCTCTGCTTTCAGTTTGAGAATGAGTTGATCACAAAGCTGGACCAAGAGGTGGAAGGGGGAAGAGGAGATGAACAATACAAGGTCCTTCTGGAAAAACTGTGAGTATTTCAGAAACAAAATCTCACGTTGATTACATCATTTAGTGATGGAGAAAAACAGGCTTCTGCTGCCCTTACAGACCAATCGAGTAGTCTCAGCATCCCTGGGGTCACCACCATGAATGGTTTTCGGTGAGTAGGGGGGGTTCATGAAGTTTACACCATCCACTGCTGACATTTGTTTATCTGCTGTGAGTCAAATGTTCATGTTTTCCTGGCCAGCCTGGCCCTCGAGAACAGAGCAGATTGAGGAGAGAGGGAGATGGACAGAGTAGTGGCATTTTGCCCAGTGTTTGAAATGCTGAACTTTAACAAAAGTGCTAGCACCTCTAATTATGGCTTCGAAGCAATAATTTAAAGGGGAAGGGAAAAACATTTCAAGGTCCGCTTTACATTTAAGAATACCTTAAGCCCTGTGAAGGATATCTGAGAACACCAGGTACGGCTCCAGCCCTTTTCACTGCCCTCCGTACACCCCAAGCCAACACATTCATTCCCTCCCTGTGCTCACATTATCCCACTGTTCCCCATCCAATACCCTGACAGACCTTTGCCTGTCACCCTCTGTCCCTCTTACTCTCCTTTGCATGTATGGAATGACAGTATAACAAGAGTGGTTAAAAACACTTAGATGTTGGGGAGAGAGATTGTGCTTCAAATCCCCTTTCTCCACATACTAGGATTTTGACTTTGGACAGATGCTCTAACCTATACAACACCCCCCCTTTTTTTTTTTTTTTTTTTTTTTTGGTCATCTACAATGATAAGATCTGTATTTTGGTGAGGATTAAATGAGATGATGCATTAACACAGTGTCTGTCACAGAGCTCGTGCTGGACAAATGTTGGCTGCTCTGGTGTTCGTTACTGTTATTATCTGCAGATCTTCCCAGCATCCTGGGTTGTAACTACCCTAGACTGTTCATTTCTTATGTTCTCTGAACTTTTATGATATTGGCCAACTCTGTCACCTGTTGATTGGGTACGTGCCTAGGTCTTTCTGGGATTTACCTGCTTCGTGGACGTGGTGGGCATTAGACTGAGCTGAGGACGGGGACACTCCCAACTTTGTTTTTCATTTTTCAAAGATTTTTTTTAAGGAACTAGCACACAGGGTACTCAGAAATGGAACTGATGACTCGTCTGTATTTTAAAGAACTAGAAGTCCGTCTTATTTTGTTTGTAATGGATGATAAGATGGTTTGTTGATCTTTTCATCCCATATCCACTTGGTCTGCCTGTTTGAGATTCAGACCTTTCAATTTATCACTTCTGCAGTTCTGATCCCATATGGGAATTAAGTGCAGGTGTTACACACACATTTACAAGTGATAATAAAACTACACTTTAAAAAAATCCTACAGTTGACTTTTTCACATACAGATCTTATTTTTCCTTCATTCTTCTTGGATCACGAATGCAGAAAAATATGACTGCACAAATTTCCAGTGCTCAAGAATAATTCAAGAGTCTGGACTAATGCTTTGAACCCATTTTTTCTCCTGTTCCCAAAGTTTTCTTCTAATTGTCTAATCTGAGAAGCTCCTATAGAAGCTTTGTTCTATTTGGATCCAGAGGGAGAGGATTTAGACCAAAAGTTTAACCTCCATCTACCTATTTACAACTGTGCATTTTTTCCTGAAAATAACTTTTTTTTAAACATCTTTATTGGAGTATAACTGCTTTACAATGGTGTGTTAGTTTCTGCTTTATAACAAAGTGAATCAGCTATACATATACATATATCCCCATATCTCCTCTCTCCTGTGTCTCCTACTTTGTTTTTTTTTTTTTTTTTTTGCGGTACGCGGGCCTCTCACTGTTGTGGCCTCTCCCGTTGCAGAGCACAGGCTCCGGACGCACAGGCTCAGTGGCCATGGCTCATGGGCCCAGCCGCTCCGCGGCATGTGGGATCTTCCCGGACCGGGGCACGAACCCACGTCCCCTGCATCGGCAGGTGGACTCTCAACCACTGCGCCACCAGGGAAGCCGGCGTCTCCCACTTTCATCCAAAGAGCCACATGTCTAGCAGTGTAGTAGGTTCCTAGGTTCCTCTAGGCTGGGCATCAGTCCAAGATTCTCCAGAGTTCCCTCAGGATGCCCTGAAGATGCCTTAGGGAGAATAAAGACGGAGAAAAGATGGTCCTTTCAATGAGTAGAGCGATCAGATAGCACACACAAAACTTTTTGGGCAAAGGTTCTCAATTCTGTGGTATTGACAGAAGACAAAAACAAATACAAATAGAAATTCAAAGAAGGGCATAGTGGGCTGGGATCCTCAGTGATGATAGGGTTTGAGCTACAGACCTAAAGAAAACGTAGAACTTGAGTAACAGCAAGTAGCCTTGTAAGTGCAGGACCCAGGCTAGCATAGACTGGAGTTACAAGAAAGGGTGTATGTCTCCTAGTCTGGCGCCACCTGCTGCCAGGACCATGGACAGCGCTCATAGGCGGTACTGGAGTCACCGTGTGGGACATGGGCATTTGTCTCTATCTCTGCCCCACAGGCTTCTAGAACATTGCCGGAAACATAAATACCTCTCCAGCTCCGGAGAAGTATTCGCACTCCTGGTCAGCAGCCTCTTAGAGAATCTCTTGGACTACAGAACCATTATCATGCATGACGAGAGCAAGGAAAACCGCATGAGCTGTACCGTTAACGTGCTGGTATGTGCCACGCCCCTGGGACGTGCCATGCCCCTGGGATGGTGAGAGGGCAGTGCCCGGCTGCCCCTGCGCCCCATGGCGCAGCTCTAAGTAGATCTGGCAGACACAAAGGTCCCCTGGGACCGCCTTTCCAGAGTCCGTGTCCTGCTGAGTCTAATTGGAATGGCCAACTCAGCTTTGAACTCACAGATGCCAGCTGCCTCAGACCTTGAGGATAAATGTGGAAACAGGGATGGAAAATGCAACATAAGCTCTTGACTCAACTCTCTTACCGAAGGCCATCCTCAGCCTGTCTTGTTTTTATGTGGTTGCTTTATTGTTGGGATTATTCGACACAGTCGAAAATGCATTAAAAACAATATACCATGAGCAGAGAATTAGTCCATGAAATCCTCTAGGTGGTAGAACCCTGTGGTCTTGCCTTTCCTTAGACAGTTGTAACTGGAACCACAGACCTCAGAGGTTTAGGCTGCCATACACTCCTCCTCATATAAATCAAGAACCTACCGCCTCTGATTCCCTGAGAAAACAGAATATCATGTGACTTGGGTATGACCCAGCTGTCTGTTCACCTAGAAGGTTCCCTCACATTTCCAGAAGCCTGGTCCTAAAAGAATTCAACTTTTCTGCTTTATAAATTGTCACTTCCTTATTTTGTTGGGGGTATTTGTTAAAGGGAAAGAGGAAAGTCTTTGGAAAAGTGACACCTGAAAAGTGCAAGTAGTGGTTTGTCCATTTCTGTGGCAAGCTCATCAATAACGGCTTTGTGTTGGTATTTTGTGACTTTTTTTGTAGAATTTTTACAAAGAAAAGAAGAGAGAGGACATCTACATAAGGTAAGCTGAAAGAAATGTCTGCTTTTGCTGTTTATGTCAGGGCTTTATGATTTATTTCTCCAATAAGTGAAAACAATAAGCCCCAACACCGTGCTTGCTGCTTCGAGAGACACCAGAAAGTGTGTGATATGCTCCCTTCTTCCTAAAAGGGTAAACGCTTCAGACAGATACACAAGTACGTACAATACGAGGAAGTGTAGAGGGAGGATCGTGTCGGGATTCCAGGAAAGGATAGAGGGCTGTGGCCAGGCAACTAGGGAAAACAGCACAGGAAAGACATGAAATTCACCCTCTGTCAAGGACTGTTAGTCCGGCGTGCAGGAAGCCCTGAACGTGAAACCAACTTGGATGTCAACTATGTGCATTTTCCTGGGGAAACATTCCTTAGCTCTCATGAGCTTCCCAAAGGGGTCTGTGACGTTAAAAAAATTTTTTAAACATCACTGCCTTAAACGAAGAGTACAAAGTAGCACAGGTAGTGTAGGAAAGACACACAGGCAGGAAGCAGCACAAAGACTTAAGGAACAGGAAGTAACTATTCCTGCCGCCTGGCTGTGGCATGAGCCAAATGTCCCATCAACTCCCTGGCAGCAGAATGCCTCCTTTCTCCCATTCTGACCAGATACTTGTACAAGCTGCGGGATTTGCACCGGGACTGTGAGAACTACACCGAAGCTGCCTACACACTCCTCCTACATGCTGAGCTCCTGCAGGTAAGTGGATCAGGTATGCGATTTTTCAGCCGTCCAGCCCTTTGGGACCACATCCTGTATGATTTTGATGGGAAAGTTCCCTACTCAAGGAGGACCCTTTTATCCAAGAATGTTTTTATACCTTCTAAATAGGCACAGCTAGTTTTTAGACCGTTGGGAACATTTCCATTATTATTTATTTATTTATTTATTTACTTACTTTTAAATTTATTTTATTGAAGTATAGTTGACTGATAGTGTTGTGTTAATTTCTGCTTTACAGCAAAGTGAGTCAGTTGTACATACGTATACTTTTTTTTCATATCTTCCATTATGGTTTGCCACAGGATATTAAATATAGCTCCCTGCGCTCTACACTAGGACCTTGTTGTTTATCCATTCTAATCCCAAAGTCCCAATCCATCCATCCCCCACTCCGTCTTCCCATTGGCAACCACAAGTCTGTTCTCTCTCTCTGAGTCTGTTTCTGTTTTGTAGATAAGTTCATTTGTGTCGTATTTTAGATTCCACATGTAAGTGATGTCATATGGTATTTGTCTTTCTCTTCCTGACTTACTTCACTTAGTATGATCACCTCTAGGTCCATCCATGTTGCTGCAAATGGCATTACTTCATTCTTTTTTATGGCTGAGTAATATTCCACTACATATGTACTACATCATCTTTATTCACTCATCTGTCCATGGACACTTAGGTTGTTTCCATGTCTTGGCTTTTGTAAATAGTGCTGCTTTGAACATATGGGTGCATGTCATTTATTTAAAAATCCTGAGAAAGCAGAGCACAACTTACAGGCTGCTAATACTGACGCTCTAAGTGAAGAAACAGGAACTTCCCTGGTGGTGCAGTGGTTAAGAATGCACCAGCGCAGGGGACACGGGTTCGAGCCCTGGTCAGGGAAGATCCCACATGCCGCGGAAAAACTAAGCCCGTGCGCCACAACTACTGAGCCTGCACTCTAGAGCCCGCGAGCCACAACTACTGAGCTTGCATGCTGCGACTACTGAAGCCCACGAGTGAGCCTAGAGCACGTACTCTGTAACAAGAGAAGCCACCGCAGTGAGAAGCCTGCGTACCTCAACGAAGAGTAGCCCCTGTTTGCCACAACTAGAGAAAGCCCGTGCAGAAATGAAGACCGAATGCAGCCATTATTAATTAAATTAAATAATTAAATATTAATTAAATTAATTAAAATTAAATAAATTTATTTATTTTAAAAAACAAAACACACGTCCATCAATATGTGTAAAACTGTAGAGAAGTGAGCTGTAAGTAAATACAGAGCTGTAGAAGTACGATCCTATTTATCCTGTCTCACTGAGGAAATTATACTGTGCCATGGATATAAATACAGCTCTACATCATCAATCCCAAATAATTATTTCCAGCTCTGACGACTCCTCCAACTTACTGTTTTGTCAACATCAATCTCTGAATGACTAGCAGACAACTCAAACTTGGCGTGACAGTAACAGAAGCTGTTCCCTCCACTGTCCTGCTGGGTCCGTCCCTTCCTCACCTTTCTCCCCATTTCACTAAAGGGCACTGACATCTAATAAAAGATACTGGTCGTCATCATCTTTTACTCACCCCTCCCACATTGTGCACAAACAAGAATCGTGGACCTTCTGTCCAAAACCCTCCCTCACCCCATCCGCTTTTCTTTCTTTCTTTTTTTAATTGAGAAAGTTTGTGCTATAGCATTAGATCTCCAGGGCTTATTTATTTATTTGTTTAAATTTTTGTTTGTTTGTTTGTTTATTTATTTATTTATGGCTGCATTGGGTCTTCGTTGCTGCACGCGGGCTTTCTCTAGTTGTGAGCGGGGGCTTCTCCTGTTGCGGAGCACAGGCTCTTGGCGCGCAGGCTTCAGTAGCTGTGGCACACAGGTTCAGTAGTTGTGGCTCATGGGCTCTAGAGCGCAGGCTCAGTAGTTGTGGCTCACAGGCTTAGTTGCTCCGTAGCATGTGGGATCTTCCTGGCCCAGGGCTCAAACCCGTGTGCCCTGCATTGGCAGGTGGATTCTTAACCACTGCACCACCAGGGAAGCTCTTCAGGGCTTATTTATCTACTAGTTTCAAGTTTATACCCTTAAACAATCTTCCCCCTATTCCCCCACCCCGCAGCCCCTGGTAACCACCGTTCTACTCTCTGTTTTTACAAGCCCGGAATTTTCAGATGCCACATATAAGTGAGGTCGTACAGTGTTTGTCTTTCTTGTCTAACTTACTTCACTTTGAATAATGCCCTTAAGGTCCATCCGTGGTGTTGCAGATGGCAGGATTTCCTTCTTTCTCATGGCTGAATAATATTCCATTGTATGTATATACCACTTTTTTTTTTTTTTTTTTGCCGTACGCGGGCCTCTCACTATTGTGGCCTCTCCCGTTGCGGAGCACAGGCTCCGGACGCACAGGCCCAGCGGCCATGGCTCACGGGCCCAGCCGCTCCGCGGCATGTGGGATCTTCCCAGACCGGGGCACAAACCCGTGTCCCCTGCATCGGCAGGCGGACTCTCAACCACTGCGCCACCAGGGAAGCTCTATACCACATTTTTATTCATTCATCCATTGATGGACACTTAGGTTGTATCTTGGCTAGTGTGAATAATGCTGCAGCGAACATGGGGGTGCAGATGTCTCTTTGATAGCCTCACCCTATCCACTTTTCTTTATCTCCATTGCTACCATCTTGGTCCAAGTTATCATTTTTAGCCTCCTACTACATCTCCCTGCCTCCATTCTTGTACCTAGCAATTCATTTTCTTGTATAATTTAAACTTTATTTTATACCTAAATAATACATGTATGTTGTTCTAAGCTTTGGAATTAAAAAGTGGCGTCCTCTGCTTCACCACTTCCCCTAAGGCAGCCATTCACAGTTCATACGCACGATTGGGGCACCAGAAAGCTTACTGTATATGGGTTAGGGAGGAAGGCTTGTTGACTGTGGGATGATCCGAAAGAAACCACAGTGTCAGTGACTGTAGGTCTTTTCGTTTGTGCTTCTCAGAAAATTCAGCTCTCCTATCCTGGCATAAGGTATGAGGTGTGGATGCCACTTTTTCCCCATAGAGCTACTCAGTAGGGGTGCTGCTTATTAAGTATAGTCCACATTTTCATCATTTCCACATTTTCATCATTGGTATGAGATCCCATCTTGATCATGTACTAAATCACTGTATGGAGGGTCGGGGGGATCCTCTTTCTAGATTTTACATATTTGGCATGGATCTCTGTCAATTCATGCCCCAGGACCACACTGTTTCAATTACCAGTATGTTTTATGACCTAGTAGTTTCTCTTCATCCCTCTTCTTTTTCAGAGTTTTCCACCTTATTCCTTTTTGTTTATTTTTTTCACATGGACTTTTTTTTTTTAATAAATTTATTTATTTTATATTGTATTTTTGGCTGTGTTGGGTCTTCGTTTCTGTGCAACAGCTTTCTCCAGTTGCGGTGAGCGGGGGCCACTCTTCATCGCGGTGCGCGGGCCTCTCACTGTCACGGCCTCTCCTGTTGCGGAGCACAGGCTCCAGACACGCAGGCTCAGCAGTTGTGGCTTAGCCGCTCCGCGGCATGTGGGATCTTCCCGGACCGGGGCTCGAATCCATGTCCCCTGAATTGGCAGGCAGATTCTTAACCACTGCGCCAACAGGGAAGCCCCACATGGACTCTTGAATCATGAAATTTAAAAATTAATTTAGGGGGGCTTCCCTGGTGGCGCAGTGGTTGAGAGTCTGCCTGCCGATGCAGGGGACACGGGTTCGTGCCCCGGTCTGGGAAGATCCCACATGCCATGGAGCGGCTGGGCCCGTGAGCCATGGCCACTGAGCCTGCGCGTCCGGAGCCTGTGCTCCGCAACAGGAGAGGCCACAACAGTGAGAGGCCCGCGTACCGCAAAAAAAAAAAAAAAAAATTAGGGGAGAATTTCCATGTTTATAAAATAGCATTTTCTTACCCAAAAGCACGGTATGACTTTCCATTTGTTCAAGGCTGCTTTTGTGCCCTCCTGTGGTGTATTAACATTTTCTGTGTAGAAGTCTTTTTTTAATTTTTTAATTTTTTTTAATTTTTTTTTTTTTTTGTGGTACGCAGGCCTCCCACCGCTGTGGCCTCTCCCGTTGCGGAGCACAGGCTCCGGATGCACAGGCTCAGGGGCCACAGCTCACGGGCCCAGCCGCTTCGCGGCATGTGGGATCTTCCCAGACCGGGGCACAAACCCGCATCCCCTGCATCGGCAGGCGGACCCCCAACCACTGTGCCACCAGGGAAACCCAGAAGTCTTGAATATTCCTTTTTATGTTGATACCTAGATATCTTTTCTTTTTAATTTAATTATGGGTTAAGTACATATAAAATTAAATTTACCATCCTAGGCATTTATAAGCGTATAATTTAGTGGCATTAAGTATATTCACATTGCTGTGCCTTGGTATCTGATCATTTTGGGTTTATTCTTGTAGGGGTCATTTCTTCTGTTATCTTCAGCATGGTTATTATTTATATGAAATCTATCTCTAATTTATTTCCAAATATGTTAATTTTGACCCCACTACTTAATTCTCTCATTATTTGTGGTAGGTTTTCAGTTGCACCCTTTGTGAATGGATTGATTATGAAGAATACAATCATTGCTTTCACATGATAGTTTTACCCCTTTTTTTGCATTTTTATACTTCTGATTTCTCTCTTTTATCTGTACTGAGTGGTAACCAGTACAACCACAGTCATGATGGTTGGCAGCCTCACCTCATTCCTGACCTTCATGGGAATGCCTTGAGTGTCCATTTGGCATGCACTTGTTTTGAAGCTGGCATGTATATGTATATGCGTGTGCAATTTCTGTGTTTAATAAATTATCAAAAATATATGATTGAGTCAAAGATATATACAAATATTTCTGTGAATTTTTGCAGCTGAATATTTGTTACATTCATCTCCTTTAAATGAATTGATGTGTTGCATCAATCTCTTGTGTTGCTTTTGTGTTTTTCAGTGGTCTGACAAGCCCTGTGTACCCCATTTGCTTCAGAGGGACACTTACTATGTGTATACCCAGCAAGAGCTTAAAGAGAAGCTGTATCAAGAAATCATATCGTATTTTGACAAAGGCAAGGTGAGTGTTGGGTAGTTTGTTTTTGTATGAAGGCAAAGGAAGAAATGACCGCAATACTTATACACTGCAGTTTTGATCTTCACCAGCCAGAGTTAGCGCAGAGACCCCTACAAGACAGCCCAAACTTCAGACACCAGCTGCAAGTTCAGGGGTCCCCAGGCCACCCACATTTCTGACCAATTGACTATAAATTTGGGGAGGGAGTGTCTATGGTTCCCCCCCTCAGGTTTGATACTATACTAGAACAACCAACAAAACTTGGTATAATGCTGTTCTTAATGATTACAGTTTTATCATAAAGGATACAAATCAGAACCAGCCAGATGAAGAAATACACAGGGCAAGGTCTAGGAGGGTCCCAGATGCATGGCTTCTGTGTCCTCTCCCTGTGGATTCAGACACATCACACTCCTGGTGAACTGATGTGTTCGCCAACCAGGAAGCTCATTGGAGCTCTGTGTGCAGCATTTTTGATTTGTTTTTGTTGGTTTTTTTTGCCGCACCACACGACATGCGGGATCTTAGTTCCCCTACCAGGGATCGAACCCACACCCCTTGCAGTGGAAGCGTGGAGTCTTAACCAGTGGACTGCCAGGGAAGTCCTGTGTGCAGGGTTTTTATTGGGGTGTCGTTATATTGGCTGGACTGATTGAATCATAAACCACATGAATAAACTCCATCTCCAGCCCCCATCTCCTCCCTGGAGGTCTGGCTGATACTGTATAGCTCAAGGCTCCAACCCTCTAATCAAATGGCTGGTGGTCCTGGCAGAGGCGGGCCCCCATTCTAAGACTATCCTGCCCACCATGAGTCACCTCGTTAGTGTCAACTCCCATGTGGTCTGAGAGGTCCACCATGAATAACAATGACACTCCTGTCACTGGGGAAATTCCAGGAGTTTAGAAGCTGCCTCCCAGGAGCTTAGGACAAAGACCAGACAAGTTCTCTGTTATGCAACAGTGACTCATAACTTATGCTTTACTATTCCCATGTGTATCTTTGAATTCTGATATTTTTAATGGGAGAGAAAATGAATAGATTAATTAAGGTAAGAAAGACAATAAATAGAGACCAGTTATCTTGAGGACACATAACCCAAGGGAGAATACAGTGGGCAGCCCAGGGCCTCACTCTTAAAAACCGTAATTGTACCTTTTAAATTTTGCTAAGGGCCAGGAGCTAGTATAATCCTTTTCAGCGCATTCTTTAGAGGTTGTTAGCTAACACCTGGGGCACATCCCATCCCCAGGTCGCTGCCTGCCTGACACCTTAGGCTGTACGTAATAAGCAACTTAAATGCCTATGAGGAAGAGAAAGTAAAATAAACATATAAACTCTGCCACCAAGTCATGGAATCTGTGATTAGCTGCAGAAAGCATGTCCAGCTGGAAGACTTTTAAATTTAAAATTGAAAAAAAGCATAGGAAGGGTAGGGGGAGAAAAAAAGAAGTGTGTGCTATTGAAACAAAACAGATTCCAGATTTGACTTTTTTCAAGGGCCTGCCACTTCCAGCCACCACTCCTGTTTTACCAGTGGAACCTGTTGATTAAATAAATAATCATCATGATAAAATAGCTACCATCGATTTAGTGCAAGTTACTGTTTTGGGTGATTTTCAAGCTGCTTTTCTAATTTAATTCTCTCTATAACCCTATAAGGTAGATATTATCTCTGTTTTACTGAGGAAGAACTTGAGGCCCAGAGAGCAAATATATTTACTCAGACTTTTTAGCCTCTGCATCCCTTTACCCTCTTAAAAATTATTGAGGACCCCCAAGAGCTTTTGTTCACATGGATTATGTCTATTGATGGCTATTAATTTCTAGTCTTAGAAATTAAAACAAAAATTTTAAATATTTACTTGCTTGTTCTTTTAACAATAACAAACTTATTACCTGTTCATATAAATCATATCTATTTATGAACAGTGACCATATTTTTCAAAAAGTGAGCAATATGAGTGGCATTGTTTGACATTTTTGCAAATCTCTTTATCATCTGGCTCCATAGAAACAGCAGGATTCGAATATCCACTTCTACATCCAATGTGTTGTGACATTACACATCCTATAGCCCCTGGGAAACTCCACTGTAGACTCATGAGAGAATGAGCATTGAAAAAAGGCAAATAATATTAGTATTATTAAGAAGATGGTTTTGACCTCATAGACCCCTCGAAAGGGTCCTGGGGACTCCCAGAGACCAGGGACCAGACTTGGAGAACCTCTGTGCTAGGCTGTCTTCCTGTCTCTTCCATTGAGTTAGCATTTGGTGAATGAGGGGTGAACTGGGCCCCATGGTGCTGTTGACTGGCCTCCTGCACCAGGCCCAGCTGAGGCCCGTGTGGCACATTTCAAAGAGTTTTCCATGATCCAGGCCCAGAAATTTCAGAAGGGACAAATTTGGCAAATGATATTAGAAGATTTATTTATTTATTTATTTTTTGCGGGACACAGGCCTCTCACTGTTGTGGCCTCTCCCGTTGCGGAGCACAGGCTCCGGATGCGCAGGCTCAGCGGCCATGGCTCACGGGCCCAGCCGCTCCGCGGCATGTGGGATCTTCCCAGACCAGGGCACGAACCCGTGTCCCGTGCACTGGCAGGTGGACTCTCAACCACTGTGCCACCAGGGAAGCCCCTAGAAGATTTAATTTTAAAATGTTTTTACAGCTGTATGTGAACTGTACACACGTTCCTTCGGCAGCCAGAAACAGTGGGACTTAGCATGTGGCTAACAAGACTGAAGTAGGAAATTTCCAGATGTTGCGTTATTAACAGTATCCAGATAAGAGACATTTTATGAAATACCAAAATGAACAGAGTTTCATCAGTCTGGGATGCTGGCCTCAGATGCCAGATATGTGCCTTTGGCTGTAATTTACATGTTCATAAATGCTATAAGGCATTTCATTTCCTGAAGCTCCCTTTGACTATGTAGATAGTTTAGTTAGAAATAGGAAATCAGTGCCCTAACTTGGAGAAATAGTTTCCCAAATTCCACACAACAGTACGATCAGACTTTCTTTCATACCTCCACTCTTTCCAAACAACCTGACTCAGAAGGAACACACACACACATCTCAAAACCAGAACAAGAGCCCACACCAACTTCCTTTCCCCTCCAGCAAGCCTTTCATGCTCTCAAAGACTAGGTCTTTGGAACTGGTTCCACTCCACTTTCAATGGTCTTTAGTTCATTGCCCTTTAAACTCAGCATTGCTTTGTTTGAGGACACATGGTGTTCTTCATGTTCTTACAAACAGAATTAACAGAAAATGCCCCCTGGCAAAGCGGCTAAGGTACAGTAGATTTTTGATGTCAGAAAACAGGGTTAGTTGATCCAAGCCGTGAGGAACGTTGGGAGTGTCCGCAGAAACTCAACTCACCTGACTCCCTAGTCATTGCCCAGTGACTCTCCAGTAGCTTTTGCAACTGGATCAATGACTACTTTGTTCTCCACTGGTAACCCTCCTTTTCTTTTTCTGAAGATGTGGGAGAAGGCAATCAAGCTGAGCAAAGAGCTGGCTGAGAATTATGAGAGCAAAGTATTCGACTACGAGGGCCTGGGTGACCTCCTGGTGAGTTTGGGTCAGAAGACATCGAGCCTCTGGCAGGGGTGCTGTTTGTAAAAATGGTTTTGTACGTTTAAAAAAGATAACTGATGTTCTTTACAATGGAAAAGTACACCTTGCTTAGAATAAAAATGAAGAGAAATGAGGTCTAAAAGCTGTTACCGCTATTTGTCCAGATTATCTTTGGTGGGGGCTCAGGATCCCCGTCTACAGCCCCGTCTCCTCTGTGCCTTTTGCTCCTCTGTGGACCCTCCATATCCCAGGCCCAGCACCCCTTTTCCCTCTCAGTTACTCTGCCTTCCAGGGAGCCTTTCCACGTTTCAGATGTTTTCTGACATCTGTTCATCAGAATTACTTGTCCTGTGGGCCACATCCTCAGGGCTCTGCTGAATGAATGAACTGCTCATCGTTGAGCTCTGTTTTTTATCTTATTTTCCAATTTTAAATCTTTTTTTTGTTTAAAAAAATTTGTTTTTAGTTTGTTTTTTTGTTTGTTTTCTATTGTTTCTTATTGTTTTTTATCTTGATTCTCCAATTTTGCCTTCCCCTGCTCCAAATGTCCCTGGACTTCTCTTCTCTTACAGTCATCCTGCCCTTGTGTATTACACCTGGCTGTTGGCACAGGTCACCTATTTCAAAACAGTAAAGTGAAACAAAAATAACCTTTTCCATGCCCAGTGGGGGGCCAACACAATATTACATTGGGTCATTTTCAGTGGAGGAGTCACAAAAGGTCAGGTCACCCATTGTCATGTAATAATTGGAGGAGATAGTTGTCAAGATCACTTTGAAAAGAATTTGCCCCTGTATGGTACCAGCTCCTGCCATCATGCAAAAAGTCACAGATGAATTTCACAAACTAAATTGAGCTGAGGCATGAGCAGTGTAACAAGTTACCTCTCTAAGAAAACATTGTGATAGAAACCTTCACTGAGGTAGGGTAGTAATCACCTTGGCGCTAACCATTGTGGGAGGGACAGCTGTCAAAGCCCCCCAGGTCTGGCTACCTATTTTGCTTCCTTTAAGGCTGATGCTCTATGCCCTGGTTGGGAAACCTCTCCCCACAGGAAGCATTAAAGATAGGGGTGGTACCAATATATACAGTGGAATATTAGCCATAAAAAGGAATGAAATTGGGTCATTTGTAGAGACGTGGATGGATCTAGAGACTGTCATACAGAGTGAAGTAAGTCAGAAAGAGGAAAACAAATATCGTATATTAACACATATATGTGGAACCTAGAAAAATGGTACAGATGAACCGGTTTGCAAGGCAGAAATAGAGACACAGATGTAGAGAACAAACGTATGGACACTAAGGGGGAAAAGTGGCAGGGGGCGGTGGTGGTGGGATGACTTGGGAGATTGGGATTGACATGTATACACTAATATGTATAAAATGGATGACTAATAAGAACCTGCTGTATAAAAATAAATAAAATAAAAATTCAATTACAAAAAAATAGGGGTGGTACCGGATTTGAAAAATAGAACACCACCACCACCTTCTGGGCACCTGTAGCTGAACCGAGGCCTTGAATCAAAACCACCTGCATGAACTGGAAGGTTCTCTCTTTCTTTCCTCATATGTCTCTGTTCCAGTGCAGCCACCCACCTAAATCTCAGAAAGTGCTTCTTAAGCTTTTAGGGGTCCTGAACGTACTTCAAGAAACTGGTGAAAGCTAAACCGTCTCCTTCCCTCCACAGGTGAATGCACACACATCTGTCCTTCTACACATAACTGCAAGGATTCCCAGACCCTCCCAGGCCCCTTCGTAGATGGAGGTCCAAAACCGCCGATCCAGGGAAAGGATCATTCTTTGGCCCAAAAGATATTTTACAAAGACCTTTTATTTCTCTCTGTTACGTGGGAAACAACAAAGCAAATAGTCTGAGCTTTTTTTTTTTTTTTTTCCAGCGGTGCCCTTGTAACCTCCCTATGGAATGTCTTGTTTTGTTTTCCAGAAAAAAAGAGCCTCATTTTATGAGAACATCATTAAGGCAATGAGGCCTCAGCCTGAATACTTTGCTGTTGGCTACTACGGACAGGGCTTTCCTTCTTTCCTACGGGTAAGGAGCCTGAGGGTGGTCTCCCCAGCCATTAAGCCCTGCGGTCTGCAGGAGGGAAGGTCTTCATTTCTTTTCCAGATGGGTCTAGCGTGTTAGCAGCTGGAGACCCCTGTTCTCACGGTGGGAGGTTAGGGAGGGAAACCACTTCCTGAGCGGCTGGTCTCTTCAGCCCCCCGCCTGAGCGGCTGGTCTCTTCACCCCCACGGCTGCCTCTGGTATTCTGGCAGCTCTTTTGTAAAATGACTTCTCCCAGGTGGAATGAAAAAGGGAAAAACAAAACCATTCCCTCCACTGGTCTGCTGCTGAGGGTCAGCTGGGGTGGGGTCGGGGGGAGTGTGGATTGATGTATCTAATTGTTTATTTTATTTCCAGCTAGAGCTAGTTTGAAAACAAATATCCCCAGGACAAGACTGCAAAAGGTTCACAAAAATAAAAACAGTTTTGTTGGAATAATGAGAAGGACCATGTTTATCTTCTTTCTCAAAAATTTTTAGAATGTAATACTGATTATACAATCGAAAAAGCAACACCCCCCCCCAAAAAAAAAGCCCTCTTATTTTCTCCCACAGAAAAGAAGCCTCTTTTAGTGCTGAGCTATGTTTAAATATATATTATCCACCTTCCTTCCCCTAATTAAAAAAGAAAGAAAAAAGTGGAAAGGAAAATACATTTGTTACAGTGCATAGTAAGGAAGTAGTTTATTCATTCAGTCAATAACTGTTTGCTTAGGGCCTACTGTGTGCCAGGCATTAGAGATACAGTGCTGATCATAATCAGATGTGGTCCTTGCTCTCATGGACTTTACAACCTAATGGGTGAGATGCTAATTAAATAATTGCACAAACAAGTATGAAATCGAAACTGACCAAGACAGGAATTCTGTGCTAGATGAGTTGGTTAAGCAAGGAGTATTTACCCAAGTAAAATTAAAACCTGTGTTCATGTAAAAATTGTACGTGATTGTTTATAGCACTGTTACTTACAATCACTAAAGACTGGATACAGCTCACATCTCCCTCAGCTGGTGAAGGGATTAGCAGAGTGTGGGACAGCCATGCAGTGGAAAACTACTCAGGAAAAAAAGGAATAAACTCCTGATACACATAACCACAGGGATGAATCTTAGATGTATTGTGCTGAGTAAAAGCAGTTAGACCTTAAAGGCTACATACTCTGTGATTTTATTGATATGACATTCTGGCCAAGCCAACACTTACCATAGGGATGGAGAGCAGGTCAGTGGTTATTGGATCTGGTCATTGGAGCCGGTGGGGCGAAGGTTGGGCTACAGAAAGACATGGGGAGATTTTAAGTGGTGATGAAACTGTGCTATATCTTAATTGTGGTCATGGTTATGTTTGTCAAAACTTGCAGAATTTTACACTAAAAGGGGTAGACTTTTACTCTGTGTCAATTATACCTGAATTTTTTAAGAATCGGGAAAGGGCTTCCCTGGTGGCACAGTGGTTGGGAGTCCACCTGCTGATGCAGGGGATGCGGGTTCGTGCCCCGGTCCGGGAGGATCCCACATGCCGCGGAGCGGCTGGGCCCCTGAGCCATGGCCGCTGAGCCCGCGCATCCAGAGCTTGTGCTCCGCAACGGGAGAGGCCATAACAGTGAGAGGCCCGCGTACCGCAAAAAAAAAAAAAAAAAGAATGGGGAAAGACTTGCCAGGCAACTTCTGCTTCAGCTGGGATTTGAAAGGTGAACTGCGAGTTAAGGGGATAGGAAAAGGCATTTCAGGCAGAGCAAACAGCAGGCAAGGGCATGGCAGGGGCTGGGAGTGGAAGACGAGTGCTGTGGGAAGAGAGGGAGCTGGGGTGAGCAGGGAAGATGAGGCCGGAAGTGTGGGAGGAGCGTGCGGGGCTTTGGGGTCACGTAGCGTGTTTTGTTGGCATCCAGAGAGCAGTGGGAGCCATTGTAGATTTTTCTGTGTTGGCAAGGTCGTCTGGCTTCGGTGTGGAGAATGGATGGGACGTGCGTCTAGATAAGCCCCTAGAGACCATGGCAGGTGTTCAGGGAATAGATGACAGGCTGGCCTAGGGAGGTGGCTTTAGAGAGGAAGGGAAAGATTAGTGTGATGGAGATGAAGTAACAGTATTTGATGATTGATACGATATGGCAATGAGCAAGAGGGAGGTGGTGAGAATGATTCCTAGCTCTCTGGTCTGCATAATTGGTGGGGCAGTGGAGCCATCCACTAAGATGGCAACACTGGGAAAGGGCAGAATCATGGAGGAGAGGATGAATCCCCTCACTGAATAAATATTTATTGAGCTCTTATCCATATCTTATCATGAATGATAGCAAATTTAAGACCAGAACCTACTGCAGACCCATCTTTATGGACCTTGCTGTAATATAGGCCTGGGGGCAGAGTCTAAAACAAACCCAAATCCCTGAAATTGTAGAGCTTCTCTTCTGGCTTGGAGAGACAAATAAATACTAAGATAAATAAGTAAAATATTGAGTGTGTCAGATGACCTAGAACAGCGCCTCATACAGGGTGGACACTCAGCAAGTATCGTAGAGAAAAATGCGTCAGGGGAGGTGAATGGAGAGGCAGATGGCGAGGATGGAGTTGCAACTTTAAACAGAGTGAATAGGAAAGACTTCGGTAAGAAAATGACACCTGAGCAAAACCCTGAAAGATGTGAGGAAATAAGCCAGGCAGCTCTCAAGCGGGGGCCAGACAGTGAGAACAGCAGGTTCAAACGCCACGAGGCTGGAGATGCATGAACAAAAGGGCAGGTAGAGAACGGGCTCAGAGAGCTATGGGTACCACATTGTAGAGGGCCTTTGGGATCTTTATAGGTTGTTTGGTTCTAGACATACTCAATGTGAGGTAGCTTTGGAACATCCAAAAAATGTGAGTCAACCATTTGCTCTATGGGTCTGGAACGCAAAGGAAAGTTCTAGGCCGGAGGTAAACGTTGGGTTATTTACGTGTCGTTAACACTGGTTGTAGATAAGGTGGCCAAGGGAGACTGGAGTAATAGAAGTAGAGGGTCTGCAGTAGGCTCTGGTCTTAACTTTGCTCTCGTTCATGATAAGATACTGACAGCTACCACACTTGTTACATATGATCATTGTGTCACATGGAATCATGGTTATGAACTGGAAGACAGCAGTGGTTCAGTGAAAACAAGAAGTCTAGACTTTCAAGTTGCAACATTGGGGTCTAAATCATCTGCTGAGTGACTGTGATTTTGGCCAAATCACATGACCACCAAGTCTTGGTTTTCTCACCTTGAAGTTAGGGAAATAAGGCCCACACTGCAGGGCTGGTTTGAGAATGAAATGAATAGCAGATGGGAGTGCTTTATAAACTGTACAGGCGTTTGTAGATGTTCCGTGTTGTCAGCGTGTACTGAAAAGTAGAGAGTCCACCTGAATTATGTAACCTAAATGCCCTTGCATGTTACAGGCTATTTCCCCAAACTCAGAAAGTATAAAATTATATCCTCTCCCCTGACCCCAAGCAGGCCTCCGTCTCTTCTGTTTTTGTCAGCGGCATCACTGTTCTTCCTGCTCCAAGGCCGTTGCCTCAGAATCCTCACCGACTCTCCCATCCCTTTGCTCTTTACCAAACACCAAAGACTCAACCAGTCCCTGTAGCTCCTCCTTCCCCCACAGGGTTTTGCCAAGGATCCCTACAGTTGGATAGATTAGGTTGACTACACTTCCTCCTTCATCACATTGCTCCCTCCTTCTAGAACCTCCAGTGAAGTTCCAGGCCTTTGGACCATTGACCTGCCTTTGCAGGCCTTTCAGATTCCAGCTCATCCAAGCATGTTTCTTCTACCTGCACTCCGCACTTTCTGCCTTGAGCCTTATCCTTCTTTTCACTTCCGTGCCTGGCTGTCCTCCCCTCCCCTCCCCTCCCCCTCCCTTCCCCTCCCCTCCCCTCCCCTCCCCTCCCCTCCCCCCCCCTCCCTTCCCCTCCCCTCCCCCTCCCTTCCCCTCCCCTCCCCTCCCCTCCCCCTCCCCTCCCCTCCCCTCCCCTCCCCTCCCCTCCCCTCCCCTCCCCTCCCCTCCCCCTCCCCTCCCCTCCCCTCCCCTCCCCTCCCCTCCCCCTCCCTTCCCCTCCCCTCCCCCTCCCTTCCCCTCCCCTCCCCCTCCCTTCCCCTCCCCTCCCCCTCCCTTCCCCTCCCCTCCCTCCCCTCCCCTCCCCTCCCCCCCAATCCATCCATCTACATCCAATCAAGTCTCGTGTCCTCCTGGAAACCCTTTCCTTCAGGTTGAGCTGCTTTGTACTGACCTTCTGCTTGTCTGGTTCCTTCCACAGTTATGGTCCACATCATACACTTAGTGTTTTCTTATACTCCGATCCCTTAACCCACCACAGTTTTGCCTGAATGATGAAATTGCATAATGCATGCGTCAGGCACATAAATCTTTCCTGGCTTGGAAACATTTTATCATCAATTGCAAAAGATCTGGCAATGTTCACTGCCCTCCGTGTTGAGTGTAGAAGGTATATTGCCTTCAAGGTACTTAAATTATCTAAATTATCTTACTTACTTGTTTACTTGTTTCCTATTTCTCTCCACCAGAGCAGAGTTACTCTTCTGTCCCTAGCGTCTGGCATATCTCATTTGCTCGATACATATTGGTTGTGTGAATGGACAAGTGATTTTTAAAAACATTTTACAGGACAATATAGGCCCAGGTTTTAGTTAAAAAAGGATCACGTGTGGGTTTTAAATACTAAGTACTCATCTGAGTGACCATCTAGAGGAGCAGGAACCTTCAAAACATGGCGACCTTTGAACTTGCAACAGCTGTGAGGTGAATTTCTTCCATGCCTGGGGCCTAGAAAATTTCTTTTCAAAACATCCAATTTTATTAAAGAGAAGAAGCTGCAGTTTGGAATGGAGAGAATAGTCTTGAGGGCAGTTATTTTCTATGAGACTTCAATGTGGCCATCCACGGTGATCTCCAGGATTGGCTTGGGACGACTGTAGATTAATCCTGTTCTCTGTTCCTGTCTCACCTGTTGTGTTGATTCGCTTCGTACTTTCGAGTTCTCTAGGCAGTGCCGCTCAAAGCGTTGGTTCCCTAACTGTTACTGGATCATGATGAGAAAGGAGCTTGTGCCTCAAAGTAAATGAATATACTTCCTTCCTTCATTGAGAATTTCTTGCCATGAAAAGTATCAGCTAAACTAAGCAGCATGCTTGGTAACATCCTGGATTTCCACTAGGGTGCAAACTCCTTATCTCCTTGTGGATCAGTGTAGGCTGTTTGCACACCAATTGTCATCCTTGGGCCATACTCTGAGAAACACTGCCTGAAGCATTTTCATGCCTGTGACTTAACTCCCCAGATAAACTGTGAGCTCTTTCAGATGTGATGGTTACTGTGGGGCACATAGCAGGTGCTCAGTGAGGACATGGTGGGGGTATTGCACGTGGTCTGGGGAGGACAGCGGCTTCCTCGGGACCAGGCTCCCCAGTTGCCCCTTCACCCTTCATATTTAATTCTTTCCCTTGCTCTCCTGACCTGCAGAACAAGATCTTCATCTACCGGGGGAAGGAGTACGAGAGGCGAGAAGACTTCAGCCTGCGGCTGCTGACCCAGTTTCCCAACGCCGAGAAGATGACCAGCACCACGCCCCCAGGAGAGGACATCAAGTCCTCGCCCAAGCAGCGTATCCTCATCCTGGGGTCATGGCTCAGGGGCTCTTGAAGCTGCAGCAGCCCCATCCCAGCCAGAGAAGCTGAGGGTTCCATCCCATCCCTGCGTGCCGATAAGTCCTGGCCTCAGACTCATTTAACCATCCTGACTCAGTGTCCCATTCTGTGTAAAAGCTTTGGGAACCTAATGTCCTTAGCTCAGGGCTGTGACGTAACTAAAGGAGAGAGATGAGAAGCAAATGTTGAATATGAAGGGATGTGTGTTATAGCCACAAGCGGAGCCTGAGGCGAATAGACTTCCTGTTCTGAATTCTGGATCTTGGATAAAGATGTGTAGCTCTTTTTTGGTAACATATAATGTCGTCAAAAAACCAATCACATGCTTTTTAAAAAATAAAGATGTTATAAAAGTAAACAGTATTCTAAAAGAGGTTGGTAAGACAGAGCTGGTGTGGCATGGTAGATAAATAAGGAAAAGGGCTCCGGAGCACATTGCCTGGGTTCGAGTCCCAGTGCTGTCACTTACTGTGTCACTTTGGGCAACTTACTTAATTTCTCTGTGCCTCAGTTTTCTCACCTGTAAAGTGGGGATGATGATCATTCTTCCCCTTGGAGTTCTTGCAAAGATTATCTGTAAAATACTAGGAACAGTGCCTGGTAAATACATAATAAAAGTTCAATATGTATTAATTATTATAGAATGGTCAGTAGCTACAGAAAGATACACAGCAATGATAGATCAGTAGGCAGACCTGCCTTTCAGAAGAGTGTAGTGGCCTCTTAACACAGTGGATGCTTGGAAAAGGAAGGCTTTCTGGGAAAAATTGTTTCAGTTGTAGGGATTCAGAGAATGCTTGCGGGGCCTCCTTGGGATGGGAATGAAAAGAGGTCTTCATGAATTGGATGTAGAAACAGGAGTCCCAGAGTCACGTCTGCATAGCCAATTTACCTTGGCAAGTTGCTTAGTTTCTCCAGGCCTTGGTTTTCTCATCTATAAAGTGTGAGGGGAGCTCTGTTTCTCCCAAATATCTAATAGCATTTCTGTGAAGATCAAATTAAAAAGATCATTTATGTGAAAATGTTTTGTAAGCTATAATAGCTTAAGGCATAGCCCAGTGGTTCTCAGATTTTATTATACTTAAGAATCACCATGGAGAGATTCTAATTCAGCAGCTGTGAATTCTAATTCTGCATTTTGAGTAAATCTCCAGGTGATTCTGGTGCCAGTGGATGGCACTCTTCACGTTGAGAAATACTGGGAGTGAATGTTAGGTCTAGACCTAGTCCCTTAAATTCTAGTTTCAGTGCTATAGATTTGGAAGCACTGTTGGTAAAGGCAAAAAAAAGTCATGCCTAAGATCAGATCATTAAGTGAGAGAGGGAGACCTTCCCCCTGAGCTGGGTTTGACGTCTGACTTCATTTATCAGTTGTGTGATCTGGGCTTTCTCAGACCTTCAGATTCTTCATCTGTAAAGGAGATTAATAACATCCACATGGAAATTGTTGTGTTTATTGGAGATAACATATTCAAAGCACCTATTACAGTGCCTGGCTCTGGTACTTGGTTAACAAATGGTATCCAAAGATAACAAGAAATTCCTATTGCCCGGGCTCTGGAATCTGGCTAATTCAGAGGGATGCTTGTCCAAAAGAAATGATTTAAGACAATTTCTAGTCACCTGTTTTCCTGAAATTTCATTAATGTCTGTTTCCCTAAGACAAGGTTGTTTGCCACGTGTCTGACCAAAAAATGTCCCAAGATTATGACTTAATAAGGCATTTTGGCAACATCTGAGGGAACCCTGTTTTCAACGCGGTCCTGGCATTTGGTTCAAAGGAATGATCGGTGTGGGTACCATTTCCATCGGTAAAGCAGGAGGAACGGGTAGTCCTTTTTGCTGTGACAGCTTAGTGGCCCAGCCCGTTTCCTTCCTTAACGAGCTCCTCAGACATGCAGTGTTTCACCGTAAAGCCAGTGATGAGCCTGCCGCCCGGCTACAAGGATAAACCAGTTCCAGAGCAGATCTTAAAGTAAGTGGGGTTTTTTGTTTGTTTTTTAAGCCATGTGTCTCACACACTTCTTTATATAGAAGTCTATCAAAATTCATTACAGTTTGGAAGACCTCCTGTTGTCTTCGTCCATTTGGTCTGCTGTAACAGAAGATCATAGACTGGGTGGCTTACAAACAACAGAAATTTATTTCTCACATTTTTTGGAAGCTGGGAAGTCCAAGATCAAGGCCCTGGCAGATTCAGTGTCTGGTGAGGGCCTTCTTCCTGGTTCGTAGGTGGTCATCTTCTTGCTGTGTCCTCACATGGTGGGAGGGGTGAGGGAGTTCTATGGGGGTCTCTTTTTTAATAAGGGCACTAACCACGTTCGTGAGGGCTCCACCATCATGAGCCAATCACCACCCAAAAAGCCCACCTCCTAACACCATCACATTGGGCATTAGGATTTCAATATATGAATTTGGGGGGACAAATATTCAGACCATAACAACAGTGTCCCTTCCATTTCCAGTATAAGATGAGAGCTTGGTAACTCAAGGGATTTGGAGATTTCTTTTTTTTTTAAGCAGAGGGAAGGAAATTGAGAATTTCACTCTTAGGTTTCAGATCCCCTAGTTCTTTTTTCCACTCAGAAGGATTCACCGGCCAGTAGCGACTGACCTCAACTTGCCTTCAATCAGTGGGTTCCCCTATGATTGAATTCCTTCTCCTGAGAAGCTAAAATGCTAGTAGGATTGATAGAACTGTTAGAAAACTATACAAATGAGATCACAAACATGGACATAAATCCATATGCCTTTCAAAATTGTGAGTTGTGAGATAGATTCATCAATAATAAAACAAAGATGTGCAATAAAATCAAATTCTGGGAACTTCTCTGCCAGTCCAGTGGTTAAGACTTCATGTTCCCGCTGCAGGGGGGCATGGGTTCAATCCCTGGTTGGGGAACTAAGATCCTGCATGCCACGTGGCATGGCCAGAAAAGTTAAAAAAAAATCAAATTCTGCATCATCTCCAGCCTTCATTGTGGAGACTATGTCAGTTTTGAGGTAGTTTAGTGGATAAGACTCAGTCCATGTAAGATGTGTCTCAGGTTTTGTTGGAGCAGTGCTTGTTGTAAGAAAGAAATGAAAGCATATGGCTGTGTCTTTCCCAGCTACTACAGAGCCAATGAGGTACAGCAGTTCAGATATTCTCGGCCGTTCCGGAAAGGAGAAAAGGATCCCGACAATGAGTTTGCTGTGAGTCCACCACGTTGATCCTCTAAAACAAGATGAAATGGACATCCAAAATGGAGGCCTTCCATTCACCCAGCATCTACAGCAGAAATGATGGCAGCCCTGGAGATAGAGTTTCCGTGTGCTTATTACCTAGTCAGCAGATTATTGTCTCAGTGGAAAACTCTAGACTAGTGATCCAGGAACTGGGCTCCACTCCTGGGCCTGCCACCACCATGACCTTGATTTGAGCATGTCACACCTCTCTGGACCTCAAATTTCCCATCAGAAAGGGCGAGGGAGCCCCAATAGATAATTCCTTTCTGCTTTAAACACTAAGGATTCTAAAAGTTTGGGAGAAAGTATGGCCCATTCACTAAGGAGGTATTGAAAGTAAAATCTCTAGATAACCAGCAAGGACCTACTGTACAGCACAGGGAACTCTGCTCAATATTCTGTAATAACCTAAGTGGGAAAAGAATTTGAAAAAGAATAGATACATGTGTATGTATAACAGAATCACTTTGCTGTGCACCTGAAACTAACAACTATGCTCTGATATGAAATAATTTTAATTTTTATTTATTTAAAAAAAATTTTAAAAAGAGAATCTCATAAACCTGGGAGTTTTGCTGTTCTGCCTGAGAACTGACCAACATTTCCTACTTTCCTTCCTTCCACCAGACCATGTGGATCGAAAGGACCACGTATACGACTGCCTATACCTTCCCTGGGATTCTCAAGTGGTTTGAAGTCAAGCAGATTTCAACAGTAAGTCATTTGAACGTGGAACTCAGAAAACTCTGTCTCCAAACAGAATGAGAGCCTTTGTTAAATCCCCCCACCAGTTCGCACTAGCTCCTCTGGCCCATTTTATTTTCCAAAAGAGAAATAAAAGACATGCTTGTAGAATAGAACTCCTTTGTAAAACTGATGTTACAACACCAACCCTAAAGATTACTCCCAGTGAATGGCTCTTTTATGTCCCAATGGGTGTTGTCTCCTCAAGGATCCTGCCTGTGCCCCAGAACATTTTTGGAATTCCTCCTTTGAGTTTCCTATCCATCACATTCTTCTCTCCAAGAACATTTCCTCTTATTTTCTGCTAGTCACATCACCATTCATCCTAGACTCTTCCGCCTTCATCACTCCCCAAAGCTGTTTGTTTTACCTCTTTAATATTTATTAAATCTGTTTTAGTTTTTTTTCCCTCAGCCCTCCTGCTGAGGTACCCTGCTTCTAGTCCCTCATTCATCTCTGGTTGATGCCATTGAAAAAGCCTCCTGATTGGCCTCCCTGCCTTGGCTTCTTAGGTCCCTTTTCCTCTCTGCCTCAGAGTGTGAATTCCATAGTGAAAACCTGGCTGTATCAGTCTCACGCTTAATACCTTGCTGTGGCTCCCCAGTGCCTAGACTAGAAAGCCCATGCTCCTAGCACATGCGTACAGGGTCTGTGTGACTAAGCTCTTCCACTTCATCTTCTGTGGAATCTACTGGAACTAAATTGCTCATTCCATGCTATGTCAACGCTCTCTGACATTAGGTCATTTTCTCTGCCCAGCATGCCCTCTGACCACTTCTCAACCTAACTCCCATTGAGATTTAATTTAGGTACCAGCTTCTCCAGGAAGCCATCTCTGAAACTCCCAAGCTGGGTTAGATGCCCTTTCTCTGTGCCCCGTCACAACCTTGGCTTATTTCTAAAGAGTTACCTACCGTGCTTACATATCTTGAAACCTCCCCACCCTGACCCTGTGAAAACCGTATGCTCCTTCCAGCCATGAATTACATCTTAATCGCTTTTGTAACAACGGTGCATAGCACAGTACTTGCCTAAAACAAGTAATCAAGAGATATGTCTTGAACAAATCTGAAGTTCGATGTGTTCCATACCACTAGTGATAAATTATTATTCTTCAAGTATGAATATGATTTTGGACAGAGGCTTTTGGGATCAAGTCTGGAGTAGGGGACCATGCTGGTTGATCAGGGTTAGATGAGGAAGGACACAATTTTTCTCGAATCTGCTTTGGAAGACGTTTCCGCAGGAGGCGCTCTCTCTGAATCCACATTGCTTCTTATTTCATTCACATCCAACATCCAGCTTGAATATTCTAATACATCCTGTTATTTCTGACTTCCGTAAACCGTAGAACCCATACTAAGCAGGCTTAATATATGGTTTGAACATGTGACTTCCAAGATCACTTACCTTTTCTCATGGAAGGAGTATCAAACCTCTTACCAGTGAACGTTTTTCATGTGCAGAGATGTCTTGGCTCAGATATATTGCTTCTCTGTCGTCATTGGGCTTCTCAAAAATCTGTAAGGAAGATTTGCCTAAGAAACAATCATTATTACAGCTCCAATTTTATCTTCTCAAACTTTCCATAGACACTTTGCTCCAAGAAATAATCATTACCATAGCTCCAATTTTTAAATCATCCTTGTACTTTCTGAGATTTTAAATAGCTTATTTAGCAGCTTACCAACACCATTTCAAATAAGTGTGCTATCCTTATTAATAAACATGACCCCGGGACTTGCCTGGCGGTCCAGTGGTTAGGACTTGCGCTTCCCCTGCAGGGGGCACAGGTTCTATCCCTGGTCGGGGAACTAAGATCCTGCGTGCCGCTCGGTGTGGCCCAAAAGAAAAAAAAACATGACTTTGACAAGCAAAACATCACTCCTCCATAGCTTGGTGGGAGTTGTATGCCTTTGGAGGGGAAGACCTAGGCTTTTTCCAGTCTTGGATATGGAGCTCAGCGTCTCTCCTCTGCCATGCTCTCTGTCACAGGAGGAAATCAGTCCTCTGGAGAATGCCATTGAAACCATGGAGCTCACCAACGAGAAGATCAGCAACTGTGTCCAGCAGCACGCCTGGGACCGGTCCCTCTCCGTGCATCCCCTCTCCATGCTGCTCAGTGGCATCGTGGACCCGGCTGTCATGGGGGGCTACTCCAACTATGAGAAGGTGGGCTGCGTCCCGGGAACCCCACGGGGCCACCAGGTCTGGTGTGTCTCTCCTGCCTTCTCCAGTGGCAGCTGGTGAATTCGTTTCTTACAACTTCTCTGAGAGATTTTCATTCTCCCCTCTTGTGAATGGGCAAATGAAACTAATGACAGGCTTCTCCCTGACCTCATAGCTGCTAGACACCATCAGCCACCCAGCCAGGGTTAGGCCACTGTCTGGTAGAGTCACCGAAAGATCAGTCTGATAGACCTCTGGTTGGTTCACCAGCTGTGAATTCCCTTCCCACTCCCTCTCTCCCCTGGAAGGTAGAAAGCATACAAGTGGACCCCAGATCCGAGGATGCCCTGTAAGGGAAGCAGCATCTGTGGGAAACACAGAGCCACGCTCTATTTGGAACCCTGACATGGTGTGCCATTGGTTGTGTGGACAAACGCTGGCCCTGGCTCTACAATTAAATTAATTCAGCTAAGTGTCGTATCTGTTACTCTGGAAAAAACATGAATGGAATGCTCATCACATGGGACTCCATTGCATAGGGTTTGGATGTAGCATCACTTAAAGTGGAGGTAATGCATTCAGTAGAATTTGGTTACATATAATCAATAGAAGCAGGATTTTTAATTGCTAGGGATGCTTTCAGTGGCTAAATAATTTGGGGGTCCTCTTCTTGAGTATAAATAAACAAGTTATACCCCTGGTGAGTAACATGGAGAGTGAGTGGGAAGAAAAGGAGATGGATGGGAAAGACGAGAGAGGTTGACTGGGCTGATTCTCTTATTTCCATTTGTACACAATGTCCTGGGAAGAGCAGGGGCTTCAGAATCAGTCACTCTTATGACCCAGTTCTGGCTTCCCATTGGCCACTGTGTGCTCTTG
The DNA here is from genome assembly GCF_949752795.1 of Hyperoodon ampullatus. Taxonomy (NCBI): domain Eukaryota; kingdom Metazoa; phylum Chordata; class Mammalia; order Artiodactyla; family Ziphiidae; genus Hyperoodon; species Hyperoodon ampullatus. The sequence continues at coordinate 115,712,079 of NC_136919.1, forward strand.
GGGGAGATGCTTAATCTCTCTGAGCTCCAGTTTTCATATTTGAAAAAAGTAAGGTAAATACATAACTGACAGGTGTGACGTGGGGCTTAAGGGAGACCTCCTGTATATGAGGAGCATCATACGATGCCTTCCATGTAGTGGTGACTTGATCAGGGTCGGTTTTCTTCCTGTCTACTTGGAACAGAATGTGTGATTTGAGTGTTCTTTTTTATTTGTTTTGGCATGAGGGATCTTAGTTCCCCAACCAGGGATCGAACCCGCGCCCCCTGCCTTGGAAGCACAGAGTCTCAACCCCTGGACCACCAGGGATGTCCCAGCTTGAGTGTTGTTGATGCGTGGGGCTTACCAGTGCTACAGGGATCTTCTTTCTTCTGTCGTCTCTTCAACCTCTCAACCTTTTTTAGTCTTCTTAGTCTCAGCAGCTGGGAAAGCACCAGAGGAACTATGGTTTGCCCATGTTAGGTTTCAGTAATAATTTCTAGTGTTATAATGGAATTCAATACTAGGGCCCAGAATACAGTACTTTTTTAATGCTATAATGATTTCAGTGTGTGCTTTTTCCTATAAGCTATCTGGTACTAATTTTGATGTGTCTTTCCAAGTATTCTTTTTTTTTTTCAGAATGCTCCTAAAACTCTGATTTATATATGCCAATATTTGTGACTATTATATACTTTTTTTTTTTTTTTTTTTTTTGCGGTACACGGGCCTCTCACTGTTGCGGCCCCTCCCGTTGTGGAGCACAGGCTCTGGACGCGCAGGCTCAGCAGCCATGGCTCACGGGCCCAGCCGCTCCGCAGCATGTGGGATCTTCCCAGACCGGGGCACGAACCCGTGTCCCCTGCATCGGCAGGCGGACTCTCAACCACTGCGCCACCAGGGAAGCCCCTATTATATAATTTTATATGAAGTTTTTTCCAGTGTGACCATCTTCTAATTAAAATGAAAAAGAAAAAAAAAAGGGAAGGAAAGGAAGGATATATAAACAAATTTATTTCAGCAACTTTAAAAAACTGTTAGTTTTTACTTTTAATTAATATGTATGACTTTGTACATTTCTAAATATAAGAAAAAAGTAAACTCGTTGATCACCTTGAACTGTTGCAATCAGGTGGGGAATCCATCGTTATCTACTTGATACAGGCGACCTATTTTAAGGCAGCTCTTTAATCAGTGCCTGAGTGATCGGAACGCAGGAGGTGTGTGCCGTAACTCATCAGCCCTTTCTGTTGTGAGGCAGGACTCTTCTAGAAAAACTAATTTCAGGGGACTCTGCTCTGATGTTCCCTAACTCATCTGATGCTTTGGGAATTTCAGTGCGTTTTATCAGAGGTCAAAAAATTTTTTTAACTTTCAAATTTAAACTGCGTGTATTTTGAAAGGTAAAGGTGGCTGAAGATTTAAGCAAATCCTATGTTTTCATTTATATTGACAGTCCCTGTAAATATGAATCTGCCAGAATGAGCTGCTCTGTAAATGTGCTGTCCTGTTTCCTTTGTGTGATGCATGGATTCCATATATTTATATTCTCGGTTGTACTCGTTTTCTAGGGCTGCCATAACAAAGTACCACAAACAGCGTGACTTAAAACAATAGGAATTGGTTGTCTCACAGTTCTGGGGTCCAGTAGTCTGAAATCAAGGTGTTAGCAGCGTTGATTTCCTCTGACGCCCAGAGTCTGCTCCCTGCCTCTCTCCTGGCTTCTGTGGGTTGCTGGCAACCTTTGGTATCCCTTGCCTTGTAGATGACTGTCATCTCCTTGGCTCTTCACATGGTGTTCTCTCTGTGTACATGTGTCTGTCTCCTCATATCCCCTTTTTGCAAGGACACTGGTCAGATTGGATTAGGGGTCCGTCCTACTCTCATGTGACCTCATCTTAACTAATTACCTCTGCAATACGTCTGTGTCCATCTGGGGTCACATTCTGAGGTCCCAGGACTTAGGACTTCAACCTATGAATTTGGGGTGGGGGGGCACAGTTTAACCCATAACATCTTCCCACAAAGTAAAGAGTTTGCACATGTTCTGTTTTCCACACAAAATGGGCTGATCCCTTTTATAACTGTATCCTGTAGTTTCAGGAACTCTTGGGTTTCATGTAATGGGTTCCTACTAGTGAAGCAAAAGAGTGAAGGGGAACTTTGAAGGCTGGTCTGCAAAAGCACTCTCAGAAATGATGGCTATGGTACAGGGAGAAAATAGATAACTCCCGTTTTGAACTCTGTTGGAGCTCACATGTTTACTGCAGACTTTAGTTTTTCTTTCCTAATGAATTCTGTCTTTAAAATGGTCTCCTATGGAACACCTGTATTTATAGTTTGAGTTTTATGTCCCTATTATAGGACCTTTCCACGAATGTTTATTGATGTTATGGGTGACATGGTCTTGACATAGCATAATAAATGCAACCTGCATTTAATATTTTCAAAAGATTTTCACAGGGCTTCCCTGGTGGCGCAGTGGTTGAGAGTCCACCTGCCGATGCAGGGGACGCGGGTTCATGCCACGTGCCGCGGAGCGGCTGGGCCCATGAGCCATGGCTGATGAGCCTGCACGTCCGGAGCCTGTGCTCCGCAACGGGAGAGGCCACGACAGTGAGAGGCCCGCGTACTGCAAAAAAAAAAAAATACTTTCGCATCTATAGCATTTCTCTTGTTGTCCTCAAAATAGCCTTTTGGATAGGTGATTAGTAAGAAGGTGCCAATATGAATCTTCAGGAATTGTGATACAGCCTATAAAATGCTGGGCAGGAAAACTCTCAGCCACATCTTCAGCCTATTAATTTTTAGCTCTATCCTTGATAAGATCTAGGCACTTACTCTAATGAATAACCTTTTGATATTGCCATTTGGCCTTTTCTTAGCTCTCTGGGGAAGTTTTTTAATGAATGACATTCTGCTCTGCTGCTGCTGCTGCTGATTTGATTTGTGTGTGTGTGTGTAGCAGTTGAGAATGTACTCTTGCTAGGAACTGCATGATTCCAGGAAGACTACAGAATAACTTTCCTTTTTGAATTGTCCACTCTGGTGGTTTAAGAGCTTCCCAGGAAAGGAACGAATGTTTACTTAATCATTCCTGGTTCATCAGACAGAACAGAAGATGTGTTCCACCCTCCTAGGCTTCCCTCCCCGTCCTCTTAGGGTCAAATACACAGACAGGAATGTGTTCTAATCAATACTTGCCGATGCTTTGCTTTTAGGCTTTTTTTACAGAAAAGTACTCGCAGGAGCATCCTGAAGACCAGGAGAAGATCGAGCTGCTAAAGCGACTAATAGCGTTGCAGGTATGTCCAGGGGAGGTGTGGCTGGACAGCTCTCCACGCTCTGTGGGCGGCCACCACCCACACCACCAAGATATTCTCTAGGGCATCCATCTCCAAGCGCACGTTTAGGGTTACTTTTTTTTTTTTTTTTTTTCCAACCCTTGGAATCACAACCTATCTATTTATTTGGCGAAGAAACATAGGAAGAACATTCCATTAGACTGCACAGTGTTGAGAGGGGTCTTCTTAGAGGGGAGATTAAAGTCCCCAAATTGGTTTGCTGGCTTGTGTTTCCAGATGAGAGATGTTGGCCTCAGTTTCTCTCTCTCTCTCCCTACTTCTGTGAACAGTGGGAGGAAACGCAGCCATACAGTTCAGTCCAAGGTGAAACGTATCAGTTATTCCTGCATAGAAAGGCCCCCAGGCTCACATGGATTTGCCTAGCCTGTCGGCCCTTCCCCTGGTTACTTGTATCCCCAACGTGCAGATTCCTCTGCATCTTTGACCCAAGAGCATCCAGTTCCCAAGCTTTACGCTGAGAAGCAGTATGTTCGTTTGAAACGTGCTGTGTCTACCGGTTTACCTGTCCATCCCCACCTTCCATCTTTCCCCAGCATCCAAATCTGAACTATCCCTCTTCCTAAACAATATCCTATTCCTTTCATGCCCTCCTTCCCAGATGCCTCTGCTGACAGAGGGGATCCGCATCCATGGGGAGAAGCTGACGGAGCAGCTGAAGCCACTGCACGACCGGTTGTCTTCTTGCTTCCGGGAACTCAAGGAGAAAGTGGAAAAGCTCTATGGGGTTATAACACTGGTAGGCTTTGTCTCAACAGCCTATGAGCTTTTTCTAGTCTCTTCTACCGTTTATGATATTGATCCATTTTCCAGATGCCAAATGAGTCAAAGTAGCCTAGGAATGGCATGCAAACACTGGGGCCGTTCGGAGAAGGCATGGTCCACTCTTGATAACCTTCAACTGTTGTTGTGCTGGACACCGGCACTTAAACTTAAATGACCGTCAGAACCACCTGGAAGGCTCGTGAAAACAGATTGCTGGGCCACATCCTTAGGGTTTCTCATTCACTTGGTCTGGGATGGGGCCCAAGGATTTGCATTTCTAACATGCCGCCAGGTAGTGCTGCGGGGCTAGGCACCACACTGTGAAAACCACACTACTAGAAATTGGCGTTTCCTAATCCCAGGCACTGATTATTCCTGTCATGTCCAGCCCAACTCCTACAGCTTTTCCTAATCTTTGTTTTTTATTTTGGTGAAATGTTCCTACTCATCACACCTTCGAAGGGGACAGAGAATTGTGAATTACATTTGACAATGCATGTTGCTGATGTCATGATTTTTTTGGACAGTTGTAACATTTCTCACAGCTACCGTTTTCTTTTTTTCCTCCCAAGAAGTTGGGTGGAGCGATACATGGATCAGCCTTTTCTCTCCCACAGTTGATGGTGTGCTTGGTTCCAGCTTCATTTAGCCGCTTTTTTTTTTTTTGCGGTACACGGGCCTCTCACTGTTGTGGCCTCTCCCGTTGCAGAGCACAGGCTCCGGACGCGCAGGCTCAGCGGCCATGGCTCACGGGCCTAGCCGCTCTGCAGCATGTGGGATCCTCCCGGACCGGGGCACGAACCTGTGTCACCTGCATCGGCAGGCGGACTCTCAACCACTGCGCCACCAGGGAAGCCCAAATGTTGTATTCTTGAACCCCAGATTTTCAAAAATCCTCTTTCCCCCAAATCAAAGCTCTGCATTTCTTTTCATGTCTTCCTGTCCCCTGTTCCCATTCCTCCATCTCTGCTACATTTTTCTCCCTAGTAGCTTTTTGATCATCTCTCCCAGTCACCCAAGTGTTCAGTCATGCCTTCCTACGAATTTACCTCCTAACCTATTGCCAGTTAAGCGTTTTCTTTTAGGAACATTTGTCTTTTACACAAGTTCCTAGCTGGCAAAGACTTGGCTTTCACTCAATGAGTTTAGTTTTTATTAGACCCAGGCCAATATTAACATTTGAATTTTTTTTTTTTGTGGTACGCGGGCCTCTCACTGTTGTGGCCTCTCCCGTTGCGGAGCACAGGCTCCGGACGCGCAGGCTCAGCAGCCATGGCCCACGGGCCCAGCCGCTCCGCGGCACATGGGATCCCCCCAGACCGGGGCACGAACCCATATCCCCCGCATCGGCAGGCGGACTCCCAACCACTGCGCCACCAGGGAGGCCCAACATTTGAATTTGATATGTTGACCTACTGGAGACATTTCTTATGAGAGTATATCCGTATTCCTTTATTTCCTAAGATTCACCAGGATAAGCATCAGGTGTCCAGTTTCAATCTAAAACTTTTCTAGTAGTCCAGTATTTCGTTTTTTAAATGGCCAGTAGAAGCTAAGCTGGAGAAGCAGACAGGGGTTTGCTGTTTTATGGATGAGTAATGAACATCTTGGTTTCCCTCTCTCAGGAGGCTGGCAGAAAGTTAGGGTGAATTTTTCTCTAGTTTTAGAAACAAGGTAGGCTTAACCGAAGTTGTGTTTATAACCAAGAATATAACAGGAGTGGGGGAGGGATGGACAGGGAGGGTGGAGAAGGGATGGATTGGGGGACACGGATGGATTGGGAGTTTGGGATTAGCAGATGTAAACTATTATATATAGGATGGATAAACAGCTAGGTCCTACTGTACAGCACAGGGAACTGTATTCAATATCCTGTGATAAACCATTATAGAAAAGAATATGAAATGGAAAAAATATATATATATTTAACTGAATCACTTTGCTGTACAGCAGAAACTAAAACAGCATTGTAACTCAACTATACTTAAACAAATTTTTAAAAAATGGAGAGTTGCTTAATATACAGAAAATGAACTCACAACCTAGATGCTTAAATGTCAGGATGTTGTGGTATGCAGTTACAAAATATCTCGTATGTCATATTATAATAAACAAAATAATACGTCAATAAGATCTTTCAATCTACAAAAAAAGAATATAAGTATTTGCAGTATTTAACAACCGACGCAACACAGGCACCAACCCATCAGACTGGGGTGCCAACCCCAATACAGGTGGGCACTCACCACAAACCACCAGGGGCTGTGCCAGTTCCTAAGGGCTGAATTCCAAGCCAGCTAACCATGAGGGGTCATGTCTCCTTTAGCCGCCCAACTTGACGGAGAGGAAGCAAAACCGCACAGGCTCTATGGTGCTCCCCTACATCATGTCGTCCACACTGCGGAGATTGTCCATTACCTCGGTGACTTCCTCTGTGATCTCCAGCTCTTCTAACTCATCTGATAATGCTCCTTCCAGACCAGGATCTGATGGGTAAGGCTTCGATCTTTAATTGCCAGGAGGGGTGAGCTAACTCCTTCCTAATGTTTGCCTTTGGTCCCCAAGGTGAGACTTGGTCAGTGTGGATGCATCATCTTCGTAAGGGAAATAATTCACAGTACCTGGGTTATTAGTTTTTGGGTCTTTCTCATCATCTTCATCATGAGGAATATCATTATTTAGCTGATAGTAGCAACAGTTATGAAAAATGGAAAAAAAAATCACCCATAATGCTATCACACCCTATGACCCAGCCAATCATATCCTATTTTGTTTGTTTCAGAATAATTTGTAGTTATTGCTTGACATTTTTTGTTTCAATTTTTTAAAATAATTTTTAAGTTTATTTTATGAGTAGGCAATGTAATCACATATGAAATTTCAAAGGTACAAAAGGACATATCATGAGAGGCCTCCTGTCAGTCCCCAACTCCCAGCTCATGAGTACCACTCTCCAGAGGCCAGTGATGTCAGCGTTCAGGTTCATGTCCGTGGTGCCTTTCCAGCAGCTCTTTATCTGTACAGAAGCAGTTCCTAAATATATATCCTTCGTCACACGTTTTTTGTTTATAAATGACAGCATATAATACTCTTTGCCTTGCTTTTTAAAAAATTAATTAGTTTATTTATTTATTTATTTTTGGCTGCGTTGGCGACCGGGGGCTACTCTTCGTTGCGGTGCGCGGGCTTCTCATTGCGGTGGCTTCTCTTGTTGCGGAGCACAGGCTCTAGGCGTGCGGGCTTCAGTAGTTGTGGCTCACGTGTTCTAGAGCGCAGGCTCAGTAGTTGTGGCGCACAGGCTTAGTTGCACCACGGCATGTGGGATCTTCCCTGACCAGGGCTCGAACCCTTGTCCCTTGCGTTGGCAGGTGGATTTTTAACCACTGCGCCACCAGGGAAGTCCTGCCTTGCTTTTTTCACTGACTAGATCTTGAAAATCATTCCATTTCAGAACTGCGAGAGCCTCCTCTTTGTTTTGAGTTGCAGACATCTCATGATTTCCCTACCCGTGATACACTCCATCATTGTCTATTGATGGACATTTGGTTGATTTCAGCCTTTTACTATCACAGTAGTGATAGCAATGAGTAACCTTAAAAATATATTATTTTGGGCCTCCCTGGTGGCGCAGTGGTTGAGAGTCCGCCTGCCGATGCAGGGGATACGGGTTCGTGCCCCGGTCTGGGAGGATCCCATATGCCGCGGAGCGGCTGGGCCCGTGAGCCATGGCTGCTGAGCCTGCGCATCCGGAGCCTGTGCTCCGCAACGGGAGAGGCCACAACAGTGAGAGGCCCGCGTACCACAAAAAAAAAAAAAAAAAAATATTATTTTGTTAATATTCAAGTATATCAATATGAGAAAAAGTTCAGAGGTGAAATTGCTCTGTCAAACATATATAGCTGCAGTTTTCAAAATTATTCCTAAACTGACTTTCATAGAGATTATACCCATTTACAGTCCCATCAGCAACACACAAGGGTGCCTGTTCACCCACATCTTGCTACCAAATTGTGTATTATCAGGCCTTTTAATTTTTAACAGTCTGATAGGTGGAACATATTTTCTTGGCCTAGGGCTTTTGTTTGGTTGCATATTGGTTTTCTTTCATCCCTCTTGTTTTGTGTGAGGTTGAGCATCTTTTCATTTGTTTACTAGCTTGTATGTATTTTATTTTCTGTGAACTGTGGTCAGATACTTTGTGTACATTTTTCTGTTGGATATTGACCCTTTGTGATAGAGTTGAAATATTTCCAATTTTTCCTTTGTCTTCTGACTTTGCTTCTAATTTTTTATTTAGTTATGCTGATTTTTTTATGCAGTCAAATAAGTTAATATTTGATTTTATGGCTTCTGGATTTTGTATCATAAAGGCCTTCCTCACTTTAAGACTACAAAAAGCCTAATTTTAGGTTTTCACTATTTATAATAAAATCTGTGATTCTTTGCACTTATTTTAGTATAAAGTGTAAGGTATAGAGCCAATTTTTTTTCCCTACTTGGCTACCCAGTTCTTCCTATAACATTTAGTGAGCAAATCATCTTTTCTCTACTGATTTGAAATGTCAGCCTTATAAAAAAATCAAATTCCAATATGTTCTTTAGTCTGTTTGTAGACTTTTTCCCCATTTCTTAGATCTACCTGTGTGGTTCATGCACTTGTTCTAATGCAGTTTTAATTACTATAGATTTTAAAGGTTTTAAAAGTTCTAGTAATTTTTTTTCAGAATTTGCCTGGCTAGTTTTACGTAGCTCATTTTCATATTATCTTGTCTGGAATCCTGTTATTTTTATTGGGATATGTTAAATTTATGGATTGAATTTAGGGCTTTTTGATGTTGAGCCTTCTTGCCAGAAACATAGAGTGCCTTTCCATACGTTCAAATTTAAAATATTTTAAAGGAGTGAATTCATAATTGTGTTCAAGTGGAAAAGCATGGCATGTACCATTTTGTGACCTATTGCTTAATTTTATATGCATGATGAGTATTTAGCATCACTGTGTGTTTTAATGTTGAATATAAGTTAAGTCAGTTGACTTAACACTTATTTATAATTTTGTAATTCCATATTATAATAATCAAATCACAAAAGTAACCTGTCCAAATGGCCTTCTACCTGGAAATCACAGCAGGCTTTCTCTAGTTGCAGCGAGCGGGGGCTACTCTTTGTTGAGATGTGAGGGCTTCTCATTGCGGTGGCTTCTTTTGTTACGGAGCATGGGCTCTAGGCACGTGAGCTTTGGTAGTTGTGGCACGCGGGCTTAGTAGTTGTGGCTCATGGGCTCTAGAGCACAGGCTCAGCAGTTGTGGTGCATGGGCTTAGCTGCTCTGTGGCATGTGGATCTTCCGAGACCAGAGCTTGAACCCATGTCCCGTGCATTGGCAGGCAGATTCTTAACCACTGCGCCACCAGGGAAGCCCTCAAATATTTTTTATTTTCAAAATTATTTATCTACCCTTTACCATTCACATAGATATCTTTACACAGCTGCAATTATAGCACAGATTTAGTTTGGTAATTTGCTTTTCCTCTTTGTCTTTTTGTTATAAGCATTTCCATATTGCTATATAATTTTATTATTAGTTTTTAATTATCACTTTTGATGGCTCTCTACCATTACATCATATGAATGTGCCATAAGTAATTCTTCTCCCTACTATAGAATGTTTAAGCTTTGTCACTGTTTCTAAACAGATAATCATAAAAGTTCATTATAAATTTAATATAAAGACATTTAGGGAGTACCCTGGTGGCCTAGTGGTTAGGATTCAGCGCTTTCACTGCTGTGGCCCAGGTTCAATCCCTGGTCGAGGAACTGAGATCTTGCAAGCCCCTCAGTATGGCCAAAATTAAAAAAAAAAAAAGAAAAAGGAAACAAAATTAGGTTGTATCAATATAAAGTGCATTTATACTATTAAGAATTGTAACAAACATGTGTCCATATAGCTTTACGATTATTTAGGATATAGTCTCAGATCACTTCTCAGCCTTTAGGTTAAGATGGAGTGTAGGCTTTACTTCCCCAAAGCATATATTACTTATTCAGGGAGTAATATTTTTTACAATTCTTGATATCACAAATGCCAATATGCAATGCCATATACAATGTATGAGTGACTATATAATTTTTCATAATATAGTCACCCATATTAGGTATTTGGACTATTTTTAATCTTTTGAATTTCAAAATATTAAATAATACCTGATTCATTTGTTTATTTTTCCCCATTTATATTTTTTTCATGCCGTAAAGAGATACTACCTACTTTGTGGCAAGCACAGAAGTTCTGTTCTGTTCTCTTTTCTTAAACTCTGTCTCTTTCAAAAAAAAAAAGTTTTTAGGCAGCTGTTGAAAATCAGAGACACCATAATTGCTGATCCATTAGGTCAGTAAACAGAGAGCAGGTGACTGGGGTCCTCTTTATATCAGGACCCCGGGCAAAGTGGGTTATTGCTCTTGCCCACATTTGCCCAGTAAGATGACATCATTGATACCATTTTCTAACATTTATTCAGGATGTTTCTTTAAAGCATCTCAAACTGATTCACACCCAATGACCTCAATTCTCCTATTAGCAGTGTTATGTCACCGTATTCATTAGAACTTTCATGGTGATTATTGGGTGTGCAGTCTGCAGAGGCTCACTTCTTTCTTGGCTGGGTGTATCCATCCTGTTTGGCACATGGGAGGCTGTGGCCCAGAAAGAGAATAACTTTATGAAACACAGTGCATCATGTTAGGGGAAGCTGGAAGGGCTTGCACAGCAGGTCAACTCAGTACACGTTCAGAGCTCCAGCAAAGTAGGGGCCTCAAACCAAAATTTTTTAGAAAAGAAATTACTCTTTGGTATTTCAGGAAAATCATTGAAATAGTCAGTGTAAGAAAAAAAATAACACAGGCACTGTGGGACTACACTATCATTATTTTACTGTTTAGTTTGGTTCATAATTAGGCCCTACTGAAACTCACATTAGGGCCTAGATCTTTGCCTGTAGATCTAATGACCCACAGACGCTTACCTTCATACTCAATCTCACAGGTAAAGTAATAGGAGACCCAGTAGAATACTGGATTGTTGTTTTGGGTTTTTTTCCCCTCCCTGACCAACTACTGTTTGAAGTTTGACTTCTGTTTGACTTGGCTTGGTTGGTTTTAAGAATAATAAGCGTCTGTTTGGAATTTAGTTCTATGATTTTTTTTAATTAGTACAGATTTAAGACAAATAATAGTGAGTGGCTTCCCCTTAAATATACTAATAATTGGAAAATACCAAAAAAATTGCAAATTCAGGCATGTAATCTTTAAAAAAATAATAATAATAACAGAATATTCAGAAAAGGAGAGAATAATTTGAAATAAGAAAGAAGAATTGTAGTCTAGAAGCATCTTCCATTGTGACTCCAGTGGTTCTTTAACCAGACTTTCCTGGTACTTTCTCATCCTGTATCTTCATGGAAGAGGGCAAAATATTTTGTAGAAAGTGAGACCTAAAGTATTAAAAAGCTTAAAATGACTTAGAAGTATATCAGCCAAATACAACGAGTGAATCTTGTTTAGATCCCGATTCAAAGAAAGCACTTGCCAAAAAAATTATGAGACAGGAAATTTGAACACTGATTAGATGTTTGATGAAGTTAGAGAATTATTCACTTTTTTAGGAATGATGATGGGAGTGTAGTTTTGTTATGAAGATGAATCCTTGCCTTGTAGAGATATGCACCGAAATATTTATAGATGAGATGTGATATCTAAGAATCACTTCCAAATAGCCCAGTGAGGGGTGAGGACTATGACTGGGTGTATATAAGAAATAAGATTGGCCATGAGTTGATCACTGTTGATGCTGAGTAATGTACACATAATATTTATTATATTCTCTCGGGGACTTCCCTGGCAGTCCAGTGGTTACGACTCCATGCTTCCACTGCAAGGGGCACAGGTTCAATCCCTGGTCGGGGAACTAAAATCCCGCATGGCACACAGCGCAGCCAAAAAAAAAAAAAAAAAAGTTTATTATATTCTCTCCACTTTTTAATGTTCGAAATTTTCCATAATAAAATGTAAAAATAGTCTGCCCCCTCCAGTGATCTCCTTTTAATATTTACATATTTAATAATTAGTGATACTAAGTTTTAAAAAAATTATTTGGATTTCTTTCTTCGTGAAATACCTGTTTATCTCCTTCGACAGTTTGTAAAAATTGAGCTACTCATATTTTTTTCTTTTTGATTTGTAAAAGTTTCTTATACATTAATGATATTTGCCATCTAAAATATGTACAATAGTTTTAGTTTACGAATGATGTTTTCTGCTGAACAGAAGCTTTTAATTTTTAAATACTAAAAGCTGATAGCTGTTTTTATGTTGTCTTATTTCATATCAAAGCTTTTTCTGGAAAAAAAAAAAAAGTAGGCTTTATTTTTTAGAGCAGTTTTAGGTTCACAGCAAGAATGACCAGAAAGTATAGAGAGTTCCCATGTACCTCTGCCCTGGACACGCCCAGCCTCCCCTACCATAAGCATCCAGCACCAAAGTGATAACATTTGTTACACTTGATGAACCTGCATTGACACATCACAATCACCCAAAGTCCATAGTTTACTTAGGGTTCACTCGTGGTGTTGTACATTGTGAGTTTTGATAAATCTATTCACCATTGTAGTATCATATAGAATAATTTCACTGCCCTAAAAATCCTCTGTGCTCTGTTGACCTATCCCTCCAAACTTTTCATTTTTATGGAGTAAAATCTACCAATTTTTAATTAAACCAGAACTTATTAAATACCCATTTAGAAGCTGTAAGCAATCTATACATCACAAAGGTATGTTTTTAACCCCTCCCCCCTTGTTTTTACATTTTGCCACATCATTCCTCTCTGTCTCTCCCCCCAACCCCCAGTCTGCCATTTGAGAGTGGGCTGCACATGCCATGGCTATGGAGCAAGCAGATTGTCTTATTGTAACCACGTACTACATTCAGTACAGCCTATACATTCAGGAAATGTGACATTGACCCAAAACTTAAAGCTACAGCCCATATTCCAGTTTTGTCAGTTGTCCCAGTAATGTCTTATAGCAATTTGTGGTACAGGATCCAATCAGGATCACATATTGTATTTAGCCATGTCTCTCTATTCTTTAATTTGAAATCATTTCCTTAGCCTTTCCTTGTCTTTCATAATGACATTTTTGAAGATTATGGGCCAGTTATTTTATAGAATTCTTTTTCGTTTGGGTTTGTCTGATGTTTCCTTGTGCTTGGGATTCAGGTGATACATTTCTGTGTGATATGTCCTTTTCAGGTATCATATCTGGAAGCACATTACCCATTTGTCCCTTACTAGTGATTTAATTGATCCTGTGGTTAAGATTTGGTCCATTTTCTATTTTTAAAATAGTACTTACTATTTTTCCCTTTGTAATTAATAAGCAATTTATGGGGAGATTTTTTGAGACTCTCCTGTTTCTCATCAAACTCTTCTCCTCTGTGTATTAACATCTAATTATGGTTATTGAATGAATCCATTTTCACTATGGTGCTTGAAAATCTATCACTGTAATTAAAAAACATTTGATGAGTACTCCTATATGCTAGGCACTGTTGTAAGCATTCTGTAATCACCCTATGAGGTAGGTACTATTATTATCCCCATTTCACATATAAGGAAACTGAGGTATGAAAAGGTTATCTGCCCAAGGTCACCCACCAAGTCAGTGTAGGTAGGATTTGAACCCAGGCTGTAGGGCTCTAGAGAATGTGCTATTATCCACTACATAAAGCTGCCTATTCATCTTTTACTGTGTGAACTCTGTCTTTCCCTCTAAGTTTAATAAGACCTTGTCTTCCTGAGATAAGATAAATATTCACTAGTATTTTCTTTCCATACTTGGACGGCCTCATTTCTGTACACGTAGACCTTGAGATACTCAACTGGCAGTTGGAAATTCAGATTACAACCTGAGAACAATGCCACAGGTGAAGGTTTGGCTGTAGAGTCATATCCCCTGGTCTTTTTGGAGTCCATTTTTTGTTTGTTTGTTTGTTTTAATGTTTATTGGGGTATACTTGATTTACAATGTTGTGTTAGTTTCAGGTCTACAGCAAAGTGAATCAGTTGTACATATATTGGTTTTGACTGTCAGTGTTTCCTGACTTTGTCCTTGTTCGTGGCTGATAGGTCAGTCCTTTTTAAAAAAAATTTATTGAAGTATAGTTGATTTACAATGTTGTGTTAATTTCTGCTGTACAGCAAAGTGACTCAGTTATACATATATATATTCTTTTTCATATTCTTTTCCATTATGGTTTATCCCAGGATATTGAATGTAGTTCCCTGTGCTGTACAGTAGAACCTTGTTGTTTATCTGTCCTATATTTACTAGTTTGCCTCTGCTAATCCCAAACTCCCCATCCTTCCCTCCCCCACCCCTGCTAGGTCCATCCTGGAGCCCCTTTTGGAGCGCAGGGCCTCGTCAGGGGCCAGAGTGGAAGATCTGTCCCTCAAAGAGGACAGTGAGAACCGGATGAGCAAGTTCAAGAGGAAAGACTGGAGTCTGAGCAAGTCCCAGGTCATCGCAGAGAAAGCATCAGAACCTGATCTGATGGTAAAACAAACAAACACCATAGATTTGCCAGTTTGCCATTGCTTTCCCTGGAGCCAGGTATTTCACCATTTACCTCACAGCTGCGAGTCACCAGACGGAAGCCTAGCATGGTTTCTCAGGACGCAGCAGCCTGGGGTAGGGTCAGATCTCAGATGGTGCTAAGAAAAACACGTACAGAGATCGGAGCCTCTAAATCAATAATGGCACAAGATTTACGCACAGTATAAACCCGTGGATTAATGGTTGGAGTTGTGGTTCTCACCACTGTGGTCCATGACCCCATCCAAACATTGTCACGTCCCTTCTTTTAGCTTAAAAAAATAAAAGGTACTTAATTCTTCCATAAGCCACATCAAGTTGTTAAGTGTGGCAGGACCTGCTCTCCCTGAGAATCAGGGTGGCTCATCTCCAACCTAAGTGGCACAGTCCAACTGTGATTACAATCAAGTCTGTGGCCGGCCAGAAAATAGTCTATGGTCCAGTGATTCCCTGTTAGTGTCTCTTCCCTGGTGCCCCCAGCGTGCCAGTGCGGTAAGCTTAGAAAGGGCTCCTGGAATTCTGCCCTTTAACAGTTTCTGCTCTGCTGTTAAAGTTGTTCTGAGCATGCATGGGCCCAGCATGCCTCCCTGTGAGAATGTTTTGCTGTGTTTCTCCCCACCCCCGCTGCTAGAGCCCAGCCAGAAAAGCACAAAGGCCAAAGAGTCTCCAGCTGTCGGACAATCGGCTGACACCGTTTCATGGCTCTTCCCCGCCTCAGTCAACACCCCTGAGCCCACCCCCACTCACTCCGAAAGCGACCAGGACCCTGAGTAAGTCTTCCTGTAGACACCCCTTCTATTCATTTTACTAGAGGATGGTGTATGTTGATGAATCTGGGCCATTTTTAACCAAGACAGCCACAAGGTGTATGAGATGATCGTCAGGTAGGTTCAATTCAGTGGTAGTGGGTATAATTCAATTCGATTAGGGTTTGGCGAGGAATCCTTAGGTTGCTAAGACTCATTAAAGTTTTTACACAGGGGGCCACAGGGTTTCACTGCCCCTTTTCCAACTGTGATGGTATAAACGAGGTGGATCTGGACTAGGACTAGACAGGAAGTGAGTAACTTTGGAACTGTTGGGCAGATAGCTGTGTACTTTATATGGAGAAGGGTCCAAAATAAGGACAAGAAATAGACCCATTCAATAGACTACTTACAGTCAGGCTTGTGGACTCAGCAATACACAAAGCCTGAGAAGAATTACAAGGACCGCTTAGTACAAAGGAATGATGGAGGGGTGAATCTTCAAATCAAATGGGAGACAGTCGTCAGCCGAGTGTCAGAGATAATCAGACAAGTTTTCCTGGAGGAAGTGGATATTGCACCCTTTAAATGATAAAACTATGACAGTTCAATTTAACCAATATTTATTGACTACCTAGTATGTGATAGATGCTTTTTCTAAGGACTTGGGATATATCAGAGAACAAAGTAATACCCTAAGTTCTAGAAAATAGTCTCATCTTCAGCTTAAGAGTAAAAACCTTCAACAAAAAAGTGAGATTTTTGCTTAAGAACTTCTGGTGAAGCTTTCAGATAAATGAAAGGTGCTACATCTATCCCAAGGCATAAGAGGTCTTGATTCTGTCCACAGAAACTGTAGAATGTGACCATAGCAATTTGCTTGACCAGGTGGGTTTAGGTGTTACCTTGGTCAGCAGAAGTGGCATGAGATCCCTTGGTGAATTTTTCTCTCTGCCTTCATCTACTTTGTGTCATTTCCAGGCTCTCCGTCTTTGCCAACAGACGGGCTGATGATGGCTACAGTCCCACCTCCCCCTCCACCCAAAAGCAAGCCCTACGAGAGCAGCCAGAGGAACTCCACAGAGGTAGGGGTGTGACTGCAGACGCTGGGGCCAGAGAGAGCCTCCCGCTCATGGGAATGCAGCATTGGATTTCCCAAGATGTTTAGTAGGCAGGTTTTCCCATCAGTTTGTCCCTCTAATCGATTCTTGGTTCATTCCTGAAACCATAAAGAGAGGGGAATTTTCAATGGGAAGGAAAAATATGCAAGGAGACCTTTCATCAGATTGAAGGTACCTCACCCCGGGCCCCGGGGGGAGTGAAATAAGAAGTGAGTTCTCCTTCACACCTGAGGAGTTTACTTCTGAGTGAGTGACAGTCATTCTGGAAGGGGCCTCCGCTGGGGTTCCTTCATTCATTCAACACAAATTTATTGAGTTGCTACTATATATACGCCAAGTATTGGGGATATAGCAGTGTTAGTGTATATCTGATTAATGCAAGGGAAAGCGGGAGATTGAATCAGTCTAATTTCCCTTTTCACCTTGCAAAGTCTGTGTAGATAAACTCAGATCAGTGACAAGCTAACGCAGAATGTTGGAAATGTGGAGTAGAAGGCAGCATTAGGAAGAAAGGTAAGACTCATTTCTCCTTTCGTATGTCTGCTCCACCAGATTGCAGCCCCACTGCCTGTCCGAAGAGAAGCCAAAGCCCCGCCCCCTCCACCTCCAAAAGCTCGGAAGTCGGGCATCCTTTCTTCTGAACCTGGATCCCAGTAAGGATCTGGTCCTCTCTCTGGAACTCTGATGCCTGGGAGCTGGCCTCCGGGAGGCAGTGTCCTCATCGCGTGGGTCCCCTGCTGGCCGCCTCTGCTCATCGGGGGTTGAGGTTCACCAGCTCAAAACTGGTTTCATTCTTTTGAAAGCTTCTCTTTGATCCGTGCCCGAGGCCACGCCATATCTCCTCCAGTCCGTGAGGAGTCCCGGAATCGGCTGTGCCCCGTGTTTCTCCCTCCCCATTATTACATTTCAGCCTCCAGCACGGTGCCACTGGGGTCTACGAAAGCCTGGATAAGTTCTTCAGTGGTGGTGGGAAAACCCCAGTAACCTATTCCTTGGAGGAATTTTTTGCTTTGCTTCTGAAAAGCTGTGCTTAAGACGTAGTTTTCTCACGTGGACATACCTTGTTCCATACAACATATTGGAAGAGACCAACATCAAGTACTTTGGCAGCCGGAATCATCTATCTTTCTGAGGTCTCCTGTGTCTCCTCTGTGGAAAAGAACATCTTTTTAATGGAGATTGGCTGCTTTCAAGGATGAATGGCTATCATTATCGAACGAACATGGACTCGGTCATGAGCCCTGAGCACCTGCGTCCCCCCACCCACCTGTGACATGGAAAAGCTGCCCTCCTCCCCTCCGCCCCGCGCCAGGAGTTCCCTCACACTCCCGACTGGCCCTAACTGCATGGCAGTCACTCCTTCCTACCATGGACTCCTGAGGCTCTGTCTTTTGCACACAGTTCCTTGTCCTGTTACCTCCTCTGAGCTCAAATCACTGGATATAAGGGACTTAGAAGTCCGGATTGAACTGCTTCTCTTCCAGATCCCATTGGAATGGCTCAGCAGCCCCTGTCTGCAACCTGATTTTACCCTGGAGAATACAGTGCAATATCTCGCTTTGATTATTTATTTCTCTTGATTGTGGAATTAATTTGATGCCATGTTCATGGTACTCATGTCAGTCCTCTTTTCAGAAGAAAAAGTGTGGGGTGCTTCAGAGGATCAAATATTACCACCAGATACACAAACAGCCACACAAAGTTAAAGACCTTTTGAGCTGGAAGGGCCTTAAAGCTCATACAGACACCCTCCTCCCCCCATTTTGTAGATAAGGAAATTGAAGCTAAACACAGAAAATCCTACTACAGATTCTTTCTAAGAACCCAGCTTGCTCACTGAGGTTATACCCAGGTAACATCTCTAGAAGACAACCCTGACAAATTCTTCAATCCCTACCCCTAGTTGGAACAACACTGGAAATGTCTCAGATGTTTCTATACTGTTTGGGTGTTTATGGCAAAATAGAAGCCTTTTTGACTGTGGATGCCCTGGGTCAACCTGTGGGTGTGCTCACCAGGGGCTCTTCCACAGCCTGGCCAGGTCCCCTTTCCTTCGAGGTAGACAAGAAAGAGAGAGAGATTTCACGTCTGAGAATTTGGGTTTGCTTGCCTGCATCTTCGTGTGTCTGTTTCACCCCTTTTAGGAGAGCCATGTGAATTCATCACAGGGTCAGGGAAGTAAAAACCTCTGAGATGTGTCCAAGGTTACTCAAGACACGCGTGTGCATATTTAAAAGTGCTGCATTCGGGGCTTCCCTGGTGGCGCAGTGGTTGGGAGTCCACCTGCCGATGCAGGGGACACGGGTTCGTGCCCCGGTCTGGGAGGATCCCACATGCCGTGGAGCGGCTGGGCCCGTGGGCCTGCGCGTCCGGAGCCTGTGCTCCGCAACGGGAGAGGCCACAGCGGTGAGAGGCCCGCGTACCGCAAAAAAAAAAAAACCAAACCAAACCAAACAAAAAAGTGCTGCCTTCTTTTCCTTCATTCCACGCAGGAGCACCTGCGGTGTGATGAAATGGGAAGAAACCCAGGCTCTGGAAGTCACCCGTTGGGGTTTGAATCAACCCAGCTATGTCCTCTCTCAGCTTTGCAAACTCCCTCAAATTATTTGAAATTGTCTTGAGTTTTCATGTCTTCACCTTTCAAAATGGGGACCGTCCCTACCATGCAAGCTGCCTTGGGGTTCAAGTGAGACCGAATACGTGACGTAAGTCCTCACGAGATGTGCCTTTCTTGTCTCTGCTGGGCCTGGGTAAGATCTGGAGCTCTCCACGAGCATGATTGATGTTCCTTTTTTTTTTTCATTTTCAAAGATAATTTGGAAGGTGGGTGCAGGTTAGTTCTGCACACAACAGTCCCTTTCTGAAAGGTGGCCTCTTATATAATTATGTATGACTAGAGACAAAGTGTTAATAAGACCTGGAAGGGGGGACTTCCCTGCCAGTCCAGTGGTTAAGACTCCATGCTTCCAGTGCAGGGGGTGTGGGTTCGATCCCTGGTCGGGGAACTAAGATCCCGCATGCCGCGTAGCTCGGCCAAAAAAAAAAAACAAGACCTGGAGGGGGTTTTAAGTGGCAAGAAAAGAGCAGGAAGGGACGGAGTCTGCAGGGCTGACGTGGTGCCTGGAGCAGCTTCTGAGACGTTGCTGGGCAGACTGGCTGGAGGGGGTTCGTGGGCTTGACCCCTGCTTTCCAGGCTGCTGTTAAAACAGAAGGACGTAAACTAGGTCACAGAAGAAACAAACCTGAAGCCTCTCCCTTCCGAGCTGTAGGGATGAGTTGTGAGCCTGGTCTTTCTTTGGTCAGAGGCTAGGGAGGTCAGATACACCGGTGCCCAAATATCTTCCCTTTTTTTTTTTTTTTTTTGCCGTACGCGGGCCTCTCACTGTTGTGGCCTCTCCCGTTGCGGAGCACAGGCTCCGGACGCGCAGGCTCAGCGGCCATGGTTCACGGGCCCAGCCGCTCCGCGGCATGTGAGATCTTCCCGGACCGGGGCACGAACCCGTGTCCCCTGCATCGGCAGGTGGACTCTAAACCACTGCGCCACCAGGGAAGCCCGCAAATATCTTCCCTTTTTTAACGTAACATTTTCCCATAGGATTCCCTTTTCACATCCATGGAAATCCTAGATCTCTCCTGCCTGAGTACAAAGGATTCCAGGTAATGTTGTGAATAGTAGGTCACAGGGGACACTGGACAGTTCATCTCCTTGGGAAACTATTAGGTCAGAAAGAGTTATATTTGACAAAAGATCCTAAGGAATGTCTGTCCTGAAGTCAAAGAGGAAAACTGCAAAGAAATGCCTTAGGATTACCTTAAACGTAGGAGAGATGAGGGGCACGGCATAAAAAAGGAAACAACTGGTCTTTATATTCCTTGATAAGAACTGTGAAGTATTGAAGTAACCCCCAAATTGTCACAACCTTTGTGGATGTTGGTTTATGGGATTTTTTTTTTTAATCCTTTTTTTTCCTCTCTCTCTGTCCTGGTGACTTGTCTTGCTTCGAGATGTTTTTTTTTCAAGAATTGTTTTCATTCAACATATATTAAGCTCTTACTGAACGCCAGACACCTTCCTAGAGCCCCAGGCTCTGGCGATCCAGTGTGTTCTAAGGGAACAGCCCCGGGATATAAGGACTGCGGTGTGCTGTTGGATTGGCAGGAGAGTGGGGTTAGAGGAAAGGGAAACCCTAAATCAGGCTCCTGGGCCATGGGTTCCCCCCCGCCTCCTCCACCGTCATGCCTCGATTCCAGAATTACAGTCATTTTCCCCTGTCAGGGAGCCCCCTTAAAAACAACTGCCACCCTCAGATCCCTAAGACAAAACCAGCGATAAAGCAGGATCTGAGATAACAATCTCTCTTTGCTAACTCTTCCCAAGCTTCAAGGGTCCTGCCCCTCTGCTTGCCCCCAGATCGTGGGGTGATTTCTTGTTTTAAAATTAAGATATAACTGGGACTTCCCTGGCGGTTCAGTGGTTAAGACTCCTCACTTCCACTGCAGGGGGCACGGGTTCGATCCCTGGTCAGGGAAGTAAGATCCCGCAAGCCACACGGCGCAGCCAAAAAAAAAAGACGTAACTTACATACAGTTAAGGGCACAAATCTTAATGTACAGGTGGATGCACTTTTACAATAGTGTCTACCCATGTCACCACCTCTCAGATCCACAGGCTACTCCCAGCCCCACAGAAGTTTCCCTAGTGTCCATGCTGTCATTTTATAAAAGGTATTTAGAAGGCCCTTCACACGGCCTCACTTCTCAGCTATAATGAAAAGGGGAGAAAAACCCCACCATCAACACAGAACAAGACTGTGACGGGTGTACCTTTGGGCAGGTCAATTTGTAGTCAGTCCCTGGACCTCAGTTTCCTCATGAAATCATATATATTTGAGGTTACATGATTTTTAGAATCCTTTCAGCCCTAGCTTTTATTCTAAGTGAATGAAAAAGAGAGTCAGAATAAAACTAAGTTTCTCTTCAAAGGCTTTTAGGTCCATACTCCATGACTAAGTCGGATTGTGAAATTAAATTGGAAAAGGTAAGTTGCTCTTTGGGTGGGTTGAGAGTGGAACCATCCATTCTAACCTACAAAAGGAAAAAGGTTTCCTTTCAAGTTGATGACTTCAGGCTGATTCCTACAATCCAGCCTAAGGCTTGTCTCCTTTATATGCTGCCCAGATTCATCCAGTAGCGAAATTTTGTGAGTTGTTCACCCAAACTTTGTCAAAAGCTCAGTTGCCTTGATTTTGTAAACTAGTCGGGTTTCAAACATGAACAGTTAAGATGTGCGTTGAAGTAGAAAACTTTTGTTCACATTTGCTGTTATTTATTTTTTAAATTAAAAATGGAACTGTATTTTAAAATTTATTGTGTATTTAGTTGATTCTTACCCTTGTATTAATGAAATGAACTCGTTCCTGGACTTTTCCTTATTGACACGTCACACCCACCATCTCTTCTGGTCTCATTTCATTACTGGTCCTATTTGTTTAAACTTGTTCTGTGGGATCATAGAGTCATCTTTGCCTGGAAGCAATAAAAACCGCAAACTATTTGGTTTTTACTTCACCTCCACCCACACCCCATTCATCCCTTGGCATCTGAGCTGACAGTTTACAACAATTTATTTAATACGATTAGTATTAAATAAGTAAGTATAAAATAAGGCCTATTTCTTCACTCATTCACCACAGATAATTAGGCAGAGGTAAAGGGAAATAAAGAGGTTAAAAGGTATATCAAATAACTTACATTGAAAGGATGGGAATGGATTTTAGATCAGAATTTCCAAAGGAAGGGAGTGGGACCCAGGCATTAGTATTTCTTTTCAATCTCTCCATGTTATCCCAATGTCAGGCCAAGGTTGAGAGCCATTGCCTTAGAGGAAATAACAGCTTTAGCAAATCAGTGTTCAAGGTGCTTTTCCTAAACTCCCTGCTGGTGGTGAGTCACATTGGAAAGGGGGCAGCCTCACTCCGGTTAGAATAGCACCACTGTCTTAAGTCCTGGGTTGGTGCATAGATTTTTTTTTATTTTAAAGAACGTGTCCTAGTACTTTAAAACATGTGCAACTTATTGCCTTTCAGAGCAATGATGCTCCACCGTCTGTGTACATAAGAATCACCAGAACGCTTATTAAAAATGCAGATGGCTTGGACCCCAGAGACTCTGAGTCAAATAAACCTTGGGAATCTTTTTGAATCTAGGGTCCCCATTGAGAAATACTACTTTAGAGCATCTTCCACTGTCAAGATGTGTACGTGCTGTTATCTTGTGCAGTGATTCTTAGCTTTTTTTCCAGTCACCTTGAGGATACTACAACTTCTAAAACTTTTGCTAAAAATGGTCTATCTTCAAGCCGTTCTTTCTGTAACTTGATCATTTAAAGCGATGTATGTTTGAGAACTCGTCTCATTACAATGTATCATTTGGTATGTTTCCCCATCCTTTATTTTGAAAGGCTGCAGACTTTTTCTGAAGCTATGTTTCCCCATTTTTTATTTTGAAAGGTTTCGGACTACTTAGAAGTTATTCAGATTCAGGAAAGTGTTTATAATTTTAATAAAGTGGTCATTTTCTCTCCTTCCCCTTAGTCACTTGAGCCATTTGAGAATCAGATACTCAGCATGTTCATCCCAAGCCTCTAACTTCAGCATCGGGGAGCTGGATGAGCATCATCTTTACATCCCAGTCAGAGAGGCCCACACCTACCTCTGAAGAAATTGTCCCAAAGACATGCTCTGGTGAAGGAAAACTGATGTTCCCAACAGGATGTATTAAATAAATGGGTGTGTGGCCTTCCTCTTGTAATGTGTTAACTACCACAAAGATTTTGTTTGTTTGTTTGTTTTTGCGGTACACGGGCCTCTCACTGTTGTGGCCTCTCCCTCTGCGGAGCACAGGCTCCAGAGGTGCAGGCTCAGCGGCCATGGCTCATGGGCCCAGCCGCTCCGTGGCATGTGGGATCTTCCTGGACCGGGGCACGAACCCGTGTCCCCTGCATCGGCAGGCGGACTCTCAACCACTGTGCCACCAGGGAAGCCCCCAAAGATTGTTTTTATAAAAACAAAAATAGTTCCTGAGTGATTGGCGACTTTAAGCCCCTTATTCTGCCTTGTAAGTATTGATTAATGAAATAATGCAGGTTTGCCTTTTGTTCCATAAAGAAACATAAGGTAGATTGTAAACTACATCACTGCCTAATTTTATTAAAAGGGAATTGAGGTAGTTCTTTGATTCAGTTTTAGAGATTCCTCAATAGGAGATACTTGGGAAATCTACTGTTGTATGGTAGTAAATATATGTTTTAAAAAGAAGGGTTTTCTCCCCTGTGGAATGTTTTCTGACCTCTGTTCAAATTCCTTAGCACAAGTCCTGCCCTTTTTTGAAGGCGTGGAAGAGGCTCCATCTGTCTGATTAAAAGAGGAAAAAAGGCTTAGACCTTTGCCGTGCAAATAGAGGCACAATTTGTTGCTGTGACCTCAGGCAAGTTATCTGAAATTTGGGTTTTTCAAAGGGCCTCATAGCCACTGGGGAATTATGAGACTAAATGAGAAAGCTAGTGTCATAGCGTCTGGGACCTCATGGAGAAATGGTCGCCAGGAAAACTAAGTTGACACATGAGCCCCAGTAACCAAATAACTGGGCTTCCAAGTCCAAGCTCACTGACTGCTCATCATGGTGCCCTACAGGAGCACGCACCTTGGAACCCAGCAGAACCAGGTGGGTCTCGTAAACTCTCGGAGCTCTGGTTTCCTCATTTTAAAGGGAAGACAGTATCTACTTTCAAGGCCGATCGATACAAGCGTTCATGAAAATATTTATGCATCTGTCTAGCCCATTCTGGAGAATGAGCGGTGGCCATGCTGTTTGACAAGGGGACACGGGGACGCCTGAATCCTGTCTTCAACTGGCTGCAATCCATATGTTTCTTAAGAGAGATACCAAAAAGCTCAGACAGGTGAATGCTATTACTTTTAGGCCTTGGTCCAAACCTCAGTGTGCACCGCTCGCTCTGATGACCTTGGAAGGACCACGTGGAGCCGGAAGGAGCATTGGACGAGGCCTCCTCTCCCCAAGGCCTCTCTCAGGTGCCGGTTGACTTTCAAAGAGATTAGAGACAATCTGGCGGCGAAGCTTTGGCCATGGCCCCATCTTGCTTCTGTAGGGTATGGTCAGAGAGAAAGCTACCACCCCATAGAAAGCTGGACTGAGTCAGTATTGGCCAGGGACCAATTATCTTGTGGGTTCAGGGTGCAGGTTGGTGGTGGTGGAAGTGAGCCATGAGATTCCTTTAGTCCACAATAACGGTACCTTTGTGTTATCTCTCCTGTCCTCTGCACCCTGTCGACACACTTGGGGGACCCCCTTTGGGGGCTTACAGTGTCCCACCCTGACCAGAGTTCTGAGTTAGAGAAAGACTTCACATTTATGCCACTTTATTCCCAACACGGCACTTCATCATGTGCAACCTGGCATAAGAATTTCTGAAATTCACACAATTTACAGACATTAAATGGGTCACAGATTTCAAAGTCAGAATTATACTTGTGTTGTCAGTTTCTCTGGTCCAGTGGATTTATATCTTCTGCCCAGTTTCCTCTTCGATCAGACGTTCCTGAAAAATATGTGAGTAGCAAATATATCAAGGTTAATTTTTCTGAGCTGAGTTTCATTATGTTTGAACATTTTAATGTCTAAAATATTGATATAGAAAGAATAGATCCATTTGTTTTTGCACACTAGAAGGTGCTAGAGAGCTAGATCATGTCTTTATAAGTCGTTTAATAAGCATAATATCTGCATTAATAGTTTAAAGGTAGGATGTGAGGACAGAGGTGAAAGAAAGGTCTGATCCTTTTGTCTGTGTTTTTTTTTTTTTTAATGGCTGTGTTGGGTCTTTGTTGTGGTATATGGGATCTAAGTTGCAGCGCGTGGGCTTCTCTCTAGTTGTGGTGTGTGGGTTTTCTCTCTCTAGTTGTGGCACGCAGGCTCCAGAGCACGTGGGCTCTGTAGTTTGCGGCACGCGGGCTCTAGTTGAGGCGAGCGAGCTCAATAGCTGTGACACGCGGGCTTAGTTGCCCTGAGGCATGTGGGATCTTAGTTCCCCAACCAGGGATTGAACCCATGTCCCCTGCATTGTAAGTCAGATTCTTTACCACTGGAACACCAGGGGAGTCCCCATCCATCTGTTATGAATCCAGTCTTTGCCTCAATTCTGTCTTTCTAATGTCATGTTTGGATAATTTCACTGCTTGCTATTAGTTTTATCATGAGGTAAACAGGATTAGAAAAAGAAAGGAAGTAAATATGTCTGTCCACTTTTTCTCTGTCCTATGGGTGTAGAAATTGAAGTCAGTGGAGAAAATAAAAACTATTGCTCATCTTCATATATGACGTATTCAGGCTTTTTCTGCTCCTGGGCATAGCTGAAAATTAACTGTAATGCCTTCTAACTGCTGTAAGTAAGTGGACCATGGAGCTCAGAGAACGTCAGAATTTAATTTAGGTTTCAATTCTCTTTATACGTTTTTAAATTTTTATTTATTTATTTATTTGCGGTATGCGGGCCTCTCACTGCCGTGGCCTCTCCCGTTGCGGAGCACAGGCTCCGGACGCGCAGGCTCAGCGGCCATGGCCCACGGGCCAGCCGCTCCGCGGCATGTGGGATCCTCCCAGACCGGGACACGAACCCGCGTCCCCTGCATCAGCAGGCAGACTCCCAACCACTGCGCCACCAGGGAAGCCCTTTATACGGTTTTTTAAATCAAAATCCTACATTGGCTTAGTGGAGTTCCATTTTGGGTGGGAATTTGGAATATTAGTATTGTCCAATCAGAAAACTGGAAGTCAAATCTGTGGCTCTGAATTATAAATTTACTAGTTTGGGAGTTTTTATTCCAAAGAGAAAGAAAATTCATTAGAGCACCATTTTTGATATCTACATTTCCCAGGGAGAACCTTGTTATACCAAGAACTGTTGAAGAATCCAGTGGAGAGGTGTGGATTAGCCTAGAGAAGAATAGTCTAGAGAGTTTGATGAACATACTTGAAGAATTGACATGTAGCAGTGGGAAGAAACTTGTTTTGTCAGTCATCCCATAGGCTAGAGCTGAGATTAGTATATAAAGATTGCAAAGAGATTTCAATTTAAGAAAGAAAGAAAAAGCGTTCCAATCATTAGTACTGTCTAACCACTGAAAAGGGGTGTTATGGAATGGCAAGGGCCCAGTACAGGAGGAATTCAGTCAGGAAGGTCAGCCCTGCAGTAGCTAGAGATGCTTATCCTAAGTGGATGACCAAAGCGGTGGTACCCAGGGCCCATCCATCTCTAAAGCTCCATGTTATTAATGCTGTAACTCACCAGAGCTCCTTTCAGGTCCCTGAGTGGAGAACGGTGCTGGTGAATGGTGCACTCAAAGCGCTGAGGTTCTGCTGGTTGGTCAACCTCTTTGGCTATCTGCAAAAAAAAGAATGTGATTCTTGGAGATGGAGATACAGAAATGAAATGGTATTTTCCATTTCCACCAAAAGCTGTGTGTGGGAAGTGAAGTCAAGGGGGTTGTGGGACTGAGAAAGCTGAGAATTGGGATGGAGACTTTAAAAGATCATAGAAATGCTGTCAGACACTTCTAAAGATTGGTGTGCAGTTCTGGAGGAAATGGGCCATAATAAGGAGAGAGGATATTTTTATCCCTACAGTTGATGAGAATGAAGCACTTCAAGCCTTGTGACGGAATGGTATACAAAAAAAAATACAAGAGCTTATAGTTATGACTGAGGTTGATCTTATTTTCTAGTTTTTACTAAATATGTCCTAGCTAGAAGAGAGTTGCTTCACATATGGTCTGTGGAGAGGGAATGTCAGATTCTGGGCTTCTTTGTTTCATACTATATTATCTTTATTATTTCTCCAAAATGAGGTATTTCTTTTCAGTGAAAACTAAATGGTTTTAAGTTTCTCTAGCTATGTTTCCCATTCTCAGCTCTATACTGAGTGTCCAGCCCTGAATCGTTCATCCTTTAGGGCCTGGTTCGTTTCCCATTAACTTAAAAAACAATAACAACTGTCTTTCATTAATCCACTAACATTTTTTTGGATTAAGCAGCCAAGATATATGGCTTCGCTCATGTGATCCTCACATGGCCCCAAGAAGTCACATTTTATAGATTAAAAAACCCAAGTACCTGTGTCAGTTCTGGTACTAGAACTGAAAACTAGTTTCTATGGAATCAAATCCAGCATATTTTCCAGAATGTATTTTGTCTCCTTGAGCTTGCTAACTCCTCTCCTCTAGGGGCCTCCAACTTCTTTGCTTGAGTGCCCATATCATTAAAAAGAAATTGTAGGGACTTCCCTGGTGGTGCAGTGGTTGAGAATCCGCCTGCCAATGCAGGGGACACGGGTTCGAGCCCTGGTCTGGGAAGATCCCACATGCCGCAGAGCAACTAAGCCCGTGCGCCACAACTACTGAGCCCATGCGCCACAACTACTGAAGCCCGCACGCCTAGAGCAAGTGCTCCTCAACAAGAAAAGCCACCACAACTGGAAGCCCACGCACCGCAACGACCGCTCGCTGCCACTAGAGAAAGCCCGCACGCAGCAACGAAGACCCAACGCAGCCAAAAATAAATAAAATTAAATCTTAAAAAAAAAATTTGTAGAGCATGCACCGTTGATAAGGATACTTATTTATGTTATAAAAATATACTGCTGACCTAATATCACAGATATTTTTAAAACATGAAATTACAAAAAAAAAATAGGCAGAGTTCTAAGATTTTCTTTCCAAATCCCAAAGAATCATCTTGTACTAGAGACCTTGGCTCCATCCACTTGTTTCTAATTCCTTTGGCAAATCTATATCCTCAGAGTCCGACACACCCCTTTGCGCTTGTTCGTCTAGGGATTATTCCTGCTCTTTGTCCCATTAGTCCCTGTCTGAATTGAAAGCAGGAATGGGACTTGACTTTGGAAGCGCCTTATCTCCCCCGGAATACCTAGGTTGGAGCCAAGACTCGGTAGCACTGTTGGACGCACACAGGATGCTGGCATCGTTCAGTTGGATCACGTAAGCCATGTCTCATTTTGAAGCTGAGAGAAACTTACCTCTTGGAAAGAATCAAGCACATTTTCAGCATTTCTCTTTCCTCCAGGGCGCAACCCGTAGGACCAGTGCTGGCTGGAGCAGCCCACCACACAGAGAGTCAGCAGAATAAGTCCAGCTAGAAGTTTTGGACTCGGCTCCATTCTAAGGAACATCAGTGCGACAATAAAAATAGACCCAGACTGGGTTGAGCAAAGACTTCTTTGGTGAAAAGCCTAACACTGGTGTCACTAACCCGGCAGAAGACGGAAGTGGGAGACATCTGTGGTTTTCACATGCAGGTACTTGCTTGCCTTGAGTTTCCTAGCCACTGGAGACAAAATCACTCCTTTAAACTCACATGTCGAGTGCTTTTTAGAACTAAACTATTTTAATGTGTATTATTTATTTGGTTATCCAAACCTCAGGATTCCTCCTTTATCAAATTCACTTTTTGTCTTCATATTCCCCAGCCCCACCCCATGGTTGGTTTTCAGTCCTGAGATAAAGAGAATCGGGCCATCTGCTCTGAAAAGGGGCTCCTACTAGGAGTCTCTGGCTAATATAAGTTGCTTGACATTAAATGGCTACCCTATGGTGCTAATTACATTTTGCCGAGTATATGTCCTCTGGTCTGACACACATTGCCGGTGGCTGGACCATCTGTGAGTGTGAGAGAGGAGTCCACGCTTTTCAAAGCACGGGGTTCCACACCAGCTGCCTCCGTGGCCAAGGCAGCCTTGAATTATTGAATTACATGTGGAATTCTCACAAAGGAATTTTCATTGGTGGGGAAGAGGCCAAAGACAAAATCAAATATTGGTTGATGAGCTGCTGCGATTCCCCAAAGTCTGGATCTCTGTGGCTGGAGGTGACAAGGATCAGGAAGGCCAAGGTTTCTTTAGACACCATACCTGGCCTTAGCTCTTATAAAGTGCCCTATAGACAGACAATAGCATGCAGTCTACAAACAGTGCTAGAAATACAAAGCAGTTTACCTGTTTCAGAGCAAAGAGTTCCCCCAAATCCCAAGCTTCCTTTGGAGTGTGTTGAACCTGACTTTTCATTTTTCTAGCTTCCTTTTTATATGAAACTTTTCCAGAACACTGAAATCTTCCCTGCTGGTTAATTGCACAGCACGTGGACCTTTTTTTTTTTAATAGTAAATATTTTTTAAGCCTCACATAAAGCCCTTAATGCTGTATGTAATTGGAACACCCACTGGTGTATCTGTTAAATTTACTTAAACCTTGGCCATTAAAACCTCAGCTAAGACTACTATAGCTGAGGCCACAATTCAAAGCAATTAAAATCTAGCTAGGTAGGATCCCCTTGAGGAAACTGACAGACCTATCAAGAGTTCAAGGAAAATAGCTGTCTTAGAATGTCATGTTAAATGCACACATAAAAACTTTCACAGAGGAGGCCGTGCAATAATTGTAGAGGTTGAGTCAGGATGCCTGAGATCTGGTCTCAGCTCTTAGATTCCTCGTGTGTTAAAAGGAGCTGATTTATAGGCAGTAAGTGATTATTGGTACTCTTCCAAGCCCATATAGGATCTCTAAAGTAGATGGTGTGAGTTTGAAAATTCCCCAGTCTTCTACCCTCCAGGTTTCCTCCTTGACTTATTTTTTATTTAATTAATTTATTTAGTTTTTGAAATTGAAGTACAGTTGAGTTACAATGTTCTGTTAGTTTCAGGTGTACAGCAAAGTGATTCACACACACACACACACACACACACACACACACATATATGTGTAACTTCTTTTTCAGATCTTTTCCCTTATAGGCTATTACAAGATATTGAGTATAGTTCCCTGTGCTATACAGTAGGACCTTGTTGTTTATCTGTTTTACATATAGTCGTGTGTATCTGCTAATCTCAAACTCCTAATTTATCCCTCCCCTCCCTTTTCCCTTTTGTAACTGTACATTTGTTTTCTATGTCTGTGATTCTATTTCTGTTTCGTAAATAAGTTCATTTGTATCATGTTTTTTTTTTTAGGTTCCACATATAAGCAATATCATATGATGTTTGTCTTTCCCTGTCTGGCTTACTTCACTTAGTATGATCATCTCTAGGTCCATCCATGTTGCTGCAAATGGCATTTCATTCTTTGTTATGGCTGAGTAATATTCCATCGTGTATATATACAACATCTTCTTTCTTGAAAGCCTTGTACAGCATCAGAAAGGTAAGGAGAAGCATTGTAGTTAGAATCCGCTAAATGCAAAACCATCTGGAGCAGATTTAGGCCCATGGTTCAACTCATTTCAGTAGATACTTATTGAGTTACAAGATGTAAATCCCTGTGCTAAAGGTCATGGGAGTACAAAGATGAGAAATAATCTGGCATGTGAATGAGACTAACCTGCTTCATTATTACAGTCCTGCAAAGTGGATATCATGATCCAAATTTTACAGAGATATGTTTCACCCCAGCGGTGAGCCCTCGGACGTTTTATTTACACAGTACAAGCATTTAAAAAAGAGAGAGATCCACTACTCTTTATTACATTTATTTGAACACACGATTGTCTTTCCTAATTTACCCCTGGGCTGTAACTCATGATGGTCAAGGATCCCATCTTATTTAAACGTCTGTTAATAAATCCCAGCATATAGGGACTTCCCTTGTGGTCCAGTGGTTAAAACTCCATGCTGGGTTTGATCCCTGGTGAGGGAACTAGATACCGCACGTGGCAAGGAAGATCCCACGGGCCACAGCTGAGACCCGGCACAGCCAAATAAATAAATAAATAATTTAAAAATCCCCAGCATTTAATCAGCATTCAATAAGTATAGATTGGAATGAATGTATGAATGAATGAATAAAAGGTAAGGGCCTTTTAGCCAGATTAGACCTAATGTTTCCTCTACTTCTGCATCAAAGATATGTGGGGGGTTTTTTCCAAAGGAAGTGGACTTTTAATTTTTAATACTTCTTTCTTAAATTACAGAAAATTTAAGTCTTCGCCGTCAGATCCCACTCCTCAGAAAGTGTAGGGTGGCTTTACAGCAGTTTGATTTAAACCATTAAACTCTCTTCCCCTACTATTTTCAAGGTCTTAGTTAAACATCTCCCAGCACAATCGCACAGACGCTGTCCAAAGATGTTTTATCTGACACAGAATTAAACCTTCATGTACAGTTGGATGGAAGCCCTGTTACATTTGCTGAGCGGAAAAATGTTTAAAAGTAACTGAATATGTGTTCTTTTTAGAGCCGGGATTGGCATTTCTCCTTGAGTAGGATGCTAAACCAGTCAGTTGTTGCCCAGTGTCCTGTGAAATAATTACATCTGCAAGGATCTTGGCATGAAGAGCAACGTTGTTCCACCAGGTGGCGCAGTACCAGGTGGCTGCTTCGCCCAGCCACCTCTGTGGAGGTGGTCAGATCCGTGATAGGGTAAGGAAGAGGATAAACTTTAAAGTATAATTGCAAATAGAGGGGGCATTAAAAAATAGAACATAAGTGATTGACTTTATCTCATTTAAATTATTTTATCTCATTTAGACACTGAATAATTTAAGCGCCATTCTGACACGGAGGAGTGCAATCTTATCTCACTGTAAAGGTAATGAGAGGCTAGTTTTCAACAAGAGTCCATTATGTTTGAACGGTATTTGTTTAAATTGTCCAATTGATTTCATGTTTGCTGAAAGAGATACGCTTCTAACAGTGTTGCTGAAGCAGGTGTGGTCTTTGGTTAGGAGTAATGAAAGCGGAGTTGAGACTTCTGACCCTTATTGTCATGTTAATCACTTATCTCTGGTTAAGCATCCCTGCATTTCTGGTAGCTTATTTCTATTAGTTGGTATTAAATCTTTGAAAAATGCTTTGAAATTTTTAGATGAACACAGCCACATGATCTGTGAATTCATCCAATATGCTTCATGCCCTTGAAGCCTGCCTTAGCATTGTCATAGATCTCAAGGGAAAAGGCCAAATTTATTTTCTACATCACCAAATAGGATATCAAACAAATATGCAATTAATGGAATTTGGAGGTTTGGTGACAAATTTTGATCCATTTCACAGTTCCAAGGATAGATCGATTTACCAGGAAGCTGAATTTAGTTAACTGGGTTTTAAATATTTGGATTTTAGAGTTATCATACTTTTTCCCCCCCTAAATTTAGAAATTTCCTAAATTTTAAAGTATGGCTTTAGAGGGAAAATGGCCCCATTTTTAGCATTAAAAAAAAATCCAAACCTCAAAATTATTAAAATGTAACAATAATGGCTTAGTAATCTTGCTGAATGACAGATGGAAACCTTCTTTGTCCTAATGTAAAATCTCAGCAGGAAGGACTCATGAACTCCTGCTGACAGTCTAAGGTTGTGAAAGGGTTTTGGAGAATTAATCCTTGCATAAGCTACTTTATACCAAAAGTAATGTAACTGCTTTTAGAGTTGTACATTTTAAAGATGATAATACTTCCTTGGAGATTTAAAAAAATTCTAGGGATTTTCATATATTAAAGATGATTTAAGGTTGACTTGCGGTAGATTTACTTCCAATTCATGAAATGAACAGTTGGAGAAAACACCCCAAGTCTTGATTTATGATGGTAAACTTCATAAGAAAATGAATTTACAATATTTCCTACTAAAATGGCTTTGAAATTATAGTTAAAAGACTAGACTATATTACAGCATAATATGTATTGCTCTGAACAGTTACATGAGTTCTGAATTTTCTCATTGTAGATAATTAGCTAATTTAGGTTTAAACCCTTTTCTAGCCCTTCCCCACCCCTCCTCCAACAATTGTGTTTTTAACCTATGTGTACAGTCATGTTTCATTGCTTGGGTTAATGGAAGTTTTACTATTTTGAAACTTCCCTTCCTCCTTAAACTTCTTTCTTCTGGTTGTCAGGCGAGAACATTTTAGGGGCAATGTATCAATACGTAACCATCCTAATAAAAGCTAGCTGGTAATAATGTTCATCAGCTAAAGAGTAACACAAAAATTGAATTATTGGAAGACAGTCTTTTCTTTCGTTAAGCATTAATGAAATGTCTTTGTGTCCAATGAAATGTCTAGAATGGTGGATTTTAAGAGGAGGGTCATAAAATAACCATGCTTAAAGAAATAACTTCAACGGCACTTTCTTCCTTTTCCACCCAGACCCGTGGAGCTGGTCCTTCAACACATATTGAAGAAATGTAAGTAAATTTGGAAAGTTCTGATTTTCAAAAGCAAGACAAGAAACTCCTTTTCAACATTTCATGTCGTTTATTAATGCAGTATACATTAGATCCAAAATCTGCATTTTCTAAGCATACTGTGTTTGGATCTTTCAGATTCTTCTGCAGTCTTAGGTTATGTCTACAGATGTACCCTTAAGTGGATGAACAACACATTCTATAATTATTGAAAATATAGTACAGAGTGAAATGATTTAAATATAATTTAGGCACATATTGATTAAGAAAATAGATATCTCTCAATACAATACTTCTCTGTCTTGGTAAAAATAATAAAGCAAAGAAAATAATTCATTTCTGAAGTTGCTTTCCTTCACCTGTAAAGGTCTGATCTCCTCCCACTATGCATATATACCCTTTACTGTTAAGGAAAGCTTTGCATATGTATATATAGAAGAATAAGCTACGTAAATATTGAAGACATGTCATTCTCCCAAAGGAGACAAAGTGGTTTTTAATGATTCCTTGCCTCAAACCGATGAGTCTGTAGAATTCAGAACCCATGTGGACACAGCTTACGTCCCTGCTCTTGGGGTAGGCATAGGACACCCGTTACTGGTAAGGAAGTACAGGCCCTGCCCCTGCTGCTGCAGAGATAATGACTCAAAAAAGCCAGGCTAAAATTTATTAAAACAAAAGAAACCAGAAATATAAGAACCACAGGTGCTGACTTATTGGTATTACATCTTGGACCAGTCAAATGCCTTTATTTTCATTTAAGTTTTTTGATCACTATAGTCAAACTGTCAGTTTAAAATTCCTCATTCCCCGTTGTAGGGTTTTGAGCTGCAATTATACTACGTTGACTTCTAAAAGATGAATTTACCATATTCATTCATATTTTATAGCTGATTGCAGTGGACTGGGATTTAATACCTATTTCCGAGCTGGCCCTGTTTAAACTATTTAGCATTTGAATTAAATGAATGTTAATTACACACCTTGGTTTTTTGGTTCAGAACTATCTTCCTATGCTTGTTTTGACTCTACGGGAGGAAGCTAGGCTAGCAGTGTAAATAGATAAAATTGCCTGGTCTGGCACTGAGTGGAACTTGCTAAGAATGAAATCCTAAGGAATGCTCATTCAAAAGCTGTAGCTGCGGGTAAATCCTTCTTCCATTTGGAAAGTTCCACTGTTACTTAAGCTGACAATGATGTACAACAATGTCTCAATCAGTAACAGAGGATTTCTTTAATTTAGCTAATGTTTTGTTCTTAAAGAAAAAAAATTATAAAAATGAACCTGAAAGCCTTGGGGAGTCTGATCTCACCATATTCGCACGGTGTGACAGGTATTTAAAGTAGGGGAGGCATCACTAAAGCTACTGATATTTATAAACCTGAACAACCTTTTCAAAATTGTCATAAAGTTTAACAATTTAAATATCCATACTGCATCTAAAGATTCAATAAATATAATTGCATATGTTGTGCTTTTCATAACTTAAAATCTTCAAATGCATTTCAAACCAAGATGGTATTTCCACATCATGCCTATTTAAAAGCAAATATAATAGATACTATTCCTGGTCACAAAGCCAGGCAAATCCCCCTAACTCCACTCAAAGGGCAGCAATCTAATCTAGCTTCCCTACATCTACTGAATGAGTGCTTCTCTGTTAAAATCAGAATGTGGAAAAAAAGTCACTTTTTTCCCTTATGCACCTCTGAGAACAAGCATAATCCTCTACATGTTTTTTTGTTTAAATTCCCTTCCAGTGTTATTTCTTCCAGACAGCCGAGTGGGTGGAGAAAGAAAAGTGATAAGGAGAGCATTTCTCATCTTCGGCATCTTCCTCCAACCCCAGGATTCTCATCTGACGCTTTGCGACATATGTAGTGGTGTCAGCATCTCTTCAAAGATGGCGCCCTTCACGTTGGAACCCCTCAGGTTGGCTTCTTGAAGGTCACACCCAGACAGGTCACAGTTCTGTAGGACAAAAACAATATTCTTGGAAGTAGTAGACAGATTTAAAGGCCTTATCTGTTCCCTCTCAAAGTGATTCCTGGGGCATATTAGGAAAAGGTTCCTATATAATAAAACTCAGTTATTTCTGGAAAACTTCCAGAAATTTTAGGAGAAAGTCATATTTTCTTCTCTCTGTATTTATTCTCTCTAGTTGATGCTCAGGCTGACCACTGTCAATATGTATAAACAAAAGTTAATGACGAAGCATGTCCCTTCTGTGTTTTAGGCATTTAAAATCCAGAATGGACTCCAATGTAGTAAAAAGTATCTAAACAATCCATGACCAATAATAATGCAAGGCATGGGGGTGAGAGGGTGGGGGAGACTGTGTTAAAAAAAAAATATGAGAGAAAGGGATGTCACTTCATTAAAGCGCATAATAGATTCTCCTTCAAACCTAACACTCTTAGAGCAAGGAATTACCTCTTTTTAACCCCCAAATTATCTGTACAGTTCAATGAGTTTTAACAAATGTATACAGCAGTGTAACCACCACTATAAGTGGGAGCTGCTTTCAAATTTCCCTTGAGATCAGGGAGTGACAGATGAGACAGGGATTTTGGATAAGTCCTACATCCCTGGGGATGGTGGGGACAATGGTTAGAGAGAAGGGTGACTGCACATAACCTGTCAGCAGCTGCCCCAACAGTCAACCTGATTAGTCTTTGCAATCAGCTGGATAAAGAGAAGCTTTTTGCTGTTTAACCGCATTGACTACATGCTAACTGAAACCAAGGAAAAACAATCATCATCATAGGTGACAGTAACACATAATAAAAAACTAAATAATGGTGCTTATAATAGGTTTATACCTTCAGTCTTAGGCTGGTTCTTTTTGCCTTTAAGGTTAATGGGGCCTGCTACTACGCTGCTAAGACCTATCAAGAGAACAAGGCGAAAACATTTTAAAAAAATCAACAGCAAGCTAAACGTTGACGTGCTAGTCTCTACAATCCAATCTATGCCAGGTTTTCTTGTATAGGGCTGTACTGTTCAATACGATAGTCCCAGCCACATATGGCAGCTTATATTTATATGAATTAAAATGAAATACAATTAAAAAAATCCATCTCTCAGTGGCACTGGCCACATTTTAAAAGCTCAGTAGCCATGTGGCTGGTGGTTGCTGGACTGAACAGCAGACACAGAACATGCCCACTGTCGCTGAAAGAGCTACCAGAGAGTGATGATAACAGACCTAGTAACAGCTGTGGAGTCTGCACGCTAAATCTGCCAATCAAGATGATGCATACAAGACAATGCTGATGAAAAAGGTGACTGGGCAGAATGGAAATCTCAGGTGGAGATTCAAGAAAGAATATGACGCCGATTTAGAACAGGCTTTCCCTGAACCTGATTTCCAAACACAGATGTCATTTCAATTTCTCAAGTAGTTCAAGAAATAATCCGGCCCCATTTCATTCTGTTTGGAATTAAAATTTAAGGAAACCACAATCAACTGGATTAAAAAAGCATCTATCAAACGTATCTACTTGAGGGAGACCCAAGGAAAAGAGGAGAAATGAAATCAGCTCAGACTGAATGCCAGATGAGTCTTCAAATCTGAACCTGGCATCTGTAACTTAGGTAACCAGATCCTGCTCTGGAATTCAAATTTGTTTAAACGAGCAATTGAAAGGAAAGCATCCCCTTCAGCTGGGCTGGCCTGTTACCTGGCAGTTCTGGCCAGCCAACTACTTTGTTTATGATCTTGATACATTTTTCAGGAGCTACTCAGTAATTCTAGATGAATAAAAACTCTTTCAACTTGCTGACTCACCTCCAAATCAGTTCCAGCCAGAGTCGCTCCTCTGAGGTTACAGTTCTTCAACTTTGCATTTTTTAAGGTAGCAACTCTCAGGTTAATTCCTGTCATTTGACTTCCTTCCATATCCACACCTTTCAGGTTAGCACCTAAAGGGAATACATTTTAGGCATAGTTGAACTTGAAAATATTTATAGTCATCTATCTTCAAAAGATGCAAGGTGACTTATAATAGAGGTGAATGATGACCTCTGGATCCTTTGGAAATGACTGTGAATTATAAATCTGCCTCTCAACCAGCATACATATATAAAGAGTTCTTTGTTAACAATGTGTTTGCTTGCTTACACTATGAATTAAGAATTCATGTTTTAGTCTGTATTTTTGATGGAGGAATTAAATTCGGTCTTATGATAATTAGCACTTCTAAATATGCCCTGGAAAGTTCATGGCAATGAAGATAAGTACTGTGTCTTCTAAATATACAAATAAATGAATTGACCAGTTCATGGACACAACAAAGCAATAAGGAATTCATAAACAAAACATTAGATCCAAAAATGACAAAAAGCTGCCTGCTTATATGCAAACTGAATTTCTTAATTTTGGTCCGTGTAAGGCTATGCTGTTCTGTTTGAAAGTTTAAGATGTTGATACTTAATTCTCCAACGGAAGCCTCCTTAAACACTGGAGGCCACATTTCCCGAGTTCAGCATGTTGGTACCACGACTGAGACCAAGCAATGGCTTATCCCTTTGCAAATTCTCTAAGTATAAGAAGAAATCTATATCCCTATGGTTATCATGTTTTACCAGTAACAATTACTTTGCAGGGCTTTTTACTTAACAGTGTGTTTTTACCTTAGAGAAGGTAATTATAGATAGAATCTCACCTTCTAAATTGGCTTTAAGACCAGAAGGATCTTCAAAATTGCACAGTTTCAGGGATGCTCCTTCTGCATTAGAACAGAGCATCTTGACTCCCTGGAGATTTGCACACTGGCAAAGGAAAAGAGAAAAGTCCATGTATTAAGGTTCAGAATTTTGTTTGGAATAGAAAAAATTGGCTCAAACAGTAAAACAAAAAAAAAGGAGGGAAAAAAAAAGCTCAGTTTGATATACTCACAATCAATTAGTTTCTGTTTACAATAAAGACTTTTCCAATTGAACCCAATAAAAACTGAGAAATGCTTTTAAAAAATAGTTGTTTTAAAAGAAACAAAAGGCAAATAAACAATAGCATTCCTGCTTTACATGAAACTTAAGAGTTTAGATAAAGAAGCTGAGGAGTCTGGACCATGACATCCCTATTTCTGTTTTTATAAACAGCCCAGGAGATGACAATGTGACAGTTGAAATGTCTGTGTGAAGAAATTTGTTAGGGGCATGGATTTTCTCCTTCCTTATTACTGTAGGAATCAATCAATGAAATTCTTGATGCTCAATAATGCTACCACTACCTTCTTTTCAAAGGCCAGACTGCTAAGGCCAGTAATGAAAGGCATCGTCTAGCTACAGACACCACCAAGTTGTTTGTAGGGTCTTTCTGTACCAACCAGCAATGTTGTTGCTCTACCACATTGTCAGTCCTGAGTACCCAAGCCACAGTACAAGATGTAAAGAGGAAAAAGCCAGAAAATATATGTTTGAATTGTAAATTATGCTAGTTTGTCTTGGAGGATTCAACATCAGATCTGAACAACTACTAGATAGGCAGGAAGCTATCTATAAAGGTGTTTTAAAATCTGTAAGGCACTACATAAATGATAACTGTAGTTATTATGAATTAGATCAGTGAAGAAATCTAAAATCCAAAGGCTGATCAAGTTATGTGACAGCTATACCTAACAAGAAAAATCCTTGTTTCATTAAGTGTAATTTCATTCACCCTACAGTCAATTCTAGTGAAAGGGAGATAAGCTATAGGCCATTTCAAATCACAGATAACTGATGAACACATGTGCATTTCCATCTATGCCTGTGCTTTAATACCAGGTAGTACAGAAGCTCACACTGACAGGTAGGACAATGAGGACCTGGAAGGACCAACATTACCTCAAAGATGACTGGATTTTATGTACTTGAAAATATAACAGGACAGGAAGCCGATAACTTGAAAATACATGTCTCTGGTTCCCTATGTTATACTCCCAAGTAAAACAGACTGTAAATATTATGAAAAGTTTCCAAGGTAATTATATAAGTACTGCTCTATACTCAAGGCTATGCTATGGAATCTCAAAAAGAAACAAATATATAAGAAATTCAAGTTAAGTTTTCTGTCTTCAACCATAGAAAGCATTTCACCCATTATTTATCTAATGGTAAAGCAGGTCACCAACACTGAGACCTCAGAATTCAGTTACTAAGTAAACCAGCACTGCAGCTGTAAGAATTGGGCTATTTACTATATCAAGGGGCATTGGGTTTTGATGAAAGCACTTAGGTTATTACTGTTTCTTTAAAGTATGATAATGATATTAAGACTTTTTTAAATGACCCTTATCTTTATGAGATAAATAGATAGAACTGCCCCGGAGCCCGGGGGGAGGTCGGCCTCACTGAGGATGCCGGCTCTGTAGGGGCCCCGGTGGCCGAAGCTACGACAGTCGTGGGGACGGCGGGCCAGATCACTCATCCTGGGGTAAGCCAGCTGCCGTGTCATGAGGACACTCAAGCAGCCCTAAGGAGAGATCCATGTGGCAAGTAACTGAGGCCTCTTACCCATAGCCACATGAGTGCGCTAGGAGAAGGGATTAAGAGCGCTGCTTAAAGGAGCTCCAGAGATGCGTGCGAGCTGCAGCTAAAAGCACAGACCCCAGAGTCGGGTAAAAGACACTAAGGCTGCTGCTGCCGCCACCAAGAAGCCTGTGTGCAAGCACAGGTCACTATCCACACCCCCCTTCCTGGGAGTCTGTGCAGCCCGCCACTGCCAGGGTCCTGGGATCCAGGGACAACTTCCCAGGGAGGACGCATGGCGTGCCTCAGGCTGCTGCAACGTCACATCGGACTCTGACGCCGCAGGCTCGCCCCGCCTCCGTACCCCTCCCTCCCCCCAGCCTGAGTGAGCCAGAGTCCCGGAATCAGCGGCTCGTTAACCCTGTCCTGTCTGAGTGAACAACAGATGCCCTCCGGCGACATACACGCAGAGGCGGTGCCAAATCCAAAGCTGAGCCGCAGGAGCTGTGAGAACAGGGAAGAGAAGGGGAAATCTCTCCCAGCAGCCTCAGAAGCGGCAGATTAAAGCTTCACAATCAACTTGATGTACCCTGCATCTGTGGAATACATGAATAGACAACGAATCATCCCAAATTGAGGAAGTGGACTTTGAGAGCAAGATCTATGATTTTTTCCCCTTTTCCTCTTTTTGTGAGTGTGTATGTGTATGCTTCTGTGTGAGATTTCGTCTGTATAGCTTTGTTTCCACCATTTGTCCTAGGGTTCTATCCATCCGTTTTTTTTTTTCTTAATGATTATCTTTTATTTTAATAACTATTTTATCTTACTTTATTTTACTTTATCTTCTTTCTTTCTTATTTTCCTTCCTTTCCTCCTTCCTGCCTCCCTCCCTCCCTCCCTCCCTTTTCTTCTTCCTTCCTTTCTTTCTTCTCCTAATTCTTTCTTTCTACTTTTTCTCCCTTTTGTCCGAGCGTGTGGAGGAAAGGCTTTTGGTGCTGCACCCAGGAGTCAGTGCTGTGCCTGAGGTGGGAGAGCCAACTTAAGGACACTGGTCCACAAGAGACCTCCCAGCTCCACATAATATCAAACAGCAAAAATCTCCCATAGATCTCCATCTCAACACCAGCACCCAGCTTCACTCAACGAACAGCAAGCTACAGTGCTGGACACCCTATGCCAAACAACTAGCAAGACAGGAACACAACCCCACCCATTAGCAGAGAGGCTGCCTAAAATCATAATAAGTCCACAGACACACCAAAACACACCACCAGACGTGGACCTGCCCCCCAGAAAGACAAGATCCAGCCTCATACACCAGAACACAGGCACTAGTCCCCTCCACCAGGAAGCCTACACAACCCACTGAACCAACCTTGGCCACTGGGGACAGATACCAAAAACAACGGGAACTACGAACCTGCAGCCTGCAAAAAGGAGACCCCAAACACAGGAAGATAAGCAAAATGAGAAGACAGAAAAACACACAGCAGATGAAGGAGCAAGATAAAAACCCACCAGACCTAACAAATGAAGAGGAAATAGGCAGTCTACCTGAAAAAGAATTGAGAATAATGATAGTAAAGATGATCCAAAATCTTGGAAATAGAAGAGACAAACTGCAAGAAACATTTAACAAGGACCTAGAAGAACTAAAGATGAAACAAGCAATGATGAACAACACAATAAATGAAATTAAAAATACTCTAGATGGGATCAATAGCAGAATAACTGAGGCAGAAAAACGGATAAGTGACCTGGAAGATAAAATAGTGGAAATAACTACTGCAGAGCAGAATAAAGAAAAAAGAATGAAAAGAACTGAGGACAGTCTCAGAGACCTCTGAGACAACATTAAACGCACCAACATTTGAATTATAGGGGTTCCAGAAGAAGAAGAGAAAAAGAAAGGGACTGAGAAAATATTTGAAGAGATTATAGTTGAAAACTTCCCTAATATGGGAAAGGAAATAGTTAATCAAGTCCAGGAAGCACAGAGTCCCATACAGGATAAATCCAAGGAGAAATACGCCAAGACACATATTAATCAAACTGTCAAAAATTAAATACAAAGAAAACATATTAAAAGCAGCAAGGGAAAAACAACAAATAACACGCAAGGGAATCCCCATCAGGTTAACAGCTGATCTTTCAGCAGAAACTCTGCAAGCCAGAAGGGGCTGGCAGGACATATTTAAAGTGATGAAGGAGAAAAACCTGCAACCAAGATTGCTGTACCCAGCAAGGACCTCATTCAGATTTGATGGAGAAATTAAAACCTTTACAGACAAGCAAAAGCTGAGAGAGTTCAGCACCACCAAACCAGCTTTACAACAAATGCTAAAGGAACTTCTCTAGGCAAGAAAAACAAGAGAAGGAAAAGACCTATAATAACGAACCCTAAACAATTCAGAAAATGGGAATAGGAGCATACATACCTGAAATGTAAATGGACTAAATGCTCCCACCAAAAGACACAGATTGGCTGAATGGATACAAAAACAAGACCCATATATATGCTGTCTACAAGAGACCCACTTCAGACCTAGAGACACATACAGACTGAAAGTAAGGGGATGGAAAAAGATATTCCATGCAAATGGAAACCAAAAGAAAGCTGGAGTAGCAATTCTCATATCAGACAAAATAGACTTTAAAATAAAGACTAGTAGAAGAGAAAAAGGACACTACATAATGATCAAGGGATCGATCCAGGAAGAAGATATAATTTGAAGATATAAATGTAAATATTTATGCACCCAACATAGGAGCACCTCAATACATAAGGAAAATACTAACAGCCATAAAAGGGGAAATCGACAGCAACACATTCATAGTAGGGGACTTTAACACCCCACTTTCACCAATGGACAGATCATCTAAAATGAAAATAAATAAGGAAACACAAGCTTTAAATGATACATTAAACAAGATGGACTTAATTGATATTTACAGGACATTCCATCC
Source organism: Hyperoodon ampullatus (assembly GCF_949752795.1). NCBI lineage: Eukaryota > Metazoa > Chordata > Mammalia > Artiodactyla > Ziphiidae > Hyperoodon > Hyperoodon ampullatus. Next base: position 115,755,382 of record NC_136919.1, read on the forward strand.
AAAAACAATAGAATACACATTTTTCTCAAGTGCTCATGGAACATTCTCCAGGATAGATATCTTGGGTCACAAATCAAGCCTTGGTAAATTTAAGAAAATTGAAATTGTATCAAGAATCTTTTCCGACCAAATGCTATGAGCCTAGATATCAATTACAGGAAAAGATCTATAAAAAATACAAACACATGGAGGCTAAACAATACACTACTTAATAACGAAGTGATCACTGAAGAAATCGAAGAGGAAATAAAAATTACCTAGAAACAAATGACAATGGAGACACGATGACCCAAAACCTATGGGATGCAGCAAAAGCAGTTCTAAGAGGGAAGTTTATAGCAATAAAATCCTACCTTAAGAAACAGGAAACATCTCGAATAAACAACCTAACCTTGCACCTAAAGCAATTAGAGAAAGAAGAACAAAACCCCCCCAAAGTTAGCAGAAGGAAAGAAATCATAAAAACCAGATCAGAAATAAATGAAAAAGAAATGAAGGAAACGATAGCAAAGATCAATAAAACTAAAAGCTGGTTCTTTGAGAAGATAAACAAAATTGATAAACCATTAGCTAGACTCATCAAGAAAAAGAGGGAGAAGACTCAAATCAATAGAATTAGAAATGAAAAAGGAGAAGTAACAACTGACACTGTAGAAATACAAAGGAGCATGAGAGACTACTACAAGCAACTCTATGCAAATAAAACGGACAACCTGGAAGAAATGGACAAATTCTTAGAAATGCACAACCTGCCAAAACTGAATCAGGAAGAAATAGAAAATATAAACAGACCAATCACAAGCACTGAAATTGAAACTGTGATAAAAAATCTTCCAACAAACAAAAGCCCAGGACCAGATGGCTTCACAGGTGAACTCTATCAAACATTTAGAGAAGAGCTAACACCTATCCTTCTCAAACTCTTCCAAAATATAGCAGAGGGAGGAACACTCCCAAACTCACTCTACGAGGCCACCATCACCTTGATACCAAACCAGACAGGGATGTCACAAAGAAAGAAAACTACAGGCCAATATCACTGATCAACATAGATGCAAAAATCCTCAACAAAATACTAGCAAACAGAATCCAACAGCACGTTAAAAGGATCATACACCATGACCAAGTGGGGTTTATTCCAGGAATGCAAGGGTTTTTCAATATACGCAAATCAATCAATGTGATACACCATATTAACAAACTGAAGGAGAAAAACCATATGGTCATCTCAATAGATGCAGAGAAAGCTTTCGACAAAATTCAACACCCACTTATGATAAAAACCCTGCAGAAAGTAGGCATAGAGGGAACTTTCCTCAACATAATAAAGGCCATATATGACAAACCCACAGCCAACATCATCCTCAATGGTGAAAAACTGAAAGCATTTCCACTAAGATCAGGAACAAGACAAGGTTGCCCACTCTCACCACTCTTTTTTTTTTTTTTTTTTTTTTTTTGTGGTACGTGGGCCTCTCACTGCCATGGCCTCTCCCGTTGCGGAGCACAGGCTCCAGACGCGCAGGCTCAGCGGCCACGGCGCACGGGCCCAGCCGCTCTGTGGCACGTGGGATCCTCCCAGACCGGGGCACGAACCCATCTCCCTGCATTGGCAGGCGGACTCTCAACCACCGCGCCACCAGGGAAGCCCTCACCACTCTTATTCAACATAGTTTTGGAAGTTTTAGCTACAGCAATCAGAGAAGAAAAGGAAATAAAAGGAATCCAAATCGGAAAAGAAGTAAAGCTGTCACTGTTTGCAGACGACATGATACTGTAAATAGAGAATCCTAAAGATGCTACCAGAAAACTTCTAGACCTAATCAATGAATTTGGTAAAGTAGCAGGATACAAAATTAATGCACAGAAATCTCTGGCATTCTTATACATTAATGATGAAAAAGCTGAAGGTGAAATCAAGAAAACACTCCCATTTACCACTGCAACAAAAAGAATAAAATATCTAGGAATAAACCTACCTAAGGAGACAAAAGACCTGTATGTAGAAAATTATAAGACACTGATGAAAGAAATTAAAGAGGATACAAATAGATGGAGAGATATACCATGTTCTTGGATTGGAAGAAGCAACATTGTGAAAATGACTCTACTACCCAAGCAATCTACAGATTCAATGCAATCCCTATCAAACTACCACTGGCATTTTTCACAGAACTAGAACAAAAAATTTCACAATTTGTATGGAAACACAAAAGACCCCAGATAGCCAAAGCAATCTTGAGAACGAAAAATGGAGCTGGAGGAATCAGGCTCCCTGACTTCAGACTATACTACAAAGCTACAGTAATCAAGACAGTATGGTACTGGCAGAAAAACAGAAAGATAGATCAATGGAACAGGATAGAAAGCCCAGAGATAAACCCACGCACATATGGTCACCTTATCTTTGATAAAGGAGGCAAGAATGTACAGTGGAGAAAGGACAGCCTCTTCAATAAGTGCTGCTGGGAAAACTGGACAGGTACATGTAAAAGTAGGAGATTAGATCACTCCCTAACACCATACACAAAAATAAGCTCAAAATGGATTAAAGACCTAAATGTAAGGCCAGAAACTATCAAACTCTTAGAGGAAAACATAGGCAGAACACTCTATGACATAAATCACAGCAGCATCCTTTTTGACACACCTCCTAGAGAAATGGAAATAAAAACAAAAAGAAATAAATGGGACCTAATGAAACTTCAAAGCTTTTGCACAGCAAAGGAAACCATAAACAAGACCAAAAGAGAACCCTCAGAATGGGAGAAAATATTTGCAAATGAAGCAACTGACAAAGGATTAATCTCCAAAATTTATAAGCAGCTCATGCAGCTCAATAACAAAAAAACAAACAACCCAATCCAAAAATGGGCAGAAGACCTAAATAGACAGTTCTCCAAAGAAGATATACAGACTGCCAACAAACACATGAAAGAATGCTCAACATCATTAATCATTAGAGAAATGCAAATCAAAACTACGAGATATCATCTCACACCAGTCAGAATGGCCATCATCAAAAAATCTAGAAACAATAAATGCTGGAGAGGGTGTGGAGAAAGGGGAACCCTCTTGCACTGCTGGTGGGAATGTGAATTGGTACAGCCACTATGGAGAACAGTATGGAGGTTCCTTAAAAAACTACAAATAGAACTACCATATAACCCAGCAATCCCACTACTGGGCATATACCCTGAGAAAACCATAATTCAAAAAGAGTCATGTACCACAATGTTCATTGCAGCTCTGTTTACAATAGCCAGGTAATGGAAGCAACCTAAGTGTCCATCAACAGATGAATGGATAAAGAAGAAGTGGCACATATATGCAATGGTATATTGCTCAGCCATAAAAAGCACCGAAATTGAGTTATTTGTGGTGGGGTGGGTGGACTTAGAGTCTGCCACACAGAGTGAAGTAAGTCAGAAAGAGAAAGACAAAGACCATATGCTAACACATATATACGGAATTTAAGAAAAAAAAAAGTAATGAAGAACCTAGGGGTAAGACAAGAATAAAGACACAGACCTACTAGAGAATAGACTTGAGGATATGGGGAGGGGGAAGGGTAAGCTGTGACAAAGCGAGAGAGAGGCATGGACATATATACACTACCAAACGTAAAATAGATAGCTAGTGGGAAGCAGCGACATAGCACAGGGAGATCAGCTCCGTGGCTTTGTGACCACCTAGAGCGGTGGGATAGGGAGGGTGGGAGGGAGGGAGACGCAAGAGGGAAGAGATATGGGAACATATGTATATGTATAACTAATTTACTTTGTTATAAAGCAGAAACTAACACACCATTGTAAAGCAATTATACTCCAATAAAGATGTAAAAAAAAAGAAAAATAAAATAAATACAAGTGAAATTATGAGTTGCTGTAAAATAATCTTTGGAGAGGTACACACAATACACAATTGTTTAAACACTGATATTGTTGAAGCTGAGGAACGGAGATATAAGGGGGATTCATTATACTAGCTCATTTTTGTTTACGTTTAACATTTTCCAAAGGAAAAAGTCATTTTAAAAAGACATAAGGAAAAGAAAATACACGGCTTAGAGTCTAGTTTTAACACTGCTGACAAACTAGGCTTTGGGGCTTGGGCAAGTCTCCAGGTTTCAGTTTCTTAGTCTGTAACATGGGGTCACACTCGACTATCAAGGTCCCTTCCAGCTCTTACCATACTATAAGTCTTGCACTGGGAATGTGCAATGGATTCGTAACAGCTGGATTACTATACCAGCTTTTACACAGCAGACTAAAGTCAATAATGGCAGTTGGAGCACATGGAAGAAACACTCTTCAGGATGCTGAAAGAACAGAGGGTGCAGCTCAGACGTGGACCATGTAACTGTGATAACAGCTGAGGTCATCTTGGTCGACAGCAGAATTGGAGGGTTCCTATGGAAAGGTTTCACAGCCCATGAGGGAGGGATCCATTAGGAGAGAAGTTCAACAAGAGGGGCGGAACCATTAGGTCCATCTTGTGCTTAGAACACATCATATTTTGTAGACACTGCAATATATAAGGCCATTCATCAGCAGTCATCTTCAAGTGCCAAAGACAATTAGCGATTAGTTTTGACTTTCATGGCCCACACACTCTGGGCAACAACTCCTCAACATGAGCCATTTTTTATCAATAATTAAATTTGCAATTCGATAGCACTTCAGTATGTATCAGATAAAATTACATAGGCCACTGAGAGACCAGTAAAAGGACCTTGAGCTCACCTCCTCTCATGAGCACACCAAAATCACAACTAACTGCTGAACAACCAGTGATAAAAAAGACTGAAACCTACCAAAAAAAAAGATACTCTAAATCCAAAGACATAAGGAAGAAACTATGAGATGGTAGGAGTGGTGCACTCACAATATAATCAAATCCCATACCAACTAGGTGGGTGATGCACAAACTGGAGAATAGTTGTATCACAGAAGGTCTCCCACAGGAGTGACAGTTCTAGGCTCCATGGAGGCTCCCCAGCTTAAAGGTCTGGCATCAGGAGGAGGAGCCCCCTGAGCATTTGGCTTTGAAGGCTAGCAGGGCCTGACTGGAGGAGCTCCACGGGACTGGGGGAAACAGAGGCTCCACGCTTGAAGAGCACACACAAGATCTTGCATGCACTGGGACCCAGGGCAAAAGCAATGATTCCATAGGAGCCTGGGCCAGACCTAGCTGCTGGTCTTGGAGGGTCTCCTGGGGAGGTGGTGTGGGGGGCAACAGCTGTGGCTCTCTCTGGGATCATAAAAGCTGGTGGCGGACATAGCAGGGATCTACGTGAACTCTGGCTGGAGGCAGACATTTTGGGTCCCTGGCACCAAGACGTGGCCCCAACCAACAGCCTGTAGGCTCCGGTGCTGGGATGCCTCAGGCCAACCAACTAACAGCGTGGAAACACAGCACCACCTATCAGCAGACAGGCTGCCTAAAGACTTCCTGAGCCTACAGACACCTCTAGACATGCCCCCGGACACAGCCCTGCCCACCAGAGGGCCAAGCCCCAGCTCCACCCACCAGTGGGCAGACACCAGCCCTTTCCGCTAGGTAGCCTGCACAAGCTTCTAGACAAGCCTCACACAGCAGGGGGGAGACACCAGCCCTTTCCGCTAGGTAGCCTGCACAAGCTTCTAGACAAGCCTCACACAGCAGGGGGCAGACACCAGAAGCAAGGAAACTATGATCCTGCAGCACTGAGTCCACAAACATAGGTCAGAAAGTACCCTAGGGCCAGGCTGGCCCTTGGGTGATGAGAGAGGAGTGTACTGCTGGGACACATAGGAAAACCCCTACTGAGGGCCACTTCTCCAAGGTCAAGAAACATAAGCCACTACATACATAAAAATAAAGCAGTAACTTAAACAAAATGAGATGGCAAAGGAATAAGTTCCGGAAGAAGGAACAAGATAAAACCCCAGAAGCAGAACAAATAAGTGCAGTGGAGATAGGCCATCTACCTGAGAAAGAGTTCAGAGTAATGATCGTACAGATGATCCAAGAACTCGGGGGAAAAAATGCATGCACAGAGTGAGAAGTTGCAAGAAGGTTTTTAGCAAAGAGTTAGAAAATATAAAGAATAACAAACAGAGCTGAAGAATACAATAACAAATAAAAAATAGACTAGAAGCAATCAGTAGCAGAATAAATGAGGCAGAAGAACAAAGCAGTGAGCTGGAAGACAGAGTGGTGGATACCACTGCCGTGGAACAGAATAAAGAAAAAGTAATGAAAAGACATGAGGAGAGTTTAAGAGCTCTCTGGGACAAATGTCAAACATACCAACATTCACATTAAAGGGGTCCCACAAGGAGATGAGGGAGAGAAAGAGCCTGAGAAAATATTTGAAGAGATAATAGCTAAAAATGTCCCTGACGTGGGAAAGGAAATAGTCACCAAAGTCCAGGAAGCAGAAAGAGTGCCATACAGGGTTAACCCAAGGAGGAACACACTCAGACACATAATAACCAAATTGATAAAAATTAAAGACAGAGAAAATATTAAAAGCAATAAGGGAAAAGCAACAAATAACATACAAGGAAATCCCCTGAAGACTATCAGCTGATTTCTTAGCAGAAACTCTGCAGGCCAGAAAGCAGTAGCACGATATATTTAAAGTGATGAAAGGGAAAAACCTCCAGCCAAGAATACTCTACCCAGCAAGGCTCTCGTTCAGATTTGACGGAGAAATCAAAAGCTTTACAGACAAGCAGAAATTAACAGAATTCAGCACCACCAAACCAGTTTTACAACAAATGCTAAAGGAACTTCTCCAAGTGGAAAAGAAAAGGTCACAGCTAGAAATGGGAAAGTTCACTGGTAAAGGCAACTACACAGTAAAGGTAGGAAATCATCCACACACAAATATGATACCAAAACCAGTAATTGTGAGAGGAGAGTACAAATGCAGGATGTTTAAAATGCATTTGAAATTAAGAGATCAGCAACTTAAAAGAATAATGTATACATACAGACTGCTATATCAAAACATCATGGTAACTACAAACAAAAAAATCTGTAATATATACACAAAAAAGAAAAAGGAACCCAAACACAACACTAAACATAGTCATCAAATCACAAGAGAACAAAAGAGGAAACAAAGAAAAAAGACCTACAAAAACAAATCCAAAACAATCAACAAAATGGCAATAAGAACATACATATTGATAATTACCTTAAATATAAATGGATTAAATGCTCCAAACCAAAAGACACAGACTGACTGCATGTAAAAACAGGACCCATATATATGCTGTCTACAAGAGACCGACTTCAGAGCTAGAGACAAATACAGACTGAAAGTGCGGTGATGGAAAAAGGTATTCCATGCAAATAGAAATCAAAAGAAGGCTGGAGTAGCAACACTCATATCAGACAAAATTGACTTCAAAATAGAAGACTGTTACAAGAAACAAAGGACACTACATAATGAATAAGGGATTAATCCAATAAGATATAACAGTTGTAAATATGTGTGCACCCAATACAGGAGCTCTTCAACATATAAGGCAGATGTTGACAGACATAAAAGAAGAAATTGAGAGTAACACAATAATAGTTGGGGACTTCAGTACCCCACTTACATCAATGGACAGAAAATCCAGACAGAAAATCAATAAGGAAACACAGGCCTTAAATGAAACATCAGACCAGATGGACTTGATATTTATAGAGCATTCCATCCGAAAGAAGCAGAATACACATTCTTTTCAAGCGCACATGGAACATTCTCCAGGACTGATCACATGCTGGGCCACAAAGCAAGTCTTGGTAAATTTAAGAAAACTGAAATTGTATCAAGCATCTTTTCCAACCACAACACTATGAGATTAGAAATCAACTACAAGAAAAAAACTGCAGAAGGGACGAGGGGAAGATGGCGGAAGAGTAAGACGCGGAGATCACCTTCCTCCCCACAGATACACCAGAAATACATCTACACGTGGAACAACTCCTACAGAACACCTCCTGAACGCTGTCAGAAGACCTCAGACCCCCCAAAAGACAAGAAAGTCCCCACGTACCTGGGTAGGGCAAAAGAAAAAAAAAAAAAAACAGAGACAAAAGAATAGGGACGGGACCTGCACCAGTGGGAGGGAGCCGTGAAGGAGGAAATGTTTCCACACACCAGAAGCCCCTTCGCGGGCGGAGACGGCGGGTGGCGGAGGGGGGAAGCTTCGGAGCCACGGAGGAGAGTGCAGCCACAGGGGTGCGGAGGGCAAAGCGGAGAGATTCCCGCACAGAGGATCGGTGCGCACCAGCACTCACCAGCCTGAGAGGCATGTCTGCCCGCCCTGGCGGGCGGGCAAGGCTGGGAGCTGAGGCTCGGGCTTCGGTCGGAGCGCAGGGAGAGGACTGGGGCTGGCGGCGTGAACACAGCCTGAAGGAGGTTAGCACACCACGGCTAGCCGGGAGGGAGTCCGGGAAAAAGTCTGGACCTGCCGAAGAGGTAAGAGACTTTTTCTTCCCTCTTTGTTTCCTGGTGCGCGAGGAGAGGGGATTAAGAGCGCTGCTTAAAGGAGCTCCAGAGACGGGCGCGAGCCGTGGCTAAAAGCGCGGACCCCAGAGACGGGCATGAGACGCTAAGGCTGCTGCTGCCGCCACCAAGAAGCCTGTGTGCGAGCACAGGTCACTATCCACACCTCCCTTCTGGGGAGCCTGTGCAGCCCGCCACTGCCAGGGTCCCGGGATCCAGGGACAACTTCCCCCGGAGAACACACGGTGTGCCTCAGGGTGGTACAATGTCATGCCGGCCTCTGCGGCCACAGGCTCACCCCGCCTCCGTACCCCTCCCTCCACCCGGCCTGAGTGAGCCAGAGCCCCCAAGTAAGGGGCTCCTTTAACCCCGTCCTGTCTGAGCGAAGAACAGACGCCCTGCTGCGACGTACACACAGAGGCGGGGCCAAATCCAAAGCTGAGACCCAGGAGCTGTGAGAACAAAGAAGAGAAAGGAAATTTCTCCCAGCAGCCTCAGAAGCAGCGGATTAAAGCTCCACAATGACCTTGATGTACCCTGCATCTGTGGAATACATGAATAGACAACAAATCAACCCAAATTGAGGAGGTGGACTTTGAGAGCAAGATTTATGATTTTTTCCCCTTTTCCTCTTTTTGTGAGTGTGTATGTGTATGCTTCTGTGTGAGATTTTGTCTGTATAGCTTTGCTTCCACCTTTTGTCCTAGGGTTCTATCCATTTTTTTTAATAAATAGTTTTTATTTTAATAACTTTATTTTATTTTATCTTACTTTATTTTATTTTACTTTATCTATCTTCTTTCTTTATTCCTTCCTTCCCTCCATTCTTCCTCCCTCCCTCCTTTCTTTCTTCCTTCCTTCCTTCCTACCTTCCTTCCTTCCTTTCTACTTCTACTAATTCTTTCCTTCTACTTTTTCTCCGTTTTATTCTGAGCCGTGTGGATGAAAGGCTGTTGGTGCTGCACCCAGGAGTCAGTGCTGTGCCTCTGAGGTGGGAGAGCCAACTTCAGGATACTGCTCAACAAGAGACCTCCCAGCTCCACGTAATATCAAACGGCAAAAATCTCCCAGTGATCTCCATCTCAGCACCAAGACCCAGATTCACGCAACGACCAGCAAGCTACAGTGCTGGACACCCTATGCCAAACAACTAGCAAGACAGGAACACAACCCCACCCATTAGCAGAGAGGCTGCCTAAAATCATAATAAGTCCACAGACACCCCAAAACACACCACCAGACGTGAACCTGCCCACCAGAAAGACAAAATCCAGCCTCATCCACCAGAACACAGGCACTAGTCCCCTCCACCAGGAAGCCTACACAACCCACTGAACCAACCTTAGCCACTGGGGACAGACACCAAAAACAACGGGAACTACGAACCTGCAGCCTGCAAAAAGGAGACCCCAAACACAGTAAGATAAGTAAAATGAGAAGACAGAAAAACACACAGAAGGAGAAGGAGCAAGATAAAAACCCACCAGACCTAACAAATGAAGAGGAAATAGGCAGTCTACCTGAAAAAGAATTGAGAATAATGATAGTAAAGATGATCCAAAATCTTGGAAATAGAATAGACAAAATGTAAGAAACATTCAACAAGGACCTAGAAGAACTAAACGTGAAACAAGCAACGATGAACAACACAAGAAATGAAATTAAAAATACTCTAGATGGGATCAAGAGCAGAATAACTGAGGGAGAAGAACGGATAAGTGACGTGGAAGATAAAATAGTGTAAATAACTGCTGCAGAGCAGAATGAAGAAAAAAGAATGAAAAGAACTGAGGACAGTCTCAGAGACCTCTGGGACAATATTAAACGCACCAACATTCAAATTATAGGGGTTCAAGAAGAGAAAAAGAAAGGGACTGAGAAAATATTTGAAGAGATTATAGTTGAAAACTTCCCTAATATGGGAAAGGAAATAGTTAATCAAGTCCAGGAAGCACAGTCCCATACAGGATAAATCCAAGGAGAAATATGCCAAGATACATATTAATCAAACCATCATAAATTAAATACAAAGAAAACATATTAAAAGCAGCAAGGGAAAAACAACAAATAACACGCAAGGGAATCTCCATAAGGTTAACAGCTGATCTTTCAGCAGAAATTCTGCAAACCACAAGGGACTGGCAGGACATATTTAAAGTGATGAAGGAGAAAAACCTGCAACCAAGATTACTCTACCCAGCAAGGATCTCATTCAGATTTGATGGAGAAATTAAAACCTTTACAGACAAGGAAAAGCTGAGAGTTCAGCACCACGAAACCAGCTTTACAACAAACGCTAAAGGAACTTCTCTAGGCAAGAAACACAAGAGAAGGAAAAGACCTACAATAACGATCCCAAAACAATTAAGAAAATGGGAATAGGAACATACATATCACTAATTACCTGAAATGTAAATGGACTAAATGCTCCCACCAAAAGACACAGATTGGCTGAATGGATACAAAAACAAGACCCATATATACGCTGTCTACAAGAGACCCACTTCAAACCTAGAGACACATGCAGACTGAAAGTAAGGGGATGGAAAAAGATATTCCATGCAAATGGAAACCAAAAGAAAGCTGGAGTAGCAATTCTCATATCAGACAAAATAGACTTTAACATAAACACTATTAGAAGAGACAAAGAAGGACACTACATAATGATCAAGGGATCGATCCAAGAAGAAGACATAACAATTGTAAATATTTTTGCACCCAACATAGGAGCACCTCAATACATAAGGCAAATACTAACAGCCATAAAAGGGGAAATCGACAGTAACACATTCATAGTAGGGGACTTTAACACCCCACTTTCACCAATGGACAGATCATCCAAAATGAAAATAAATAAAGAAACACAAGCTTTAAATGATACATTAAACAAGATGGACTTAACTGATATTTATAGGACATTCCATCCAAAAACAACAGAATATACATTTTTCTCAAGTGCTCATGGAATATTCTCCAGGACAGGTATCTTGGGTCACAAATCAAGCCTTAGTAAATCTAAGAAAATTGAAATTGTATGAAGTATCTTTTCCAACCACAACGCTATGAGACTAGATATCAATTACAGGAAAAGATCTGTAAAAAATACAAACACATGGAGGCTAAACAATACACTACTTAATAACGAAGTGATCACTGAAGAAATCAAAGAGGAAATCAAAAAATACCTAGAAACAAATGACAATGGAGACACGATGACCCAAAACCTATGGGACGCAGCAAAAACAGTTTGAAGAGGGAAATTTATAGCAATACAATCCTACCTTAAGAAACAGTAAACATCTTGAATAAACAACCTAACCTCGCACCTAAAGCAATTAGAGAAAGAAGAATAAAAAAACCCCAAAGTTAGCAGAAGGAAAGAAATCATAAAAATCAGATCAGAAATAAATGAAAAAGAAATGAAGGAAACAATAGCAAAGATCAATAAAACTAAAAGCAGGTTCTTTGAGAAGACAAACGAAATTGATAAACCATTAACCAGACTCATCAAGAAAAAAAGGGAGAAGACTCAAATCAATAGAATTAGAAATGAAAAAGGAGAAGTAACAACTGACACTGCAGAAATACAAAAGATCATGAGAGATTACTATAAGCAACTCTATGCCAATAAAGTGGACAACCTGGAAGAAATGGACAAATTCTTAGAAATGCACAACCTGCCAAGACTGAACCAGGAAGAAACAGAAAATATGAACAGACCAATCACAAGCACTGAAATTGAAACTGTGATAAAAATCTTCCAACAAACAAAAGCCCAGGAACACATGGCTTCACAGGCGAATTCTATCAAACATGTAGAGAAGAGCTAACACCTATCCTTCTCAAACTCTTCCAAAATATAGCAGAGGGAGGAACACTCCCAAACTTATTCTACGAGGCCACCATCACCTTGATACCAAAACCAGACGGGGATGTCAGAAAGAAAGAACATTACAGGCCAATATCACTGATGAACATAGATGCAAAAATCCTCAACAAAATACTAGCAAACAGAATCCAACAGCACATTAGAAGGATCATACACCATGATCAAGTGGGCTTTATTCCAGGAATGCAAGGGTTCTTCAATATACGCAAATCAAGCAACGTGATCCATCATATTAACAAATTGAAGGAGAAAAACCATATGGTCATCTCAATAGATGCAGAGAAAGCTTTTGAGAAAATTCAACACCCATTTATGATAAAAACGCTGCAGAAAGTAGGCATAGAGGGAACTTTCCTCAACATAATAAAGGCCATATATGACAAACATCGTCCTCCATGGTGAAAAACTGAAAGCATTTCCACTAAGATCAGGAACAAGACAAGGTTGCCCACTCTCACCACTCTTATTCAACATAGTTGTGGAAGTTTTAGCCACAGCAATCAGAAAAGAAATAAAAGGAATCCATATCGGAAAAGACGTAAAGCTGTCACTGTTAGCAGATATGATACTATACATAGAGAATCCTAAAGATGCTTCCAGAAAACTACTAGAGCTAATCAATGAATTTGGTAAAGTAGGATACAAAATTAATGCACAGAAATCTCTGGCATTTCTATACACTAATGATGAAAAATCTGAAAGTGAATCAAGAAAACACTCCCATTTACCACTGCAACAAAAAGAATAAAATATCTAGGAATAAACCTACCTAAGGAGACCAAAGATCTGTATACAGAAAATTGTAAGACACTGATGAAAGAAATTAAAGATGATACAAATAGATGGAGAAATATACCATGTTCTTGGATTGGAAGAGTCAACATTGTGAAAATGACTCTACTACCCAAAGCAATCTAAAGATTCAATGCATTCCCTAGCAAACTAGCACTGGCATTTTTTTCAGAACTAGAACAAAAAATTTCACAATTTGTATGGAAACACAAAAGACCCCGAATAGCCAAAGCAATCTTGAGAACGAAAAATGGAGCTGGAGGAATCAGGCTCCCTGACTTCAGACTATACTACAAAGCTACAGTAATCAAGACAGTATGGTACTGGCACAAAAACAGAAAGATAGATCAATGGAACAGGATAGAAAGCCCAGAGATAAACCCACGCACATATGCTCACCTTATCTTTGATAAAGGAGGCAGGAATGTACAGTGGAGAAAGGACAGTCTCTTCAATAAGTGGTGCTGGGAAAACTGGACAGGTACATGTAAAAGTAGGAGATTAGATCACTCCCTAACACCATACACAAAAATAAGCTCAAAATGGATTAAAGACCTAAATTGTAAGGCCAGACACTATCAAACTCTTAGAGGAAAACATAGGCAGAACACTCTATGACATAAATCACAGCAAGATCCTTTTGGACCCACCTCCTAGAGAAATGGAGAAGAAAACAAAAATAAACCAATGGGATTTAATGAAACTTCAAAGCTCTTGCACAGCAAAGGAAACCATAAACAAGACCAAAAGAGAACCCTCAGAATGGGAGAAAATATTTGCAAATGAAGCATCTGAGAATGGATTAATCTCCAAAATATACAAGCAGCTCATGCAGCTCAATAACAAAAAAACAAACAACCCAATCCAAAAATGGGCAGAAGACCTAAATAGACATTTCTCCAAAGAAGATATACAGACTGCCAACAAACACATGAAGGAATGCTCAACATCATTAATCATTAGAGAAATGCAAATCAAAACTAAAATGAGATATCATCTCACACCAGTCAGAATGGCCATCATCAAAAAGTCTAGAAACAATAAATGCTGGAGAGGGTGTGGAGAAAAGGGAACACTCTTGCACTGCTGGTGGGAATGTGAATTGGTACAGCTACTATGGAGAACAGTATGGAGGTTCCTTAAAAAACTACAAATAGAACTACCATATGACCCAGCAATCCCACTACTGGGCATATACCATAAACCATAATTCAAAACCCATAAATTCAAAAAGAGTCATGTACCAAAATGTTCATTGTAGCTCTATTTACAATAGCCAGGAGATGGAAACAACCTAAGTGTCCATCATCGGAAGAATGGATAAAGAAGATGTGGCACATATATACAATGGAATGTTACTCAGCCATAAAAAGAAACGAAATTGAGCTATTTGTAATGAGGTAGATAGACCTAGAGTGTGTCATACAGAGTGAAGTAAGTCAGAAAGAGAAAGACAAATACCGTATGCTAACACATATATATGGAATTAAAAAAAAAATGTCATGAAGAACCTAGGGGTAAGACAGGAATAAAAACACAGACCTACTAGAGAATGGACTTGTGGATATGGGGAGGGGGAAGGGTAAGCTGTGACAAAGCGAGAGAGGCATGGACATATATACACTACCAAACGTAAGGTAGATAGCTAGTGGAAGCAGCCACATAGTAGAGGGAGATCAGCTCGGTGCTTTCTGACCGCCTGGAGGGGTGGGATAGGGAGGGTGGGAGGGAGGGAGACGCAAGAGGGAAGAGATATGGGAACATATGTATATGTATAACTGATTCAGTTTGTTATAAAACAAAAACTAACACACTATTTTAAAGCAATTATACTCCAATAAAGACATTAAAAAAAAAAGAAAGAAAGAAACTGCAAAAAACACAAAAATGTGGAGGCTAAACAATATGCTACTAAACATCCAACGGATCATTATAGTAATCAAAGAGGAAACCAAATAATACCCAGATGGGACTTCCCTGGTGGTCCAGTGGTTAAGAATCTGCCTTCCAAGGCAGGGGACGTGGGTTCAATACCTGATCGGGGAACTAAGATCCCACATGCCACGGGAGAACTAAGACCCCACATGCCACGGAGGAACTAAGCCTGCGCGTCACAAGTACTGAGACTGCGAACTCTGGAGCCTGCGCGCCACATCTAGAGAGAAGCCCACATGCCGCAACGAAGAGCCCATGCACCGCAACAAAAGATCCCGCATGCTGCAATGAAGATCCCACATGCTGCAACTGAGACCTAACACAGCCAGTTAAATAAATACATATATTATAAAACAAACAAACAAAACAAAAAATACCTAGAGACAAATGAAGATGAAAACACAGTGATCCAAAACCTATGGGATGCAGCAATACCAATTCTAAGAGGGAAGTTTATACTGATAAAAGCTTACCTCAGGAAACAAGAAAAATCTCAAATAAACAAGCTAAACTTATACCTAAAGCAACTAGAGGAAAAAGAACAAACAAAACCCAAAGTTAGTAGAAGGAAAGAAATCATAAAAATCAGAGCAGAAATAAATGAAATTGAGACTAAGAAAACAACAGCAAAGATCAATGAAACTAAAAGCTGGTTCTCTGAGAAGATAAAACTAAAGGGAAGGGCCCAAATCAATAAAACTAGAAATGAAAAAGGAGAAGTCACAACTAACACTGCAGAAATACAGAGGAAAATGAGAGATTACTACAAGCAACTATATGCCAATAAAGTGGGGCACCTAGAATAAATGAACAAATTCTTAGAAAGGTACAATCTCACAAAACTGAACTGGGAAGAAATAGAAAATATGAACAGACCAATTACAAGTACTGAAATTGAATCTGTGATGAAAAAAACTCCCAACAAACAAAAGTCCAGGGCCAGAATGCTCCACAGGTGAATGCTATCAAACATTTAGAGAATAGTTAACACTTACACTTCTGAAACTATTCTAAAAAATTGCACAGGAAGAAGCACTTCCAAACTCACTCCGTGAGGCCACCATCACTCTGATACCATAATCAGATGAAGATACCACAAAAAAGAAAACTACAGGAGACTATCAGGCAAAAGTCCTCAACAAAATACTAGCAAACGGAAGCCAACAATACATTAAAAGGATCATACATGATAATCAGGTGGGATTTATCCCAGGGATGCAAGGATTTTTCAATATCTGCAAACCGATCAGTGTGATACATCCCATTAACAAACTGAAGAATAAAAACCATATTAAAATCTCAATAGATGCAGAAAAAGCTTTCCATAAAATTCAACATCCAGATTGGTTCAAGATGGCGGAGTAGAAGGACGTGCACTCACTCCCTCTTGTGAGAAAACTGGAATCACAACTAACTGCTGAACAATCATCGACAGGAAGACTCTAGAACTCACCAAAAAAGATACCCCACATCCAAAGACAAAGGAGAAGCCACAGTGAGACAGTAAGAGGGGCGCAATCACAATAAAATCAAATCCCATAACTGCTGGCTGGGTGACCCACAAATTGGAGAACTCTTATACCACAGAAGTCCGTCCACTGGAGTGAAGGTTCTGAGCCCCACGTGAGGCTTCCGAACCTGGGGTCTGGCAGCAGGAGGAGGAATTCCTAGAAAATCAGACTTTGAAGGCTAGCGGGATTTGACTGCAGGACGTCGACAGGACTGGGGTAAACAGAGACTCCACTCTTGGAGGGCACACACAAAGTAGTGTGCGCATCGGGACCCAGGGGAAGGAGCAGTGACCCCAGGGGAGACTGAACCAGACCTACCTGCTAGTGTTGGAGGGTCTCCTGCAGAGGCGGGGGGTGGCTCTGTCTCACTGTGCGAACAAGGACAGTGGCATCAGAAATTCTGGGAAGTACTCCTTGGCGTGAGCCCTCCCAGAGGCTGCCATTAGCCCCACCAAAGAGCCCTGTTGTTGTTTGGCCTGAGGCTCCAGTGTTGGGTCGCCTCAGGCCAAACAACCAGCAGGGAGGGAACCCAGCCCCACCCATCAGCAGTCAAGCAGATTAAAGTTTTACTGAGCTCTGCCCACCAGAGCAACACCCAGCTCTACCCACCACCAGTCCCTCCCATCAGGAAACTTGCACAAGCCTCTTAGACAGCCTCATCCACCAGAGGGCAGACAGCAGAAGCAAGAAGAACTACAATCCTGCAGCCTATGGAACAAAAGCCACATTCATAGAAAGACAGACAAGATGAAAAGGCAGAGGGCTATATACCAGATGAAGGAGCAAGATAAAACCCCAGAAAAACAACTAAATGAAGTGGAGATAGAATTCAGAATAATGATAGTGAAGATGATCCAGGACCTCAGAAAACGAATGGAGGCAAAGATCGAGAAGATGCAAGAAATGTGTAACGAACACCTAAAAGAATTAAAGAACAAACAAACAGATGAACAATACAAAACTGAAATGAAAAATACACTAGAAGGGAATCAATAGAATAACTGAGGCAGAACAACGGATAAGGGACCAGGAAGACAGAATGGGGAATTCACTGCTGCGGAACAGACTAAAGAAAAAAGAATGAAAAGAAATGAAGACAGCCAAAGAGAACTCTGGGACAACATTAAATGCAACAAAATTTGCATTATAGGGGTCCCAGAAGGAGAAGAGAGAGAGAAAGGACCCGAGAAAATATTTGAAGAGATTATAGTCGAAAACTTCCCTAACATGGGAAAGGAAATAGCCACCCAAGTCCAGGAAGCACAGAGAGTCCCATACAGGCTAAACCCAAGGAGAAACACGCCGAGACACATAGTAATCAAATTGGAAAAATCAAAGACAAAAATTATTGAAAGCAGCAAGGGAAAAATGACAAATAACATACAAGGGAACTCCCATAAGGTTAACAGCTGATTTCTCAGCAGAAACTCTACAAGGCAGAAGGGAGTGGCAGGATATACTTAAAGTGATGAAAGGGAAGAAACTACAACCAAGATTACTCTACCCAGCAAGGATCTCATTCAGATTCAATGGAGAAATCAAAAGCTTTACAGACAAGCAAAAGCTAAGAGAACTCAGCACGGCCAAACCAGCTCTATAACAAATGCTAAAGGAACTTCTCTAAGCGGGAAACACAAGAGAAGAAAAGGACCTACAAAAACAAACCCCAAATGATCAACAAAATGGTAATAGGAACATACATATCGATAATTACCTTAAACGTGAAAGGATTAAATGCTCCAACCAAAAGACACAGGCTTGATGAATGGATACAAAAACAAGACCCATCTATATGCTGTCTACAAGAGACCCACTTCAGACCTAGGGACACATACAGACTGATAGTGAGGAGATAGAAAAAGATATTCCATGCAAATGGAAGTCAAAAGAAAGCTGGCGTAGCAATACTCATATCAGATAAAATAGATTTTAAAATAAAGAATGTTACAAGAGACAAGGAAGGACACTACATAATGATCAAGGGATCAATCCAAGAAGAAGATGTAACAATTATAAATATATATGCACCCAACACAGGAGTACCTCAATACATAAGGCAACTGCTAACAGCTATAAAAGAGGAAATTGATAGTGACACAATAATAGTGGGGGACTTTTTTTTTTTTTTTGCGGTACATCGCGGGCCTCTCACTGTTGTGGCCTCTCCCATTCTGGAGCACAGGCTCCAGACGTGCAGGCTCAGCGGTCATGGCTCACGGGCCCAGCCACTCCGCGGCATGTGGGATCCTCCCGGACCGGGGCATGAACCCGTGTCCCCTGCATCGGCAGGCGGGATTCTCAACCACTGCGCCACCAGGGAAGCCCAGTGGGGGACTTTTAACACCTTACTTACACCAATGGACAGATCATCCAAACAAAAAATTAATAAGGAAACACAAGTTTTAAATGACACAACAGACCAGACAGATTTAATTGATATTTATAGGACATTCCATCCAAAAACAGCAGATTACACCTTCTTCTTAAGTGTGCACAGAACATTCTCCAGAATAGATCACATCTTGGGTCACAAATCAAGCCTCAGTAAATTTAAGAAAATTGAAATCATATCAAGCAACTTTTTGGACCACAACGCTATGAGATTAGAAATCAATTACAGAGAAAAAAACACAAACACACGGAGGCTAAACAATACGTTACTAAATCACCAAGCGATCACTGAAGAATTCAAAGAGAAAATAAACAAATATCTAGAGACAAACGACAATGAAAACACGACGATCCAAAACCCATGGGATGCAGCAGAAGCACTTCTAAGAGGGAAGTTTATAGCTATACAAGCCTACCTCAAGAAAAAGAAAAATCTCAAATAAACAATCTAACCTTACACCTAAAGCAATTAGAGAAAGACGAAAAAGCAAAACCCAAAATTAGCAGAAGGGAAGAAATCATAAAGATCAGAGCAGAAATAAATGAAACAGAAACAAAGGAAAACAATAGCAAAGATCAATAAAACTAAAAGCTGGTTCTTTGAGAAGATAAACAAAATTGATAAACCTTTAGCCAGACTCATCAAGAAAAAGAGGGAGAGGACTCAAATCAATAAAATTAGAAATGAAAAAGGAGAAGTTACAACAGACACCACAGAAATACAAAGCATCCTAAGAGACGACCACAAGCAACTCTATGCCAAAAAAATGGACAATCTGGAAGAAATGGACAAATTCTTAGAAAGGTATACATAACCTCCCAAGATTGAACCAGGAAGAAATAGAAAATATGAACAGACCAATCACAAGTAATGAAATTGAAACTGTGATTAAACATCTTCCAACAAACAAAAGTCCAGGACCAGGTGGCTTCACAGGTGAATTCTATCAAACATTTAGAGAAGAGCTAACACCCATCCTTCTCAAACTCTTCCAAAAAACTGCAGAGGAAGGAACACTCCCAAACTCATTCTATGAGGCCATCATCACCCTGATACCAAACCCAGACAAAGATACTACAAAAAAAGAAAATTACAGACCAATATCACTGATGAATACAGATGCAAAAATCCTCAACAAAATACTAGCAAACAAAGTCTAACAACACATTAAAAGGATCATACACCATGACCAAGTGGGATTTAACCCAGGGATGCAAGGATTCTTCAATATATGCAAATCAATCAATGTGATACACCATATTAACAAATTGAAGAATAAAAACCATATGATCATCTCAATAGATGCAGAAAAACCTGTTAACAAAATTCAACACCCATTTATGATAAAAACTCTCCAGAAAGTGGGCATAGAGGGAACCTACCTCAACATAATAAAGGCCATATATGACAAACCCACAGCAAACATCATTCTCAATGGTGAAAAACTGAAAGCATTTCCTCTAAGATCAGGAACAAGACAAGGATATCCACTCTCACCACTATTATTCAACATAGTTTTGGAAGTCCTAGCCATGGTAATCAGAGAAGAAAAAGAAATAAAAGGAATACAAATTGGAAAAGAAGAAGTAAAACTGTCACTGTTTGCAGATGATATACTATACACAGAGAATCCTAAAGGTGCCACCAGAAAACTAGTAAAGCTAATCAATGAATTTGGCAAAGTTGCAGGTTACAAAATTAATGCACAGAAATCTCTTGCATTCCTATACACTGATGATGAAAAATCTGAAAGAGAAATTAAGGAAGCACTCCCATTTACCATTGCAACAGAAAGAATAAAATACCTAGGAATAAACCTACTTAGGGAGACAAAAGACCTATATGCAGAAAACTATAAGACACTGATGAAAGAAATTAAAGATGATACAAACAAATGGAGAGATATACCATGTTCTTGGAAGGATCAATACTGTGAAAATGACTATACTACCCAAAGCAATCTACAGATTGAATGCAATCCACAGATTGAATGCAATCCCTATCAAATTACCAATGGCATTTTTTACAGAACTAGAACAAAAAATCTTAAAGTTTGTGTGGAGAAACAAAAGACCTTGAATAGCCAAAGCAGTCTTCAGGGAAAAAAATGGAGCTGGAGGAATCAGACTCCCTGACTTCAGACTATACTACAAAGCTACAGTAATCAAGACAATATGGTACTGGCACAAAAACAGAAACATAGATCAATGGAACAAGATAGAAAGCCCAGAGATAAACCTACGCACCTATGGTCAACTAATCTATGACAAAGGAGGCAAGGATATATACTGGAGAAAAGACAGTCTCTTCAATAAGTGATGCTGGGAAAACTGGACAGCTACATGTAAGAGAATGAAATTAGAACACTCCCTAACACCATACACAAAAATAAACTCAAAATGAATTAGAGACCTAAATGTAAGACCAGACACTATAAAACTCTTAGAGGAACACATAGGAAGAACACTCTTCAACATAAATCACAGCAAGATCTTTTTTGATCCACCTCCTAGAGTAGTGGAAATACAAAGAAACAAATGGGACCTAATGAAACTTCAAAGCTTTTGCACAGCAAAGGAAACCATAAACTAGATGAAAAGACAACTCTCACAATGGGAGAAAATATTTGCAAATGAATCAATGGACAAAGGATTAATCTCCAAAATATATAAGCTGCTCATGCAGCTCAATATTAAAGAAACAAACAACCCAATCCAAAAATGGGCAGAAGACCTAAATAGACATTTCTCCAAAGAAGACATACGGATGGCCAAGAAGCACATGAAAAGCTGCTCAACATCACTAATTATTAGAGAAATGCAAATCAAAACTACAATGAGGTATCACCTCACAGCGGTTAGAATGGGCATCATCAGAAAATATACAAGCAACAAATGCTGGAGCGGGTGTGGAAAAAAGGGAACCCTCTTGCACTGTTGGTAGGAATGTAAATTGATACAGCCACTATGGAGAACAGTATGGAGGTTCCTTAAAAAACTAAAAATAGAATTACCATATGACCCAGCAATTCCACTACTGGGCATATACCCAGAGAAAACTATAATTCAAAAAGACACATGCACCCCAATGTTCATTGCAACACTATTTACAATAGCCAGGTCACGGAAGCAACCTAAATGCCCAATGACAAACGAATGGATAAAGAAGATGTGGTACATATATACGATGAAATATTACTCAGCCATAAAAAGGGAACGAAATTGGGTCATTTGTAGAGATGTGGATAGATCTAGAGACTGTCATACAGAGTGAAGTAAGTCAGAAAGAGAAAAACAAATATCATATATTAACGCATATATGTGGAACCTAGAAAAATGGTACAGATGAACCAGTTTGCAGAACAGAAATTGAGACATAGATGTAGAGAACAAACATATGGACACCAAGGGGGGAAAGCGGCAGGTGGTGGTGGTAGTGGTATGATGAATTGGGAGACTGGGATTGACATATATATACTGAGTGTATAAAATGGATGAGTAATAAGAACCTGATGTATAAAAAAGTAAATTAAATTAAATCCAAAAATAAAAACTTAAATTACATGCTTACACTGAATTCACCTCACAAATATAATGCTGAGCAAAAGCCAGACACACAAAAAGTATTTACTAAATGATTCCATTTATTAAATTTCAAAGATACATAGAACTCACCTATGGTGTTGTAAGAAGTCAGGATATTGGTTACCCTTGATTAAAAGGAGGACATGAGGGCTTCTGGGGTAATGGTCTGTTCCTTGATCCAGTGCTGACTATATAAATGTGCTCACTTTGTGAACACTTATTGACTTATACATTTATAATTTGTGTATTTTTCTGTATCAGTATTATGTTTCAATAAAGTCTGTGTTAAAAAGATAAAAAAAAAATTCAACATCCATTTATGATAAAAACTCTCCTGAAAGTGGGCATAGAGGGAACCCAGTTCAAGATAATAAAGCCCATATGTGACAAACCCACAGCTAACATCATACTCAATGGTGAAAAGCTGAAAGCACTTCCTTTAAGATCAGGAACAGGACAAGGATATCCATTCTCACCACTTTTATTCAAAACAGTTTTGAAATTCTAGCCACAGGAATCAGAGAAGAAAAAGAAAAAAAAAAAAAGAAATCCAAATTGAAAAAGAAGAAGTAAAACTATCACTGTCTGCAGATGATATGATACTATACATAGAAAATCCTAAAGAAGCTACCAGAAAACTGCTAGAGCTCTTCAATGAATTTGGTTAAGTTGCAGGATACAAAATTAATACACAGAAACCTGTTGCATTTCTACACATTAACAATGAAAGATCACAGGGAAAAATTAAGGAAACAATCCCATTTACCACTGCATCAAAAAGAATAAAATACCTAGGAATAAATTTACCTTAGGAGGTAAAAGACCTGTACTCCCAAAACTATAAGATGCGAATGAAAGAAATCGAAGATGATACAAACAAATGGAAAGATATACCGTGTTCTTGAATTGGAAGAATCAATATTGTCAAGATGACCATACTACCGAAGGCAATCTACAGATTCAATGCAATCCCTGTCAAATTACCAATGCCATTTTTCATAGAACTAGAACAAAAAAAATTTTTAATTTGTATGGAAACACGAAAGACCCCGAATAGCCAAAGCAATCTTGAGAAAGAAAACTGGAGATGGGAGGAATCAGGCTCCCTGACTTCAGACTATAACACAAAGCTATAGTAACCAAAACAGGTTACTATATAGCACAAAAACAGAACTATAGATCAGTGGAACAGTATAGAAAGCCCAGAAATAAACCTACACACCTACGGTCAATTAATCTATGACAAAGGTGCAAGAATATACAGTGGAGAAAAGACAGTCTCTTTACCATGTGATGCTGGGAAACCGGGAAAGCTAGATGAAACAGAATGAAATTAGAACATTCTCTAACACCATACACAAAAATAAACTCAAGACTTCCCTGGGTACCCAGTGATTAAGACTCCATGCTTCCATTGCAGGGGGCATGGGTTTGATCCCTGGTCTGGGAACTAAGATCCCTCAGGCCACGTGGTGTGGCCAAAAAAAGAAACAACAAAAACAAACAAACAAAAAACTCAAAATGGATTAAAGACCTAAATGTAGTACCGGATACTATAAAACCTAGAGGAAAATATAGGCAGAACACTCTTTGACATAAATTGCAGCAGTATCTTTTTAGATTTTTCTCCTAGAGTGATGAAAATAAAAACAAAAATAAACAAATGGGAACTAATTAAACTTAAAAGCTTCTGCACAGCAAAGGAAACCATAAACAAAACAAAAAGACAATCTACAGAATGGGAGAAAATATTTGCAAACGATGCAACTGACAAGGGATTAATCTTCAAAATATACAAACAGCTCTTGTGGCTCAATATCAACAAAACAAACAATGCAATCAAAAACTGGGCAGAAGATCTAAACAGACATTTCCCCAAAGAAGACATACAGATGGCCAAAAAGCACATGAAAAGATGCTCAACACTGCTAATTATTAGAGAAATGCAAATCAAAACTACAATGAAATATCACCTCACACTGGTCAGAATGGACGTTATCGAAAAGTCTACAAATAATAAATGTTGGAGAGGGGTTAGGAAAAGGAACCCTCCTACACTGTTGGTGGGAATGGAAATTGGTACAGCAACTATGGAGAACAGTATGGAGGCTTCTTAAAAAACTAAAAAGAGAGCGACCATATCATCCAGCAATCCCACTCCTGGGCATGTATCCGGAGAAAACCATAATTTGAAAAGACACATGCACCCCAATGTTAACTGCAGCACTATTTACAACAGCCAAGACATGGAAGCAAACTAAATGTCCATGGACAGATTAATGGATAAAGAACATGTGGTATATATATACACAAGGGAATATTATTCAGCCATAAAAAGGAGTGAAATAATTCCATTTGCAGCAATATAGGTGAACCTAGAGATTATCATACTAAGTGAAGTAAGCCAGACAAAGAGAGATAAATATATGATATTGCTTATATGTGGAATCTAAAAAAACATAAAGATACAAGTGAACTTGTTTCCAGAACAGGAGGAGACTCACAGACATAGGAAAAAAAATGTGTGGTTACCAAATGGGGGAAAAGGGGATAGGAAGAGGGATAAATTAGGAGGTTGGGATTAACATATACATATTACTATATGTAAAATAGATAACCAACGAGGACCTACTGTATAGCAGAGGGAATTATACTCAATATTTTGTAATAACCTATAAGGGAAGAGAATCTGAAAAAGACTATATATATGTACATATGTATATATGTATACACACACACACACACACATGTAACTGAATCACTGTGCTGTACACCTGAAACTAACATATTGTAAATCAACTACACATCAATAAAAAAATTATATATATAATATATACACATGTATATTATATATACATATTGGCCTTCACATCAATTATACAATGTGGGTAGAACAAGCATTTAAAGATAAGAAAATTATGTTTCAGGCTCACAGTAATGCTATAATTAAATAGAACTCAAAACCAGTTGTATTCAATGATCCAATCTGTCTTATCTTTTTTTTTTTTCATTCCTTAACAGAAACCAACCAAGCTGCCTCTCAGTATTTCACTATTTAAAAATTAGGTCCTTTATGGGCTTCCCTGGTGGCGCAGTGGTTGAGAGTCCGCCTGCCAATGCAGGGGACACGGGTTCGTGCCCCAGCCTGGGAAGATCCCACATGCCGCGGAGTGGCTGGGCCCGTGAGCCATGGCTGCTGAGCCTGCGCGTCTGGAGCCTGTGCTCTGCAGCGGGAGAGGCCACAACGGTGAGAGGCCCGCGTACCACAAAAAAAAAAAAAAAAAAAAAAATTAGGTCCTTCAGATTTTTCCTTTTTACTGTTAGTGTTTTGCTTATTTTGCTATTTATTTGATCCTTCATCATAAGATGGAACAAGGAAATGTGTTGGCATATTTTGTTATTAGATCCAAGTTTCATGGAAAAATACACTGCAGCTAAGGAATAAAGCCAACATTATAAAATTCAATAAACATTTATTCAGTGACTACTAAAGGCAAGGTAGTATATTAGGTGTTATTAACTCAAAAGGCACACAGACATGGTCCTTGATATTAAGGAACTGAAAGTTCTTAGAAATTAGATTTCACGGCTGGTTTTACATATATCCTCTAAGCTCAAATTAACACAGGTAACTGCTACACAAATACATGCATATACATATGTACACACACACATATATACACATACATATATGTAAACACATATGAATATAGGTAGAGGGAGACAGCCACTGAGATGCTAACTTACACAGATTGCTGTATACCATGTTTATTTAAAAATAACTGCCACAAAAAAACCCCCCAAAAAACTGCCACTTATCCCCTGGAGCAATAACATTTTCCTATTCCAGAAATGAACCTGAATAGAAAAATTCAAAGATACTTTCCAGCTTTACCCTATTAATTCATTGAAAATAGAAGTCCTGATAAATAGAGTGTTGAGGAGATCAGGATCTAATTTCAAGATTTCATTTCTTATTAGTTGCTATACTTTTCAGACCTATGTTTAATAAAGGATACCAAAGTTGCAAAACCAACCCATTTCACTTTCAGAACCTTCAGTTTTATCGTCAACTTAGTAAATTATCTGTTTTCAAGTAAAAGCTCCAGTAAGGGACAGATATAATTTCTGCTCTGAGTGTTCAACAGACTAAAAATTTAATTTTATTTTGTAACCAAAAATGATTCTTACGTCAAGCACTGATCCAGAGAGATCAGCTCGTTCAAGATTTGCACAGCAGAGATTAGCGTGGGCAAGATTGCAGCGGCTTAAATTGGCCATTTTGAAGTTAATGTATCGAAGGTCCAAACGAGAAAGATCAGCACCACTGAAGTTTAAACCCTAAAATTAAAAAACACAAACTGTCACAATATTTAAACCATCTGTTGTATATTCAATTACAATAGCTAACCACCATGTTTTTTAGAAGTAATTGGCAGTTCCGTCATTTGGAGTTCGTTACAAAACATGATCAAATCGAACTTAGATATATAAAATTAGTGTCCTTAATGGGTTCTTAACGGAACTCAACTTACATATAACATTAGAATGCATCCTGGCTATGCCTCATTTATGTGAAGTTTCTAAAGAGAGATCTCTGCTGGCCACATACCTGTTGATAAGTATTATTTTTTTATTAAACCTGATTGTACTTAAATTATTTTATTAATTCAATAATTCAAGATCGTTTCATTTTTTTTAAAGTGAGTATTGTGGTTTTTAAAATCATTAGTGCTATAATACATATAAGTAAAAGTATCTTCCACTGATTAACCATACATAACAACTGTACAATTAACTTTTTATTTTTATTGATGCAATTCCTATGCATTACTCAAAAACTGCTGCATGAGGCATAATTAGACAATAAAAAAGATTATTACATCTCTTTTTCTGTCTAACCATTTTGGGACTAAATCAATGCTATGACCCATAATTAAAATATATCTTGCATGAAGAAAGAAAATAAGGCAAGAAAAAAATTCCCAGAAGAATTTAAAACTTTACTCACAGATTTTCCTACAAGAATAACTCATGTAAAAGTCTGCTTTAATTACCTGGCAACGCAATTCTGATTTGGTTGGAGTGGCTAGCAGAAATCGGACAAATTCCTTTCGAGATATTGGTGAATGATCTTCTGGTGGTTGAGAATTCTTGAAAAGCATATTGACAGATCAGTGGAGCATTTTGGGAGATAGCTACAATACATGTAATACTTGGCTAATGTAAAAAGAGCCTTACCTTTATTGCCACTTCTAGGTGTTCAATCAATGAGTCAATACCAAAAAATCTTGCTTCTTCTAACACACCTATCATAATAAAAACAATTTGACTTTTATAGACTATTCATTTTAATATTTATAGAATCATTTATAAAAAAATTCTATAAAGTTAAATTCTCACAACAGAAGTGAAATACAAGTAGGCTATCCATCAGTATAGAAGAAAAATAACTAATGTTTAGAACATATATATGTATATATAGAATATTTTAAAATATTTGTAAACAAAGTTTTTCTAAATAGTTTACATACAGTAAAAGACTCATGAATTAGAATGAAAGCTTTCCATATTACAAAATTATTTCTGAAAATTAAATAAGCCACAGTCAAAAAAATCCTAACATCACACATTCCTAAAATAACTGACATAGTGATTTGTAAGCCCAATAATAAATGATTAGTTCACCTAATCTTAACATTTCATTGACTTTTTAAAAAAAATTTATTTATTTTTGGCTGCATTGGGTTTTCGTTGCTGCGTGCAGGCTTCCTCTAGTTGCGGTGAGCAGGGACTACTCTTCGTTGCAATATGCTGGCTTCTCACTGCAGTGGTGTCTCTTGTTGTGGAGCATGGGCTCTAAGAGTGCTCAGTAGTTGTGGCACATGGGCTCAGTAGTTGTGGCACACAGGCTTAGTTGCTCCGTGGCATGTGGGATCTTCCTGGCCCAGGGCTCAAACCCGTGTCCCCTGCATTGGCAGGCAGGTTCTTAACCACTGCTCCACCATGGAAGGCCTTCATTGACTTTTTTTTTTTTAATATATTTAACACAGTCACAGTACCACAGTACTTTTTTTTTTTTTTTTAGATAAATTTATTTAATTTATTTATTTTTGGCTGTGATGGATCTTTGTTGCTGTGTGCGGGCTTTCTCTAGTTGCTACGAGTGGGGGTTACTCTTTGTTGTGGTGCATGGACTTCTCATTGCGGTGGCTTCTCTTGTTGTGGAGCACAGGCTCTAGGCACGTGGGCTTCAATAGTTGTGGTTTGCAGGCTGTAGAGTGCAGCCTCAGTAGTTGTGGCGCATGGGCTTCGATGCTCCGCAGCATGTGGGATCTTCCTGGACCAGGGCTCGAACCTGTGTCCCCTGAATTGGCAGGTGGATTCCTAACCACTGCGCCACCAGGGAAGCCCCTTGAGTTTGTGAATGAAGCAGATCTGAATCAGTTTGTCAGAGATCTTTTAGTTACTGAATCAGAATATTACAGAAGTGTATAAATGTAAGAGAGCTTCAAAACAAAAGTCAGCAGTATAATTCAGAAACCTTTCTTATAGGAGAATCAATTTTAAATAAAGGATTTCCAGGGGGCTCACACAAGATGGCAGAAGAGAAGGATGTGGAGCTCACCTCCTCCCACAAATACATCAAATATACATCTACATCTGGAATATTTCTCACAGAATACCCTCTGAATGCTGGCAGAATATCTCAAACACCCGAAATCGCATGAAAGATCTCCTCATAACCAGGTAGTATAAGAATAAAAAAAAAAAAAAGGCATTGGGATGGGACTTGCACATCTGGGAGGGAGTTGTGAAAGAGAAAAGTTTCCCACAACCTGGAAAGCCTCTTCACAGGTGGGGAGATCAGCCAGGACAGAAATGGAGCTTTAGAGGCTCAAAGCAAGTGCAGCAGCCAGTTTATGGCAGGCAGATCAGAAAGAGACCTGCACAGATGGTCTGGGTCACTGCCCTGTGCTCCCCAGCCTGAGATGTGCAACTGCTGGTGTGGGCGGGAGCTCAGTTCTGAAACTTGGGTTTCAGAGGACAGACCCAGGGAGAGGACCAGGGTTGGCTGCTCAGAGAAAGCCTGAAGGGGCTGGAGCATGGTATGGGCTGCAACCAGGGGTGTATGTAGAAGAAGCCCAGGCCCACCATAGAAGCAAAGCCCTTTTGTTAAGGAGCGTGGAAGGGAGGGACAGGCCTGCCATAGCAGCCTCTTTCTCCACACGCTTTCAGCTGATTCAGCGCTACCTGTAGGAGCTCTGGGAGCATGCCAGCGGGCTGCCCACATGCAGAGGCGGGGCTGAAATCTGAGCCCTCTGCCCACTGCTGTGCAGATCTACCCCACAGCCACTGGCTTTGTATACTCAGCGCCTGCAGGACATCCAAGTGGAAAATGGGTGCTCCCGTGGCTGGGACCAGTCTGGCCTTAGCAGCTATGTGGTTTGTGGGTGCATGCATGCAGAGGCTGGGCTGGAGTCTGTGCTGCTTCAATAGCTCCAACAGCAGGTTCAGGTGTGTGACTACTGTGGTCTTGCTACCTCACTTCAGTGGATCATTGCCAACAGACCTATGCTGGTGACTTTGTGAACACAGCGCCTGAGGGACACCAGGGCTTACTGCCTGCATTCTCACGGTTGAGGCGGGACCGAGCACAGTGCCAACAACAGTGTACTTTGTGAGCCCACACAATGGGTGACGGGTGACAGCACAGAACGCACTCCCTGGTGGAGAGCTCTGGAGGAGGAATACTCAGGGGCTCCTCTCCCTGGGCATACTCCAATCCCAACTACCTCACACCACAGCTCAGAAACAGATCTGGGGGCTTCTACTGCAGTAACTAGGGAGCAGACCCTGCCACTGAGAGGGCTGTGACAACCACAGAGCCAAGAGGAGGCCCCACTCAACATCCAGTGTAGCCTTTGGTCACCACAACATCAGTCACACCCTCTATCAAGGGGATAATGGCCAGCACACACTGAGGAAAGAGGTGGCAGGTATACATCCGGAAAACAGACCTTGCACCAAAAATGATAAACCCACACAAGCTACACAGGGACACTTCCACATACTAATAGCCCTCCAAGACCACAGTAGATAATTGTTTGTCGTAAACTTATAGAGTAAGAGAAATATAAGTAAAATGAAGAAGCAGAGAGACCACTCCCAGAAAACATCAAGAGAATTCCCCGGAAAGAACAAACAATGAAACAGATCTGCTCAGTCTAACAGACATTGAGTTAAAAAAAAACATAAAGAAAATATTGAAGGAACTAAGAAAGGTTATCAATGCAAACGTAGATTACTGTAAAAAGGAACGAGAAAGTGTAAAGAGGAGCCAAGGAAAATGAGAAAACTCATTCGCCGAGATGAAAGCTGAACTAAAGGCAATGAATAACAGGTTGAATAATGCAGAAGAATAAATAAGTGATGTGGAAGACGGAACAATGGAAATCCCCCAGTCAGAACAGCAGACAGAAAGCCAAATGGAAAAAAAAAAAAATTGAAAGCAATTTAAAAGACCTATGGGATAATGTAAAGTGTACCAATCTACACATAACAGGCATCCCAGAAGGAGAAGAAAGAGAAAAGGGAATTGAAAATGTATTTGAAGAAATTATGGCTGAAAACATCCCAAACTTAAAGAAGGAAACAGATACATAAGTATAGGAAGTACAGAGGGTTACAAACAAGATGAACCCAAACAGATCTATACCAAGATATACTATAATTAAAATGGTAAAAGTTAAAGAGAGGATTCTAAAGGCAGCAAGAGAAAAAACAAAGGGATAATTACAAGGGAACCCCCCCCATAAGGCTATCAGCTGATTTCTTTACAGCAATGTTGCAGGCCACAAACGAGCTGCAAGATACATTCAAAGTACTTAAAGGGAAAAATCTGCAACCTAGGATACTCTACCCAGCTAGATCAACACTTAGAATAGAAGGAGAGAGAAAGAATTTCTCAGACAAGCAAAAACTAAAGGAATAGAGCAATACTAAATCTATCTCTAAAATAAATATTGAAAGGTCTTTTCTAAGTAGAAAAGAAGTAAGAATCTACAGGAAAGAGAAAATCACAATTGGAAAGTAAATCACATAAATAAGCCAGGATGCAGATTTTTAAAAAATAATAAAATAATTTTTTTGTGAAAGTGATGATAACCACAATGAACACCAAAAGGAGAAACATGAAGATGTAAAAGAGGACATCAAAATCATAAAAAATGGGGGAAGAGAGTAAGACAATGTAGGTTATCTTTTAGAATGTGTTTGAGGTTATACCACTATAGATTCTAAAGCAAGTACATATAGGAAGGGGTTAACATACCTGAAAAACAGGGTGACCCCACATCAAAGACATACAATAGATGCACAAAAACAAAAGGAAGAGAACACAAGCATAATACAAAAGGAAATCATCAAACGATGAAAGGAAAAAGAAGAAAAAGGAACAAAGAATACAAAAATCAACTGGGAAACAAGCTCTACAATAGCAATACTTATCTATCAAGTTACCTTAAATGTCAATGGACTAGATGCTCCAATCAAAAGACACAAAGTGGCAGAGTGGATTGAAAAAACAAGAGCCTACAGAAGATGGCAGTGGGGCAGGAGGCAGAGTTCACGTCTCCCCACAACTAAGGCGCCTGCCAGATGCTGGTGGGGAACCTCAATGCCCAAGGAGACAGGAGGAACCCCCGAGTGACCGGGTAGGACATGGTGGGAATGAGGGGGGAGGAGAAGTGGAGGCCGGACAGGACCGGCGCCCCTGAGGGGTGACTGGGAAGGCGGAGGAGGGGTTCCCACGCCTGGAGGGACCCTCAGGGGCTCGGAGAAGCAGGTGTTTCCCCTGCCCAATTGGCCAGGAAGCGTGCAGGGCTCCCGGGCTGGGTCCTCGACCCTCCAAAGCCCCCTCTGGGCCATGTTGTTTCTAGGGGCGTAGGAGGGAGGTGGGGCTGGTGAAGGGGAGAGACGGATGGGGGAGGGGCCCTCTGTGATAGGAGGACCAGGGGAGGCACGGAGGTTGTTTCACCTACTCACTTGTGCCTGGAAAGCCTACTGGGCTGTCGGGCCTGGTCCTCCATTTTCCTGGGCCCCCTTCTCTCCCGGGCCCCCTCTGGCCTCACGGGTCCTAGGAGCATGGGAGGGAGAAGGGGGAAAGAGGAGAGGTGGACAGTGGTGGGGGGAACCCTCAAGGACTGGAGGATCGGGGAGGTGTGGCGGGTGTTTCCCCAGACCACTCAGCCCAGGAGACCTGCTGGGGTCCCACGTCAGGTCCCCCACCCTGCGAGGCCCCCGCTGCGCCACGCTGGTCCTGGGAGCGTAGGAGGGAGGGAGGAGGTGGGAAGGGGAGGAGAGGCGGACAGGATGAGGGGACGTTCCGGGGCCAGAGGATCAGGGAAAGCAACCCAGGCGTTTCCCCTGCCCACTCAGCTCTAGGAAGCCTGTTGGGCTTCCGGGTTTGGTCCCTTGCCTTCTGGAGCCACCTCTAGCCACGTGGGTGCTGTGAACATGGGAGGGCGAAGAAGAGAGGCCAATGGGGAGGGGCCCTCTGGGACTTCTCCCGCCCACTTGGGATCAGTGAGCATGCTGGGGTCCTGGACCTGGTCATCTGCCCTCCAGGGCCAGAGGCACTCCTGGGCCCCTCCTGCTGTGTTGAGTCTAAGACCCTGCCCCAGGGCCTTTTGTGGCCCTGTGGGTCCTAAGCATAGGCCCCATCCAACACCTAATCCCCACCCCTACCTAAGCCCCACCCTCCACAGCCAAGGCCTTTTCTGGCTTTCTTCTCCCTCCCTCTTTATTACAACTGTGGTTCTGTTTTACCTTCCAGTTGTTGTTTCATCTATATTTTTATTTTTTTATTTTTTACTTATTAAAAAAAATTTTTTTTTTTGAGGTACGCGGGCCTCTCACTGTTATGGCCTCTCCCGTGGCGGAGCACAGGCTCCGGACGCACAGGCTCAGCAGCCATGGCTCACAGGCCCAGTAGTTCCGCGGCATGTGGGATCTTCCCGGACTGGGGCACGAACTCGTGTCCCCTGCATCGGCAGGCGGACTCTCAACCACTGTGCCACCAGGGAAGCCCCTTTATTTTTTAATTCTTTCTAAGATGGCTGTTAGTTTTCTAATCTTGTTATTTACTCTTTCTTACTGTTCTGCTCCTTTTTTTCTTTTGTCTTTTGGGCGCCTCACACGGCTTGCAAGATCTTGGTTCACGAGCTGGGGGTCGGGCCAGAGTTCCTGTAGTGGGAGCTCCGAGTCTGAACCACTGGACTAACAGAGAACCTCAGACCCCAGGGAATATTCATAGGAGTGAGGTCTCCCAGAGGTCCTCATCTCAGGACGAAGACTCAGCTCTACCCAACAGCCTACAAATGCCAGTGCTGGAAGCCTCAGGCCAAACAACCAGTAAGACGGGAACACAATCGCACCCATCAAAAAAACCCAAAGAAACAAAATGAGTTGACAAAAAATTATGTCACAGATGAAGAAGCAAGGTAAAAACCTACAAGACCAAATAAATGAAGAGGAAATATGCAACCTACCTCAAAAAGAATTCACAGTAATGATAGTAAAGATGATCCAGAATCTCGGAAATAGAGTTGGAGGCACACATTGAGAAAATACAAGAAATGTTTAGCTAGAGATGGAGAACGAGGGGAAGATGGCGGAAGAGTAAGACGCGGAGATCACCTTCCTCTCCACAGATACATCAGAAATACATCTACACATAGAACAACTCCTACAGAACACCTACTGAACGCTGGCAGAAGACCTCAGACCTCCCAAAAGGCAAGAAACTCCCCATGTACCTGGGTAGGGCAAAAGAAAAAGAATAAACAGAGACAAAAGGATAGGGACGGTACCTGCACCAGTGGGAGGGAGCCGTGAAGGAGGAAAGGTTTCCACACACTAGGAGCCCCTTCGCGGGCGGAGACTGCGGGTGGCGGAGGGGGGAGCTTCGGGGCCGCGGAGGACAGCACAGCCACAGGGATGCGGAGGGCAAAGTGAAGAGATTCCCGCACAGAGGATCGGGGCCGACCAGCACTCGCCAGCCCGAGAGGCTTGTCTGCTCCCCCGCCGGGGCGGGCGGGGCTGGAAGCTGAGTCTCGGGCTTCAGTCGGAGCACAGGGAGAGGACTGGGGTTGGCGGTGTGAACACAGCCTGCAGGGGGTTAGTGCGCCATGGCTAGCCGGGAGGGAGTCTGGGGAAAAGTCTGGACCTGCCGAAGAGGCAGGAGACTTTTTCTTCCCTCTTTGTTTCCTGGTGCACGAGAAGAGGGGATTAAGAGCGGTGCTTAAAGGAGCTCCAGAGATGGGTGCGAGCCGCGGCTAAAAGTGCGGACCCCAGAGTTGGGCATAAGACGCTAAGGCTGCTGCTGCCGCTACCAAGAAGCCTGTGTGCGAGCACAAGTCACTATCCACATCCCCCTTCCGGGGAGCCAGTGCAGCCCGCCACTGCCAGGGTCCCGGGATACAGGGACAACTTCCCCGGGAGAACGTACGGCGAGCCTCAGGCTGGTGCAACGTCACGCCGGCCTCTGCCGCCACAGGCTCGCCCCGCACTCCGTACCCTTCCCTCCCCCTGGCTTCAGTGAGCCAGAGTCCCCGCAGCAGCTGCTCCTTTAACCCCGTCCTGTCTGAGTGAAGAACAGACGACCTCCGGCGACCTACACACAGAGGTGGGGCCAAATCCAAAACTGAGACCCGGGAGCTGTGAGAACAAAGAAGAGAAAGGGAAATCTCTCCCAGCAGGCTCAGAAGCAGCGGATTAAAGCTCCACAATCAACTTGATGTACCCTGCATGTGTGGAATACATGAATAGACAACGAATCATCCCAAATTGAAGAGGTGGACTTTGAGAGCAAGATCTATGATTTTTTCCCCTTTTCCTCTTTTTGTGAGTCTGTATGTGTATGCTTCTGTGTGAGATTTTGTCTGTATAGCTTTGCTTCCACCATTTCTCCTAGGGGTCTATCCATCCGTTTTTTTCCTTAATAATTAATTTTTATTTTAATAACTTTATTTTATCTTACTTTATATTACTTTATCTTCTTTCTTTCTTTTCTTCCTTCCTTCCCTCCCTCCCTCCTTCCTTTCTTTCTCTCTTTCTCTCTCTCTCTCCCTCTCCCTCCCTCTCCGTCTCCCTCCCTCCCTCCCTCTCTCTCTCTCTCTCCTACTAATTATTTCTTTCTACTTTTTCTCCCTTTTCTTCTGAGCCATGTGGATGAAAGGCTCTTTGTGCTGCAGCCAGGAGTCACTGCTGTGCCTCTTTGGTGAGGGAGCCAACTTCAGGACACTAGTCCACAAGAGACTTCCCAGCTCCACATAATATCAAAGGGCAAAAATCTCCCGGAGATCTCCATCTCAACACCAGCACCCAGCTTCACTCAACGACCAGCAAGCTACAGTGCTGGACACCCTATGCCAAACAACTAGCAAGACAGGAACACAACCCCAGCCATTAGCAGAGACACAGCCTAAAATCATAATAAGTCCAAAGACAACCCAAAACACACCACCAGACGTGGACCTGCCCACCAGAAAGACAAGATCCAGCCTCATACACCAGAACACAGGCACTAGTCCCGTCCACCAGGAAGCCTACCTATACAACCCACAGAACCAACCTTAGCCACTGGGGACAGACACCAAAAACAACGGGAACTACGAACCTGCAGCCTGAAAAAGGAGACCCCAAACACAGTAAGATAAGCAAAATGAGAAGACAGAAAAACACACAGCAGGTGAAGGAGCAAGATAAAAACCCACCAGACCTAACAAATGAGGAGGAAATAGGCAGTCTACCTGAAAAAGAATTCAGAATAATGACAGTAAAGATGATCCATAAACTTGGAAATAGAATAGACAAAATGCAGGAAAAATTCAATAAGGACCCAGAAGAACTAAAGATGAAACAAGCAACGATGAACAACACAATAAATGAAATTAAAAATACTCTAGATGGGATCAATAGCAGAATAACTGAGGCAGAAGAACAGATAAGTGACCTGGAAGATAAAGTAGTGGAAATAACTACTGCAGAGCAGAATAAAGAAAAAAGAATGAAAAGAACTGAGGACAGTCTCAGAGACCTCTGGGACAACATTAAACGCACCAACATTCGAATTATAGGGGTTCCAGAAGAAGAGAAAAAGAAAGGGACTAAGAAAATATTTGAAGAGATTATAGTTGAAAACTTCCCTAATATGGGAAAGGAAATAGTTAATCAAGTCCAGGAAGCACAGAGAGTCCCATACAGGATAAATCCAAGGAGAAATATATACCAAGACACATATTAATCAAACTGTCAAAAATTAAATACAAAGAAAACATATTAAAAGCAGCAAGGGAAAAACAACAAATAACACACAAGGGAATCACCATAAGGTTAACAGCTGATCTTTCAGCAGAAACTCTGCAAGCCAGAAGGGACTGGCAGGACATACTTAAAGTGATGAAGGAGAAAAACCTGCAACCAAGATTACTCTACCCAGCAAGGATCTCATTCAGATTTGATGGAGAAATTAAAACCTTTACAGACAAGCAAAAGCTGAGAGTTCAGCACCACCAAACCAGCTTTACAACAAATGCTAAAGGAACTTCTCAAGGCAAGAAACACAACAGAAGGAAAAGACCTACAATAACGATCCCAAAACAGTTAAGAAAATGGGAATAGGAACATACATATCACTAATTACCTGAAATGTAAATGGACTAAATGCTCCCACCAAAAGACACAGATTGGCTGAATGGATACAAAAACAAGAAGTATATATATGCTGTCTACAAGAGACCCACTTCAGACCTAGAGACACATACAGACTGAAAGTAAGGGGATGGAAAAAGATATTCCATGCAAATGGAAACCAAAAGAAAGCTGGAGTAGCAATTCTCATATCAGACAAAATAGACTTTAAAATAAAGAGTAACAGAAGAGACAAAGAAGGACACTACATAATGATCAAGGGATCAATCCAGGAAGAAGATATAACAATTGTAAATATTTATGCACCCAACATAGGAGCACCTCAGTACATAAGGCAAATACTAACAGCCATAAAAGGGGAAATTGACAGTAACACATTCAAAGTACAGGACTTTAACACTTTCACCAATGGACAGATCATCCAAAATGAAAATAAATAAGGAAACACAAGCTTTAAATGATACATTAAACAAGATGTACTTAATTGATATTTATAGGACATTCCATCCAAAAACAACAGAATACACATTTTTCTCAAGTGCTCATGGAACGTTCTCCAGGATAGAACATATCTTGGGTCACATATCAAGCATTGGTAAATTTAAGAAAACTGAAATCGTATCAAGTATCTTATCTGACCACAGTGCTATGAGACTAGATACCAATTACAGGAAAAGACCTGAAAAAATACAAACACATGGAGGCTAAACAATACACTACTTAATAATGAAGTGATCACTGAAGAAATCAAAGAGGAAATCAAAAAATACCTAGAAACAAATGACAATGGAGACACGACGACCCAAAACCTATGGGATGCAGCAAAAGCAGTTCTAAGAGGGAAGCTTATAGGAATATAATCCTACCGTAAGAAAAAGGAAACATCTCGAATAAACACCCTAACCTTGCACCTAAAGCAATTAGAGAAAGAAAAACAAAAAAACCCCAAAGTTAGCAGAAGGAAAGAAATCATAAACATCAGATCAGAAATAAATGAAAAAGAAATGAAGGAAACGATAGCAAAGATCAATAAAACTAAAAGCTGGTTCTTTGAGAAGATAAACAAAATTGATAAACCATTAGCCAGACTCATCAAGTAAAAAAGGGAGAAGACACAAATCAACAGAATTAGAAATGAAAAAGAAGTAACAACTGACGCTGCAGAAATACAAAACATCATGAGAGATTACTAAAAGCAACGCTATGCCAATAAAATGAACAACCTGTAAGAAATGGACAAATTCATAGAAATGCACAACCTGCCAAGACTGAATCAGGAAGAAATAGAAAATATGAACAGACCAATCACCAGCACTGAAATTGAAACTGTGATTAAAAATCTTCCAACAAACAAAAGCCCAGGACCAGATGGCTTCACAGGTGAACTCTATCAAACATTTAGAGAAGAGCTAACACCTATCCTTCTCAAACTCTTCCAAAATATAGCAGAGGGAGGAACACTCCCAAACTCATTCTACGAGGCCACCATCACCTGATACCAAAACCAGACAAGGATGTCACAAAGAAAGAAGACTACAGGCCAATATCACTGATGAACATAGATGCAAAAATCCTCAACAAAATACTAGCAAACAGAATCCAACAGCACATTAGAAGGATCATACACCATGATCAAGTGGGGTTTATTCCAGGAATGCAAGGGTTCTTCAATATACGCAAATCAATCAATGTGATACACCATATTAACAAGTTGAAGGAGAAAAACCATATGATCATCTCAATAGATGCGGAGAAAGCTTTCGACAAAATTCAACACCCATTTATAATAAAAACCCTGCAGAAAGTAGGCACAGAGGGAACTTTCCTCAACAGGATAAAAACCATGTATGACAAACCCACAGCCAACATCGTCCTCAATGGTGAAAAACTGAAAGCATTTCCACTAAGATCAGGAACAAGACAAGGTTGCCCACTCTCACCACTCTTATTCAACATAGTTTTGGAAGTTTTAGCCACAGCAATCAGAGAAGAAAAGGAAATAAAAGGAATCCAAATCGGAAAAGAAGAAGTAAAGCTGTCACTGTTTGCAGATGACATGATACTATACATAGAGAATCCTGAAGATGCTACCAGAAAACTACTAGAGCTAATCAATGAATTTGGTAAAGTAGCAGGATACAAAATTAATGCACAGAAATCTCTGGCATTCCTATACACTAATGATGAAAAATCTGAAAGTGAAATCAAGAAAACACTCCCATTTACCACTGCAACAAAAAGAATAAAATATCTAGGAATAAACCTACCTAAGGAGACAAAAGACCTGTATGCAGAAAATTGTAAGACACTGATGAA
Source organism: Hyperoodon ampullatus (assembly GCF_949752795.1). NCBI lineage: Eukaryota > Metazoa > Chordata > Mammalia > Artiodactyla > Ziphiidae > Hyperoodon > Hyperoodon ampullatus. Next base: position 115,795,007 of record NC_136919.1, read on the forward strand.
AGAAATTAAAGATGATACAAATAGATGGAGAGATGTACCATGTTCTTGGATTGGAAGAATCAACATTGTGAAAATGACTCTACTACCCAAAGCAATCTACAGATTCAATGCATTCCCTATCAAACTACCACTGGCATTTTTCACAGAACTAAAACAAAAAATTTCACAATTTCTATGGAAACACAAAACACCCCGGATAGCCAATGCAATCTTGAGAACAAAAAACGGAGCTGGAGGAATCAGGCTCCCTGACTTCAGACTATACTACAAAGCTACAGTAATCAAGACAGTATGGTACTGGCACAAAAACAGAAAGATAGATCAATGGCACAGGATAGAAAGCCCAGAGATAAACCCATGCACATATGGTCACCTTATCTTTGATAAAGGAGGCAGGAATGTACAGTGGAGAAAGGACAGCCTCTTCAATAAGTGCTGCTGGGAAAACTGGACAGGTACATGTGAGAGTAGGAGATTAGATCACTCCCTAACACCATACACAAAAAAAAGCTCAAAATGGATTAAAGGCCTAAATGTAAGGCCAGAAACTATCAAACTCTTAGAGGAAAACATAGGCAGAACACTCTATGACATAAATCACAGCAGCATCCTTTTTGACCCACCTCCTAGAGAAATGGAAATAAAAATAAAAATAAACAAGTGGGACCTAATGAAACTTAAAAGTTTTTGCACAGCAAAGGAAACCATAAAGAAGACCAACACAACCCTCAGAATGGGAGAAAATATTTGCAAATGAAGCAACTGACAAAGGATTAATCTCCAAAATTTATAAGCAGCTCATGCAGCTCAATAGCAAAAAAACAAACAACCCAATCCAAAAATGGGCAGAAGACCTAAATAGACATTTCTCCAAAGAAGATATACAGACTGCCAACAAACACATGAAGGAATGCTCAACATCATTAATCATTAGAGAAATGCAAATCAAAACTACAATGAGATATCATCTCACACCAGTCAGAATGGCCATCATCAAAAAACCTAGAAACAATAAATGCTGGAGAGGGTGTGGAGAAAAGGGAACCCTCTTGCACTGCTGGTGGGAATGTGAATTGGTACAGCTACTATGGAGAACAGTATGGAGGTTCCTTAAAAAACTACAAATAGAACTACCATATGACCCAGCAATCCCACTACTGGGCATATACCATAAACCATAATTCAAAACCCATAAATTCAAAAAGAGTCATGTACCAAAATGTTCATTGCAGCTGTATTTACAATAGCCAGGAGATGGAAACAACCTAAGTGTCCATCATCAGATGAATGGATAAAGAAGATGTGGCACATATATACAATGGAATATTACTCAGCCATAAAAAGAAACGAAATTGAGCTATTTGTAATGAGGTGGATGGATCTAGAGTCTGTCATACAGGGTGCAGTAAGTCAGAAAGAGAAAGACAAATACCATATGCTAACACATATATATGGAATTTAAGGAAAAAAATGTTATGAAGAACCTAGGGGTAAGACAGGAATAGACACAGACGTACTAGAGAATGGACTTGAGGATATGGGGAGGGGGAAGGGTAAGCTGGGGCAAAGTGAGAGAGAGGCATGGATATATATACACTACCAGACGTAAAATAGCTAGCTAGTGGGAAGCAGCCACATAGCAGAGGGAGATCAGCTCGGTGCTTTGTGACCACTTAGAGGGGTGGGATAGGGAGGGTGGGAGGGAGGTAGACGCAAGAGGGAAGAGATATGGGGACATATGTATATGTATAACTGATTCACTTTGTTATAAAGCAGAAACTAACACACCATTGTGAAGCAATTATACTCCAATAAAGATGCAAAAGAAAAAAAAAAGAAATGTTTAACAAAGATCCAGAAGAACTAAAGCACAAACAAACAGAGATGAACAATGCAATAACTGAAATGAAAAATACACTAGAAGGAATCAATAACAGAATAGCTGAGGCAGAAGAACGAATGAGTGAGCTGGAAGACGGAATGGTGGCAATAACTACGGAGGAGCAGAATGAAGAAAAAAGAATGAAGAGAATTGAAGACAATATTAGAAACCTCCGGGACAACACTATACACACCAACATTCAAATTATAGGGCCCCCAGATGAAGAAGAGAAAAAGAAAGAGTCTGAGAAAACATTTGAAGAGATTATAGTTGAAAAATTCCTTAACATGGGAAAGGAAATAGTCACTGAAGTCCCGGAAGTGCAGAGACTCCCATACAGGAAAAACCAGAGAAGAAACACACCAAGACACATATTAATCAAACTAACAAAAATTAAATTCAAAGAAAAAATATTAAAAGCAGCAAGGGAAAAACAAAAAATAACATGCAAAGGAATCCTCATAAGGTTACCAGCTTATTTTTCAGCAGAAACTCTGCAGACAAGAAGGGAGTGGCAGGATATACTTAAAATGATGAAAGAGAAAAACCTAAAACCAAGATTACTTTACCTAGCAAGCATCTCATTCAGATTTGACAGAGAAATCAAAAGCTTTACAGACAAGCAAAAGCTAAGAGAATTCAGCACCACCAAACCAGCTTCATAACAAATGCTAAAGAAAATTCTCTAGGTGGAAACACAAGAGAAGAAAAAGACCCACAAAAACAAACCCAAAACAATTAAGAAAATGGTAATAGGAACATACATATTCATAATAACCTTGGATGTAAATGGATTAAATGCCCAAACAAAAAGACAGAGACTGGCTGAATGGATACAAAAACAAGACCCATCTATATGCTGTCTACAAGAGACCCACTTCAGACCTGGGGACACATACAGACTGAAAGTGAAGGGATGGAAAAAGATACTCCATGCAAATGGAAATCAAAAGAAAGCCGGAGTAGCAATACTTCTATCAGATACAATAGACCTTAAAATAAAGACTGTTACAAGAGATAAGATACTACATAATGATTAAGGGATCAATCCAAGAAGATGTAACAATTATAAATATTTATGCACCCAACATAGGAGCACCTCAATACATAAGACAAATGCTAACAGACATAAAAGAGGAAATCTACAGTAACACAATAATGGTAGGAGACTTTAACACCCACTTTCACGAATGGACAGATCAATGCAAATGAAAATAAATAAGGAAAAACAAGCTTTAAATGACACAACACACCGGATAGATTTGATTGATATCTATAGGGCTTTCCACCTGAAAGTGGCAGAATACACTTTCTTCTCAAGTGCACATGGAACATTCTCCAGGACAGATCACACCTTGGGTCACAAATCAAGCCTAGGAAAATTTAAGAAAACTGAAATCATATCAAGCATCTTTTCTGACCCCGTGCTATGAGACTGGAAATCAATTACATGAAAAAAACTGTAAAAAACACAAATACATGGAGACTAAACAGTGTGCTACTAAATAACCAAGAGATCACTGAAGAAATCCAAGAAGAAATAAACAAATGCATAGAAACAAATGACAACGAAAACATGATGACCCAAAACCTATGGGATGCAGAAAAGCAGTTCTAAGAGGGAAGTTTATAGCAATTCAATCTCACCTAAAGAAAGAAAAAAACAAACGATCTAACCTTACACCTAAAGCAACTAGAGAAAGAAGAACAAAGAAAACTCAAAGTCAGTAGAAGGAAAGAAACCATAAAGATCAGAGCAGAAATAAATGAAATAGAAAAAAAGAAAACAATAGCAACAATAAATAAAATAAAAGTTGGTTCTTTGAGAAGATAAACAAAATTGATTAACCCTTAGCCAGACTCATCAAGCAAAAAAAAGGGAGAGGATGCAAATCAGTAAAATTAGAAATGAAAAAGGAGAAATCACAACTGACACTGCAGAAATACAAAGGATTGTAAGAGACTACTACAAACAATTATATGCCAACAAAATGGACAACCACAAAGAAATGGGCAAATTCTTGGAAAGGTACAATTTTCTAAGACTGAACCAGGTAGAATCAGAAAATATAAACACACCTATCACAAGTAATTATGAAACTGTAATTAAAAATCTTCCAACGGGGCTTCCCTGGTGGCACTGCGGTTAAGAATCTGCCTGCTAACGCAGGGGACACAGGTTCAAGCCCTGGCCCGGGAAGATTCCACATGCTGCAGAGCAACTAAGCCCGTGCATCACAACTACTGAGCCCACGTGCCACAATTACTGAAGCCCGCGCACCTAGAGCCCATGCTCCGCAACAAGAGAAGCCACCGCAATGAGAAGCCCGTGCACCACAACAAAGAGTAACCCCCGCTCGCCGCAACTAGAGAAAGCCCACACGCAGCAACGAAGACCCAGAGCAGCCAAAAATAAATAAATAAAATAAATTTTTTAAAAAATTATAAAAACAACAAACAAACTAACAACAAAATCCCTTAGCGTCCTTACTGATGAAATCTAAATCTATTTAGAATCTAAAATTGGAATGTATGGGGCAGATATATACCTGAAAGACTATCTACCTGTGTAGATATATGAGTGTATATTTACACTCATATGCATGTAAAAACATTTAGTTTTAAAAATGGAAAAGATACTTTTACTTTATGAAAATATACATTACTAAGCAAGTGAAAAGAAAATACAAATCCTAAAAAGTGTGAGGAATTACACTGATAACTCACCCAACAAATTAATCCCATCGTTTACAATGAGCTGTCCATGACGCAAGTAGTTCAAAATGGGTTCAAAGTACTCAGGACTTCGGTCAATTAAGAAAGCTCCTCTATGATCTTGCTTATTTCCCCATACACCTGTGGGACCATTAAAATGAAGGAAGCCCCCCATAAACAAAAAACAAAGTTAGAAATTTATAGAAGGAAAATTGCATAACATACAAGTTTTTACTCTTGTAAAAATTATTACTGATTCCATTAAAAAGTACAGAACGACAGGAGTTATAAAGTCAATACAACTACAAACACATCACACAAAATGTGATCTCACTGCACTCACCTTTGTCCTTAAACATGTGGGCCAGCATACTGTCAGGTTCTTTATTCACTAAAGTGCTCCTAAGAATTCAGGGAAAAAAATTGATTTCTCCATTTGTCTTTATAAACAAACATATTTAAGTCAAGAGTATACTTGATCCCAGCTGCTCTCTCAAAAAGATGCATGCTATAACCTGGGAGGAGTGATGCTGGGAAACAAAAATGTGCAGTAAGTTGCCATTTATCAAAATCTCTTCTAATATGGCACTTCCTTTGATTTAAATATTGGTTTTGTTGCCTTTAATTTCAATGCTGATCTATCCTTCTAGCAAGCTACTGTATCACAATTTTCTTGATCGAAATTTACATTTTTCTTATGCCTTTAGTATAAGCAGTTGTAGTCTAAAAATTTCAATACTGTTAATTTTTTACTTGTGTTGCATGTATATTACTCAATATTTTAAAAGCATATTCTAAAAACAGTAAATTCATGCTTTTCATGCTTTCTCTGGAACGACTTGTGAACCATTTTCTACTCTTAGAAAAAATTTTCTAAATATTGGCTTCAAATCACATAGTATATTTAAGCAGCACTGGAATATCTTCTAAGGAAATCAGCAAACTGAAGGAAAGAACAAACAGTACATAGTACCCACTCAACACACACATACATGTGCACCTACCGTGTGGTTGTAAAGTACCGCCCTCCAACATTTAATGTTAGCCAGTCTGTGTGAGATCCTGACAACCCTTCCGGTACTTTAGAATCTGTCTGAGGGTCTAGAGATGACATGCAGAAAAAAATAAACATTAAGTTGGGGGGGTTTGGGGAAGATGACAATAGTATAATATTTTAAACTAAAACACACACATAAAAGCATGCCAGAGCTACTAGGAGAGCAAGCCCTATACCCACAGACAGTATCTAAAACAAAACTAGGTGATAAGGTATCCTGCCAACACCGACAACTAGAAGAGCAGCATGGCATCAGCATCCTTGACAGAAGAAGCATCCTTGACGGAAGAAGCATCCTTGACAGAAGAAGCATCCTTGACAGAAACAACAGGGTATGTGATGATCCTAAGAATTGCAAAGTAACCCATAAATACTCACTTCAAAACTCAGCAAGTCTACTTGAGAACAGCCAAATGGAAGTGGGAGGGGTGTGCCCACTCCAACCATGGGTGATTCAAGCAGTCTGCAGTAAGATCTGAAGAGGCTGAAAATGAACTCTCAAAACCCACCCAGCCAAAGCTCCCACCTAGGACAAAGTCCCACACTGAGGATAAGATGTTGGGAAAAGAATCCAAGTCGAACAGAACAGAGACAACAGAGACAAAAGGAAAAGGAGTCCAGAGAAAAGTCAAAAAAGGTCAAGCAGAACCAAAATATATTAGAAGGTGACTTCCATATTTTTTTTAATATTTCATAAAAACAACATGAAAGGGACACCTAGAGCCATGAAATTACAAAAACTTTCCTAATTCAGCTCCCTTCTCAAGTTAAGGAAAACTAATTTCATGTAAAAATGAGCAACAGAAAATCCCATACAAGATTATTAAAAGAATAGGAAGAATTACATCCCTATAGATAATGAAAATGTGCCAGATAATGAAAATGTTCCGGAAAGAAATGGCCACAAAATAGGTAAACTATAATATTCCAAATGTGCTAAAAGAAGTAAATAATACAAGGTATGAAAAAGCAACATAAACCAGAATCACAAAATTCAGAAATGAGGCAAGAGAACTAAGGAGAGAATTAGAAATAAAAACCATTTCAGAAATGAAGATTAAACTAGAAGAAACACAGGAGTGAAAGAACACCACAGATAATGCCTTAAGGAAAACAAAAATTGAAAAGAGGAAAGCTTTAAAAATCAAGAAGAAATGAAGAAAGAGATGAAAAGGATTTAACAGAAGATTTCAAATATAGAAGACAAGTGTAGAAGATCCAACACATATACAATAGGAGTCCTGAAAGGAGAAAATCAAAGCATGGTAACAAAATAAATACATAAAGTTCAAGAAAACTTATTCTGAATTAAAAAAAAAAAAAAAGATGTGAAACTACATATTGAAAGGGCCCACCACATATCTGAGAGATTCAACCCAGAACAGCTCAGAACACCCAGAAATAGTATACTAAAATTACTGTACTTTAAAGAAAAAGAATAATCCTTTGGGCGAGCTAGGAAAAATAATCACTTATGAAAGATCAGATTTTTTTTGACACCAAAACTCTATGTCAGAAAAAAATGCAGTAACATATTTAAGATATTTAAAGAAAAATAATGTGAACCAAGGATTTTTTAACAACTTAATTGAGGTATAACTGAAATACAATAAACTACATATCATTAAAGTTTGCAATTTGTTCAGTTCTGACATGATTTTATGACCAGTCAAACTGACTTTCAGGTATAGAAGCCACATGCAAGATGTCAGAGAATATAGTTCTCCCAAGTTCTTTATAAAGAATCTACTAGAGAACAAGTTTCAGACAACCACTCAAGGCATCAGTTTAAGGACTGGAGGAGTAAAACTAAGTGATGGTTTTAAGGGAGAGAGTATAGTATACAGTGGTGTGTGTGTATATGTGTGTATGTATATAGTATATAATAATAATATTTGACAATGGATAAACAATACGACTATTTTTTAAGGAAAGAAAGGAATGAGCATATTTAAAAAATGTTTAACTGCCTTTAGTAGTCACATTGGTATTCAAAGTATTGGGATTATTATTGAAACTTTTTTTTTTTTGTGGTACGCAGGCCTCTCACTGTTGTGGCCTCTCCTGTTGCGGAGCACAGGCTCCGGACGCGCAGGCTCAGCGGCCATGGCTCACGGGCCCAGCCGCTCCGCGGCATGTGGGATCTTCCCAGACCGGGGCACGAACCCGTGTCCCCTGCATCGGCAGGAGGACTCTCAACCACTGCGCCACCAGGGAAGCCCTATTATTGAAACTTTTATGTGTATTTTGTGTAGGATGAAGGAAATGAGTAATTATGTGACATTACAATTCCTTCACTCCCTATGTCCTTGGAAACCAGGATTACTGATATGCAAGAAAGGAGACAAAGATGTAAGATAGAAGATGTTAAATAAAAATCTTATAATACTAATATAAACCAAAGTATTAGTATGAATCCATGAGATATTTTATCTATTTATATGTTATATGTGATATAAAGCTTTATATAATATTTATTATATATGAATTTTATCCTCTAGCTAGCTATGTATTTCCAACTCTGTTCACCAAAAAGCCTACTAATCATGACGAACCCAGTAGCAGCAAGCCTCCCCAGCACCCAGGTTGGGTCTTGAAATGACATTTTCCACTAAAAGAAATCAAGGCTTCCAAGAAAAAAACCACTGATTTGGGTTTAGGACAAGAGAAGTATAAGATGAACACTTTGTTATTCCAGATAGTAAGGAAAAGACTAATGGGCTTGTGTTAAAAGAAGAAGGACATGAAGGGACTTCCACTGGCCAAAAGTAAAATAATCTAGGTAACGATAAATGCAGAGGATGAAAACATACCAAATACTTTTAACTCTGAAAGTTCATAACGATAAAACAAAAAACACTAATCAATCACTTTTTGTTTTGTTGTCTGTATGTATGCAATGAACCAATTAAGTGACCACTGCCTGCCAACCCACTGTTAGGCTAATGGATAAGAAAAGCTGAGAAAAATTTTTTGTTCAGTCTTAAGACAGAAACAGAGAAAATGCATTTACTTCTAAGTTGCTGTGTGATGATCTTGAGTACTACCTTCACTCACCAAATACAATTATTGTGAAGGCTTAAAGAAATATTTAAATATTCAGGGTGTGATTGTCTGGAACTAAATATATCAAATATTCGTTAAAGAACATTTATTTAAGCCTCAGGCTCTTTCCTTTGAGATATACACTGTATAAGCTTTCTTTGAAACTGAAGGGTAGTGTGTGTGTGTGTGGGGGGGGTGTGCGCACGTGTATGTGGTTGCTACCAAGTCATTTTTGACTGATTTAACTGCTGTGAATGACTGTCAAACATTACTTTTTCAAGCAATATATGCTTAAAAAATATGTAACATAAGAGATTTTGATTACTATCAAAGAGAAAATTTCAAAACAAAAGTTATAGTTCTAAAATCAAAACCACCCTATCATATCATAATTAATGAATATGTGCACATCCAGAGCCTTTTAACAGCACGTAAAAGGTGAGGTATCCATACTAAAATATGATCATCTAATTCAAGTTAGAAATTTACTTTCACACCCCCCCCAATGCAGAATCAAAAAAGGTATGAAGAGCTGAATACTGCTATAAGACACTTTTTAATGTTAAGCTTAGTAAAGCCATGTAAAATATTTGCCATTTCATCTTTATTTCGGCAGACAAAATTGGCTTTTAAGGAAGTCACTTACCAATAAATGGTTCTCCTTCACACACAAACAAAACATCATCATCCCTGGGGAAATCAAAATTTAAAAAGCCACCATCAAAATCCAGAAATCACATTAATTATCTGTTGACTAGAGGAACTATTCCTTAGAATAATGTAGAAGATCCGTTTTGCTATCTATGTGGCAAAGAAGTTGACCAAATTCCAGTGTGTTTTGTTTAAACCCAGGTTGTTTAAGCCTCTTCCTGCTCCAAAATTCTATGATCTGATGAGAATGGAATGAGGTGAACTAGACACTTGTCTTAAAGAGATAAATCTGCCGAGGGTACGTAAAAACCAAAACCAAAAAAAACCCACCAAAATCACTATTGTGGTGGATCACTGATGAATTAACTCTACTTAACATTCTATTTTATTTAGCAAGTTTTCACCAAAACAGGTCTCTGTGACGTTTATAAAATTCAAAGTGCTTAACCCCCTGACTTAACTGCCTCTGGATTTAAATTCAAAGACGATCCTGCACATGAAAGTACTTTTGAAATGGAAAAAAAACAAAACGAAACCCACTATACAAACTATGTGAATTCAGCTTTCTTATCAATTGAAGAATATACTACTGAAGAATGTTATGTTCAAAGGATACGATTAAAGCTACAGCCAACTCTTCTTTTTTCACTTTAATTCTACAACCCTAAGTAATTTATTAGGGTTTCTGCCACATCATCAGCTGCTTTTTGTGCTTTGGAAATGAAAATAAATTTTCATATTAAATCTAAGAAGAATATAATTGGACATAACTCTGCTGTAAACACTCACCCACTATACTCACCTAAATGTCAATGAATACCCATAATTCAAAAATCTGGATTATCCTCCTTCCCTGCTCCACCCCACTGCACGATTAGTATAAATGATCAGAGCTTGTACTGTAAACCACAAATTATTAAACAGCTGGATATAATATAAATATATACTATTTCTTGTCCTAGCTCTTTTTTAATTGAAGTACAGTTGACACAATATTGTGTTAGTTTCAAGTGTACAACAGAGTGATTTGACAATCAAAATACATGAAATGATTACCACGGTAAGTCTAGTAACCGTCTGTCACCATACAAAATTATTACAGTGTGACTGATTATATTTTTTGTGCTGCCAATTACATTCCTGTGACTTATCTATTTTATAACTGGAAGTCTGTACCTCTTTGTTTCTTTTTTTTTCCCCAATATGCGGGCCTCTCACTGTTGTGACCTCTCCCGCCGCGGAGCACAGGCTCCAGACGCTCAGGCTCAGTGGCCACAGCTCACGGGCCTAGCCGTTCCGCGGCATGTGGGATCCTCCCGGACCGGGGCACAAACCCGTGTACCCTGCATCGGCAGGCGGACTCTCAACCACTGTGCCACCAGGGAAGCCCGGAAGTCTGTACCTCTTAAGTCCCTTCATTATCCATTTTATAACTGGAAGTCTGTACCTCTTAAGCCCCTTCACCTATTTCACCCAACCCCGCCAGTCCCCTCCCCTCTGGCAACCACCAGTTTGAGTTCTAAATAGGTAGATATTTTATAGTTCAGAAGGCTTCAGTTATGACCTTCTTCAATTACGGCCTATGTTGTAGAAATTTTTATTTCTATAAGAATATAAATTATATTTCTGTAAGACATCACAGGAACACATAGAATTTTTCTTGGAAGCAGAGTCTGTGTTTGTTAAGGAGAAATTTAGGTTGATATAAATCATTCAATTATCCATAGAGACACATAGAAGCTGGGAGATAGATATTGAAAAACTAAGAACCTCTTCTAATTTATTTGGAATTAAAATCTTTATCTTTTAAGTCTATAATCTTTTCTACTTGTTCACCATGCCAGTTAACTTTTTAAGACTAATATGAAAATGTGTTTTCCTCTAATTAACAAAAATTAACTATTAAATGTATGACCTGGGTAAGTCATTTAACTTCTCAGATGTTTAGTTTCCTCATTTATAAAACAAAGGGACTAGAAGTGTTTAAAGGCAGTTTGTTATATTGAAAGGTTCTTCTGACCTGGGTTTAAGTGAATATTAAACTTTGTATACTACCATAATTTAGAACATCATTATCTTCACAACATCAATTTTAGAAAACCCACGCAGGGACTTCCCTGGCAGTCCAGTGGCTAAGACTCCACGCTTCCAACGCAGGGGGTGTGGGTTCGATCCCTGGTCAGGGAACTAAGATCCCACATGCCTTGCGGCCAAAAAAATAAATAAAAAGTCCATGCTTTGCCGATTAAATGAGGTAACTTGGGCAAAGCAAATACAACTTAACTGGCACAGAGTCAGTACTTAGTTTGTGTTCCCATTCCATCTTCTTTGAGCCCCTTCCTGCTCCAAAATTCTATGATCCCAAGAGGATGGAATGAGGTGAACTGGACATGGGTTTTAAAATATGCCTGGCATATTTAAAAAACAAAACCCCAAACAAACAAACCAAAACCACTACTGTGGTGGATCACTGGTGAGTTAACTCTAGTTAAAATGCTATCTTACTTAGCAAGTTTTCACCAAAGTAGGTCTCTGTAAACACTTATAAAATTCAAAGCATTCTTAGGAAATGAACTGAACAATAAGCAGTAGCCTATAAAAGAGATCAGTTAAGTTTCTAGTATTAAAAATTCATGTCTTATTAGATCCGTTTCTAGTAACGTTGAGATTCCTCATAGCCATATATGAACTCTGCAGAAAGACTATGAATATATTGGAATGTATTCAGGGTTTTCTATCTGATCAATGCATCATAAGTGCAAATTACTTAAATTCCAAAGAGCAAATTCTAGGCAATCATTTGCCAAAATCCTGTATTCTTAACAGTGATAAAATACTGCTTAAGGGAAACAGCATAGCACCAAGAAGCTGAGGGCACACTGTAGACAGCTTATAAAAAGGTGAAGGTTACCTGATCAAAGCAATATCATCAATCAGTCCACCTTTCCCATTATACACACTGGTGGCTTTTATGCCGAGTTTATTGCTGGCCACAGAAAGCAAATCAGATAAAGTTCCATATACAGCGACCACCTGTAAACACACCAGATTAATTTGAACAACTTACATAATCAATTTCGTCACTCACAAATTAAAAACCACCACACTATAAACAGGTCTAAAAAATCAGATTATCACATAAAAAGAGATTGAGAGGTTCTTAAAAGTTTCTCTTTTTCTTTTATGACTGAAATATTTACTTAGTGCCTAACACTGCTGAAATCCAAGACTAGAGAAATCGTCTCTAAAAACAAACTACAATCTTACAGTATGTTAAATAGTGCTCCAGTTCTGATACAAAAGAGACCCGCACTTGAATTTAGATTCTGGCATTTTCTAGCTGTCAGCTCAAGACAAATTATTTAACCTCTTTATGCTTCTGTGGCTTTAACTGGAAATGAGGAAAACAGTTACACCTGTACCAGAAGGTTGTCACAAGGATGAAATGAGTTAATGCACGGTAAGAGCTTCGCAAAGTGCCTGAGACCTATTAAGTCTTTAAGCTGTTGCTTTTACATTATTCCTTTCTTAAAGGAATGGTTTATTTTTCTAAACAGGAAAAATCTACTGTTTATTATAACATTTACCATGTCAACTACCATATGAGCAGTTAACGACTTCCCACCTCATTTAACTTCAATAACTATTTATATACTGTATAAAAGCCAGATTCTGGCTAACATTCTAAGTACAGCGTAGACCTGGGTTACAATGAATTGCTCCGTCCTGCTTTAAATCAGGCACAGTCTGACACCTGTGCAACATACATGCAGTTGCTTAGATAGGGGGTAGAGATTCTGTACATGTAGTGAATTTTTTGCTCCAGCCATAACTGTAACTGTGTATAGTTGTATCATTATCAGTCAGATCTCTGAAAATTATGAATAAAAAAGCAGGTGAGGAGCTGAACCTGAAGCATGAGCAGCCAGCTGACTTCCCACAGGATACTGGATAAAGGTGCCATATGAAATGGAACCGGGGCTAGTCCTTTGTTCACTGGTCACTGGAGTACAGCAGACAGTGAATTTTTCGTTAAGTAAATGAAGTGAACAGTCAAGTGTGGAGCGAGTTGTTTGCCAATAGGAGTGTGTAGTGTTTCAACAGCACAGTACAGAGATTCCAACTCTTTTCTCTTGGATCATGACCTGTGAGAAGTGTTGCAAGCTGGGGCATTTTGGGGAAGAGGGGTAGGCAAGCAGAGTTTAAAGGGAACTATGTGGATTATTAAAGATAATGCACAACCCAAGTGCTCATAAATGTGTGAATGGATAAACAAAATGTGGCATATCCATACAATGCAATATCATTCAGCTCTAAAAAGGAATACAATTCTGATACATGCTACAACATGCATGAATCTTGAAAACATTACGCTAAGTGAAACTAGCCAGACATAAAAAAGGACAAATATCATGTGATTCCACTTGTATGAGATACTTAGAACAGGCAAATTCATAGAGATAGAAAGTAGAAGAAAGGTTACTGGGGCAGAAGGGGTAATGGAGAATTACTGCCTAATGGGTACAGAGTTCCTGTTTGGGATGATGAAAAAGTTTTGGAAATGAAAAGTGGTGAGGTTACACACGTGAATGTACTTAATGCCAACGAAATGTACACTTAAAATGGCTAGAAGGGTAACTTTTATGTTGTGTATATTTTACCAAATGATAAAAAAGATAACAGCACAAAGCACCTGGCAGAGTGTCTTACACCCAGCAGACACTGCCATAAATGATTGAAGCTTGAAGAACACGTGTCCCCTATCATTTTCACCTTTGTAACAGAGCCTGGAATTCTAACCATTATTGCAGATACGAGTTCCAGAGGAGAAAGATTTAGAAAATTCTTAGTATAATAGCAACTATGACAAGAACGCTGCTGTGAGAAAGGAGGATCTTCTTACTTTCCCCTCCCGGTTCCCAGACTGTAAAAGGTGTTTTGCTTTTGCTTTGGTCAGTCGCTTGGCTCTTTGCTTCTTGTATAGCTTCACATGCTTTTCTTTCGTCTGACATTACCCGCTCCTTGCCCTAACATTAACTTTCTCCACCCCATTTCTTTTCACTTCTCTCCCTCAAGCATCATAAAATGGTTGGAAATTCAATGTATCTCTCTATATTATGCTCCTGAATTTAAATATTAGAGCATACCACTTTATCTAACTTATTTTTCAAAAATACATCAAATTAAATTGTTTGCTACTTCCATTCGATTGACTTGATTTTTCCTGTGGGTCAGTTGTTTCCTAATGAAAATACAGGCCACCTGCCATGTTCGAAAGCCCCGCTGTCCAATTTGGAAGCCACTAGCTATAAGAGGCTATTTAAGTTTTAATGTATTGCTATTAATTAAAATAAAAGTCAGTTCATCAGTTACAACAGTCATATATGAACTGCTCAACAGCCACAATGGCTAGTGGTTACCATATTGCACAGCGCAGATATGGAGTATTTCCTTCCTCACAGAGCGTTCTATTGGACACTGCTGCTTCAAAGACCGGAATAAAGTCAGGAACAAGGAAACAACTATTTTAATTCTGTTAGGCTTGACCATGTCATAGCAACTCACAGTAACCAAGTGGTAGAGTCCAACTCAAACCCTGTTGTTTTGTATGGAAGGTTGAGTAGTTACCATCTCTCTTTTCTCCCCATTGAAGTCAAATTTGATTATAAGATTAAAAACAAAAACAAAGCCACACATCACACAGTTTGGCAATTTCAGGGCAATCAAAGTACAACAGGTGTTTCCTTGTAGGCTGCAATACTAAGGAGCACATTCTAGATACAAATTGAGTTCACCTTTATTTTATTATCACTTAAATAAGCCCTCACATAGTATTGAACACAATTTATCATTACCCCAAATATTTTCTAACCTGACTTCCTATCTAGACTGTAAAGGTTTAATCATAAATTTTTAATCTGTACAAAGTGGTTATTCATTCGGTGAATTTAGGTAACCAATAATCCCTTGTAATGCTGACGAGCAGCACTGAAGTACATCCCTGTACTACCCAAACCTCTAACACCCAGAAAAGAACTGCAGCTATTTTAAAAAGAAGGATCCTCTTAAGTGTCACAGTGTCTGGTTTAGAGTAGGTCTCGGATAAATGTTTCTTGAATGTCAGATGAAATTTTCATTGCTTTCAGAGTGTTGAACGAGGACATGCCTTTTCTGTGTGTGAGTCAGTTATATTTGTCTTTTCCACTGACATTAAGTTAAAAAACAAAGTACACAGTAGAAATGCAATTCTCAAGTGATGCTCATATATATATAGTTCATATGAGTACGGCAAGTGGCTCTCTGGATAGAATTAAGGTTCACTTATGAGTTTTTGTTTTGTCCTCCAGATTTGTTACAATGAACTTCTATTATTCATGCAATAAAGGAAAAAAGTTTTAACTTAGGGTTTCCATAGCTCTAGATACTAGATTTACAACTACGAATTATTTTAGCAGTTGACAAGTAATCTGGAAATGGACAATTTTCTTTAAATGAAATAACCAAAGGGCCATCAATTCGAGAAAACAGCACTGAAATTACTGCAAAGAATCTTATAGCACTGAAAATCTGAAAATTTACCTTAAGTTGGGCCAACATACTTGTTTTTCATTTGAAAGGCATTTTTAGCACGTTTTCAACAAGATCACTTTAGCTGACTCTCTTGAGCATACTAACAAATAACTCACAAATAAGACTGCAGACCTAATATTTTAAATCTCTTTTATATAAACCAATGAGAATATCAGATTTTAAAATGTGATATACCTGTAAAAGATTTTAAGTTTGTGGGAAAGTCTCAAACAGACTGGCACATGTACCCTTCATTATATATCAACTCTGCTGGGAAAAAGCAACATTGGAAATCTTGTATATCATGGATGTGAGCTCTAACCGTTATTTACTAAGCTTACTTTAGTCCTCAGAGAGGCCAGGCATTTACAAAATGATCACACTTACAATGGCTATTTGCTTCACGTGTGTTCTACTTCCTAGTGTGGACCTGAAGTTTCCATGCCACTGTGATTATCCATTTTAATAACCTAAGCACTATACTTAGAATGGAAGCATTCTATGGAATAAACTGAGAAGCATGTCTATTAAAGTTTATGGCCAAAAAATAAATAAATAAAGTTTATGGCCACTATGTTATACTACTATTTAACTTAATTCTTTCTAAATTTCAGATCCCACGACAAGTGAAAGCTATCCGCCAATTGGGAAAGTAAATGGTACACTATGCCTACCAGGACATATCAGTTTAATGAAGTTTTAATCTGTCTTTAAACACTGTTTTCAAATTGTAATCTATGTTATTCAAATTTAAAAACTAAAACCTGCACATGTATTTAAAACATGTTTTTTTAATATGCCCACCATAA
Organism: Hyperoodon ampullatus; assembly: GCF_949752795.1. Classification (NCBI taxonomy): domain Eukaryota; kingdom Metazoa; phylum Chordata; class Mammalia; order Artiodactyla; family Ziphiidae; genus Hyperoodon; species Hyperoodon ampullatus. The sequence continues at coordinate 115,811,736 of NC_136919.1, forward strand.
CTATTACATAATACACAATCAATAAATAATCATTGAATTTATGCAGGCCAATTTACCCAACCGACCCACCAATCACAATAACTAAATGTAGAATCAATTTACTCTGCCTACACTTTTAGTTTAATACATTTAAAAAATTAACATTATTTTATTCCTAAAAAAGATGACTACATCAAGAAGACAAATATTAAAATATTTAAAAATTTTAAAGTCTGACAACAGCAAATGTTGAAGAGGCTATGGATCAGTGAGAGGGTTTATGCAATGCTGGTGGGATATAAATTACCACAATGACTTTCAAAAACAATTTGCCATTATTTAAAAAAATTAAACATTCACATACCTTAATACCTAATAATTACAACTTCCATATATATCCTAGAGCAGTGGTTCTCAAAAGTGGGGTCTCTAGACCAGCACCATTAGGATCACCTGGAAGTAGATTAGAAATTCAAACTCCTAGCCTCACCTCAGACCTAGTGAATCTAAGGCTCTGGGGAATGAGGCCCAGCAATAGTTGCTCAATTCCTCCAGGTGATTCCAATGCATGCTAAAGTTTGCCCTAGAAAGATGCCTGCACTTGTGTGCACCAGGATATACAGTAATACTCACGGCAGCACTGTCAATTTCATGGCAAAATATAAAGAAAATAAACAACCCAACTGTCCACTGACAGGAGAATGGATAAATTGTGATAGTACTTGTATATACTTTGTATAATTATTATAAAGCAGTGAAAATGACTAAACTATCAGTATGTGGGACAATATAGATGAAATCTTAGAAATATTATACTGAATGAAAAACTCACGTCCAAAAAGACTATGTACAATGTGATACCAATTTAGGATATGATATATCCCAAAGCTGCCAAAACATATAGTTTACTTATACATACATACGTGGCAAAACTATTTACTGAAAAAGAATTCATGAAATTGGCTGCCTTCATGGGATATAGGAAAGTAGACAAGCACATTAAGTTTTGATAATATGCTATTTCTTGAGCTGTGTGGTAAGCTTACTGATATTCATTATATTATTTTCCTTTTAATGTGTATACATATTAATATTCTTTATTGTATTCTTTTATATGTATCAAATACATTTTAAAAACGTTTAAACTTGAAGAGCAAGTTTCTTATTAATGTTTAGATTTCAATAGACAGAGCTTTACATAGATTTTTCACCTTTCTTCAACTCAACACAATGAATTCAACTCTGGAAACTCTGTTAATACCAACAACACATTTCTGACCTAATATCAAAGCCAGAAGAAAACAGTCCGGGACCAAGACTGTAAACATCAGTACAGAATTAAGATCTATTTCATATCCCACTATATCTGCAGTGCCTGGCATGGCTCCTCCTCAAAGACGGAACTCAATCTGAGTGTTGACTGAATGAATGAATAAGGTATACAAAAGGCCTACAACTGGCACAGCGCATTATTGAAAATTCTCAATTTAAAAAAAAAGCAACTTCTGCCCAAGATGCACGGAAACTTTGAATTTACATCGGGTTGCTCAAAAGCCACTCACTACATTCAGAGATCTAAGTTCTCATTTCATATTCCTCGATGCCAACTATTACACAGAATATTAAAAGGAGAACAATGGGAATTCTGAGGCATAGGCAGAGAGGATGAAAAGGTTCAAACCCGACTTTTCTGGAGCAACTTAAACAAACTAAAATGTAAAGATCCCGTTTTTTTTAGAACTATGGCCTTCAAATGTTTTTCACTACGTACCCCTTAAGCAAAACGTTTTTGGGCACGGCCTCAAACATTTGTATACTTATTTACTTATTCATAAAGTATATACCACTGTCAGGAAGAATATAATTTCCCAAATGATAAGAGGACTTTTACTGACTTAAGACAATGAGTCAACCAGTAAAAATCCCATAAGTATTTACCATTAAATTTAATGAACTCCTGCCAAATTCAAGGTTGACTTTATACATTAAAAGAAAAAAAAATCTGAAACTGTCTTTGTGTGCTGCAAAGTATTTTGAAATGTCTTGCTAATTGGGATGACCTCATCCTATTATTGGCTAATATCTCAAAGAACGATATACACCTGGGGAGCAGTTTACTGTTAATAGCAGTTATTAAACAGGCCTTCAAATAGTGGGATCTTCCCCGACCAGGGCTCGAACCCGTGACCCCTGCATTGGCAGGCGGATTCTCCACCCCTTTGCGCCACCACGTTAGTCCCTGTTTTGTTTTGTTTAGTCTGAGAGTTTATATTAGAAGTGGCAGCCCTGCCATTTCTCATAGCTTATTTGTGCTTGCCTAGTTAGTATTGTCTTCGATCTGCATCTTGTTTGAAGGAATCTTGTCAAGCCACTTGGCATTTTGGTGAGGGTTAATTTAGTGAAAACGGTATAATACACATCTTAACCTGGCACGTGTAAGCTTCACCATATCACAATATGCCAAAGGGAACCAACCGGTGAAGAAGCGACTGCCAGCTTTACCCCATGTGAACCTCCGGCCTCCTCTCAGAAGACCTGAGACCAGCTGACATTCTCAGTCATTAAAAGCACCTGTGTCTTTCCTGGTTGGACAAACCAAGTCTTAATATAATTTTATATCTTTAAGTAAAAGATATAAATAAAAGGTGTACTATTTCTTCTTAAACTCTACTGGATCCTCTTGCACGCCCCCTGTGGTGGACCCTCTCACTCTGGAAAGCACTGTTTTAGAGAAGGCACAGCCCCCTCTTCAAAACATTTAGTAGTCACACTTATGTTGACTCAGTGTACGGAAAAGTCAAAAGTCTATGATGCAGTCCCCTGCGGTGACTCTGCGTCTTCCTAACCCCAGGCTTCACCGCCCAGGCTGGCCACCACTGAACAAGCTTTAAAGGAGGGAAACTTATTTGGAAAAGACAGGCATTACTCTTATGGCCAGGGAACAAAAACAGAGGCTAGGTAAACAAGGAGATGATGAAAGTGACACAGACATTCCAACCGGGGGATAGGAAACCAAACTCTATCTCCTGTAGTGCTTTGTTTCAGCTCCAGGAAAAATCATGTCAAGATAATGCCAACCCTGACAAAATACGGTCACTTTATTTATACAGAAAATGCAGGCTGTTATGTATTATTCTGCTCTCTTTGGTCAAATAAGAGTAATTATTATATTATTTTTTTTAATCAGCTTAAAGGAGAGGAGAGGAAACACTGACAAGTTTGGCACAGAATGTTTTCCAGTTAAGTAGCAAGGATTATGGCATGACTTATTTTTAATATTGAATCATACTCGTATTCTCTAGTTTGGGTTTTTATAATCTTTGTAACATAAACACATTTAACTATTTGAGATGAGTTTTTTCCAATTCTCTAAGATTCTCTAGCAAAATATTTTTAAAGTAAATAAAATCAAATCCAAAAACCTAGTCAAAAGTAAGTAGCTTTCAGAAAAAAGCCACCTTATTAAAAATATGGCAAGACTAAGCCAGCCAACTTTTGACAAGTACAAAATTCAGTAGTTTCAGAAGAAACAGTTAAATGTTTATGGCTGGGTCTAAACATCTTGTCTTCCATGGAATAACATAGCAGAGATGTTAAATAAAAGGGTCAGTGAGAGATCTGTTTTTGAGAACGTACTGCAATCGTAACTTTGGATCTACTAAATCTTTCTTCCCGTAACAATATATGTTTTAGATTATGAGTAGTAATCAACAGACAAAACAGGTACAGAAAAAGTTAGTAAGGGTCAGAAATAATGTGAATCTTGGGAAGCCTATTTTGAGGCAGCATTTGTGAAAATTCAAGAACTTGAATTTATGCCAGTTCTGTTTTTATATGAGTATTAAATCTCTAAAACCAGAAAAACGCAACATGCTAGTCAACACACTACAGTGCAGTTCAAATTTTTACAGCACGTTTACTCAAAACTGCAGAGTAGCTGGAAAGCCATTTTTTTAAACCGTGGCACAATTACGCTATTTAAAAATGTACAATGTTTCCGAAAGATGCAGGAAACAAACCAGTCTGGCAAATGAAACAGGGAGCCCAATCTGTCTTCATCTCAGACTCACAAGGCTTAATTATTTCTAAATGTCATTTAGCCACACCATAAACGTCTGCCTTGAACAGTCAAATTTTCCAAAGAAGCCGAACTTTCATGGGTGGGGCAAGAGGCTGGGAAGGAACAGGATTCATGTTGGCTTACTCCAGCGTTGGAAAAATATTTAGCACCACACACTCAACAAAGGCCTAACACAGCAAAGAGCAATGTTCAATCAATCCATTTTGGTCTATTGTCCTAGTCCTCTAAAGAACTAAAATACGGCGAAAGACTAAAGCGAGTACAAAAGTTTGACGGCGGCGGGGCTTGGGGCTCCTAAAGAGGGGGAGGGAGGGGGACCATCAAGAAAATGTCACTAATTTTCCATCCGTCTATTGGCCCTAGGATGGGAGAGTGTTTTACTCATCCACGGAGAGAAAGAGTTGAAATTCTTTTCACCTGATCAACCGTACACGCCTTACTCGTTACAGCCACTTTCTGGAGCAGACCATTACTCAGCACGAAGGTGGGAACCGGCGCCTTCTGTAGCCAGGGGTGGGGGGCAGCGGGGTCTTGGGGAAAGTGGGAAGAGGAATAGAAGCATCAGGTGACAGCGACCCTCCCCACGCCCTCCGAGTCCTCTGTTCTCCAGGACCCACACCTGGACTTGGGAACGACTGAGCACAAGTTGACCTGCGCGCTGGTCCCCAGAGCAGCTGGGGAGTCCCAGAGCAGGCTCGGGCTAGGGATTCCAGGGGTGGGGAGGAGGCCGCGGGGACCCGACGTTCGCCTCCTCCTGGACGCCCCCCACCCCGGCGCACGCCCACCTCCCCGCTCCCAGCCCCTCTCCCCAACTTCAGCCCTCAGCCCTGTGCGCCCGCTCCGCACTCCGCTGCCCTCGCCCCCAGCAGCCGGGCCCACCTCGCCTCCTCCCGACCCCCTTACCTTTCCATTCTTGGGGCTGCCGTTAAGGAACAGGGTCACCCGCCTCATCGCGCTGCCCCCACTGGGTCCTGAGTGAGTCGCCACCCTCCCACCTGGCTCTCCTCCCACCTTTTTCTTTTCCCGCCCTTCCCCTCCCTCCACCCACTCGGACTCTCCTCCCTTCGCCACCTTCCTTCCCTTACAGACACACGCACACGCACACACACAGGCACGCACTCTCCCACCCACACCCCAAGGTTGGCGGGTCCTCCTTCCCACCCCGCCCCTGGGCTCCTCAGTCAGCCTGGGGCCCTTCCCCCACCTCTCCCAGACTGACTCTAAGCTCCGCCAATCATCGGCAGCGCCGGCCAAAATTCAGCCAATCATCGCCCTGCACTGGGTGGGCTCTAACTAACCCAGCCCAGGTGGAAGGAGGGAAGAGAGGCTGCAGTCTAGCCGACGGGGAAGGGTTATCAGCCAATCAGAGCTGAACCTGGAGCCGAACGGCTGCTCAAAGCGTTACTGAGCAGGCGCATAGCCAACACCAGGTAGGGCTCATCTGCATACGGAGGCGGGGCTTGAGGGAAGAGGCAGAGCGCTGGGAGTGATCCACAACCAGTCAGAGCCTCCCAACTTTAACCCCTCCCACGCGCTCAACCCACCGAGGAAACGGCTGCGGTCGGGACTGGCTGATTGGGTAAGAGCCAGCCCGTCGTTCTGTCAGGATTGGTTCAATGATTCTTTTCGAAGTTCGCAGCATCCAATCGAAAGGCCGGGTACGGTACCAAAGGCCTAACCAAAAGATTCCTCCGCGAGGCTCCCACGGAAAATAGTTCCCGCGGATGCAGGTCAGCAGTGGGTCTCTCTGGACAGTGTGTCAACTGCGGCTAGCGGTGGTGTTTCTCCGAGCCCACGAAGCCACTCCTGTTCCTGGGAAGGCGAGGTAGAGGTCTGGGAGAGTTCGGTGCGCGCGCGCACACGTGCGAGTGGCGTGGGCGTAGAGATTCGCAGAGTAACGCCGGGACGCCGAGGAGGCGGGGCCGGCGATTTGAATCGGGCGGCGGGCCGCGGCCGGGCGGAGGGGAGGGTGTAGGTAACGCCGGCTGTGGGGTCTGGGGGTCGGCGGCCCGGGACCAGGTAGCCCCCCGCGGCTGGCTTGGCGGCCGACAGTTACTTTCTCGAGCGAGCCCATCAGGACCAGAGAGCCGAGGTCTAGAAGGCACGACAGCCACGACACTCATCGGCGGGGTGTTCAAAATAAACCCGAGAGAGGAGGTAAGGCAAGCGGCCTGGTTGGGATTTCCGAGACTGTAGTGCCGCAGAGCTGTTTCTTCGACTTGTTTCTCAGAAGTGTGTTCTACTGGATCACCCGCGTGCTTTTTGAAATGCAGATATCTGGGGCCTAGCCAGACCTCCTGAATTAGAATTTTTGGGAATCCGCAAAGCTGCTTCTCCAACAGGGTGCCTAGATGATTCTGATGTTCGCTGAGGTTGGAAAGCCTTGGCTTTATAGTACGGGATCTGCTTTATTTCATCCCGAACAGCAGTTTCCTCCATTTCTATTTAATTTGAGCTTCAAAAGTAGTCTCTTGTCATTTGTTTTCGTGCCAGTATAGGTTGTATTAGAATTCAGTCTTGAAAGAGGATCTCGATCAAATCACATTAATTTTGGAGGTGGGGTTATTTTTCTTTTTTTTCCTTCTCTTTTTTAGATGGATGATAGTTCAAAAGACAGCAGGCCCCTTGAAACCAAGGAGTCTGCTATTAATAACGCTGGTATGTAGTGACCTGTTGTTTCTTTGTGAAATTTAAGGTTTAGGTGTTTATCTTGATAATGATGTTTAGACCCTACATGTTGTCTGTTTCAGAAAATACCTCTTTCATTTTGGGAAATGGGAAGCTTGTAACTCCTCACAAGCCTGCAGCTGAAGTGACTCCTAATCGTTGCATGTCAGATGCTTTTCAGTCACCTTTGAACTTTTCCACAGTAACTGTGGAGCAATTGGGAATTACACCTGAAAGTTTTGTAAAGAACTCTTCAGGTAAGAAATGTTGTTCTTCTATTGCAGTGCCTTTAAAAGTTGAAAAATTAGACTCTATTTTGTTCACTTACCTTGTCTATCTTATTACTTTATCTAAATTGATTGACTCTCAGACTTGCTGGATCAGGGAGATCAGGGTCCCAGGGCACCCAGCATGATAGTGTTCCTAAGTCACAGCTACGCTCCAGGCCCAAACTGGAAAAGGACATGTGTGCGAGGCACTTTTTGACCCGACACATGGGATACAGGAATGTGTATGTGAAAATAGTAATACATTTTATGGTCATGTATGGTAAAAATGAGAGAAAGTAGAAGGGCAATTAAGAAAACATGACATTGAAAGACTGGGGTAACCTCTTTCAAAATCTCAAACAGAAAATTGACTCAGGCTAATCTCCTTTATGGAGTAGAAATGAAATTCACCAGTGAAGTCTGATTTAGCTGAAGAAACAAATAATGGGAATGGAATTAGAGAATAGAATTTAGAAATGGAGGGTAATGGGGCACTTGAAAGTCAGAGGGCACTAGACTAGTAATACCTGATGGAGACAAGACGGAAGTGGATGCCAACCTGTGTTCCCTTCTCAAGAACATCATTCTTAGACCTTTAAAAAGCTAGACTGGTTGGAATTCAGGGTAGTGTGCTGAAGGTAGACAGGTATCTAAGAGAAAGAAATTATTTTGAACAACAGAGGACATGAGAGTGTGTGCCTGGGGGGAGATCGTCCTTGGGGATCAGAAAAAGAGAAATTTTTAGTCCAAAGCAATCCATTACCAACTCTGTGCAGGAAATAAGAAACAAAAATGAGACCTGTTAATTCAAATGTATTCATGCATTTGCTCCACAACTTTTCGACAAACGCCTGCTATGTGCCAAGCACTGCTCCAGGGGCATGGAATAAATCAATAGACAAAACAAAGGTACCTACCCAATCTGATGATGTGTGCACAATTTTGCCTGTACTTTTCCACTTAGATCCCTGTACGATGCGTTCATCATATTCTCTCTCAGGCTGGTGGATCATGGGTATTCAGGGCATGATTGATTACTGATTGCCTTGTTTTGTTCCAACTTACAAGAGAGTTTTCATTATAGGAAAGTCATCATCCTACCTTAAAAAATCCAGACGACGCTCTACAGTTGGTGTTCGGGGCTCTCCTGAAACAAACCATCTAATTCGTTTCATTGCCCAGCAGCGGAATTTAAAGAATGCTTCTTTGACCAAGAATTCCCCTTGTCAGGTATGGTTTTCTTTTTTAAGCTCCGTCATGAATTCTTCTAGGAGTATGTTTTGCTCTGTTAGAAAGCTTTTGTACAGTGTTGGTACTCTCCAGTGCACCTCATCTGTTTTGGATACGGAGAGAGAATATTTTCTCTGTGTCTTACAGAGATTGTGCGCTTAGTTTAAATGTTGATGTTGAGCATGGATCTCTTAAGGGTTATGAGATCCTGGATAGAAATGGTGTTCTGGAGGCGCTTTCTGTTTTATTTTGCACATTTTTGTCTAGTTCATGTCTGTTTTTCTCTAATGAGGTGAGGCAGTGTTTTCCGACCTTTTTCTTTTAATATTTTGTCTGTAAGTGTCTAATACTTTTGTGACTACTGTGTGTTGGCATGTAGGGGCAAGAGATCCCCGCACCCCCGCCAAAATGTATTTGGGATAACCTTGTGGAAAGGAGCGAAGTGTTTGTTGATGGGGAAGTATTTAGATATTTTTGCAGATTTTTATCAGAATAATACATGCTTCTAAAAAAGTCAAATAGTACAAGACTTGCTATGAAAGACAGTCCCAGGCTTGCCCTTCTTTGGCTCGTTTGGCTCTTTTGGTATGGGCCTTCCTATTTTAAAAGGTACTTTTATTGCCACTTCTTTATTTTTCATTTTAGACCCTGTGTATACATGAGGCTGTTTAGTGCAGTGCAGGGCTTCTCAGAAATTATCTGCAGATTCCTGGGAATCCCTGAGTCCCATCCAAGAGGTCCATGAGGTCAAACTATTTGTTGAGGTCAAACTATTTGTTGAAACAGCACTAAGGTGTTATTTGCCCTTTTTCACTGTGTTGATGTTTGCACTCATGGTGTAAGAGCACTGGTGGTTAAAACTGATGGCATCAAGCAATCATTTTACCTTCAACCCTGTTCATCGTTTACAGAAAACAATAAGAAGGCCAGTTTCCCTTAACATCCTTGATGAAGCAATAAAAATTATGCATTTTATTAATTTTTAACCCTGGAATATTATGTGTGATGAAATGGGAAGTAGACACCAGGCATTTCCAAAGTATATACCGAAGTGTGGTGGATGTTTCCAGAAAAGTCATGGTTATGATTGTTTGAGCTGTGAGTTGAACTCGCCACTTTTTCATGGAACATCGTGTTTATTTGAAAGAATGACTGACAGACGTGGTTAGTCAGACTTGGGAATGTGGCTGGCGTTTTTTCAGAAATGAACAGTGAACCTGCCACTTCAAGGAAAGCCAGATATTTCTTACCAATGAAAAAAATTCGAGTTTTTGAGAGAAAATTAGGATTGTGGAAAACTTGTATTCACAACTGTGATCTTGCTTGACAGCTTCCCAATGGCTGCACTTTTCTGATGGATCAGTGGGGATATTAATGTGACGTTTGGATATTGCACAGTAAAATATGTTAACATTTGGAAGATACACATAACTGAGTGAACCAGTATTTTCTATGTGACCAGTGCCTGCAAATTATACCCTCAAGTTGCAGGATAGGCCCATGGATTTTAACATAACAGAATATGAAAAGTTCATTGATAAGATTTCATATTTGACACTGCAACTAACATTTAAGAAATCTTCATTGAATTTTGTGTTGCATTAAAGGATATCCACAATTCTGGAAAAGCTGTTGAAATGTTCTTGATAGATATAACGAACGTGAGCTAAGAGGCTTTGGTGTGCTCAATAATTTTTTAGGGTGTAAAAACTTATTGAGAACTGTGTTAGAGTACATGGGAACATGGCCTGTGGAGTTGTATTGTTGGCGTTTGAGTCTAGACTTTATTATTAGTTAACTGTGACTTTTGGCAAATTCCTTGAATTTTCTGTTCCAGTTTCCTCATGTATAAAACAGGTGATAATAGTAGCAAGGGTTTTATGAGGTTGAATAAATTAATAGATATGAAGTACTTACAACTGTGCCTAGAACATGGTATGTTTTATGCTATCATTGTTGTTATTTCTGTGAAAAATGAGGATTTTGCTCTCACATCTCCTAGCCATAGCTGTCCTGACACTTTCCCCTTCCTGCCTTCCTACCAGTACAACCAGTTACAATTTGTGTTTAAATTAGGGTTTAGTATGTATTATCTAACCCTATAGATATTTTTCATGAATTGCCATATGGTGTGTTAGGGCCATATTTCCTTTGTTGCATGACTTTTGTTATTCCTGTGATTAATAAGTACCTTTTTTTTTTTTTTTGGTTTAGTCTTTTAATTTATCATGATGGACTATCTTTCACTGTGCATTGTTGAGGACATTATAGTTTTGGTTTTTGTTTGTTTGTTTGTTTTTTGTGGTACGCGGGCCTCACTGCTGTGGCCTCTCCCGCTGCGGAGCACAGGCTCCGGACGTGCAGGCTCAGCGGCCATGGCTCACGGGCCCAGCCGCTCCGCGTCATGTGGGATCTTCCCGGACCGGGGCACGAACCCGTGTCCCCTGCATCGGCAGGCGGACTCTCACCCACCGCACCACCAGGGAAGCCCGAGGACATTATAGTTTTGTTGAAGTTTTCTTCCTTGTTTCGTGGGGTCTCATTTTGCTACCTAATTATTTTAGGTTCTGGCTCATGCTCAAATCTTTCTTCAGATGCCTAGTGATCCTTGACTCTGTTCACATTTGAAGGTGCGACACTTTAAAAACTGACTGGGAGCTAACTGTGTGTGGTCTGGCTCTGTTGGCTGGTGGATTTCCATGTAGGACAACAGGGACACTTTTTCAGTGAAGGAACTCCCAAATATTAGAATCCTGTGGGTACTTTCTCTTTGGCAGATCTGTCTTCTTTGAGGGAATTCCTGGGGTTGTAAACCTGAGCCCTAGAACCGTGGAAGGCAAATGTGGAAAGAGGCTGGAAGTCATTGAGAAGACTTAGACAAACTGTTTTCAGTACAGGGCCTCCTATCCTTAGCTGTTTCGATCTCATAGAGTCCTAAACCTCTGTGTTCCCTCCAAAACATAAAGGTTCTTTTCTATTTGTGGAGATACCTGTGGGTTCAAGTGCTACTGATACAGCTTCAACATTGCCCTGGACCCTTGTTTCAGACATATTGAATATCTGATGCTTTAGATAATCTGAGCCTTTCTGGGGGTCTCTAGCAAGTCTGCTTGTTTCCTGTTATCAGACCACCCTAAGGAGCCCCTGTCCATTTCAGCTTTCTCTGGACTAAGTCAGTTTTTGTTTGGTGACATTCCATATCCGCTGTTGATTTTTCTCTTTTTTTTTTTCTTAAGGATATACATACACATATGTACATAAACGCATCCCCACACGTATCATATGACTGTACTTATTAAAAGAATTGCTGGAGGGCCTCCCTGGTGGCGCAGTGGTTGAGAGTCCGCCTGCTGATGCAGGGGATACGGGTTCGTGCCCCGGTCTGGGAGGATCCCATATGCCGCGGAGCGGCTGGGCCCGTGAGCCATGGCCGCTGGGCCTGCGCGTCCGGAGCCTGTGCTCCGCAGCGGGAGAGGCCGCAGCGGTGAGAGGCCCGCGTACCGCAAAAAAAAAAAAAAAAAAAAAAAAAGAATTGCTGGAATATATAGTTGTAGTATCTAGCCTTGAGATATTCAAGAATGAAAACAAGAGTAGTGGAGGAAAGGTGAGGGATGTATATTGCAAAATGATCACCACACATAGTTACAAATTCTTTTTTCCCCCGTGATGAGAACTTTTAAGATCTACTCTTTTAGCAACTTTCAAATATGCAATACAGTATTATTAATTATAATCACCATGCTGTACATTATATCCATGACTTATTTATTTTATAACTGAGAGTTTATACCTCTTGACCCTCTTCACCTATTTTTTACACGCTCCCAACAACCAGCCACCAATCTGTTCTCTGTATTTATGAGTCTGGTTTGATTTTTTTGTTTTCTTTTGTGTGTTTGTCTTAGATTCCACAGATAAGTGAGATCATATGGTATTTGTCTTTCTCTGATTGACTGACTTAGCGTAAGGCCCTTGAAGTCCATACATGTTGTTGCAAATGTCAAGGTTTCATTCTTATGGCCGAAGAATATTCCATTGTGTATATACCACAATTTCTTTATCCATTCATTCATCAAGCAACAATTAGGTTGTTTCCATATCTTGGCTGTTGTAAATAATACTGTGTTGAACATGGGCGTACATATATCTTTTTGAGTTACTGTTTTCCTTTGATTAAGTACCCAGAAGTAGAGTTTCTGGATCATATAGTACTTCTTAATTTTTTGAGGAACCTCCATACCGTTCTCCATAGTGGCTGCACCAATTTGCATTCTGACCAACAGTGCACAAGGGTTCCCTTTTCTCCACATCTTCACCAACACTTGTTCTCTCGTGTGTTTTCAATAATAACCATTCTGACAGGTATGAGGTGATATGTCATTGCGGTTTTGATATGTATTTTCCAGCTGATTAGTAATGCTGAGCACCTTTTCGTGTACCTGTTGACCATCTGTATGTCTTTGGAAAAATGCGTATTCAGATCCTCTGCCCATTTTTTAATCAGATTGGTTTTCTGCTGTTGAGTTGAAATGAATTCTTTTTATATTTTGGACATTAACCCCTTATGAGACATATGATTTGCAAATTTGCTCCCGTTTGGTAGGTTGCCTTTTCATTTTGTTGATGATTCTCTGTTGTGCAGAAGCTTTTTAGTTTGATATAGTCCCACTTGTTCGTTCTTGCTTTTGGTGTCAAATCCAAAAAATCATCACCAAGACTTATGTCAAGTTGCTTACCACCTGTTTTCATCTAGGAGTTTTACAGTTTCAGGTCTTACGTTCAAATCTTTAATCCATTTTGTGTATGGTGTAAGATAGTGGTCCAGTTTCATTCTTTCTTGTATCTGTTCAGTTTTCCCAACACCGTTTATAGAAGAGACTGTCCTTTTCTCACTGTATAGGCATACCCCCTTTTATTGTGCTTTGCATTTTTTAAAATAAATTTATTTATTTATTTTTGGCCACGTTGGGTCTTCGTTTCTGCGCGCGGGCTTTCTCTAGTTGGGGCAGGTGGGGGCCGCTCTTCGCTGCGGTGCGTGGGCCTCTCACTGCAGCGGCCTCTCTTGTCGTGGAGCATGGGCTCTAGGCTCAAGGGCTTCAGTAGTTGTGTTCCACAGGCTCTAGAGTGCAGACTCAGCAGTTGTGGCACATGGGCTTAGTTGCTCCACAGCATGTGGGATCTTCCCGGACCAGGGCTCGAACCCGTGTCCCCTGCATTGGCAGGCGGATTCTTAACTACTGCGCCACCAGGAAAGACCCCCCCTTTTTTTTTTTTTTTAAACAAATTGAAGGTTTGTGGCTACCCTGCGTCAAGCAAGTCTACTGGCACCATTTTTCCAACAGTATTTGCTCACTTTGTATCTCTGTGTCACATTTTGGTAATTCTTGCAATATTTCAAACTTTTTCATTATTACCTTTTATTATTATATTATATCATATCATTACTATTAGGGTGATCAGTGATATTTGATATTACTATTGTAATTATTTTAGGGCACCACGAACTGCACCCATATAAGATGGCGAACTTAATCGATAAATGCAGTGTGTGTGTGTGTGTGTGTTCAAACTGCTCCACCAACCTGCCGTTCCCCCATCTCTCTCTCTCTCTCCTTAGGCCTTCCTATTCCCTGAGAATAACACTATTGAAATTAGGCCTCTAACTGTTCAAGTGAAAGGAAGAGTTGCACATCTCTCACTTTAAATCAAAAGCAAGAAATGATTAAGTTTAGTGGGGAAGGCATGTCAAAAGCTAAGATAGGCTGAAAGCTAGGCCTCTTGGCCAAACAGTTAGCCAAGTTGTGAATGCGAAGGAAAAGCTCTCGAATGAAATTAAAAGTTCTCCGCTAGTGAACACACGAATGAGGAGAGAGCAGAACAGTCTTACTGCAGATGTGGAGAAAGTTTCAGTGGTCTGGATAGAAGATCAAACCAGCCACGACATTCACTTAAGCCAGGGCCTAATCAAGAGGAGGGCCCTAATTCTCTTCAGTTCTGTGAAACCTGAGAGAGATGAGGAAGCTGCAGAAGAAAAGTTTGAAGCTAGCAGAGGTTGGCTCATGAGGTTTAAGGAAAGAAGCCGTCTCCATAACATAAAAGCAAGGTGAAGCAGCAAGTTATCCAGGAGATAGATCTAGCTAAGATAATTAATGAAAGTGGCTACACTAAACAACAGATTTTCAGTATAGATGAAACAGCTTTACATTGGAAGAAGATGCCATCTAGGGCTTCCATAACTAAAGAGTACAAGTCAATGCCTGGCTTCAAAGCTTCAAGGATGGGCTGACTCTCTTGTTAAGGGCTAATGCTGCTGGTGACTTGAAGTTGAATTCAAAGTTTATTTACCATTCTGAAAATCCTAGGGCCCTTAAGAGTTGTGCTAAATCTATTCTGCCTGTGCTCTAAAAATGGAACAACAAAGTCTGGATGACAGCATAGCTGATTACAGTATGGTTTACTGAATATTTTAAGCGCTCTATTGAGACCTACTGCTCAGTAAAAAGATTCCTTTCAAAATATTACTGCTCATTGACAGTGCACTTGGTCACCCAAGAGCTTTGATAGAGATGTACGATGTGATTCACGTTGTTTTCACGCGTGCTAACACAACATCTATTCTGCAGCCCATGGATCAAGGAATAATTTTGATTTTCAAGTCTTACTATTTAAGATATACATTTTGTAAGCCTATAGCTGCCATATATGGTGGTTCCTCTGGATCTGGGCAGAGTAAATTGAAAACATTCTGGAAACGATTCATCGTTCTACATGCCATTAAGGACATTCATGATTCATGGAAAGGGATCAGAGATCAAAATATCAACATTAATAAGAGTTTGGAAGAAGTTGATTCCAACCCTCATGGATGACTTTGTGGGGCCCAAGAATTTGAGGGGTTCAAGGAAGTAACTGCAGATGTGGTAGAAATAGAGAATTAGAAGTGGAGCCTGAAGATATGACTGAATTGCTGCCATCTCATGATAAAACTTTAATGGATGAGGAGTTGCTTTTTATGAATGAGCAGAGAAAGTGGTTTCTTGAGATGAAATCTATTCCTGGTAAAGATGCTTTGAAGACTGTTGAAATGATGACAAAGGATTTAGGATATTACATAAACATAGTTGATAAATCAGCTGCAGGGTTTGAGAAGATTGGCTCTAATTCTGAAAGAATTTCTCCTGTGGGTAAAATGGTGTCAGACAGCATTGCATGCTACAGAGAAATCGTTTGTGAAAGAAAGTCAGTCTTTGTGGCAAACTTCATTGTTGTCTTATTTTAGGAAATTGCCACAGACACCCTAACTTTGAGCGGCCACCACCCTGATCAGTCTTTGAGGCAAGACCCTCCACCAGCAAAAAGATTGCTGCTCACTGAAGGCTCAGATGATGGTTAGCATTTTTTAGCAATAAGGTTTTTTAATTAAGGTATGTACGCTGTTAGACATAACGCTGTTGTGCACTTAATAGAATACAGTATGGTGTGAACATAACTTGTATATGCACTGGGAAACCGAAACATTTGTGACTTGCTTTACTGCAATATTCACGTTATTGTGGTGACCTGGAACCTAACCCACAGTATCTCCAAGTTATGCCTGTAGATTCTTGATTCCTTTGTTGTAAATTAATTGACCATATATGGGTTGGCTTATTTCTGGGCTCCCTATCCTCTTCCATTGATCTATGCATCTTTTTCTGTTTTGATGACTATAGTATTATAGTTTGAAATCAGGGTGCATGATGCCCCCGGCTGTGTTGTTCTTTCTCAGAATTGCTTTGGCTATTCAGGGCCTTCTGTGGTTCCATACAAGCTTTAGGATTGTTTGTTTCATTTCTGTGATAAATACTGTTGGAATTTAGACAGGGATTGCAGTGAATCTGTAGATTGCTTTGGGTAGTACGGACATTTTAACAATATTATTTCTTCCAGTCCATGAGCACAAAATATCTTTCCATTTATTTGTGTCTTTTTCAGTTCCTTTCATCAGTGTCTTACAGTTTTCAGGATGCACGTCTTTCAGTTCCTTGGTTAAGTTTATTCCTAAGTGTTTTATTCTTTTTGATGACGTTGTAAATGGGATTGTTCTCTTAATTTCTCTTTCTGATAATTCTTTATTTGGGTGTAGAAACACAACATTTTTGTCTGCTTGTTTTGTATTCTGCAATTTTACTGAATTTGTTTATTCTAGCAGTTTTTTGGGGTAGTCATTTTCTATATATAATATGTATCTGCGAATAGTGACAGTTTTACTTTTCCCTTTCCAGTTTGCATGCCTTGTCTTTTCTTTTTCTTTCTTTCTTTCTTTCTTTTTTTTTTTTTTTTGCCTAATTGCTACTTGTTGATCTTTAAGTGTTATGGCATTAGTTATGACTTCCCGTTGTATTCAGTGGAAAGTTAGCCTTCTTTCTTCCTCATACCTTTTATCGTAAATGTATGTATGCACTTCCCATCCTCTATAACTTCCCGATAGATTGGTTACATTGATATTCAAATGTTTACATTATTACGACCATGTATGTTATTCTGACCTGTTTTTCCTTATGCATTTGTCTTACTCTGTCCCTTTAACTCTTCCTAGACCCCCATGGCATCCCATTCCTATGCCTGTCCATCACAGCAAAGCTCCTTGAACAGCCATCTGTCCTGTCTTGCTCCACTTCCTTCCCTCCCATTCTCTCTGCTGTAGCCACTCCAATCGGACTTTTGTTTCTGCCACTCCATTGAGAAGACTCTTGTCACCGTTGATCACAAATGGCCCGCATCTTGGCCAAGACAAAGATTAAGTCTAAGTTTGCATCCTACGCAACCTTGCCTCAGCTTTTGACTGAGTTTAGCTACTCCCTCCTTGAAGCGCTTTCTTTGCTTTTGTTTCTGGGATACCACACTGACCTGATTTTCTTCCTGTGTCACTGTCATCCGTTCCTGTGTTTCATTTGCTTATTCCAGCCCTTCCAGTTTTCCCCTCACAAATGCTTGAGCTCCCCAGGGCTCTCCTCTGCCCCCTTTTCTTTGCTTTCCTTAGGTAAACTAATCCTTTCCCATGGCTTTGAACATCATCTGTAGGCTGATGACTCAAATGTCTAACATTGGCCCAGAGTTCTGTAGAGCTCCAGATTTAGATACCCAGTTGCCTATTCAACATCTCCCTTTAGGTGTTCCAGTAAGCATTTCGAGTGTTACGTGGCCACAGCCAAACTCCAGGTTTCCATTCCCCACGAGATCCTCGGGTCCACTTCCTCATCTCAGTACACGCTGTCATCCAGTCGCTCAGGCCAACGACCTACCAGTCTTCCTCAGTTCCTTCCTTTTTTTTCCCTTTTCATCTCCCACATCCAACCCATTATTACCTTTTGGCTTCATTTCAAAAACCTACCTGTAATTCCTCATGTCCCCCAGCTCCACTGCTACAACCCCAATGTGATTTCTACCTGAATCACCAACTGCTTCTTCATAACTGATCTCCTTATTTCCCTCCTTCCCTGGTCCGTCCACCATCCCACAGAGCAGTCAAAGAGATACTTTTAAAGAATGAATCAGATCATTCACTCTGCCTCTTAAAACCTTCCCGTGGCTTCCTGTTACGCCTTGAATTAAACTCAAACCCCATCTTGAAGCCTTGAGTGCCCTCCCTGATCTGAGCCCCGCCTACCCCTATTCTCAGCTCCCTACCTCCTGCCATTTTCTGGGCACGCGGGCCTTCTTTCTCAGGGCCTTTGCTCTTGTTCCGCCTCGTTCTTGCAGAATGCCTCCCTCCCCCAGTATCTTCCCTTAACTACCACTTTCTTTTTCAGTTCCAACTCAGATGTTACTCCTGATAGAGCGCTGTCCTGACTCAAGTAAAGCAGCACTGTTATTACTGAATCACACTCCTCTTTTACCTTCTCAGTGGCACCTCTTGTACCTGAAACTATATTAATATGTTTTCAGAGTTTCATTCTAGAATGTAATTTCCCCCTGTATCCTGAGCCCCTTGAATAGTTTCTGGTACATGGAAAGAATGTTGACTGACAGATAGAATTCCTAAGACAAAAGCATCAAAAAAGCAGTACGTTTTTGAATGCTTCCTTTACTTTTTGTATGTGAACATTGTTCTCTTTCTCCGTCAGGAAACAGAGAAACAACAATTTTTAAAATACATTTATTTATTTATTTATGGCTGTGTTGGGTCTTCGTTTCTGTGTGAGGGCTTTCTCTAGTTGCGGCAAGTGGGGACCACTCTTCATCGCGGTGCGCGGGCCTCTCACTGTCGCGGCCTCTCTTGTTGCGGAGCACAGGCTCCAGACGTGCAGGCTCAGTAGTTGTGGCTCACGGGCCCAATTGCTCCGCGGCCTGTGGGATCCTCCCAGACCAGGGCTCGAACCCGTGTCCCCTGCATTAGCAGGCAGATTCTCAACCACTGTGCCACCAGGGAAGCCCAGAAACAACAATTTTGACTGGGGAACCTTTAATTTGTTTAAAGCAGTATTTCAAAATGCTCTAAACTCCTAGCACATTAAACGTAACCCTCCCATGTTCAAATATAAGTACAAAAAATGTACATTCAACGTAAATTGTATGACTTTGGGATAAACCCTTTCTTTCTCTATATCTCAGTTAGGTTAAGAGTTGACCACCAGCTTTTTATAAATGTTATGTGCTGTTTATGTCATAAAGGTTTACATCATCAACCGTATTTGAATTTTAAATGTTGTGTTATTATGCAACAGAGTTTGCTTTATGAAGGTATTTAACTGGGAATAGAATCCAGTGTGTGAGCAGATTCACCATCAAACATGGCTTCAAGATTTTAACTGATTTTTCTCCATATGATATCTTAAAGGGAGGTAATTTTTTTAATTTTTTTATTTAATTTTTTTTTTTTTTTTGCGGTACGCGGGCCTCTCACTGTCGTGGCCTCTCCCGTTGCGGAGCACAGGCTCCGGACGCGCAGGCTCAGCGGCCATGGCTCACGGGCCCAGCCGCTCCGCGGCATGTGGGATATTCCCGGACCGGGGCACGAACCTGTGTCCCCTGCATCGGCAGGCGGACTCTCAACCACTGCGCCACCAGGGAAGCCCGGGAGGTAATTTTTTTTACTTTACTTTCGCCTGTTAGCATAATTTTTTAAATTGGTATAAGCTCCAAATCAGTGGAAATATGTTAGTCTAAATAATAAAGGGGGGGAAAAAGAACCTAGAGAACCTAACCAGTAATTTATTTTATAGGTCACAGAACTATTAAACTGTATATTGCTTACACTTGTCTGGCACTTCTATCCCTGCTAATACCAATTTAATTTGATGACTCTTTGGTTGAAATCCTGTTAGCAGAGTTTCCAGAGAGCTCCTGTGCTTAGACCATTTTAACTATTTGGCTTTGTAGTTTCAGTGAATGGCTAGCTTTTAGCTCTAAGGAAGTAAGCTCCCATGACATCAGGAAGATTTAGCTGGGGGGTGCCAGAGGGGAGAGGGTATATGTGGGTGGGTGTCTAAGCTACTTCAGAACGTCTGTATATTTTTCTGGCGCCTGGGGAGAGGGTGTGTCTGGATGGAAATGAATAGAGACTAGGTTGGATGGAACTAGTTATGCTGAGACCTACATGTGACAAAGGTGCCATGCAGATCATTTTCTAAGGATGTTTTTGGAAAACTTTGGTAAAATTTCCAAATAGACAAGTTCTTCCTATCCCTTCTTCCTTAGCCGTCTCCAGGATTTGATGCTTTCTTGTGATCTCCGTATAGTCTGTCTCTCTCTCTCTCTCTCTTTTTTTTTTTTTTGTTGTTGTTCTTATTGGGTAAACTCTTTGCCAACTGTATGGACATAAAATTCTTACTACTGATTTTAATTTTTATTTTGTATACAATTTTTATAGGTTACACTCCATTTAGTTATTACAAAATATTGGCTATATTCCCTGTTTTGTTCAGTACATCCTTGTAACGTGTCTTACATCCAATAGTTTGTACCTCCCATTCCCCCACCCCTATATTGCCCCACCCCAGCCCCGTAACAGCTAGTTTGTTCTCTATATCTGTGAGTCTGTTTCTTTTGTGTTATATTCACTAGTTTATTGTGTTTTTCAGATTCCACATATAAGTGATATTATACAGTATTTGTCTTTCTCTGTCTGACTTATTTCACTTAGCATAATGCCCTCCAAGTCCATCTGTGTTGCTGCAAATGGCAAAATGTCATTCTTTTTTATGGCTGAGTAGTATTCCATTGTATACATATACCACATCTTCTTTATCTGTTGATGGGCACTTAGGTTGCTTCCATATCTTGGCAATTATAAATACTGCTATGAACATTGGTGGGTGCGTGTATCTTTTTGAATTAGTGTTTTTGTTTTTTTTAGGTGTATATCCAGGAGTGGAATTGCTGGGTCATATGGTAGTTCTATTTTTAGTTTTTTGAGAAACCTCCATACTGTTTTCCACAGTGACTGCACCAATTTACATTCCCATCAACAGTGTACGAGGGTTCCCTTTTCTCCACATCCTCGCCAATGTTTGTTATTTGTGGTCTTTTTTTTTTTTTTTTGGCCACGCCACAGGGCATGCAGGGATTGAACCCGCACCCCCTGTGTTGGAAGTCCAGGGTCTTAACCACTGGACCACCAGGGAAGTCCCTATTTGTGGTCTTTTTGGTGATAGCATCCTGACAGTTGTGAGGTGATATCTCATTGTGGTTCTGATTTGCGTTTCCCTGATGATTAGCGCTGTTGAGCATCTTTTCATGTGCCTACTGGCCATCTGCATTTCTTCTTTGGAAAAATGTCTGTTCAGTTCTTCTGCCCATTTTTTAAGGGATTAATATCCAACATATGTAAACAACTCGTACAGCTCAACATCCATATAGTCTCTTTTTTTTTTTTTTTTTTTCTCGGTACGCGGGCCTCTCACTGTTGTGGCCTCTCCCGTTGCGGAGCACAGGCTCAGCGGCCATGGCTCACGGGCCCAGCCACTCTGCAGTGTGTGGGATCTTCCCAGACCGGGGCACGAACCCGTGTCCCCTGCATCGGCAGGCAGACTCTCAACCACTGCACCACCAGGGATGCCCCATATAGTCTCTTAAACTGGCCTCTCAAACATTTTGTGCGGAACCTCTTTCCCTTTCACATTTGATTCGCTGAGGCTATCTCAGGTTATGGACTCTCAGTTATAAAAGAGCGTCCTTAACCACCCCTCCCCCGCCCCCAGAAAGAATCCTTTTAAAGATTGTCAAGCCCTCAGATAATTGGGATGTGTTTTGCCTGGGTACCTTTTTAAAGCGCTTTCCATCTCCTCCAGACTTCTCCTGTCTGGTCCATGGGCTTGTCAGTATCAGTACTGGCCAGCCTATAGCTCCACGTTTATACTTCCCATGTAGCTATTGCTCTTTGTTCAGATTAAGGAGGAGAGAGGAGAAACGAAGATGATGGCCGTACACCGAATATTCAGACTAAGAGTGTGTGGTTCACGGCGGGAGAGGCTCTGCTCTATTAGCGTATTACCTCTGCTCTTCAAAAAGCCTATCTTTGGTTTGATTTATAATGTCCTCTGTGCTTCTGTATTTTAACAGGGCAGCCCTGTTTTGTATCGAAATGTTCATTCTTTAAGAGAACAAATGTCTGCCTTCCAGTCAGCTTTTCACTCCATAAAGGAAAACGAGAAAATGACTGACTGTCCTGAATTGTCAGAGACGGAAGGAGAGTTCAAGACCACAGGCTCAAGTGAGTAGAAATAAGGGCTTTAGTATTTATTCAGACCATGCTCAGTGTAAAGATTTAGTTCTACAGTCTTTTCTGAGTAGAGCTGTATTTTTCAATAGGACCTACCATTTAAAATTTGGGACATTTCACGCAAAAATCTGGATTTCTGGTTTCTCTTGAAAAAATATGATATCAAGCATTCCTGAGCCTACGTCTTACGTATCCACGTGGCCACAATTAAGTGCTAAGTGTTATAATGTCGAAGCCAGTGGGCTCATTTCATCTTTAGAATAGGGCATGTGGTAGATTTGAGTGCACAAACCTTGATTTTTTAGAGGATTGTTATTGTTTGGCAAACATTTAAATGAATACCAAACTTCCAACCCTGATATTATAAACAGATATGTTCAGTCTGACATCTTAATAGCCTGCCATATTCTTTACCATAACTTTTAGATTGTAATTTATTTGGTAATTTTTTGGTCACTTTTGATTTTCCAATCACAAAGCATTTCAAACACCAGAACTAGACAAAATCTTGGTCTTGCTGTAACCACCATAACCCTAAGGTTCCAAATGGTTTTGTTTGGTTTCTTGAACTATCTTCAAGTACATTTCAACACCTCCTTGGGTGCAGGGCATCGTTACTCAAGACAAATCCAGTTCATCTACCTCTGCAGTGCATGACCTGCTCCGATGTACTCATTTTTATCTGTAATTTGTAACTTACCTATTTTTCAGTTTTTTTGTTTGTTTGTTTTGTTTTTTTGCAGTACGCGGGCCTGTCACTGTTGCGGCCTCTCCCGTTGGGGAGCACAGGCTCCGGACGCGCAGGCTCAGCGGCCATGGCTCACGGGCCCAGCTGCTCCGCGGCCTGTGGGATCTTCCCAGACCGGGGCACGAACCCGTGTCCCCTGCATCGGCAGGCGGACTCTCAACCACTGTGCCACCAGGGAAGCCCCTATTTTTCAGTTTTTATCTGAGCTTTTAAATACTTTATTTACATCATTACTAAAGTTCTGTAGACAATTAAATTCCCTTTTTGTACCTAGGAAGAACTGTGGCTGTATTTTTCATAAAATCATAGACGGTCAAAGCAGAACCAATATTAGAACATAACCACATCCTTTAAAATGTTCAAAAGAAAAGGTTCATTCTAAACTTAAAAATAGAATGAGATACTATATCAAAATTGCAAATGTATCTTGGCGTATCTTTGTACATTTTAAAGTCTGAAAAAAGTCAATTCTAATAATTAAATTTTTATCTTTTTTAGCAGTCATGTTCTTTTACTTTTCAGTTAGATTTCCTTTTTTGAATAAAAAATGTACTACTAGAGTTTTCATTGATAAAGTATTTAGGCTCAAGCATTAAATTTTACTAAAATTAGGATGTACACAGTTTTCAAATGATGCTGTAAAATAAAATATTGAAACCTGTGTTGTTTTGTTTTTATTTTGTTCTGTGTACCTAGCCAAAAAGGAAAATCTTGGTGAATGTCAACAGTGTGAGTTCCCTGCAAACTTGTCATCCAAGCGACAGAGAATATCCTCTCCGAGCAGCTCTGATGGAAACCTAACTGATGCCTTCGGTCTCCAGATACACAATGTTGCTGCTTTTCCCAATACAGATAGACAGTGTGCTGTTGAAACTTCTGCAAATCTCTCTGAGGTAATTCACTTACTGGAAACATAGGAAAGTGAAGCTTTGGATTTCTGGCTAGTCAGTTTTAGGACTGACTGTCAAGGCCCTTTTGCAATTATAGTACTTATGTATATTGTATTGTGGTATTTTAGCTGGGTTTTAAATTGTGTGTGTGTGTGTGTGAGAGAGAGAGAGAGAGAGAGAGAGAGAGAGAGAGAGAGAGATTTCCTACTTGTTCAATTTTTTTTGTGGTTGGTTAGCTTATTGGTTATTAGAGACAGTTTTGATTAATATGTTGCTTTTGATATGAAAAAGACTTTATGAAAAGATGAAGCCCTCTGGTCTTCTATTTTTTTTTTTTTTTTTTGGTCTTCTATTTTTGAGGTATTGTTGTAGATACCAATGGTCCAATGGTGAGAAAGTCACAGTCCTGCCCTTGAACAGCTTTTTGTCTGCTGGGGGAGACAGAGATATGAGCACCTAATTTACACAGAACTGGTAAATGAGGTGAAGGTTATGCCTGGGCTGTACCCCTCAGGTCTGGAGGTCTGGCATTTCTGCCTTGCCGCCCCTCACTGGTTTAATACCGGCTGGAAGGCATGGTGCCATTTAGCAATTTCTCCCTTGCTCTCCCCACTGCGTTCAAGTAGCTGTAGGGATTCTTTTGTTCCTTATAACTACCTAGAGGCTGTCAACATCATCAAAAGATGATAACCAACATGAACTAAATAATACTGTTAAGTGACCTCCCTGGCGGTCCAGTGGTTAAGACTCCTTGCTTCCGGGCTTCCCTGGTGGTGCAGTGGTTGAGAGTCTGCCTGCCGATGCAGGGGACACGGGTTCGTGCCCCGGTCCAGGAAGATCCCACATGCCGCGGAGCGGCTGGGCCTGCGAGCCATGGCCGCTGAGCCTGCGCGTCCGGAGCCTGTGCTCCGCAACGGGAGAGGCCACGGCAGTGAGAGGCCTGCAAAAAAACAAACAAACAAACAAAAAAGACTCCTCGCTTCCACTGCAGGGCGCGCTTGTTCGATCCCTAGATGGGGAACTAAGATCCCGCATGCTGCACGGAACGGCCAAAAAAATATATATAATAATAATAATAATCATACTGTTGAGGATCCTTGACCTTCACACAAATGTAAACGGGGATCTAGTTCTCTCACGACCCTTAGTTCTGGTTTGATATGGCAGGTTTCTGTTTTTTTAGTGAGAGAAGACACCTAATGCCGGTAGAGTGGAAGCTTTTTTCCTGCACATTCTCTGTCATGTAGATCCAGTACGTGTCCTGTTGACCGTATCTGGACTGGCTTAATAAATGCCTGATGGTCATTAGGGTTGACCATCAGGGCCCCCGTGGGTTTCATGTATATCTCAGAGTCGCTTATAATCTCCACTCCCTCTGTTCTACTCTAGTAGATATGGAATCATCATCTGACAGTAATTTTTCTTATCAGAACTTCCATTAATTTTTGGCCATACACCATGATTTACAAGTGGTTTTTACATTAATATGAGTGTGTTTTCTATCCTGACCATTGATGGTTTTCCTTTTCTAACTATTGATAGCTTCTGTTGTTTGATTAGTCATTATATTTTTCGTTATTTTGAGAATTTCCTCTTTAAAGAAAGCGTTGGCTAGTCCGAATGCAGTGGTGCTTACAATTAATTGATCACAGCCAGTTACAGATTTCCTTGTTCCTTCTTCACTCCCACTGCTTCACTTGACTAGCCTTTAAAAAGAGAGAGAGAGACGGAAAAAAAGAAAGCAGTTAACATAGTTTTCTAGACTTCAAACAATAAGGCAGCAAAAATGTGCCCTATAAACGTTTCCTAGGGAACTGAAAATTGTTGGGTAGGATGTTTTGGAGGTTCCTAATACAGGATTCCTATATACTTCTGTAAGAATTAACTAGATAATGAAGGCGATGGATTGATTGATTTAATATCAGATTTCCAGATAATCTATAATGCTTACTCAAATCTTTATAAAAATATCAGTAATCCTATAAGTAATAAAATTTAATACTTCTTTACTCTTTTTCTTCTCCAAGAAATCTTCTGAATCTGGTTTAAATCTACAGTCTGGATGTTTAGTTGGAGAGTATCCTCTACTTTCAGAGCTCACAGAGGCTTCAAGTGGTAAGTATTTCATTTTTCCTTAGTACATGTGCCCATTCACCCATTGAAATGTTTGTTCAATAGACATTTATGCTTGGTTTACCTATGTGCTAACATTTGGGAAAACTAAAACTGTTCCTTACATTTTATGAACTCATGGTATATTAGAAATGTTTTAGAATTCTTGTTACGTGAGAGATGACATTTTCTTTTTTGAAATACTACCAATAAGAATTAGTGAAATATTTCCAAGCTGATAGAATCTATTATAAAGGATAGGATTATACCAATAGCTCATGCAGCTCAACATCAAAAAAAACAACCCTATCAAAAAATGGGTAGAAGACCTAAATAGTTCTCCAAAGAAGACATACAGATGGCCAGTAGGTACATGAAAAGATGCTCAGCATCGCTAATTAGTAGAGAAATGCAAATCAGAACTACAATGAGGTATCACCTCACAGCAGTCAGAGTGGCCATCATCAAAAAGTTTACAAACAATAAATGCTGGAGAGGGTGTGGATAAAAGGGAACCCTCCTACATTGTTGGTGGGAATGTAAATTGGTGCAGCTATGGAGAACAGTATGGAGGTTCCTTAAAAAACTAAAAATAGAGCTACCATGTGATCCAGCAATTGCACTCCTGGACACTCCTGGACATATATCCAGAAAACACAAAAACTGTAATTTGAAAAGATACAGGCACCCCAGTGTTCATAGCAGCACTATTTATAATAGCCAAGACATGGAAGCAACCTAAATGTCCATCAACAGATGAATGGATAAAGATGTGGTATATGTATACAATGAAATATTACTCAACCATAAAAAAGAATGAAATAATGCCATTTGCAGCAACATGGATGGACCTAGAGATTATCATAAAGTCAGAAAAAGAAAGACAAATACCATGTAATATCACTTATATGTGGAATCTAAAAACGGATACAAATGAACTTATTAACAAAAAAGAAACAGATTCACAGTCATAGAAAACAAATGTATGGCTACCAAAGTGTAAAGGGGTGGGAGGAGGGATAAATTAGGAGCTTGGGATTAACAGATACGCAGTACTATATATAAAATAGAGAAACAACGGGGTCCTACTGTATAGCACAGGGAACTACATTCAATATAAAAAGAAAGAATAGGATCTCTAAACATTTAACAAGTTTATTTTGTTAGAGAAAACACTACACATGATTTTTTTGGTTTTTAAGTATGTGAAAAGGGACCGGCATTCAATATGCTTGTATTGAATGAAAGTCACCATAAGGTATTAGGTTTACTTTCAACATACCTGTGTCTTTATCTTTAAGTAAAACTCTTGTATATGTATAGCTGGCCCTTGCTTTTTTGTCAGTCCTGAGAATTTCTGCCTTTTAATGGGCGTATTTGGTGCATTAACCTTTCAAGTCATTATTGAACTAGTTTTATTTAAATCTGCCATTTAAAAAATATTTTATCCACACGGCTTGCAGAATCTTCATTCCCTGACCAGGGATTGAACCCACTCCCTCAGCAGTGGAAGTGTGAAGTCCTAACCACTGGACCACCAGAGAATTCCCTAAATC
This sequence comes from Hyperoodon ampullatus, assembly GCF_949752795.1. NCBI lineage: Eukaryota > Metazoa > Chordata > Mammalia > Artiodactyla > Ziphiidae > Hyperoodon > Hyperoodon ampullatus. The sequence continues at coordinate 115,838,970 of NC_136919.1, forward strand.
TGCCATTTCTTTCATGTATTTTCTGTTCTATTTTTTGTTTTCCCTCCTCTCGTCTATTGGGCTTATTTGAAATTTTAGAAATCTATTTATCCATTACCTTCTAAACTATACCTCATTGCATCTTTTGTTTTAATGGTTACTCTAAGGACTGTGGTATATACATCCTTAGATTTTCACAGCCTTCTTAGAGCTAATAATGTACAACTTCAGGTGAAATACAGAAATTTTACAAACTGTATAGATCTACTTCCTCTCCTCCCACCCATGTCTTTTATGGTCCTTTTACACTATAGATGTCATCTGTACTATATTTATATTCATTTTAAACCCCACAAGATAAGGTTTTTTTGATTTAAACAACCATGTGTATTGGGAAATATGTATATATTGGAAATAGCCTTTTATAGTTACCCAGATAGGTACCATTTCTGGTGCTTTTCATTCCTTGCTGAAGATCTAAGTTTCTGTCTGGTATCATTTCCTTTCAACCTGAAAAAGAACTTCCTTCAGCATTTCTTGTGGTGCACATCTGCTCTGACTTCTTAATTTTAATCATGAGATGGATGGATGGATGGATAGATGGGGCAGAGAGCAGGGTTATGAGTTTGTTACCTGGATGAAATAGGATGCTTTTGCCTTCAGAAATTCTTACCAATTCTCTTGCTTTACTCTCATGGGACTTTGTCTTAGGAGTGACATATTCTTTGACAGTGGTTATAGAATGTATGAAGTATGGTCATTAAAAACTGTCATCATACCTAACACCTCCCTGTACAATCTGTCTTCTTGGGAACATGCCAGCAAGGGCCAGTGTATCCCATTTTAACGCCCCTCTAGGCCCTAAGCAGGAACATTGTATAAGGCAGGCAAAGACAAATCTCCTGTAGGCGGTGGGCCCTTGATTAAAGGACTCCAGTGCTGATTCCAGTGTTTTATTTTAAACTGGTTATCTGGTGGCACCCCAGAGGTTATTATATCTCAGACGGTGCACCTTTAGGAAGAGGGAAGAGGTCTTATAAAGTGGGATACTTCAAAAACAAACACACACATAGAAAAAGAGCTCAGATTTCTGGCTACCAGAGGCCGGGGATGGGGGAAGGGGGAAGGGGGAATTGGAGGAAGGCAGGTAAAAGGTAAAGACTTCCAGTTATAAAATAAATAAGTACTAGGGATGTCATGCACAACATGATAAATATAATGAACACTGCTGTATGCTATATATGAAAGGTGTTACGAGAGCAAATCCTAGGGGTCCTCATCACAAGGGAAAAAATTTTTTTCTCTTTCATGTTGTATCTGTATGAGGTGATGGATGTTCTCTAAACTGATTGTGGTCCTCACCTCATGGTGCCTGTAAGTCAGATCGTTATGCTGTACACCTTGTATCTCAATAAAACTGGAGGAAAGAAAAATAACCCCTCTAAATACTGACGGCTATAAAAAAAACCTGTTCCCCTTCAAACAGAAACAACAACAAAAGAATAAATAAAATGCAAGTCACACTATGTCACTCCCCTCAAAATCTCTCACTGGCCTCCCAGCATACTTAGGATAGAATCCAGTCCGTCCACTTCCTACTAGGCCGCACCTGACCTGGTCCTTAGCCTTGACTCTGAGCTTGTGGCTTAGCTGTCTTCTTGCTCGCTCTGTTCCAGTCACTCTGGCCTTGCCCCACCTCTTATACACCAGGGGCACTCCTGTCACTGGTCTTTGCACTTGGCTTTGAGCGTATGTATAATCTTCCCTAGACACATGTGCGGCTCGCTTCCTCACTGTGTTCAGATGCCTGCTCAGGAGGCTGTCCTTGAACTCACCCCCACCCCTCCCATACCCTAACCCTATCTCTACATTATTCTCCTTAATGGCATGGGTTACTGCTTGTTATTATATATACATTTCTTTAACTTTTTATTTTAAGATGACTGTAGATTCACATGCAGGTGTAAGCATGAATCCAGAGGAAGAAAGCCTATCCACCCTTCCCCCCAGTTTCCCCAGTGGTGACATCTTGCATAGCTGTAATACAGTGCACGACCAGGAAATCAACACTGATACAATCCACTGACCTTTTTGGCCAGATTTCACCACTGTTGCATGCAGACGTTTGTGTGTATATTTAGTTCCATGATTTTATCACAGGTGTAGACTCACATAACCACACTACAGTCAAGATATATCACAGTCCCATCACCCGGTCCCTCATGCTACCCTTTTACACAGGCACAGCTACCTCCTTCCTTCTGTGCCCCCCAGTTACTATATTTTATGTTGTCTGTTTGTCCTCTGAGGCCATGGGGGCTTTATCTGTGGTGTTTATGTCTCTCGCAAAGTGTCTGTCACACCTTAAGCACCCAGTATGTATTTGTTAAATGTCAATCATCAGGCAATGCTGAGAATTTGCAGGGGGGAGCCTTGCCTTGCTTGGGGGCACGTACAATATGTTCATTTTTTTATTGGACAGTCGTTCTCCTCAGCATTCTGTCCTTTCCCTCCCACTACCCTTGCATGCTGAAAATGCCTCTGACTCCACCAATAAAATCAGTCATGATTCATTGTCTGGCTCAAGTTAGTTTCATGGTGCAAACCGTAGGTGTCGTGAGTGGAAGCAGATTAACAGTTAATAGCTGAGCCGTGGGGGCCTCCTTAGATTTCCGTGGAGCCAAGACACCTTACTTACTGTTGCCCTCAGTAGTCAGATTTGAAATAAAAGCTGTGGCCAGTGCCGCTTCTCTTTGTTTTATGTCTCCAAGTGAAATCCCAGATGCTACTCCTCCAGCAGGATATCTTAGGGTTGAATTTCTGAATAGGTTGTTATTCCCTTTGTAAATACTTACTACTTTTGTTGTAGAACAGACTGACTCAGATGTCTGCCACCTCTCATGTTTACACCTCTATGTTGAAGGAATCCAGGTTACTGACTCTGTAGAGGGCAAAAGATCCAGCGATGCCGTTTCAGTTGACAAATTTACACAAGTGAGTACAGACATGGCTCCTGAAGCCAAGTCACTGGTTACTCCACTGTGCCAGAGGGACGTTCCATCCTCTGAGACCTTTGTACTTCGTTCTGTGCTGAAGAAACCTTCTGCAAAGCTGTGTCTAGACAGCCTGCAGGTCAGTATAGAGCTACATTTCCTAAAGCAAGATGAATAAAAATTAATTTTGGTTCAAAGAAATACCTCTGAAATGTTACGTAATACTGGCCTAACAGGAAATGTCTTTTTTTTTTTTTAACTCAGTTTGGAATATAGTATGTTGAATTTAATATAGGTAGACCATATTTTATAAGAGTTTCATAAGTTATTAATGTGTGACTTTGTTGATTATTTCCACCAAAAATATCTGCTCTTCAAGATACCTCTTACAGGCGTGCCTCTTTAAGTTGAGCTAGTATGAGAAGAGAGTAGGTTGATGGGAACTAGCTGGCATTTATTGAGTACTTCCAGTGAAGGTTCTGGAATGTATGATGTACGTGCAGCAGCAGTATCCAAGAAAGGTATTAGCCCCATTTGACATAAACTCAGGCTTGAAGCTGTTACGTGAACCCAGACGAATCTGATGTTAAACATCCATGACAGGCTGTAAACACTCTGAGAGGTTCAGAGGACGGCTCTGGGGTCACAGTGCCCGGTTTCATACGCTGACGCTGAAGTTTAAGAACTAGGTAGGTTAGTTAACCTTTTTGTACCCTGGTTTCCTTGTCTATAAAAGGACAATATCAGTAACTTCCTTACAGGGTACTCTGAGCATAAAGTAGGATAATAATGTGCAGTTAGCGCCAGTGCCTGGCAAATGAGAAGTGCACATTGTTTTTTTGTTGTTGTTCTTGGCCATACGGCTGTACCTATAAATCTGTCTTTAAAGCCAAAGTGAACTAGGCTACCTTCTATCTACATGGATATATGGTCAGTTGTTATTTTTAAATGTTTTAACAATTTTTCTGGTTAAAGAGCTTGATTTGGGTTTCTATACAGCACTGCTCATTTTTATCTTTTATTTGTTTTATCTTCTCCTCAAAGAAGAGACTTAGCATCTTAATGATCTGTGTAACTCTTATCACTTAACAGTGTTAATGTAGCAGAAACATCAAGTCCTGCCACTAAAATCATATTAATACTTTCACAACTAATGGTCTTCTTGCTAAACTGCCCAAAGCTTGCAAGTGTATTCTGTTTGAGTTGTTGGATAACTTTCATGGTAATAATGAAAAGTAAATCTAAACATTAACATGAACTTTGTTGTATAAGTTCACTTATTTCACAAATACTGATGTGAGCATTTTCCTGGTTGGGAAAATGAAGCTGAGTCTCAGGAGATGCTTGATGAAGGAGGTTTGTTTAGGGCAGGACTGTTTCTTAGAGAAGGTGCTGCTCTTGGGATGGGTGTGCTGGAGAAAATGAACAGCTCTAGAGAACAAGGGCTGGTCAGGGCTTAGGATGAGACGGGACAAACAGATGGTGATTTGGAGGTGCCTCTCAGCCACCCACAGCCCTGGCTTTTGCCCACTTTGCTCCAGTGGCCCTGTGTTTGGGCTTGCCCCTCCTGTTCTTTGGGATTCACATTGTCCCTTCCTCACCAACTTGCCTACTCTATAATCTTCTGGAGAAGCACAGGAGGACAAATGCTACTTTCTTTCCTTGTTCTAACTCAGGAATATAGTATCGTAGACTGGAGATTTATACACTTATAAAAGGTGTGGTTCCCATGTCTAAAAGACAAAACACCCTATTATGCCATTTACATATTTGTTTTTTTCTTGTTTTAGTGGAATTCTTATACTTTAGACCATTTGTATAGTCTACTTCATTTGGCACCATCCAGAGTACACTGTAATTCTGGCCATTCTCATTTTCCTTAAAGTCATTTGCCAGGTCAAAAATGAGGGAATGAATTTAGCCCACATTATGGATTTCTGTTCTTTAATTTCGGCCTAAAACTATTTACTAAAGTATTAGGATAGCTAAGGAACCCAGTTTTTCGTTGTGGCTAATATCATGATATTTTAAGTCAGATCAACTATGAAAGTAAAGGTAATCTGCAATACTATGTAGCGTCTACCCTTGACAGGAAAAAAATTCGAAGTTGTCGTTCTTAATGTCTGTGTGTATGTATTTATATATGTAAAATTATTCATCAGTGTTTATTTTATTTAGGAACACCGTGACAACCTCTGTGATGGTGGGACTCATCCAAACTTAATCTTGAATCTTGCAAACTGTTGCAAAGAACAAAAAGCAGGTAAGAAATTCAGATTTATTTTGAAGCCTGAGATATCATTTGCTTGTTATTAAAAACATCTGAGGTAGTATGTAGTATTTTCAATGATCTACTGATGCCTGATGCTTCTGAAATTACATGGGAATGAAGAAGAGTTGGGAGGGATGGACTCTCTGTCGAAGTTTCAGAATTGGTTCTACCCCTATCATCTATCCCTTTTTGCTTAACAGTGAAACTTGTAAGGAAATTGGTATTCAATTTTGTAATCTTTTAAGACAGGCATGCAGAATTTACTTTAAAATCCATGACCATATTTTAATTAGAAATATTGCTTATCTTTTCCACTTTGAACTTTTTTTCTGTACAAACTATGTTTTGTGTTATACAAATAGCCAGACCCAATCATGTTAAAAGATTTTAGGATATGTCTTTTAGATAAGAAATGTAGTTTAATTTTTAAATATATTCCCATTTATTATCTAATAGAAGGTCAAGAAAATTGTAAAGTACCAGACTCTCTAAATATGAGGAAGAGGAAGAGAGTTACTTTCGGAGAGGACCTAAGCCCTGAAGTGTTTGATGAATCTTTGCCAGCAAACACTCCGTTGCGTAAAGGAGAAACACCGGTTCGTAAAAAGGATTTAAGTACCGTCAGTCCCCTGCTACTTGAACAGTCCCCAGCTCCTGAGGGGTTACTTCAACCAAATTTTGATGACAAGGGAGAGAATCTTGTAAGTGTGAAAAGTGTGGAACAATCTTGTTTATATTTTCATCAGACCTCACCTATTTAGCATGAGCAATAATTGTGCTTTGAAATGAGATGGACTGAACAATGTGTCATGGTATAAATTAATGCATTTTCTAGCTAGATGATTACCAGTTTTCTCCTATTAAAAACAATACTTCCATGACTCCTTGTACATAGCATATTTTCTGGAACCTAACTGCTATTGATTGTAAGATGTGCCATTGTTTTATCTATCACTAAGAAAAAATGCTGAAAGTTAAACTGATACACACCATGTACTCAGATTTCAGAGGTGTTAAAATGTTGAAAGAGCAGCAGTCTTAGAATTGATATATTATAAATATAAATGGTTCTTCCTCCTAAGATGAATTTCTGCAGGTGGGATTACTGGATTAAGGAATATGAACATTTTTTGAACTTTTTGATACATACTGCTAAATTATTCAGAAAGTATGTACTAATTTGAACTCACAGCACTATAAATGATTTTATTCTATTATACCTTTGTAAACCCTGGGTGGTTTTTTTTTTTTTTTTTTTTTTTTTTTTGCGGTACGTGGGCCTCTCACTGTTGTGGCCTCTCCCGTTGCGGAGCACAGGCTCCGGACGTGCAGGCCCAGTGGCCATGGCTCACGGGCCTAGCCGCTCCGTGGCATGTGGGCTCTTCCCGGACCGGGGCACGAACCCATGTCCCCTGCATTGGCAGGCGGACTCTCAACCACTGCACCACCAGGGAAACCCCTAAACCCTGGGTTTTAATGGTACTTTTTTTTTAAACAGCTTAATAGGAGAAAAAGATGACTGGAAAATATTGTTTGTTAGTGAGGTTTGAACATTATCACATGTTTTTAGGCTATTTGAATTTCTTCTCTTGAGAACTGCCTCTTAATTTTACTTACCCATTTTTATATTGGGACCATCATTCAATCTCTCTCTTGCTGTTATACTTTGAAATAAGAATATTCTGCTTTTGGCCGAGATGGAATAAGAGGGACCTAATTTACATTGCCATGAGAAACAACTAAAAAGCCAGAGAAAAAGATATGAAACAGTGGTTCACCGGCATCGACTGTCTGGAAGCACAGACAGTAATCTCTGAGGGGGGTAACAAATGAGGTAAGCCTTACGAGAGCCCCAACTTACTGCCTGGGCTGAATTTCCAGGCTGCAGCACAGGGAGGGGTTATGTTGGTGGAGCCTGGCAGTCTCCATGAGTTGAGAAGATGGATTTGGGGTCTGGAAAAGTGAAGGAGACTGGAGTTCACAGGGTAAAATACCAGAGAGAAAAGACCTGCAGAGAGAGAGAACTCTGGAGATCTACAAAGGGTCTCCTCACGTCTCTAGCTGAGTGCTGGTCAACATGTCCTTATGAGTAAACTGCCCCAGGCCAGCGAGGAACTGCCCAAATGGAGCAGAGGGAAATGCCTAGAGCTCACACAGGGCAGAAATTGTGTTCCCACCAACTCATGTAGAAAAACTTTGTTATTCAGAGGGTGTCAGGTACTCAGAAGAGTATTGCTTCATTAATGGAGCAGAATTAAACTAAAAGCCTGGCAAAGCTTAAAAGCAAGTCTTGAAAGGATCTAACTTATACCCATGTAACTGCATTGCATAATGAACTTCAAGAATATCAAAACTGCTTTTGGCAGCTGTGAAGGTGGGGAGATCCCAGGGAGGCCAAGGCATCAGATCTCATTGTCCTCCCAGCCCTTCAACCCTCCCCTGAAGGCCCTCAGTAAAATGGTTTTATCCTTCCCACCAAAACAAAACAAAACAATCTAGCAACAAATAATGTTAAACTCAAAATGTCTGGCATTCAATTAAAAATTAATACTTGTGTAGGAAAAGATGCCCCATAATGAAGAGAAAAATCAATCAATAGAAGTAGACCCAGAAATGACACATATGATAGAATTTCTAGAGAGACATTGAAAGAGTTATTTTAACTATATTTCATATATGTTCAAGAATGTGAGAAAAGATTGAGCTTCTTAAGGACATGGAAGATAAAAGACCCAAATCAAACTCTGTACATTATAATCTCCAGGAATAAAAACATGTTGGATGAGATTAATAGCATATTAGAGACTGCAAGAGAAAAGATTAGTGAATTTGAAGATGTAGCAATAGAAATTATTCTCAATGACACAGGAAAAAGACTGAACAAGAATGAGCAGACAATTCGTGATCTGGGACAACTTCAGGTGGTAAAAAGTGCTTGTAATTAGGGTTCCCAAAGGAGAGGAGAGATTGGAAGGAACAGGAAAAAAAATATTTGCAAAATAATGGCTGAAAAATGTCCAAATTTGATAGAATTATTAACCCACTGATCCTAAAGGTCAACACATTCCCAGCCCCAGAAACATAAAGAAAAATACACAAAGCTTAAAATCAACAATGAATGGCCTAAAAGGAGCCAGAGAGAAAAAGACATGTGACATAAGAAAAACAAATATAAGAGAGGAAGCAGATTTCTGGTTGGAAACTATGCGAGCGAGTCAGAAGACAGTGCAGCAACATCTTTTAAAGGTGTATTTAAGTACTTGGAGCAAAAAAACCCAAAAATACCTGTCAAACTAGAATTCTCTATCTAGTGAGACCATCTTTCAAAAGAAAAGGTGGAAATAAAGGCTTTTTCAGACATAATGGAAGTTGAAATAATTCATTACCATAACAGGTTAGCATTAGAAGAAGTGTTGAAAAGGAAGCCCTTTAGTCAAAAGGAAAATAGTTCTGCATGAAAATCTGCATCTACACAGAGGAATGAAGAGCACTGAAAGTGCTAAATATATGGGCAAATGTAACAGACTTCTTTTTAATTAGTCTCCATAAAGGATAATTATTCAAAGCAAGAGTAACAACAATATTCTGTTTGGTTTATAACCTAGGTAAATAAAATATACAACCAAATTAACATGGCATAAAGGTTGGGAGAGGTTCTTAGGCTATAAACAAAGTGGAATAAGTTAAAAGATGTGTACTGTAAACCCTAAGCCACTATAAAGTAACAAAAGATGCATGGGATGCAGGTAAAGCAGTGCTTAGAGGAAAATTTTTAAAAATTAAAGCCTGTATTTGAAAATAATAGAGGTCTCCAATTAATGATCTCAGCTTCCACTCTAAGCAACTAGAAAAAGAAAAGCAAATTGAAACCAAACTAAGAAGAGGAAAGGAAGTAATAAAGATAAGTGTAAAAATCAATGAAATAGAAAACAGAAAAACAATAGAGACAAATCATTGAAATCAGAAGGTTTGTGGGTTTTTTTGGGTTTTTTAAATTTATTTATTTATTTATTTATTTATTTAGTTTCTGCTTTATAACAAAGTGAATCAGTCATACATATACATCTGTTCCCACATCCCTTCCATCATGCATCTCCCCATCCCACCCCTCCAGGCGGTCACAAAGCACCGAGCTGATCTCCCTGTGCTCTGCGGCTGCTGCCCACTATCTACCTATCTTACGTTTGGTAGTGTATATATGTCCATGCCTCTCTTTTGCTTTGTCACAGCTCACCTTCCCCCTCCCCATATCCTCAAGTCCATTCTCAAGTAGGTCTGTGTCTTTATTCCCGTTTTTGGCTGCGTTGGGTCTTCGTTGCTGCGCGCGGGCTTTCTCTAGTTGCACTGCTGTGTGTGGGCTTCTCATTGCGATGGCTTCTCCTGTTGTGGAGCACTGGCTTTATGCATGCGGGCTCAGTAGTTGCGGCTCACGGGCTTAGTTGCTCCGTGGCATGTGGGATCTTCCCGGACCAGGGCTCGAACCTGTGTCCCCTGCATTGGCAGGCAGATTCTTAACCACTGTGCCACCAGGGAAGTCCCGAAATCAGAAGGTTTTGCTGCAGAAAATATTAGTAAACTTCTAATCAGACTGTTCAGGATAAAAGGAGAAGGTACTCATTAGCAATATAAGGAATAAGGGAGGTGATATAATTACATATCTTAATAATACTAAAAGGATCATAAAAGAATATTATGAACAACTATTTTATGCCAATAAATTCAACAACTTAAGCTACATTCCTTGAAAGACACAAGCTATCAATCTCACTCAAGAAGAAATAGGTGGTCTCATTAGCTCTATATCAAATAAGGAAATTTAAATTGTAGTTTAAACCTTCCCACAAAGAAAACTGCATGTGCAGATGATTTTACTAATGAATTCTACCAAACATTTAAGGAGGATACAATACTAATTCTGCATACATTCTTGCAAACAAATTGAGTTGGGAATGCTTCCCAATTCATCAGTGTCAGCAGTAGCCTGATACCATAATCAGACATTATGAGAGAAGAAAACTACAGTCCAGTATCCTCACAAACATACTAACATATAAAAAGAGAATACATTATGACCAAGTGAGATTTTACCCCCAAAATGCAAGGTTGGTTTATTTGGAAGACAATCTGCAGAGTTCACCGTATTAACAGAGTAAAACAGAAAAACTCTATGGTCATCTCAGCAGATGGAGAAAAAGCATTTGACAAAATCCAGCATTCATTTCGGATAAAAATTCTGAGCAGATTGGTGAGAAAAAAGAATTTCTTCAACCTGACAGATTTTGTCTATGAGAAATTAACAGCTACCATTACACTGGCTGTGGGAAAGAAAAGATTTGACATCTGCATTTATATTTACCCTTAAGGTCTCCTGAATAATACTGTAATGTTTGGTTGTGTTTATTAATGAATTTTCTTACTTTATTGGGTTAGGGTATGGGATTTTATTTTTTTTATTATTATTTTTTTTTTGCGGTACGCGGGCCTCTCACTGTTGTGGCCTCTCCCATTGCGGAGCACAGGCTCTGGACGCACAGGCTCAGCGGCCATGGCTCACGAGCCTAGCTGCTCCGTGGCATGTGGGATCTTCCTGGACCAGGGCACGAACCCGTGTCCCCTGCTCGGCAGGCGGATTCTCAATCACTGTGCCACCAGGGAAGCCCAGGGTATGGGATTTTAAATAAACCAAAAAGTAACTTATTAGTGGATCATCATGACTACTTTCACTTTTTAAAAATTTTATTTATATATATATATATATATATATATATATATATATATATATATATGTGTGTGTGTGTTTTTTGGTTTTTGTTTTTTTTTTTTTTTCCGGTACGTGGGCCTCTCACTGTTGTGGCCTCTCCTGTTGCGGAGCACAAGCTCCGGATGCGCAGGCTCAGCGGCCATGGCTCATGGGCCCATCTGCTCCACGGCATGTGGGATCTTCCTGGACCGGGGCACGATCCTGTGTCCCCTGCATCGGCAGGTGGACTCTCAACCACTGCGCCACCAGGGAAGCCGTATTATTATATTTTTAATTATTATTTTGGTAGGTTGTAGTTATTAAGCATGGTTTCCTTAAATATGATTGGTAAATATTATAAAACATTTATTTTTATATCCAGTATCTTGTTTTTGCTCTGACTTTTTTTGGTTAATCTTTTATTTCCCATCTTTATGCTTATTACAGTTCCTCCTACAAAAATAAATACGTATTATTTTCTTTGGGGCACATTATTTCTATGTCCACTGGATTTAAAGATATCTAATTTCTACTTTTTTCTTTGTTTAGGAAAACATAGAACCTCTTCAGGTATCATTTGCAGGTCTCAGTCCTCTTAGTAAGTCTTCAATCTCTGAGACTCTTTCAGGTAGTAACTTTGGCTTATCTAAAAATCATAAATGTCATTTTAAATATGTGTATATATGAAAATCACCTTATTTTTAAATTTTTATTTTTATTATGATCATACTTGATTTTTCAAAAACTCAAATCATATAGAAAAGCTTACAAGAAGTCTCTTATCCATCCCTTTCCATTCCAAGTCCATACTTTATAATCACCCACATTTAACTTCCTCATGGGTAGCCGCATTTTTCAAGTCACTGCAAGTAGTGGAGTTGCCCTCTCAACACTTAAGGATTGACAGTAGGCTCCTTTTCAGGTTGCACAATTGAAATGATATGGATCCTAAGGGTCATTTTTAAATACATAAAATTGTTCATCAACATCAACATGGCATTTTGTGCATATGTACTTTCTGAGGTCTCTAGGTTTTTTTTTTGTGATCATGACAAGGCAACAAAGATCTCTCTGTGCTTTCCTGACAAACCAGGACTTGGCCAGCAAATGTCATGGGCAAAGCACTTGCAATGGAACCATTATTCACATTTCTCCCCTGGTCGAAATCCTTTAATGGATCACCAACACCTCTTGTTGGCTCTAGGACACAAACCAAGCTTATTAGCACAGAATCCAGGACATGGAGTGTTAAGTTAGAGCTAAATTGGAAGCATAGCCTGTCATCTTCCAAAGCTTATGCTCTTTGACAGGTTATACTGCCTTTTATTTATACCGTTCAAAGTGACCAAATTAAAATTTTTTGAACTTTGTGAAATTAAAGTATTTTCATGTTTTTAAAAATGTTTTGAATCTCAAAATTTATTTCTCCTGGTAATATTTATGTTCAGATATGGTAGGATACTAAAAGCAAAATTGGTATCCAAAAGAGCATCCAGTGTGTCCAATAGATGATGGATCTTACAACTTCTTGTTAGCTACCCTAATTTTGCTGTGTCTTGCTCATCAGGCACTGATACCTTTGCCTCTTCAAATAACCACGAGAAAATAGCCTCCTGTAAAGTTGGTAGAGCAACGCGGACCTCTAACAGAAGAAGTGTAAGTGTTTGTATTTGGCACAATGTATCTGTTTTTAAATCTTGCACTAGATTTTTCTCTGTTTTCATGATCAAATTATTTATCAGTTAAATCTTGGTTTAATCAATGTGTTAAGAACTAATACCATATCCTACCTATCATGTAAGCCAGGATAATGCTGTTTTCCTGATTTGATTTTAATTAATTCTGTTAGAAGAAAAATACAATAAACGAGGTGCTTTCGGAGTGTGTGTTCATGTGGAAGGTAATCTGTTTAGGAAGTTTATTTGGGATCTGTGTGGTTTTATGAGTTATATCAAAGTGCAAAGTGGAGAAGAGTCACTTTTTTTTTTAATTTTTAAATTTAATTTTATTTTTTTATACAGCAGGTTCTTATTAGTTATCTATTTTATACATATTAGTGTATATATGTCAATCCCAATCTCCCAATTCATCCCACCCCCCTCCACCACCACCCCCCGGCTTTCCCCCCTTGGTGTGCATACATTTGTTCTCTAGAGTCACATGTATGAACAGTCAGAAAATGGCATAAATATAACTTTTTCAAAAACTACCTTCACTTGTTTTCAGTGTGAGCATAACTCCCATCGAATGCATGTCTTTTGCGATTTTATTAAATTAGATGAACTTGGATTTTTATCTGTAGCATCACAGTGCATAAACGTATAGCATACTGATATTGTTTTTCACTGATACTGTTGATGATAAATCCAGAAGTCAAACTTAGATAATCTGACAGTTCATGATTTTTCCCCGCATAACCCATCAGTAGTTAGGTGCTACATTGTAGATATTCAATAAATATTTGATGAATGAATAAGAGAGTGATTCTTTTTTATTTTTTATTTTCAAAAATTTTATTGAAGTATAGTTGATTTACAACATACAGCAAAGTGATTCAGTTATACATATGTATATTTTTTCATATTCTTTTCCATTATGGTTGATCTCAGGATACTGAATATAGTTGCCTGTGCTATACAGTAAGACCTTGTTGTTTATCCATCCTATATATAATAGTTTGCCCCTAAAACAACGATTCTTAAGTTGTTTTTTTCTCTTCCATAAAATAGTAGGACAGAGTGCATATGCTTCTGGGTCAGTGTTTGATCAGAAATCAGTAATTACTATTTCCCTCTTTTGAATGGGACTTGGTTAAAATACTTCTAATGAAATTTGTGAATTAGTGGAAATGGGTTGTAAAATGGTAGAATCCGCAGGGACGGGAAAAGAAATGTGAGAGACACTCATGAAAATGTAACTGACTGTGTTTTATGGTAGCCCTGCTTTTAATTTTCTTTATAGCAGTTGATCAGTTTTTCAGAAGAGAGTGTTTGCAACTTATTTAATACAGAAGCTCAGCCTTGTAAAGAAAAGAAAATTAATAGGAGGAAGTCTCAAGAAAGCAAGAGCGCAGACAGAGCACTTCCTAGAAAGAATCAGGTGAGTGTGTGTTTAAAGATGTAATAAAGAGTAGAAATGGTGCATTTCTTTGTTGTATGGTTAGGAAAACCCAGAAACAAAATTTTTCCTAGTTGGCCTTGGACCGAGAGTATTAAAATCATCTTATCATAGAATCGAAAAGGCCATAAGAGATTATATATTCAATTATGAATTACCCGAGGGCCATTTTTGCATTTTCTTCATTGGGTTACATATACCCAGCACAGGGAATCATGGGCACTCAAATGTGGAATTGATTCTTATCTTTGAATCTGATCTAATCTAACCTCACCCTCTTTGGGGAATCCTCTGATTTCTTAGGGATGCATGTGCCATCTGCCTCTTGTTTGACTTTGCTACTGCCAGTGGCTGGTTGGATGATCTCCCCGTATTGCAGGAAGAATTTAGAAACTAGCTCTGTCTTCCTCCACACTCAGAGGCCTGTGCCGGCTCATGACGTCACCGCCTCTTTGTGGATAGCAGATCTAGCACCTTGACCCAGGTCCTGGCGTTGCCCTCCGCTTCACTGAGCTGGACCCTCCCCTGCCATACCCTACAGCTTGTTGGTATCCAAGACCTTCCCAGTTTTAATAATACGCATTTATATGTCCCCCCACTCTCCGACCCCAGCGTCCTATCCATCCAGTGTTCTCATGCCATCTTACTCATGCCTCTTCTAGTATTAACTCTTCAGCTTTCAGAGATCCTTTAACCTCCTGTGTTTCCTTGTTCATCCTAAGCTGTCTTCAGCTGCTTTCAACACTCTTGTCCATAATCTTGGGTCTTCATCCCTTTCATTCTGCTCCCACCCTGGATTAATGCACCATTATCCTCTTTCCCATCCAACACTGTTGCTGGAGAGACCCACAGAGGCTTCTACAGAGTCACTGTTTCAAATACTATTAGAGGTCGGGCCTCATTCGCCACCAGTTTGCCACTTCACTTTCATTATTTTTCCAAGGCATTTAATAACCTGGTGGCTAAAATCCAGTGCATCCTTAGAGGTCTTGTTCGCAGCATTTGACATAACTGAGAATTGTCCTATGTGGTCTCTGTTAAAGGTTTGTTTTCTTCTGCCCATTTCTAAATGTTTATGTTACCCAGAGTTCTACTCTTTGTCTTTCGAAATGGCTTTGTTTTCTGGGTGGTTTCATATGCAGCACGGTTGACAACTCCCAAATCTTTCCCATCTGTTAACATGGGTTCATCTACCTACTAGACATCTTTTCTTAGACCACCCTGCAAACATCTCAAAACTCAACATTTCCGAAACCAAATTTATCCATTTCACCCCAGCACACACACACACAAAACAGCAAATTTCCCTCCTGATCCATGAACCAAAAAGTGTGGCCTCACTTGGTTTAAACACTGCACAAACATCCCCAAGTCGGCAGAGCCGGAAGAAACCGGATATTGTCCTGGTTCAGTTTCTTCTTTAGGTCACACACTCCTTTGAAAGATCCTCTTGCTGAAAAAGAATACACATCAGTTGAAAATATGCATACATCTTAGGTCATGGCATTAGAGACTGGGTTCCTTCCTACTCTCTACAAAACACTGTTACGAAGAAGATCCACTTACTTCTTCACATGAAACTAATAGCCAGAAAGTTCAAGAAGGGTTGACCATTAAGTTTTGCCCCAACCCTTCCCAGGACCCCACTGAGCCAAAATAATTGATGTAATAGAAGGAATAGGCTTAGACTAGCGATGAGAAGAGGAAGGGAGTGAGGAGGGCTATTCAGCAACCGACAACAGCCTTCCGTGAATTTCTGGAAGACAAGCAGACGGGAGCGGGTTGACAGATAAAAGAGGGGGAAAGATTTACAGCCCAGAATATACTGGGAGGGAGGGAGAGAGAGCCAGCCTGCTTATGGGAATCCTGAGGAACTCTGGGCCCAGTATTGGCAGGTCCAGTGCTGCTGAGAGTGAGACGTGGTAGTGGAAATGGATTAACTGAAGTCCTGTATGTGAAACAATTTGTGCCGGTTTGCCCCCCACTCCCTCTCCCATCCTGAAGCTCAGAACGGGTTGTCACCTGAATGTTCTCATTCTGGCATTTGGAAGGTCCCACAGTCTGGACAGCCAGCTCGTTTCCCTAAAGCAAAGCCTGCAGTTGACCCTCTCCGTCTGCCCTGCCCTGCATTGCACAGAGTTCCTGGTAGAATTTCCATGCAAGAAAGAGGCTGAGCTGGAAAGCAGAGGAAACCCATTGCCAGTTTAGCCAGTATCTTCTCAAGTAAGAGTCAGATAACTGAGTAGAACCAAGAGCATCAAAGACCAATGTTAGTAAGTTTGAAAAACTGACCCCCAGAGAGAAAGGTTATTCAGAAAATGGAAGGAAACGTCATGAAAGTAAATATTCTGATATACTCAGATTTCAGAAACTATTATCTGCAGAAAACTAAGAAGCGGGGGATGCTATGAAAAAAGAGCAGAGAAAGAAAGGTTTGTAAAAATATATAAAACTTGGTAGTTGGACTAGAGAATAAAGTTAAGGAAGGACAAGAGAACGACAGACGAGTAAGAACAGACACAGAAGACCGATCTAGGAGACTTCGTTGGAGTCTCAGAACGAGAAAATGGAATGGAAGGAAGTTATCAGAATAAAAGGGAGGGTTTCCCAGAGCTGAAGAAAAGAGTCTTCAAGTTAAAAGGTCCTACTGAATTCCTAGGACCAAGAGAAAAGACCACCACTTCGACATGTCAGTGTGAAACTGAACAATAAGGATACTGAGAACAGTGGACTTCTCCTACCAGGAAACGAGGATCGGAGTGGTATCGAGTTTAACAGCAGTCTGAATGCTGAAAGAGAATTCAACAGGACATTTAAAGCTTTGAAAGAAACTTAATTTAAGCCCGATATTCTCTATCCAGCCAAATTCAGTTACTGTGAAAGACACTCAAGACAGGTGTTTTTTGGTTTTTTTGTTTTTTAATATTACTGGAGGGAGAGACACTCTAGCAAAATGAGGAAGTAAGCTTGAGAATCCAGGACACAGTGGGTCGAATAGCACCGGAGAGGAGTGCCGCAGAAATCTCTGATTATAGCTGTTCAGTCAGCCTAGAAGAGCAATCAGGCCAAATTTGAGCAAGAGAAGGGTGCTCCAGGGAGGAGGTCTCTGGAGGGAAAAACAAAAAGACCTATGATTGAGCAAATGGAAGTTGTGCCATATGAGAAGAAAAAGAGGGACTTCCCTGGTGGTCCAGTGGCTAAGACTCCATGCTCCCAATGCAGGGGGCCCGGGTTCGATCCCTGGTCAGGGAACTAGATCCCACGTGCTGCAACTAAGAGTTTGAATGCCGCAACTAAAGATCCTGCACGCAGCAACAAAGATCCCACGTGCTGCAACTAAGACCCGTCACAGCCAAATAAATAAATTAATTTTAAAAAAAGAAGAAGAAAAAGAAAGGTCATTCTATACCATTCCAAAGAAAAGTCTGAATGCAAGAGTTTTGGAGCGAATGTGAAGCAAACTTTAGTAAGTGTGATTTCAAGCAACAATGGGGTGTAAGTAAAAGGATATTTTGTAGTATTAGGAATCATCTAGAGGAGGTGCCAGAGGAAAGAGAAGGAATCAGAGCTCTGTCCTTGGCAGAGCAGTGAAAAATGTTTACAGGGACCTAATAATGTAAAAGGTGAAAGGCGAGGGTATTAACAACTAACAGTATGGTGGTTTAAAAAGTTCAGGCGCTGGAGCCAGACACCCTGTCTAAATCCTAGTTCGGCCACTTCCAGCAGTAAAATGGTGGGCAGGATTCTTCATTTCTCTATTGATTTTAAAATGGAGGTAGCAATGGTACTTATTCTCTAAGCTTACTGGAAATATTAAACGAGTTTTAATACATGTAAAATGCTTAAAACAACGCCTGGTAAGTAAGTAAGCACTATGGCTGTTTTTAAAATTATCATCTTGCAAATTAGGGGTTCAAGATATACTTTTTTTAAGTTCTTAAAAAGAAATAGAAATGTAAATTCAAAGGTAACCAAGAGAAGGAGCAAAACTAACATAGGGAAGAGGAAGGTTTAGTTTAAGTAAGCGATAGCCTCATGGTTTATGGTAAGGAGGCAGCAGAGATCTGTACTGTATCGTAGTTTGAAATGTGCTGAAAGAGTAGATCTTCAGTGTTCTCACCACACACACACATACACACACACACACACACACACACAAATAGTAAGTGGTCACTATGTGAGGTGATGGATGTGTTTATTAACTTGACTGTGATAATCATTTTATA
Organism: Hyperoodon ampullatus; assembly: GCF_949752795.1. Taxonomy (NCBI): domain Eukaryota; kingdom Metazoa; phylum Chordata; class Mammalia; order Artiodactyla; family Ziphiidae; genus Hyperoodon; species Hyperoodon ampullatus. The sequence goes on from NC_136919.1 coordinate 115,857,297, forward strand.
ATGTATACATATATTAAGTCATCATGTGCACCTTAAGTCATGTGAAACCTAAATAAGTACAATTTTTATTTGTCAGTCATAATAAAGCTGGAAAAGTTTTGAAAATAAAATTGCTAACTTGGAAGTAGCAGTAGAATTCATAAGCATGAATTCCTTTATAACCTAGAAATGGAAAAAGTTTACAAAATATGACTCAAAAACCAGAAACAGTGAGGTCAAAGATTGGTCAATTTTGCTCCATTTGACCCAAACAGCATGGAACATGCATGGGGAAAAAGCTCCATATGAAAATTTAAAAGACAAAGGACAAACTTGGAAAAATGTTTTTGCAGTTCGTATCAAAATCTACAAGAGATTTTTGTTCACAAAATTGAAATGAAAGGGCCCTTAAACATGGAAAACATGTTCAGACTCACTCACCATAAGAAAACTGTGAGTCTAACATGCATTGAGATACCGTTTCTTACCATTTTTGATTAGCAAAAATCCAGAAGTTTGACAGCATACTTTGCTGGCGAGGCTGGGGAGAGATAGGCACGCTTGTACGTTTTCTGGTAGTGTGAATCTCTGTGGAGGGCAATTTGGCAATATCAAGCCAAATTAAATATTTTCATTTACCCTTTGACCCAGCAATTCCATTTCTAGGAATCTATCACAAAGATCTAATGACAAAAAACCAAAAAGGCATATGTACAAAGTTAGTTATTGCAGCACTCTGTAATGCAAAAGATTAACAAACCAAATGTCCATCAGATGTCCATGAGGCTTGTTGAATAAACTGGTGTGTTCACAAAATGAGTCTTTTGTAGATGTAGAAAATAGCAGAGAAACGATCCAAACCGCTATGCAGTGATGCTAGGATGTATTTACTGTTAAGTGAAGAAAAAAAAGTTGCAAGCTACCTGGTGTGGGATAAATTGTGTTCTCTCAGAATGCGTACGTTGAAGCCGCCACCCCAGTATCTCAGAATGTGACTGTGTTTGGAGATAGGGCCTCTTTAGAGGTGATTAGGTTAATAGATGAGGCCCTTAGGTGGTTCCTAACCCCAATCCAATCTGATAGGTGTCCTTATAAGAGGAAATTTGGACACAAAGGGTGACGCCTGGGGGGGTGCGGGGCACAGACAGGGAGAAGAGGCTTCAGGAGAGTGGCCATCTGTCTGCGCATGGGAGAGGCCTCAGGGGAGACCAACCCTGTCAGCACCTCCATCTTGGACTTACTGCCTCCAGAATTGTGAGAAGATAAATGAATATTGTTTAAGCCACCCAGCCTCTGGTGTTTTGTTATGGCAGCTAATATGGCAAACATCTGTTACCTTTTATCTAAGGAAGTAGGGAGCATTTTAAAATATATATATATATATATCAATACACATATATATAATCTTAAACAACTACAAAAAAAGGGAGAATAGGCCAAAGACAAAATAAAACCTGGTTACCTGTCTGGAGAAGAGACAGAGGAGGGAACAGGAAGGAATGAAGGCTAGATTTCCTTGAATGTGTTTTTGACTTTTGACTTTGAACTGTGTAAATGTTCTGCGTGACTATGGAACAATTACAGCTCAATTAAAAAAAACTGAAAACAAAATGAAACATGTGACTGTATCAAGTCGGTGGCTTAACCTCATAAAGAGTTTTTTCAAATCAGAAGTTTGAAAAGTCCAAATGGGATGTATCCTAAGGACAAAAATAACTGCACAAAAAGTTTAAACAGTTATGAAATACTCACTGATAGAAGAATTCAATCTAGAATGAAGCCAATAAGCAGGGTTTTGTGGGGATGTTTTTTACTGTCATTAGGAATCAAGACTCTTCACTAGAGACAAGATAAAATTGAAATCAAATTCAAAACCTTGTTAGGCTAAATTTGAGTTGGAAGTGTCATGAACACGTGCTTTTACCCATTTAAAATAATTTTCTAGCTCTGTCTGTTGGTAAGGGCATAGAAGCACTGAGCATCCTTCGTACCTATGTTACCATCTCTACCATTTCAACTAAAAGGCATCAGCGTTACCTTAGTGAAATGGCTGCTTTCAGATTTACAACGGCAAATGTAGACAATGAGCCCAGGTCTGGACCAGTATGCAAGCAAGGAAGCCATGTTAAAGGACACAAAATCATTCCAAAGGGCCTTCCGCTGACCAAAGATAGGACAGTGTGACCATCAGAGATAACGATTGCAATGGATTAAAACACTGGCATCAAATATGAAAAAACAATTTCCTCATAATTAAAAACTAACAGCAAAACTTAAAGGCCACCTTAGAAGCTGTCTAGGGCATCAACTCTTTTTTATTTTCAGGGTTTTTGTTTTTCTCAGAAAGTGGAAAATAAAATTTGAGCTCTATTTCAAGTAAATAAATAACTGATAAGGGAAGATTCTTTATCAAAGAATTTTCACTAATCAAAAAGACCTGTTCACAAAAGCTGTTGGATGTTAGGTAGAAGCCAATGGTGGAGCCAAAGGTAATGGATGGATGGGACTGGACACCTGAGAGCACTGGCCATTAATAACACCACACAAGGAGAGAATATGAGCCTCCTGGTGCAGTGAGGATGTCGATAACCTTCCATGAGATGCTCTTTCCAACAAGCATGAAAGCTGAATTGAATCAAGCCTGGATCTAATGACCAGTGGATAGGAACTACCAGGGAGTGGAGGAACGTAAAAACACACATGATTGCAGTTACCCAAACCCAGAGCTTCCCAGCTACTACAGGATAAATGCCTCAGAACATTCACCAAATAACAAGGGGGAACAAAGGAACCATAGATCAAAGGAAATTCATCAACCAAATGGCATGTGTGGAGACCTTTTTGGGATCCTGATTTGAACAATTGTAAAAAGACAATTAGGGACCAATTAGAGTAGTTTGAACTCTGAGGAAATATTAGGGAAAACTTCCTATCATTGGTTTTTTTTTTTTTTTTGCATCTAAATTTTTATTTTGAGATCGTTTTCGAGATGCATGCTATTGCAAGAAGAATTAGAAAGATCCCAGACACCCTTTGCCCAGCTCCCCACAATGGTGACATCTTGTAAAACCATTATACAATATCACTAGTACAATATCAAAATACAGTCGAGATGCAGGACATTTCCAGCGCTGCAAAGATCTCTTCTGGTCTGTAGCTGTGTCCACTTCCCACTGTCACCCCCCACCTTAACCCATGGCAATCACTAATCTGTTCTCCATTTCTTTCATTTTGTCATTTCAAGAATATTTTGTAAGTGGAATCACACACTGTGTAACCTTTTGGGACTGGCTTTTTTCACTCAGCATCATTCTCTGGAGATTTGCCCAGATTTGTGTGTATCAATAGTTCCTTTTATTGCTGACTAGTATTTGTCACTGTTACAAAAAGAAAAAAGTAATCATTTCACTATCTATCTATCTATCTCAAGTCATTACCTTGTGTACCTTAAACTTACATGCTGTTATATGTCAATTATATCTCAAAGCTGGAAAAGAAATAAAACTCCATTGTAAAAGAGGAAAAAAATCAACAAAATACAATGCCAGGTAATAAAATGTTTCATTTTTTTGGTGGAAAAAAAAAAGTCCTTATCTCTTAGAAATACTGTAGGATCTTCAGATGAGATGATGTGATGTCTGGGATTTGCTTTAAAATAATCTGAGGGGGCTTCCCTGGTGGCGCAGTGGTTGGGAGTCCGCCTGCCGATGCAGGGGACACGGGTTCGTGCCCCAGTCCGGGAAGATCCCACATGCCGTGGAGCGGCTGGGCCCGTGAGCCATGGCCGTTGAGCCTGTGCATCCGGAGCCTGTGCTCCGCAGCGGGAGAGGCCACAACAGTGAGAGGCCCACATACCGCAAAAAAAAAAAAAAAAAAAAAAAATCTGAGGGAAGGGGGTTATAAATGAATCATGATTTCCATGTGTTAGTAATTATAAGAGGTAATTGTTGGGTACGAGGGGTTCAAGATACTATTCTCTCTGTTTTTGGGGTTTTGGAAATTTCCCATTATTAAACATTAAAAATACAGCAATCTGGGACTTCCCTGGTGACACATTGGTTGGGAATCCACCTGCCAATGCAGGGGACACTGGTTCGAGCCCTGGTCTGGGAAGATCCCACATGCCTCGGAGCAGCTGAGCCTGTGCGCCACAACTACTGAGCCTACGATCTAGAGCCCGTGAGCCACAACTACTGAAGCCTGCGCGCCTAGAGCCTGTGCTCGACAACAACAGAAGCCACTGCAATGAGAAGCCCACGCACCGCAACAAAGAGTAGCCCCCACTCACCGCAGCTAGAAGAAGCCCACGCGCAGCAACGAAGACCCAATGCAGCCAAAAATAAATAAATAAGTTTATATATATATATTTTTTAAAAATACAACAATCTCAGCCCCTTATTTAGAGAGATGGAGCCAGCCACAAGAACTAAAAACGGACCATTAAATAAGTGAATGGCAGGGACAGGGAAATGTTTGCTTTTCACCAGAAGCTTTCCTGTTCAATTTGATGTGTTGCCATGTACATGAATTATTTTAAAATAATTTTAAAGCTACTCTCAGAAAACAGTTTGACTTAATTGTGCAAATAACATGAGAAGTAAGCATTTACTTCTGTTGCATGACCTCCTCCACTGTATGAGAAGAAATACTGGTGATTTGGGAGTAAATAGAATCCTTTTAGGTATAATATCTTCAGTTGTCCTTTGTCTCCTCCAAGTCATAAACCAGTCTCATTATTTCTAGATCACGGGGCTCCCCGAGGATTCCAATCACATGTGGCTTCTCTTGTTTATTACAGTCTAAGCAAGGCTTTTTGTATTGGAGTAAATTCAAATTTTACTCCAGTAAGGTTGATAGGGTTCTAGCCTTTGCAGATGAAACCTTCTCGTGGATGAGATGAGCATTGCTAGATATATTTTCATGACAGACCACAGGTGCTTTCATCTTTACTCTTTTCTTTTTGGGTGGTGTCCTCCTCCTGGCCCATGACCGTGAAAAAATAATTAGTCTTTCATCATGGTTAGCAAATTTTATGAAGTTTTAACTGTACCTTTTCTTTCACAATCATTCATTCATTTGTTCATGTATGTTTGTTGAGAAGCCACTAAGTGCCAGGCGCTGTTGCAGGTGCTTTTGCAGTTAATGTAAACAGAGGTTTCCAAAATCCTGCTAAAAGGGGATTTACCTGGGCTATGAATCAGAAACTGTTCTGGAGGTTATAACCTGATGACATTGATCATAGTATGTTAACCAACCTACTAGGGCCTGGGTCACACAGTAATACTAAGAGCATAATTTAGTATTAAAAATATTTTTCTCCATATCAATACTCAAAATAGTAAGAAGGAATTTAAAAGAAAAAGAATAGCTAACACATAGCCCTTACCATGAATCAAGCCATACTTTACCCATTTCACATATATTAACATATTTAATACTCACCACAACTTTCTGTGGTATGTGCTTTTGTGGTTCCCATTTTGCAGATGAGAAGAATGAGGTACAGAGAGGTGAGGTAACTTGCCTAAGATTATAAAGCCGTAAAGTGGCAGGGTCAGGATTTGAACCGAAGGTGACTAACACGAAGCCAAATGTTTCTCTCTTGCAATTCATCTGTGGAGCCCAAGTCAAGAGTTTTCTCTTTGCTTCCATTTCCATTGTCCATGCTGTTATTTTCCCAACTGTTTCTTGGAAGTCAACAGATGTTCCCTGAAAAAAAATGTTTCGTGGAAAAATATTTAACCCAGCATTTTTCTAACATATATAGAGGTTATTTATACCGAGGACTTCTTAGAGGATTTAACGTTAAGTGTATATTGTAAATCACTAAGAGGAACATTTATCTTGTAGAGTTCTAAAATTATTTTTCCATGGAATGTTTTTTCTTGTTTTGTTTTTACAGGATATCTATAAATATCTCAAGGAACTTACAGTTTTGTGCCACTTCTGTGCTCTTGAGTATCTTCCACACCATTAGTTTCTGTGCTGTCACCCAAACGGTCTTTCTTAAATGCAAACTCAGATGTCACTCTCTAAATCACCATGTGGTGAACCCTCGTGGCTGTCAGGCTCATACTTATTGCAGAGAAGGGCCCTGCTTGCTTTGTTGGCCTCTTCTGCCACTTCTCTGTGGGTTCACTGACCACGTGCAGCTAATTGCAGTTCCCCCTTTGCTCTGTGCCGCCTCCCTTAGACCTGTTCCTTATGCCATTCTCTTTCCTTTGAAAAGCCCTTCTGTGCCACTCCCATCCTCAACAGAAACAATTCTCACTTGTTGAAGACTTGGCCTAGACATTCCATTTCCTGTAGAGCCTGTCTTGAAAACCTCCCATAGGCCAGGTCTCCGTTTTCTCAATCTGTGTAGAGCCTGTCCTGGTCTGTATGTATTAAAATTAGACCAAGAGTTCCCTAAAGACCACTTCCTGTTTGTTTTTATATCTCATGCCTAGCAAATTATTACCTGCACATAGCAGTTTCTCAGTAAATCTTTGAATGGATGCCATTTTCCAGAAGCTATAATTGTTAACAGTGTATTCCTTATGTTGACCTAAAATCTGGTTCTTTCCAATATTATGACTTTGAATATATTTCATTTTTGCTCATAACAACCTATTACTTCAATACAGTGTTTGAGTTTCCCTCAAGGCTTCTCCATTTGAAACTTTTTTTAACATAGAACATGAGTGCTCAGTTACTGACATGCAGTCAGAATGGAATTGAATACTGCATTCCAGATGTTATTAAAACAGTTTTAATTTTTATAGAAACCTATGTTTTCCATCAGTTATTACCAAACCTCTGTCCCTCATCTTCTACTTGTGCTTATTAAACTCCATCTTATTTTGACCTAGTAATTTTCATCTTGATTAGATCACCTGTTGTTTGAAGCAGCTTTGGGTTATCTTCAAATTTTATGTACACACCTGTGGTTTCTTCATCCAGATCTAGGAACAGAAAACAGTCTCCCATTGTTTCCAATAGATACAAGTCATTCTAGGTTAACCCTGAGTCATCGTAACCACATCCTAGTTACAAATTCCTCATGTCTTAAGTCTGTCCAGTTCTACAACATCTCACCTATTTTTCACTTATCCAGAACTTATTTTGGCAAATGCTTTGTGTAGACCATTACTCTACAATTTGTAAATTGAGTTCTGTTTCATATTTTATTTGACTTTGTGTAAGCTACCTAGCCCTTTAGCTCTGACTGAGATTCCTACAATTTTGAATGGAATAACTAGTCTTTAAGGTTTTTTTGTAAAAATTAGTTTGAGTCAACATTGTACATGGCGCTACATCTTTCTCAGTTACAGTGTTTTAATACATTTTCTCAGGTTTCAAAAAGTTGCAGAAGGAAGAAAGCAAAAGGAAAGAAAAAAAGCGTTCAGAAGTCTTTATATGGGGAAAGAGACATTGCGTCTAAGAAGCCGCTCCTGAGCCCTATTCCTGAGCTGCCCGAGGTATCTGAGATGCCGCTGGTTCCAGGCATCTGGAGGATGTGTTCAGGTAGCCTGGCCTTTTCCTGTTGTCGATATTGTATCTCTTCTCTCCTCCCTCTTTGTTGCTGTTTCACTCTCTTTTTTCCCTTCTTCTCATTCATTGTGTAAAGAGTACGTAAATTTAAAATAGCAACTTTCCCTCCTATTCCCACAAGAATTTTAAGTTAAAGAAGCTGTGGGGGCTTCCCTGGTGGCGCAGTGGTTGAGAGTCCGTCTGCTGATGCAGGGGACACGGGTTCGTGCCCCGGTCTGGGAAGATCCCACATGCCGCGGAGCGGCTGGGCCCATGAACCGTGGCTGCTGAGCCTGCGCGTCCGGAGCCTGTGCTCCGCAACGGGAGAGGCCACAGCAGTGAGAGGCCCGCGTACCGCCAAAAAAAAAAAAAAAGAATCTGTGGTTTGTAACTTTCAGGTCACCTAGACCCTTTTCAGAACCTGTTGGACACTGGATCCTCCCCCCAGAAAAACTCAGGCACAAAATATTACATATAATTTTAGGGGAAAGAATTTCCTTTCACCCTGTTTCTTTTTGCTTTTTAAAGTGTCTTGGTAAAGTAAAATGAATTGTTTGGTGTTGTAATCCATCACTAAAAGTCAACAAGGTGATGGCTCAGTAATAGGTATATCTTCCATGGATTAAGAATAAAAATTAAAACAAAAAAACCTCGCCCTCTGATGTTTCAGTAGAGTTGGCACTGCTAAGCATCTTCTAGAAATAACATTTATAAATTGAACTTGATTACTTGGAAAATTTTGTTTAAAAGGAAGATTAAGTCTTTTGGTATCCTGATTAGATAAAAATTGGATTGGAGTTGCATCTGGTTGGTGATGCTTGAGTTTAAATTGACTAAATCATGCTGAAAAGCTGGAGTATGTGTTCATTTCGTGTGTGAATTTTGTATGTAATCATTCTTAAGATAGCTGCCTTTGTCAATCACCACATATTTATAGCCTGCGTCCCATTCACAGCGTAGCATGTAGGATCTATATGATTCAAGGACGAATATGGTACATGCCATTTTAGACTCTTGGCCTCTGCCTACTTGTTATTTCAGGAAAGCCCAAAAGATTAAACAAACACACAGCCACCCCACGTAGACATATTCCTCCGGCCCCGGGGCACCAGCAGAGGCGGAGCTGTCCTGCCCTAGCCTCTTTCTGTGCTACATCGTGGGACAGGACGTCAGCCACCCCACCTCTTTTAAATCTGGCCTGATGCTGCTTAGCCTTTAGGATTTAGCCATGCTGGCTGCCTTTCCAGGAAAACTCTTTGTTCACCTTACACCTTTACCACCTGGTTTATAATGATCTGTCCACCTCCCTACCCTGCAAGTTGCCTTTCCCTTGAGACTTATTTTCTTTATATCCGTAGTTCCTAACAGTTTCCTTTTTTCCAAAGATACTTGGACAATGACTGTTAGTGTATATTTTCCATCTTGCATCTTATTAGAGAATTTCTTTTCAAAAATACATGAAACACTTTTTATCAGTAACCAGTGGTTTCATCTGCTATGAGGGTCTAAAGCCGTTCTCTCTCTCTCTCCCTTCTTTCCTCCCTATTTCTCTCTCTCTTCCTCCCTCCATCCCTTTCCCCTACCTTCCTTTTCTAGTATGTTAATTTCATGAAAAATACATGAATATCAATTTTTAAAGTTGTATAAAGAGCCCAGTTGACATATTGGTTGGTTGATACCAAGGGGCCCCTGCCCTATGTTAATCTCTAGCTTTCTGTGACATGATTGTAGGTACCCAAATCCCAGATGTATATATACCTTTTCACACTGAAATGTTTTTTGTAGATTTTTGGCTCAGCTTATGTTTTATCTTCCAGTTTTCATTTTGTTTAAAACATTTTTTATACTCCTTTGACTGACCAATTAAAAACTTTATTATGTGAGATAACCAGAGAGATGGCTTCTAATAGTACTGAGATTTAGAACTCATAAAGCCTAGATTCACTTAGGCTGTGTTATGTGACTTTAAAACCTTGATGATGTGTTTTTCACCTGTGATGTGACACCGTGTGCCAGAAACACATGGCAGGGCCCACATGGCGTGTCTTCCTGGAGGGTGAATTATATTCAGAGATTGGCATGGAAGGGGAGAGATTTCTAGAATATTGAAACAACCGGGGCTCTATTTGAGAGTTTGGTGCAGTTTAATGTTAATTTTTAAAACACTGGGCATAAGACTTGTGTGTCTTCAGAAGTACCCTTTTAGCTAAGTCCTCAAATCCCCCAGAATTCCAAGTTTTCTCTCTTCTATTTCAAGGGGGAACATTGATGGAAAAGTTTCAGAAGCATGATGTTGCCGATTTTCAGTAATTCATTTTTCGGGAGATAGGAAGTGTGTCTGCCTCATGCTAATTGACCTTGTAGAATGGGAAGCACATTAGAATAGAGGAAGCAGTTTCAGATACAGTTCTCATTTCCGTGGTCTCAGGTTATATGCTTTATTGATTCATGCATTAAGTACATATTTTCTTAACCTGTGGGGTGAGGAAGAACTGAAAGAGAAAGAACAATGACAGGTGGGGACACGTACAGGGTAGCATTGGTAGGTCTTGCAATTTTTTTTGAAAGCTTGACACACAGAATACAATTTGACACCTGTTTGATTTGTGAACGTTTATTTCCACTGTTACTTCTTAATTCGATTTAAACTTAATTTACATGCCCATAGATGATTTCAACTCAAATGATGAACTTGAAGAAGTGAAGCTTCCGAAGAGAAACAATATTTTGCCTCAGAACCCAGAGGATTGGCAGATGATTCAAGGCTTTAATAAATATGATGTGTCTGAATTCTGCAGCTCTGACATGAGAAGTTCCTCATCACTTATTAGTGCTACTTTTGAGCAAGGTTCAAATACAAGTACTATAGAAACTAATGAAAACAAAAATATTCCAAAAGCAGCCATTAAGTTGGAAAGTGAAAACGAACTAAAAACTGAGACTGAGAATGAAAACAGCCATATCTCTTGTTCTTCTGTGACTGAAGCACCCATCGTATCAGACAATCCAAAACCTGATTTTACTGTGCGGTCCCAAGAACTTTCTGCCGCTGGTCAAAATATGGAAAACCTTTTTCAAATCTTTAAAATCTCAGAAGATATAAACATCAAATGTGAAAACCAGGATGACTTCTTAGTCATTCCAGAAGGAAAACTGCAGACCAAGCATTTCATGCCCGACTCACAAAAAGAATGTGATTGTTCAGAAGATGTCTTAATTGACCACACGAAAGAAAGTAAAAGTCAAGGTGAGGATTTGGGAAGAAACTCCATAGCAAGTAGTCGTGGTGTGAGTCACAGAGAAAGGAAATACAGAAGACAGTCCATGACTTTTTCTGATGGGCTAAGTTTACATTTGGAAAAAATCGAGAATCCCAAGCCTTCCAACAGTGTGAGCAGCTCTGTAGAAATTAGTTTAGAAAATTCCCAACTGTATAAAGATTTATCTGACTCCATTGAGCAAACCTTTCAGAGAGCAAAGAGTGAAACCAAAGTAAGACGCAGCACAAGGCTACAAAAAGGTTTGGAAAGTGAAGGGCTTGTGTGGATTTCCCTTCCATTGCCTCCCACTTCTGGCATTTCCCAGAGAACCAAGAGGAGAACAATAGGTACATTTGACAGGAGAAGCTTTGAGAACGGGTCCTCCGGGCAAAATCCTTGTGTGCTGCCCTCCACACCAGGTGAAGAAAACAGTGAGGGCTTTGCCGCTGCTGCTGCCAGTTTACCTGGGAGGAGACGCAAGAGCTTTTGTACATCTACACTTACAGATCCTAAAAACACCACCCAGTCGAGAGGCTACAAAAGAACCACCTTTCTCAACCAGAAGGAAGCTCTCCAAGTAACTTCGAGAGAATCAGACATATCAGAGAACTAAAGCAGTAACTGACATTCCCCTGCAGAACGTTCTGGCAAGAGAGAAGGTAACCAACCATTCATGCCTGAAAGATTCTTTCATCCCAGTTCCCATCCTTTGTTCAACCTCAGTGTTTTAAAAGTTTCAAATAAAATTGAGTAGAACCTACTTATAAGTAGAAATAAGTGAATTTCTCCATCTTTCAAACTGAAAGCATTGTATTAAACATGTTCTCCCCCGAAATGATAAATGCTTTATTGGTATTCTGTTAAAAAGGATTGCTTTTGGACCTAACAGCATGTCTCTTAAGTTTTATTTCATGTTAGTACATATTTACCACTGAAGGTTTAGAGTTTCTGTTGTAAAAAAAAAAAAAAAGCATCTTTTAGAATTGACTTGTTATATCTGGATGAGAAGAGTGTTTTGTTTTGGTCTTTAACAAATTGATAGAATTAATGTAACTTTATGAAAATTGAAGGTAATATAAGGTTGAAAGTGTTAAAGAAAGTGGGGTGAGGTATGTTTTTATTTTAAAAGATTGCCCCCAAAAAACGGGTTAAAAATTTTAACAATTAGGAAAGATGGAAATGATAAAATTTGGTTTTTTCCCTTTGGGGTTAAAGTTAAGAGAAGCTTTAATAATTTACTTTGTCTCAAATAAAAATTTTATTTTAATAGATTAAAACCAAATCTTAGACATGGGATTTTGGAAAATTCTTTCAATAACCAGAATATTGCAAATCTGTCATTATAAAGTGAATATATAATTTAGAAATAACTAACATGAAAGCATTTTGACCTTCACACAACAAACACTCTTGTATGCTTTGTGGGGTAGGAAGTAGGGGTTTGGTTTTTGGTGAAAATACAAGCAGTCTAGTTGAAGACTCATCTCCCAGATCATTCAGATTAGTCACAGGTAATTTGGGATTGAATTCATGGTTTTCCATTAAAAAAAAAAAAAATCCAGAAACTCACTTAAAAGACCCTAAAAAATTGGTTTACTAACATGAAGCATGGTGGTAGGTTGCTGATTTCTTTTTTAACATGGCATTTTCCAGCCTTTCTGACTTTTTATTTCACCATACCAAGAGCTAGTACTTGTTTTGGTTTGTCCAGTTAAGCTTCAGCAGTATATCCTATCACAATTTTGATGACAGCAGTTTGAAAATCTAAATTGCTATATTTTTAGAATTTGTGAATGCAAGTAAATCATTGTATCATTAAACAATTGTCTTTGAAATCCTTTAAATCATTAAACTCTTCTACGCCTGTGATAGCAGAAACATGTTAACAAATAGGCCTCTCTATAAATAACACAACAGGGAAGAAAGCTCCTGCTGGGCGCCCATTTCCCCTGCCTTAGATAGAGACTATTTGTTACCTTCTTGGCACCAATAGGTCTGGAACTCCTGCTGCTAAAGACTAATGTATTTTACATTAACACTCAAAGTGATCCCCAATTTCTCCTGCTAAAGGGTGGATTGTTTCAAAAATTCTTTTATCTTTACATGTAAATTATTTATGGGCTTTTCCCCCCATTTATAGTTTGGTACGGTTGGCAAATGTCTACCACTGAAAACAAACAAAAAAAACTTCTTATGAAGCTTTTTGGTTTTGGTCATTAAAAAAAAACTTTCAGAAACGTACAACGTTAGAGGGTTTTGTTTTTTAAAAATTTTTTGTTGTTTGTTCATAGGAAGGTTAAAATTACTGTGATTTTCTACCATTTTTACTGTATGATATATGATCTCAATTGTATTTGAATTTTCAGAATTTCACGTGCTTTGTTTTATTTCCCAAAAAGTGCTAGTGAGGATGAAGGAGACATTTTGGTCTGTGATTTTTTTGGTTGTGATTTTTTCGGCTTGGTTTTTCAAATGTAAAATTGTTCTCATTTTCAAGTATCTGTAGTTAGAAAGATAAACACTTTACAAGTTCTATTCGTTTTAAAATATTTCACTATGAATATTTTATTGCTATCTGTAAATAACAAATGGGCTGTTTTCCTAAAAAGAAGTCTTGAGAAATCAAAACAACTTGGAGGTAGTTTTATCCACCATCTCACTTGTATCATAAAATTTGTGAAAAGTTAATGATTTCTGTATGTCATCATGCTTGTGTGTTTTTAACTGTTTCTTTTCATTAATGGCTAAATCAAAAATTTGCCTTATCTTTTCTATCGCAGTAACCCTTGACATTTTGCCTTAGAATGGCTTCTACTTGTATCTTTTCCTGCTCCCATAGATTCTTGCTTGTTCCAGAAGATGGCAGCATGACATCTGAAGTTCTCATCCTGTGTGCACTACCTTAAACCAGGGCAGCTTTTCACTGTTGCTAAGGGTGCTTCCCCTTAACTTTTATTTTCACTCATTTTTATTACAAAAGTACTATGTGTCTACTGAAAAATGTAGAGAACTGTGCATAATGAAAAAGTGTCTTCCCCCCACCTAATGCAAGCATCCTGCAGCTACACCTTTTTCTCCCCACCTTTCTAGGTGTCAACACCAGTAACAGCAGGCAAACCTCTTCCAGACCCTTTGCCTGTGTAAACATAGGTTTTGTTGTTTTCTAATGGGATCGCTCTATGTTCCATTTTGCAAGTTAAAATTTTTATTCAACATAATACCATTTTGGAGAGCCCTGGTGCCATTGCAGTCTTTTTAACCCCTGCATAGAATGATATAATTTGGATATCTATAATGTAGTTAGCCATCTCCCTACTGATGGATGCTAGTTGCCTCCAGTTTTTTGTAATTGAAAATTATGCCACACTGGGCTTGCGTGACGATGTAAGATAAATTCCTTGAAATTAAAATTAAATGGTTATTCGGTTCTTTTCTCTGGATCTGACCTGGCAAACATGTTGCTTCCATTTTCTCTCACTGACTGCCTCCACCCGCCAATGCCCAGACTTCAGCTGTAGACCTGGCATAACAAGGAGGAAATACTTAATAATGCCTGATTTGTATTGAAAGAGCTGTTGTTTTCCTTTTCCTTTTTAAAGTCAGGTTTATTGAGGTGTCATTCACCTACAGTAAAGTTTACCCTTTTAAGCCTAGCAGTTTGAATGTAACCGTGACACCCCCGCCCCCCAGTCAAGGAGTAGAACATCCTCATCACCCGGAAAGAAGTTTCCTCCTGCCTCTTTGCAGTCCATCCTCTCCCCCAACCCCAGCCCCTCACAATCACTCATCTGAGTTCTATCCTTATAGTCTTGCCTTTTCCAGAATGTCCTATAAATGGAATCATACAGTGGGTATCCTTTGGTGTCTGCCTTTTTAAACTTCGCATAATGGTTTTGAGGTTCATCCATGTTGTATAAGTAATTGGTTCCTGTTTGTTGCTAAGTCGTATTCCATTTTATGGATGTATCCATTCACCAATTGATGGATATTTGGATTGTTTCTGTTTTGGGGCTATTATAAATAAAGCTGCTATAAACATTCACATATGGATCTTTTTTATAGACACATGTTTTCCTTTATCTTGGGTAAATACCTAGAAGTGGGATTCCTGGGACGTATGGCTGGGGTCTGTTTAAGTTTTTAAGAAACTGCCAAGCTTTTCCATAGCAGCTGCACCAGTTTGCATCCTCACCTGCAACATATTGTTTCAGTTGCTCCACGATTACATCATCACAAGGTGTTGTCAGCCTTGTTCCTTGTAGGCATTCTGGTAGGTGTGCAGTGGTATCTCGTGATTTTGGTGTGTATTTCCCTAATGACGAGTGATGTTGAACATCTTTTTTTTCCTGTGCTTATTTGCCATTCTTATATCCTCTTCATTGAAGCATCCATTTAAACCTCTTGCCTATGTTTCCTTCTGTTGATGTTGTTGTCTTGTTTTTGAGATGAAAGAGTTCTGTGT
Organism: Hyperoodon ampullatus; assembly: GCF_949752795.1. Lineage (NCBI taxonomy): Eukaryota > Metazoa > Chordata > Mammalia > Artiodactyla > Ziphiidae > Hyperoodon > Hyperoodon ampullatus. The sequence continues at coordinate 115,872,510 of NC_136919.1, forward strand.
ATATTTGGATATAGTCCTTTATTGGATATGTATCTTGCAAATATTTTTTTCCCAGTCTGTGGCTTGTGTTTTTTCCTAGAGTGTCTTTTGAAAAGCAGATTTTAATTTTGATGTAGTCTAATTTATCCATTTTTTTTAATGGATCATACTTTTGTGTCCTAAGAAATCTTTGACTAACTCTAGGGTACAAAGATTTTCTCCTGAATTTCTTCTAGAAGTTTTAGAGTTTTAGCTCTCAGGTGTTAGATCCACTTTGAGTTAAGTTTTGTACAATGTATGAGATGAAGTTGTTTTGGGTTGTTTTTTTTTTTTTTGCGCTATGCGGGCCTCTCACTGTTGTGGCCTCTCCCGTTGCGGAGCACAGGCTCTGGACACGCAGGCTCAGCAGCCATGGCTCACGGGCCCAGCCACTCCGCGGCACGTGGGATCCTCCCAGACCGGGGCACGAACCCGCGTCCCCTGCATCAGCAGGCGGACTCTCAACCACTGCGCCACCAGGGAAGCCCTGTTTTGGGTTTTTTAGTGGAAGTCATTCAGCACCATTTGTTGAAAAGATTTTGCATTCCTTATTCAATTACAGTGGCACCTCTGTTGAAATCAGTTGACCTTGTATGTGTAGGTCTATTTCTGGACTTGATTCTGTTCTGTTGATCTCTATGTCTGTTCTTAAACCAGCATCACACCATCTTGATTACTATAAGAAAACTTGTCTTCCCCTTTACTGTGAATCTGTGCCATAGTTTTTGTTTAAAGTTCTTTTTGTGAAGGAGGAGGCCAGTAGAAGCAAAAGATTGATTAACCAATTCTATGTGGAGCCTACAGTTACACCCAGACATGCATTATCATTTAGGGCAAAAAGTCAGTAATAATAAACTATCAGAAATATGGGCAGGAAACCAACTTTCTTGGGGTACCTATACACTCAGCCCAATCTTCTCATATAAACGGCTTTGCTACAGTTCATGATTTAAAATTGTCACCCTGAGATGCTAAGATTTAGTCATTGAGAAAGAATTCTCCTCTCAGTGGTTGAGAGTCCGCCTGCCGATGCAGGGGATACGGGTTCGTGCCCCGGTCTGGGAGGATCCCATATGCCGCGGAGCGGCTGGGCCCGTGAGCCATGGCCGCTGAGCCTGCGCATCCGGAGCCTGTGCTCCGCAACGGGAGAGGCCACAACAGTGAGAGGCCCGCGTACCGCAAAAAAAAAAAAAAAAAAAAAAAAAAGAATTCTCCTCTTGACCACTGTGTAATATATACCAGTAAGAAAATGAAATGAGTTGAATTAAAATAAGGTTCAAAGTTGTTTGCTAAAAATTAAATTGTCTAATAAGTCGGATTCAATTCTTCTCATAAATTAAGATTTTTATTATAGTTTGGTTTAGTATAAAAATTGTCGCTATCCTTACTTGGAAAGTAGCCTTAGCATTTGAGAATTATTTCTTAACATGGGAAAACTTCCCTGCACCAGGTCATCCCAGGTGAGCAGATCGTAGATTCATTAGTACATGTGCCAGGCATTAATTTCTAAATGTGATCACTGCCTTAAAGATGCTCAATTTTCTCTAAAGGTTTGGGGTGGGGGGGAGTACAGAATTACAATACAGTGTATGATTATAAAGGAATGCCCTGGACCGCTCCGCCCTCAAGGTGGCACCAACTTCAGCTCAGGTAAGTTTGTCTTGTTTCTTTCTGGAAGAAGTGATGCTTGAACAGGGTTCACTTATAGGAGTTTTAGAGAAATGGGGATCCCAAAGCAACATCCTATTCCAAATGTCTTTTTTCCTTATTATTTACTGAGACTAGGCAGTGTTAAGTTGGCTTCATCTCATACACATTTTTAAGTATCTTGCTTCCCATTATATTCTAACCTATGAATACATCTGGATGAAGCATGGATTCAAAACTAGAGATTGTGGGGCTTCCCCGGTGGTGCAGTGGTTGAGAGTCCGCCTGCCGATGCAGGGGACACGGGTTCGTGCCCCGATCCGGGAGGATCCCACATGCCGCGGAGTGGCTGGGCCCGTGAGCCATGGCTGCTGAACCTGCGCATCCGGAGCCTGTGCTCCGCAACGGGGGAGGCCACAACAGTGAGAGACCCGCGTACCGCAAAAAAAAACAAAACAAACAAACAAAAAAACCTAAAGATTGTGAATTGTCCATAACAAAGTTTTAAAGAAATCTCTCCTTAAATCCTTCTGCATTTCTATCTTTTGTGCTACCAGATTTCTTTGTAGTATGTCTGAAAGGTTGACTCTGGACTTAGATTCTTAGATCAAGTAAGCAGACGTTAGGGGATGAAGTTAAATTACGATAAATAATTGCACATACAAAAAGATAGTGAATTTTTTTTTCTTGGTCTTAGATTTATTTGAAGATTATTCTTAGAGCCTTGACTTGGCTCTAGAAGGACTCGTTGTACTGTGGCCTAACAATTTCAAGTGTGTATGATTTTTCACTGGTGTGTTCAATTCTGTGCATTCTTTGATGCTTTTCTGTTTTTTTATGAAATCGTGATACAAACTACAAATAACCTAATATCTTTAGTGAGAAGATAAGTAATTACTGCCATCCTCGTGATACATATTTTTGTCCCACATCTTCAACCAAGATCATACTTAGCCTGGCTATGACCTTAATTTTAAGATTTATTAGAAAGGTTTTTGGAAAATTTTAGGATATTGGGAAGCAAGTATTTTTTGGAACTGCTTCTATTTTTTGATACTTAAGCATTATATCACTTATATGAAAAGGAAAAATAAACGAGCATGCACATTAAAAAACAAATACAAGTTTGCATTTTCTAAGGAGTAGCTTGGGAGTTCCAAAATTTCCAATGACCAGTTTGAAAGCAGCCTTCTTAAATCTTCCCTTTTCTCATTTGTCCATGGCACAATGTCATCTGACTAAATGGTTTAATTGACTCCTCTATGATACAAGTAGCCTGCTGGGGAGCAAACAGCTGGCTTTTGGTTTTAGATGTAATTCAAGAAAATTCAGATTTTATCATTTTGTTCTAAGTTCCAAATTCTAACTCTATTTGCATGTGAGTTTTTTAAGCTCCAAAATGTAAAGATAAAAGTTAACATCCAATTACATCTAATAATTTCTTTATTCTCACAGCTTTATTCACCCACTTAAAATTTGCTTTTTAAAAACAAATTCACTTCGGCAGTGTCTTGTCCTGTCAAGTGTAGTGATCTGTTAGTGGCATCTTTATTTTTGACATTTAAAAACAAACTGCATTTCCAGTGTTCTGATGTCCCAGGTGCTTGCTGGTAAACACAAAGTAAGTGTCAGTTTTTTCTCTATTTAGACACATCAAGTAACTGCTAAGGAGCATCAGACGTTTGAAAAACTAGGTCCTTTCAAATGTATGGTCCAAACAGTGAAATACTTTTTTTTTTTTTTTTGACTATAAATTTGGTGTCAAACAGTTGAAACTTCCTAGGGAAAATGAGTAAAAAGATTTTTCAGTTCAAGTAAGTTTAGTTTGGCTGCCAGGCTCTTGGATGTTGCTATGCCTAATGTGAGAACACGTACAATGTGTCCATTTTCCAATTGTTCATAACAAAGCAATAATCCAATGTGACTATTCTTTTCTTATTTGAAGTGTACATGGGGAATGAAGATTTCAGAAGGATTCCCTAACTCAAACCTGAAAAACCTGGTGTTAGTCTTGGGTGATTTCCAGTGACCCTGTGACCCCCTTCTTCCTGCCCCCTGTGTAGACTTGGAACTGGGCAGCCATTTTTGTTTTTGGAAGGGAAAGGAGACAGATATAATGAATGACTTTTATTGTGCAATATTTCAAACTTTCTTGAATGCATTCGAATGGGATGGAAACTGTTCTGCCCTATGTCACAGCCAAAACAAACAAAACATATTCCCTAAACCTGGATGTGTGTTTCTCTCAAACTGGCAGTAGTTAGAGCTCAGCTCTCAAACAAGAATTTGGTTTGACAATTTTTAGCCCTTGTTCAACTGAATGTGAGGAGAGGTCACAGCCAAAGCAAATACTGTGGGGAAAAATTAATACACATATTTACAGCTTGCAGGTGGCATTTGTTCTGAAACGTTAGATATTTGTCTTAAAGAATTGCATTTGTGGTAATACTTTTAAATGGACTACTTTTTTTGGCTAGTATTTTTAAAATGAACTCTTCAATAATAATAAGTCCTAATGTAAATAAATTCTACAGAAGTCCCTGAAGAGTGATAAATGCTTGAATTTAAGTATTTAAACATTTAGAAAGGCCATTAAGAATCTGATAATTCTAGGAATATCAGACCCAGCAAATATGCCATAAAACTCCCTTGATGGCAGCCTTCTCTGGCCCCCCAAAGCACCCACTCTAGTGTTATCAACAACTCCTTTAATGATGATGCCTCCAACACTGTTTACTGGCTCCAGCCACCCCCATCCAGGTTGTTACGTATTCCTACCCTTTGGATCTGTGGGGAGAATCACTCTGCACGATCAAGATAATTCATTTTGTAATGCGCATTGTGCTTCATGACCCGGGCAAAATATATTTTTTACTAGTCACAATAATAACGTTAAATTTATGGTCACCTACAACCAACAGGCCCTTGGTTTGTGCCTTACTTGAGAAATACTGAAAACGTAAATTGTTAAGCCAGGCAGTCTGCCTCTCAGAATGGTAGAGCTGACTTCAATCCACATTTTAGGTCCTCCTTTCGAAATATAAAATTCTAACTTTCATGGACCGCCCTGTTGAACAATATCAGACATCCGCGTGAACGGAAATGAGCCATTGGATCATTTCATTGGCTGTTAACCTTTCACATAATAAACACTACAGATAAAACACTGCCTGCATCTTGCATTTTAGTTAGAAATATTGCACGTTACCACAAAGATTTCTACTTCCCAAGCATTGCAAGGTCCAGTTATACTCCTACCAACTAGAATGACTGGCATGTCCTGGACGTATAAATCATTTTAAGGAGTAGATGCTTAGTTTTGTGCAGTCTGTCTGGATGGTGAGAAATAGGAAGACCTCCGTGAGTGGGTAGGTGGGTGTTGCTGAGGTCCATGGCTCTCAGGCTGTCAAGGGGCAAACGTGAATGTGAGGTTCAAGAGGGGAGGGGGGATGGGGGCGGAAACAAACTTCTTAGAAAAAAGCAGGCTCTTATTTTTTCAATTTTAGATGCTGTTTTCCAATTTCTTAGTATTTAAACTTAAATGTGGTAGGTGCATGAGTTTCTTGCATTGGGTAGGGTAGGAATTTTTGGACCCTCTGGTTTATCTAAATTCTTCCCATTTTTTTTTAACCCTGTGCGAGTGCTGAAGGGTTCCCTTTTTTACCTAAATAAATTTATTTTTAGATTTAAAACTAACGTACCTTCCCCAAACCAGTTGGAGTCTCTCAATTCCCAATGAGGCTGCCTTTCCCCTCAGATAGAGACAAACAGCCCAGCTTTCCTTTAAATAGCTAATCCAGGCCCACCTACCTATACTCATAACCCTTAATCTAGCCTTGGACCCTCCAATTTTTTTTCCTTTATAAATTAATTAATTAAGTTATTTATTTTTGGCTGCATTGGGTCTTTGTTTCTCTGTCGGGCTTTCTCTAGTTGCGGCGAGTGTGGGCTACTCTTCATTGCGATGCGCAGGCTTCTCATTGCAGTGGATTCTCTTGTGGAGCACGGGCTCTAGGCACGCGGGCTTCAGTAGTTGTGGCACATGGGTCACTAGTTGTGGCTCGTGGGCTCTAGAGTGCAGGCTCAGTAGTTGTGACGCAGGGGCTTCTTTGCTTCACGGCATGTGGGATCTTCCCGGACCAGGGCTCGAACCCGTGTCCCCTGCATTGGCAGGCGGATTCTTGACCACTGCGCCACCAGGGAAGTCCCAGACCCTCCGATTTTTTGTTTTGTTTGTCTTGGCAAGCCGCACGATAGGAAAACATCCAAAACACCCTTCTATGTTATTGTCATGTATTTTCATGTCTCTGTCATGTATATCTCATATATCTCATACAGAGCAAGACATACTATTATTTCTATCTTATAAATAAGATGAGCAAGAGGGAAGTGATTTTCTCTGCTTGGCAGCCAGCAATGATAAAGCCTGGAAGAGACTGGGGGCCTTCTGTTTATTTCACTTGCTTCAGCTGCCCCATCTACCCTCCAGCACCGAGGTGCCTAAGAAGCCCAGGCCATATGGGTGTTTGCTGGCTGTTCTTGTAAAAGTTTAGTTGGAGGAGCCCTTAAAGTCAATAGCTACTTGGGGTTTTGAAGTCATCCAGAACCTCTCACAAATAGAAGTTGCCTCTATTTCCTTAAAACGAAGTGAATGATGAGTGTTGATTTACCCTTTGTTCTCTAATTTAATTTTTGGGGGGAGAGAGGATTGGGAGCAGGAAAGAAGTCAGAAGAAATACATCTTCAGCTAGAAATCAGGACAACATCTACATTTAGATGCCAACACTTTGAACAAGCAGCGTTCTCAACTCAGGCCCTGAAGTGCGTGCCCAGGGTCCTGCAGCTGTCCTGTAAATGTCCAAACGGATTTATAGCCTGTATTTCTCCAAGAGAGAAAACAGTTCTAGGCAAATCTCAAACAGTTTGGAGGCGTGTGTCCTTTGACATTTTGCTGCCTTCCCGGTTCTTGTCCTGCCATCGCCACAAGCAAAGAGCTGTTACTGCCAGGCCAAAGCTGTAACAATATTAAGATGTTTTCCTCAACCTTGTCCCCAGAAAGATACTCAGTTTCCAGAAGATTGTTCTCCCCTGGGCATTACATCATGAATTGATTCAGTTTTTGGAGGAAGAAATTGGACAAAATATAATAGATTACCTCCTGGGGAAGCATACTTAGGTTGTTAAGTATTCCCACCAGAAAACTAAGAAACTGCTTATATATGACTACTCTGTCCACATTTAACCTTTCACCTTATTGCAGCTGAGCAGGGCGCTTTTTTGCAGCAAAGGTTTTTGTTTTGGTGGGGGTCAGAGAGAACATTTTCCTTTATTTTATTAAGGAATACAAGTATTCTTTGTTTTTACCATTACCCAGACTTCCTCAGCTTCACGAGCTGCCCCCAGACCCTAGACCAGGTTAGGATGCAGCCACCGCTGAAGTGTGTTCCCCTTTCAGTGGACAAGTGTGGCCTCCCTGTGGGCCATGGGAATGGGGACAGGTGGGTTGGGGGAACTGCTCGATGTAGTTAATTTTCCATAAGGGTTTTTTGGCCTTTGGAGCATCGTGGCCGACAGAGCAGAAGGCCACACTTGTGGAGTATTTGGGAGACATCACCACGGTCTGTCCCGAGGATAGAGTGGCCCCTGTAAGCAACATGTGCGCTGAAGAAAAGGTTCAAGTTCCTCTTTCTTGAGAACCCGTTGTCCGAGCAGGATGTCAGTGATCGAGGAAATAACTCCCACCCAATGGAGAGCACAGTAAGAAACGTGGGAGCTCTTTTCTTTTCCAAGTTCGCACGTTGGAGTAGAGAAGGGGCGGGTGGAACTGGCAGTATATACGTTGCCAGTATATATGTTGCCTGGATTCAGACAGTATATACGTTGGCTGGATTCACACTTCAAACTTGGAAGGGTGAGCAGAGTGGATGGAAGGACTAATGAACCGAAGGAATTGGTAATAAAAGAGCCAGGTTTCATCACCCAATGCCCAGCTGGTTGGTATCCAGGGCCTAGTTAACAGTAGAGGACCATGGAGTGAGTTGGCAATCTCCACTGACAGGATCACTGACAACTGGATTGGCAGGGCCACTTCCCATTTCTGAGGCAGAAGTGTTCTAACCACGTCAGCGAGCCTCAATTATTGTCTCATAAGTCTCCCATCAGAGGATGAGTACGGTCTCCCCAGGGCACTGAAACCGATTCCTTTATTCCTTATCCCAAGAAAAGCCCTCCAGTGGCCCCAATCATGCCCCCGACTGTCAGCCTCGGAGGGTTCAGCTCTACTTCTGAGGCGTGCATCTCAGGAAATGGCAACAGCCTCTGTCGGACAGTCAGTCAAATGCGAGCGTGGGGGACGTTGGGCGAAAGGGACCAGGACACTTCTACTATTTTTGCAATTGCTTGTGACTCTATTATGATTTTAAAATAAAAAGTTTAAAAAACTAAAGTGCTTAGAACAATAAAAGTCTCTGATTCTCAGCTACCTTGTCTGTCAAGTAAGGATATTAGTGATACCTACTTTACGTGTCGCTGCTATGAAAAATCAGATAATACAGATGTGGTGCCTCTTGTTTTCACAGACCAGCATCCTTCTGCACTTTGTGACAGAAGCCTATTTCCTTTCTCAGGTACCGTTTATCTACAGTGTAATCACGGTGGTAGGCGTTTTCCCATGTGCCCTCATTTTATGTGATCTCATTATTATGCCCATATTACAGACAAGGAAGCTGAGCCTTTAAGAGGTAATGTGACTCGTTCAAGATCAGATAGTTGGGGGACTTCCCTGGTGGTCCAGCAGTTAAGACTCCAAGATCCCAATGCAGGGGGCCTGGGTTCGATCCCTGGTCAGGGAACTAGATCCTGCATCCTCAACTAAGAGCCCACATGCTGCAACTAAAGACACAGCACAGCCAAATAAATAAATAAATATTAAAAAAAAAAAAAACACGATCAGATAGGTGGTACATGGTAGAGCTGGAATCAGGAGACTGTCCTACTCTAAGAGTCCATTTTCCTTTGATGAAAATGCTGTAACTAGAGAGGCAAAGATTTGGGGGTTGTGGAAAGAGGAAAATAAAGTTATGCGGGGAAGATGAGGATTTCTTCTGTGCGAGACTTGCCACTGTCCTCAGAAATGCCCTTGATGGAGAGCTACGGCCCTCTACCTCCCGATTCCAGACACAACGGCTCCTTTGCTCCATTTTGGGGGGCATCTCCCCACTTCTAGTCTTGCTTCAACGTCCTTAGCCTGTAGCCTCGTCCTGCTTGTCTCCAGAAGGAGATCAGTCCCATCCATCAGTATGTAAATCTCAAGCGCAGTACAACCTACTACACTCCTCCCTCCTAGTTTCGATTTCTAACAAATTATGGGGGCGTATGTGTGGCCAGTGAGGTGACTGGTGGTGTCATCCTGTACTGAGCGCACTCGCTTTTGCCTACTTTTTTTTTTTTTTTTTTTTTTTTTTTGCGGAACGTGGGCCTCTCACTGTTGTGGCCTCTCCCATTGCGGAGCACAGGCTCCGGACGCACAGGCCCAGCGGCCATGGCTCACGGGCCCAGCCACCCTGCGGCATGTAGGATCTTCCCGGACCGGGGCACGAACCCGTGTCCCCTGCATCGGCAGGCGGACTCTCAACCACTGCGCCACCAGGGGAGCCCTTGCCTACGTTTTATATCATCTTATTCAAAACTGTTAGTCTTGCTCTAGTGTTTTCCTATCCATGGAAATCAAATACATGGATATTTTCATCACCCAACATGTATCCACCTGTAGTTTTGCAGCGAGGGGACGGGTGTACACATTAGCCAAGGACTGGGGAAGCTTACCAGAATCTTCTCACAGAAGTCTGGCAAAAGAGCAGAGTCTCCATCAGGGTTTTTTTGTCCATCCTAAATCTAATTCTGGGGATATTTCGAGCTAGGCACCTCTCCGTCTTGACAGGCACCTCAAGCACAGGAAGAAATCCATCTGAGTTGTGGTCAGCTGTTGCCATTTCTCTCTGGAGGTCCAGGAGGTAGAACTGGCACAGGTCTTCTGTGAGACAAAAGAAATGTTTATTAAATGATCATTAATTACCAGAAAGTCAAGCATAAATTTAGTTGGTGTGCTAGCGTTGAGAGGCTGGGTAAAGTTAAGGGGTCCCGCCAGCTCCTGGTTCTAGCTCAGACAGTGGTACCAACAAATTTCGGGGTGAGCATGGGAGCTCCCTTCTAAAGAAGTTAGCCTCTAAATGTGGGGAATCTTTCCCCACTTTCCCCAATAGCTTCTGCAAAAAACATTGGGAATTGGTCTTTTTAAAAATATAACATTGTGGGCTTCCCTGGTGGTGCAGTGGTTGAGTGTCCGCCTGCCGATGCAGGGGACACGGGTTCGTGACCCGGTCCAGGAAGATCCCACATGCCGCGGAGCGGCTGGGCCCGTGAGCCATGGCCACTGGGCCTGCACGTCCAGAGCCTGTGCTCCGCAATGGGAGAGGCCACAGCAGTGAGAGGGCCATGTACCGAAAAAAAAAAAAAAAAATATATATATATATATATATATATATATAACATTGTTGTTGTCATTGTTTTTGGCCTTGCCGCGCGGCTTTAGGGATCTTTCTTCCCCGACCAGGGATTGAACCTGGGCCCTAAGGCAATGAAAGTGCCAAGTCCTAACCACTGGACCACCAGGGAGTACCCTAAAAGATGTATTGTATATGTCATGATGACCCCATTTTACCTGTAACATGTTTCTATGCCACAGACATGGACGCTGTAAAATGTCAATTATAAAATTTGTGGGTATGTTATTTGGCACTTGTCATTTGGAAGACTTTTGATATACAATTGTATAAAGCAATGTATAAAATCACAAAATGAGGGAGATAAAAGACAAAAAAAGTCAGGGACTATTTTTCCAAACTTCTCACTTGGCAGGTGAGGAAACTGACAGCCTGGGAGCTGGAGTAACTTGCCTGAGGTCACACAGCTCCTAAAGGCAAGGCTACGACCAGGTCTTGTGATCGCAGGGCCTCTGTCTCCCCTCTGCATGCTATTTGTGTGGGATATATGATATTCTACCACCTAACCAGCTGCCAACCTGGAAATGGCAGCCAGCTGGGCTTTCTATTTATTGTGTAGCAACAACACCAACCATCTCATTGCTGGACACAGAACTTATTTAATAAATGCTTGCTGAGGGGATGAGGGAGCTGTGCGATGCTGTAATATACCTGCGTTCGGTGCTGTGACCATTGTTTCTATCGGAAAAGCCCATGATCCAAATGCATTCTACACCCTTGGGATGGGCACTCGGGGAGGGGCTGGATAAGGAGTCTCAGGCAATAACTCCGGTATTGTTCGAAGTGTGATCCCCTTTAAACTGGTCAAGGAGCTTTCTAAAAATGCAGGTGAGTGCTTCCCTGGTGGCGCAGTGGTTGAGAGTCCACTTGCCGATGCAGGGGACACGGGTTCGTGCCCCGGTCCTGGAGGATCCCACATGCCACGGAGCAGCTGGGCCCATGAACCATGGCCGCTGAGCCTGCGCATCTGGAGCCTGTGCTCTGCAACGGGAGAGGCCACAGCGGTGAGAGGCCCGCATACCAGGAAAAAAAAAAAAAAAGGCAGGTGACAAGAATCTTATCCCATTTTGAGTTCAGCATTTTACCTGAAGACAGTGCCCCCTTTGACCCACTGCCTCAAGCAGCCCCTAGACCTGGGTACACATGGATCCCAAGCATTTAAAACTCTCTGCTTCCTAATCCTTTTGTCAACTTTGCTTAGTTCTTTTTTTTTTTAATTTTTAACTTTTATTGGAGTATAGTTACTATACTATACTCCAATGAAACTAACTAACGTTGTGTTCATTTCAGGTGTACAGCAAAGTGAATCAGTTATACATATACATATATCAACTCTTTTTAAGATTCTTTCCCCATATAGGCCATTACAGAGTATTGAGTAGAGTTCCCTGTGCTCTACAGTAGGTCCTTATTTGTTACCTGTTTTATGTAGAGTAGTGTGTATATGTCAGTCCCAGTCAATTGCTTAGTTCTTTTGATGCCCATAGCCAGTGGGATGACTGAGTCAAGAGCAAAGAATCTGAAGTCAGGCTTGAGTTTGAAACTTGGTGTCCCAATCACTGCACTGTTGGCTAAATTACTTCGCCTCTCTGAACCTCTCTCAGTTGCCACATCTGTAAAATGAGAATAATAGTAGTATTTGCCTCTTACAATTGTGTGAGGTGGCATTGAATTAGGCAGTGATAATGTGTGTAAAGTTCCTGTTGAGTGTTTGGGCTACTTTTTTTTTTTTAAATTATTTATTTTTTGGGTTGCACCGGGTCTTAGTTGTGGCTCGCTGACTCCTTAGTTGTGGCATGTGAACTCTTAGTTGCGGCACACATGTGGGATCTATTTCCCTGACCAGGGATTGAACCTGGGCCCCCTGCATTGGGAGCACGGAGACTTAACCACTGCACCACCAAAGTCCCACATGTTACTTTTGATTTTGACATAATTTCAGACTTACAGAAAAGTGACAGCAGTAGTACAAATAACTTCATTAAGATTCCCCTAATGTTGGCATTTTATTTTACTTGCTTTCTCTCCATAGAGATAGATCGATATAGGCATATCTATGTAGAAAGATAAATTATATATATATATAAATTTTTTTCTGCAACACATAATTAAAGTTGCAGATATGATATCTCTTTACCCCTAAATTCTTCAGTGTATATTTCCTAAGAACACAAAACAACTTATCACAGTGATTACAGTTCAACAACATAGGTTTGAATTACCTGGGTACACTTATAAGCAGATTTTTTTCCAGTAAGTATGAACTACAGCACTGGAAGATTTGTGGTTGGTTGAATTCGCAGATGCAGAATCACAGATATGGGACTTGAGTTTCTGCAGATTTTGGAACCGTGGAGGGGCCTGGAACCAAGGATTTGGAGGACGACTGTATTTATTAAGATATTGTAATGGAAGTGTTTGAAGTACTTCCACAGTGTTTCTCTGACTCAAATTCAGATCATGATCCAACCAACTTTTACTGAGCACAGATTATGTGCCAGGCATAATGCTGGATGCTTTGAAAAACATTCCAATAAATTCTCTTATCAGCATCGTGAAGTAGGTATTATTAGTTAGTAAATTGGCCAGTTAGTAACTAAGAATCAAGGTGCTTAGTAAATTGCCCAAAGGACCTTAGATAGTGGTAGAACTGGTATTTGAACCCAGATCTTACATCCTGGGTTCTTTCCAAAATAACACTCTTAACAAAAAATGGTGTTTTTGTTCTAGATGGCTGGCCACATTCTAATTTTGTAAAAATTAGAAAACTAAACAAGAAGCAACTCTACCGGGGTCCCTGGGTCAGTGTGTGTTCCTGTCTCCACTCAGCTGTCATACGCTTCTGTGGCCTAAGCTGTAGGGGTTTTGTTTTCACAGTTCTCTCTCACTCTGATGAGCGCTCCAGAACTTGACTTCAAAATGGTCATAATCCTTTTGTACAGTTTTGCTGGGAACCAACTCTTTTATCTCCAGATACCTTTGGTTAGGTTAATTTCTGAAATGAAAATTTATTTTCCCAGGGAGTGCAGATGATATTGTTAATGTGTTTGAATGGATAGGACTTGAGAAACTGGAGATGTATCTATGGGCTTGCCTTTTGCTCTGGTCAGAGACTCTCTCTAGAAGCAATCAAAAGCTGGATTTGTTCTCTCACTCCCCAGCGACATGGAGCTTATCAGTCTGGCTCAACCCTCTAAGCCTTAACATAGAGAAAAATAATAACGACACAATCCACTGGGGTGACGTATCCGTTAGAGATGTTTAGTTCTGAGGGACTCTGACTGGACCCTTCTGGTACCAGCATTAATTCTACTTCAAATAAAATCCTGTGCTTTAATCAGCAGTCCTGGCTCTCAATTGCATTAAAAACTCAATGGGAAAAAAATCTTAATTCACAGACCATGCACCTTAATAGACAAAGAACTCCAAGTAGCTTGGGAACAACTGGTTAGCCATTGTCTGGCCAAGTTGAAAGAGAGCATCTGGAAATATTTGGGGTCTCTGCCGATAGAGCTTGGAAATGGGGGAGCAGTTCTTTCGAGAGGTTGAGAACTCATGAGTCAGATCGACCTGGATTCAGGTCCCAGCTCCGCGTGACCCTGAGCAAGTTAATCTCAAATTCATTGTCTAAAATGATGGGAATATCTACCTTTCAAATGTTCTTGTGAGACAATGTAAATACAACACCTCGTTTAGACCCTGGCCCTTAAAAAATTATCCAAAAATGGTGACTATAACAATAAACTTGAGCGAGGCAAAACCCAGTTTTTTTTGGTTTTTGGTTTTTTTCTCTCCTCTGCTGTTTTCTCGCTTCCTGTTCTTTCCCTCTTTCTTCCCACACCCTCCCCATTCCTCCTCCCTCCCTCCCCCCCACCCCCAGACCTATTCTGGATGATCTGAAGGAAGATGTTAATTATGAAAGAACATCCGGTTCTTGGCATTCTGTGTAGAAGAAATCCATGATTTTGAGGACCCTAAAGAGAATCACTGATTTTGTAAAGGCTTAACAAAAAGTCAACAATCAAACACAAGTTTTTCCCCCTCTGAATCATTACATTCTCTTGTTCCTGAACATCTGGGCAGAGGGGAGTTCTGTCTTCAATTGGGCCTCCTCAAAACCCTGCTTCTTGGGCTGTAGTTATGTCTATGTTTATGCCTCATTTGAAGCATAAGCCATCATTCCAGGATTCTTTTTCTGGAGCTGCCACTAACTATGTGGGTGAATTATTTTCCAACTTTGAACTTCAGTTTTTAAAATGGAACAAGTCAGGCGAGACTTGCTATAATTGATGAAAGTCGATGAACATACCACTCAGATTTAATGCTTAATTGTATACTCTTATGTCTTTTCCTGTGTATCCATCTCATCTTGACAGCAAGCTCTTCAAGCAGGGGGACAGTGTCACACTCCATAGGAAAGGGCATAAAATTTAGAAGTAGGAGCCCTGGGTTCAAGCCCCAGCTCTGCGCCCTGCCAGCTCATGTGACCTTTGGTGAGCCACTGCATCTCTGCCCTCCACGCTTTCCTCCACCATAAAGCTGGCTGATGTACTCAAAATACAGGGTCACTGTGAGGACTAAAGAAAATAATCATTAACACAGCACTTGGTAAATTTTAAAAGGATGTTCATTACTGTTAATTGTGTTGCCCCAGAGCCTTGCCACTATGCAACCTTAAATAAGTTTTTGCTGCATGCCGACTGTTTTCAGAACAAAGCTAAGACTTTTGCTATTACCAATTTTAAAAGCACTGAAGAAGAGGATTGTTGGTATATAATTAAAACTGATTTCATTTCCAATGCACAATTCTAAACACACCAAAAATGCTTTCAAAACCAGTAAAGGCTTTGAGTAATGTTATGTAAATAATATTGAGGTGAATACTCTCTAGGTGCCTTCAGATGTATGTGGTTAGAATAAATATCAAAATTAAACCTGAAATGAAATACTAATGCTCTCAGTGGGATTAATTCTGTTAGGCTATCTTTGCACAGTACACAATTCTTCTGAAATTTGCATAGATAAATTTTAAAAGTTATTTTCTAATTATAGAAATAATATTATAGAAGATAGCAAAAGTATAAATGCAAAACTAGTTATATTAGAGTTCTCTAGAGAAACATAACTAATAGGATATATGTGTATACATATTAAACCGATATATCATATATATGTATGTATGTGTATATATATAAAGAGATTTATTATAAGGAACTGGCTCATGCAATTATGGAAACTGAGAAATCCCATGATCTCCAGTTAGCAAGCTGGAGACCCAAGACAGCCAGTGGTGTAGTTCCAGTTTGAGTCTATGTCTGAAGACAGGAGAAAACCAATGTCCCACCTTGAAGACAGAGAGGCTGTCTCTCACCAGCCTTGTTATCCTATTCAGGCCTTCACCTGATTGGACGAGGCCCACCCACATTAAGATGGGCAATCTCCTTTACTCAGTCAACCAATTCAAATATCAATCTCATCCAGAAACACCCTCACAGACACACCCAGAATAATATTTGACCAAACAGCTGGTCAAGCTGACACATAAAATCAACCATCGCATTAGTATTATAGAATATTTGGGAAATGCAGGAAAGAAGGGAAAAAAAAAAAAAAACTCTCCAAATTCTGCCACCCAAAGATAACCATTATTAGAGTTTTGACACGTTTCTTTCCAATCTTTTTTATAAATGAACCAAAGATCAATTTTTTAATCGTCTGTTCTATTGCACTAGAGATTTCATGTTGTCTCTTTTCTGATTTCCTTAGGGAATTATCTAAAATGTCCATTATGCCTCTGGTTTTGCACTTATATAATGGTTATTATTAGAAAAACTGCCTTGAATATATAAAAGACACTGTTACTATAAGCAAATAAAATGAGCATGGCCTACCACCCTAGGTCTCACCCCAAGGTGGGAGAAGTTGGCGGCTAAGTTAAGGGGGTGGGGCTGGGGTAGGGGGAGGTGTTAGCAATTCCTGAAGGACATCAGGGAATTCCAGCCGCCCTCTCCCAGACGATGCCCACCTCGGGAGACATCCCCAGATGTCCAGCCAATTGCTGTTTCCCCAATCCCAGCACGGAAGGTGTTAATAGCCCATCTCACCCGCCTGCGTCCCAAGGCTGAGGTGTGAGTGACTAGGGAAACCCCCAGGTGGCAGCGTCTCTGAGGAGGGAGAGGTGACTTGTTCAGCATTTTAAGCCTTTTAGCTGGTGTCCTTGATCAGTGATTGATTTATTGGATATTTGTGCAGCGGGCAGGGGGATTTGAAATATAACATAAGCGCTTCCGGAGATGTCAGTACCCTAACGTTAGTCGTCTGAACAAGGATGTAATTCATATCTGCAGGTGCTTTACTCTAGTATCAGATACTTCAATAACATCATGCCTGTGGAATCCACTGGTCCCAAGGGCTCTATTTGTATTCTGATATGCCCACGTCTTTTCCTATGTGTGTTTTCCTTGCTTAAGGAGCTCTCATTTCCTTCAATAGGATATGTTTTATTTCATCCCTTTTCCTGCATTTACTCATATTAATGTCACCGCATTCACTGGTAATAGCTGAGCCTGGAAATAGCCCACATAGCCACGTAAATACTAGCCTGAAATGCACCGCCTGGGATGCATTATGATGAAAGAATGGAATGGAATCCATTGGGTGGAAGTAACAATTTCTTTGGAGTTCTAACTAAATGTTACCCAGTGAGAGGACACTGGAGGGAACACGTCCAGGGAACATGGTGGCCTCTCCGTAGAGCTGGCAGGGTGGGGAGGCAGGAAGGAAAATTTAGGGTTTGGGATACTGTGTTTCCAGCTAGCAAGTTCTTGGTTGATGGATAGGAGCAAAGCACAGTCAAAACATCCCTTTGGGCTTTGCGTTTGTTTTATTCCTCTGCCGTAATATAATAACTGAGTTTTCCAATTGGCCAAAACAGAAGATTTCAAAAAGTTTAGATGCCTAGGCCTGCAGGGCTCAACTCCGGTGTCAAAATGCTGTCTTTTGGGCAAGGTTCCCTCTTCCTCTCCTCTTTCTATCTTTTCCAGTTCTTCACTTATGTATCTGGGTGATCGATTTGTGGTGGCAAAGCAATCTTGCTTAGTACAAGGGAAATATGCTCTGGACCTCAGGCAGATTTGTTGTGTTTTATCAGCTCTCTAGCCTCTGAACTTTCCTTCTGTAAAATGGAGCTAGCAAGTTGCCTGCTAGTTATTAATATTTCTTTCATGGGAAAGTATAGAGAGAAAACATATTTTTTGGAACGTTATAGGATGTAGTATATTATAAGCATGTGAAAAGGAACAGAGAATTGTGTTCAAAGTTACTTGTTTAGAGCGCAAAATGAATTTTCCTGCAGAAAATCTTTTGCAATGTGGGATGCAGGTCATGACTTATTCTTCAGTGTTACAATGCTGATAGATGTACAGATGCTTTTAATTCAGATGGTGTAGGTTCACTCTTCCCTCTATCTGTTTAAATCCTATTTTATCTGCTAATATGAATGTAGGGGAGAGGGGCCCTTGTTTCACTGTTAGGAGCGGAGTCTCTGGAGGGAAATCTTGAGTGTACAGAGAACAGGCAAGGGCAGCCATTCATAGGCATAGGCTGCTGTAGGTCAACAAACATAATACGTAGGTGTTACATCCTATATTATCTGTAATATAGGTATATTTGCTATATTATGTGTGTGTGTGTGTGTGTGTGTGTGTGTGTCCTATAAGAAGATACAGGCTGCGATCCCTGGGGTTTGCTGTCGGTGGCCAGCTTCCCATCTTAGGCTGCTGTTTTAGAAATATTTCCTTCTTGCATGAGCTGCTGGGGTGTCAGCTGGGAAAGGACACGTACAGATACTATGAACTTGAGCCCTGCCAGAATTAGTCCTGGGATTTTGGAAACTTTGGGGAAAAATATATTTAAAAGATTGGGTCCTGAAGAACTTTAGGACAAGTATTTCTTGGTTGCAGGAAGACCGGCTCAGTGGAACCTTGCTTTTGCAAACATAAAAGATCCTTTCCTTCTTGGAAAGGAGCGTTTACAAATAAATTAGAGTCTCTAAAGGGAACAAACTGTTCTGCAGAGTAATGTAAAAGGATGTCTTTGTGGGCAAAGTTGTTGTACCTCCTCAGATTATTTTCTTTTTTAGGAAACATTTCCCCCACTATATGGATTTTGATAGTCCTCAGCTAAAAAGGATTGTTAGTTCTTGATAAAGCCATTCCTCACACAGGAGATCAGGGACAAGCTCCAGGTGAGCTGATAGAGGGACCCTGAAATGAGACCAGACCAGGTGCTTAAAACTCAACATGTGAAGGCCCGCAGGAATGTCATTCCAAGCTAAGTAATCCAGCCCCGCACACCGTGATGACAGTGGATCACTGGGCTCTGACGGATGGGAGAGATTTAGGGTAAGCTACCTTGAGACCAGGGGACTGAGTTTCCCCCGAAAGTGAAAATTCCTATCTTCAATCACGCAGCAAGTAGACAGATCTTGGGGTGGAAAAGGAAGACGGGGGTGGCATTAGGGTGTAAAGGAGATGGGGTTTTGAAGACATGAGTTTTCAGGGAGAGAGGGATGCTGGAGGCCCCTCTAGCTCCAGTGGTGGGAGAGGACTCAAAAGGAGGTGGGACCTTGAGGCTTCAGGCTGGGAGACAAGAGATGGCGGCTGCGGGAGAGCAAAGACCCAATGAGATCAGGGAGTAGTGGGGGAATTGAAAGAGAGAGACTGTCCAGGGGAGATGTTTCTGCTGACTGAGTTGGTCATTGGGTATTTGTTTTTTTAGCTTGTGGGATCTTAGTTCCCTGACTAGGGATCAAACCCATGCCCCCTGTAATGGAAGCGTGGAGTCCTAACCACTGGACCACCTGGGAATTCCCAATGGGTATGTTCTGAGAGTTCTTTTCATTGTACAAGCCTTGCATATATTTTGTTAGATTTATCCCTAAGTATTGCGTATCTTTTGTTGCTATTATAAATGGTATTGTTTTTAATTTCAATTTTTGATTGTTCCCATGCTACTGTATAGATACACAATTGATTTTTTTGTTTTTGTGTGGTACGCGGGCCTCTCACTGCTGTGGCCTCTCCCGCTGCGGAGCACAGGCTCCGGACGCGCAGGCTCAGCGGCCATGGCTCACGGGCCCAGCCGCTCCGCGGCATGTGGGATCTTCCCGGGCCGGGGCGCGAACCCGCGTCCCCTGCATCGGCAGGCGGACTCTCAACCACTGCGCCACCAAGGAAGCCCCACAATTGATTTTTGTATATTAATTTTTCATCCTGAAACCTTGCCCAAATCACTTATCAGTTCTAGTAGTTTTCTTGCATTTGTTCTAATAACTGTCTCACTTTGGTTCTTTTTAAAATATCTCCCATGTCTCTGTTTAGCTTGTTCTGTTTTTCCTCTAGCATCTTGAATGTGTGGAATACAGTTATAGAAACTTTCAATGTCCTTTTCTACTGATGCTATGATCTGTGTCACTTCTGGGTCAGTTTCTATGGATTTTTTCTTCTCATTATGGGCTGTATATTTCTCCTTCTTTGTATGCCTGGCAATTTTTGTTGGATGCCAGACATTGTGAGTTTTACATGTTCTCGTGGTCAGCTGGATATTTTTGTATGCTCACAGATAGCCTTGAGCTTTGTTCTGGGATGCAGTTAAATTGCTTACAAACGGTTCAATCCTTTTGGATCTTGCTTTCAAGCCTTTTTAGGTGAGACCAGAGCAGTGTTTATTCTAAGATTAAACGGTCTCCAGTAGTGAGGTACTCTGGTGCCTCATGTACTGTGAGAGGCTCCGCTCTGGCTGAACAGGCACTATTCCAGCCCTGTGTGTGCTCTGGGCCTTGTTCCCTCTGATCCTTTTTGACTGGTTCTTTTCCTGGCCTCAGGTAGTTTACTCACACAGGTACGGAGTAATATTGAACTGAGTCATCAATGGAGACCCTCTGCAGAGCTCCAGGGTTCTCTTGCTGTGCAGTCCCCTCTCTCTGTTTCCCCTACTCTGGCCTGTGAACTCTAGCTAGCTCGGCTTCCCCGGACACCCAGCAACATAGCCTCAGTTCTGGGAGACTGCAGCGCTCTGCCTGGATTCCCCCTCTCCGTCCTGCAGACGGGAAGCTCTCTCCAGGCAATAAGTGTGGGCTCACCTCATTTGTTCCTCACCACTCAGGGTTCTCTGCCCTTTATTTTCTGATGTCTTACGTCTTGAGAATCATTGCTTCATATAGATTGTTTCAGGCATGTTGCCAAAATCTTGTCCTCTATACACCAGTGCCGAATAGAATTACGGAGACAGAGTTTTGGAGGAAAGAGAAAGATTAGATTGATTTCTTTGCCAGGCAAAGAGGGAACACAGCAGGCTAGCGCCTCAAAAACGGTGCCCCACCCCCCACCTGGAGGGGGTTAGTGAGGAGTTTTATAGTGTTCAAGGAGCAGAGGGCGTGATCAGCTCGTGGACCATTCTCGGATTGGTTGGCATCAAGGTGAAATTTCAAGCATCATCAACCTTCTGGTTTCAACCAGTCTAGGGGTCCATGCTCCTGTGGTCAGCAGTCTTCATCTGGTGGGTCGGCTTCCTGTACAAACAACTGAGGAATGTGAGTCAGGCCTTTTTCTGGTATTTTCAGGGAACTGGGAGTTCGGTGATTCTGCGATGTGGCAGAATTACAGTCTAAATTGTTACCGGTTCCCCAGCCCAACGGCTATTCTCTGTTTCTCCATCTTCACATTTCCCAATCTCTACTCCTGAGTCAGCATTTTACTTCAAAAGCCAAGGACACAGGGGCTTGTACATGGTTTCAGGCACGAGGGTAAATCTCGTCCCCATTACTCTATCTTTGCCAGAAGTGGGAGAGTGCCATTCTCTGAAAGCCTAGGCCCACACCCCCCCACGGACTTTCTCTTGGTGAAAACTGGTCCTACGGCTCCACCTGGATACAGTGGGGTTGGGGAGATGTGGTCTCCGGCTGAATGATTACTTCCCAGCAACAGTTCTGCAGGAGAGGGGAAGCATGCATTCTGGTGTCTCTGCCCCAGTGTCCTTATCTTGGAGATGAGCAAGCGAAGGCACAGGAGAGTGAAAGAAAGCTTCAACCAAGGAAAACTGGCGTGGTGGTGGTGGTCCTGGTGGGATTTACACTTGCCCCTCCTGCAGGCTTCAGTCTCCTAAATCATGTTTCTGTTCAGGGGATTCTAAAAGCCATAAAATCAGCTGACCTCACAAACTCTCAGGGAGAGCCAGGAAGAGTTTTGATTGTGAGAACAATCCTCTCAGTATTCATAAGTGGGATTGCATGTGTGGTGAAAGAAATTTTTAAAGCAAAACGGAGTTCAATTTCTAGGGAGCCTCGCTTTGTTTTCTTTGTTCGACTGAAACCTCCAGTCAGAGAAGGGAATGTAGTGGGAATAATTAGCCGCGATGGGTGGTAGAAATCCAAAGAGAAAAATAATTCATCAACTTTAAAGCAATTCATTTAAAACTGTGAGTGTGGTTTATTTGACCTGCATTGGGGAGCAAATATTAATGAAGAAGTAAAGGCAGCTTATGGCTTTTTCAGTTCTTTCATTTCCCACTAGATGTCTTTGATAGAAACTAATTATCAATGCTCTTGATTTAATTTGGAAAAAAATTGGATGAAGGTTTTTCTTAAGTCCCATGCCAGTGTTCATAACCCAGGAGAACTAAAATTAACCCCTGATCCTTCCTCAGTAACTGCTGTAGCTAGTGGAGTCCAAGGAGTCCCCTTTAGAAAAGAAGAAAAAAGTATTATTATTATGGTGATTATTATTTTTTAAATAAAAATTTCTTGTGGGAATGCGGGAAGGCCGGAGGAAATTTTCCCAGGGCTAAAGTTGCTTTTATTAAGCTACTAAGCAGATACTACAAAACTTTCATTAATTGAAACTCAACTACATTCAACTCGCTTCCCTCCCTTTCCACCCCCCGCCCCCCACCCCCAGCCGCATTCCGCTTTGGAGAAAAAAAGAGTCAAAGAAAACATGATGCTGTCATGTCAGGAGCTTATCCTAAAATCACCTTTCAATACCAAATGTAGGGTCCCTTACATATCTCAACCACATACACTTTCTACATGTTCTCTGAAGTATATATATTTTTTTAAATCGAAATATAGTTGTTTTACAATGTTGTGTTAACTTCTGCTGTACAGCAAAGTGATGCAGTTATACATATCTATGCATTCTTTTTTTGTATATTCTTTTCCATTATGGTTTATCACAGGATATTAAATATAGTTCCCTGTGCTATACAGGAGGACCTTGTTTCTCCATTCTATATATAATAGCTTATATTATATATAGTATATTCTTAATTATTGATGTTCTCCAGGGATATGCTTTCAGTTCTTTTCTCTTTTTCTGATAGTATAAGATTGGGATTAAGAGTGTGGGCTCCAGGTTTGAATCCTAGTGTTATCATTATAAATTTTGTGGCACCATCTCTTAGAATGGGGAAAATATTAATACCTACTCATAGGGCAGTTTAGACGATTAACTGAGCTGATACATGGCATGTGCTAGGGTGGTGGCTGGCATGGGGACAGTGCTCAATAAATGTTTGCTATCATTATTGTCACTGTGATGATTAACCGCATCCCTAGATGGCCCTTTTCCTCCTCTATATCCATAGCTTCAATTTTCATTTATATGCTAATACTGACGGTATTCAATGAGAAAAATCTAAATGTATGTATGTATCTATCACTATGGCTCTTTGTCCTATGGTTTACCTGCCTGCTGGACTTTTCTTTCCATTGACCTTCATCTCTGAGGGACTCACAGTATCATTTCCAAGTGGTCCGCCATGTGTATAGGGTTCCACATCTTCTTCAACTCTACCACTGCAGGACAGTAGGACTTACACCCAGTATACATGTCCCTTGGTCATATGGTCTTGGTTTTGTTTGTTTTTAAAAATTTTATTGGAGTATAGTTGATTTACGATGTTGTGTTCATTTCTGCTGTACAGCAAAGTGACTCAGTTATGTGTATATATATTCTTTTCCATACTCTTTTCCATTATGGTTTATCATAGGATATTGAATATAGCTCCCTGTGCTCTACAGTAGGACCTTGTTTATCCATTCTTTACAGAATAGTTTGCATCTGCTAATACCACATCTTCTTTATCCTTTCATCTGTCAGTGGACATTTAGGTTGTTTCCATGTCTTGGTTATTGTAAATAGTGCTGCTGTGAACATAGGGGTGCGTGTATCTTTTCGAATTAGCGTTTTTTTCTGGGAATATGCAGGAGTGGGATTGCTGGATCATGGCCTTGTTTTTTTGGGGTTTTTTTTTTGCGGTACGCGGGCCTCTCACTGCTGTGGCCTCTCCCGTTGCGGAGCACAGGCTCCGGACGCGCAGGCTCAGCGGCCATGGCTCACGGGCCCAGCCGCTCCGCGGCATGTGGGATCTTCCCGGACCGGGGCAGGAACCTGTGTCCCCTGCATCGGCAGGCGGACTCTCAACCACTGTGCCACCAGGGAAGCCCCATGGCCTTGTTTTTATCATCTTCCTTGAGCCCCTTGAAGCCCAGCTCTTCCCCAATCCAGTGTTCACTTTCTTTCCTACCCAGTTTAGGCTTCATGGTTTGTGGTTTCTACATTTCTCTTGCCACTTAACTTTCTTGCCCCCATTTCCTTCTTCTGTTATGTCCACTGGAAAACCCTGGATCATTTTGAGCATCTGACTTCAACTTGCCTGAACCTGAACTGCTTCATGGCTACAGAAAATAACATTATCCTAGAGGTTGGTGTACTCTGAACTGATGTTCTTCAGCCTTAACTAGGCCCTCTGATTCTCTGAATTAAGGATTTCAAAATTTTTTATTCTTCTCAGTGGCCTTCAGCCCACTACATTTCAGGCCCTCCGTTATTTCTCTGAACTCACCTCCTACTACTCTCTTGCTTGTTCACATCTGTCCAGCCACATCTGCCTGCTGGCTGAATCTCAAACCCGTCTGTGATGGTCAGTTTACGTGTCAACTTGACTAAGCTATCATTCCCAGTTATCCAATCAAATGCCAATCTAGGCGTTAGAGGTATTTTGTAGATGTGATTAAAGCCCATAATCAGCTGACTTTAAGTAAGGGAGATTATCTTAGATACTTAGATACTGATTCAATCAGTCAAAAGGCCTTAAGAACAGAACCAAGGCTTGTATACTCCTGTATACTTTAAGTCGTCTCTAGATTACTTTTAATACCTCATACAATGTAAATGCTATGTAAATAGTTGCTGGGCATGCAGCAAACTCAAGTTTTGCTTTTTGGAACTTTCTGGAATTTTTTTTTCTGAATATTTTCCACCTGCAGTTGGTTGAATGCATGATGTAGAACACACAGATATGGAGGGCCGACTGTATTTCTAAAGTGTATTTGATACTTTTCTTCTTTCATTAACTAAGAACACTGAATGTTATTTAACTGTTATAATGATGCCTTGATGTCTTTACTATGTGCATCAGTCACTGTTCCAGGCCCTCAGGGCCTACTGAGCTGTGAAGAGCTGTTTGCTCCAACACTAAATGGCCTCAGTCTGTTGACTTTTATTAGTTTTGTATATGCTCTTAATCATTATTCAATATCTTTTCTAGACTCAGTGTCTTTCCCTAATATCTCTTCCCTGCCACATCTTCCTCTCTTCGGATGTGCTACTCAGAATCTATTGTTGGCTGGGAATCCAGAACACCAAGGCTTCAGTGTTGGTAAATTTCTGAGTGAGGACATTCTCTTGTCCATGAGAACTATGACTTTCCAGCTTAGATGTATTTCTCACCTACTTTGGCATCGTGTCTCAGATTCCTGTAGGCTGTTACCATGTTATCTATGTGCTGATTCTTAGACATTCTCATTGAAAATCACAGTCATATCTATTTGAAAAAAATCTTTTCCCATTTTTTTTTCTTGTGCTAAAATACACTTAACATAAAATTTACTATGGTAACCATTTTAAAGTGTACAGTTCAGTGTTATTAAATACACTCACATTCTTGTACAGCCGTCATCCCCATCCATCTGTAGAACTCTTCATCTTCTCAATCTGAAACTCTATACCCATTAAACAATAACTCCCCATGACTCCGTACCCCCTGGCAATCACTACCATTCTTCTCTGTCCCTCCCTCCTCCTTCCTCCCTCCTCCTCCCTTGCTCCTTTCTCTTTCTTTCCTTCTTTCTTCCTTTCTTTCCTTCTTTCCTTCTTTCTTTCTTTTTCTTTTTCTTTCTTTCTTCCTTTCTTTCCTTCTTTCCTTTCTTCCTTCCTTCCTTCCTTTCTCTCTCTCTCTCTCTTTCTTTCTTCCTTTCTCTCCAATTAGATTTGAAAAGATTATCTTATTGTCACCTAGTTTCTCTTCCCATCCACATGTTTTAGATTCCATCTACAGCATGCTCTGATACTAGTCAATTATTCAATATTCTTTATCTTGTCTTGTTTCATTATCTGTTAAAGGAAGTACCTTCCAGCATTGACATCGTAAGTTTTCAGGAAATAGAGATGATAACAATAACACTTAAAATAATTATACCTTCCCTGTCTGAAGGCAATTGAGCCAGATCTTCCTCTTCCATGTGAAAGATGTGTGGGTTTGGACAGAGACTGGTAGTGATGCAGACAGGACACGCATCTGGGAAGGGTGGTCCAGAGGCATGGGAGCGAGTTGGGGAGTCACCTTGAGGCTGTTTAGCTGGAGAAACAGGTCCAGGATGGAAAGAGTCCCAGAAATGGAATGGCCATGGGTTGACACAGGAAAATGGATGAGCCTAGTCAGCTTCTTCTACATTATCACTCCCTCCTTTCTCTGTTCCCTTCCTTATCATGGTATGAGAAGGAGCCAATCAGGTCATTGTGTGGGTTTCAATGACTGAGTAAGCAAGGCCCCCTCCATCAGGCTTGGCCACAGTGTCCTGGAATGGTTCCCATCTGTGACAAGGAAGGCTTGGGAGGGAAACTGACCTGCTGTCCAGAGTCTGATAACAGGATGGGATTGAAGTCATATTTCAAAGGACCCAAGGGAGCTAGGGTGGGGGCAAGGATTGTCACAAATGGCGAGGAGAATTTTGGAGACCAGATATTTACCAGCTGTATCCTCAAAGAAGGATTAATCTTGGTCTTCCCCAATTTCCCTCTGCCTGGCCTTGCAAACTTAAAAAGAGAGGCCGTATATCTTCTCTATAATATATTCTTAGAATAGTAGACAAGGAAAATTGGGAAAAAATAGCCCAAGTTAAAATCAGATATATAGTTATAAAATCATAGACCTAGGGTGTAAGGGGCTTTGAATATTTTCTAGTTAACTACATATGAGATCATGCATTTTGACTGCAACATTACAGATAACATACTGTCTCTTTTTGAGCACTTCTAGCAACAGGGAACTCAAAACTTCCTATAATAGCCTGGGCCAGTCTTGGACAGTTCTGGTTGTTAGAGATTGTTGTAAGAAATCTGATTTTCTGTAGTTTTTACCTATCATGCTTGCTTTGTCTGGTAGAATAACTCCAATCCTTCTTCACTTGCCAGACCCAAAACTTGGCTTCTATTATGGTCTTTTCAAAGTTAACATCCAAAGTTTCCAACTTTTGGCTTATTTAGTCAGTTTCAAGCCTCTTAACTCTGCGAGATATTCTTCTCCAAGGAAGTTTCCATTTGTTAATGTTTCTCCATGTGGTACCCATCATGGTCTAATTAGCACAAGGGGAAGAAAGATGTTCACTTCTCTTATGATGGACTCATTATCTCTGATAGCAGAGCTTGGAATCACACTGGCTTTTGGGTTCATCATCAACTGAGCACAAGCTACTGTGCCCCTTGTAAAACTGGTTTTTGAACACAACCAACTTCAATTGTCCATCATATGTCACAGTGGCTGTAGTCCCAAAGTGTTAAGGGGCAAAGCAGGGTTGGCTGGAGCTTTTACTGACATCAGAGATCAAGCAGAGCCTTCTGGACACAGGATAGTGCAGCTTTGCACAACAAGCCCAGGATGGTCACTCTCTGGACAGAAGCCCCATCACAAGGCAAATTGCAAGACTTGGCTTTGCAAGTTCCTCACCAGGAAGAGAAATCAAGCACCGGGAGCCATAACTGTCCGTTGAAACTTGGAAATTTCTTCCTGGAGAGCAAGGCACCAAGACAAGGGACTGAGGAGTCATTCCAGGGGTCAGTCCTATCAAGAGCCAAGGGATGAGATAAGAGATGTTGTGCCTGTTATACTGACCACAAAACAAAACAGACCAAAAGACTGGAAGGCAAATTGTTTCCGGTGGTCTGATCATGGAAGATGGTGGAAGCTGAGTTATTAATCACTCAGGCAAGGTTTTCATGGCTTCACCTCTTCCGGTCTTTCAAGAAGCCAGAGGGGGTGTTTGTCAGTGAACTAGGGCGGGTCCTCACAGTGGAAATTGATTAAAGTTGGCCCATTGTCTGTCTCAGACCGAGAAGATTTGGGGCCTGAAATCTGTTCTCTCTCCCTCTTAGTTTCCTGTCATCTGCTGATTTAATAAACATGCCATCACTGTCCTCATCTAAGTCATGCAAATGTTTAGCAGAGCAGGCCAAGGACAAATAGTTCTGTGGCACAGTATAAAGTCCTCCCTTCAGGTGACAACCATCTATTAAACACAACTCTGTGAGGATAACCATCCAAGTGCTTATTAATCTATCTAACAATTCCAATATTTAGCTTACATTTATTTCTCCATCTTGTCCATAAGGTTCTAATGAGAGACACTGTCACATGCCTTGCTGAAGTGTGATTTATATGTCTTGCAATTCTCTGTGCCTAAAGCAGAATGAAGGTTAGACTGGCATGATTTATTCTGAGTGAACCTGTACTGACTCTTGGTGGTCACTGCTGTCCTTTCAAAGTATGTCCACAAAGCATTTCTGTTAAAGCCCACTTTGAAATTGCTCTCAAGATGATCATCAAGTCTATTTGGTCTTTAGTTTATAGAACCTTTTTTCTTCCCTTTCTTGAAAACTGGGAAAACATTCAATCCTCTCCAGCCTACCAAGACTTCTCTCATTCTTCGTAGTTGTTCAGAAAGTATCCACAGCATTTCAGCTTTCATTATTTCTACAAGACCCTGGTAGTATAATCTGTGCAGATCTGGAGACCTGAACTTTCTGAGAGCAATGGGGTGTATTATAACCAACCCTGGTTTCCCTCTTGAAATGTTTGCATTACCTCTTCTAATATGAAGATCAATCTTCTTGAGATAAGCTAGGAGGAAGAAAATAAACTGGACCCAAGTAGTTCTATTTCTATCCATGATCAATTAATAGCAACCTCTGTCCCAAGCATGAAGACTTACTTATCTTTCTTTTTCTTGATATACTCTTTAAAAGGCTTTTTTGTTGTTGTTATCATTGGCGCTTAACAGAGCTAAACCCAGAAATGTGCTTATACATTATTTATAGGTGTCTGATATCATGCTTTTTTTTTTCATAATGGTTGAAATTCCAGAGCCACCCAATCATCATGAGACCTAGCTCTATTTAGCTCCTGATTTTGGAGGTCTGAAAGATCCTAACCCCTGTGTAGAACAAGTACAGTTTTCTTACAGTTACTGCCATCATTTGCTTAAGCTAATGTGGGTGAGTCCCCTTTCTTTATAATAACCAAACAAGCCTAACCAGAACCATTCATCCATCCAATGAAGTTCTGGAGAGCTACTATGTACCAGGGACACCTGAAACTGTCCAAGAGTAAGAGCCCTCTCTTCTCCTTGTTTTGGCATTTTTCCTCTTAACAATCCCATGATTCAGGATTTGATTACCCTTAATCTCATCATCTTATACAATATTACCTGACTTCCATTTTACATAGTTTGCTGTATCCTGTCTAGGAGACCTATGTCCTTTCATATGTGTCTAATATTGTATTTCTGAGCTGCCCTGTGTGGTCACCACTAGTCACATGTGGCTATCTAAATTTAAATACTTAAAGTAGAACAAAATTTAAAATCTAGTTCCTCAGTCACACTCGTGACATTTCCAGTGCTCAATAACCCTGTGGCTAGTGGCTTCCATATCAGACAATGCAGATACAGAATATTTCCCTGATCATAAAAGTTCTCTTGGACAATCCTGGTCTAGCTATTCCTCAAGCCCTTTGAAGTTCTTCTCAAGCAGCAAGGCTGGATGCATTCGACAGAGTTGGCACGTACTGACGGTCCTTGTCCGGAGGGCTTTATGGCAGTGGACTCCTACGGCTGCCCCTTTAACGTAGTCTAGGTGCTTGGTTTAGACACTCCTGCAAAGGCAAGTGATTACAATGCACATCAGTTCCTTTGCTCTTCAAGGAACCACAGTTTGCAAATGAATGGGAGTGAGTATTTCCCAGATCCCATTGAGGGTCATTGTAATGATCATGCTCCACAAAATGCTGGCACTTGCAGACACTCAAAAGGTTTGCTTGAATGAGGAAATGAACGAAGAGTGGTCTCTTTAGTCCCTGAAACCTGTTCTTGAAAAGTCAAAGAAAGGTACCATGGCGTCAGGAAGGAAGGAAAGAAAGAGAGCGAGAGACAAAGAAAGAAGAGAGGAAAGAAAGAAAAAGAAAGGAAGAAAGATTCCACAGGTACCTACCGAATCTCTCTCCTCCATCTTTATTTCTCTGCTTCTGGGTCAGAGAGAGACTTAGAGGTGGGCTGGAATGCAGGTGCCAGAGGAAGGAAGTAGGGAGGGAAGGAAGGAAGTAAAAAAAAAGGAGCATCACATAAGAGGGAGAGAGTCCAGCATTTTAAAATGCGAAAGGATCTAGGGTCCATTTAGCCTAGCTCCTCATGTCACCAATGAAATATGGACATTTCATTTGGCATTTAATACAAATCTGCTGAAAAAAAAATGAAGCAATTGAGGTCAAAAGACATAGGTTAAGCGAAGTGTCTAGAGTTACAAAGCTAGTGAGTGTCGGAGCAGGGGCTAGAAGCCAGCCCACCTATCCCATGATTTCCCACCGCAGGCTCGGACCACCCCTCCCGCAGCCCCAGGGAGAAGAGCAAGGAGGGGAATGCGGGGTGGGAAGCAAGCCAGGGGGAAGGAGAGAAAGTAAATTAGTGTATTAGCTGTCAGCCTCCCTTGCGATTTTTTTCTTTAAGCAGAAAAATGTTTCCTGGCCACGTCACCTACTCAGTCTGAACCTCATGGTTTCCCCATCCCCAGGGCGAGCTCTAATCAGCAGGGACCTTGCCTAGACTGTATGAATGCCACAACTAGCTGGTGACCCCGAGCGAGGTACTGGTTGACTAACTTACTCAGCTTGCACTTAGTTTAGTGAATCGCTTGTCCCTCATAATCTTGGTCCAGATCCAAACTCATTTCTGAAGCAGCTTGGTGTTCCTGAAATTTCACCTACACTAGAGCAGAAACACACTTTGAAACAGAATTCGATGAGGAGTTTAAATAGAATATTCGAGTGACTTTATCAAAGCACCTCCCCTGTTGATCCTAGATAATTAAGACCTGGAGCAGGTTTTTGAAAATGTTTCACATTCCCTTTACTTCTCATCTCTAGAAAACTCTCCAGGTCAAGAACTTTGGCATCTTGAGTATAGAGTTGGAGGTCATACAGATCTGATTTCAAGTGAAAGCTGTCACACGGTTGTTACCACGCGGAGGGAACTTATTCTCTCAGTTCCAACTTAGATCGTAATAGGAGCATATGAGCACTGGGAAGAAGGTCCTTATTATTCTGTGGGACCACACTGCCTGGGAAAATCACACGGTCAACACATGTTGATTACATGTTGATTACATGTGTGGCTCTGAGTGACAAGACCCAGGTTTGAACCCTGGCACCCTTGCTTTCCAGTAGTAGGACCTTGAGGCAAGTCCCTTGATTTCTTTCTATCTTAGTTTTCTTGTCTGTGTCATAGGGTTCTCATTGTGTCCCCAGAGAAATGAGGACAAATTGAGGTCATGTGTGTAGAAGGCTTAGCACAGAAACCTGGCACTTGATCAACATTAGCTATCATTATTTCCTACTGTCGTACAATCTCTTTATGTACATTTCATTGTCCTTGGGGGCACCAAGCAAGCTGGTTGCAAGTTTTCAGTCAGAAACATCTGCCGAGTGGCAGAATTCACACCACACTTGCGATAAATGTCCTAACTCCTCCAAGGCTTCAGCTGGGCCAAGTGAGGTGAGCGTTGGGTTTTATGGCCCTGACGAAGACGTTTGAAATATTGTAGGCGACTGTCAAAGAATACTTAGACCCACTCCAAAAGAGGGCCGTTCTTAATTTTCATCTTTCCTGCAAGTCAGAAAGATATATACTCTCCAAATAATGGCAGTTTCCTCGTCCTGAAGTTATGGCAGCTTGGTGATACAATAAACAGCACCCTGTCATAAGGACCGCATAAAACATGGTCTGACATTTCTTTAAAAGTAGAAAGAAACATGACTGCAGCAGATGACCTTTCCTCCGAGGGCACAGCTGTTTTGTGTGGTTAGAGGGACCCATGGTTTCATACTTAGGGGCTACGATATATGACTGGCTTTTCACAAAGTGTTTCCATGAGAAATTACAGTACGTTCTAAAGGAGAGTGCCAGTTCTGCTGCATTCACATTAGGTAGGAGGCCTTTTTCCTCCTCTCTTGATGTTTTCCAAATGATACTGTGCTGAATACTTGTGATTAGAAACTTCTTTAGTGTTTGAAGCATTAGGTGGTATCAAGATTACTGAGGCATCTTCTGTTTCCTGGGAACTTTAACTGATGGGCCTTTTGTGGGGTTGGTGGGTCGGCATCTTTGAGGACTCAGCATTTATGAGAAGTCACTCCAAACACAGGGCTTCCGTGGGTGAGCACTGAGCATCTCCGGGAAAATTTTCAATAGTCACCTTGTTAACGGATAGAAGGTAATTTCCATTTTCTGGAAAATGTTTGTTCCTCCTATAAAATGTTATTTGTGTAATGCCTTAAAATGGTGATGAACAAGTAAAACAATGGGTCTAAAGTTTCTAATTGTATATGTGTTATGTTGGCGAGACTGGATGTTTTCCTTCCTTGCTTGTTTTCCAAATTATCTTTAACATGTTTTACTTACTTCCTAATGAAATTAAAAAGAAAGCTTATATCTTCATTTAGTTTTTGACTGAGTTTCCCCTAGGCATCCATGGTTACTGCAAACAATCCCATTAAAGCGCCGGACACACTGTCACCTCCCCAAACTCTATTCTCTAAATTAGAATAGTAAGTCCTCGGAGAGGGGAGTTCGGCAGCCTTTCTGCAGGATGGGGGGGTGGGTGGATTAGATGCCAATTACTGACGGCCGCGGTGCCAATAGAAAAATGTGCTCCAATTGTTTGTCTCCAAAACCCTGCTACTGACCTGCCAACAGCAGGGCACTGAGTGCACGTCCCAGTATGATGGGTGATTTGTTCTGATTTATCTCTGCTCTCTCACCTTGTCCCCTGTGTGTCCAAACCTGGGACTATGCAAAAGTGGCTGGCTTGGTTTAGAAGTACAAGCTGAGACACTGAAACAGTTGACTTATTGGTAATTAGACCACACTGGTATTGAACCCGTGACCTCAGCCTCATTAGAGCTGCGTTCAGGCCAACTGAATTGACCAGAAACAGATTCAAAACAGTGAGTGATAGAGGTCTTTGGTGCAGGGTCAAAGGCCTATTTACACTATCCAGTATCATAAGTGGCTTCTTACTCTAGCATGTTAAAGGAGCAGCGGCTGAGAAGAATGGCCATGTGGATGGGTCACAGCTCCCTGCTTCATATACGTGGATTGTAAAGCACAGCTACTCTGGCCAACTCCTACCTGACTTTAACTGGATCTCCATGTAATTCAAGGGTTAATAAAGGGAGCAACAAGTGTTTTAACAGGACTTTTTTTTTTTTCTCTTTCACTTGCTAATGGCTAATAGTAACAAAAACACTAGGAGTAAAGCCCATTACTTTAGGAATGATTTGCTTTGAATGACACTCTTTGATTTAAAGCTATCCATGGCTAATCATTATTTTCACTCTTTGCTTTTCAAGGAAGTCTAAAAACAGATGCCTAGTGTTCATTTTGTGTAGAAAAGGAATCAGTTTCTCAGTGGTAGAGCAGGATACATGGAAAAGGCAGGTCACAAAATGAGGAGAGTCACTCTGTGCTAAATCAATGAAATGGAACCGAAATCGACTCAAAATAACAGAAATTTTTTTTTTATGTGATAAGACTGGCATTTCAACTCAGTGAGAAGAGAAAGGATTACCTAATAATGGCTAGCCATTTAATAAAGGTAGATTTCTCCTTCAGACCACACCCAAAGTAAAGACGTTCCTGTGAAAACAAAACTTTATAGTTCTAAAAGATAATGAAGTAATTTAAAAATAACAATCTTGGAAAGCTTTTCTAACAATGCATGAAAATATAAAAACTATAAAGAAAAATATGAAATAATTTGACTCCATAAAAATTTATCATGAAAACTTAGGTATACCAAATACTAAATGTATTAAAAGGCAAACTGGGAGACATTATTTTTGGTCCTTATGGAAGAGTTAATCACAAGATATTTATGGTGATTATGGAATACTTAATAATAAAACATTTAGAAATTGACAAGAAAAAGAGGAATAAATTCAAAGACACAGAAGAAATGAACATCACTTTACATAAGAAGGAGTGTAAATGGCCAGTAAACCCATGAAAAATTTATTTAGCCTCCCTGGTAAATGTCAAGAATTGCACATTTTAAACAAATGAAAGTTAATTTTTCTTCCAAAAAATCAGCAAAGATAAAAGTAAAAATGCTGGCAGTGCTGCAGGGAAATTAGTACTTTTTTATACTACTTGTGGCCGTTAAAGTGCTCTAACTTACTTAGAGGGACATTTGGTACAACAGAAGCAAACCTTTAAAATTTGACAGGCACTATGACTCCAAAATTCTACTTGTAAGAACCAATCCAAAAGAAATAATCATGGTTACATGCAAAGATTTTGCTACTAGAATGTTGATCAAAGCATTTTTATGATAACTAAAAATTGGAAACAGCTTAAATCTCCAACAACAGGGAATCCATTAAATATATCATGGTGTGTGGTGTATGATGGAACTTTATGTAACCTTAACATGTTGTAGAAGAAAATTACATTTCATGTCATGGAATAAAATTCACTATTATCTTGTTCAGAAAAAATGTAAAAGTTGTAATATTATAAATTATATGTTATATATGCATAGGGAAAGATGGTAGAATAATATATATCATACATGTCAAAATGTTAAAATACTTTTCTTTAGGCATGGGAATTATGGATGATTTTTAAATGTCTCTTTTTATCAGATTTTTTTCTTCTAGAGTGAATATGTGTTACTTGGAGAACAAAAGATAAAGTACATATATTTTTTCCAATATCATAGATAGCACAGTTTCATCGTGGATATTAAGTGGGATAATACATAAGAAAGTCCCTAACACAGGATTAGAAAGATGAGGGGGCCTTGGTACCTAGGATTTGAATTTGAATCTAAAAAATTACCACGTGGTCTGGAAACTTGTAGCACTCTGGATTAAAGAAGATAGACTCACCTAGTTGGTGGATTGTCTGAGTCCCAACTCACTCTCTCTTTCTTTTGTTTTGTAGTTTGACTTTCGATTTTAATGGCTCATACATCTCTCCATAATATGTCAGGCAAGGTATGGTCAACTAATCTATGATAAAGGAGGCAAGGATATACAATGGAGAAAAGACAGTCTCTTCAAAAGTGGTGCTGGGAAAACTGGACAGCTACATGTAAAAGAATGAAATTAGAACACTCCCTAACACTGTACACAAAAATAAACTCAAAATGGATTAGAGACCTAAATGTAAGGCCAGACACTATAAAACTCTTAGAGGAAAACATAGGAAGAACACTCTTTGACATAAATCACAGCAAGATCTTTTTTGATCCACCTCCTAGAGTAATGGAAATAAAAACAAAAATAAACAAATGGGACCTAATGAAACTTAAAAGGTTTTGCACAGCAAAGGAAACTATAAACAAGATGAAAAGACAGCTCTCAGAATGGGAGAAAATATTTGCAAATGAATCATCGGACAAAGGATTAATCTCCAAAATATACAAACCGCTCATGCAGCTCGATATAAAAAAAACAAACAACCCAATCAAAAAATGGGCAGAAAAACTAAATAGACATTTTCCCAAGACATACAGATGGCCAAGAGGCACATGAAAAGCTGCTCAACATCATTAGTTATTAGAGAAATGCAAATCAAAACTACAATGAGGTATCGCCTCACATGGGTTAGAATGGGCATCATCAGAAAATCAACAAACAATAAATGCTGGCAAGGGTGTGGAGAAAAGGGAACCCTCTTGCACTGTTGGTGGAATGTAAATTCATACAGCCACTATGGAGAACAGTATGGAGGTTCCTTAAAAAACTAAAAATAGAGTTACCATATGATCCAGCAATCCCACTACTGGGCATATACGCTGAGAAAACCATAATTCAAAAAGACACATGTACCCCAATGTTCACTGCAGCACTATTTACATAGCTAGGTCATGGAAGCAACCTAAACGCCCATCGACAGACGGATGGATAAAGAAGATGTGGTACATATATACAATGGAATATTACTCAGCCATAAAAAGGAATGAAATTGGGTCATTTGTAGAGACGTGGATGGACCTAAAAACTGTCATACAGAGTGAAGTAAGTCAGAAAGAGAAAAACAAATATCGTATACTAATGCGTATATGTGGAGCCTAGAAAAATGGTACAGGTGAACCGGTTTGCAAGGCAGAAATAGAGTCACAGATGTAAAGAACAAATGTATGGACACCAAAGGGGGAAAGCGGGGGTGGGGAATGGTGGGATGAATTGAGAGATTGGGATTGACATATATACACTAATATGTATAAAATAGATAACTAATAAGAACCTGCTGTATAAAGTAAATTAAAAAAAAAAAAAGATGTCAGGCAAGGAACAGAGAGAAAACTTCCGGCCTGTCATTTTCAGATGATCCTGATCACATTCATCTTCTTCACTATACTGTGAAGCGCACTACAGCGTGACTCCCCCTCTATGAGGCAAGCTGGGGGGCGAGCCTTCCTTCTCAAGATTCCTGGATTCAACAGCAACCGCTGTATGTTCTATTATGTGACACAGAAGTAGAAATTATGCACATGCAACCAAAACATCAAAGTGAAGCACAAGGATTGGTTTTGGAACCCCAGGATGTTTTGGATGACAGGAATAAGTGCTTGGGCTCTGGGGGGCTCTGGCTGGAGGATAGCTTTGGAGTTAGTTGTCTTGGAGGCTGGTTACCTGTCAGCATCCTGGATTCACATCTGGGGCCATGGGAAAAGAAAAGAATGGGAATGGAAAAGGGAGCTTTGTACAACACATCCTTTTAAGATTTGGGGTATAACACACCATTTCTTTGGGAACATTGTGGTAGACCTTGTCACTAAGGGGTGTGTGTGTGTGTGTGTGTGTGTGTGTGTGTGTTTCTGCGTGCTCACAGGGTGCAATGCTTGTGGTTGGTGGCTCTTATAGGTGGGCATTAAGAATTAGAAGAGAATTTTTCCTTATGTCAGTGCAATATGGTGTTGGTGCATTGCTGGTATCTGAAGGACACAATGGCAGTCCTTTTTTGGTGACAGTAAAGGGGCAGAGAAAGAGAGGATGGTAAAAAGAGTATGGAAGTGGAGACCATACTGTGATTGTCAGGGCTTTTTTTGTGTGTGCATTGTAAACTCCCCACCTAACCCCGAGGTTGCAAGACGTAATTTGGGGAAACTTGTTAGGGGGGCTGGCTATTCCATGACAGCAAGCAGGGTGGAAAAACTCAGCAAAATATGGATTGCTACCATAAATGTAACTTCCCTTTAAACCCAGAGCTTAATTGCCCTGGGAATACATGTGTTACATAGACAAGTGTTCGTTCTATGATTAATTCAGCTGGCTAGAGTTTGGTACTAATGAGACCAAGGCCAAGGCTATTGGCTCTATCCTCAAAGGAGCTGTTAGCATCTCATGGCTCCAGAACCGAGGTGACACCCTTCACCCTTGCACACAGGGTGTGGGTGAGAGAGTATGATGTCTGACTCCACTTTCAAAGCTTTTCCAACACCCCTGCTTCCGCTCTAACACAGTGCCTCTGCTCTGAGTGCACTGGCAGTTGGAATTTTGTAAGATGACGATCTAATCAATGACATTGTCTCCAGAGCCTCACTGCATTTAAAAAGTAGAGGCTGCCTGCATTAGAGACAGCATAGGTTGCTCTGTTAGTCCTTTCAATGGGTACAGGTTGTGCCACCAACTGATTTTCACAAATACAGCTTGAAAGAAAGCATGCCCAGGATACCCTGTTGCCTAAGAGTCTGACTAGGATCTTGCAAAAAACAAGCCTCCATTCTTTCTCCACTTTCTAAGGAGTAGTTGGGAATCTCCAGCATGTACATTTGGAAAGGAATCGAGTTGGATGTTCTACCTGCATCCCCTAGATTCTCTGCGTTGAAGAGTCCCATCACCTTAGCCCAAAGCCCTTTGTTCTGTGCCCCGTCGTGTAGGGGTTGTTTTCATTACCTCCACACCGTCCCTGTATTTATCAGGATTGTTCGAGTTGCAAGTAATTGAAACTCAACTCAAAGCCGCTCTTTTCGTGCATTCACATACCTGGGAAGGGTGCTAGGTTTGCTCACAGAATCTAAAGAATAGCTGCAGGGATCAGAGTCTGAGAAACTGGAACGGGAACATGGCCCTCCCAGAGACCTCGCTCTCTCTCCCTTCCCCCTTTCCTTGTCTTGGCTTCATCCTGCAGAAAGCTTTTCTCCACGTGGTGGCCAGAATTCCCCAACGCACATCCTCCTAGCTTAGCAAAAACCGAGGGCCACTACCTTCTCCAGAATCTTTACGATAATCGAAGAGAAGAACTCTCCTAGGTCTCAAGGATTGCTGTCTGAGGATTAAAGCACTGGCATTGGCCAGGTCTAGGTCACGTGTCCACTCCTGCAGCCGGTGTGTCAGGGAAGCAGGAAGCAGAGGCCGGCGGCGGCGACGCACGCTGCGTGGTGCTGAACGCCGAGCTGGCTCAGGCGTCTCTGGCTGACGTGGACACGCTGCTGTGCGACGGTGACGGCGCGCTCGGGCGCAGCGAGACTGCGGAGTCCTGCGCGCCGAGCCTCCTGACGGCGCTGCAGGCGGGCGAGCGTCTTGGCTTCCTCACCAACAACAGCAGTGAGTCCCGCGAGGCCTGTGCCGCGGAGCTGCGGCGCCCGCCCTGCGGGCCTGGCAGCAGCCGCAAGGTCTGAGTCAGCCCGGCCTACTGCACCGCGTTCCACCTGCTGCAGCGCCGGGCCGAAGGCCTACATGCTGGGCAGCGCGACCCTGGGCTCGGAGCTGGAGGCCGAGGGCGTGGGGCCCGAGCCACTGCAGGGTGAACCGCCCCGGTGCCTGGCTGTACGCGCCGCCCGAGCCCAAGGTGTGTGCCGTTGAGATGGGCTTCGACCAGCCCTTCAGCTCCATGAAGCTCCCCAAGGCCGTACGCTTCCTGCAGCAGCCCGGCCGCCTGCTCGTGAGCACCGACCTGGACCACCGGCTCCCACTTGAGAACGGCCGCTTCCCCGCGGGTACCGGCTGGGCTGTCTCGTCCGCGCCGTGGAGACGCCGCCCAGCACCAAGCCCGGCCGCTTCATCCGCCACTGCGGGTCCCAGGAGTATGGCATCCACCAGGAGCGCACTGTCATGGTAGGTGGTCGCCTGGACACAGGCATCCTCCTGGGTGTCACTTGTGGTCTGAAGACCATCCTGACCCTCATCGGGATGTCTCCACTCTAGGGGATGTGAGTGATAAAAGATTAAAAAAAAAAAAAAAAAAAAAAAAGGAATGGGAAACGTGCTAAGAATAATAGTTACTGCAGGTCTCCTTAACCTTCCCTAAAGCTTAATTGGTTTGCTTAGAGCCCAACATAACAGTGGGCGCTTCTGAAGAAGCCCAGAGTAATAGAAATGCACATCAGAGAAAAGAAGTCTCTTTCTGATCATTTGGAATTTCATTTTTATATTGTCATAAGAATATCATTTAGGTTCTTCTTTAATAGATAAGAAAACGGATTCACAGATAATTGAAGTGAATTGCCCAAGACAGATTGCCCAATTGGTGAATAACTGGGCAAAAAGCTCAAATCTCGAATCCCCAGGTTTACTGTTTTTTCCTGTGTTAGCCTACCTTTGACAGATTTGTTATCAAACTCATCAATGGCTTTGATGGTGGGAAGTTCAAGCCATGAATGGAGGTCTTAAAATCCCATAGCTAGGGTAGCCTCTTCTCTTGCCTCCAGGTCAGTAGGCATATCTGCTCTTAGGGGTTAATGGAATAGGTGGGTCCAGTCAGCTGCAGACCTGGGACTCAAAGAATAAATCCAGGCCTCCTTGTCTTGGTCATGTGGGCTTTCTGGAGCCTGTGACACAGCATCTGATCAGAAGGAAAGGAAGAGAGAGATCAAAATTCAAATCCGGTCTGGGATTCCACTTCTACTCAAGACGTAGAAAACCACAAGAGAACACTGCTTCTGCCCTAACAATGAGAAAAAGCTGGGTAACCGCTAAAATCATAACTTTTTTTTCAGCCCATGAGAAGGCTGAGGTCACAAGGCAACCCCAGCGGAATTCCAGGGTGGGAAGGGTAGGAAGGCACTTCCAGGAGACGGGCACAGAGGAACTGCTGTGCTTTTCGCAGAGCAGGGGAAGAAGAGGTAATGGCCAGAGGCAACTGCCATTTTAGCAAAGTTTTAGAGGCCAAGTGTGGGCTGATGTCAATTGTTAGTTACTTGGCCATTGACAGTGTGTTGGGCCCTGAGCAGAGGAGGGGCTGTTCCGAAGTGGTCAGCCTGATCTTGGCTCTCTTTCTTCTGGAGTACTGGAAGATGGGTGTATTGGTTATCTGTTGCTGTGTAACACGTTATCCCTTTAAGCAGCTTAAAACATCAAACATTTATCATCTCGATGTTTCTGTGAGTCAGGAATCCTGGCGCAGCTTAGCTGGGGACCTCTGACTCGGGGTGTCTCAGAAGGCTGCAGTGAAGCTGTTGGTCACGGCTGTGGTTATCAAGGCTTGCCTGGGGAAGGGTCTGCGTCCAAGCTCATGTCCATGGCTGTTGGCAGGGCTCGGGTCCCCACTGGCTGCTGCCAGAGGCACAAGTTCCCTGTCCCATGGTCTCTATTCTGCAATTCTCACCATGGCAGCTCACCTCCCTCAGAATGAGTGGGTAAACGAGAGAGCCAGAGAGGATGCCACAGGCTTTTTTGTCACCTCATCTCAGAAGTGACATCCCATCATTTCTGCTGTATTCCGTTCATGAGGAGTGAGTCACTAGGGCCATTAAAACTCAAGGGGAGGAAACTGCACAAGGACGTGAATACCAGGAGGCGGGGATCATTGGTGGCTGTCTTAGTGGCTGCCTACCACACAGGGGAAGACTCTATTTAGGGACCCAAAGTTAACTATTATACCCATAGGGTAGGAGGTAGTAAGTAGGTGTGAGGGGTGTTATGTGCCAAGTTTTGCAAGTCCTGGAGCCTTGACAAGAAAGTTGGGTCCGGCAGGCAACAAGGATTTGAGACTCAGTTGAGTTAGGGTGGAAGGGCACCAAGTCTTAAGAATGATCAAAGAAGGAAGAAAACAAACACACGTGCCCAGTGTTTTTGTTGTGTCATTAAATTCTTGAAACAGCCATGCAAAAGGTATTAGCCCCATTTTACAGATGAAGAAATTAAGGCCCAGAGACGTTAGCTCTCTTTCTCATGATTACACACATATTGTGGTGATGGTTGCACAACTCTGTAAATATACTAAATGGTCATTGAATTGTGTACTTAAAATAGATACATTCTAGGATATGTAAATTATATTTCTATAAGTTTTTTTTTTTTTAAAAAGACCACACAGGTATTATGTGGTAGAATGGGAAATTTCAGATTGTTTTAGACTCTGTATTAGTTTGCTAGGGCTGCCATAACAAAATACCACAGACTGGGTATTAAACAATAGGTGTTTATCTTCTCACGGATGTGGAGGTTAGAAGTCTGAGATCAAGGTGTTGGCAGATTTGGTTTCTTCTGAGGCCTCTCTCCTTGGCTTGTAGATGGCTGCCTTCTCCTGCGGCTGTTTTAACACCGACTCTCCTCTATTCATACACATCCCTGGTGTCTCCTTGTGTGTCCAAATCCCCTCTTCTTAGAGAGTCACAGGTCTGATTGGATTAAGACCCACCTTAATCATCTCATTTTAATTTAATCACTTCTTTAGAGACTTTATCTCCAAATATGGTTATAGCCTAAGCTACTGGGTATTATGACTTCAACATGTGAATTTTGGGGAATATAATTCAGCTCATAACAGACTCCAAAGCTTATGTTCTTTTGTATACACTTTTCAGACAATAGAAGTCTACTGTTGTATTTGTTAATGAAATCTGCTGATAAATGTTATCCTGGCTTTATTAATATAATATTTGTTTTATTCGAGTAGAACAGTAATGGGAAAATTCTAATTCATACAGATAAGTATTTGCAAATGGTAACAGTTTTAAATGAGCTCATACAGCAGTCTCTAGATACTCTTCAAACAAATTGATTCAAAGCCCAAAAGAGGAATAGTTGGATTCTTAAAAAAAAAAAAAAAGTTGAATGACTACCAATATTTAACATCTGTTAATATCATTTATCACAAAGAGATGTTAAATAAAAAGCATCCAAAATGTAGAATAAATGCTGAGACTGTTTGTAATGTGCTGTTATCACATGTCTTGTCATCTCTTTACTGGCTACTCTACAACTTATCACACACTGGGAGAGCTCATCCTCCCAGCAGATGTGCGTGAGCCTGGGCCGACTCGGCCTGAGCCGGCCAACGCATGCAAAAGGAACATTAGTGCACAGCCGTACATGAGGAGATGCGCGTGGGCCTAGGTTTTGTAAAAAGTCCAGACACACAAGTTAACTTATTGGTGTCCTGATGTGTTAACATTTAATATTGAGGCATTTGACAGTGTATTTTACTGTTTTTTTAGGTAAAGGTAATTTTTAAAGATACTTGAATCAAACATTTGTGGGACCCCAGTGAAACCTAGCGTTCAGGTATGCAGTTTGAAACGACCTGAAATATATACTGAGGCTCTCACGCCTCCAGGGGACCCGTCGGTTTAGAAAGACAGACCCCTGGCCCCTGGGCTTGTACCAGCTGCATCAGAGCATAAACTGGAGGATGGGAGACCCACTGAGGGAAAAACCAGGTATGTGTTGGAAACAAAAATTCCAGCACAATTTGAACTAAATACTTCATTCCTGGTTTAAAGAGTGACTTGAGAATCCTTATTATCTTCTCTCCAGATCAACGACAAACCTTAGCATTCCTCAGGAAGAATCGAATGTCACTTAAAACTGCCTTTTTGTCTGCTTCCTCCCTCAATTAGAAGCCTTTGTAGGGCTGAGACCAAATGAGTCCATAAAAGGGCTTATTTACCGTTTGGCGCTCAGCTGAAGCCAGTCTCACACTTTCTCCCTGGTTCTCATTTATTCTCTCTCCACGCTCCTCTTTCCCATCTTTTAAACCAATTAGGGGAACTGCAGATTCGGTTCAAGTGCCACAAAAGCTGGGGTGTTTTTTTTGTTTTTTTGAGTATTGAGTTTTTCAGTCAACAAGGAGAGGCCAGCCAAGATCCCTTTATCTCAAAGATAAACAAAGGCAGCTAATGAGGGAGGTGGGAGGACTGGAGGAAGGAGAGGGACATTCTGGAAGCTTTAGTAATTTTTTGGAGGAGATAACATGATCTCATGCAGGCTGAAGTTTCTGCACTGGTTCAGCGAAGAGTCTGGAGATCACGCAGGGCTAATCCACTGGATGGCAACAGAGAGCCGTCTATGCCTTTGTCCCGGCTCCTGGCTGAACTTCACCTCCGTGCTGCTGAAGTTTAAAATCCCCTCTTTATTGCATGGAACAATACCAAGAACTTTGCTTAAGAGCTGTCTGATTGTTGGCTGTTTAGACCCTACCTTCTCACCCTTTGCCCTTATCCTATATCTTCAAGTCCAACTGTATTTTTCCTTATAAGGAGCAGAGATTTGGGTATATACTGTCACTCACGTTTTAGCCTCTGGGGAAAACTGCCAAGCAACATTTTCCCCTTTCTCTTTTATGTGAGAGGGTTTGCTGCTCTTTGAAAGTCTTTTTGTGTTGGTTTGCTTCAAATGGAGAAGAACTAAGTAGCCAGCTTTGCTGGGTATGAAATTGTTCCCCACCTACTTGCAAACAACAATTTGACCTGGTCCCCTGGCCTTGGGAAAGTCACTGCCTCCTGGCTTGGTTTGACCAGCAAGGGGGCAGTGTGAGGTTTTGTGGGAGGTGTGAGAGAAGAGTGAGGAAGGTCAAGGGGCTTCCTGCTCACGGGAGACAGAGCCTCGGTTATACAGGGCCAGCACCAAGGCCTGCGGGGGCTGATGCTCTCCTGGGGCTCAATCAATGGCGGTGTTGTAAGAACAAAAAAATTGCCAAGGAGGAGTCGTGACGGGGTGTGGGGAAGAGAGAAAACAGCAGCTTCTTGCTGTAGCCATGTAGCAAGTTTGAAATAGTCAGAAAGCTCTTTGGCTGTGAGTGCAGTGGGTATGTGTAGGTGCCACTGGCTTGCCTGTCACTTAGGGGAAGGAAAGAAGGGAAGAGAGAATTCAGTTAGAAGAAGAAGACAAGAAAGAAGAGGGAGGAAGACTGATGGAACATTCTTGTGATGTAGGTCGCCGTTTGAGACAACCCTGGCTGGAACCCCCGGAGCCTTCCTGCTTTGGGGTCAGCAGCCACCCACTCGGCTCTCTGCCCAGGTCGTGTGTAGGGCACATCAGGAGCCAGATTCTGACCCCTGGGAAGGCAAGGTGGCCACAGGCTGATGGATGCACAGCTGGCAGATCCCCTGGGCTGTGGCTCAGAGTGGGAGTCAGAGAAAGCACGCCCCAGGGCAGTGTCTGTTTAGCGGAGAACTTGAACAGGATTGTGCAAGTTCCAGAGGGGCTGGGCCAAAGAGGCCTGTGTGAAGGACAGAGAAAAGGAGAAAGAAGATGCTAAGGGAGGCTGCCTGACCACCGGAGTGTGACTATTCAGGAGACCCTTAGGTGGGGACGCCCAGATCCTTCCAGGCTTGGACTTGTCTGTGACATCTGGTGAATCCCATTGAATGTAATCTCCTCCTGAATCAAATAACACTACGTTGTACTGATACAGCCTTATATAATATACAAAAGAGGATGGTTCTTGGCGAACAGGACATTGGAAAGAGGGGAGAGGGACCTTCTCTTGAGAGGTGACAGCATTTGGTTCTGCTCTTGGCTAAAACAAGAAACCATTTTTCTATTTCAAAGCCTGTGTATG
Organism: Hyperoodon ampullatus; assembly: GCF_949752795.1. Classification (NCBI taxonomy): domain Eukaryota; kingdom Metazoa; phylum Chordata; class Mammalia; order Artiodactyla; family Ziphiidae; genus Hyperoodon; species Hyperoodon ampullatus. Next base: position 115,917,132 of record NC_136919.1, read on the forward strand.
CCCATCTATCATGTTTGCAGCGTTTTAGATTTCCTGAATGTTTAGCTGCCAAAACATCTTCATTTCATGTCTAGCAACATTGAGGTCAGGGTATGGATGTACACTGAGTTTCTCAGACCAATTGAAAGTTCTGACTTGATCGTTGAATTGTTTTTGTTGGCTTCAACCCTTGGGAAAAATAAAACTATATATACGTACAGGACTTCACATATTTCAAAGCACGGTCATGTCCACTACCTGCTTTGCTCCACATAGCAATTGTGAGGTAGGGAGGGCATGATGAGTAGTCCTAATCCACCAGGTGCAGATGTTTTAGCCCAGAAAGAATTAAGTGACTTATCTATGGCCACCTGTAAGGTGCTAAAAGCATGGGGTGCAAGTCAGGTTTCTGGTCTCCCAATCTAGTGTTTGTTTTACTTTTTAGCTTGACAGTTATTTTTCTTTTAAAATATTTTATAAGATATTATAGTTATGTTTATAAGATGCTTTATTAAGTATATCTTTATTTTTCTTTTCTTTGTTGGTTTCATCACTAGTCTCAACTTTCTTTATAAAGTGACAACAGAACATACAACAGAACATATCAGGAAAAGCATCATAATGTCTCATTACCTTCCTTGGCTGTGTGCGTGGCAGGGGATAGGTAGAGAGTAGGGAAGAAAAAGCATCATAATGTCTCATTACCTTCCTTGGCTGTGTGCGTGGCAGGGGATAGGTAGAGAGTGGGGAAGATTTTAGGGCTGGAGTTTGGCAAAGGGAAAACTGTAGGGTGACCCCATCCTCTGAGTTCTGGAACAAGCCCTTTAACATTCACAGTCCTTGCCAGTGTGTATCTGCTATTTTCCTTCTACTAGGAGAATTGTTTATTTCTCTTGGATACAACTTTTGTGTATCTTAAAATGGCTCAAGAACTCAAAGAACTTCTGCTCAAGCGAAGGAATCTGATTTCTCATAGAGGTTTTTACCTGATGATTAGAAGAGGGGATACTTTTTTAAGGTGAAAATATATAAGGTATTATCATTCTGAAGGTTTCTTTGATTACGTCTTGATAATTTTCAGTGTAATGAGTTTGGGAAATCTCCCAAGCCATAGAACTACACTGGCAGACAGTGAAATGGTTTTAAAAGTCTTCTTCAAGTTCGCCACTTTGGTTGCTCTCTGTATTCTAAATCACCCAGACATCCAGTGGGATTTGGAACTGGCCCTAATGGAACCTCCAGCAGTAAGACTTCATTACACTATCCCTCATTTAATCTTCTCCTGTAAGATATTCCTAACGCTGGGTCCCTTGGCAAACACCCTAAAGAAGTTTCATTTCAATATTGCTTTGTATTTATATAACGTCTATATCTAAGGAGCTTAAAAACACTTATGAAGCCCATGCTTCATGACTTACTTTAACCAAAAAGAAAGTCACCCCACTTCATATTAACAAATTTAAGTGCTCCCTTTGAGATAGGTAATAGGAATAGCACTTTGCCTGCATGACACATTTCTCTTCCAAGAAGCTTGAAGTAATTTGAGCAACTGAACTACCAGAGAAAATAAAGAACAGGTAAGGCAAGTGCTTGGTCTTAAGAAACCCAGTAAAATGGGAGCAGAGTGGAAATCAGAGATAGAATATCTGACTCGCCCGTTACCCTTCCGTTAACACTGGTGACAAGTATGGTGATGGTAAATTTTTAAAAAGTGGAAGGGGACTTTCTTTTGTTATTCCTTGTTACAAATCTTGGGCCGTTTCGTTTTTTTCTTGACTAAACATCCGTATCTACTTGGAAGAATCTCCCACTCTTGCCTCTGCGTCTGGGTGTGAGGTTGAAATCTTTATGTCCTGGCTGATTCTCCTAAGATGTTGGCAGACAGGGCAAAACATGATATGTGGTGAAGTCCCTGTTAACCCAGTACTTGGGGCGGCGGCAGTGGTGGGGAGTTAGGCGTTTTAGTTGTTTGAATCAAGTAGCTAAGTGAATGTTACATTGTAAACCCTTCCTTTTTTTTTTTTTTTTGTGGTACGCGGGCCTCTCACTGTTGTGGCCTCTCCCGTTGTGGAGCACAGGCTCCAGACGCTCAGGCTCAGCGGCCATGGCTCACGGGCCCAGCCGCTCCTCAGCATGTGGGATCTTCCCGGACCGGGACACGATCCCGTGTCCCCTGCATCGGCAGGCGGACTCTCAACCACTGCGCCACCAGGGAAGCCCAACCCTTCCCTCTTCAATGCTTGTTATCCGTTCTTCTGAAGTGGGGACCCCCTGGTTGAGTCTCCCCTTGATGATGCAGGCTCTCCGAGTTCTCCATCCAGATGGTGGCTCTTCCTTGTCAGACTTGCTGATACATCAAACCTGAGAAGCAGGAACGACCATGTTCTGATCTCCATTATGTACCCCTGGGCTGTATCGTCACCAAATGTTGGAGAAACGTTGTGCGTTTGATATTTACCTGTCCCTTGACCCCTCTTCTCTCTTCCCCTGAATCCAGTTCTGCCAGAGGCTTGGCTGGGTGGCTTCTCATCCCACAAGGGTTCAGCATAGTGGACAGGCACGTGGCGGGTGGGGACTGTGTCTGAGAGTGCGGTGGGTGCTTCAGAAATCTGGGATGTCTGTCCTTCCTGTATCCCCCTCTGTTCTCTTCCTGCGAAAACTCAGAATGCAGTTCGGGAAAGGCAGAACTTTGCCTTGCTCTTTCTCCATTTCTTTTTTAATTGAAATATATTTGACGTATAACATTGCGTAAGTTGAGGGCATACAACATGTTGATCTGACACATTCATGTATTGCAGTATGATTGCCGTTGGAGCGTTAGCTAACGCCTCTATCACATCACATAATTATCAGTTCTTTTTTGTGGTGGGAAGAATTAAGATCTAGTCTCTTAGCAAGTTGGATGTTTATATCCATATTTTATTTTTTAAACTGATTCTGATGCCTGATCTCATAGCCTGTGCCCTGCACTATTCCTTTATTTGTCATTGAAGTTGGGGGGGGGAAATAATAACATTTTCAGCCTCCTAAAAAGAACACTCTGGTGCCTCCTAAGAGAAATCTGGCTTCCCAGTTCCCTTCAACAACATGAGCTGGTTCCTCAAACACAGCCCAACAGGGAACTCCTCAGGGAAAGCGCGGCGTAACTGGCCGTTCCTGTGCTCTCAGGGTAGGTTTCCTTGCCCCAAAGAAGTCTGCTTTAAGCTAAAGGGAAATAGAAGCTGAGGGATCAATTGTCCAGAGACTCCAGGCTTCTTAGAGCAAATATTCCATAGCAGAGACCTCTGGGCTGCTTGGCGCAGATTCGGCAACCTGAACTTGGCCCCTATCTCAGAGCACATGTGGCGTTCCATGTCAGGATCACACACAGCAATATACCATACTGCGCATGGGGAAAATATTTATGGGATAATAAATGTGAGCAAACCATGTTTGTGCTCGGTGCATAATCACCAGTAGAACATGCAGATGAACTGATTTCTTATTTCCCCGTTTAAGGAGCTGCGGCCACATGCCCCTTCAGACACACCTAGGAGCACAAACAGTTTTCAGCTCCAGGGCAAGGGATGAGGCTGGGGGAACAGGACAGCGTTAACTGGCTTAGGACTAATGCTTGTAAAGGACACCAGGACTTCCATGTGTGGTCTGGCTGAACAATGAACACAGATTTTTTTTTTCCTTTAAAAATGGATTTTAGGGCTCCCCTGGTGGCTGCAGTGGTTGAGAGTCCGCCTGCCGATGCAGGGGACACGGGTTCATGCCCCGGTCTGGGAAGATCCCACATGCCGCGGAGCGGCTGGGCCCGTGAGCCATGGCCGCTGAGCCTGCGCGTCCGGAGCCTGTGCTCCGCAACGGGAGAGGCCACAACAGTGAGAGGCCCGCGTACCACAAATAAATAAATAAATAAATAAAATAAAATAAAATAAAAATAAAAATGGATTATATATTGTTTATATATATGGAGTGTGGATCCACCCTGTGAAACAGACTTTATGTAGACCCTTGCAAGCACCAAGAAGAAAGCTAAGGTGATAGACCCTTGTTTTGGCAAACATGACAAAAATCCAGGGGAAGTTACCTAACTCAGATAAAGTTGTCTGTTTGCGGTGCAGATCTCATGGTTCAGGGATTTTGAGTCAAAGAATTCAGAAAGTACATTTTCAACCACAAACTTCATCGGATACCATGTGAACCTCCCAACATCCGTGCAATGTTACCGAGTAATTCTTGTACCTTGATTTGTAAAGAGCCCAGAGAAGAATTTAAAAATCTCAAAAAATAAATTCCAAAGGTTAGATTATTTTAAATTCTACATTTAGTAACTGTTGTACAAGTGTCTTAGCAGAGGGGCAGATTCATTGAATAAAGGAAATAATTAGTGTTCAAGTATCATTTGCACAGTTGTGTAAATTTTTAAACAACGTTGAAAACTGAGGTTGCGTTTCTTTCTGTGGAAGAAATCTCTTGTAGTTTTCCTGCATGCCTGCCATTGTTATGCAGTGGGTCGATTTTCCTTCACATTCTTTCTGCATTATTGTAACAGACAAGTCTAAGACACTGTCTAATGTTAATGCTACACACTGCTGCCAATTATAATCAGAGCTAGTCAAAATAAACAAATTAAACAAATAAACATGTCAAAACAGCTCTGAGTTAGCGAAAATAAGCCAAGTCTGAACTCTCCCAGTGTTTTGGCGTAAATGATGGGCTGTGGGTTGTAAAACGCTCCATAACATTTTTTCACCTTTGCTAGGGGGAAGGTGGGTCAGTTTAGAATTACAGTGCCGCTCGACTTTGAGAAAGGGGTCTGCGGCTGAAACCAAATCAAACCCAAATGTTGCTGGCTTCACTGAGGGTAGTAATGATCTGCCGCATGCTCTAAATGCCTTAAAAAAGAAAGAAGGGAAGAAAGGAAAAGCAGTTGATTCTTTGCTGATGTGTTGCCAGAACCCCTAAATCACTGGAGAGGTTGAACACAACGCAGGTGAAACTATACCAAAGGCGGATGTACATTTCAATGTGAAACATACTGTCACTGTGACATTTCCCAATCAGCACATTTAAAATACTAGGCAATTAAGTTAGAAAGCTCTGTTGGCTTCAAGAAGGAATATAAAAGATGACTTTGCTACCCAAGTAGGATATCTTGGCCAGAGCTTGTAATAAAGTGAGGGGTATGAGGTAGAAGTTGCGTGTGTGTGTGTGTGTGTGTGTGTGTGTGTGTGTGTGTGTGTGTGTGTGTGTGTGTGTGTGTGTGTGTGTGTGTGTGTGTGTGTGTGTGTGTGTGTGTGTGTAGTGGTATGTTAACCTATAAAAATATGGAGAGAGGTTAGGGGAGAAGGCTGTCTCTCTGGCAGGTGGTTCTCGTAAAAAGGTGATCTCTTGAAGTTCAAGAAATGTAAAAATAGCTCCACCCACTCCTAGGAAGCTTGCCACAAAGCAGGTGATTCGTGCAACCCCCTGTGTATTCTTCATTCAACAAATACCGACCTAGCACCAACCCCTTGCCAGGCACAGGGCAGCCAAGGTGAGCAGGGCTCAGTCCATGCCTTAGAGGAATCTCCCTGGGTCCCCACTGGGAGGTTGAGATGCCGGGTGTCACAGGGAGGTGGGTGATGGGCAGCAAGGAAGACCAAGGGAGGCTGACGTCCCTTCCTATTCCAGTGTCACCTTTCACTTGTCAGGGAAGAGGCTTCGGGTGCAGTTATACTCCAAGGAGAGGGGCTTTGCAAACTCCAGAAGACGGAGCACTTGATTACTTCTCTAGTCTCCCATGGCTTTTATTTTTAATGTGCGCTGCGTTTGGAAGGAAAGGGGCTGGGGGTGGAAATCATTGTGCCTTTGAAATGTTGTTTTCTGAGGACAGTATATAGAATCTTGGTTATTAACAGCCTCTCACAAGACAGTTATTTTTGGAGTGGCCTCTTAGGAGGCAACCTCTTGGAAGTGAACTCATTTATTTTGCGTCTCACTGTCCTGCCATTTCCTGCAGAGAGAGGGGAAAAGTGAAACCACATGTTTTGAGGAGCGAATGGAGGAAATCCCTCGGAAGACAAATGACGACTCCTCTCCCCTGGCAATTAGTCAAACCTGGGCTTCAGGCCAGCCCAGGTGTTCCCGACTGTGTATAAATTTGCCAAAGAACAATGAAAATAGCAGCTGATTGTGCTGACAGATTCTTCTGGTAATTTCCTGTTGTTTGGCATCTTCGGGTTACTTTCCCACAATTATGGCTGCTGATGAAGTCGGGGGCCCTTCGAAGTCATTTTCTAACTCTCTCCTTGCCCTTTTCTGTCATCCCACCAGCAAGCAGCCTCTTAGCCGCAACCTAAAAGAAACGAGACAATCAAAATCTGAAACCAAGTAAAAAAAAAAAGTATTTCAAGAGTCGTGGATATTCTTTTCCCCCTTTCCCAGATGTTTGAATTTAATCCCCTTGCAAAATACATATTTTAATGAGTCTGAATTTAAAAGAGGGGGAAAAATGATTTGCACCTGCATCATATAGAGTTTCTTGGCAACCATGAGCTAGGATTCTGGTTCCTTCTGATTCTCCAACGTGCAAGTTGGAAGGTTTCCTTGTGTTGTCCAGGAATATCTAATCTCGATGAAGCTGGGTCAGCTGGTGCTCCTGCTGAGAGAGATCGGACTGCAGTTGAGCAGTGACCAAGAGAGGCAGCCCCAAACAAGATTGGGCGTCATTGTGATGTCCCCTGCCTTAAAAAAAGGGCCCCTGCTCGACTACTGCTCCCTGACCCCACTTGTCAGTTTAAGAAAATGAAACTACTATTATGTGTGGATGGAAGTTGTACTTGCACCGAAAGCATTTAGGGGTGAAATGAAAATAAGGCGAATTGCACAATTTTCTCAAATCTCCACATTATCCAATCTGTCAGGAAGCTGTGCATATTTTCTTGGTTAGAGCAACTATGTAAAAGATTTTTTTTTGGAGGGGATGGGGAGCTGGAGCTATTGTTGAGAAACTGCCAAGAAACTGGTTTCTTTCTCTTCACGTCCCCCGCCTCCTGGCCCCTCAAACCCTCAGAGGAGAGAGTCAACGTGAACACTGCAATGTGGGTTTGCAAAAGAGTTGCTCAGGAGGTATCAGACTAGAGCATAATGTATTGAATTTTTCTAAACAGGGCTTCATGTTCCCTATTAATCAGGACTTGCAGTCAGGAGAACTGCAAACCAAATAAAAAATTCCAGGATAATCCACAGCATTTGAGAAGAGGGTAAAGCTCGGAACCTATCACATCTGACAAATGTTCTCGAGATTGGCTTTGAAGTAACTGTCAGTGTAGTCTGTGCTGGATATACTTTTTCTGGAAAGACTGTATTTCTTTTTGTTTTAAGGTGAGAATTATGGAAAAAAACTCATCGAATGTATACAGTTAAAGTCCAAAGGCAACTAGAAGACATTTTTCTAGATTCCTGGACCTCTTAAAAATAATAACGAAACATCCAGGTAGAGTAGGGTTGGAGGATGTCAGAAATGACATGGGACATGACAAGTGCTGGTTATTTGTGATCTCTTGATAACTCTTCCACCTCCGTTCACATACTCTGTTACCATATGTTTGGGGATGTTGATAAAGGGCACTAGTTTCATGTTTTCAGAAAAACACTTTAATTCATGTTATTTTTTGTTCCTTTCATCAAGACAGCCATTTGTTTACTCATTTTTTAAATTCATTAGTTGACAATTAGTTGAACACCCTCCATGTGTTGGATATAGTTCAAAGTAGTTCACCTATACTATTGACCATAATTTAATCTCCTTTCTCCCTGTCCAAAATCCTACGCACCCATAAGGTCCAAGTTAAGTAGTACCTTTTCCGTGGCATCTTCCTTTCTTTGCATTCTGGTCCTTATTAATCTTCATTTTCTCTATCAATGGCACACGTTCATTCATTCAAACATATTGAGTGAACACTTAAAATGTGCATCATTTCTTTTTTTTGTGGCCGTGCCACACGGCATGTGGGATCTTAGTTCCCCGACCAGAGATTGAACACGCTCCCCCTGCATTAGAGGCACGGAGTCTTAACCACTGGACGGTCAGGGAAGTCCTAAAATGTGCATTGTGCTGAGGAGGGATTACCGTGTTGATTAAGACAATCATGGTTCCTGGCCTTGTAGATCTTAAAGCAGAATGGTGGCAATAGCCAGTTAAACAAATACAATACGGCACACTAAATCCTGTGTTGTAGGAGGATCGGAGGCTGTGGGAACAGTGGGAGAGGCCCCAGTGGGTAAGTGATGTTCGAGCTAAGACTTGAAGGACGGGCAGTGGTCAGCAAGATGGGTGTGTGTGTCCATATTCCAGGCAGAGGAAGCAGCGTGAGTAGAGAGGCATGCTGGGAAAGGAACAAAGCATGGGCAGTGATGCCTAATCCCCGAATGTTTTGGGAGCCATGCAAACTTCCAGGCACAGATGGAGGACCAGGGAGAAAGGAGAGTGGTGAGAAACGAGACCTCAAGGGTAAGCAGAGGCCCGACCCTGAATGGCCTTTAAAACCAAGGTGAGGAATATGGACTTCATCTGCAGGAGGAGCTGCTGAAATGCTTTAAACAGGAAGTAACACGGTTAGACTTATGATTTGTAACAGTGACTGTGCCCGAGATGTGGAGAATGGATGAGGGAGCAAGCAGTGAAAGTGAAGGTTGTCTTCAATGGAAGTCACCTAATTTTGTGCTCAGTCGTGTACCGTTTCTCTCTTTCATTGGTCTGTATTTATTAGCCTTTACTCTTCGGCCCAGTTACAAGCATCTTGATTCCAGGAAGCGTATTTTTTCCCTCTGTGCACAGTTGATAGTAGATGCCCAGTAAATACTTGTGGTCGTTTGATTTTATTTTTATGCTGCTTCCTTTTTAGTTTGCCATTTCAACACCTTATGGCAGTGCAGTAGCCCTGCAGTGGGCAGTAAACAGAGGGAGAATTCTGGTTGGGTCTCATGAAAGCCATATCGAAACCTCAATTTACCACGACAAAAGTCCATCCTTTGCCTTCCTGCTGTCTTAATTCCCAAGAGAGAAGCGTTATGATTTTTTTTTGTGCCTTGTGCATCTCCCAACGTTACAAGTCGGAGTACTTTTGCCAAGAGGCTATAGTAAGTGGTAAATTCCAGTTGAAGGAAAGTGGGACTTGCCCTGCCCGGCCAGAAGAGAGTGTTGGTGTTGTTTGAAAGGCCACGGGGGTTTAGGTGGGTGGTGAATCCTCCTGAACTTCCCTGGAAACGTGGCTCTCCTCCACCACCCACCAGGCGCATTCCTCAACGTCCACCAGGGAATCCGACACCGTTAGCACTGAGTATTTATGACCGACATTTGCCAGTGATTATATTAACAGTCAAATGATTATAACTCTAAATGTGATTGTGTGTGTGTGTGTGTGTGTGTGTGTGTGTGTGTGTGTACACGCATCAGGGGGAGGTTGGTTGGGGAAGAGAGAGTGTTCTCAAAGCAAATACATTGTCTCTTTTAAATGGTGTCCCCTGATACCAGATTGGAAATGTTGGTCGTGTACTTATGGAAGGACACAGAGCCAGAGGATGGAGGCACTGGCGGGGGTGGGAATGTTTCACAGTTGAAGATACTGAGGCCCAGAAAGGGGGTCTGCCTTGGCCACACAGTTAGAGACAGCATGGTTGGAACTAAAACCAGTCCTCTTGGTTCCCAGTTTACTGGTCTTGCGATGGTGCCCTGGGGCTTTTCCTCTGTGTGTTTATTACCTTCACACCGCGCTTGTCTGAAACTGAGCCCCCGGGTTTTTATACTTCTCGAGACATTGGATCTTTCCCCCACTTTCCTGCCATCTCTTGGGGCACCTGAAGCTCTTGTCTCCCCCGAGGTTTGCAGGTAATGCTCACACTCTGTAGTTGTCCCTCCTGTAATCACTTGACCCAGGAGCCCAGATTTCACCTGCAGGAGGTCAGGGCAGTTGTTTACATCACTAATCCTCCAAGCTTGGGCGCTGGCGTCCCTATCTCTTCCTCCACTCTCCATAGCTCCTTGGGTCTCCTGGATTAACATCTTCTGTCTTCACAAGCTGTTGGCTGTGATTCCCCATCTTCATTCATTAATTTGCCACTTTGACATTTTTTTCCCCATAGCTATATACAGCTATATTTTCTTTAAATCAACTAATTTTTTAAACTTACGTACATTTATTTAAAACCTTTGTAGCACTACCGTATATTGGTAACCAGTATCATTGGCCAACATAGAAGGTAACTATTAACAAAAAGAACGTTGTTAAATTCTCGCCCGATTCACTTGAGTGCTGAAAGCTCTAAAGTTGAGCCCTGCTGTTTTTTATTTTATTTATTTTTTGTTAGAAAAAAGTTGATTAACAAGTGGTGGAGAAGTTGTAAAAGCAGATTTCCCACTTGATTTAGTCACAGTTATTAAAAGGCAACCAAGGAGATGAGACTTTTCCTATCATGTGCATCTGTGTTTTTAAACCACTCAAGTACTACCTAAAGTCTACTCAGGGGTAGTGCCACACCTGGGCTACCCTGACCCACAGAGTTAAGTTGGTATTTGGTGGAATCCTGATCTCTGTGGTTATGCTGAAGAAGCTTTGGCCAGTCATGCAACGTGACCTAACCTTCCTGTGTCCCTACCCGCTAGACGTGCTGGCACACCACTCCACACTACAGTGGGTTGTGTACCTGTGGTCCTGATTTAAAGCTCTCACTTGTACTGGTACCTAGTATTATGACCTAATTAGATAAGTTTGATGTGAATAAAAATAAATCCATGATCCTGATCAGTATAGTGTTTATGTCTGATCACAGGAGGACACATTCAAAGCTTCAACTTATTTTCTGATATAGAAAATGAGAAGTAGCCAGAAGTTCCTTTTTTGTTTTCTGCAGTACATATTCATCACGTGTCTTCTGCGTGCAAAGCATTGAGGTATAAAAGATACACACAACACCACTGCTTACTTCCAGAAATCTAAATGTTCCTGTTTGGTCGCGGGGATGAGTCTGAGCCAGAGTGCACTGAAGAGGGCTTGGGAAATGGTTCTGGCTTGAAATGGCGAGAGACAAATGGCTCCTGGTTCTAGCAGGCTCCTTTATATTGCAGTCTTTGTGAAGGGTGCCCCCTGGGGTTGTGCAGGGCGCGGCCAGTGTAGTTGTATGCAGTGGTCCTAGATGGTGATTTGTGCATGCGAAGTCTTTTAGTGGAGGCCTCCGAATGTGCTTTTGGAATTCGATTTTCCAGTCATCTACTCAGCACCTTTTAATTATCAGAGCTATTGTAGGAAGTATGGGGAAGCAAATTTGGTGGAAGGTGCACCCTTGGTCCTCGAGATGCTTGTACCCTGGGAATATGCACCAGACCAGGATGAAGAGTCTGTGGGCTGGAATCAGACTGTCTGGATTCAGATCTTCGCTGTGTCACTGTTAGCCGTGTGGCACTGGACAAGCTGCTTAACCTTTCTGGGTCTCGGTCCTTACCCTTGAAATGAGCATAATGATAGCACTGATTTAGAGGATTGCTGTGACAATGAAATGGTAAAATGATGCCTGGCACCGAGTAAGTGCTCAATAAATGGTAACGATTATAATTGTTAAGAGAACAATTTCAAGGGAGAAAGAGAATCATTCCAAGGCGTTTGATAATTCATTCAGTAATGATGTTGTGCAGATTGTAAACCCAACGCTAAAGGAATTCAAATCAAGGAAAAGATGACCAAAGACTGATATTAGGAAAAGAATTGTCATACGTCCTTGCATTTCCAGCATGCTTTATTTCCCCCTCAGTTTGTGAGATTATATTCTATTACTGTTTGGGGAAATATGAGCAGGATTCGTCACCAACAGAAGAAAAATTGGAAGACTCCTAGCATCTCCATCTTGTTGAATTATTTATCATTTCTTGCTGAGGAGCGGACTCATTGCTTCTTGCCCTGCTGTAGGTGGATTGGATTTGATTCCGTCCCCACGCAGTCTGGTGAGCTTATTTTAATAAGAACAACTTAACATTGTAACTATACAGTGAGGCTTTCATGTCCCTCTAGGACATTCTGCACTACGCACTCGGAGCTAGCACGGCTCTTCTGATTATTTCGGGTGAGGAAACTGAGTTATCCTCCCTAGGAGGGCTGATGTGAATAATCTTAGAATTGACATTTAAATTCAATCAGCACTTTTTTTTTTTTTTTTTTGCATTTGTCAAGTGCCAGATACTGTGCTAGGTGCCTTCGTGTCCATTATTACAATGAATGCTCAAAATAATCTTATGAGGTAGGCATTATTATTATAAACCTATTTTAAAGAGAAGAAAGCCAAAGAGAAGGCAAGTACCTTGCCCAAGGTCACCAAGGTAGTGTGTATAAGGAAACAAGATTTCCAGCTCTGTTTTCATACTCCACGCCCAATCCTAGCATGCTTTGCTGCTCCAGGCTGTACTGGTTGGCAGCTTTCTCCCTCCTTCCCTCCCTCCATTCTTTCCTTCCCCTTTCTTCCCTCATTCTCTCCCTCCCTCCCTCCCCTCCTTCCCTCCTTCCTTCCTTCCTTCCTTCCTTCCTTCCATCCTTCCTTCCTTTTCTATAATTTTATTTTTGTAGAATATTGTTTCTTACCTGTTAACACGGTGAAGTATCAGGGACATTGGATAAAATTAATCATGTTTGAGTTTTCAGTGCAAGCTAGAAAAATAAAAAGGAACTCTGAGTCCCTGGACTGTGCCAGGCATGTGGTAGCCACTCTACGCATGCCTTTCAGCCTTTCTTCTATAGGGCGGTTTTCTGTGCTAGGCATTGCTATCCCCACATGGCAGACAAGGAAGTGAGTCTTTGAGAGTCTCCATGACTTGCCGTCTAGCTGTATAGCTACGGTGAGTGTTGGAGTCAGAATTTGCAGACAGGTCTGCCTAACTCCAAATCCTGTCTTTTCTTGGTTGCATTCTTCCCCCCCCACCAATTAAGCGTTAGCTTTGGCCAGCATTTGGAATATAGGAGATAGGTATTTAAGAAGAGGCATAGGGGGGTTTCCCTGGTGGCACAGTGGTTGAGAGTCCGCCTGCCGATGCAGGGGACACAGGTTCGTGCCCTGGTCCGGGAAGATCCCACATGCCGCGGAGCGGCTGGGCCCGTGAGCCATGGCCACTGAGCCTGCGCGTCCGGAGCCTGTGCTCCACAACGGGAGAGGCCACAAAGTGAGAGGCCCGCGTACCGCAAAAAAAAAAAAAAAAAAAGAAGAGGCATAGGGGAGTTTGCCTGATGGCAAAAATGAGGAACAGTTAGAGACTTGGGGTCTGAGCAACACCTCCCTCGTTGGTACCAGGAGATGACCTGGAGAACGGAGATAATGTAAAGATCAGTCAGAGCATCTCAGACCAGAGCCCTAGACTGTGCCCAGGGCTGCATTCAGCCCGCCTCACGCTGGCCGGTTCACGACTGCGGTTTCCCTCTCCGCTGACCTCCTGTCTCCCCTTCTGAGGATAAGATGCTGTTTACTTTCCATCCTAAATGATTGTGGTTCTGCCAGCTGCTACGAAGTCAGCATGTTCCAGGCTCCCATGTTAATGGCAGGGGGATTAAAACTAAAAGCAAGTGAGCGTTTGACAATAAATGAGTCGATTGGAAGTGAGTAGTGAGTGTGGAAGGGTGTGTGCGTCTCTCGCTAGTTTATTGACTCCGATATTTTGGGCAAGTCTTTAAACTGTGGTCAGCCTCTGTTGTGCCTGCTATAAAATGGGAGATAATGGTAGCACGTGTCTCTAAACACTCAAAGGTGCTGAGAGGTTAATGACTTAATGCCTCAAAAATTCTTCAGGCTCCATGGCCAGGACCAGAGATTGGAAAGGTTTTCTTCCCAAACCTTATCAGACTTCTCTCCTGGCTCTGAGGCTCAAATCTTAGAGGGGAATTGGGAGAAGCGTAGAAGAAAAAATTGAAAAAGGAGAGGGAAAAAGAAAAAGAATTGGAAAGAGAGGAGGTAATCAGCAGGCTGCCTTCAGGAGTGCTTGGCATTCCCTTGGATAAAGAGAAGTTTCCAAGAGAAGAAGCCAGGAGTCTGTTCACACTTATTTTGCAAACCTCTATGCTTGCATTACTGCTGTTTGGTGGGAAGTAGCTAAATTGTGTCAGTGTTCTAACTGAGAGCCCTTCCAGGATCTGGGCTGGACAGTGGATTTATTTTTGGAAATCTAGGAGTCCTCAGATTAGACCCTGGTGCCCTCCATGTGTCTCATTCCCTCCCTCTTCTCTCATGTCATTTCTGGCCAGAGCGATGCTTTAGGGCCACACCCGAGGGTAGAACATCATCCGTCCATGGGGCAGATGTCTAAGGACGACAGGGAGAATTTGTTCTGTGGGACAGTTTTTCCCTTTAAGACAAAGTCAGATCTCCTTCCACAGACTCCCGAAGCCCAGGTTGAGCTCTGCCTGGCCCCCGCGTTGTCCCCAGATCCCCAGCCTGCCTGGCGGCTATAGGGTGAGACAGAAGAGGGAGCTGGATGCATTATCTTTTCTAATCGGAGGGAAACATTTTCGGCTCTTAAGTTTAACAGTTTTTCACACAAAATCAACAGCATTTTTATCACAGGACCCTGGGAAGTCCCTTTTATTTTGTTTTATTTTTTTCCCCATGTTAATCTCTTTCACACCAAGGACTCTAATCAATCTTTGCTTTCTAATGGAATACCAGACAGCACAGCAAGGACACTTAGAGACCTTCCCTCCCCGCCATTTTGCCAAGATACCGAATATCTTAATGGATTAAGGACATTTCGGCAGCATAATTTTGTGTCTCAGTTATTTGTATCATATGAAAACTGGGTTCTCCTGTGCCAGGTTTTTTCCTCATGACCGGGAGCATTTCTTACACGTCCCTCTGTGCTCCACGGGCCGTGCCTGATTGGGGTGAATGAGTATGATGTGTGGGCACCGTGGGAACATGGGAGCCGACCCAGCATCACATTCCAGGGTCCCCACTGTACGCTTGAAATAGGGCTTATCTCTGAGTGCTATGGAGCAGAAGGTTTTTCTCCCCGACAGAGGATAAATAGATTTATGAAGCTGTTTTTTTTTTTTAGGTAACATAGAAATCTTCTTAAACCACCCCCCTGTGCAAAGTCAAAGATGGCTGCTCACAGGATCCACCACAGAAATCTCCCGCGCATCCAAAGCCTTGTGGGTAAGTGCCGGCCAAGAGCATCTGTGTGCTGAGGTCTCCAGAGGAAGAAGCAATGGACCTCTGGCATTTGCTTTGCAACTAACAAAGAACCAGAGGGAACTTTTCTGAAATGTTTGCTTCAGGGGACCGCTGTCGGGTTCTCTTAGAAAATCTGTTCAACCTGAGAGCAGAAAAATACCTCCTTTTGATTATTTAAAAAAAAAAAAAAAAAGGAAGACTCATAATGTCACAGGTAGGCAAGGTCATGTCCTTCTGCTTCCTCACCTGCAGGAGGTGACAGCTCCCCTGGCACAAGGGCAGGGCCCATCCTCTCAGGCAAAACTGACTTTCTCAACATCTGAGCGGGTAGCGGGGGACCATGGGTGAGGCAGAGAACACCTCGGACAGTAGCCGTCATGCACCACGTAGGGCTTTGATACCAAATAGCTTGATACATTTCTTTCCTAGACATGATTTCATTAGGAGAGAACATTTTATGGTAAGACAGGAAATAAGCGTTTTAATGGAAACTGTAGATAAATTAAGATGAGATTAAATCACCGAGAATGGTTAAGGAAGTGTGAAAAGGAGCCACATTATACCTGGGTGGTTCTCACTTTATGCATTTAAGTCCTTTTAAAGCATCTTATTCCTCAGCGTGGCTACACTGGAGAGCTCTAGTAACAGCTGGAAAGTGGGACTCTTGAGTGGACCCGTATGTTCATATTTTCATGTCGGGTGTAACATGCTTAAAGTAAGTCCGCTATTCAGATTACGGGGTAACAAAAGGCATCCCCGCTCACTTGGTGACATACACCCTAACTGCAGACAATACATCAAGGACGAAATACGTAGCTTCTTTAATTCCAAATCCAAAGTGATGATTCGGAAGCAGTGTCACAGACCCAGAACTTAATAAGCTTATTGCCGTGCCGAAGACCAGCAACACGACATCTAAAATTAGGGTACTAAGGAGGGGATAAAGGACTTGGGCATTTTCTCAAGGCTGCAGCTGGGACCCTGCCTCTAACCTGTGGAGACGAGAGTGTCTGGGGCCTGCCCTGCAGAACTGTCCCAGCCTGGGTAGGTTTAGGACGTGGGGTGGGCAGAGGTAGCCATGCCTCGCTGGAAATGCTTCTTCAGTCGGTGTGTGGTATGAGTATCCCCACCAAGGAAGGAAGGGTGAAATCACTAGATCTGCGGCTTTTTCCCCAAATGCTTCCAGGGAGCTTTGCTGTTTTCACCTGGGGACACAGGTTAATGCAGTTTCCAACCAGCTGCTAAGTGCAACCCAAACCCCGGCTTTTTTAAAGTACTCAGTACTCACATAGGCAATAGATATTGGCACCTCGGGAAATACCTCGAGGTAATAGACCTCATTTAGGAAAAAATTGAGAGAACGTCTAACTATCTCTGAAGTGTTGATGTGGAAATCCCAGTGTAATGCTCTATTACCTTTTTTTTTTTTTTTCCTCTTGATTCTTATTTGGAGAGACTCCAATGCAGGCGGCAGGAGTGCAGTCCTACTTGATACTCATTAGAGACGTTAGGAGCTCAAAAGACAAATAGTCTCTACTTGGGGACCACGTCTTTTGGGTGGCCCACTGGATTGAGGTCAGCTGTTATGAAGGGGGCCAGGGAGGTAGAGTGGGCTGCTTTGCTCCTTGAAAGTAAAGTGAACCACTCTGTTGCATTGAATGACATGTGTTCTTGTTTCTGGGTCTGTGTGTGTGTATTTATACATACCTCTTTAACATAGGAAAATAGCGACTGCAACTTGAGCTAGGAAGTCCCCACATCTTGGGTTCTGTTTCCAGCTCTTTTTGACTTTATAGAAGGACCTTGGGCTGGACATTGACACATGCTGTTCGCCGGCTGTTTCAGCCTGTTATGAGGAAAGCTAATAAACTATAATCACAGCATCCTAAAAATGTCAAGCTGTTGTCCCTCGGGCCTCCCATAACTATTCTCATCTGCAAAATGGAGCTGGTAACTCTGCGCCCTGCCTTCCTTACACAGATGTTGGGAAGCTAGGCAAAGAACATCTGTAAAGCAGTTTTAGATTTTGGAACATGGGAACAATAAATGATCATAACAGCTATTTATCATGAGAGAGGAGATGACGATCTATTCTATATTTCAAGCCCCACTTCTCTCGTCTACTTGAAAATAGTTTTGAGACCATGAGTTAAGGAGGAATAGTGTATGCAGTGCAGAATGAGGGAGGGGATTATGACCTAAAAGGATGCCATCCTGGGTGAAAAGTAACTATGAAAGAATGTGGACGTGTGTACCAATGTACGTATCGATGTAGCTTATAAAGAAGAAGGGAGTGCTGTTGAGTCTGACACAGTATATGTGAGGGATGGCAGGTGCCAGAAATCCAGGGACTTGTCTTGCCTGTGACCTGAGGCAGTGTGAGTAGGTTCTGCTTTGATACCTGTACTAGGTCAGGGATGACTTTGCAGGGAAGGTTTTCAAAAAATGACAATTATGTCTTGGGTAAACACCAGAGAATTCTGTGAAGGTTAAATCCTAGAGGATCATGGAAAATAGCAGTGTAGACCAACTAGCTAATATTTTGATTAAACACTTTTCCTTTTGGTGCTCATCCAAGGACATGCCCAACAGTCACTTTCAAGCAAGTGGACAAGTTTTGGGAGAGCCCATGCTGAAAATGGTTAAGTAAGTCAGTTGTTTCATCTCTCTGGGGTTCACGGTCTCATTTATTTGGTCTTCAAATATATGCAAAGTAAACATTTTTATGTAATGTACTCAACGCAGTGCCTTGTGGTACCCAAAGCACTGAGATGAAAATGGTGTCTGTCCTCAAGGAGCTTGCAGTTTAGTAGGGGACTTAAGGCTCTCCCATCATCTGTTCGTTTCTCCAATTATATTAAAATTGTCTCTTGCCCTTTCCCTCCATTCCCCACTGACATTCTCCAGTATCATCCTCTGAAGGGTCCCACTGTCCCCTGAAAGCATCAAAAACTACTCCAACGGGGCTTCCCTGGTGGCGCAGTGGTTGAGAGTCCGCCTGCCGATGCAGGGGACGTGCGTTCGTGCCCCGGTCTGGGAGGATCCCACATGCCGCGGAGCGGCTGGGCCCGTGAGCCATGGCCGCTGAGCCTGCGCGTCCGGAGCCTGTGCTCCGCAACAGGAGACGCCACAACAGTGAGAGGCCCACGTACAGCAACAAAAAAAAAAAAAAAAAAAAAACTACTCCAACGAAGGAGGCCCTCCTGACACCTACTGTAGGTAGCTGAGACCCCCGGGTCTGTTCGTGGTCTGCCACTGTTCCTGCCCCAGCCATGGCTTCTTCCTGCCACATGGTGCCACTGTTGAATGCTGGCAGAGGCGAGAGTGGCTTTTTTCAGGAGGGTCATTCCCAGATGATTCCACTTCTCAAGCGTTATGTCCTGTGGCCTCTTCTCCTCATTGGGTTTCTAGCTGACAGGCCTCACTGCCCAGTCCTTTGGGTTTTTTACACGGTCCTCCTCCCCACCTCAGAGGACCTTTGCCAGGAAAGTTCAGGACTCAGATACTGCTGGGCTCATAGACCCTTCCTTTTTCCAGTCCTGGGGACTCACTCCACTTGCTTTTCTTTTCAACCCCCCAAACACTAGAGGTTCTTAATCTCTCCACCCACTCCCCATTGCCCTTTAATCGATGACTTGCCTCTAAGATGTTCCTAGACCTCAGAACCACAAAACCACTGCTCCCTTTCACTTGAGGGAAATGCCTTCTCTATCCCAGGATGAGTCACTCCCCAAAGAATGAGCAGGAATAATCTCGAGGTCCTAGCTTCTTGCTAAAGTAGTGAAAAGCAAAACATAGGTTATGTCTTCAGCAGGACGCTCTGCTACACATATTAAAAAATAATTAAAACTAGGCAGAACGCAATAACTAATAAGAGAACTACAGAGAAAGCGCAATGGGAACACAGATTAGGGCATATAATCTGGAGTAATCTGGGAAGACCAGATGGGGGAGGCGATATTTGTGCTGGCCGTTGACTTGCAGCAGGATTTTGACAGGTGAATGTGGCGGAGAATGGTGTTACAAGCAGAGAGGGTAGAATAAGCCGATGCACAGGGGTAGAGAAAACGTCTGCCATATTTGCTGACCAGTGGTGGGTTGGTGCTGGTGGTGGGGTTTGTATGGGGGCCATGACGGAGAGATACGGGAGATTGACGTTTGGGGCTTAGAATGTCCTGCTAAGGAATAGAAACCTTAACAAGACCTGGCCAAAGCCCTGTTTTCCTTTCACATTGCCATATCTCTTCTTGATCAGCTCAAGCCACATGCTAATCAAGTCATAAACAAAGAAACCAGAACAGCCAAAAACGAAAGTTGAAATTGGGTTGTCTTGATGTAGCCCAATCCTGCATTTTTATTAAAAACAACCACAAAGTTCCCAAAGAAAAAAGTTAAGCTTACAGATTTCAGTAAGGTGAAATAGAATGTTTGAGGAATTTCAATAAGCCACTGAATTAATAAGTCTACTTTTCTCCATCTTCAAACAATTTTTGAATTGTGTAAACAGTCAATACTTCACTGTTATGTCCTTGAACTGAGTCCTTTCAGTTTCAGAAAGAGACATTTAGAAGAAACTGACACAAAAATTTCTTCCTTAAATCACCTTGTTGAAGTTTCTCCAGGGACCAAAGTTGATGATTTGTAATTTCCTTTACTCTTAAAATAAAAGGCATTTTCATAAAAGAGAAGGCGATGGACACACCAACACCTACTCAGGAGGGAAAATAGTCACAGGTAAAATGTCATTTATTCTCTTCTTCACATGGGTGCGACTCAGTCTTACATTCAGCAGCATCCTGAGAGGAAGATGATGTCCACAAGGAAAAAAATAAGAGCCCTTTTACAACATTTTTGAAGAGTGGTAGGTATCAGGAATCTCACAGTGATAATGTTACCATCTTCTATTTGTTTAGCTCTGTAAGCTTTTTTCAGGCGACTCAGAATCTCATTTGCCCCCTGTCACAGTCCCATGAAAGGAGGTAGGGTATAGATTCTCAGTTCTGTTTTACAGCTGACAAAACCAAGGCCTTGAGTGGTAACAGAACTGGACCAGTGTGAGTGGGAGGGGAGGCAGATGTGGAGATGGGGGTCTCTGCAAGCTCACCGGGCCACACTCTTCCCTCTACGCCCCGGTGGTCCTACCAGACTGTTGCCCTACTGGACCGCAAAATTCCTGGAGGGTGGGGATTGTATCTTAACCATCTTTTGATCCTTCTACAGTGCCCTCTGCCTCATAGGTGTCCAATAAATGTTAATTAAATAAGTGCTGTAAAGCCTGAAGTCTAAATGGCTCTAAATTAGATTTTCAAAGCTTTCTGTGCCCTCACAGATTTTTATTAAGAAAAAAAGAAAAGCCTTCGATTTCTTAATCTGGCAATGAAGAAAGAGACTATTAGTTCATTTTGTTCCCTGGGATATTCAGAAACAAATACTGAGAGCTACAAAGAGGCTGAGGGTTCCTCTTAAGATAAACAGCAATAATGAATGAATCTAGAATACAATTCAGTCTCTTGTTTACATACGCCTGTTCCTTCTGGCTCATGGGTTTTCAAATGACCTTTCCTAGCAAAATCTGGAAATGAATAGTCTTTTCTTCTTTTCAACCAGTTCTTGTATTTCCTGAAGTCAGTTACCATGTGTCCTTTGACAAATGAGTTGCAGGAGTGTTGACCTTACCTTGAAGAACACTTTCTCCTGTATTTTCACTCTCGCCCACATGCCACTTCTTCGTCTTTGCCAAGTTGGATGTAGTTAAGACCCATCCTCTCAATAATTGTGGAGCGGACAGGTTTTTTTTGGTGGGATATATGTATATTTTTTCTTTAAGTGTTTGTGGGGAAGGGGAAGGGGAAGTGGGGATTTGATGAGGAAGGAGCTTGTCCCAGTGGATGAGATAAGCTGTGTCTGAGCTGCAGGACACCAGGAGGCTGGTTTTGGGGGAGCAACAGTAGAGGGACATTGCAAGGCTGTCGCTGTTTGAGACTCTAATTAGCTGTACCCTTTTATAGCTGCCCCGGACACCCATCTACTGCTATAGCCTAAAACCAAGCATCAACAGGGACTCTACAGTTTTCATATTCCTTCATTTATTCTTTAAAAATAGAATCTATCATGCATATTATCGATAATTTGAGAAAAGCGTAAAGAAGAAAATATTTATGCCAACCTCACCACCCCAAACAACCATCTGTAAACACTTTTTGATCTCATTTTTCCCCCTAGGCATAGATATTGAAGGGTTTCATCCAAGGTTGTTATCATACTGTGTAAATAATTTAGTTAACTGCTAATAGATGCCTGCATCTGGAGATAGAGTCTCAAACAAAATAAAGGCTTTGCTCTCTCTGTCTCTCTTGGAATAGATTCCTAGGAAGGAAGCGAGGAGGTCAAAGGGTATGTTTTAAAGGAGATGTAAATTTAAGCTGGGGTGTGGAGGGGGGGATTTTTCTTTGTACCCACCTACCCTCCATATTAGTTTATCAACTCATTCATTCCTTTGTGGTGTGGGCAACCACCATGCAACGAACTCCTATGGAAAGCCTGGGCGTGTAGCCTGGAGCAGCTCTGGGGAGCAGGGTCGCCTTGGGCCAGAGGAGCCCCAGGCTTGCAGAGCTGGGTTGCAGTCAATTCACCTGGAATCTGCGCTCACCCTGGTGAGAGCCACCCTGGTGAGAGCCACCCAGGAGCCCAGGTGGGATGAGAGGCACATGGTCAGCCCTGGGGTTCATGGTCTCATTTACTGATTTGGAGATTGTACATATCTGACCTTGGGAACTCTTCCCCATAAAGAAGCCCAGCGTGATTCCTTTCGTTACTTTGGCTTGGGCAGCCGTGGGTCAGCAAGAGAATCGGATTCCTCCAACTGCCTATACCATAGTCGACCGAGGGCTTCCTCTTTTTGTCCCTGTTCTTGAGAGCTTATTGTCTGGAGGGGAAGCCATACGTGAAACACTCACAAACAAATACATTGATTTCTCTAAGCTGTTATTACAGTTTAGGTGTTAGGGAGGAAAAGTACAGGGAAGTCCTGAAAACATATCATAAGGAAAATCATTCCGCTGGGGGTGGAGTGGGCTGGAAAAGTTACTTCAAGGAAGTTATCACTGAATTGTATTCCAAAGAATGTGGAGGAACTTGTAGGTGAAGGTGGTGTGGGAAGGAGGGTGTGGAGATGTCCCTGGCAGATTGAGCAGCAGGTGTGAGCGCCAGACCACAAAGAAGCAGGTCTTTACCTCTGCTGGTCACCCAGGGACGGCTGGCTTCGTCAGTGGACGGAGTGTTGGTCAGGAAAGTGGGGGCACCAACTCGTCCCGGTTTCAGTGTTGACAGCCCCGTGTGCTGGGAATCTCTTCAGTCCCCTGTAAACTCGGATGGCTGGTCGCCCTGAAGGTACCCTCTGCCTCAAACTAACAAAGCTTCTGAGTGTCGGAGGTTGTTTGTTCAGCACTGTCCTGGTCTGCATTCCTTTTTTAGGATGCAAATACTTCTGGAAAATGGCAATGCAGTTAGCCACTCACCTTTTAGTATAAATTGGTGTATTTCAATTCTAAATTCTTTCCCAGTTAGTCTCTGGCCAGGGAAGTGACGGTGATACCTGGAAGGGAATGGGAACATGGAAGAAGAAGTTTTTAACACCCAGAGGAAAAAAATAAGGGCTTGATGAAGACATGCTTGATCTGCATCATTAGTTTACCTGTGACTAGGTTACCTTAGGCCTATATTCTTCTGTGTCTTGACTTTTATCTAAGAAATGGGAATAGCAGTAATTCTTGTTCAGGTAAGAAATCACAAAGATGGTGGGCCCATGGTACTTTTGGTTGATGGCATATGGCAGCAAGGACCTTCATTTTCTGTTCTCAATTCCGGGGAACTCTCTCTCAAAGTTGTCTTGGTATCCACTTGTGCGAAGCAAGTCACAGGTGAAACAGTGACACTAAGGGTCTTCCTGCATTTTCAAGAACCTGAGGACCAATCACATGTTAACGGCCTACATTTGTGCAGTGCTCACAAGGCACTTTCACACATATTATCTTCTTAGAGCTCTACAAAATTTCGAGGAAAAATAACAATAACCAACATGTGTTTAGCACTTCCTCTGTGACAAGTTCTATCCTAAGTGCTTTAATTGAACCTTGTCATTTAATCCTCACAATAACACAGCGAGGCAGGTATTATCATCGTGCATTTTACATATGGCAAAGATAAGGCTGGAACGCTTGAGCAACTTGTCCAAGGTCAGACACCTAGACCGTGTTGCAGCCAGGAGTTGAATCCAGTCACAGTGGTGCTGGAAGCAGCTCCAGTGCGGGGACGGTGTTGTTACCACTCCCATCTTATGGCAAAGGGATCTGAGGCTCAAGGTACTTGGGTCCTGTGGAAACCCTGGTGTTATAGAGAGGCCAGACCTCAGGAAACTCAGAGGCCCTTATATTAAAAGGGAACTCTGATTCCCCCCTGCCACCCCTGGGCCCCCAGCCTTTTGTGCAGGATGACATGGGCATTTTGTTTTGTATCAAGCAGCCAGCTGCCTTGTGTAGGGGAAATCAAAGTTCATTAGAAGAGGAAGTGCGGAGGGGACAGAACAGCTCTTGCATTTGTAGTCAGGACATCATCCACCCAAGAGAGGGTGGGCAAGGTGAGGCTGGTCCACAGCCGCATAGCAGAGGGGAGGTGCCCTGGGATGGGGGATGATGACCTTGAGGAAAAGTGCCGAGGCAGGCTATTTAATCAGTGGTTTCACTCCATATCTTGGGTTTAGTTTGGACGGACATAGCTCCCTTTCCTCCCCTTGGTGGATCAGTTGACGAGGGAACGATCTTGGTAGAACATTGAGTTAGAAAGGAGCTGGATTCTGGAACACTGGAGTCCATGAGCACACCTGAGTGATTCCCTTCCTGAGCTTGGCAGGTCTGTAACTTGCAAATCTGGTAGGTCAGTTGCAAGGGACCCCCCCCCACCCAGTGAAGTCTCCCTGTTAATTCACAGTCCAGACACAGCCTCCCTGTTACGGGTAAAGCTCTCAGTTACCCTTCCTAGCCTCCTAGCCTGAGCATTTGGTGGCTGGTTAGATTTGACAGTGTTTAATATTAGCCGACCTACATTTTATTAAGGAGATAAACCTTGAGAAAGAGAAGGAGAAGCTGTTTTGGGATAAATTCTATAATACGCCAGGTATAATTTGGAGGCTAGCTACTGTCATGAATCATCCAGACCATTTCCACGGAAGACTGACGGTTGGGTGGGTAACCCTTTAGAGAATCCTGATGGATAGATATTTGGTTCGCTTTCTATGGCTATCTTCTGGTTTCCGACTTCTGTTCGTAACGGATATGTGAGTGAATGAATGCCTAACCTTGCTCCGTTTAGTCCTGTGTAGCCTGGATACTACAGCACTTTGTTTTTCAGGTGAATTCAACCCCCCTCCCCCCATGGAGTTAACTTGTCCAAAGTAAACTCTCGGAAGCATAATAAAAGGCTGTGTTCCAGGTTTACAGACTCTAGGTCCTAAGGACTTCAGAGAGCGTTTGATTACCGCTGGGAGACGCCCACTAAGAGTCCCCCAAGTGTCCTCTAGGAAGGGATGCCTCATCATTTAGGGAGATGCCCCATTAGACCCTTTGCCCTTTGCTCCTTTCATTAGTTTTTCTTTCTCTCTTTTCTGAAAAGAAGCTAAGGGAAGTTTTTCACATTCCTCCCCAGCGTTGGGTACCTGCATTTGAGTGGAGCAAGGGTAAGGGGGTAGGTTAAGTGGAAACAAATGTGAAGGTGACTGTCTGCCGGTTCCATGGAATGAAATTCCCAGGAGGCAGGCAGGCAGCCCGTCCAGGGACAGTGGAATCCGCCGAGAACGAGCATCAGCTCGGACGTCTGGATAAAGAATTATCAGGACTTGCTCTTCTGTTTTTTACCCCTCTGCCAGAATTGTGTCCGTACTTTTATTCTCCCGTAAGCCCTTAATTCCTACACACCTACCGTGTACGTCACAGGGCAGTGTTCTGGGCCCTGTGGGGGGCACCTTGTCTCTACCTCACAGAACTCTACCTTAATAGAGTTCAGGGTTTTATTTTCGCTTTTAAAAATAGTGATGTGTGGTCTTGAGACGGAGTGAATAGTTCAGCTAATAAATTCCTGAGACCCTTCAGCACAGAGGTGAGGGCCCCATCTCTCACACGTGTCTCCGACTCTTGACCTGTGTAGCCCTTTGCCACACTGTAGCAGAGCCTCTTCATATTAATACCAATTTATCATGATTCCATTTAAATGTTCTTTTTTTTTCATCCAAGAGAAAGAGACAGAAAGCATCTGCATATCGAGTAATATTAGCTACAGTTGGTGTCTCAAGTGCGAATCAGTCTGACAGCCCCATTTATTATATCTGGGTAGGTTTTATTATGGAGACTCTCACATTTGAACTTTCCCTCTGTAAGATATGAAAGAGTCTCTCATGTATTCCTATCTTGCTTTAAAAACAACATTTTGAAATACAGGGGAGATAGCAGCTATAGATAACATTTCAGTTATAATAAGAGAGGCCAAATGTTAGCCAGATTTAAAACAATAACAACAATAAAGACACTTAGAAGTGTTATTCGTTATTAAGCCATATGGTCCATGTTACCACGCTGTTCTTTGTTCCCTGCCTGTGTTGTCAGCATTCATGTGATTGTTGTGATTTGTCGTGTCTAGTGCATCACACTTTTCAATACATTAGGCTGATAACTCTGGTCCTTTTAAGAGCAGTGTCATGATCCGTTTCCCTCTGGGTGGGGCTGGCCATCGATGTTAAAACGTGTCATTGTTAAAACAAACCAAATTAATGCTGCCACTGAAACCACCCCCCCCACACACACACACTCCTTTCTGTCGATTTACAAGTCAGCCATGTGAGGCTAAGTAATACATTGGGGTAATAACTACATCGGGGTAGTTATGGGAAACCTTCAAAGAATTGACCTATCAGTTAGCTTTGTTCACTGTAAGTGAATGAAGACTTAAATGTAGCACATGTTAGTGTGCGTGTTGCAAGTGTCTCAAACAGCAGTGATGCTTAGTAACTATTGTTTCTCCATCCCTAGCTCTTTGACGAATAAAAGAATGACTCTGTTCCCTCCTAACTTCACTGGATCAGGTGGCTCAGCAGGTGCTGTCTGTCATCCCGAATCCCGGGACACAAGCCCTCAGCTGAGGCCTGACAGCCAAGCAAGGGTCACACTGGGTATTTTCTCCTTGCCTTCCCTCCTTACTTGCCCTATTTTTTAAATGAGTCCCAGTACTCAACACCAGGAAACAGGAACTAAAACAGGGCTCCCGTTCAGCAGACTGGTGGTCAGCATGCAATTGTTTATGTAAATCTGTGCAAATCCAATATGTTTATTTTTTTATGTCAATGTGTCTTAACATTTCCTGTGTGAGAATTTTTTTTTAAAGCAAACCATTTGCATGCTATAAACTTGATTTTTAAGACATTCTAAAACTGCAGGCCTCATATTTCTATGTCAATTAAGATAAAAATGTGTAGAGAACATTTATGAGCATTCCAATACTCATGGGCCTCTGTTAGTTGCAAATTAAGATGGTATTCTTTTCCTGCTCCTTTATGGGTCTCTGTCAGATTTCTCTGGGTCTTCAGTCACCTTCACTTAGCTCCCTCTGACTTACCCATTCTTGATCACCATCTCCTTTATTCTTTTGTTTATGGTCTTTGTGTGCCAGGAGCACCTGCTTTTCCCCAATCCACTACCGTCCTTGACTTTTATTATTTGAAGAGCTTTCACATTGTTAATTTCAATTCTATTTTTTTTGCCCCCTCTTAAAACATACCTACAACACACACACACACACACACACACAGAGTTCAGGATACCCCTTAGCCTAGAGGAGAGGTTCAACATATGTTAAATCAAAGATAATTATAAAGTAAAATGTGATAAACATTGTGGGAAAGATCAAAGCCCAGTGCATGTAAAGGTGGAGAGATTTAATGGGGAAAGTCGTCTTTTAGAAAATGTATTTTATTCTTCCTATAAAAATAACACACATTTAGAGTGATGTCAGCAAGAGGGCTGATAAGGAAGCATCAGAGCCTTATTCTCCCACAGAGACACATAATTAACATTGATATACAGACCAGAATATGTTTGCAAGAACTCTAAAGACCAGTTGAGAAGCTTCAACACCTAGACCACCATAAAACCAAGAAGGGATCCCAGTGAAAGAGTTAGGAAAGTTCACTGCATTTTACAAACTTGTTCATGCCCCTCCCTCTATCTGGCCTGGTGTCTCACATACCAGGGATCATTCCTTGGGACAGAAACAAAAGAGGGGAATGTGAAGCCAAATTTTGACTAGTCTGGGGGCTGTCTGAGGGACTGGTATCTGTCTTTCCTGTGTCAGAGTGCTGATGGCACCAGTATCCTCGTTTGGAAGCTGTGGAAAACAAATAGAATCACAGCAACACATTAGTGCTGCAGTTCTGCAGGCAGGTGCCAGGGGGAGCAAGAGATTACAGCCTTCCGAGAAGAACCAGGGACAAGCTGTCTAGGGAGTTTGAGAGGACTCTGCACATGCCAGAGAAGATACATCCCCAGAAAAGGTTTGAGAGATCCTAGAATCTCTAGCTGAGCTGATGGTGAAAGTCTTCCCCTGCATGAAGCCAATCCATGAAGTTTGGAAGCAGTAGTTGTTTCTTCAAATGCCTAAGCCTCAACAACAACAACAACAGAAAATAAGACACACTAAGATAAAAGGAAACATGGCTAAATCAAAGAAACAAAACTCCAGAAACTGACCCTAAAGAAACACAGATCTATGAGCTGCCTAACAAAGGACTTAAAATAACTGTGCTGAAGATGCTCAATGAACCAAAAGAGAACACAGACAATTAAACAAAATCAGGTAAACAATACATGAACAAAATGAGAATACCAACAAAAACAGAGACACTATAAAAAAGAACCAAACAGACTCTGGAACTGAAAAATAAAACAACAGCTAAAAGAATTCATTAGAGGGATTCAACAATTGACTTGATGAGGCAGAAGAAAGAAATTGAAGACAAGCCATTTAAAGTCACTGAGTCAGAGGAGCAAAAAGAAAAAAGAATGAAGAAAAGTGAACAGAACCTGAGCAACTTATGGGACACTACCAAGAAGCCCAATATATACCTTATGCAAGAAGCTCAAAGTCTCCAACCAGGATAGATCCAAAGAGGCCCACACGAAGACCCACACAAGATGGGAAGTTCAGCACAGACAGCGTTGGCTCTTTATCTCTTGGTGAAGAAGTGTTCCATTCTTATGAACCTCAATGGGGATTGAAAGATGGCATGCATGACACTGCCTTTCCCAACAATATATAAAGGTGTAATTTGTGACATCAATAATATAAAGTGAAGGAAGGAGTTTACAAGAATAGAGTTGTTGTATGCTATTGAAATTAAGTTGTGATCAGATTAGAATAATATAACTTTAATATATTTAAATATATATATTTTAAACTTAATATATATATTTTATCAAATTGAAATGGTATCTACAAAGAAAATATCTATAGAATGTACACAAAAGGAAGTCAGAAGTATGTCACCACACACACACAATCAATGAAATACAAAGGAAATTAGTAAGAGAGGAAAGGAGGGACAAAAAGGCACACGACATGCAGAAAACAATTAAGAAAATGGCAATAGTAATTCCTTCTAAATAAATATTTACCTTAAATGTAAATGGAATAAACTCCCCAATGAAAAGGCATAGATTGGCTAAATCAGTTTTTTAAAAAGGATTCAACTATATGCTGTCTACAAGAAATTCACTTTACATTTCAGGACGCACATAGTTGGAAAGTGAAATGATGGGAAAAAAACGTTTCATGCAGGCGGTAACCAAGAGAGGTCAGAAATAAAGGATACTTCACAATACTAATATGAGACAAAATAGACTTTAAGTCTATTACAAGAGAAAAAGAAGGACTTTATATAATGATAAAAGGGTCAGTTCACCAAGATATTACAGTTATAAACATATATGCATCAAACATCAGAGCTCCTAAATACATGAAGAAAACAGCTATAAAACATTTCTTCAGATTTGATGGAAAAATCAAAAGCTTTACAGACAAGCAAAAGCTAAGAGAATTCAGCACCACCAAACCAGCTCTACAACAAATGCTAAAGGAACTTATCTAAGTGGGAAACACAAGAGAAGGATCTACAAAAACAAACCCAAAACAATTAAGAAAATGGTAATAGGAACATACATATCGATAATTACCTTAAACGTGAATGGATTAAATGCTCCAACCAGAAGAAACACGCTTGCTGAATGGATACAAAAACAATACCTGTATATATGCTGTCTACAAGAGACCCACTTCAGACCTAGGGACACATACAGACTGAAAGTGAGGGGATGGAAAAAGATATTCCATGCGAATGGAAATCAAAAGAAAGCTGGGGGGCTTCCCTGGTGGCGCAGCGGTTGAGAGTCTGCCTGCTGATGCAGGGGACACGGGTTCGTGCCCCGGTCCGGGAAGATCCCACATGCCGCGGAGCGGCTGGGCCCGTGGGCCGAGGCCGCTGGGCCTGCGCGTCCGGAGCCTGTGCTCCGCAACGGGAGAGGCCACGGCGGTGAGAGGCCCACGTACCGGAAAAAAAAAAAAAAAAAGAAAGCTGGAGTAGTAATACTCATATCAGATAAAATAGACTTTAAAATAAAGAATGTTACAAGAGATAAGGAAGGACACTACATAATGATCAAGGGATCAATCCAAGAAGGTATAACAATTATAAATATATATGCACCCAACATAGGAACACGTCAATACATAAGGCAACTGCTAACAGCTATAAAAGAGGAAATCGAGAGTAACACAATAATAGTGGGGGACTTTAACACCTCACTTACACCAATGGACAGATAATCCAAGCAGAAAATTAATAAGGAAACACAAGCTTTAAATGACACAATATACCAGATAGATTTAATTGATATTTATAGGACATTCCATCCAAAAACAGCAGATTACACTTTCTTCTCAAGTGTGCACAGAACATTCTCCAGGATAGATCACATCTTGGGTCACAAATCAAGCCTCAGTGAATTTAAGGAAACTGAAATCATATCAAGCATCTTTTCTGACCACAATGCTTTGAGATTAGAAATCAATTACAGGGAAAAGAAAGGTAAAATACATGGAGGCTAAACAATACATTATTAAATAGCCAAGAGATCACTGAAGAAGTCAAAGAGGAAATCAAAAAATACCTAGAGACAAATGACAAAGACAACACTACTATCCAAAACCTATGGGATGCAGCAAAGGCAGTTCTAAGAGGGAAGTTTATAGCTATACAAGCCTACCTCAAGAAACAAGAAAAATCTCAAACAATCTAACCTTACACCTAAAGGAACTAGAGAAAGAAGAACAAACAAAGCCCAAAGTTAGCAGAAGGAAAGAAATCATAAAGATCAGAGCAGAAATAAATGAAGTAGAAACAAAGAAAACAATAGCAAAGATCAATAAAACTAAAAGCTGGTTCTTTGAGAAGATAAAATTGATAAACCATTAGCCAGACTCATCAAGAAAAAGAGGGAGAGGACTCAAATCAATAAAATTAGAAATGCAAAGGGAGAAGTTACAACAGATACCGCAGAAATACAAAGCATCCTAAGAGACTGCTACAAGCAACTCTATGCCAATAAAATGGACACCCTGGGAGAAATGAACAGATTCTTAGAAAGGTATAACCTTCCAGTACTGAACCAAGAAGAAATAGAAAATATGAAAAGACCAATCACAAGTAATGAAATTGAAACTGTGATTAAACATCTTCCAACAAACAAAAGTCCAGGACCCAGATGGCTTCACAGGTGAATTCTATCAAACATTTAGAGAAGAGCTAACACCCATTCTTCTCAAAGTCTTCCAAAAAATTGCAGATGAAGGAACACTCCCAAACTCATTCTATGAGGCCACCATCACCCTGATATCAAAACCAGAGAAAGAGGGCTTCCCTGGTGGTGCAGTGGTTAACAATCCGCCTGCCAGTGCAGGGGACGTGGGTTCGAGCCCTGGTCTGGGAAGATCCCACATGCCGCGGAGTGGCTAGGCCTGTGTGCCACAACTACTGAGCCTGTACTCTAGAGCCCACGTGCCACAACGACTGAAACCCTCGTGCCTAGAGCCCGTGCTCCACAACAAGAGAAGCCACCGCAATGATGAAGGCCACGCACCGCAACGAAGAGTATCCCCCGCCTGACGCAACTAAAGCCCGCGTGCAGCAATGAAGACCCAATGCAGCCAAAAATAAATAAATAAATAAATAAATATATTTAAAAAAAAAAAAAAACCAGAGAAAGATACGACAAAAAAAGAAGATTACAGACCAATATCACTGATGAATATAGATGCAGAAATCCTCAACAAAATAATAGCAAACAGAATCCAACAGCACATTCAAAGCATCATACACCATGATCAAGTGGGATTTATCCCAGAGATGCAAGGATTCTTCAATATATGCAAATCAACCAATGTGATACACCATATTAACAAATTGAAGAATAAAAACCATATGATCATCTCAGTAGATGCAGAAAAAAAGCTTTTGACAAAATTCAACACCCATTTATGATAAAAACTCTCAAGAAAGTGGGCATAGAGGGAACCTACCTCAACAAAATAAAGGCCATATATGACAAACCCACAGCGAACATCATTCTCAATGGTGAAAAACTGAAAGCATTTCCTCTAAGATCAGGAACAAGACAAGGATATCCACTCTCACCACTATTCAACATAGTTTTGGAAATCCTAGCCATGGCAATCAGAGAAGAAAAAGAAATAAAAGAAATACAAATTGGAAAAGAATAAGTAAAACTGTCACTGTTTGCAGCTGACATGATACTATACATAGAGAATCCTAAAGATGCCACCGGAAAACTACTAGAGGTAATCAATGAATTTGGTAAAGTTGCAGGATACAAAATTAATGTACAGAAATCTCTTGCATTCCTATATACTAATGATGAAAAATCTGAAAGAGAAATTAAGGAAACACTCCCATTTACTATTGCAACAAAAAGAATAAAATACCTAGGAATAAACCTACCTAAGGAGACAAAAGGCCTGTATGCAGAAAACTATAAGACACTGATGAAAGAAATTAAAGATGATACCAACAGATGGAGAGATATACCATGTGCTTGGATTGGAAGAATGAATATTGTGAAAATGACTATACTACCCAAAGCAATCTACAAATTCAGTGGAATTCCTATCAAACTACCACTGGCATTTTTCACAGAACTACAACAAAAAAGTTCACAGTTTGTATGGAAACACAAAAGACCCCAAATAGCCAAAGCAATCTTGAGGGAAAAAAATGGAGCTGGAGGAATCAGACTCCCTGACTTCAGACTATACTACAAAGGTACAGTAATCAAGACAATATGGTAGTGGCACAAAAACAGAAATATAGATCAATGGAACAGGATAGAAAGCCCAGAGATAAACCCACACACCTATGGTCAACTAAGATATTTACAAAGGAGGCAGGGATATACAGTGGAGAAAAGACAGTCTCTTCAATAAATGGTGCTGGGAAAATTGAACAGCTACATGTAAAAGTGTGAAATTAGAACACT
The DNA here is from genome assembly GCF_949752795.1 of Hyperoodon ampullatus. Taxonomy (NCBI): domain Eukaryota; kingdom Metazoa; phylum Chordata; class Mammalia; order Artiodactyla; family Ziphiidae; genus Hyperoodon; species Hyperoodon ampullatus. Next base: position 115,949,930 of record NC_136919.1, read on the forward strand.
GCCTAACACCATACACAAAAATAAACTCAAAATGGATTAAAGACCTAAATATAAGACCAGACACTATAAAACTCTTAGAGGAAAACATAGGAAGAACACTCTTTGACATAAATCACAGCAAGATCTTTTTTGATCCACCTCCTAGAGTAATGGAAATAAAAACAAAAATAAACAAATGGGACCTAATGAAACCTCAAAGCTTTTGCACAGCAAAGGAAACCATAAACAAGACGAAAAGACAACCCTCAGATGGGAGAAAATATTTGCAAACGAATCAACAGACAAAGGATTAATCTCCAGAATATATAAACAGCTCATGCAGCTCAATATTAAAAAAACAACCCAATCAAGAAATGGGCAGAAGACCTAAACAGACATTTCTCCAAAGAAGACATATAGATGGCCAAGAAGTACATGAAAAGCTGCTCCACATCACTAATTATTAGAGAAATGCAAATCAAAACTGCAATGAGGTATCACCTCACACCGGTCAGAATGGCCATCATCAAAAAATCTACAAACAGTAAATGCTGGAGAGGATGTGGAGAAAAGGGAACCCTCTTGCACTGTTGGTGGGAATGTAAATTGATATGGAGAACAGTATGGAATTTCCTTAAAAACTAAAAATAGAATTACCATAGGTCCCAGCAATCCCACTACTGGGCATATACCCAGAGAAAACCATAATTCAAAAAGACACATGCACCCCAATGTTCATTGCAACACCATTTACAATAGCCAGGTCCTGGAAGCAACCTAAATGCCCATCGACAGATGAATGGATAAAGAAGATGTGGTACATATATACAATGGAATATTACTCAGCCATAAAAAGAAACGAAATTGGGTCATTTGTAGAGACATGATGCATCTAGAGACTGTCATACAGAGTGAAGTAAGTCAGAAAGAGAAAAACAAATGTTGTATATTAACGCATATATGTGGAACCTAGAAAAATGGTACAGATGAACTAGTTTGCAGGACAGAAATTGAGACACAGATGTAGAGAACAAACGTATGGACACCAAGGGGGGAAAGCGGTGGGGGGTGTGTGGCAGTGGCGGTGTAATGAATTGGGAGATTGGCATTGACTTGTATACAGTGATGTATATAAAATGGATGACTAACAAGAACCTGCTGTATAAAAAAATAAAATTCAAAAATTCAAAAAAAAAAAAGAAAAACTCAAACTACAACCTTTCTTTACACCTCAAAATACTAGAAAAAGGACAAATTAAATCTAAAACTAACTGAATTAGGGAAATAATAAAGATTAGAGCAGTGATTAATTAAACAGAAACTAGAGAAACAATAAAAACAACAAACCTAAGAGTTAGTTTTTAAAACATGCAAACAAAATTGAGAAATCCTTCAGTAGATTAACTAAGAAAAAAAAAAGAAAATTCAAATAACTAAGATCATAAATGAAAGAGGGTTTATTACAACAAATGCCACAGAAATGAAAAGGATTATAAGAATACTATGAACAATGTGTGCCAACAAATTGGATAACCTAGAGGAATGGATAAATTCCTAGAAACACACAACTTACCAAGACTAAGTCATGAAGAAATAGAAAATCTGAAGAAATCAATAACTAGTAAGCAGATTGAATCAGTAATCAAAATCCTCCCAACACCGAAAAAGCCTAGGGCCAGATGATCACACTGGGGAGTTCCACCAAACATTTAGAGAACTAAGATCAGTCTTCCTCAAACTATTCCAAAAAGTTGAAAAAGAAGGAAAGTATCCTAGCTCATTCTATGAGGCCAGGATTATCTTGATACCAAAGCCAGACAAAGATGCTGCAAAAAAAGAAAATTACAGACCAATATCCCTGATGAATATTGATGAAAAATCCTCAACAAAATACTAGGAAACTGAAGTCAACACATTAAAAGGATTATATACCACGGACCAAATGAAATTTACTCCTGGAATGCAAGCATGGTTCAACACACAAAAATCAATGTGATACACCACGTTAACACAATAAAGGGCAAAAATCACACAGTCATCTCAATTGATAAAGAAAAGGCACTTGACAAGATTCAACAATATTTCATGAGAAAAATACTCAACAAACCAAGCATAGAAGGAAACCACTTCAACCTAATAAGGCCGTATACAAAAAGTCCCCAGCTAACATCATACAAAATGGTAACAGCTTTTCCTTTAAGATCAGGAACAAGGCAAGGAGGTCTGCTCTTTCACTTCTATTCAACATAATATTAGAAGTTCTAGCCAGAGCAGTTAGGCAAGGAAAAGAAATAAAAAGCAGCCAAATTGGAAAGGAAGAAATAAAGTTATCTGTTTGCAGGTGACATGATATTATATGTAGAAAATCCCAGAGATTCCACATGCAAGCAAAACCTGTTAGAACTAATTCAACGAAGTTGCAGGATACAAAATCAATGCAAAAAATGAGTTGTGTTTCTATACACGAAAAGTGAACTATCTGAAAAGGAAATTAAGACATCCGCTCTATTTAATAGGGACTTGGTGATACTTACTTTCTTTAGTATGAGCAAAAGCATTGTTACTAATGCAAAGCTGTATGCAAAGAATGGTGGCCTAGTGGGCTAGCACGGTGGGTATATTAGTTTGCTACACTGCTGTCGCAAATTGCCACAAATTTAGTGGTTCAAAAAATACAAATTTAGGGACTTTCCTGGTGGTGCAGTGGTTAAGCATCTGCCTGCCAGTGCGGGACACAGGTTCGATCCCTTGTCCCAGAAGATCCCACATGCCGCAGAGCAACTAAGCCCATGCACCACAACTACTGAGCCTGTCCTCTAGAGCCCGGGAGCCACACCTACTGAAGCGCGTTGGCCTAGAGCCCATGCTCCACAACAAGAGAAGCCACAGCAATGAGAAACCCGTGCACCACAACAAAGAGTAACCCCCGCTCACTGCAACTAGAGAAAGCCCGTGAGCAGCAACGAAAATCCAACGCAGCCCAAAATAAATAAATAAATTTATTTATTTTAAAAATACAAATTTATTATCTTACCGTTCTGTTCTTTGGAAGTCTGACATGTGTCTCACTGTCAGGGCTAAAACTAAAATGTCATCAAGGCTGTGTACCTTTCTGGAGGCTCTGAGGGAGAATCCATCCCCTTGACTCCTGCAGGTTCTAGAAACCACTTGCCTTCTTTGGCTTGCGACCCTTTTCTCCATCTGCACACTAGCAGTGGGAGGTTGTGTCCTCACTTTGCATCACACTGACCTCTTCTGTAGTCACGTCTCCCTCTCTGACCCTCTCCTCTGCTTCCCTCTCCCACTTTTATTTATTAAGAGAAAAAATGTTCCACTTTATAAATAATGCAAGTAAAAACAATGACATTATTTTCAGCTATCAAACTGGCAAGGATCTTTTTAAAAAATAATACCCAAGTTGACATGAAATCTTTTATGAACTAGATAGGCCTTCTCACACATTGAGTAGACGATAAATTAGTATTTGTAGAATAGTTTGGCATTATGTGTTCAAATCATTAAAAATGTTGGTATATTTTTATCCTTTTATTGTTTATTGAGGTACAATTAACATACAATATTATATGTGTACAACATAGTGATTCAACATTTATATGCATTATGAATTGATGGCCATGATAAGTCTAGTAAACATCTGTCCACCATACAAAATTACTGTTATATTTTTGACTGTGTTTCCTATACTGTACATTACATGCCTGTGACTACTTATTTTGTAACTGCAAGTTTGTACCTTTTGATGTCCTTCATCTGCTTCGCCCAATCCCCCATCCCCATCCCTTAGGCAACCATCAATTTGTTCTCTGTCCCTATGCATCTGTTTTTGTTTACTTGTTTGTTTTAGATGCCATAGGTAACTGAAATCATATGGAATTTGTCTTTCTTTGTCTGACATATTTCACTTAGCATAATCCCTTCCATCCATGTTTTGGCAAATGACAATATTTCATTCTTTTTTATGGCTGAGCAATATTCCATTGTACAGGTATACCACATCTTCTTTATCCATTCATCTGTCAATGGACACTTAGGTTGCCTCTGTAACTTGAATTGTAAATAATGTTGCAGTGAACATAGGGGTGCATAAATCTTTTCAAATTAGTTTTTCATTTTCTTCAGATAAATACCCAGCAGTGGAATTGTTGGATTGTATGGTAGTTCTTTTTTTTTTTTAATTTAATTTTATTTTTTAATACAGCAGGTTCTTATTTGTCATCTATTTTATACATATACATATTGACTTATATATGTCAATCCCAATCTCCCAAGTCATCCCACTACCACCACCCCATCCCCCACTTCCCCTCCTTGGTGTCCATACATTTCTTTTCTACATGTGTGTCTCTATTTCTGCCTTGCAAACTGGTTCATCTGTACCATTTTTCTAGATTCCATATACATGCATTAATATATGACATTTTTCTCTTTCTGACTTACTTCACTCTGTATGACAGTCTCTAGTCCATCCATGTCTCTACAAATGACCCAATTTCGTTTCTTTTTATGGCAGAGTAATATTCCTTTGTATATATGTACCACATCTTCTTTATCCATTCATCTGTTGATGGGCATTTAGGTTGCTTCCATGACCTGGCTGTTGTAAATAGTGCGGCAGTGAACATTGGGGTGCGTGTGTCTTTTTGAATTATGGTTTTCTCTGGGTCTACGCCCAGCAGTAGGGTTGCTGGGTCATATGGTAGTTCCATTTTTACTTTTTTGAGGTACTTCAGTACTGTTTTCCATAGTAGCTGTACTAATTTACATTCCCACTAACACATTGTCCTATTTTCCACATCATCACCAATGCTTGTTATTTCTTGTCTTTTTGAAAACAGTCATTCTGACAGGTGTGAGGTAGTATCTCACTGTGGTTTTGATTTGCATTTCTCTGATTTTTCGTGGTGTTCCACCTCTTTTCATGTCTTTGTTAGCCATCTGATGTCTTCCTTGGGAAAATGTCTATTCATATTCTCTGCCCATTTTTTAATTGGATTTTTAAAAGTATTGAGTTGTGTGAATTCTTTATATTTTTGGATATTAACCTCTTATCAGATATATCATTTGCAAATATCTTCTCCCATTCAGTAGGTTGCCTTTTTGTTTTGTTGATGGTTTCTTTTGCTGTGCAAAAGCTTTTTAGTTTGATGTAGTCTCATTTTTAAATTTTTGCTTTTGTTGCCCTTGCCTGAGGAGACAAAAAATTTGCTAAGGACAATGTTTTCTTCCAGGAGTTTTATTTTTATTTATTTATTTATTTATTTATTTATTTATTTATTTTAATTTTTTTTTTTTTATTAGTTTCTGCTTTATAACAAAGTGAATCAGTCATACATATACATCTGTTCCCACATCCCCTCCCTCATGCATCTCCCTCCCTCCCACCCTCCCCATCCCACCCCTCCAGGCGGTCACAAAGCACCGAGCTGATCTCCCTGTGCTCTGCGGCTGCTTCCCACTATCTATCTACCTTACGTTTGGTAGTGTATATATGTCCATGCCTCTCTTTCCCTTTGTCACAGCTTCCCCTTCCCCTTCCCCATATCCTCAAGTCCATTCTCAAGTAGGTCTGTGTCTTTATTCCCGTTTTACCCCTAGGTTCTTCATGACATTTTTTTTTTTTAAATTCCATATATATGTGTTAGCATATGGTATTTGTCTTTCTCTTTCTGACTTACTTCACTCTGTATGACAGACTCTAGGTCTATCCACCTCATTACAAATAGCTCAGTTTCGTTTCTTTTTATGGCTGAGTAATATTCCATTGTATATATGTGCCACATCTTCTTTATCCATTCATCCGATGATGGACACTTAGGTTGTTTCCAGCTCCGGGCTATTGTGAATAGAGCTGCAATGAACATTTTGGTACATGTCTCTTTTTGAATTATGGTTTTCTCAGGGTATATGCCTAGTAGTGGGATTGCTGGGTCCTATGGTAGTTCTATTTTTAGTTTTTTAAGGAACCTCCATACTGTTCTCCATAGGGGCACTATCAGTTTACATTCCCACGAACAGTGCAAGAGGGTTCCCTTTTCTCCACACCCTCTCCAGTGTGTATTGTTTGTAGATTTTTTGATGATGGCCATTCTGACCGGTGTGAGGTGATACCTCATTGAAGTTTTGATTTGCATTTCTCTAATGATTAGTGATGTTGAGCATCTTTTCATGTATTTGAAATCTGTATATCTTCTTTGGAGAAATGTCTATTTAGGTCTTCTGCCCATTTTTGGGTTGGGTTCTTTGTTTTTTTGATATTGAGCTGCATGAGCTGCTTGTATATTTTGGAGATTAATCCTTTGTCAGTTGCTTCGATTGCAAATATTTTCTCCCATTCTGAGGGTTGTCTTTTCTTCTTGTTTATGGGTTCCTTTGCTGTACAAAAGCTTTTAAGTTTCATTAGGTCCCATGTGTTTATTTTTGTCTTTATTTCCATTTCTCTAGGAGGTGAGTCAAAAAGGATCTTGCTGTGATTTATGTCATGGAGTGTTCTGCCATGTTTCCTCTAAGAGTTTTATAGTGTCTGGCCTTACATTTAGTTCTTTAATCCATTTTGAGTTTATTTTTGTGTATGATGTTAGGATGTGTTAAAATTTCATTCTTTTACATGTAGCTGCCCAGTTTTCCCAACAGCACGTATTGAAGAGACTGTTTTTCTCCATTGTATATTCTTGCCTCCTTTGTCAAAGGTAAGGTGACCATAGGTGCGTGGGTTTATCTCTGGGCTTTCTATGTATAGTTCCATCGATCTATATTTCTGTTTTTCTGCCAGTACCATACTGTCTTGATTACTGTAGCTGTGTAGTGTAGTATAAAGTCAGGGAGCCTGATTCCTCCAACTCCCGTTTTTCTTTCTCAAGATTGCTTTGGCTATTCGGGGTCTTTTGTGTTTCCATACAAATTGCAAAAAATTTTTTTCTAGTTCTGTGAAATATGCCATTGGTAGTTTGATAGGGATTGCATTGATTCTGTAGATTGCTTTGGGTAGTAGAGTCATTTTTACAGTATTGATTCTTCCAATCCAAGAACATGGTATATCTCTCCATCTGTTTATGTCGTCTTTGATTTCTTTCATCAGTGTCTTATAGTTTTCTGCATACGGGTCTTTTGTCTCCTTAGGTAGGTTTATTCCTAGATATTTTATTCTTTTTGTTGCAGTGGTAAAGGAGATTGTTTCCTTAATTTCACTTTCAGATTTTTCATCATCAGTGTACAGGAATGCAAGAGATTTCTGTGCATTAATTTTGTATCCTGCTACTTTACCAAATTCATTGGTTAGCTCTAGTAGTTTTCTGGTAGCATCTTCAGGATTCTCTGTGTGTAGTATCATGTCATCTCCAAACAATGACAGTTTTACTTCTTTTCTGATTTGGATTCCTTTTATTTCTTTTTCTTCTCTGATTGCCATGACTAAAACTTCCAAAACTATGTTGAATAATAGTGGTGAGAGTGGGCACCCTTATCTTGTTCCTGATCTTAGAGGGGTTGGTTTCAGTTTTTTGCCATTGAGAATGATGTTGGCTGTGGGTTTGTCATATATGGCATTTATTATGTTGAGGTAGGTTCCCTCGATGTCCATTTTCTGGAGAGTTTTTATCATAAATGGGCGTTGAATTTAGTCAAAAGCTTTTTCTGCATTTATTGAGATTATCATATGGTTTTTATCCTTCAGTTTGTTAATATGGTGTATCAGATTGATTGATTTGCGTTTATTGAAGAATCCTTGCATTCCTGGATTAAACCCCATTTGATCATGGTGTATCATGCTTTGAATGTGCTGTTGGATTGTGTTTGCTAGTATTTTGTTGAGGATTTTTGCATCTATATTCATCAGTGATATTGGCCTGTAGTTTTCTTTTTTTGTGACCTGTTTGGTTTTTGTATCAGGGTGATGGTAGCCTTGTAGAATGAGTTTGGGAGTGTTCCTCCCTCTGCTATATTTTGGAAGAGTTTGAGAAGGATAGGTGTTAACTCTTCTCTAAATGTTTGATAAAATTCACCTGTGAAGCCATCTGTTCCTGCATCTTTGTTCGTTGGAAGATTTTTAATCACAGTTTCAATTTTAGTGCTTCTGATTGGCCTGTTCATATTTTCTATTTTTTCCTGGTTTAGTCTTGGAAGGTTGAACTTGTCTGAGAAATGGGCATTTCTTCCAGGTTGCCCATTTTATTTGCACATAGTTGCTTGTAGTAATCTCTCATGATCCTTTGTATTCTGCAGTGTCAGTTGTTACTTCTCCTTTTTCATTTCTAATTCTATTGATTTGAGTCTTCTCTCTTTTTTTCTTGATGAGTCTGTCTAATGCTTTACCAGTTTTGTTTATGTTCTCAAAGAACGAGCTTTTAGTTTTATTGGTCTTTGCTATTGTTTCCTTCATTTGTTTTTCATTTATTTCTGATGTGATATTATGATTTCTTCCCTTCTGCTAAGTTTAGGGTTTTTTTGTTCTTCTTTCTCTAATTGCTTTAGATGTAAGGTTAGGCTGTTTATTTGAGATTTTTCTTCTTTCTTGAGGTAGGATTGTATTGCTGTAAACTTCCCTGTGTACCCAGTTTCTTGAGAGTTTTTATAATGAATGGATGTTGAATTTTGTCAAATGCCTTTTTTCTGCATTTATTGAGGTGATCATTTGATTTTTACCCTTCATTTTTTTAATGTGGTGTATTACATTGATTTGGAGATATTGAACCATCCTTGCATCCCTTGAATAAATTCCACTTGATCATGGTGTGTGATACTTTATGTATTGTTGAATATGGGTTGGTAATATTTTTTTGACGAATTTTGCATGTATGTTCATCAGTGATACTGGCCTTTAATTTTCTTTTTTGTAGTGTCTTTTTCTGATTTTGGTATCAGTGTGATGGTGGCCTCATAGAATGAGTCTGGAAGCGTTCCTTCCTCTGCAGTTTTTATAGTAGTGTTAGAAGAATAGGCATTAATTCTTCTCTAAATGTTTGATAGAACTCAGCTGTGAAGACTTCTGTTTGTTGGGAGATTTTTGATTATTGATTCAATTTCATTACTAGTGATCATTCTGCTCAGATTTTTCTATTTATTCCTGATCAGTGTTGGAAGATTGTATGTTTCTAGGAATTTATCCATTTCTTCTAGGTTGTCCAATTTGTTGATGTATAATTAGTCATAGTAATCTCTTATGATCCTTTGTGTTTCTGTGGTTAGTTGTAACTCCTCTTCTTTAATTTCTGATTTTATATGTTGGGCCCTTTCTCTTTTTTTCTTGACGAGTGTGGCTAAAGTTTTTTCAGTTTTGTTTATCTTTTCAAAGAACCAGCTCTTAGTTTTATTGATTTTTTTTTCTGTTGTCTTTTTAGTCTCTATTTCCTTTATTTCTACTCTGATGTTTATTATTTCCTTCCTTTTACTAACTTTGGGCTTTTTTTGTTCTTATTTTTCTAGTTCCTTTAGGTGTAACGTTAGATTGTTTATTTCAGATGGTTCTTGTTTCCTGAGGCAGGCCTGTATTCCTATAAACTTACCTCTTAAAACCAATTTTGCTGCATCCCATACATTTTGTAGTGTTGTGTTTCCATTTTTTGTCTTAAAGTATTTTTTGATTTCCTCTTTGATTTCTTCAGTAATCCATTGGTTGTTTGGTAGCATGCTGTTTAGCCTCCACGTGTTTGTGTTTTTTGCCAGTTTTTTTTACTTGATTTCTATTCTTATACCATTGTGGTTTAAAAGATGCTTGATATGATTCCAATCTTAAATTTACTGAGACTTGTTTTGTGATCACCTAACATGTGATCTATCTTGAAGAATGTTCCATCACTCTTGAAAAGAATATGTACTCTGCTGTTTTATGGAAGGGATGTTCTGTATATACCTGTTAAGTCCATGGATGGAATAATGCATTGTGCAAAAGGGCAGTGTTTCCTTCTTGTTTTTCTGTCTGATGATCTGTCCATTGATGTAAGTGGGGTATTGAAGTCCCCTACTTTTATTATTATTCTTTTTCTTTGTGGTACACGGGCCTCTCACTGTTGTGGCCTCTCCCGTTGCGGAGCACAGGCTCCAGACGCACAGGCTCAGCAGCCATGGCTCACGGGCCTAGCTGCTCCGCGTCATGTGGGATCTTCCCGGACCGGGGCACAAACCCGTGTCCCCTGCATCGGCAGGTGGACTCTCAACCACTGCGCCACCAGGGAAGCCCCCTACTTTTATTGTGTTACTGTCAATATCTCCCTTTATGTCTCTTAATATTTACTTAATGTATTTAGGTGCTCCTATTTTGGGTACAGAGATATGTACAAGTGTTATATGCTCTTATTGGATTGATTCCTTTATCACTATGTGATCCCTTTTTTGTGTCTTATTACAGTCTTTGTTTTAATACCTGTTTTGTATGACATAAGTATTGCTATCCCAGCTTTCGTTTTGTTTCCATTTGTGTGGAATATCTTTTTCCATCCTTTCACTTTCAGTCTGTGTGTGTCTTTAGATCTGAAGTGAGTCTCTTGTAGGCAACGTATATATGGTTTTTTTTTTAATCCATTCAGCCACTCTATGTCTTTTGATTGGATCATTTAGTCTATTTACATTTAAAGTAATTTTGATAGTTATGTGCTTCTTGCCATTTTAAAATTGTTTTATGGTTTATTTTGTAGTTCTCTTTGTTTCTTCTTCTCTTGTTCTTTTGTCTTGTGATTTGATGACTTTCTTTAGTGTTACGTTTGTATTCCTTTCTCTTAATTTTTTTGTATCTGTTATAGGTTTTGGTTTGTGTTTCCCATGAGGTTCACATATGAAAGCCTATGTATATAGTCTACTTTAAAATCATGGTCACTTAAGTTCGAGTGCATTCTAAAATCACTACATTTTTATTTCCCCTTCCCTATGTTTTTGATATTATATTTTACATCATTTAATTTTGTGTATCACTTAACTAATTATTTTAGATATAGATGATTTGACTACTCTTGCCTTTTAACTTTCATACTAGCTGTTTCTGTTTATGGCCTTTTTGTTTCTATTTAAAGAAGTCCCTTTAACATTTCTTGTAAGGATGCTTTAGTAGTGATGAACTCCTTTAGCATTTGCTTCTCTGGGAAACTTTTTATCTCTCCTTCAATTCTGAATGATAACCTTGCCAGGTTGAGTATTTTGGTTGAAAGTCTTTTTCCTTTTAGCCCTTTGAATATATTGTGCTAGTGACTTCTGGCATGAAAATCTTTGCTGAAAGATCAGCTGATAGCCTTATGGGGTCTTCCTTGTTTTTCTCTTGCTGCTTTTAAGATTCTCTTTTTATGTTTAACTTTTGACATTTTAGTTATGTTTCTTAGTGTGGATCTTATTTGGTTCATCTTGTTTGGGACTCTGTGCTTCCTGAAATTGGATGTCTGTGTCCTTCACCAGGTTAGTGATGTTCAGGCATTATTTCCTCAAATAGGTTTTCTGTCCCTTTTTCTGTCTTCTTTCCTTCTGGGACCCCTATAACATTAATATTAGTATACTTGATGTTGTCTTAGAGGTCCTTTAATCTATCCTCATTAAAAAAATTTTTTTTCTTCTTTTTGTTGTTCCAGTTGGGTGATTTCCACTACCCTATCTTCCTATTTGCTGGTCTGTTCTTCTGCATTCTTCAATCTGCTATTCCCTCTAGTATGCTTTTTATTTAAGTGATTGTATTCTTCATTTCTGATTGGTTCTTTTTAATATTGTCTGTCTCTTTTTTGAAGTTCTCACTGTGTTCATCCATTATTCTCCTGAGTTTGGTGAGCATTTTTATGACTATTGCTTTGAACTCTTTATCTGGTAAACTGCTTATCTCCATTTCGTTTAGTTCTTTTCCTGAGGCTTTGTCTTGTTCTTTCATTTAGAATGTACTCTCTTGCCTCATTTTGCTTAATTTTCTGTGTTTGTTTCTATGTGTTAGGTATATCAACTATATGTAGATGTATATATAGTGGCTTTATGTAGAAAGTGTCCTGTGGGGCCCAGTCTCCCAGTTTCCCACAGCCGAGTGGTTCAGGAGTATCCCCTGTGTGGGCTGTGTGCACCCTCCTGTTGTGCTTGGGCTACAATTGCTGCAAGTGTATTGGTGGGTGGGGTTGGCCCCAGGCCATCTGTGAACGTGCTCATGAATGGGGCTGGCCCTCCAGAGTGGGAGCCATTTTGGAGGTGCACTGGTGCTGGCCAGGGCTGCCTGCTAGGTGGTGTGGGGTTGGAGTTGCTTTGGAGGAGCCAGCTGGGGTGGGTCCTCAGGAAAATGACAAGGTGGGGTGCACAGTGTTAGCTAGGTTGATTGAGAGTGACAGAAATGGTCCCCACCAGTGCCAGCCCAGCTAGGTGGAAGGAGAGTAAAAAGAAAAAAATGTTGGCCACCAGCACTTCCATCCCTGGAGAAAGATCTACCAGATCTCTGCCCCTCCAACAACACACACCCTAATGTTAGTCAATGAATGTCCTTTTTGTATGGCCCAGGTGCTTTTCAGGCTGCTACCTCTGCCCTGGGACTCAGAACAAGTGAGTTTGTATGTGAACCCTTCAAGAACAGAGTCATGGGGGCGGGGGGTGGTGGTAATTAGGGAGTTTGGGATTGACATGTACACACTGCTATATTTAAAATAGATAACCAGGGCTTCCCCAGTGGTGCAGTGGTTAAGAATCTGCCTGCCAATGCAGGGCACACAGGTTCGAGCCCTGATCTGGCAAGATCCCATGTGCCATGGAGCAACTAAGCCCGTGTGCCACAACTACTGAGCCTGCACTCTAAAACCTGTGAGCCACAACTACTGAGCCTGCACTCTAAAACCTGTGCGCCACAACTACTGAAGCCCACCTAGAGCCCATGCTCTGCAACAAGAGAAGCCACTGCAACGAAAAGCCTGCGCACCGCAGTGAAGAGTAGCCCCCGCTTGCCACAACTAGAGAAAGCCTGCGCGCAGCAATGAAGACCCAGTGCAGCCAAAAATAAATAAATAAAATAAATAAGTTTATTAAAATATAAAAATAAAATAGATAACCAACAGGGACCTACTGTATAGTACAAGGAAGCCTGCTCAATATTATGTAACAACCTCAATGGGAAAAGAATTTGAAAAAGAGCAGATACATGTATATGTATAACCGAAGCACTTTGCTGTACACCTGAAACTAACACAGCATTGTTAATCACCTATACTCCAATATAAATAAAAAGATAAAAAAAAGAATAAAGTGGTTATACAAAAAAAAAAAAAAAAAAAAAAGAGTTGAGTCATGGTTTCTCATACCCGAATGACTTCCAGCTCTCCTGAATGTAAGCCCAGTTGGTTTTCAAAGTGGCTCAGTATCAAAAAGATTATGGTTATGTTACCCAGGGGCAATGTAATGTGAAGGTTGAGAGTGTGGGCTTTGGGCCCAAGGTACCTGAGTTTGAATCCGTATGCCCCTGCTTGCTATGCACAATCTTAAGTAAGCTCCTTACCCTCTCTGTGTCTCAGTTTCCTTATCTGCAAAATGGAAATGATAAAGATTGTACCCAAATTGTTATGAGGAACAAACAAGTTAATTCTGGGCATGTATTATTAGCACTCAGTAAGTCTAGCTGCTATCACAGAGGTCTGCCTGGTTATTAGCAAAAAAGAATTCGTGGTTAAAATTCAAGGGTTGGAATTTGTTTAAGTTGAAGAATTAAGTATGGCAAAATGATAACTGCAGAAAGGCAGCACCTATACAGAAGGTGCTGTCTGGGCTTGAATTGTGTCAAAGTGGCTGTGGGATGTAGGGCTTCATCATAAAGAATGAGCTCCTTGGGCTTCCCTGGTGGCGCAGTGGTTGAGAGTCTGCCTGCCGATGCAGGGGACACGGGTTCGTGCCCCGGTCCAGGAGGATCCCACATGCCACAGAGTGGCTGGGCCCATGAGCTATGGCCGCTGAGCCTGCGCGTCCGGAGCCTGTGCTCCACAGCGGGAGAGGCCACGACAGTGAGAGGCCTGCGTACCGCAAAAAAAAAAAAAAAAAAAGAATAAGCTCCTTGGCGGCACACGCGGGCCACCTCCACCTGGCTTTCCATTCGTCTCTGTCTTCTCCGTCTTGTAGGAACTCCTCCCCTTGAACCTACCCTGGAAACAAAGGCCGTAACACAGGTGAAGGAGAGGAAATGATTTAGTATCCCTCAGCCTGTGTTGTGGACATCAAGAGGAATGGTAGCCTGTTCGGAAGTCAGCCTGCATCTGCGTGCAACAGAGCCAGGAAAGCCACTGGCTCACACTTACAAATGTTAAAACTCTAAGAAGGGCTTCCCTGGTGGCACAGTGGTTGAGAGTCCGCCTGCCGATGCAGGGGACAGAGGTTCGTGCCCCGGTCCGGGAAGATCCCACATGCCGCGGAGCGGCTGGGCCCGTGATCCATGGCCGCTGAGCCTGCGCGTCTGGAGCCTGTGCTCCGCAACGGGAGAGGCCACAACAGTGAGAGGCCCGCGTACCGCAAAAAAAAAAAAAAAAAAAAAGTGCTCTCTACTCTCCTGAGCTGCCACCATATTTGGCTTTGAAGAGCATCATGGGATTATTTTTCAGAGGTTGATTTATCTGTTTAATTCTACTTAATATGGGCTGATGTGATGTTGTGACTTATAATGAGAAATCTATATTTGGTCTTTATTCCTGTTCCTGACACAGAGCTCCTGAAACTCTTGGAATGTCCTAAGTGATGAGAACAGCAAAGGTGTTTTCTGTTACGTTAATGAGATGACTTTTGGACCCCACCTGAGGATGGGAGCTGATTTTCAGGGGAGCCACCCATGTGATTACAAGGTTGGAAATTTTCCAACCCCCTGATCCCCAGGGAGAAGAGGGGGGCTGGAGGTTGAATCAATTGCTGATGGGCAGTGACTTAATCCATCATGCCTATGTGCTGAAGCCTCCATAAAAACCCAAGAGGACAGGTTTCAGAGAGCTTCCAATTTGGCGAACACATGGCCATTTCTTGCCCTGTGCATCTTTCCCATCTGGCTGTTCCTGAGTTATATCCTTTTATAATAAACCAGTGAGCTAGTGAGTCAGTAAGTTTCCTGAGTTCTGTGAGCTGCTCTAGCAAATTAATTGAACCCAAGGAGGAGGTCATGGGAACGTCTGATTTACAGCCAGTCAGTCAAAAGTATAGGTAACTACGTAGTCTTGCAACTGGAGTCTGAAGTTCAAGGAGGGGGTAGTCCATAGCCAGTTGATCAGAAGCACAGAGATAACTTGGGCTTGCAATTGGCCTCTGAAGTGTGTGGGGCAGTCCTGTAGGACTGAACCCTTAATCTGTGGAATCTGATGCTATCTTTGGGTAGACACTGTCAGAGTGGAGTTGAATACTTGGACATCCTGCTAGTGTTTAAGAACGCTTGTTGCTTTGGGGAAGGCCCTCCCTGCTCCGTGGAATTTGATCAGGACACCAAAAGAGCCGGTGTTAAAATTTCTTTGTGCTTCTGTACACCAACATTGACAGCAGCATTATTCACAATAGCCAAAGGGCAGAAATAACCTAAATGTCCATCAACAGGTCAATGGCTAAATGAAATGTGGATTATACATACCATGTGATATTACTCAGCCTTAAAAAGGAATGAGATTCTGACACATGCTACGTGGATGAACCTTGAAATCATCATGTCAAGTGAAGTAAGACAGGCATAAAAGGTCAAATATTGTATGATTCTACTTATAGGAGGTATCTAGAAGAGGTAAACTTATAGAGACAGAAAATAGAATAGAGGTTTCTATGGGCTGGAAGCGGGGGTAGTTATTGTTTTATAGGTATAGAGTTTCTGTTTGGGGTTATGAACAAGTTCTAGAGATGGATGATGGTGATGCTTACACAACATCGTGAATGTTGTTAATGCCTCTGAAATATACACCTAAAATGGCTAAAATGGTAACTTTTTTCAATGAATATTTTACTGCAATTTAAAAAACTGTCTTTCTTCATCACAAACCAGTTGAGGCTACAGTAAGCAGAAGTATGGGAATGTAAGCTAGTGAGCTAGCCAGAGCTGAATGTCATCTCATATCATGTCATTTTACCACACAACAAACAGATGCACTTGATTTTCTCTTTCTAACACTGTCTACAAGAAGGTTATCCCAAAGATGAAACAATCAAGGATCCCGAGTGTGCTAAGCTCCTACTGTACAGGCCTCCTGCAAATACACAGAAGAGGGTGGGAAGGTACAGGAGGTAGATGGGCAGACTGTGCAGCCAGTTACCCAAGGCTGAATCCTTAATCCATCACAGACGAGCTTTTTGACTCTGTGTGAGTTGCTGCCTTTCTCTGTGTTTCCTTTCCTCATCTATAAAACTTAGATAATATTAAAACGCATCTCATAATTTGTATAGAGCATTTGTTATAGTGCTGGCAGTGTGATTACATGCTATGAGTGATGTGGAAATATGAGTGGCCTCTGCCTGAATCAAGGAACTTATTTCCTTTTTGTTAATAAATTTATTTGTTTTTTGGCTGCTTTGGGTCTTCGTTGCCGCACGCTGGCTTTCTCTAGTTGTGGCGAGCGGGGGCTACTCTTTGTTGCGGTGCGGGGGCTTCTCATAGTGGTGGCTTCTCTTGTTGTGGAGCATGGGCTCTAGGCATGTGGGCTTCAGTAGTTGTGGCATGCAGGCTCAGTAGTTGTTGCTCGCGGGCTCTAGAGTGCAGGCTCAGTAGTTGTGGCGCATGGGCTTAGTTGGTTCGCGGCATGTGGGATCCTCCTGGACCAGGGCTCAAACCCGCATCCCCTGCCTTGGCAGGCGGATTCTTAACCACTGCGTGACCAGGGAAGCCCAAGGAACTTATTTCTTATGGGGAAAACCAGACTTACACTGAGAAACAATTAGCAAACACCATAAAAGAGTATTTAATTTGCTGGGGTGGCAATAGCAAGTGTCCCAGGGCGCTTTATGCTTCATTGAGTTCCTCCATGTACGTGGGTTTGTTTGATCCTCGCCACATCTCCACTGTTTTTACGTGTTTGAAAGCAGAGACTTTACATATTACTGTAGAAAGCAGAGACTCAGAATGATTACCTTGCTGAAGGATTCACAGCTTGTAAGTAGTACAAAGAATAAGAATCTTAGGAACTCAGAGAAAGGAGAAAACGGTGTGTTCTAAACCCAACAAGGAAGGCTTTGTGAAAGTGTGACTTGAAAATCACCTTGACTAAGAAGAGAATAATGAGAAGACCATCTGGGGCTGACACATGGATTAAAGTGTGAACACGTTTTTTGAGAGTTGTGCAGTGCACAACCTGTGTGGCCAGACAAGGCAGCCCTGCCTGTAAGGGGAATCACAGGAGCAGGAATGAGCAAACTGTCTTTGTGGTACAGGAAGGAGTCCACGTTTGACTACCGTAGGAGAAACATTTGGTGGAGTGAGAAGTCCAGTGTGATAATAGTCTGATTGTTTTGATGTTTGGATTATGTTTCTTTTTAAAAAAAATTTATTTTGTATTGGACTAGAGTTGATTAACAATGTTGTGTTAGTTTCAGGTGTACAGCAAAGTGATTCGGTTATACATATGTTTCTAGATGCTGAGAATTCCTACAGTGGAAGGAGCTTCAGAACAAGAGACCTGTGGCTTCACTCCCGACTTGCCCCCAGTCAACTGTGTCACCCTGGGTAAGTCATTCCAACCCTCTGGGCTTCCAAGTGCCCATCTGTACACTGAAAGGAGTTGAAATGTTTCCTCCAACATTCTGTATTTACGTCTATTAAGAAACCAAAAATATTTTGTCACATGGCTCTCCTGTTTCTCTTACTGAAAGAAGGAGGGGCGTAGGAAGGGCTCCTTTCCCAATTTTCTTCTACTCTAAATACAAGCACTCATTAACAGGGAGGGAACTCTCTAAAGCCCTATTCTCTGAAGTGTTTTAGAGGAGTTAGTGTAAAAATGACATCCTTCTGGCATTTTTATTTTTTAGAAAACAGGATGGGATAGACTCATGCTTTTCTTCTCCAGCTGATCAGTCTCTCTCCTTTCTTTCCCCTGTATGGGGGCAGCAGACCCCAAAAACTCAGGCCTTCAGAGCTGAGTTTTCTACTGACATTGTTACCCAGCCTCTCTTTGGAATCAATCTGAAATGATAGGAGCTCTTCCATGCTTATTCTGCAGCCCCCAACCATGTGACAGCCCAAAGTAGGTGCGAAACAGTGTATCCTTGAATTGGATTCAACCAAATATGTAAAGAGCCAAGGTACTTTTCATCATTTTACAGTTGGAGGAACCAAGGCAAAGAATGAGAGAGTGACTTAACTGACGTGTAGACTAAAGGTCAGGTATGCTAGGAATGAAAGTCTTCCACAGTAGTACAGCCTGCTCTGCTAACCAGGTGACGATGGTGAGAGTCCCTTGTGCAGGGAGTGAGGCTCGGGCTTTGCCAGGGCCACCAGATGGGTTTGGAAGCCAAGGAGAAGGGAAGCATTTTACTCTGCACACGTAATCAGCATTTACCACCACTTGCTTACAACAAGAAACATTAAACAATTTTCCACATTTCCTCTAAATGAATGGGACTCCAAAGGAAAACCCTAAAGGGAAGTGTTGAGAAATCGGTGGCAGAGGAATTCAACTATGAGGAGAATGAGCCAGTTCGTTGTGTTTGCTTATTAATAGGTTCTGTGTCGCCAGCTCCAGGGGGAGTGGGCTCTTGAATAGCTGGCAGGGAAACGCATTCAAGGGCTCCGCTTGATGGAAATAGGGAATAACGGGAAGGGAAAGGAAGGGAAATAACTTCAGAAGAGATTGGAGAGCTTGTCCTCTGGAATGAAAACAAGCGGCTGCTAATTTGACTGCGTTTCTGCTGAGGCTGGTGAGAGCTGAGCACAGGGCTGAGTCATGCAGAAAGTTGGAGCCTTGCTTCTCACGCGCTGCATTTGCAACTTACACATAGCATATATTCCGTCTCATTCTTTGAGATAAGGCTGCATTTAAAATCTAGCAGATTTCAAAAGACGATCTGCTAAGGCTGGGGTGTATATACAACCCAATCAGTTGTTGTGGATTAATAAATACATGAGAAGGATGTTTCTCTTAGTGAGGCGTTATCCAGATGCAATATAGAGCAATGTCGTCTTCCTGCAGGAATGTTCATTTGATCACCTAGTCAACAAATGTTTGTTTATGTCTGAATTAGGCCTTGCGCTGTGCTGAGGATATGAAGCCAATTGAGTGGTGCACCCTATTCTCAAAGATGCTTGTGGGAAAGAGAGAAAACAGACAATCACCATACAAAGTGATATAGCATCAGGGTACAGATTTGTATAGGGTCTTAAGGAAGGGGTGCCTATACCAGGCTGGGTAGGATGGAGAGGTCAGGGCACAGCAAAAGTTGCCTGGAGGAAGAGGCCTTTGGAGGAGAATTAGGAGTTAGTTGGCAGGTTTTTCTTCCCTAATGAAACATCTGTATCTTAAGTACTCCGGGACCCGTTGGCATTGTCGGCAAATTATTTTCTGTATTATGTGCATCTGCCTTTCTTCAGAGGGTACATAATTTTCATCGGGTTCTTAGGGGCCTAAGACCATCTCTTTCTCCAGTGAATTATTTAGATTAACTGCCCAATACTTTTGAATATTATGTTCAACTAACAGACATTCTATTTCACTGTGAATATTTATGTATTTATGTGTATATATTATATTTGCGCATGTATGTAAGGAACCGTAGCAAACGTCAGTGTACTTAAATCTTTGTGCACACACAAGTATTTTCCTAGAATAGTTATTGCGTCACCAAAAAATGTGGATGTTTTAAAACTTCTGCTACATATTGTCAAAATTCCCTCTTCAAATCTGTACAGGTTTACATGCTCACCAGCAGAGGGCTAGGGCCATTTTCCTGAACTCTTGGCAACGCTATATTTATTGCCCTTTAATTAAGAAAAATTTTCAATGTAAAATGGTATGAAATACAGACACCTAAAAACTTATTTGCTCAGATTTGATAGATGTTAACAATTTGCCATGGCGTTTCTGATCATCGAATGAAGAAATAGTGCAATAGGTATAGCAGAAACCAGCTCTTCTACTTCAGCCTCCCATTCAGCTCCTTCCTGCCCCCAGTATTTTTTAAGTGCGTGTTTTTATACTTCGACTTCTCACAGATAACTCCAACTATACGCGATAATGTTTGTGCCTTAAAAATACATATTCATGGTATCATGCCGAATATAGTTAGTTTAATTTCTTTAAAAAATGTAGTTATGCCCTCTGTACCTCTTCACTTTTCATTCACTTCTTTCCTGTCCTTTCCCACCATCCCTTGACTTGAACAGTTTTTTTTTAGTCCCCACCTTACCTCTCCTGGCTTAGAAATTATATGGATAGTCTACTCTCATAGGGGTCACCCTTAACAATGTTTTAAACAGCGTTAGTGAGATATAATTCACAAGCTATACAATTCATTCATTGAACACGTGCAATTCAGTGGTTTCTAATATATTCACAGAGTGGTGCAACCATCGCCACAACCTAACTTTACAACATTTTTATCAACCCAGAAAGAAATCCCATACCTGCTATCAGTCACGGTATCAGTCATTCTCCCTTCCCCTCTGCCTTTGGCAACCACTAATCTATTTACGGTCTCTATGTATTTGTCTGTTCTGGATGTTTTATATAAATGGAATCATACAATACGTGGTCTTTTGTAACTGGCTCCTTGCACTTAAACTAACGTTTTTAAGGTTCATCCATGCTGTTCTGTGTATCAGTACTTCATTCCTTTTTATGGCTGAATAACAACCCATTGTAAGCATCACCTATATTTATTTTTCCATCCGTCAGTTGGTGAACATTTGGGTTGTTTCCACTTTCTGGTGATTATAAATAATGGTGAAATGAACATTCATGTGCAAGTTTTTGTGTAGACGTATGTTTTCAACTGCACCGTTTTACATTCCCACTAACAATGTATGAGGGTTCCAGTTTCTCCACTTCCTCACTAACACTTGGGATGACTTTTTTTTTTTTATAACCATCCTAGTGGATGTGAAGTGGTGCTTCATTGTGGTTTTAATTTGCATTTCCCTCATGGCTAATAATGTGGAGCATTTTTCATGTGCTTTTCAGTCATTTCTATATCTTTTTTGGAGAAATGTCTATTCAGTCCTTTGCCCATTGTAAACTGGGTGGGTTATGTATCTTTTTGTTATTGACTTGTAAGAGTTCTTTTTTTTTTTTGCGGTACGCGGGCCTCCCACTGCTGTGGCCTCTCCCGTTGCGGAGCACAGGCTCCGGACGCGCAGGCTCAGCGGCCATGGCTCACGGGCCCAGCCGCTCCGCAGCATGTGGGATCCTCCCAGACCAGGGCACGAACCCGCGTCCTCTGCATCAGCAGGCAGACTCTCAACCACTGCGCCACCAGGGAAGCCCAAGAGTTCTTTATATACTTTGGATATCATAGATCACGTATATGATTGCAAATATTTTTCCCATTCTGTGGATTGTCTCTTACTCTCTTGATGGTATCATTTGTGGCACAAAAGCTTTTAATTTTGGTGAAGTCCAATTTATCTAATTTTCTTTTGTCACTTGTATATTTGGTATTGTGTCTAAGAAGACTTTTCCTAACCCACATTCAACACGATTTATTTTTGTGCTTTTTTCTGTGTTTCATTGTTTCAGCTCTTACATTCATACCTGTCATCCATTTTTGAGTTAATTTTTGTGCTTTGTCTAAGGAAGGGGTCCAAACTCACTCTTCTCCATGTAGATATTCAGTTGTACCAGCACTGATTCTTAAATTTGTAACATGCATATTTGACTTAAGAAAACCTTAGGTTTACCATTATGCCTACTCTCCTTCCAAAAAAAATCAGGATTTATACCACGTTCATCCTGATTGTTCCTCCCTCTTCTGTGGTATTGAGACCTAGCATTTTATGTCCACCTTGTTTTTAAAGCTCCAAGAATTCTTACTATTAATGCTTATGTAATGTCCTTGCTCACTGTTGTTTTTGTCTTCCACTTCTTCCTCCCTGGTTCTTTTTCGTTCTTAACAGAAGTCAACCATTGGTGGCTGTTACAGCCTAGGTGCGTCTTTACCTAAAAATGTCAGTAGGTGGCCCTTATTCAGTATGAAAGTTTAATTGGGTATCTCACTTTGAGGATACCTCATTGTCATCTGGCTTCTAACGTTGCTGCTGAAAGTTGAATAACAAGAAACGTCTTTTTATATTGCTTTTTAAAAAGTTTTTTTTTTTTACTTTGCATTTTCTCTGTAAAATATCTCAGGTGGATTTCTTTTCATTGTCCTGCTTAAGGAGTCATTGTTTTGTGAAAATAGAAACAATCAGAAGCAACCTTCTCCAAATTCTCATGACCACATCTACCTGCTTACCTGCATCTCTGTCCACACACACTACCTTCTCTTTTGTTACTTTGGAAGAACTGGCTGAGACCCACCCTTCCACTTATACACTTGATGTAATCTCTTCCTGTCTACTCAAAGGCACCATTCCAGGAACCCTACACTCTCTCTCCTACATACACATTTTCATCTCTCTACTGGACTTTCCCATCGGCACACAAATAAGATTTTATTTATCCCGTCTTAGAAATAGACTCTTTCTTGATTTCACTTCCCCTCTGGCTTCACCCCTTTCTCTTTTCTCCCTTCCCAATAAAGCTCCTTGAAAGACTTGTCTATATTTGCTGGCATCAGTAACTCTTTTCCCATTTCTCCATGTGTGCATGCTTATCAGGAGGTCACGAATGACTCCCATGCTGTTAAATCAAATGGTCAGTTCTTAGTCCCCAACTGACTTGAACCCTGAGTGGCGTTTGACACAGCTGTTCCTGATTGAAAGCCATCCTTCACTGGGCTTTCAGGCCACCATGCTCTCCTGGCTTTCCTCCTGCTTCACTGCTCGCCCCTTCTCGGTCCATTTGTTATCTCCAAACCATCTCCTTAACTCTCTAGCTTTGGAGTGTTCCTGATTCAGTACATGGACATTTTCTCTCTTCTGTTTGCACTCACCCCCTTAGTAATCTCATCCATACTTATGGTCTTACAAGCCCTCTGTAGCAAGGTCTGCAGATCTGCAGTCCAGAGGCCAAATCCAGCTCGCTACCATGAGCTAAAGATGCCTTTTACATAAGAGTATGCAAGGCAGATCACATATAGCTTGCCAAGCCAAAGATATCTACTGTCTGGCCTTCTATAGAAAACGTTTGTCATCTCTTGATCTATAGCATGATGATGACTTCCAAATTTATATCTGTGGGCTGAACCTCTCCCCCAGATTCCAGGTGAGTTTATTCAGCTGCTCACTGGATATCTCCACGTGAATGTCTTCAACGCACCTCAGTGTTGACTCATACAGAACTTCTGTGTTCTGCCCATCTCTTTATGGCTACAGTCTTCCTTCCCATAGTGAGTAGCAACACAATCCTTCCAGTTGTCCAGGTCAAGCCCCTGAGCATCACTGTTGACTCTTCTCTTTCACTTGTGCTTCATGTCCAATCCTGTTTAAGATGTGTTCAGATTCTCACCACTTTTACTACCTTCACCCGGACCCCATTCTCCCTTACCTGGGTATTACCACAGTCTACTAACTGGTCTCACTGGCTCCCCATCAGCCCATTCCCTACACACTGGTCCAGGTAAAAGAGAAGCCAGATGATGTCATTCCTTGGCTCAAAGCCCTCCAATGGCTTTCCATCTCACGCCAAGTGAAAACCAAGCCCTGCCATGGCCCCTGTTACCTTTCTGACCCCTTCCCCTACCACTGCCCCTCCCCTTCACATCATGACAGTCACAGCGGCCTCCTTGCTGCTCCCCAGACACATCAGGCTCGCTTCGGATTCAGAGCCTTTACATTTGCCGTTCCTCTGCCTGAAACATTCTTCCCCAGGGTATCTGCATGGTCCATTCCCTGACACCCTTCAGGTCTAAATCAGATATTACATTTTTTGTGCCCTCTGCAACCTTTCTATGTAAAATTGCAACCTCCATAATCATTCCTGTCCCCGTTCCCTGTTTTAGTTTTCTCGCTACCAGTCCCCACCACTGAACATGTATGGTAGCTTATGTTTTTGCTCACGATTATTTATTTTCTCCCCTGTCAGAGGGTTACACACACCTTCCCTTGCCATGCTTGTCCCTAGTGCAGAAAGTGTCCTCATTCCAGCGTTCAGTTTGGGTATGTGACTTGCTTTTACCAGTAGAGTGTGAGCGAACATGCCACTTGTAAGCAGAAGGTTTACGTACAACAGCGTGATGAGCTTGGTGTTTTATGTTTTTGTCCTCTGCCACTATAATTGAGTGTCCCAGATAGGGACTCCTCCTTCAGCGCGTGTCCTGGAATGAAAGGACACCTTGGATTAGACCTACAGTCAACCCACAGCCTGGAGCCAAGCCACAGGCAATCTGCAGCACTCATAACCTTAATGATATATACATGTCATTGCAAACCACTGAGATTATGGGATTGTTTGTTACTCTGGCAAAAGCTTAGTAATATACATACTCCATATTGTACTTAAGAAAAATGATTTGTCTTTTCCTCTTGAAAGTATACGCCGTGAAAGCAAGGATTTGGGGGTTTTGTTCGCTGTTCTCTCCCTAGTATCTAAGAGCTCCTGGCACATGGTAGAGTTTTATGAATATATATGATTTGAATTAATAAATGCTGGAAAATTCTTAGCCATTTTTCTTTTAAATATTGCTTCTTCCCATTCTCCCTAGTTTATTTTCCTGGAACTCCTATTAAATGTATATTGGACATCCTCATTTCATCTTCCACATCTCTTAACCACTTTTTTATTTTCCATTTCTTTACATCTCCATGCTGCATCATGGGTAATTACCTCAGAACTCTCCTCCAACTCTTTCCTGCCCTTTTTATCTGCAACTCACCTGCTGCTTAATTTATTCTTTGAAGTTTTAGCCTAATGAAAATGTTTTTTATTTCTTTAAGTTCTGTTTTATTCTTTTTTCAAATGTACCTATTATGTTTTCGTAATGTCCTTTTCTTTCGGTATGGTTTTTATACTTTCTTGAATCATTTTGATAATTTAAAACATATTAACTGTATGTTCTTCAGTTGAAAAAACTCTTATAATCTGAAGTTTTAAGGGATGGTAAATATCCACCTTTTTTGAGTTTGTGATTTTGGTCATGGAAGATTATTTCCTCTTGTGGTTTGTAATATTTTGGAAGCTCATATCCAGTGAGCAGTTAAAAAACTTCTTGTCAGATCCACATATGTTCTTTAAAAAAAATCACTGGCTTGGGATTTCTTTTACCAAGAAGATAGTAATAATTTGTACTCCATACCTGCATATGGCATAGACTTGGGTTTATGCCTTCTTTCAGGAGTTTTTTTTTTTTTTTTCCCCCAGAAACCTAGTCAAATGCTTTTTCTTCCCTTAGCTACTGGATGGAGTTTTTTTAGTCCCCTCTTTATGGAGGGGGCAGCCTTTTCAGGGTCTATCTCTGGTATGTTCAGGGGTCTTCATCGGTGTGAAGCCCCCCTTAACTCTTAGGTCTATATCCTTGTTTGAGACCCCCCTGACCCTTCACCCCACCCCCATCCCCAGCCCTGAGGAATCAGCTTTCAAGCTTCCTTCTCTAGCTTTAATTTTTCTGTTTTCCAGAGAATATGTAAAAAGGTCTTTCTTGCCATGAGATCCCTTAAAATATCCATCTGTATTTTTTCTATATTTTTATTACTTCAGTTTCTTTACATAAAAAGTTTCACTCACATGAAATTTATTTTGGTATGTGTTGTAAGGTAGATAGCTAATTTTACTTCTCTCCCAAATGGTTAACCAGTTGTCTAAACATAACTTATTGAATAATTCGTTCTTACTCTGCTTTTACCTTTATCATAAATTCTTATGTGAGCTTCAAGGCTTTCTGTTTCACTTTAATGATCTGTCTGTCATTACCTGTGCTATTATCATATTCTTTCATGTAGTGTATCTTTCTAATACATTTTAATACTGGGTAACTCAAGACAATTTGTAGTCCTGTTTTTTCTTGACTAGTGACAGGTGTTTATTCTTTTTTTTTTTTTCTTTTTTTTTTGCGGTACGCGGGCCTCTCACTGTTGTGGTCTCTCCCGTTGCGGAGCACAGGCTCTGGACGCGCAGGCTCAGCGGCCATGGCTTACGGGCCCAGCCGCTCCGCGGCATGTGGGATCCTCCCGGACCGGGGCACGAACCCGTGTCCCCCGCATCGGCAGGCGGACTCCCAACCACTGCACCACCAGGGAAGCCCAGGTGTTTATTCTTTTCAGTGAACTGGAGAACTATTGTATTCAGTCACAAAATATATATTTGAGATTTGATTGGAATGAATCACATTTAAAAATTAATTAAAGATAATGGCATCTTTATGATATTGAGCCATCTCATGAAGGAACAGTTCATCTTTCTTCATTCCAGAATTTTTTCTCTTATGTAATTCAATACAGATTTCAATAGTTCCTCATATAATATTTCCTGTAAAATGTATTATGAGTATTTTTTGTTTTTCTTTCAAATGGCTTTAAAAATTTGAATTGTGGTAAAATATACATAACATAAAATTGACCATCTTAACCACTTTTTAAGTGTACAGTTCAGTAGCATTAAGTGTATTCACATTGCTGTACAATCAATATCCAGAACTCTTTTCATCTTGCAAAATGGAAACTCTTTACCCGTTCAGCAACAACTCTCTGCTCCTCCATCCCCTGACAACCACCCTTCCACTTTCTATGTCTGTGAGTTTTCCTACTCCAGGTACCTCATATAAGTGGAATCATATGGTATTTGTATTTTTGTGACTGATTTATTTCACTTAGCATAATGTCTTCAAGTTTCATCCATGTGGTAGCACATGTCATAATTTCCTTCTTTTTAAAGGCTGAATAATATTCCATTGTACATCCATACCACATTTTGTTCATCTCTTAATGGACACTTACATTGCTTCCACCTTTTGCCTATTGTGAATAATGCTGCTATGAACATGGGTGTGCAAATATCTCTTTAAACCTCGCTTTCAATTCTTTTCTATTTATCTTTATTTCTATTGGAGTATAGTTGATTTACAATATTGTGTTACTTTCAGGTGTACAGCATAGTAATCCAGTATTTTTGCAGATTATATTCCATTATAGGTTATTACAAGATAATGGGTATAATTCCCTGTGCTATACAGTATATCCTTGTTTACCTATTTTATATTAAGTAGTTTATATCTGTTAATCTCATCTGAGTAATACTCCATTATATATATATATGTATATGTATACATATATTTATATTAAAATCTTCTTAATCCAGTCATATGTTGATGAGCACTTGGTTCCTTCCATAGCTTGGCTATGGTAAATAGTGCTACTATGAACATTGGGGTGTATGTGTCTTTTTGAATTAGTGTTTCCATTTTTTCTAGATGTATACCCAGGAGTGGACTTGCTGGATCATATGGTAGCTCTATTTTTATGTTTTTAGGGACTCTCCATACTGTTTTCCGTAGTGACTGCACCAATTTACATTCCCACCAGCAGTGCACAAGCGTTCCTTTTTCTTTACATCCTCTCTAGCATTTGTTATTTGTAGACTTTTTGATGATAGCCATTCTGACAGGTGTGAGGTGATACCTCACTGTGGTTTTAATTTGCATTTCACTAATAATTAGCGATATTGAGCATTTTTTCATGTGCGTGTTAGCAATCTGTGTGTCTTCTTTGGAAAAATGTCTATTTTAGTGCCCTTTTTTGATTGCTTTTTTTTGATATTGAGTTGTATGAGCTTTTTGTATATTTGAGATATTAATCCCTTGTTGGTTGCATCATTTGCAAACATTTTCTCCCATCCCATAGGTTGTCTTTTCATTTTGTTGATGATTTCCTTTGCTGTGCAGAAGTTTTTAAGTTTAATTAGGTCCCATTTGTTTATATTTGCTTTTATTTCTTTTGCCATGGGAGACTGATTGAAGAAAATATTGCTTTGATTTATGTGAAAGAGTGTTTCACTTATGTTTTAGGAGATTTATGGTTTCAGGTTTTACATTTAGGTCTTTAAACGATTTTGAGTTTATTTTTGTATATGGTATGAGGGAATGTTCCAATCTCATTGTTTTATATGTGGCTGTCCAGTTTTCCCAGCACTACTTGTTGAAGAGATTGTCTTTTCTCCATTGTACATTCTTGCCTCCTTTGTTGTAGATTAATTGACCATAGGTGCGTGGGATTATTTCCGGGCTCTCTATTCTGTTCCATTGATCTATGTGTCTATTTTTATGCCAAGACCATGCTGTTTTGATTACTGTAGCTTTGTACTATAGTCTAAAGTCTGGCAGGGTTATACCTCCAGCTTTCTTCCTTTTTCTCAACATTGCTTTGGCAATTCTGGGTCTTTTGTGGTTTCATATAAATTTTAGGATTATTTGTTCTAGTTTTGTGAAAAATGGCCATTTTAATAACATAAATTCTTCCAACCCAAGGGCACAGATGTTTTTCCATTTCCTTGAATCATCTTCAGTTTCCTTCATTAATGTTTTATAACTTTCAGAGTATAGGTCTTTCACCTCCTTGGTTAAGTTTATCCCTAGGTATTTTATTTTTTTAATGTTATTTTATGTGGGATTGATTTTACTTTCTTTTTCTGATATTTCATTATTAGTGTATCAAAATGCAACAGATTTCTGTATATTAATCTTGTATCCTACAACCTTGCTGAATTCATTTATTAGTTCTAATAGTTTTTGGGTGAAGACTTAGGGTTCTCTATATAGAGTATCACGTCATCTACAAATAGTGACAGTTTTACCTCTTCCCTTTCAATTTGGATGCCTTTTATTTCTTTTTCTTATCTGATTGCTGTGGCTAGGACTTCCAATACTGTGTTAAGTAGAAATGGTGAGAGTGAGCATCCAGGCCTTGTTCCTAAATTTAGTGGGAAGTCTTTCAGTTTTTCACTGTTGAGTGTTATGTTGGTGGTAGGTTTGCTGTAAATGGCCTTTATTATGTTGAGATACGTTCCCTCTATACCTACTTTGATAAGACTTTTTTATCATGAATGAATATTGAATTTTGTCAAATTCTTTATCTGTATCTATTGAGATGGTCACGCGGTTTATGTTTTTCCTTTTGTTAGTGTGGTGTATTCAGTTCTTTTGGTTATATGCCCAGAAGTGGAATTACTGTGTCATACAGTGATCCTATTACTATGAATATTTTATATTCTTGTTATTAGTAAGATTTTCTTTACATCATATTCTTTGATTGGTTCTTGAGGGCATGAAGCGAAATCTATTGAGTTTTGTGTATTTCTGATATTTATATCAGTGATTCTCAAGCGTACATGCACATTAGAATCATCTGGGGAGCTTTTATTTTTTTATTATTTTTTAAAAGATTTTTTGATGTGGACCATTTTTTAAGTCTTTATTGAATTTGTTACAATATTGCTGCTGTTTTATGTTTTGGTCCTTTGGCCCCGAGGCATGTGGGATCCTAGCTCCACCCCCAGGGATTGAACCCGCACCCCCTGCACTGGAAGGTGAAGTCCCAACCAGTGGATTGCCAGGGAAGTCCCTGGGGAACTTTTAAAACATACACAGAGCCAGGCCTCCCTCAAGAACAACTAAATCAGAATTTCTGGAATGAGCCTCTAGTATTGGTAGTTTTTAAAAGCTTTCTAGGTGATTCTAAAGTGAAACAAAGTTGAGAAACACTGGTCTAAACTAACTTATTAAAGTCTTATTAGATCTAATCATTGTTTAGTTGATTCACATGGATATTTTAGTAGACAATAATGTCACCTGCAAAGAATGATAATTTTGTAGTCTTTCCTATGTTTATACCTCTCATTAAAGTGTTTTTTGACTTACTGAATTGACCAAAACTTCCTCAACAATGCGTAATGAATCCTTGTTTTTATTCCTTATTATAAAAGAATAATATACCTTTCTTCACTTTAAGTATGATATTAGATGCTGTTTCAAAGAGGTATTTTTCTTATGAGCATTTCTGGAGTAAGATATAAAAGTAGAGAGGATTTGAAGAGTTTGCATATTATCCATACCTGCATTTTTTGATATTTTAGTATATATTTTCCTGAAGCAAGCACAATTTTTTTAAAAAGAAGTCAAATTATGAATGTGTCTTCTATTCATTTTACTAATAAATTTAGCAAAAATGGATGTTGACTTGTCAGTGTATGTTGAATTTTCCTTCATTTCCTCTCCCTCCCTCCCTCCCTCCCTCCCTCCCTCCCTTCCTTCCTTCTTTCCTTCCTTTTATGATGTTTATCACACGGTTCATCTTATTGACCCAATTGATTTTTTGGAGCATATTAATGGATGTGCTAATACTGAAGCCACGGGTTAGGGCTCCTTTATAAAGATGCTGTTTTCTTCCCCTTCGCTTGGATCTGTGACCCTCTGAACTGATGGTGTGCACAGCTGCTTTGCTCCTCAAAGTCTCGGCCACCTTGTTTCTTTTTACCTCTGCTCCTACCTACAGGGCCTTGTTTGCTGGGACTTGCCCTTCTAAGATGTAATGTGTGACCACCTTTCTCCATATGTTGTTTCCAGATGTTTTTCTGGGAGTGGCTATATCAGAATGATTGTAAAACAAATATTGGGTGAGAGCATGTGACAGGAGAATGGTATTCTGCCAAGACTAAAAAGCAGCACCCTCCTGATAGAGGGCTAGCCCGCAGTTTTCTGGGTCTCTGAGTTAGGAGGCAATGGTGAGGGAGGAATGACTTATGTTCCTTGCACTTCCCTCCTTCCTTCCTCCGTCCCTCCCTCCCTCCCTCTCTTCCTTCCTTCCTTTCTTCCTTCCTCTCTTTTTCTTTCCCTCTTTCTTTCTTTCGTCCAACTAATCGCCTTTTTATGAGGCAAAGACTGATATTCATGAGGCAATCATTGGGCAGATTATACTCAGTAAAACTCCATTTGTCCATAGGTCTGAGGATGCCTTCGAATTTTGACATTATTTTGTCTGGCCGATTTTCTTTTCTTTCTGTCTTGTTGTGAATTTTCATCCCTTTCCCCCTCCAGCAGAGACCGGGAAACCAAGATCCAGATTCAGATACTACTTTAAACCAGACATCTAATATCATTTTATCTTCAGTGTGCATTTTAATCAGGAGAGTGATGCGCAGATTTGGATTAAAGGGGAGCCAGGAGAGGAAGCACAGAGACTCGCAGGGAAGTTATGCTGGCGTATTAAACTCTTTGAGGACAGTTTAATGCAGCATAAAGTAAGGTACCAACGTGAATGTAATTTGGATATAACCAACCTCCTGTAGTAAAGAGATCGCTGGATATGCTACCAGGAGATCTGAGCTTTAATCATAGTTCTAACTAACCCTAACTACCTGTGCAAACTGGAAGGATTCTCTGAACTTCTTTAAGTCTCAGTTTCCTCATGTAAGAAGATCCAAGTAAGATTCTGGACACTGTCCCAGCATTCTAGGTTTTGCTATTCCACGCGTAGAAATGAATGGGGGTGGACTCTGAGTACCAAGATGGCCTGGAGATTGGCTGGAAGCAGGTGGGATTTGTGACGGGGAGAGCAGCTCAGCCCCCGAGGGATTCCTGTAGGGGATTGGTGTGTGCCATTTCTGGTTCACGTGCCAAGGTTGACAGAATAGTTTGTTTCCAGAGGAAGGAGTAAAGGAGGAGACATTATTAGAACGGATTTTAAATTTGGATCTGGTATATTATTATGTATCTTTGCAGTAATTCATTGGAATTTTCTACGTAAAACATGATCTTCTCAGTGGGGTGGTGCCAGCCCTTTACGTACATGAAGTCATACAGTTTTCATAGTACCTCAACTGGGTAGACACCACGGTGACTTGGTGAGGTTATGTAATGCGGACAAACCCGCCCAGACTGTGAACGGACAGACTTCGGATTCTGTCGACATCTGCACGAGTCCAGAGCTCGTGGTTTCCCCACTAAGCTGAGCCGCCCTCACCCTCGGGTCCCGTAGGTTGTAGTGGTGGTGTTGATAGCAGAACCAAAGAAACGCGATCCGTTCTGTGGGCTGGTGAGACGCTCCGCACTCCTTGAGGTCAGCGGCTGTGTTTCATCAACTCTCCGAACCCAATGACTAGCACAATTACCAGAGCCTACAGTAGACACGTAATAAATATACTTAAGTGGAATTGAACTACCCGCAATACCGAACGGAGATCTGAGGGTGCTCGCTCTGTCTTTCTGGACGCTCTGTCTGAATTTGTCCGGGAGTCTTGGCCTGAATTCCTCTGTCCGGGTGCTTGTCAGGAAGGGAAGGGCATTGGACCTGAAGGGTTCGCTTACAAGTTAATTTGGAGATCAGCAAGACCGAGTCTCCGCACTGAGGGGAAGGAGAGTGATGCCTTCAGGCTGGCATTTGGAAACCAAACCATTAAGTTCATTAACAGCAATGGAACGTGGGAGGGGAGCAGCAGGAAAGAGCACAAGTGTAAAGTGAGGGACAGCTCCCTCCTTGCCCTCCTCCCTCCCTCCTTGCCCTCCTCCCTCCCTCCTCTCCCTCTCCCTCTCCTCCTCTCAGAGTGAAAGTTGCTGACCCTCTGGGCTTTGTTTACCCCTGTGAACTGTGAAACTACTGCGTTCCTGAGTAATAGCAACTAATCATGGGAAAAAGACCTTTAAAAAAGGCCTAATTTAAAGCAGCTTGGTACAAAAGGGCAGACCTTGCATTTTGAAAATGTAACTGGATCAATGCAGACTCTTAAGATCTCTGAGGACCAGGAGCAAATCATATTTTGTGTGTGTGTGTGTGTGTGTGTGTGTGTGTGTGTATTTCTAGTGCAGTGCGATGCTTGGCACAGAACAGGTGCCCAAATTATGTGTGTTGAATCGCATTGGAGACACAAGTCTTGAGCTACAGTGTGAACTGACCTCTGTGTTGAAGCTCCCATTCTGATCACTGTGGTCAGCTGGGGTTGGCTTGGCAGAATGGAGGGGCTGGACAAAAAGCACCCCACGTCTCTCAACCAAAACAGATTCGTGGAAGATTCACCAGCAACGCAAATGCAGAGCCAGGGACAGGACGGGAGAGTGGGAGGGAGGGGGCCAAGAGGAAGGGAAGCCAGTCCTGCATGGCTGGTGTGCACGGTGACATGCTTCTAATGGGTGAAATAAAATTGCAGTCACCCCTGTAAAAGATTTCTGCTGCAATTTATGAATCAGGGTCTGGGGAGATCGATGACACTGAATGATTATGTAGCATTAGGCTAAGCCCCTGGTCCTTAGGCAGAGCTGCTCTCTGGATGGGGTACAGATGCTCACATCTGCTTTTGTTAGAGACCCAAACTCCTGCGTCCTGGTGTGAAGTTAATGAAGGTCCCCTGCATTATTCTCCGCATTCCTTCAGCAAAGTAAATCCTATCTGGCCAACCTGGAAATCCAATGAGTTAATTAAGGGAGAATTGTCTATGATTTCCTTTTGCGTTATAACTGCCCCCTCAACCCTTACCCACCCCCCCACCACGTGGACCTGGTCCCCCTCCTCCCTGCAGACCTAAGCAGTGAAACTGCCTCTTGCCCCATGTGCCAGAATGATTAATGGGGGGACTACAATGAGGTCAATTAGCCAGGGTCGGCTTGAAGCTGAAAGGTGGAGTGTGTTTCTTTATTGAACACTGCATTCACACTCTAAACAGTGACCCGCGCTGCAGTGATTTATTATGAGGGCAGTCCTCTGATCACTTACCTTCAGTACTTATACCTTGGCTTTGAAAACCGGGCTTTCACTGTCAATTAACGCCAGACAAGGAGATCCATTCAAAATCTGAAGTGCATACCTAATAACGGTGGGGGAGGGGCGGTGCCGGGGAGGGCATGGAGGGAGGCGGCCGGGATGTTGGCTCTGCCGCTTGCAGGACACCCAGCCTGGGCACGTCTGGTTGGGCTTTCCTAGGGGGACAGAAATGCTTGGGTTTGAAAGCAGGTTACCCTGCCTAGCAGCGGAGTCCCAGAGGGTAGCTTACGCCCCAGAGGGCACACTCTTCCACTCGATTTTGTAGACATCACAGCGCTGCCGGCAGAAAAACTTGGCAGTTCCTGGGTATTCTTAAAGCAATGTTTGTCTCTTGTATGAGCCTTTGAAATGGGATTCCAACCGGAGACATTTGCATTTGGGGGTTTTTCAGACAAAGACTGTTAGCCTCTCTGGGTAACATGATGGGTTGATATCTGTATTAAGAATGCTAGGGCAAGAAAGAAAAACCCAATTTTCCAGGTGTGGTCCACGCTTTTTAGTGGACAAACTGTGTTTCTTCCCACTACCACACTCAGCATCCTCAGAACATGCCAGCAGTGTGGTCACCCTCGGGGCTGTCCCAGAACGTTAAGTGCATTGGGAAGAGTAGGGTCCTCATCCTTAGGTGTGAAGCATCCCTGGAAGGCTATCCCCCCGCCCGTGTCAGCACAGATCACACCTTGTCTCCTCCAAGGTGACAGAGTGTGACACCTCCTTAGTGAGACCTTCCCTGATTCAATGTGCAATACCCCTCTCCCCGTTCCCACTGTGTTTTCCTCCTTAGCTTTTGTCATCATCTGACATACTCTGTTTTTCACTAATGTATTTGTTCATTGTCTGTGTCCACCCCAGGAATGTAAGCTCCATAAGGGCAGAGAGTTTGGGGCCTGTTTTGTTCATTATCGTGTCCCAGTGCCAAGAATAAAAGAACGAATTCAGGAAACCTCCCTTAACTCTGCAATATTTCCCCAAAGACCGTGTGTTTTATTGGTTCCCCAGACTGGTTGAATTTACGTTTTAAAACTACATTTTATTCTATATTTAATTTGTATTTTTCAGACCCATCTAGAATTGACAGAGCTAATGATAATAATAGTGTTATATTTGATTACAGCTCCTTATACCTGTCAAAGCACTTCGGCATGCCTGTTTTTCTCTCCAAGCCTCAGTTTCCTTCTGTAGGATGGGGATAATAACTCCTTCCCGGTAGCGCCTTTGTGTGGATTAACTGAGCTGATGTATGTTTTGCATCAGCTAGTAGTAGGTGCCTAATAACACTAGCTCTTGTTACTTTGCATCTGAAAATCAGAGCAATCCTCCCCATAACATACACAGAGTTGGATAATAAATTATCCACACCTTGGATGTGAAATACCTACAGTCAGAGGCATTAAATGACTTGCCCAGAGTCACCCCATGAATCCATGTGGGAAGTGAGTCAAAACTCTTGCCTTTAAGCCTTTATGTTTCTTGGTCATAAATGGAAACTCCTACTCTTGGCTTTTATTTCTTTAGAAATAAAGTAAGTTACCTGAAAAAGTACATTATATTCAGCCTCAGAGAACTAAAGAAAGGCTGCTGATGGCGTTGAGGAAAGAGGCGGTTTTAAGAATATGTAGGAACTCAAATGTTTTCCCATCTAGATTGAAGTGATACATTCACAGCCCCAGCACAGGGCCCTGGGCAGCTCCCACGTCACTGACCTTGACTTCACTCCTTTCTGTCCTTCCCGTGAAGGCATACTGGAATGAGAATGACGGGAAAATTTTGAGTTCCCGAATTTACAGGAAAACTTATTTGCAAACCTGTGTGTACATGAACAGAAACGAATTGTCCTTCCCATCCACCAAGGGGGACCCTTCTCTGGGCTTGAAAGTCATCCTCACCTTGAATTTCCTCTCCAAATTCGATTTGTGGAAGGGGCAACACAGCAGTGAACAAGTTCCTCTCCTGGCAATTAACAGTGGTATCTCTCCACTGATTTAGAACTAGACAGCTTCTATACTGAGGAAATAAAAAGGATTAGACCGACCTTTCCCCAAATCTGTCCTGGTTTCTCTGCCCCCTTCCCCCAGGAGAAACTAACAACAGACGTGTGAGTTTGGAAAGACCATTTTGGTTGGTTGTTTTCTTTCCCAGTTACAGATTTGTTCCTGTGGAACGTTTCTGGAAGTTTCTGGGAGCTTCATCTGCACTGCATCCCCACTCCCATACGAGTGGGGTCCCAGGGGTCCTGAGAGTGAGGAGAGAGGTTTGGCCTTTGCCTACTGGGTATCATCTGAGAAGAAATGGAATGTGCATCCTAAATAGATTAGGATAGAACAGAGAGGTCTAGGGCATCAAGTCCCAGCAAGGAGGCTGGGATTCACGGGAACCCATAAAAGGGTCCACGAGAAGGAATGGGACCATGAAGGCCATTGGTTGGCTCACAGGACTGATGCTGAAAGCTTGGCCTCTGTGCACCAGTGCTGAATCAAATCTTGGAGACAGAGTTTTGGGTGAAGTAGAAAAGAATAGCTATATTGCTTTGCCAGGCAAAGAGGGGGACACAGTGGGCTCCAGCCCCGAAAAAGTATGTGTCCCAACCCGGGGAGGATTTGATGAGAAGTTTTATAGCAACAGTTCAAGGGTGGGGTTGCTGATAAGGTTAGGGTGTGTGTAGGGGGCCTGCGCTCCTCTAACCTGGTCTCAGGTAATCTTCTTGATGAGCTTCTCTGGTTCCTTTAATATAGCCTCAGGTGGTCTTTCTCTGGTATGAAGCATGCTGACATCTTAGAGAGCTTTAAGATATTGTTCTGTGTATCCCTTGAGGTGGAACCAGGACCCTCCCCCAAGGCTGCACTATTGTTCCCTGGCTGCCCCTCCCTTGTCTTTACATCCCTTCCCTTCCCGGATTAGCCACTGTTGAAATCTGCCCTTTGGAACTCAGGGAACGTCATGGAGGCTGGAGTCAAGAAACAGGAATAGAAAGGCTTCTGTGCCCAGAAGCCCCACTGGGTCCTGCTCAATTTCAGGACTAACGGGGTTAGAAGTAGAGCTGGACGGGGCATTTCTCCTCTTTGATTCCTCCACCCCCACTACTCTCTTCTTCCATCCTGCAGTTGCAACAATTTAGGTCTAGGGGCAACTTCCGTTGGCAAAATGTCCCTGTGCTTAGAAAGCCAAGTGACAACATAGATGGAGTATAGGGCAGCTCTTCTCCATTTATGTGCGTAAAATGTTCAGTGAAAAAGGTTCTGTTGGGAGGGCTTCCCTGGTGGCGCAGTGGTTGAGAGTCTGTCTGCCAATGCAGAGGACGCGGGTTCGTGCCCCGGTCCGGGAAGATCCCACATGCCGCCGAGCGGCTGGGCCTGTGAGCCATGGCTGCTGAGCCTGCGCGTCCGGAGCCTGTGCTCCGCAGCGGGAGAGGCCATGACGACGGTGAGAGGCCCGCGTACCGCAAAAAAAAAAAAAAAAAAAAAGGTTCTGTTAATTTGGAGAAATGTTGGGTTCCACAAAGTTAGGTACATTTCTTTCTTTTTTTTTAAATTAATTAATTTATTTATTTTTGCTGTGTTGGGTCTTCGTTTCTGTGCGAGGGCTTTCCCTAGTTGTGGCAAGTGGGGGCCACTCTTCATCGCGGTGCGTGGGCCTCTCACTATCGCGGCCTCTCTTGTTGAGGAGCACAGGCTCCAGACGCGCAGGCTCAGTAGTTGTGGCTCACGGGCCTAGTTGCTCCGCGGCATGTGGGATCCTCCCAGACCAGGGCTCGAACCCGTGTCCCCTGCATTAGCAGGCAGACTCTCAACCACTGCACCACCAGGGAAGCCCCTAGGTACATTTCTTCATGGGCAGACTTCTCAGGCTCTTGTAGGTGCTGCATTGAAGGCTATCATATCTCTTAGACCTTCCCTGAGTTCCAGAGAGTGGATTCAAGCAGTTACTAATTAGGGAAGTGAGGGAATACAGTAACAAAGGAAAAGCAGTCAAGAAACAACAGTTCAATGATAAAACAGAGCCCTACTTCCTCTTGAAGGGATATACATAACAACCTGATACATATCTTTGAGTTGTGCAGGAACTAAGGCCCCCATCCAGGTGGAGGACAGTAACTACATGCTGAGACCCAGACTGGTCAGAACCAGAAGGCTGATGATTGAGATTCCTGGAACACCTTGTTACTTTACCACCAACCAATCACAAGAAGTCATACACCATGCAGCCTTCCCCCCAAGTTTTGCCTTTAAACTGAAAACCATTGGGGAGTTCAGGTCTTCTAAGCATGAGCCACCTATTCTTCTCGCTTGGCTCTGGAAAAAACTTTCTCTGCTCCAAACTCCAGTGTTCTGGGTTGTTTGGCCTCACTGTGTGTTGGGCACACAAACTTGAGTTCAACAACATATACACAGCTGTGTCCTCGCCCGGGTACACAAGGTGACTATGCACGTGCACACATGGACGTCTGCATCCCAACTTCCTAAAGTCACGGAAACGTGAAACATTAACCCACGTGGTCGTAGATATAGAATAGCCTATAATGAGAGTTAAGAGCAATCCTACCGACAATTGGAACATATTCGCTACCCAGTTGTATAAAATGAAATGGAATGATCACAGACAAAAAGTGAACTAGTCTCAGAATCAAAGTCCATGTCAGCGAGAGGAGAAAAATCTACCACTTATCATGGGATTGGTCGTAGATTGCTTCTTTCCTAATTGAAACCTAAGTCTTAAAAGTTAAAAATGAGAAGTATGTGGAGGGAAGAGAAGTGGATTAAGAGTCAAGAGACCTGGGTTTTCATCCCAGCTCTGTGGCTAGTTAGCTGTGTGACCTTGTCAAGTGATTTAATGTCTCTGGATCACCATTTGTAAAAAGAAGGGAGGTGCAGCAGATAATCTCCAAGGTCCTTTTCCGTTCTGAAAGGCTGCAAGTTTAATAACTAAATGAGCTCTTTAAGAGAACTTGATGGCTTCTAGAAATCTACAGTTTTATCTTTACTGTTATCACAAGCACCTGTCAAGAGCCTGTTTGCATATGCCATCATGCACATTAGCATATGCACCTCCCAGGGGGGAGGCTTGCTGGCCTCTTCCAGGTTCCAGCCTCTCCTTGCTTTTGCTAACTCCTTCCTCTCTCAGGACTGGAGTCCTACCCGGAACCTCAGGCCTGAAGCTAGGGGGTCCACACTCTCCTGGAACTCCACCTCAGGTGGCTCCCAGATGCCCCGTGGCCATGTTTTTCCCTGGCTAAGGGCCTCTTGGTCACATATTCTCAGCTCCTACCTGATTAGATACCCCTCCATTGGCAGCACCTGCTCTGTGCTCTTCTTGGCCTTGGGCTTCCCATCTAACCAGCTTCCTGAGCACCTAGTTTCTATTTTGACAACAGTTGCAGTTGTTCTGGGCG
Source organism: Hyperoodon ampullatus (assembly GCF_949752795.1). Taxonomy (NCBI): domain Eukaryota; kingdom Metazoa; phylum Chordata; class Mammalia; order Artiodactyla; family Ziphiidae; genus Hyperoodon; species Hyperoodon ampullatus. Next base: position 115,989,010 of record NC_136919.1, read on the forward strand.
GCATATGTAAGTCAGGGTGGCAAGAAGCATCAGATAACAGGGAGGAAACCCCTTGTCTTGCTGTTGTCAGGAAATAGGACTTGTCCAGCCGTCATGGGATACTAGTAAGTGATTATGCTTTAGCAGGACTTGGCTTTACTGCCTCTGTACCCCACTGACACAGTGCTTCCATCACCCATTCTTTTCTACATCCACCCGTCCTCCAAGATCTGCCTTGAATCTCATCTCAGACTTCCAGGACTACAGGACGAAGTAATCCCCCCTCCTCTGATGGTGTATCCCACCTATGGTCCAGCCTCCCCACTTTCAGCAGAGCTGACTTAACTCCTGCTTCGTCAGATCTCAGCTGAAAGGTCATTTTTCCTCCGGAAAGCCCTCCCTGACCACCCAGACCGATCAGATCCCCCTGCCGTATATGCGCAGGGCTGCCTGGACTCTTCTTTCATCTCCCTTAGCAGGCTGATCATTACATATTTACCTGAGTGAAGATTGGATTCACGATGCTCTCTCCCATGGGGACAGGCTCTGGCCTTTCCTCCTCACCACTCTTCCCCCAGGTCCAGCGGAGTACACCTGGATATGCACTGTGACCTTGCTCACTCAAAACTTCTCTATAAATTCCAGCTACTTAAGGTCTTTTCTCTTCAGCTAGTCTGCAGCCAAGCAGATGATTAGTCAGAGACAACCTGGAAAGCTAACCACGTTACCATAAAGCTTGAGACTGCGAGCCACGTGTTAGAGCAGTTCTCCCGGGTTCCCTCACCCTGCTGCTCTCTGCCCGGGCGCCCCTTCCCAATGAAGTCTCTTGCTTTGTCAGCACATGTGTCTCCTCAGACAATTCGTTTCCGAGTGTTAGACGAGAGCCCACTCTCGGGCCCTGGAAGGGTTCCCCTTTCCTGCAACAGGTAGAAGAAGGTTTGGTCTTGGGCCCAATTCCACACAGTCTGTATTCCAAGGAGGGTCGCTCAACTTCCCCGAGCTTTAAGTCCTTTACCAACTATTTAATATTTTATTTCTTTAAAATTTATTTTTGTTACTTTTAATTGTAGTAAAATAACATAAAATGTACTGTCTCTCCATTTTTAAGCATTCAGTTCAGTGGCATTAAAGTACGTTCACATTGTTGTGTAACCATCACCCCCATCTATCTGCAGAGGTCTTTCATCTTCCCAAATGAAAACTCTGTACCCACTAAACACTAACTCTCCATTCCCTCCTCCTCCAAGCCCTGGGCAATCATCCTTCTACTTTCTGTCTGTATGAATTTGACTATTCTAGGTACCTTATATAAGTGGAATTACACAGTATTTGTCTTTTTCGTGACTGGCTTATTTCACTTAGCGTGATATCCTCAAGGCTCATCCATGTTGTAGCATGTATCAGAATTTCCTTCCTTTTTTAAGGCTGAGTAATATTCCATTGTATATATATACCATATTTTATTCGTTCATCTATCATGGACACTTGGGTTGCCTCCACTTCTTGGTTATTGTGAGTAATGCTGCTATGAACACGGGTGTCCATATATGTCTTCCAGATTCTCCCTCCAGTTCTTTTGGGTATATACACCCAGAAGTGGAATTGTTGGATCATATGGTGGTTCTATTTTTAATTTTTTGAGGAACAGCATAATATTTTCCACAGCAGCTGTGCCGTCTTACATTCCTACTAATAAACAGTGCACAAGGGTTCCTGTTTTCCACACCCTCACCAATGCTTTTTAGTTCCTGGTGTTTTTGTGACAGTAGCCATCCTAGCGAGTGTGAGGTGGTGGTCCTTTTCCTTTAACATAATGCAATGGCTATAGTAGTGCCTGGTAAACAGGAGAACAGTAGACACAGGTAGAGAGGGTGATCATTTCTGAGGACTCATAGGATATTGAGTCCTTTCCAGGATCCTGGACCCAGGCTTCCATTCCTTTCTGGATTTTGACCAAATAACGAAATCTCTTTTTGTCTCTGTTTTCTCTGAAAAAGATGGTGGTGGGGCGGGGGGTAGAGGCGAATAAAAATAGCTGCCTTCTCTCCGCAGGGTTGAGGAAACATCAACTGGGATAATATACGTGAAAACACTATGAAATGAAAACATCTATTTAAATCCAAGAGGTGGTTATTTACTGTCTTAAAATCTTATTTGCCCTGCTCTAGCTGCCTGCCTTTAGCACACTCCACAGGAACCATGGGGACTAGAAGAACCACAGAATGTGATGATTAAATTCAGAAACTCAATCTGACCCGATCTGTTTTGGTTGGCAATCTCCTGGTGCCGTTGTCTCCTTTTGGGCTGAAGAAGCTTTATCGATGGGCTGTGAGGACGAAGTCTGTTAGAGGCTGGCGGCAGGCCGTGCCTTCAGAGAGGGAAGCCTAGCTGTTGTTAAATCTGCTGACTGATTCCTTGTCAGTTTCAGATGATTTAATGGCCACGCACTTCAACTGCCCCCAACCAAACATCGATCTGGGACTGTGTAGGAGAGAAACAGTGAACTGTATATGGCCAGATGGAAGGGAGCCGGGCAGGCAGCACAGAAATGTCTACCAAAGGCCACGGACTCATTCTTAAGCATCAGTGCAACCTGTTTATTGATGTATCTTATGGGAAGCCCTAAGCGTAGGAGTTAAACACGTGGACTCTGTAGTCAAGCAGACTTGAGTTCAAATCCTGGCTCTACTCAGGAGCCAGGGGAAGTTCCTTTTCCTCTCTGTGACTCACTTTCCTCATCTGTGCAGGGGTAATAAAGTACCTGCCTCCAGTGATTATTGTGAGGATCAAATGAAACATACATAAGTGTTCAATAAATGTAGGTTGTTATTATTCTTATTAGTAGATACATAGCATCTCCTGAATCCATTCAGCTCTTTTGGTTGTTTGATATTATTGGCACTTCTAATCTCCATGTTCTCTGAAGCAGCATGGTGAAATGGCAATAGGTCATGAAGGTAGGTGGGGGACTGCATTCTGGTGGATCTGTCACTAAACAGCTCTGGGACCTTAGGCAAAGTCGCTTCTCTGGCCTTGCTTTGCTGGTCTGTAAGGTGAGGGTTGTGTGTGTGTTCGTGACATGTAGATGGTACAAAGAAGTGGCCGCTGTGGGAGAGCCAGTCGGGGAGGGTTGGTGGGAGGACTGGCAGAGGCAGGGGACTTCGCGTGTGTAAAACCTTAGTGATGGGCAGTATGGCGGTGGGACAGGGTTGAGAGCTGTGGGCAGCCTCCTTGGGCGTGCAGGAGGAAACGGAAGACGCAGGGCAATAGCGCTTGGTAAAGGTCGTTGAAAAAATGAACACCTGAATGACTGAGTCGATTATAAAATAGATGTTGTGAGCCAGGGTCTGGACCAGGTGGGTTCTGCGGATGGTTCCGGGCACAAGGTGGACAGAAGGGTTACCCCTCTTCAATCCTTGGGCCTCCCGGCACCTCCAGCTCCAGGAAGAAGAGGAGAGAGGGAGAGAAGACTGGGCAGCAGCTCTGCAGTGATGGGGGCGCGGGGTGGGGGCAGTCCCAGGTCACCCAAATCGAGTGGGTTGGGGGCACCACCCCACCCGCTAGGGGGATGCCAGGCCCAGGTTGGAGGGGCGTCCGTGGCTCTCGCTGATTGGCTGGTCGTGGGCCAGGGGCGGGACCGCGACTCCGGGTCCAGTCGCCAGGGCGCTAGTTCCAGCTCAGGCTAATTTCCTTAGCGGAGAGCTGATTTTGATGGGCCCCAAACCTCACACTGAGGCGGACTCCAGCTCTTGAATTTCTGGCTGGGAGTCAGCGCTTAGACAACCGCTTCCCATAAACTCGTTTTCTGCACCGGACGTTGCTGGGTATGCTGTCACCACCCCACTCCCCCGCCCCCATGTGCCTCCCCCTTCTCCCTTTCCTTCTTTACACCCTGGCCCCTCCTCCCCTCCCCCTCCCCCCTTGGCCATCCTTTCCCCTCTCATTTCGCCCCGTTCCCTCCCTGCCAGCTCCACCCTGGTTTTGAAAGAGGCGTCCTCTTAAGGCTGAAATCCTGGCATGAAGAGGCAGCGTGTGACCTTCCCTGATTACCACGCTGTCAGTGCTGCTGGGGGCGGCGGGGAGGCTCTCTCACACTCTCTCCTCCTTCTGCCTCTTAAAATAAAATAAAAAAAAAAGAATCACCCGCCTCCCCTTCCAAATTAAAAAAAAAAAAAAAAAAGAGACGGAGAGAGAGAGAGAGACGGAGTGAGAGAGAATTTGACATTATTGTATAATTTAAAATTGCACAGCCTAGAGCCCACAAAACCGAGCATGTAATTACACACTTACTAGAGGTAACAGCAGTGCTGATAATTATTCTTTACACAGGAGAGACCCTGCTGCTATCCCACAGTCAGAAAGTGGGAACTACAATATCTTTAATACCATCCTCAGAGACCCTCATAAGCAGAAGAGAAGTATGAGAAAGCTCACAGGGTCCAGAGCAATATCTTCATCGCGCCAGAATGTCAGGGGCTTTAGCACAACAGAAATCAATAGTTTCTAGTACATTTTTGGTACAATTTTTTTTTTTTTTTAATGACCCAACCTGAGAAAGTACAGGGAAGGCAGAGGTACCAAACAGGAGGAAACAAAACCTTCGTAAAGGAAGGCCTGTCTGTTTAGATAGGTCACGCCACGTCAGTTTCTGAGACACATATTCTTTATCAGACCAACAGAACAGTGCAGCCGGAGCAGGGCCCTCCTCCTGGAATGCATTTGGTCATCTTTTCATTTAAATCATAAACTATTCGCCTCTCCCAGTGTCCCCCGATTAAGGCAGCATCTTTGTTTATTATGGCTGTAAACTTACAGAGTCTTACATCTCAAAAGAGAGGAGATAAATATTTGGATACTTGTTTCTGGGCACTCGACCCTTTTCTTCCCCTTTCTCCCTCTATGCAGGAAAGGAGTTGGTTGCATTTTAAAAACAAGGAAAGACCAAGCATTCGTGGAAACATTAAGAGGATTTAAAGCAATTGTCCGTGAACTCAGCATAGTGGGGTGAAAGGTTTTCGGGTGGAGAAATCAAAGTGCAACTCTAACACTGTACGTGCTTTCAAAAGGAGACTACTTTGATTTTAGCATCTCTGTACTAACCACAGGAGCTGGGACACGTGGCTACCTATTTCTACTCTACAACCACCACCAAGTCTCTAAGTATGTCGTTTGCTCTTTAAAACATGCCGCTTTGATTGCTTGCACGTCGTGCTGACATTCTGACTTGACAATGTGCATGATTTCAGTTGGGCTAATAAACCATTTTAATTGAGTCCATTGCGCAGTAGGAATGACAGCCAATTTTTGCTGGAGGCTTAGGGGAAGAGCCCTCTTGATTACTCACTGCGTGCCAGACATTGGGTTAGATGCACTTACGTACATTAATCATTTAAGACACACTCACTCTGTGAGCTATGTAGTAGCCCCCCATTTTAAAGGTGAAAAGACTGAGACTCAAGCAAGTGAACTTGGCCAAGGTCACACAACTAATAAAGACTGAAGAACTAAGACTCAAATCTATTCAGGGGCGTGGTATACCATTTCATTTTGTCGTTCAGGTGATGATGGCCAGTGAGTCTGAAAGGGTGTGCAGCTCAGAGCAGGGAGCCCCTTGGAGATGACTTTATAAAATGTCTTTTAGTGAGGACAACACAACAATAAACAAACACAGTGGCAGAGGACCCTTTGGTAACTACCCAGGGGTACAGTTACAGATTCTGGGGGAGGCCAACTCCAGGATGGTCTGCACCTGGTGCCCAAAGAAACCAGCAGGTAAGTGTTGGGTGACCTGAAGATGGGGAGTTAGAGAACAGGTTAGACGTTTGCAGTGGCTGAGCAGAGAGAAAGATATTGGTGGAAGTCCAAGAATCTGCAGCGATGAACTGAGCTCCATCCACTCATGGAGTCTTGGATATGCAAGACCATTCGGCCCGTTTCAGGTGAAGAGTTGGCAAGCCAGCCAACTGTGTTTCCTGGCTTTTCTTTAAGATTGGAATGAGGGTAGGGTGTGGTTAAAGGGCCCCGAGGTAGGTTCCTGGCACTGCTGATTAAAGGGGCTGTACTGGCGGATGCAGGGAAGAGGTGTGTGAAGGCCTTGCCAGTGGCGACCACAGACCACTGGCTTTGTGCTTCCCACAGTGACTGGCTCTGGATCCTCTGAGATGCCTGCTGGTAGACAAAGGGCATGGGATACTGATCAGGCCTTGTGCCAGAACCTCAGGACTGCCTCTGAACACACCTGTGAGGAAATCAGAGTTTGTCTTCTGGTTGGAATCTCTGCTTTCAGCTACTTCAGGAACCCCAGCTCGATCCTGGCGAACCAAGAGCCTGGATGAAAACTACAGCTGTGATCCGTCTCACAGCTGTAGTTTTCCTGGGATAAAGGGACCGTGGATGCTACTAAAGGCTCCTAGTCTCAAACCAATGGCATGATGAGGGGGACGTGATAGTGTGATCGATGTTTCGGGACAGGGACAGGGGCCTTGTCCAGCGACCTCTCCACTCAAACGATTGGTGTGCTTTATGCAGCTGGCCCTTGGTAAATCCATCCCTATCTGTACTTTGAGGGCACAGTTTCCTGGGGAAGAAATGCAAGAGGGTTGCATGGTCGGTAAGTGAGAGAGCGTATGTTAGGGTCTGGTACCTGCTAAAGATCTGGGGCCCAGAAGCTCAGCAGAGCAGGAAGGTTGACCCTTCCAAGCAGAACAGTTCTGGATGCGGCTGCTCTAGAAGCCCGGGCCATTTGGGTCTTAACTCTCTTATATGTTCTGCCCAAATAGGCAGTGGCCTTGGGAGCCAGGACAGCGGCAGGAGTTAAAGAAAGAAACGGGGCAAGATGAGTTCCTCTTGGGGACCCGTGCTAGGAATGTCTTCAGTTCTCCGTGGGAGAGCGCCATTTGGAGGCAAGGCCTTTTAGGATCCCCAACTTAGGCTACTGGCTCATAGACCAAATCCTTTCTCTTACACCGTATTCATGGATATCTATGAGAATTATCAGAGCAAAAGCACAGGCTTAGGGGTCAGACAGCTCTGAGTTCCTGCTGGGTGATTTATCTGCTGTGTGACTTCCGGTAAGTTATCCTTTCCGAGCCTTAGTTTCTTTATTTGTAAAATGAGAACAAAACTCTCTCCTTTGGAGTTGCTATGGGGAATAAACAATAAGTGCCATTGCCCCCGGCACAGTCACTTGTACACGGTAGAGACTCAATAACGGTTAGTTCCTTTCCCCTCTTCTTCCTCCACCCAAATTCTGAAGCTGCAAAAATTCGGGGAAAAGAATAGTGAAATCACACATCCTATGAAATCACACATCCTATGAAACCCCACTTGGGGATGCGTCTCAACTTCCCAGAGCATCCAGGACGACTGCTCACCTCACGGGCAGGATCTTTCAATCCCACAGGAGTCCCTGTTGCCATGCTTGTTTCATTTCCAAACCCGCTGGCAAATGAAAGCCATCACGAATGTGAGAAAACAGTGTGGAACAGTAACATGCATTCAAAGAAAGAAAACTGCTAATATCTCTTTGCCTACCTCCGAGATAGAGAAGGCATATGGAGAGGAGTTATCTCAGAATCCCTCCTTGTTTTTGTCGTTGTTATTGGGTGTTGGTGCCCAAGTCTTTAGATTGTCTGAAGCTGCAAGCCACTCCTTCATCATAAAGTGGAGGAAATGAAGGTTATTCATAAGCAGATCTACCCTGGGTGAAGGGCTCCTTTCTCCATTCATCATTCAAAAAGGTGGCGCTTCTCCCGGCCCCCTTGCAGCCTCCTTTTGCTTCCCTATGGCAGTGGGCAGATTAGAGAACATTGTAAAACACTTGACTTTGCTACGTCTCAGGTCTTTTCATCCTCTGTCCATCTCCTGCCCCCACCTACCCCCAAACCCTCTCTCCTTTGTGCAAATCTGTCTTCACCACAGGAGCACATGCTGTGTCTTCTAGCTACAACACTACTTGCTAATTCAACGATTCATCTTTAATGAGGCCCCCTGCCAATGTTTAAATAGCATTCAGAACAAAGAGAAGGCAATATTTCCAAAACAGCTGCTTCTATAGCATCCTTGTAGCTCATCTCGTCAGAAAATCAAGAAAGGTACGTTGACAGAGGTAGATGATGGAAAAATACAGTTATTAAAGATAGAGCTATCTATGTATCTACAGATGGATATAGATATAGATAAAATACTTGCCTCTGTGATACTGGAAATTTTAAATAGAAGCACTCTAAAAAAGTTTTGTTGGCCTCAGATAGTACTGCTGTAGGCAGGTTTTTCTTACATGGCTTTATTGTTTGTTTTTTCCAGAATTATTTGGAAAATATATGCAGTAGTGGAAAGAGCATGGAATTTGGAGTTAAATATAGGCCCATCTTTTTCCTTTGTCACTTCCTAGCTGTGTAAGTGGGCAGATCCCTTAAGCTCTCTGCCCATGTATTGTTTTACTGATAAAATGGAGATAACATCATCTTCCTTTCAGGATATATATATCAAAATGCGTAGTTCAATGTTTGGCAAATAGAAGCCACGAGATAAATACTAGTGTCATTTTCTTGTTTAAATGTAGGCCCTTCTAGGACCGTAAGGAGTGGTCAGAGTCTGAAGGCTCTGTCTGTGTTTACAGAAGCTGCTTCAGTGGCCCCTCACCAATAGGTCTTCACATTAGCCACCCCTCAGATGTACCTCTTCCATCCCACATCAGGGTCATCCTTTGAGTAAGGAAGTGGAGGGTGGAACATCATCTAAAGAAAGTGCCTGGTAAGAAGTTCACATGTGCCTTTCACTTTCTTTAAAACAAAGATTGAAAATAACTGAGGGTAGAAAACAAGTAACAAAATGGACTCAAGGAAACCAGAAGGAAGGAATGAATACATTCTAATAAATGAACTCTAAAACAGGAAAATAGTAGAATTTATTGAAAACAATCCAAGAAATGGTTCTCTGAATGGGGGAAAAGGGCAAAGTTTGGAAAAAAAAAAAAAAAGCCTGAGTCAAGAAAATAGAACTACTCGACCTTAGGCCTGAGATAGGAGATATAAACACAAATAAAGAAACTTGTTAATTATTAGCAAAGGGTGGAGCAGCTGTTCACAGAGACGTGTGGAAAGATCCCAAGAAGGCAAAGAAAGGGAGGAGGGAGGAAGAAGCCAGGCCCAGTGTCTCCCATACTGGCTGCCCTGCTGTTAAAATCTTCCAATTTTCCATCTGATGCTTTATCTTCCCTTTTTGCTTTCGCTGTTTTGAAGCTGATTTCTACTACTTGCAATCAAGAGAGCATTACTTAACATAACTATGAAAATAGCAAGTTACAAAGTAGTTTGTGTAGCATGATCCTGTTTTTGTTAAGTAAAATATGTGTAAATATCTATAAAATAAAGCCTGGAAGTACACACCCTAAAAATGGTAACAATGGATAAATTTGGGTAATGGGATGGTGGGTGCATTTTATTGTCTGCTTTTTGCTTGTATAATTAACGACATGTGGGCTGCTCTGTGCAGCCTTCAGGAGCAGATTAGTAGGGTCCAGCCAATCAGATTAGCTGGATACCAGTGATCTCCTTGGGAGTTCAGAGCCTGGCCCTCGAGGGAGGGGACACAGGGCAGTGATGCTTCAACAGCAGGAGGACAGTGTGGCTGCAGAAAGGACCAGAGTGAGGTTGGACAGAGACCAGTGGGTGATGTAAACAGACAAGAGGTTAAGGGGCAAGAGGGAGGAGCTAAGCAGGTGACTCCAGTGTTCACTGAGAAAGCTCGAGAGAACAGAGGCTGAATGCCAAGAAGAAGGCAGTGCCGCCACAGCTGTTGTAATCAAGAACCATTTAGTTGCAAGGAACAGAAATTCCTTTATGCTTAAACTTTAAAAAGAAGGTTTCCTAAAAGCATATAGGGACATCTCATTGACCTCCAGTGCAGGAACACAGCCTGCTGTCCTCTCCATGTCTGTCCGTCTGCCTGTCTCTCTCTGTTTGTTGACCTCTCCTCACTTCCCTCTGCTCTTCTGTCTATCATAATAGCCCAGATGTCTCTGCAAGCTTTAAAACCACCTCTAACAGAAACTAGAGCGAGCCGGCCTCTCCCACTCTGAGCTTCCAGAGCGCATTCCACTGTGTTGCTGTTTTCTGTTTTTGTTTTTTCCTACCCTATGAGTTCATCGACGGTAGGAACAAACTTTTTTCCTTTCTCTCTTGTCCATCACCAGGAAGCTGCTCGATGGATAAACATTTGTTTTGAGTAACAAATATGATGGTGTGAGTGTAAGTCTTTTATAAACTGAAGTGCCACGTAATTGTAAGATATTTTGTTATGTTCATTTAAGGCAGCCTTTATTGTATTCTTATTTTAGGCCTGTTCCTAGTAGAATGTTCAGGCAGGCCAGTAGCAGAACTAAAATGAATTTTACCCACTGATCTCCTGAGAAATGTGAAAGTGCCTATCACCATTCCTGGCACATAGTAGCCTCTTAAATTTTGTTAAATCCCTGAAGAGGGTCTGCTCTCCCAAGAGAGGCAGGGGGAGGATGCACCAAAGAGAAGCAATGCTCACAGTGTTCTTCCATGGCCCCAGGGTCTTCAGTGAAGAGCCTCTCCCAGTAGCTTGACACAGGCTGGACCATAGCCCATTAAGGCGCCTTAATGACCACATCCGCCTCCATCACATGGCTTTGTCGTGCTTCTTGGACCTTTCTCATCTTCTTCCACGATCGCAACCCTTTGTGCCCCAAAACTACAGCTCTAAGTACCCCTCTTTGATGCCTGACCTTCCACTTGGCAGGGCTCATACTCAGAATTTTCTACACTAGCTTATAACATGATCGCACTTCTCCCATGCTGTTCTTAGATGATTCTACCTTGTTTTTATCCGGAGTTGCTTTATTTCGGATTGTTTTAATTATGTAATACGACGTCAATCCTTTTAGAAGCCAGGTTAGGTAAAAATAAATCCCCATTTAAATAGCTGTCCCACTACAGCCTTGCTCAGTGGCTTTTAGGAACCTTTGCCGTTGAGCAGGACTCATCCTGGCTCCCAGCTCTCACCTTTAAGGCTCTACCCCCCATCATTTTCTTCAGTGAGACATTAATTCAACAAATATCGATATTTGTTCAATAGTAACATGCCAGGTCTCTGGTGTTGGCTTGTTTGTTTGGAGATTATTAAACCAGTGCTTTCAGGGAGCTCACAATGTAGATGAAAGACAGAGTAAAATGTTTCAGTTCAGCTGTGGCAGGTGTGGAAGCTCATGTCCAGCCCCTTTTCCTTTGCCTTTCTCTGATAGAGTTTGGAACACTGCCGATGAATCTTCCACATTCCCTTGCAGCCAGGAGTGACCATGTTCTGGTTACAGTTGTGGCCAGTGAAACATAAGTAGAAGTGAGGCCTCCTCACCGTCCTTCCCCTGCCTGGAACGAGCGTGGGGCCCGAGGCGTCTCTAAGGCTGGCGGAAAGGGAGAGAGGAGAGCTTGGTTCCTTGAGGGCACACAGTAGCCCTGGACTGCCTGTGCCGATGTGGTGTGTTGTGAAAGAGACCAACTCCTTACCATGTAAGCCATTGTCTGTTGGTTTATGGGAGCTTGCAGGCAAGAGCAATCCCAACGCACACGTCTACCTTCTCACAAGAGCTTGGTTCCAGATATCTCCCTCCCTGGAGGGAGTCTGGACTGTCCACTTTAACGCAGGTCGTGCCAGATGGGCTAATCCTAAATGAAGTGAGATATCTGGAACCTAGACTCCTTACTGTCCTAGACCATTCAGAGTCCCTCAAACACACCACCCACATGTATTTGGATGCCTTACCTCCTCCACTTGGAGCTCACTTCTTCTCTGCTTCTCTGGGAAAACAATCCTCTCTCTATCCTCCACATTCCAATGTAAACATTCAATTCAATTCGTTCTAAAGCTTTTTCCAACCCAACACCCTCACCCCCAGGAAGAAGTCATTACTCCTTAATTCTGTTTTCCTGCACTTGATCCCCATTTCGGCACAAGTGTAGCATCTTGCGTCTTCTTATTAGTTAGCTATGTGATCCAGGTAGTATAAGTAGAGCCACGGGACCACCACCAGGGAGACAGTTCACTAAGACGTGTGCCTCGGGACTAGTAAAAGGGCTTCTTCCAGAAGCAGGCGAGGAGGTCCGGAAGAGGAAACACAGGACAAGAGCAGGTGAGCGTGATGTCTGCTGGAAGGCCAGGACAACTGAGAGAATGGAATGGGAAGTGGCAATGGATTAGTGAGGGAGGGACTTGCTGGGTGCCCAGATATTTCACTTCATTTGGGATTAGCCCATCTAGTCCATCTGGCATGAAATACATTACAGTGGGCAGTCCAAACTCCCTCCATGCAGGGACGGTTAAACTATAGTTACGGGAAGAACCTTAATCAACAGCAAAAAATCATACATGATATCATTTAATAGGCAGACTACACCACACCATTTAACCCCCGAGTCACGGGTCCCTGCTTTCTCCCACGCTCTGCAACACTGCCGTCTCATCTGCTCTTGTCCTGTGTTTCCTCTTCCGGACCTCCTCGCCTGCTTCTGGAAGAAGCCCTTTTACTAGTCCCGAGGCACACGTCTTAGTGAACTGTCTCCCTGGTGGTGGTCCCGTGGCTCTACTTATACTACCTGGATCACATAGCTAACTAATAAGAAGACGCAAGATGCTACACTTGTGCCGAAATGGGGATCAAGTGCAGGAAAACAGAATTAAGGAGTAATGACTTCTTCCTGGGGGTGAGGGTGTTGGGTTGGAAAAAGCTTTAGAACGAATTGAATTGAATGTTTACATTGGAATGTGGAGGATAGAGAGAGGATTGTTTTCCCAGAGAAGCAGAGAAGAAGTGAGCTCCAAGTGGAGGAGGTAAGGCATCCAAATACATGTGGGTGGTGTGTTTGAGGGACTCTGAATGGTCTAGGACAGTAGAGACGTGGGGAAATGGTGAGAGGGCACCTGAGCACGAGGCTGAAAAGGGGTGTTTGGACCAGAGTTTGGAGAAATGGAGAAGTTTTGAATATTTTTAGAGGTGAATAGTAGCCAATCAAGGACAGAGAGAGAAAACTAGACAGTATATTAAGCAAGGAAGAGGATCTATATTTAGTAAATACCAGCAGCTTGGCCGTACTACCCTCTTTAAGTTAGTAAGTTTTTTTCTTACCATCAACCGAGGCGGTAGGTATTATAGTCCCCATTTTATAGCTAAATGAAGAAAGACCAGTCAGGTAGCTAAGGCAATAACCTACACAGAGATAACTGGGAGCCTGAACCAGGAACAAAGAGAACGGAGAAGAAGAGACGGATGTGAGAGATGTTTCAGGAACAGAGCCAATAACAGAGGGTCAATAGGTATACAAGTGGAGTAGAAAAGAAAGTTAGGAGAACATGAGAAATGTGTCAGTGATAGAATCAATAGGACAGAGATGTTTTGTAGATAGAACTAGTAGGACCTGGAGAGAACCAACAGGGCATGGACTCAGATTAGATACAGTGGTTCCTGTTGTCAAATGTTGTCTAGGTCAAGGAGAAGCCAAACTGATAGAAATTGAGTGAAGAGGTCACGGGACCTGGAAGAGACCATTTTCTCTAATAGTGGAGGCAGAAGCTAAATAACAGTGTTATGACGAGTGAATGGAAGATAAGAATAGGGACCAGAAAGACATGCAGCCTTGTTTCCAGGAAATCTGGTGGTCAGCCAAGAAGAGGCTGTGTGGGAGGTGGGCATTAAAGTTGAAGAAACATCCTTTGAAGGATGAGAGACTTGAGCTTGTTCAGAAGGGAAAGGCAGGGAGAGGGAGAGACCCTTGGGATAAGAGGGAAGGGAGAATAATAGTCCCTCCCATTTGTAGAGAATTTTATAATTTTATACAGTGCTTTGCCTCCAGTATCTCATATGGGGCAGATAGAAACGGCATCACCATCTATTCGAGGCTCAGAGAGATCAAGGGACTTTATCAAGAGAAAAGAATAAGGATATGAGATCAGGACACGTGAAACTGGTTCAGCTTTTGTTTTTTTGTTTCTGTTTTTGTTCTTTGCTTTCCATATGAGGGGAAAGATGACTTTAAAGGTAGTATTGAGTAACAAGGAAATTTTTTGTGGAGAAACACATTCATTGCCTAATTTAACCACCAGAATAATCATGTGAGGCTCATCAAACCAGCATTCTCCTCATTACATTGTTGAGCAAACCAAGGGTGGAGGAGGCCAGATGACTTCCGTAAGGCCACATAGCTAAGAAATGGTACAGAAGAGCCTCAAACCCTTGACTTCTGACTCCTAGTCCAGGGCTCTTTGCCCTGAGCCTTCTCGTTGACAATGCAACTTCCTCCTGCACTTGTGGATAAGAAAGCCTATGTGGGAGATCAACAGTGCTTCTCCCCCATATTTCTGATTCTCCTCTCCTTCTTGGGACATTGGACGAGTGTACATCTGCATCCCCTTGGATTAGCCATGACCACGTGACTTGTTTTGGACAGTGTGGTATAAATGAGTGTGTAGTTCTCCACACTAGCTACCTTGGCAACCTTGGAAGAGAGAGGACTGTAAGACGGAAGCTGCTTGAATGTTGAGTCAGCACTTGGAGAATTGTCTAGAGAATCGCCTGAACCCAGAGCCGACTTAGAGTGACTGAGAAATCAACTAAGTGCCTGATATTTGGGGATTGTTACAGCCGCCTAATCTAGTCTATACAATGGAAGACCAACAAAATCTTCCCAATGGAAAAAGAATACCCTGGTGTCTCATAGGTAGTCCAGTCCCAAAGAGGCAAGAGGCAAGCATCTTCCCAGAATAACTAGGAAATAAACATCACCAAGTCCCTCTAGTAGTTAAAAGGCCATCAGAACTTTTTTAAAAAAAGGCTATATTGGATGGCGAGTTTTTATTATGAGGTTCAGTTGTAGGCTTGAGGAGAAATTGTTTTTACAGATGTTCAGGGTGTGTTATAAGGAAATGGCCTTTTACAGTGGTTCAGATTGATGGGCTCTCTAGGGAGCTCCTCTGACTACACGCGCAGAGGAAGTAGGGAGGGGTCTGGATAGGCACAAAAGGGCACAATGGAGTTAGAGGAAAACCATGAAAGGGAGGCAGCTGAGTCCATGGAATAGAACAAGATTTGGAGTCCCAGAGACTTGGGCTTGAGTCTTGGCCCTGCTGCTCATGAGCCAGATTACTTACCCTGCCTGTCAGAAGGGTGCTGTATAAAATGAGACCAATGATACTTGCCTCACAGAGCTATCGTGAAACTCGATAGATTCAATTAGTCACAATTGTTATCATTACTTTTGTTATTATTGTTACTGCCTTACAGTGGGGACCCACTGGTTCAGTTGTTTACTTTTTCTTCAGAGGCTTCACAGGCTCTGGGCAAAGGGTGGATGGAGCTGGGAGAGAGGATTAGAAACGTCTACATCCCGTCTACTTTTATTTCTTCCTTTGTGACAATGCTTTGGGGTGGTGAGATCTTGGGAAGTGCCTTTTGGGGCTGGAGATGCCTTTTTTTTTAGAAGTTGCTTTTGAGTCTTAAAAGCTAAGAAGAGCTGGGTGAGGCTGAGGGGAAAGGAGCCGAGGGCTGGCTGCTTAGAACTGGCTCCACGATAATGGTTCTAAGTGGGATGACAAAGAGCCCTTTCAACAGACTGGCCTCCTGCATTGGTCCAGCCTAGTTGGCAGGAGAACCCATCCAGGGTGGGATCCTGGTCAGTATTAAATAGGACTCAGTGACTGAGGGTCCTGTCTGACCCAGCTCTCGGGAACCTCAGCCGAGTGCTGGGCGGGGCATTGGATACAATCAAAGGGACACGAAGGAAACCCCCAATGCACTGACTGGCCAAAACGGAGAATTGGTCTGGTGGGTCCCTATCTTGTTCTCCATCACGTCAAGAATTTTTTTTTTCCTCCTGCTTGGAAAGTTATCCAGTCTTGAGAGAGAACACTGGAATCCTTCCTTTAACTCAGATTTCCCAAACTTTATTTACTGACATCCAGTTCTCATGGTTGTGTGTGTGTGTGGCATGCAATAGCTGCCCTATTATTTACTTGATCATTCCTTAAAATCGACTCACATTTTTTTTAAACACCTACTTTCATTTGATGCTGAGCAGTCCTATCCATGAAATCACAGCTTTTGCATGCTTTCTTTTCTAACGCACATGACAATAAATGTGTGACACATTTTTTCAAGACTATTCACTCAGGCCGTGCCTCCAATCATCTGGCAGACCTCTAGGAGTGCCCAGGCCACGTTTTGGGGTCCCCGCTCTGGAAGACGAGGGGAGCAAGTTGGGGGGGGAGGTCTCCCCGCAGGGGTGGCTAGAAGGGGGACCCGCACCGGGCGCTGATGTCCCGGAGGTTCGCCCCGCTGGGGCGGCCACCATCTTGGTTCCAGCGCCGCCGCCATCTGCTCCGAGCGAGCAGCCTTTTGTGAAAAGCTGTGGGAGGATCAGCATGGCTGATTGGCTGGAGCCGTGCCCAGAGTGCCCAGATGTACACCCGCCCGTGAAGAGGGAAGAAGGGTCACAGCTGGGGTTCGCTGCCTCCCCGGAGGCTGGACTTTGCTGGGGAGGCTGGGCTCTGCCTCCCCCTCGGCTGCGGGGCCTTGTGCCGGCCGGGCGGCGCGGGGCAGGCGCACCGCGCGCTGCGGCTCCCGCGCCGCCGTCTGCCTGCCCTGTGCTGCCCCTGGGGACCCGCGAGTGCTTCCATGGCAACAGAACCGTGGATTGTGCTTCCAGAAAACGTCTCAGGCTCATTTGTGTGGAGTTGGGCTGGGGGTGTGGAGCGTGTGGTGGTCACAGAGGAAGGGCGGGAACAGGGAAAGGGAGGATTTGCATGGAATCCCCCATTTTCCTCGAATCCCAGGGACTTCATTCTTTCAGGCTCGTGAAGCGCGTCTTGGAGACTGGGTCTCACTGAGGGGCGGTGTTAGGAAGGGATTCCCATTACATCTGACGAGGGTTCGCGCAAATAGCTGACTTCCGTTTGGTCTGGACGGTTCTCCTCCTCGGAGGTCTCCCTCAAAGCAGGGAGGTGCACCAGGGACGCAGAGAAAGGCAATGGAAGGGTGTGTGCGTAGCGTTTCCCCCAGGCCTCCGTGTAGGACGCGTCACTAGGCTGAATCTCCATCACAGTCCTTCATCCTCTATCAGGCAGGGCAACGTAGCCTCAAAGATAAATACATTTTGTGAACTCCTCTATGTTTCTTTCAACATCCAAACATGAATCTTGGATTTTCTGTCTGCAGTGGAACAACAGGTTGGACTCCCAGCCAAAAGGAGCCAAAGAGCCAGAGTAGGTGCCTCAGTGGGGAGAGTGGAGTTGGCATATGTTGCCCTTCCAACGCCTAGCTGGCAACATGGTGACAGAGAGACACAGCGGGAGAGAGAGAAACATCCAATGGGGAGAGAAAATAGGAGGTTAGAGCTGCTCAGAGCAGCTCAGGGATTCTTACTACCCTGGCTTAGTGGAAGGAAGTGAGAAAAGAAGAAAAGATGTCAGGACCCTGGACCTGGAATACCTCACATAAGTGTTGCACTGGGATTAAGATACAACATTTATGTGCCCTGTGACCTTTTGTTCCATTTAGGTGTTCCACCCAGTAGAATGGTGGTCCAAAAGGATGTTCTGGGATTTAAGCAATCTAGGCCATGACTTCTCCTCCTTGGGGATGGACTGTCTTGCCTCCTCCAAAGAGAAGAGAGAGGTCTTATCCAGCCTCCCCCTCTTCCCCTTAAGGAAGGGAGATGTAAAACTTCTACCATGGAGTGGTTTGGCTTCCTTCTAGTATGTCTGTCTTCTTTCCTCTTCGGACAATGACATTGGGTTTGCCTGGTATATAAATGTTCGTCATGGTGCATCTGGGGATCCATGGGTACTAATAAAAATAACTTCAGTTGACTAGTATGCGATGCCTGGAACCTTGCCCATGGCTCTTGCTGTTCATTTAGAAGAACAGTGCCCGCACACATCTGTGCTCTAAAGAAGTTATAGTTGGGTAGGTGTCTCAGACTACAGTTCTATGTCACCTCTTAAGAAACTAGAAAGTGTCACCATGTGGCAGGAGGCTGAGCTCTTAGCAGTGTGCCAGGCCTTGGGGTGCTTGGCCCAAAGCAAGCTAAGCAAATAATTGTTGAACAACCAAATAGCTATTTTTCCTTATTATATTCTAGGATTAGAATTCCTCCAGGAGTAAAAAGCATTTGGACAACAACTTTACAATACCAACTTTTAAAATTCGGGATTATCACAATATCTTCAAAGAAAAATAAATAATGAGTGGTCGTCATACCATTCTCTATGCACTGAATTTCCTGTCTTTTCAGAGCTGTGGTTCTTTATTCTCTCCTTTTGCCTCCTCCACCCTCCCCCTACCCTCCAATGCTGCACAGCATGCATTTACTTCCGAAATGAAGCACATTTCAATCCTGTTTCAAGAATTTCAGCATATCCCTGCACGTCTCTGGAGATCCATAGGATGGCTCCTAGCCCCAGATTGCAGCTATCACAGTGTAACATCAACCATCATTCAAGCCCGGCTCCATGGAGCTGTCTGCTTCTATCACGTCTGTGCTCCCGTTGGCATTGCCTGCTTGGCACTCACCCAATCTGGTCTGACACTTGCTGCTGAGGATGGGGAGGGGACCCAGGCAGGCTTCCAGTTCTTTCATGAGCTGGGTGCTGCAGGTAGCCAGCAAACTATTCAGCCCTGTTCTGAAGGCATCAGAGGTCCCCAGCATGGTGGACTGGGGTGCTGAGCCATGGGAAGTGTATAAGCAGAGAGTGACGTGGAAAGTAAATCAGCTCCTGGCATTGAGTCCTGCTGATATAAGCTCTTGATTTTTTTCACCCCTCGAGTACCACTTACGTCCCTGAGCTTGCTTCCTCACAAACAATGGAGACGATTGTTCATTTGTTTGCTAGGAGTGGCTTGGGCTTTTCCCCCCTCTCAGTTCCAAAGGCTAGAAGTGCTCAGCTGTCCTCTCTCCAGAAGCCTGCCCCCCTTGGCTTTAGTGTCTTCTGTGTTTAATTGCAAATTATTGATTTGAAGGGAATTAATTTTTAGCTCTTGCCAGATTCAGTTGCTCCTGGGTTGGACTCCCCAGCAGGACACCCTAGGGATCCCAGCTGGGGAGCGGGGGAGGGCGAAGGCTCATGAGGAGCTGTGCTGGGCGGGAGACCACACGCCTCTACTTACAGACTGATCTGATGCCAGGGCTGACGTTGTGTAGCCCAATATTTTCCTCTCTTTTACCAGAGAGGAAACCGAGGCCCAGTGATTGGCAAAGCTTTCATAGCCAAAGAGAGTGGAGCTCCTGATTCCTAGGTTGGCACTTCCACAGCAGTCCGTGACATGTATGGATTCATTTACTCCTCACAAAAAAACTCAAGTGGTGGGGATCTTGTCCTAATGCAGATTCTGATTCAGTAGATCTGGGGTGACACCCAAGCTTTTGCATTTCTAACAAGCACCTTCCAGGAGATGCTGAGGTTACCTGTCCCAGAAGCAAGGATCTAAACCACATCATTGGCTCCTAACCTTGTCAGTGGAATCACCTGGGAGTTTAAAAAATTACTAATGTTTGCATCCCGCCCCCAGGAATTCTGATTTACTTGTGGAGTGCCCCAGACAGGGGGACTTTAAGAACCTTCCCAGGTGCTTCTCCTGTTTAGCACATCAGTTTCATTAGGGAATAATGAACCCCCTGAGCCTTCCTCGATTGTGTACAAATATGCATTCATTTGCATAGAGGTGTCCTCATACATAAACGTGTGCCTGATTTTCACAACAGCAGTGATCTTAGAACCAAAGGAATAAAATACTAATTACAAGAATATAATAAGTTTTCTCTGAACACCTATTCTGCACCTGGCACTTTACATGCATTACCTCAATTAGTGTATCACAAAAACCCTACAAGAAGGTGATGCTCTAACCCCTAGGAAAGGTCAGCTGACTCCAGTCCCCATTCTTCTGTCAGGTTTGGCATAAACATGCCCACTCTATTCATGAGGCATCTGAGACTTAAAGGTCATCCTTCCCATGTGTCATGTGAGGCGACTGCCCACCCAGGTGGGCGAGGAGGTGCTGGGTTCATTTTGTGATTGTCAAGATGGGGCTTCTTTCTGGGAAGCGGTGGCAGCAGGAGGCAAAACATCGACGACCAGAGGAAGCAGCTGCGGAAACACAGAGCCGGAAAGTATTAGGCAAGTCGTGGCCCGATTTCGTTGAGCTGGTTCACGGGTGTGAACTTCACAGTAGTGCAAAGTAGAACCTTTTTCTCCGTAGTCATTTGGACATCGTGTGTGCGCACGTGTGCGGGCACCCGCGTGCCTTGGTCCTGTGCTGTGTCCCCTGCAACTCCTCCCACCCCTGCAGGTTCCTGCAGGTGTCTCTGCATCCTTCTTCTCTCATCTGTGAGGTTCTATAAGTGCCCCCACCACTCGGAAGCAAATATTGCTAGAGGAAGCATTTCCTGCATACTGGGCTCCGTTATGAGCGCTTCACATATATGAACTTACTTAGTTCTCATAAAACCTTAAAAGGCAGACATTATTATCACCCCTCATTTTACTGAGACAGAGAGAGGTTAAGTTACTTGCCCAAAGTCACGTGGTAGGAGCTGTGATTCAGTGTCACTCCGGCTCCAGAACCCACACTTTTCCTGATCTCACTAAGTTGAGATCCTGAGTGTCAAGGAGGACTACTGCCCTCATGAAGGGATGTGATTAGATGATTTCTTAATACTTTTCAACTCTGACTTTGTCTCCTCCCATCGTGTGGACCAGTAGCATTGTGAATAAATCTCCCACTCTCCGTGGTCTGTACTTCCTCATTTCTTGCACCACTGGGGCCATGGATCTGTTCATACCTGTGACATGTGCCTGTTTTTCCCTTACTACATCCTCTGTGAGGACAGAATACTGTATTCCCCTGTGCAGATCTCCAGTGCCTCACGTATCGTAGCTGCTCAGCCAGTCTTAAGAAACTTGAATGTCACTGAAGTGAATAGTAGCCCAAAGACTAAGTTTTCCTGATGAAAGGAAAGGGAGGAGGAAAAATGGAAGGGAGACGACAGGCTGCATGGAAGACAATTCCAGGATCAAGTTCCACGTTTTCCTTGAATTTGATTCATATTAACCTTCTGATCTGTAGTGCTTTGGAAGCAGATCTCCAACAGAGCATCTTTTAAATTTCTCCATCATCACAACGGCTAAGGCTCTCTAAGCCAAGCTGCCACCTTGCATCCTTCTCCTTCTCTTTCAGTTTCCCAAAGCAGTGGAAGGGGCTATGGACTCCACATGTCCTGAGCAACAGAACGACTCATTTTACATGAGGCTCTGTCTCCTCGGTCCCTCTCTGCCACAATTAACACCTCAGGGAGGGAACTTAAAATCAAGTGCTTCTTTTTCAATTACCAGTTAGAAAACTGCGTAATAAAACACCACGCCGAACCTGCTTGCTCTTTTCGAAAGTCTAATTAATTCATTCACAGAGGTTGCCTCTTGCCTGGCAGTGTGTCACTGGCTCATTTAAAAAGGTGCTAAGGCTTGGAATCTGTGGGTTACCACTTGAACAAATCCATTTTCGTGTCCCGTTTTTGTTTTGTTTTGTTTTTGCGGTACGCGGGCCTCTCACTACTGCGGCCTCTCCCGTTGCGGAGCACAGGCTCCGGACGCGCAGGCTCAGCGACCATGGCTCACGGGCCCAGCCGCTCCGCGGCATGTGGGATCTTCCCGGACCGGGGCACGAACCCGTGTCCCCTGCATTGGCAGGCGGACTCTCAACCACTGCACCACCAGGGAAGCCCTGTGTCCCGTTTTTGGAGGCTGAGAGAAGAGCAGTGGAGGCTGAGATAGCCTGGGGACAACACAAATGTCCTACGATCCAACAAGAGAGTCGCTTTTGGCTTCTCAGAGAATCCACCATCCACCATTCTATCTTCCATACTAACGCATATGCGTGGAATATAGAAAAATAGTACAGATGCACCTATTTGCAAAGCAGAAATAAAGACACAGATGTAGAGAACAAACGTATGGACACCAAGGGAGGAAAGGGGGAGTGGGATGAATTGGGAGATTGGGATTGACATATATACACTATTGATACTATGTATAGGGTAGATAGCTCATGAGAACCTACTGTATAGCACAGGGAACTCTACTCAGTGCCCTGTGGTGCCCTAAATGGGAAGGAAATCCAAAAAAGAGAAGATGTGTGTATGTGTATGGCTGATTCACTTTGCTGTACAGTAGAAACTAACACAGCATTGTGGAGCAACTATACTCCAATGAAAACTAATAAAAAAGGAAAAAAAAAAAGAATCTGTCATCAACCTCACCTTCTACCCTGGGAAGCAGGTGGCCTGGGTCTAGGCCCGTCTTGGCCAGTGAATGGTTGTGTGACTTTCAGCAGTCACCACCCTTCCCTTTTTAAAAATTAAATCATAATTGACATGTAATATTATATTAGTTTCAGGTGTACAATGTAATGATGTGATATTTGTACATATTGTGAAATTATCACCACAATAAGTCTGGTTGACATCCATCACCACACATAGTTAAATTTTTTCTCTTGTGGTGAGAAATTTTAAGATCTACTCTCTTAGCAGCTTTTTTAAAAAATAATTTTTATTGGAGTATAGTTGATTTACAATGTTCTTAGCAACTTTCAAATGCAGTTGTCCCTTGGTATCTGTGGGGGATTGGTTCCAGGACCCACTGAGGATACTGAAATCTGGGGATGCTCAAGTCCCATAGTCGGCCCTCTGTGTCCCCTGTATCCGTGGATTCTGTGGGAACCATGGATCGTAAACATAGTATAGGATCTGAGGTTGGTTGAATCCACAGATGTGGAACCCATGGATGTGGAGGGCTGACTGTACTTACTGAAAAAAATCTGCATACGAGTGGGCCTGTGCAGTTCAAACCTTGTTGTTCAAGGGTTAACTGTATACAATACAGTATTATTAGCCACCATGCTTACCCTTTGTTTTTTTGAGCCTTTAGTTTCTCGAATCTTTCCCCTTAAACTCTAATATTCTAAGTTAGACCCATCTCCAGCTATCACTTTGCTCACCAAATGTGCTGTTATCTTTAGCTGATTAACCTAAAACCAATTGGTTTCATGGCATTTCATTTATAATGTACCTCCTTGACAAATTTTTGGTGAAAGAATTTGTAGGGAGGACAATAAAACAAGTCAGTTGGTTCACAAAATTTGGCATCTCCTTGCTCCCCCAAATAGTTTGTGTGTATTGAGAGAATTCTAGCCCACAAGGTGTTAATCTGGATGGGTTTCCTCTAGGGCTTTGATTTCTCTAACCTGGTCCTCAAATTGCAATAAGAAACTAATGTGTATATTGTTTAATTGTTTAATTCCCTGTAATATCTTCTCATTAAAAATCTTCCCACATTGCCAATCAAGTGCTCCTAAGTAGTTTTTTCCTACTCAAGGGCACAAGATATTATAGTCACGTGCTGAGGCTCACTGAGCCCCTGGAGTGGGGGCATGGCTGGCCCATGCCTGAGCACGTGAGTCCGCACATGAGGAAGAGAAAGCAAAAAGCCTGAGGGAGTCCATGTGAGCTGGAAAAAGCACATGTGCAAGGCAAGTCTAGAGCCTGGCAAGAGGCAGTGAAGGTGAAACAAATTGCTATGAGCCCAGATAAGCATGGGGACCAGGAAGCTGGGAACCAGAGTCAAGGCCAAGTGTGGATCTGGACAATAGAAATAAGGAGAGTGCAGGGTTTATAAGGGGCTAAACAGCTGCCAAACAGGTGACTTCTGTTTCAGGATGGATACTTGTTCTTTTGTCTCCTTTTGCTCTTGGCACAGTAAGTGTGGCTTTGGACATCTACACCTTTTTCTCTCCATCCCTTGAGAAGAACAATTGATCTGAGGCTTTCAGTGTCTAAATCACATCAAAACAGGACTTGAGGCAAAGCTTATGTGGTCATGCCTTATTGAGGAAGTGGGAGTAGGGTGTGCAACACCAGGGCTGGGAGGGTGAGGGAAGTAGAGAGGTGAGGCAGGAAAAGAGAGGAAGAATCCAAACCAGTCATGCAGTCATGTGGCTATCTTTGAACCATCTGTCCCAAATGCTGTACCTTGGAACCTTTTGTTAGAGGGAGGTAAGGAGAGGAATTTATCTGCCGGATATATTCTCATTCTGTCTCTTGTTGGTGAAAGTTCATCGCCTGCACTTCAGAGCTTTTGCTATTTGGCCTCATCGAGTGACAGCTGAGGAAGAGAATCCCATGCCCAGTGGTACAGCACTTCCTCTGAATCTGGACGTGGTGGGAGGAGGCAAAGTCTCTGTAGGTATAGGCAGGCCCCAGCTGGGCACTTGGAACTTCTGTGGCCCCTACCATGCAGGCATGATGGTGGCCACGCTAGAGCCCAACACACCTGGGGAGGTCTAGGCAGTGGGTGGTACCATGTGAAGAGGCAACAGTGACCGGATCTGGGCTTTTCCATTGGCAAGTGTCAAAGGACTGGGGTCAGAAGAGGCTGAGTGAATATGAAGAAGAAGTAAATTAGGTGCCATGTTCTTAGATAGTTAGGAATTTGGGGACCATGGTGGTGGGTTGGCAGGGGAGGGAAGAAATATGTCTTTGACTAGGAGAACTGACCTGATCTTACAGGTGGCCCTAAGGATATTCAGTCTCCCAAATGACAGTGTTCAAGGAGTGGTGGAATTCTGAGTACTGACTAGTTTCACTTCGTTGTCCATGGGGTCTTACTAACAGACCCTCTGCTGGCACTAGCCCAATTCCCTGCCAGGAGGCTGGGAGTGGTTTGGTCTCAGTGAAGCTCATTTCGACAGGAGTAATATCATCTGGAAAAATCTATTGTACACTCATGAGAAAATGAGAATGAAAAAGGCAAGTGTCATCTTTGTATTATTCTAAAAATAGTTTTGACGTTATGGACCTCCTGGGAGAATCTCCGGAACCCCCCAGAGGTCCCTGGGCTATACTTTGAGAACTGCTGACTTATAAATAGGGTGAACGCATGTCCCAGTTTGCCTAGGATATTCCCAGTTTATGGTTGTTGTCCTGTTAATATAGTTATTACAAGCATCCCTCTGTACTCTTAAAAGTTTGGATAAAAACTATACAGACACTATCTGCAAGTGACAGGTGTATAGTATCTGTTTAGGCAGTTTTCCTGTGCAGATCATAAGGAGGATAGTTTTCGAGAAGAACAGAGTCTAGACTGAATCACTGATGTGTTTTCTAGGGACAAAAACCCAATAGCCTTGCTCTGAGTTGAGCTCCATTGGGATGGATAAAAAAATTCACATTTTTTGATGCGTACAGAGTCTCATTTTGGGGTGACAAAAAAGTTCTGGAGATGGACGAAGATGATGGTGGTACAGCAATGTGAATGTACTTAATGCCAATGGACTGTACACTTAAAAATAGTTAAAATGGTAAACTTTATGTGGTGTGTATATTACCACAATAAAAAGTGCAATAACTTTGGGGGTGTCGCTCAAGGAGACTGTCCACCTTATCCAACTTTATCCCGAGTCCAACACAGTAAGAGAACAGTGGACCACCAATTGCTGAGAAAGGCAGAGGGACCTGAGATGGATAGAGGACAAGCAGAGGCCTCTCAGTATCATTGAGAGGATTTGTCAGTGTCCACACATGGGCTGTATCAGCCATAAGTCTTGTTGGGAGTACTGACCTCAGCTGGATGCAGCGGGTCTAGAGGCTGCCCAAGAAAGACCAGGTGGGATGATGGCCATCTCCATGAAGGCTTGAGGAGAACAGAGGACAGCTGTACCAGATGAGCCCCTTACTCTGAATGCTGTGCACACTTAGCCCACCTGGAGCTGGCCCCTAGGGAAGAGGAAGAGCGGACTCTTGAATAGCCTGACAAAATCCTGACTTGACCAGGGCAAAGCTATCCAATAGAAATACAAGGCAAGGCACATAAGGACTTCTACATGTTCTAATAGTTTCATTAAATAAAGTAAAA
This sequence comes from Hyperoodon ampullatus, assembly GCF_949752795.1. Lineage (NCBI taxonomy): Eukaryota > Metazoa > Chordata > Mammalia > Artiodactyla > Ziphiidae > Hyperoodon > Hyperoodon ampullatus. The sequence goes on from NC_136919.1 coordinate 116,014,966, forward strand.
AGAAACAGGTGAAATTAATTTTAGTAATATGTTTTTTGTATCCAATATATCTAATATATTATCATTTCAACATGAAATCAATATTAAAAATGATTGAGATCATTTACATTCTCATTTGTACTGAGTCTAGGAAACACAATGTGTTCGTACTTCTGGCATATCTGAATTTGGACCAGCACATTTCAAGAGCTCCTTAGCCACATGTGGTTAGTGACTGATACATTGGACAGTGCAGGGGTAGTGCAGGAGTAGAGGTTAAGCCAGAAATAGCCAAAACAAAACAAAAAAACAACAACAAAACACTAATATGACAGGATTTACTTGGATGTGGTTACATTATGGTTTTTTTTTTTCGGCTGCACTGCGCGACTTGTGAGATCTTAGTTCCCCAACCAGGGGTCAAACCTGGGCCCACGGCAGTGAAAGCACTGAGTCTTAACCACTGGAGCACCAGGGAATTCCCTACGTACATTATGTTCTTAATCAATGAAATGGAAGTGGAAGTGATGTGTGTTTTTGCTAAGGGGAGAAGCATTTAGTTGCCAGCGATTATAGTGCAGCTCTCTACAATCACCCATGTGGTGAGTGTGAAAACATTTACCTCCATCAGATTGAGTCCCTGAGTAATTAAATGGTAGAGCCACCTAACTACTTATGTTGGACTGGTAATAGGAGAAAGCAATAAACCGTCTAAGATTCAGGAGATGTTTGTTACCGTAGCATACTTTAGCTTGTCCTGACTGATACATGTGCTTCCATACTGTTTTGACTGATTAAAATTCTAAATATAAGCTTATAATAAAAGGGCATGTCTTCTATTTTAAATATTTACAGCATTTCCAGTTAAAAGATAGGGGAAATATGCCACTTATGAATGCTGTGAACTTATTTACCTAGGTATTTTAATGAAGAATGTATGAAGGGAGATATTACACAAACAAGTAGAATAAGTGTAATTGTTAAAGACAGCCCCAAAAGAGAATTTTATCTATCAGTGTCTGTTGAGAGATATAGGCATGCAAACTAAAAATTTAATCCTGAAGTAGCAATGCCAAAAAATTATTTCTATTTCCAACAATAATCATGATCTATGAAAGAAAAAAACCTGGCATTGGTGAGTGCTTTTCTCTACAGAGTTTGAAACATTTTCTACTTATTTAGAAACTGATGCTTTAAACACAAGAGGTTGTAGAGTCATGGACAATCTGAATATTCTACCCATTCTTAAATAAATGGAAATAATAAAGCCCAATTTTTACCAACTTCCTCAGAATTTGTACTTGTCAGCATTACTCATTTATGGAACATGTATGAGCTCGTGTAAATCTGTTTAAAGTGTTTTAAAACTATATATAGAATCTTAACATTGCAAAGACTTATCATTATAAAACACAATTAGAATTTTTCATAATGAGTACTAAAAAAGTTCTCAATTGCTAAACCTTCTTTCCACGGGTCAAACTTTTAAATTATCTATCTCATTTTCTTTGAAACTCCCTCTGCATGAGTACACTTCTTTTAGGGCAAAGAATTACCTTCAATTCTTTCTTGGTATTCAGATAGATACAAAGAAATTAGCGCATTCCTGAAAACTTTACTTTCTCTATACTGAGAACCTTTTTTCAGTTGGCTTTGGGGTAAATTCCATTTTGTTGAGTATTTTTCAAATACTCACTATGTATGTAGTGTGCTTGGGTGCTGTGAAGAAATGATGGGTATATTTAGGATGCCATAGGATGTTACGGAAAAACATGAACGAACTTTTTGGCCAACCCAATAGAAGATGTCTTACCTACCTTGAAGAAACTTATAGTCTTGCTGAGACTCAGACACACAGACAGGGAGTGACCAAATGACTAAGAAGGAAGCAAAAGAATGAAGGGACACAAGGAATGGAAGACAGGAGAGTGTAGACAGCAAGAACTGGCAGGGAGCCTGGGCACTTAAGTTTTAGCCCTCGTTCTCCATATGTAATAATGGTACATCTGTATGAAATAATACACTTCATAAAGTGTTTTCACATATTACCTCATTTAATCCTCAGAACAAGACTGAGAAGCTGATATTATTGTGACCCTCATTTACCACATGAGGGAACACCGATGATCTCAGACTTTCCTTAATAACTGAAGGAAGTGGCCAGCATCCCCAGAACTGAGGGAACAGAAGGGAAAAGGTGGTGTTAGGTTAAAAGGGTGACTAGGTAACAATAATAACAGTAAGGAAATTTCATTCAGCCCAATAATCAGTCATGGGAAGGATCTTTGACATAAAGTGTGATACAGCAAATCCTGAAAACTCAGGACCCACACTGGCATTGTTTGGAATTAGTGAACAGAAGAAAAGGCAAAAGATGTTTTCTAAAGGCTCTAGACCTGAGAGCCATTAGAATGCTCAGGAAGCAAGTGGCTGGGGCATGTTCTCCTGCTCTACCAGGAATACTTACTAATTCATAATTGAGGTTAGTTGTATGGTTTATTATTTGTGCAAGATCTTATGCTTTGATTTCTGTAGTTATCATATATGGATTTTAAACCCCTGCTTATAAACCCCACCCCATATCCACCCTTACAGAAGTGACTTTGTGACTTGTAGTAAAACATATGTTGAGAGGAGGAGTATAATAGCTCATTACTGAACTCTGTGAGAAAATGGGCTTGCCTAGGAACCGATGATAAATGCCCAAGTCTTAATTTCAGGTTCAGTTGCTGATGTGTCTGTTGAACAAAAGCAAATTGTTATTAGCACATCTCAAGACTTCAGAGGTGGAATATTAGGATTTTAAGGAATAAGTGGAAGACTCCTGAGTATTGATATTTTGCATCTAGAGCTGTGTATGTTTTCACAGTAAAGAAATACCTCCAGAGTTTATGTGAGATATTTCTGACATAGTATAAATAGCCAGTGCTTTAGAGGAACATGTGTTGTTTCAGTTCATGCTGTGCTAAGGGCTCTTGACTGACAACTTATGTTGCAATGTACTCCTCACAGTGGAACAGGGGATGCAGAAGTACCTGTGGATGCTGATGGGCATATCTTGCCTGTTCCTTGCTAAATTACTAACCTGGTTACTCTCCACTAGTGAATGAGTCCACATTTAATTCTAGTTGTCTGACCTAATAGTTTTTGTACCAAGAGTGAGGGTCAAGTGTTAGAGGGTTATGGGGTTAAATAACAGCAAGATCAAAGAAATCTCTCCATTTGGAACCATGAAGTATGTAGCCCATAGTTGCTGATGCCCTGCCATTCATGAGATGATCATTGTACCACTGTGGGAGGTTAAGGGCTGCCTCTGTCAATGGCAGCTCCTTAGAGAGATGTGAAAACATTAAGGAGTTAATGCATTAAGGCCAGGACAGCATCTCCTCATTGACTTAGATAAGACAGTGAAGAAAGAGGTAGTTCTAATAGAGGGAATCAACAACTTTGAGCTTAAAAGAAAGCTAAATTGGTGAATGTGATCCTTCAACAAGAAAGTGTTCTTAGGTAAATGAGCTAAACGGACAGGACTCCAGGTACTGCAACTTGATGAGTTGGTCCAGCAGGTTAATATGTAGCCAAATAAAGTCTCATGGTCAAGACCAAGTAATCTATAACACTAATCACAAAGGAGAAAATGGATAGAACTACTCAGCTGCTACTATGCTCTCCTTTTCTCCATCAAGGAGAAAATGGAATGGGGAGTATCCACAAAAGAAAAGTAAAGACAAAGAGAGAAGAAAACTAGCCAAGTCATCTACATTTTGGAGCTTTCATGCAGAAATGATTTTCAGTGTCTGTCAGGGGAAAAACCAACCCTGGAATCTTATTCCTTGGAAGGAAGGAAGGAAGGAAGGAAGGAAGGAGGGAAGGAAGGGAGGGAGGGAGGGAAGACAGAAAGAGTGCTTTGATATAGTATATACCAGGAACTGATACCAGATAGATTCACACAGGTTAACTCACATTTACATTTCACAAAAACCTGAAGAGTTAGCTTTTGTTTTTTCCATTCTTAAGATGAACGATGACATATATTGTTATGCTTAAAGTAAACTAGCTATTACGTTTCAGAGCTGGGATTTAACCTGAGTCTATGTGACTTCAAAGCCTATGTTTATTCTATCTAATTTTAATAGAGAGTTGTAAAACTGAACGTATGGCCATGGACTAGCATGGGAAGGTTCATAAAGGAATGGAATAAAACTTCATAAAGGAAGGAAATTTCAACCTGAGCCTTCAAAGGTGTTGGATATGATTAGGCTAAACAAAAAGGGAATTCATCAGAAGTGGTGCTTCAAGAGAACTGTATAGCCTTACATAATTTCATGGAAATAAAGATAGCTTCAAAATTAATGACCTGAGTATCCATCTGCAGAAGCTATATTAATGAACAACAAGAATAAACTCAAAGAAAGTAGAAAGTAATAATTAAAGTAAAAGTAGAAATGAATGCAATAGACATCAATAACAAAAAGTCAAAGATAGTTGACAAAGCCAAAAGTTGATCCTTTGAAACTAAAAAACTAGACGAATCTTTGGAAAAACTTTTCAAGAGAGTAAGAGAGAATACAAATAAATAACGTTATCAATTGCAAAAGAGTACATAACCACATATATAGTAAAATTCCTGTAAACAACTATGTGGCAACATTTTGAAACTTAGCAAGACCGTATAAAGAACTCTTATAAATCAATAAGGAAAACACAAACAATCCAGTATAAAAATGGGCAAAAGACATGAAGGGGCATTTGAGGATAGGAAGCCCATGTAAGCAATAAACACTTGAAGGTATGTTCAACACCATTAGCAATCTAGGAAATGTGAATCAAGGCCACAATGAGATACCATTTTACCCCTATTTAATTGTCTAAAAATGATAATACCAAGTGCTGTGAAGGATGTGAGTCCATAGGATCGCCTCTCCATTGCCTGTTGGAGTGAAATGGCAAAACCACTTTGGAAAAGTTTGTCGTTATCTTCTGAAGTCAAACATTCACATATCTTATGACCAATAATTCTACTCTTTGGTATATACCCAAGAGAAACTCCTGCACATTTACAGTAGGAAATATGTATGAGAATGTTCGTAGGAGCACTCTTCACAATAGCAAAAGCCTGGAGTAATGCAAAAACCCATCAACAGGAGAGTAAATGAAAAACCTGTGGTAGAGTCACCCAATGGATAGCATATTACATATCAGAAAAAACAAATGACTACACCATCAACAATATTATGCTAAATTTAAAAAAGTCTTCCAAAATTACATTTAACCTTTTTCTTGAAGCTAAAACCACAAAATCATACACACACAAATATGAAAAGGAAATACATGAAGGATATGAAAAGGAAAGCAAGGGCATGAATCCACATAGGAATCCCAACGATGGTAATTTCAGGTGGGAGGAGACAGCAGAATGGTATGTGGAGGGGGACCCATGATTATACATAAGTTATTTTCGAGGTCCTGACTTTAATTTTGAATTGTGGTTTCATGTATAGTTACTACAGAATTAAAACAAACAAATGTTGGGTCATGCATAGATCAACGATGAAAATGTGTTATGAAATAAGATTCTGATTGATCCATTTAATCATAATTAGGGAAGAACAAGGAGCCCTTTATAGGTGTCTGGAGGAGTTCCATCCATAGAACTCTCTGAGATGTTGGAGATGTTCTTTGTCTATATTGTCTAACACAGTAGCCACTAGCCTACATTGAATACTTGAAATGTGGCTAGTGCAGCTGAGGAACTCAATTTTCAGTATTAATTTGAATTAATTTATATTTAAATTTAAGTGGCCATACAGTACAGTTTTCAGTGGTGGGAAAAAATAAGCTCAAATATCAATGAGCAAGATGGCGTGCCTTAAGTAAATGGTTCTCAATCGAAAGTAGCCCAGAATAAGGCTGACCAAAGACTTTAAGTTACCTGCCTTGTGGGAAATCCAGTTCAACGTCTCCAAAGGGTAGATTCTGTACTTTTCTTTCCTCTTCTTGTCTTTCTACTTAGAGTAGTGTGAGAAGCCTTTTTTAATATCACAAAACTCAGCTACCTGTTACTGTATTCATTTTTCATTCATTCATTCATTCATCAAGTTTTCTTTCTCCCGTCTCAAGCCTCCTGTTTCAGTAAACAAACAAGACTCCTGAAGACATAAACCAGTTATTATCTGAGTAAAGTCTAAGGCTGCCTGTTTAAATGTATTTACCTCCTCTTGTTAATGGCATCATTCAATCACAGTTTAGTAGCTTCCAAGTGAGAGGATTAGAAGTGTCATGGGAATTGCTCACTCAAACCAGGAAATGTGAAGTTTTTAGTTCAAACAGTATCTGAAGGAAGCTGGTAAGCAACAGCTGAGAAGATGAAAGATCAGATCAACGCCTCCCTTTGAAGTAAAGACTACTCAGACTGTGAGCATAATATAATGTCCATTACTGCCAGAACTCCAAGTGGTTGTTCCTGACGCATGCTTTAGAATGTATCATAAAATCTATAAAAATATCAACAAGATGCTTTCAAGTGACACGAAACAGCTAGAGTGCCCTATTTGCAGGGACACTGCTGTTTAAAGGCAATTTGCTGGATTGCTTTCCATCTGGGACCGAGGCAAGTGCCTTCCAATCGCTCTTTCTCCCCACTCCCCCCTTCCTTCCTTGCTGCCTCCTCCCACCCCTAGTTAGAAGCTAAGATTCTTAATGTTTCAATTCTGCTTCCTTTGAGGGCCAGGGGGAGAAAATGAAGCTTTTCTTGGCTGGCTTCTCAACTCTCCTAAGAGATTCAGAGACAAAAAGATTGCTTTGGGAAAATAATAATGCCAAATGAGCATTAAAATAATAAATGGGTTTTCTGGAAATTAGGTTCTCAGAGGTCATGCAATTAAAAGTTAGGAGGAAAACACACCTCAGGCTTGATTGGAGGAGACAGCCCAGAGCCAGGGCAAATACTTCCTCCATACTTAAAGTTCCATTCAAGGTTTTAAGCACGGGAGCTGGTTGATTAATCCATTTGCATACTTCCAGGACTTGATAACAAGCCAGAGTGTAGTATAATTTCCTAGGCACTGATTATTAATAATAATGAGGGGTGTGATCAGGTCCCTGAATATCGAGAGGTCACAGCAGGGCACAAGGCAAACATGAGTCAGCAGCACAACATTTTTTGAAAAACAACAAAAGGCTCTGAACTGCCTGAGGAGATGCATGGATGCCTTTCCTTTTATGAATGTTGAGATATTAGACTTTGTCACGGCTCAACTAAAATCAAGGAACTTATTTCACATGTACTGTCCTCAGAAAAGCTTTATGGAAGTTCAGGAACTCTTGGCAACTTGTGTTTATTCAATAAATGTGCTTCCCTTGTGACCAGCGGGTCTCTCAGTAAGCAGGGTCTGTTGTGATTTGTCACCTCCTCCCAGCAACCTGGTTGATACAGCCAATAAGTACAGGAACGGGTCACCAACCCAAATCTGACTTCACTTTTGCTCTGTGTCGCGTCTCTGCATCTTGTCGTTCTTGAAGATTCATCCTCTGTGACTTTATCACCCGTCTGAAAACGATGCCTACATTTGTTTTGACAGTTCTGACTTCTCAAAAACTCCCATCACAGGGCTTCCCTGGTGGCGCAGTGGTTGAGAGTCCGCCTGCCGATGCAGGGGACACAGGTTCATGCCCCGGTCCGGGAAGATCCCACATGCCGCGGAGCGGCTGGGCCCGTGAGCCATGGCTGCTGAGCCTGCGCGTCCGGAGCCTGTGCTCCGCAACGGGAGAGGCCACAACAGTGAGAGGCCCCGCTTACCGCAAAAACAAACAAACAAACAAACAAAACTACAAAACAAAACTCCCATCACATCTCTGTAAGAGCATAGGGAAATGTCTCCTTGGATCTTCCACCTCTGTGCTACCTCTAAACCTTGCAGTTCTTATCTGCAATGCATTGGTTTGCCACTCCCTCCCTTCTGGGCTATGAGGGTCCCACCGGAAATGGACTAGGTCTTATTGGTCTCAATATCTTTAGTGTCTGGCATGTAGTCAACTGCATACAAGTGTGTTTAACTGCGTTATTTTCCTGCTTCCACCTCAAACTCATGATGTCCCAAACCAAACCATCATCATCTCCATCCTAGCTAACTAGCTTCTCCTTTTCTCTTCTGTGTTCCATTCAAGACTTCACCCTTCTCACAGTCCTGCAAACTTTGCAGCATTTGACACCTGCTTCTCTTTCAGGCACCAAGTCCTGTCTCTCACCTGTTCATTATGTTCTGTAGTCCTCACTCCCGTTACACTATTTGTGGATTATTGCACTTTTCCTGGAACTGGTATTCTTGCTTCCTCCTCTTCTCTTCCAATCCATTTTGAACATTTCTTCACAAATGCCAGATGTTTCTTTTTAATACACTGCCTTTATTTCATCACTGCCATCTCAAAATTCTTCAGTGGCTGGTAACCCCAGGATCACCTCTCGCTATTTAGTTTTGTGAATCAGGTGGGATGCTTTCAACAGCAAGTAAAACGACCCTTGTACTGGTTTAAAGGGTCTAGAAATCCCTCCTGGAAATCTGGAGTTCAGAAGTAGGATCCAGTGGCTCAGGATATTAAGCATCTAGTTTTTTTCCATCTCTCCAGCATTGGTTTCATGCCAGGCCTGATCTCTCTCATGATTTAGGTTACCTGGTGATGGCATCAGGGGCCCCATGTGCCCTGAGTAACTCCCAATAGGAGATTTACTCCTTGTGACTCTTTTTAAGGATAAAGAAAAACGTTTTCCAAAAGCATCCAGCAGATCTTTCCTTTCATCTCCTTGTCATGTGAAATTCGCCGTGGCTTACAACAAGGGTTTATTTCTTGCTCGTGTCCGATACGGTTTGAGTGCAAATCTGCTTCCTATCATCCTCACTTTGGGATCCAGACTGAGGAGCAGCCTTCATCTGGGACATTGCCAGAACCACACCTGGACTCACTTTTATTTGTCAAAATGAGCCTCATGACCAAGCATAACATCAGTGGAGCCAGGGAATCAGTGGGGTCCACAGAGAAGGGAGTATTACAAGTAATAATAGATCCACCACAAGTTCTCCAACCTAACTTGGGTCACGTACTGCTTCTTGAACCTGTCAACAGCAAATGAGTGGAGACTGATTATCCTTATGCCAAGGCACACCCCTTGAGCTGAGGTCTAGTCCCCAAGAGGTTTTAGTGCAGCCCAACTGGGGAAAAGAAGTTTGGGACTTACCATTATATGTATGTATATTCAAGTCTTTAATCCACTCTGTCTTGATTTTTGTGTATGATGTAAGATAGTGTGGTCCAGTTTTATTCTTTGGCATGTGGCTGTCCAGTTTTCCCAACATCATTTATTGAAGACACTGTCTTTTCCCCATTGTATATGCTTGCCTCCTCTGTCTTAATTAATTGACGTACAAGTGTGGGTTTCTGTCTTGGCTCTCTATTCTGTTCCATTGACCTCTGTGTCTATTTTTATGCCAATACTCTTTTTAAGTTTATTTCTAAATGTTTTACATTTCTGTTACTAGTCTGGATAGAATCTACTCTTTAAAGTTAAAGAAAACAATCTTTTTCTATTAATAAAAAGAGTCATACATATTCATCATCAAAAATACAAAACCGTGCTAAATTAAAGAAAAATAAAACATTCGTAATCTCAGCACTCAAGAGATAATTCCTGAGAGTTTCTGTGTGTGTTTCTTTCTAGATAATTTCTTCTATGTGCATATTTATACACGCTTTTATGCCCCACACAGTGGTTTCATGCTCTATGTAAACTTTCGTGATTCTGTTGGTTTTACTTACAATCTATAGCCAATATTTCTCCATGGGAAAACAATACTCAACTACAACATTATTCTTTTTTCTTTTTTTTGAATTTCTTTATTTTTTTACAGTACACGGGCCTCTCACTGTTGTGGCCTCTCCCGTTGCGGAGCACAGGCTCTGGACGGAAGGCTCAGCGGCCATGGCTCACAGGCCCAGCCGCTCCACGGCATGTGGGATCTTCCCAGACCGGGGCACGAACCCATGTCCCCGGCATCGGCAGGCAGACTCTCAACCACTGCGCCACCAAGGAAGCCCTCCTATATTTTTTTTAACATCTTTATTGGAGTATAATTGCTTTAAACTGGTGTGTTAGTTTCTGCTGTACAACAAAGTGAATCAGCTATACATATACATATATCCCCATATCTCCTCCCTCTTGCATCTCCCTCCCACCCTCCCTATCCCACCCCTCTAGGTGGATGCAAAGCACTGAGCTGATCTCCCTGTGCTATGTGGCTGCTTCCCACTAGCTATCTGTTTTACATTTGGTAGTGTATATATGTCCATGCCACTCTCTCACTTTGTACCAGCTTACCCCTCCCCCTCCCCGTGTCCTCAAGTCCATTCTCTATGTCTGCGTCTTTATTCCTGTCCTGCCCCTAAGTTCTTCAGAAGCTTTTTTTTTTTTTTTAGATTCCATCTATATATGTTAGCATACGGTATTTGTTTTCCTCTTTCTGACTTACTTCACACTGTATGACAGTCTCTAGGTCCATCCACCTCACTACAAATAACTCAATTTCGTTTCTTTTTATGGCTGAGTAATATTCCATTGTATATACGTGCCACATCTTTTTTATCCATTCATCTGTCGATGGACACTTAGGTTGCTTCCATGTCCTGGCTATTGTAAATAGAGCTTCAATGAACATTTTGCTACATGACTTTTTTTGAATTATGGTTTTCTCAGGGTATATGCCCAGTAGTGGGATTGTTGGGTCGTATGGTAGTTCTATTTTTAGTTTTTTAAGGAACTCCATACTGTTCTCCATAGTGGCTGTATCAATTTACATTCCCGCCAACAGTGCAAGAGGGTTCCCTATTCTCCACACCCTCTCCAGCATTTATTGTTTGTAGATTTTTTGATGCCATTCTGACTGATGTGAGGTGATACCTCAGTGTAGTTTTGATTTTCATTTCTCTAATGATTAGTGATGTTGAGCATCCTTTCATGTGTTTGTTGGCAATCTGTATATCTTTGGAGAAATGTCTATTTAGATCTTCTGCCCATTTTTGGATTGGGTTCTTTGTTTTTTTGATATTGAGCTGCATGAGCTGCTTGTATATTTTGGAGATTAATCCTTTGTCAGTTGCTTCATTTGCAAATATTTTCTCCCATTCTGAGGGTTGTCTTTTCATCTTGTTTATGATTTCCTTTGCTGTGCAAAAGCTTTTAAGTTTCATTAGGTCCCATTTGTTTATTTTTGTTTTTATTTCCATTTCTCTAGGAGGTGGGTCCAAAAGGATCTTGCTGTGATTTATGTCATAGTGTGTTCTGCCTATGTTTTCCTCTAAGAGTTTGATAGTTTATGTCCTTACATTTAGATCTTTATTCCATTTTGAGCTTATTTTTGTGTATGGTGTTACGGAGTGTTCTAATATCACACTTTTACATGTACTGGTCCAGTTTTCCCAGCACCACTTATTGAAGAGGCTGTCTTTTCTCCACTGTATATTCTTGCCTCCTTTATCAAAGATAAGGTGACCATATGTGCGTGGGTTTATCTCTGGGCTTTCTATCCTGTTCCATTGATCTATGTTTCTGTTTTTGTGCCAGTACCATACTGCCTTGATTACTGTAGCTTTGTAGTATAGTCTGAAGTCAGGGAGCCTGATTCCTCCGGCTCCATTTTTCGTTCTCAAGATTGCTTTGGCTATTCGGCATCTTTTGTTTCCATGCAAATTGTGAAATTTTTTGTTCTAGTTCTGTGAAAAACTTCTTCTTTTCTGATTTGGATTCCTTTTATTTCTCTTTCTTCTCTGATTGCCATGGCTAAAACTTCCAAAACTATGTTGAATAATAGTGTTGAGAGTGGGCAACCTTGTCTTTTTCCCGATCTTAGTGGAAATGGTTTCAGTTTTCACCATTGAGAATGATGTTGGCTGTGGGTTTGTCATATATGGCCTTTATTATGTTGAGGTAAGTTCCCTCTTGCCTACTTTCTGCAGGGTTTTTAATCATAAATGGGTGTTGAATTTTGTCGAAAGCTTTTTCTGCATCTATTGAGATGATCATATGGTTTTTCTCTTTCAATTTGTTGATATGGTATATCACTTTGATTGATTTGCATATATTGAAGAATCCTTGCATCCCTGGGATAAACCCCACTTGATCATGGTGTATGATCCTTTTAAGGTTTTGCTGGATTCTGTATGCTAGTATTTTATTAAGGATTTTTGCATCTATGTTCATCAGTGATATTGGCTTGAAGTTTTCTTTTTTTGTGACGTCTTTGGTTTTGGTATCAGGATGATGGTGGCCTCGTAGAATGAGTTTGGGAGTGCTCCTTCCTCTGCTATATTTTGGAAGAGTTTGAGAAGGATAGGTGTTAGCTCTTCTGTAGATGTTTGATAGAATTTGCCTGTGAAGCCATCTGGTCCTGGGCTTTTGTTTGTTGGAAGATTTCTAATCACAGTTTCAATTTCAGTGCTTGTGATTGGTCTGTTCATATTTTCTATTTCTTCCTGGTTCAGTCTCGGAAGGTTGTGCATTTCTAAGAATTTGTCCACTTCTTCCAGGTTGTCCATTTTATTAGCATACAGTTGCTTGTAGTAATCTCTCATGATCTTTTGTATTTCTGCAGTGTCAGTTGTTACTTCTCCTTTTTCATTTCTAATTCTATTGATTTGAGTCTTCTCCCTTTTTTTCTTGATGAGTCTGGCTAATGGTTTATCAATTTTGTTTATCTTCTCAAAGAACCAGCTTTTAGTTTTATTGATCTTTGCTATCGTTTCCTTCATTTCTTTTTCATTTATTTCTGATCTGATCTTTATGATTTCTTTCCTTCTGCTAACTTTGGGGTTTTTTTGTTCTTCTTTCTCTAATTGCTTTAGGTGTAAGGTTAGGTTGCTTATTTGATATGTTTCTTGTTTCTTAAGGTAGGATTGTATTGCTATAAACTTCCCTCTTAGAACTGCTTTTGCTGCATCCCATAGGTTTTGGGTCGTTGTTTTTTCATTGTCATTTGTCTCTAGGTATTTTTTTATTTCCTCTTTGATTTCTTCAGTGATCTCTTGGTTATTTAGTAGTGTATTGTTTAGCCTACATGTGTTTGTATTTTTTACAGGTTTTTTCCTGTAATTGATATCTAGTCTCATAACATTGTGGTCAGAAAAGATACTTGATAGGATTTCAATGTTCTTAAATTTATCGAAGCTTGATTTGTGACTGAAGATATGATCTATTCTGGAGAATGTTCCATGAACACTTTAGAAGAAAATGTGTTCTGTTGTTTTTGGATGGAATGTCCTATAAATATCAGTTAAGTCCATCTTGTTTAATGTATCCTTGAAAGCTTGTGTTTCCTTATTTTTTTTCATTTTGGATGATCTGTCCATTGGTGAAAGTGGGGTGTTAAATTCCCCTACAGCATTATTCTTAAAAGGCTGTATTTTATCAACTTGCAGTTGCTCACATTTTTTCTTTTACTGTTATAGACAATATTGTGATTAATATTCTTGTAACAAAAATCTTTGTACACATTTTTAATACTTTTCTTAGGAAGGATTCCCAGAAATTGAATTGCTGGTTATAGGGTATATTAAGCATTTAAGGTTTAATATACAGTCTTGCTACATTGTCATTTATATACAGATTGCTAAATTGCCCTAAGGAAAGTTGAACCAAATTTACATTTGCATGAGAATAGCCAGTTGCCTCCACCATTATCAGTCATTGGGTATTGTTCTTAAAGAAAAGAAAATTACCCAGTTTATAGAACAAAGGTATGTAGGTTTATTTAGGATTTATTAATTACAAAAAAGGTCAAATATTTACAATATTCCTTTCTGTGAAGCACTCTCTCATGTCCTTTGACTTTTAAAATTAGGTTCTCATCTTTTTTTCCCTCTTATTCATAGAAGTATTTTGTGCTTTAAGGACATTAATCTGAATCTATCATGTATATTCGAAATATATTTCTAGTATTTTTTGTTATTTTATTTGTCTTAATTTCATAATTCAGAAATTTCACACTTTATTCCTAGCTTTATTGAGATATCATTGACAAATCACATTGTGTAATATTAAGGTGTGTAACATGATGATTTGTTATATATACGTATTATGAAATTATTACCATCATAAGGTTAGTTAACACATCCATCACCTCAGATAGTTACCTTTTGCATGTGTGTGTTGACACACACAACATATAAGATCTCCTCTCCACTTACGGAGTAATCTAGCCTTTCTCACTGATTTGAAATACCACTTCTGAACTTTTGATTAAACTTGGCAAATTGAACACACATGGTTATCTCCTATTTCTCCTAAAAGCGCAATTAAAATGGCAATAAAAGAATACAAAGGCTTAAACCCACAAAAATTAGGAGGGGAAATTTATAGGAGGTGAGACATGTCAACCAGAGAAGCTCACAATTTACACATGCACATGAAACTTGCAATTAGCATTTCTGAAAAATCAGGTTCATTGAAGTATAATTTACACACAATAAAATACACTCTTAAATATACAGTTCTGTGCATTTTGAAAATACACTTGTGTAACTACCCTCACAGTCAAAAAATATATGAACAGTTTAATCAAGCATGAAAATTATTTTTTGACTCTTGGATAGCCAACCTCCCAGTCCCTGGCAGCCACTGATCTGTTTTGTGTCTCTAAAGTTTTGCCTTTAGATGTAATGTCATGTAAATGTAATTAATGTCATGTAAATGTAGATTTTTGATCTGGCTTCTTTGAGACTCATGCATGTTGTTGGGTACATCATTATCCATTCTTACGTTCTTATTGCAGAGTAGAGTTCCAATATTTGGATGCACTACAGTTAATTTTATCCGTTTATTAGTTGTTGAATATTTGGGTTGTTTCCCATTTCCTCTCAATCTGTTGGCTTTTGTTTTCATTTTCTTAACAGTGCCTTTCAAAGAGCAAAGGTTTTTATTTTCTGTGGAGTCCAGTTTATCAGTATGTAATTTTGGGATCATACTTTTGGTATCATAACTGAGAAATCCTTGTCTAATCCCAAATCACAAACACTTTCTTCCATATTTTGTTCTAGAAGTTTTATATCTGTATGTTTTACATTTAAGTCTATAGTTTTAAAAAATTAATATTTGTGTATGAGGTAGAGTATGGGTTGAGGTTCCTTTTTTTCCATATAAATTTCCAGTTGTTCCAGCATTATTTGTTGAAAAGACTATCCATTCTTCATTGGCTTGTGTTTGCACCTTTGTTGAAAATTGACTACATTTATGTTGATTGGGAGGGAAGCTGTTTTAGGACTCTATTCTGTTCCATTCTATTTACCTACCTATCTGTTTTTTTATTAATAACATGCCGTGCTAGTTTTTATAGCTTTATAGTAAGTCTTGAAGTAGTGTGAGTCCTCTAACTTTATTCTTTTTTTTCAAAATTATTTTGGCTATCTTAGTTCATTTGTCTTTCCATATAAGTTTTGGAACTAGCTTGTTGATTTCTACAAAAAAAAATTCTTCCTGGGATTTTGACTGAGACTGCATTGTGTCCACAGATAAATTTGGAGAGAAATAACATCTTAACAATAGTGAGTCTTCCAATCCATGAATGATGGTATGTCTATTAGGTTAGGTCTTCTTTGATTTCTTTCAATTTCTTTGATTTCTTTGATTTTCGTTCAAGAGTAAACTTGTTATTAATGCTATTCACGTCTTCTATATCCTTACCAATTTTCTATCTACATATTCTATCTGTTACTGATAGAACAATGTGGAAGTCTCTACCAACAATCATGAATTTGTCTTTTTTTTCCTTTCAGTTCTATCGATTTTTGTTTCAAGTAGTATGAAGCTCTGTGTTTTTGGTGCATACACAATTATCTTATATGTTCTTGGTGAATTTACCCCTTTATCTTTATGCAATGTCTTTCTTTATTCTAAATGATATTCCTTGTTATGAAGTCTATTTTGTCTGATATTAATATAGCTATTTTAGCATTTTTCAAAATTAAAATTTTTTATGATATATCCTTTTTCTTCCTTTTAATGTCTATATGTATAAAGTGTGTTTCCTATAGAAAAAGTATAGCTGGGTCTTGCTTTTTTAAAAAGTCCAGTTTGACAAGCTCTATGTTTTACTTTATGTGCTTAGACCATTTGCGTTTAATGTAATCATTTATATTTTGAATTAAAATCTAGCATCTTGGGCCTCCCTGGTGGCGCAGTGGTTGAGAGTCCGCCTGCCGATGCAGGGGATACGGGTTCGTGCCCCGGTCTGGGAGGATCCCATATGCCGCGGAGCGGCTGGGCCCGTGAGCCATGGCTGCTGAGCCTGTGCATCCGGAGCCTGTGCTCCGCAACGGGAGAGGCCACAACAGTGAGAGGCCCGCGTACCACAAAAAAAAAAAAAAAAAAAAAAAAAAATCTAGCATCTTGCTAATTTTTTTCCTGTGGATAGTTTTCTTTAGAGCAATTAAGATAAGAAAATGTCCTTTCTGGAGATTGTCCTTTCTTTGTTCAGAAGCAAGATTTTTTCTCTTTTTTTCTTTGTTCAGCTATAAGTTCTCTCTGAATAATTTCCTTTAACATTTTTTTGTTGGACAAGTCTGCTTGTAATTTATTCTCTCAATTTTTGTTTGTTGGAAAAGTCTTTACTTCACTTTTATTTCCACTAGGTATAGAATTCTGGGTTGACATTTGTTTTGTTTTGTTTTTTCTTGTAGCACTTGAAATATGCTACTCTTGTTTTCTGGCTTGTATATTTTCTAACAAGAAGTTTGCTGTGATTCTTACCTTTGTGTAAGTATGTAATGTCTTTTTTTTCACTGCTGCTCCCATGATTTTCTTTTTAAATTTGGTTTCTAGCAATTTGAATATAATCTGTCTTTGGGAAATGAGGAGGGAGAATTTACCCTGCTTGAGGTTCTCTGAGCTTCTTGGATCTGTGAAGATGTCATTTATTATTCTTGGATAATTCTTGTTTATTATCTTTTAAAGTATTTTTTCTTTCTTTTCTCCTTCTAGGATTAAAATTTTAAATCTTTGGATATTGTCCCATAGTTACTTGATAGTCTTTTCTGTGGTTTTTTTTTTTTTTTTTTTTGCGGTACGCGGGCCTCTCACTGTTGTGACCTCTTCTGTTGCGGAGCACAGGCTCCAGACACGCAGGCTCAGCGGCCATGGCTCACAGGCCCAGCCGCTCCACGGCATGTGGGATCTTC
Organism: Hyperoodon ampullatus; assembly: GCF_949752795.1. Taxonomy (NCBI): domain Eukaryota; kingdom Metazoa; phylum Chordata; class Mammalia; order Artiodactyla; family Ziphiidae; genus Hyperoodon; species Hyperoodon ampullatus. Next base: position 116,032,159 of record NC_136919.1, read on the forward strand.
CCAGACCGGGGCACGAACCTGTGTCCCCTGCATCGGCAGGCGGACTCTCAACCACTGCGCCACTAGGGAAGCCCAGTCTTTTCTGTTGTTTTTTTTTTTGCTTCCTTTCACTGTGATTTTCCTTTTGTATTTCAGTTTGGGTAATTCCTTTTGACCTGCTTTCAAGTTCACTTATTTTTTACTCACCTGTGTTGAGTCTACTGATGAGTGTGTCAAAGACATTGTTCATCTCTAGTACTCTGTGTGTTTGTGTGTGTTATTTCTAGCATTTATATTTGACTCTTATGGTTCCTATCTCTCTGCTAAAATTCCTCATCTGTTCATTCATGTCATTCATCTTTTCCATGGGAACCTTTAACATATTAATCATAGTTATTTTTAATTCTTTATCTTATGGTTCAGATATCTGTTCATATTTGAATCTGATTCTCTTGATTGCTTTGTCTCTTTTCAGTGGGTTGTTTTTTCTTGTTTTATTGTGTCTAGAACAGTAAAGTCTCAGGTAAACAGTATTTGTGTCTGGAAATAGGCATACTGTTTTACAAGGTCAATATACAGGGGGGCTGTGTCAATCTAAACAGTAACTGAGCTAGTTCTGCATTTTATTGTTGTTGTCATCTTCAGTGAATCAAGGCTTCAAATTCTTCTAGTATTACCTTATGCTTAGGGTGGAGGCTCATTTGTCGTTTCTTTTTTTTTCTCTCTCTCAATATTTCTGCTGTATCCTCAGCTTTAAGCCTTTTTTATGTGTCTGTGCCTCAGAGGAGATCTCTCATCTTTCTTCTTTCCAGGTGTATTAGTTTCCTAGGGCTATAATAAAGAATCACATGACTTAAAACTACAGAAATTTATTTTCTCACAGTTCCAGAGGCTATAAATGTGAAATCAGTGTGTCAGCTGGTTTGGCTCCTTCTGAGGGCTCTGAGGGGGAATCTGTTCCATGCCTTTTTTCTAATTTCTGATAGTTTTCTGGCAATCCTTGGTGTTCCTTGGCTTTTAGATGCATCGTTTATTCCAATCTCTGTCTTCATTTTCACATGGTGTTCTCCCAGTGTCTCTGTCTGTCCGTATTTCAGTCTTTTTATAAGGACACCAGTTATACTGGATTAAGTTCCCACCATACTCCAGTACTCATGTTAACTAATACTAATATATAATATTGCTACTAGTATTATAATACCAGTATAATATAGTACTGTATTAGTATATAGTACCATATAATATACACTATGATACACCGATACAATACTAAGAACTAATACATCTTAACATAATTAGTTACACCTTAACATAATTAGTTACACCTACAGTGACCTTATTCCCAAACAAGGTCACATTCTGAGTTACTTGGGGGGGGGGCTTAGGGTTTCAACATATCTTTTGGGGGACACAATTCTCAGTGATCATTGCCCTTCTCCAGTGGTTGACCTCTTATGAAGCCCAGGATAGCCTCCTGGGCTATCATTGCCCTTCTCCAGTGGTTGACCTCTTACGAAGCCCAGGATAGCCATCCTAGGGATAGACTTTTTTTATTTTATTTTTCTCCCAGCGCAGTGGGTTTTCTACTGGATCCTGGGGTAACAGGGTTTCCTGCCCTGCCTCCAAAGACTTAAGGCTTTTCTTCCTTGGAGAGAAGTGTCTGGGAGGGGCTTTGTACTTTTTCTGCAGTGCACCCACTACCCTACTCCAGTCTTCCATCACCAAGGGAGGTTTTCTCCAATCTCCACCTTTCCTCCAATCTTTTCCAGATAAGCCATGAGTAAGTCCATGGAGAAGAATGTGGGACTGAGTGCAGACTCCTGTTTTATCTATAGCATCCAGGGGTTCTAGTCTCTCTTGCTAGCCTTTAGCATTTCATTAAAAAATTTTAGCTGAATTCTTCTTACTCACTTGTATGGTAGTGCTCTTTGCCCCGTGCTCTGCTATAGGTGAATCAGTACTCATGTCCCACCTCTCCTTGGAAGTGCTTGCACTTCCTTCAATTTCAGGCCAGTTAGTTGCTATGTGACCTCAGTACTCTGATGCCTTCAAGAATAGTTGAAATTTTTGAGGATTATCCTGGGTTTTTTTTCTTGTGTTTAGGCTTTAAATGCCACACTTTCAAATAAGAACACAGGCCTAGTTTCAACAAACGTATGAAAAACGTCTTTAACATGAAAAAGAGACATCAATAGACAAACAGAAAAAGGGAACTCAGAGGAAGCCAAGACAAGCAGAAGAAAACTTCAAAACAAAAGCAATATCTTTAAAAAGAGAAGATAATATATTGTATTAACAAAATGGGAATATAATAAGTATATATGTATGTATAGATAGAATATATGTATACATTTGTATATATAAAACATTTAGAGAACAAAACTATTATAAACATCATATTAAAATATGATAGTAGAAATAAATCATGTTGGTAGTAAACAAGGAAGGTAACATTGAGGAAATCTCTCAGAAAGACATCAAAATACAAGAAAGGAAGGAGAGGATATTAGATGACCAACACACTATGCCCAACATCTGACTAACAGAAGTTCCAAGAAGGGAGAATAAGAAAAATATAACCAGGAAATCATCAAAGAAATAGTATAAGAAAATTAGTCAAACCTGAGGACATGAATTCCCTGTTTGAAACTTCTCATCAAATGCCCAGAAATGGAATAAAAAATAGCCACACCAAAATACATGACTGTTAAATTTCAAAACACTAAAGTTAAAAAGAAGAACCTAAAAGTTTCCATTGAGGAAAAACCAAACAAGTCACCTATAAAAGATCAGGAATCAGAATTCATTTGGGCATCTCCACAGCAACACTGGAAGCTAGAAGCAATGTCCTCAAATTCCTTAGGTAAAATTATTTGCAACCTGGAATTTCATACTCATCCAAACTATCCTTTACTTAATTGTGAGAGTAGAATAAGGACATTTCAGAGAAAGCAAGTTTTTAAACTTGTACATCCCTTATACACTTTCTCAGGAAGCCACTTGAGGATATGTGTCACCAACATGAGGGGGTTATTTTAAAAAAAACAGAAGGAAGAAAGAAAAACACAAGATCCAGGAAGAAGAAACTCAACACAAGAGAGAATTGGAATTACATTGATTTAGCCAGATGGCATCTGTGAAGGTTGTGTAGAGACCATTCTTTCTAGATAGAAGCAGGAAGATGGCATACATCAAGATATTTCCAAGGAAAAAACAAAATGAAATGAATAGTAGAATTGATTGATGTGTTTGATTTCTATCAAGAGGACATTTATAATTATAGAGGAGATTTGGGGGACTTAATTAGGTGATAGGTACGTGGAAGACAAAACAACTAAGAAAATGGGACAACAGTTAACTCCAAGAAACAGTGGGGCATTGTTACAAGAAGGAAAATATGATCATGGTCCACACCTGACTTTGTGAATAATATTTATATTATTATAACGTAACAGTAAATATTGTTTTAACCAACTATTGTTTAATTACCGTAAGGTGAGGCTGGGAAACTATTGTGCCAAAGAGAGATAAATTCTCATCTTTCTGACTTGGAAATCAATAGATAAGGTCTAAAATTGAAAATATCAAGAAATAGCAATGTAAGCTTTACACTTAGAAATATAAGGTTAGATAGTCACAGCAACACTAAAATAGTTGAAAGTGGCAGCCTCTGGGGTGTGGGAATTTGGTGTATCAGTGAGACATTGGGTTTCATTTGAAGCTTTGAGGTATTATTTGACATGTTAAGTTATGTACATGATTAAAACTTCATCATATATTAAGTTCTAAAACATCTTTTACAAGCTCTGGGGATGGGAAGCCTAGATTTGAATACAGTCCCACATTTACCAGCTGTGTGAATGGGGATGGTTGTTACTTAAGCTGACTGCTCTGCTTTCTTCTTGGGTGGAGATAAAAATAGTACCTACCTCACAGCAATGTTATGTATGAGATAAAATTAGTTAATGCATGTAAAGCACTTAACAGTTGTGCCTTGTATTCCACTTAGTACAGCTTTATATTTTATTTAATACAGGTTGGGGAAATTAGCTGTCATTACTCTTCCATTTTTTTGTGTGTGTGCTAAATTTCATGAGGTTTTTTTTCTTCTAAATAAATTTAAGAATCATTTTATCTTCCCCACAAGAAATATATTTTATTTCTGAACTTGTTTAAGCCTTTTGTCCAAGAGCAAAGACTATGACTTCCTTTATCAAAATCTGCACACTTCTTATTTAGTTTATTCCTTAGAGAACATGAGTGTATCAGTATATCTATATCTTTCTCTCTGGCTCTTATTCTTGCTCTAAATCTAGTTTTATTTTATACACTATTGTGTATGAGATTTTATTTCTTTACATGTTGTTTATATCTCTTTGTATAGAGAAACAATCTTGATTTTTGCCATCTTATTTTTCAACTTATGTTTCTGAACTTTCTTATCAGTTTTAATAATATCTCAGTTGATACTCTTGTGTTTTCCTATCATAGAATCATAGTATCAGCAAATTATATTTTCTCCCCATTTCTAACATGAAATTATTTTCTTTCCTTGTTTCACTTTCTGTTTTTAATTTGTGATCAAAAAAGCTATATTGTATGAAGGTTCAATTTTTGTCTAACTTAACATTACTTTGATCTTGTTTTGTGCTTTCCCATTGTCTCCTTGTTTTCTGTCTTTTCATTTATGGTATGTTTTCTTCATTAATGTCTTAGTTAGGTTTATGTCCCATTTTTATTCAAATAGTAATAACAGTAGTAACAATAACTCTATTATTGTCATAATAGTCATTTATTAAAAACGTACACGCATCTGGCAATGTTCGGCACTTTACACACTTTTCAATAATACTAATATTATTACTAATAACATCAACAACAATGACAATGATTGCTAACAATATTCAACGTTTTCTATGTGCTGGACATGCTTTTAGCACTTTACATGCATTAACTCACTTAATTCTGTCAACACTTTATGAAATAATTGGTATTATTAATCTGACAAAACCGTGCAAGGATTGTGTACATTTACCTTCATTTCTTTTTTTTTTTTTTTTTAATGGCTGTGTTGGCTCTTCATTTCTGTGTGAGGGCTTTCTCTAGTTGCGGTGAGTGGGGGCCACTCCTCATCACGGTGCACGGGCCTCTCACTATCGCGGCCTCTCCTGTTGCGGAGCACAGGCTCCAGACGCGCAGGCTCAGTAATTGTGGCTTACGGGGCCAGCTGCTCCGTGGCATGTGGGATCTTCCTAGACCAGGGCTCGAACCCGTGTGTCCTGCATTGGCAGGCGGACTCTCAACCACTGCGCCACCAGGGAAGCCCCTTACCTTCATTTTATAAATGAGACAATGTGATTCTCAGGTATGACACCAACACCTAACAATAATCCATGGTCTCTCATACTTACCTTTAAGGTTTTCAAAAACATTTTTCTGTTTTTACCTTTTTTTTCTGAATTCTGTTGTTGCATCTCCTTCTTCCTCTCCCTCTTCCTCTTTCTCTTCCTCTTTTTCCTCTCCTCCTCCTCCATATTTCTCATCTGCGGTCACTTTTCTCATCTTCTTTCCCCTCTATCACAGGCAGTTCCACTCTGCATTTCGTTTTCCTTTTTCTTCTTTGAAGAACAGTAGTACAACATCTGTTACTCTTACACCGTTTAAAAAAGAAGAGAAAGAAGAGACAAGGAAAAGAAAAGAAAGGACTCGTTAGAGAAGAAAACCTTTCCAAGACAGTGACTTCAGGTTATTCCCAGTAACAATCTTCCTTATTCCAAGGTCAGGGCTCCTTACTCTTGCAAGGGGTCTGCCCAGGCAGTGAAGACAGCACACACTCAATACCCAGTGTGTGATGGTTCCGACAGAGGGTGGATCCTCCTGGGTTCAGGTGCCTGAAAACAGCCACAGATGGTGCAGGCCATTACTCACTACCCTGAGGCAGCACAGCCCAACCCTCATTGTTCATGGATATAACAAAGTGCTTCAATCAAGCTGGTGACAAAGGCATTCTCTCTGAGCACTAATTAGCCTCTGAGTAATTTCTAATCTAACTCCAATTTCAACCATTTGTATATACAGATGCAGTTTACTTTACACTTCTTGTCTTCTTTTTTCCCTCATTCTTAGATCCTCTTGCCATCTTCCTCCCCCAATTCCTGCATCCTTTTAATTCTATTCACCAATTTCCTTCCATAAGCTATTTTAACATTTCACTTGGGACTCAAAGGCTGGTGACTTTGGGGACCCTACATATTCTCCCACACAACTGTGTGGGGCTCTTAGGAACCAATCACTAGAGAATCCTTTTTTTCCCCAGAATGACAACACAGCTGTAAATGCAGCTAAGACAGGTGTTGTGTCTGCTGACTGTTACCTTATTATTATTTATTTTTTATACTTCATATTCTTTATATTTTACTTTTTTAATGTTTACCCAAAGTTAACTACAAAAGGATCATTTTGTTATTTTGAGTACCTTTTTTTTTTAATCAGTGAAAACATGCCCAAGGTTCTCAGAGAGACTTTCCCCTCATTTGTTCCTATTCTTTTAATATCAGAGACCTTCTTGGGTTATGGATTTCTTTAGATTATTGCACTTATATTTCTATCTGACATTAGGTATGACTGTATTGTCACAACTTTACTTTAGGAACTTGTAGTTCTTCTTTTTCTCTGTCCCATGGGTTGACTCCTCTTTTCCCTTCATTTTTTTTCTTTTCATTTTCAAAAATCTGTTTCTCAGATTGCATGGCACATACCATGCCTTTCATTTACTTCCTAATTGGCATGAATTCCAAGAATACAGTGGCGTTCTCCTGTAGGTTCTTCTTGCTTCCACATCCACTACCAATTTGTCTTAATTAAGGTCAGCGTGGTCATTAACTCTGCCAGGAGATTGCATGGCGCTATGAAAAGGGATGGCTTTGGAAGCAGGTAAGCCGAGGTTAAAATCTTGGCTCTCTACCTCTTCCTAGCCATGTGGCCTTGAGAAAGTTTCTTAGCCTACCTAAACCTCAGTCTCCTGATGTTTAAAAATGAGGAGAACATGGGCTTCCCTGGTGGCGCAGTGGTTGAGAGTCCGCCTGCCGATGCAGGGGACGCGGGTTCATGCCCCGGTCCGGGAGGATCCCACATGCCACGGAGCGGCTGGGCCCGTGAGCCATGGCCACTGAGCCTGCGCGTCCGGAGCCTGTGCTCCACAGCGGGAGAGGCCACAACAGTGAGAGGCCCGCGTACCGCAAAAGAAAAAAAATGAAGAGAACAACACCTACCTTGTAATATTGTTGTGAGCATTAGAGATCATTATGTAAATTACCTGGCATGTGATAGGGATACAATAAATGAAAATTACTTTTATTTTGAGTCAGTCAAATATGGGATTCAGGGCCTCCCTGGTGGCGCAGTGGTTGAGAGTCCGCCTGCCGATGCAGGGGATACGGGTTCGTGCCCCGGTCTGGGAGGATCCCATATGCCACGGAGCGGCTGGGCCTGTGAGCCATGGCCACTGGGCCTGCGCGTCCGGAGCCTGTGCTCCGCAACGGGAGAGGCCACAACAGTGAGAGGCCCGCATACTGCAAAAAAAAAAAAAAAAAAAAAAAAATGGGATTCAGATCCCAGTTCTTCCACTTCTTAGGACTTTTTAAAAGGAAGTTTACTTAACCAATTTTGAGCCTAAATTTTCTTATCTGTAAAATGGGGACAAAGGTCCTTATCTTGTAAGGTCATGGGAAGACTATAACCTCAGACAGGGTATAAGACAGTTGCACATGCTCTCAACAAACGTTCTTTCTCTTCCACCTTCTGGACAAAGACATACTCTGCTGGACATGTCTGAATATTACCTGATGTGTTGCTTTTTCACAGAACAAACTTCCAATAGTATTACCCTAGTGTGAAGGGCTCACTTTAGCTCAAAAGAATGCTTGTTTTGGTCTCAGAAGGGGAAAAGCATCCATTTTCCCCTTCTGATCAATGGAAATGTTTTCATAAAAGTATTACTTTTGATTTTCTGTCTTTACAAGTAGGTACATCTTTTAACCCCCAGATACCCTTCGAATAAAAAGAAAGAAAGAAATGAGAGAGAGAAGAACCAAAACTTAGTGAAGGTGATAGGTTCAGATAATACGTAAAACAAAAGACTTAGAGAAAATGCCATTGTAATCAAGAAACATTTGTGTATTTTGATGAACCCATTTTTCACAGTCAACTAGAAGAAAAATTCTTATCCTTATTCATTTTTTCAAGGATTTGGAAAATGCTAAATAAAAGGGAACCAATAAATTGGGGAAAATATTACTCTCATTAGAGTACACACAGAAATTCTTTGCTTCTCACAGGATTCTGAAAAAGAAATTCTCTTAAAATGCAGGTTGCTTCCCATCCTTTATAATCCCTAAGGAATACCTCCATCTCTGATGAACTGAAGGATGTGGGCTTTGAAATCTGACATGCCCTGATTTTAATCCACACTCTGCTACTTACCATTGGCAATGCATTTAACTTCTGCAAGCCTCAGTTTCCTTAGGTGTTAATAAAATGGGCAGCCTAGATCTTCCTTCATACAGAGTTTAGTAGGAACAAATTACATAATTGATGTGTGCTGAAGCATGTAGCCCAATGCCTTGTATAGAGTAGAAAATAAATGTTAGGGCCCCTTCTCTTTTTCCCTTACATCTATCCAATAGTGTGAACTTGATAATCATAGATGATCAATATAAGTAAATAATGGAACCTGTTGGAAGAATGTATCAGTGGAATTAATCTCATCTTCAGTAGTATAAATCAATTTGAAGAAGCTATCATTTGTTGACTTAGTATGAACCAGGTGCATGTCCCTTAAGGAAGGCAATATACATCTTACATATGAGGAAACTCTGGCTCAGAATTGAGAGGATATTTCCTTAAGGTTACACAACTAATGAGAGAAGAGCCGGCATTTGAACCCAGTTCCTCTCTCGCCACAAATATTTGTCATTTTCGTATCTTATGATGACAGAAATAGACTATTGCTGCAAATAGGCATGTTATCTGGTTCACAGTATAACTGAATCCATGATCAAATTTTAAAAATTCTTATTTTCATATATTCTCTGGAAAAACTTCAACACCCTAGGGGTATAATTTCATTTTTGTCCAGTTTTGGCATCTAACTCTATTTTATTGAGTTTATCTATGTAAATGATTGGAATGTTCTACCATTAGATATAAGATATCATCTTATTAGCAAATGAGGCCAGCCCATGGCTGAAGCATCATTATAACATATTTACCAACAAGTCAGGGAAGTAAGAGATATATATTTTTTCCTTTGGAGTTTTGACACTTTCAGAGTTTAGGGAAGTGAACTAACGTTCAAAGTGTATTTACAATGTGGCAGGAACTATAGGTAGTGGCATTGCATGTATTCTTTAATACTCAAAACAATGGGTGAGACAGACGTTATTATCTCCGTCTTATAGCTGAGGAATGGAGGTTTTGTGAGCTTAAGTAACTTATGTAAAGTAGGAAATATAGCTAGGTTTTGAGCCCTGGACAATGCACTTGTATTGAGGATCTCATTCCACGATGATGCTAGTAAATGAAGTGTTAGAGTTCTTTGCCCTAATTCTCTGTTTACCTTGACAAGAAAAGCATCCATTACTTTCCCTGTGGTGCCCTGGCTCATGCCAGGGTCAGGCTGTCTTTCAACTAAATGATGTACAATTTGAGAAGCACACATGACTGGAACATCTTCCGCAGAACCCTCAGTCTGCAAGCTCAGAGGGGTGGGGGCGGGGAGGAGAGAAGATGGATGGAAGTAATGGAAAATGATGTGATGTTGTGGAAATTTAGATTTGGAAATGATTTTTAATCAAGTTCAGCCAGGAGAGCCTCTCTCCAGGTGTAACCTAGAGGTAATCAATAACTGACATTCCCAGCCCTCTTGCCTCCCGTGTGATTTTACTGAACACAGGTTTAATTGACCTGAGAAAGAACTTACTTGTTCGAAAAGCTGTGTGCACCGCCAGCAAAATAAACTTGCCTCAGTTCCTGCCATGTGGGGAACTTTGCTGGACTGTTTTACATGGTCATTTCTGAGTAGAAAACTGTCAGGTCACCAGGCTTTAAATGCTTGGGAAACAAGTCTGTGAGGTCACTTTGATAATGAGAGACACTATAAAATGTGGTAAGGATTTACTTTCGCTGGGCTTGCTTATTCCAGAAATTGAATTGAATCAGTTACCGTGGAAGGATTCCATTGCACCCGTGCCCAAGAGGGGCAAAGTGACACAGGACCAGATTCATACAGAAAAAAACTTACCTCCTTTATATTGTATAATCCATGAGGACCCTACCTTGAAGGAGTAGACTAGGAGGGATTGCTCAAAGAAAAAGTCCATTTCTTTGTAGAATCAGACTATGCACTTTGTCTCCATGAGCCCCAGTTTCCTCATCTGTAAGATAAAAATAAGTCCTACCTTGTCAGAATGATACAAAGACTTCTGGACCTTAGCAACTGAAGAAAGTTTAAGCTTTGCTTTCTACTGATCAAATTCTTCTCCCGTACACTTAATATTTTGGTGTCCTGAAAAATATTTTGTGAGCCTCACATTTCTTATATGTACAATGAGAGGGTTGAGCTAGATTATCTCCAAAGTCCTTCCCATCTGTAACGCCAAATTACTGCACTTCCACAAATACCCTAGGAATAAGGCAGCCTTGCATTTACAAAATATCCCAGGCTCAGAGAGCTGCTTTAGAAAGCAGCCATGGCACAGAGGAAGGACCTAGAGTCAGAAGACCTGCAGTCCAGCCTCACTTCAGCCACATCCTTGCTGTGTGGACTTTGGCAAGGCATTTAACATCCCTAAACTTGAAGTTCTTTATCTATAAAAGGATGATAATAATAACCTACCACAGAGAAAGGTTGGTAGAATTTTATTAGATTGTGAATGTGCAAGTAAAACTTTTTACACTGTGAAACCCTGTATACATTTAAATATTTTGACTATCATCTAGTAAAGCCCATGCACTTATTTTTTTCCCCAAATAAGAGCTTTTTAAAAAATCCGGATTTTTAAAAAATGTCATTTTAATCAAAGTTATGTACGTTCATGGTTTAAAGCATCATCTACCTATACAGAACTTATTATGTAACACATGGTTCTATGCCCCTTCTCCCTACTATCGCTGATGTCCTGTCCCCAGAGGCAACCACTTACAACTCTAAGTTTTTGTTTTTTAAAGATTTACCTCCATGTATCTAAATATTCTGTGCATAGTGTCATTTTTTGATTTTTCAGTTTTAGGCATTTATAATGACCTACCAATCATGGGAGATGAGGATTTTCATCCCTATCACTCTACCACCAGAAAATACATGCACCGTATTAATATTTCCGTTCTCTCAATACAAACATATTGTAATATAATTTTGGTTAGCTCTATCATCAGTCCTTAAGTTAAAGTGAGTACATAAATCCTATTCATAGCTGAGCCACATAGAGTACTATAATTTTCTTCTTTCCTCTCACAAGTATTTTTTCCCCCGAGATTTAACAGTTGTTTTGTTTTGTTTATGTGCTGCATTTTCTGTGGTCTTATTACTAACTCAGCCCCAAATTCTCTCTCACTGTGTCTCAATGTATTAAATATTTTTTACCAATTTTATCTTTTTCGAGACATCACCGAGAGAACCTTCTGATCAAAAGATCTGGTTTTGTGGGTCGATAAGTCCTACGGCCTGATACCATCCTGGGATTACTCTTTGTCATCATTCTGGGGGTTTTCTTTGACCTCTCTCTTATTGAATTCCATATTACTTGGGCCCTACGTCTACATCCATATAGGCTTATTCGCTTGTTTTTAAAATGGAGCACCTTCTCCAGTAATTTCTCTGAAATACGTATATCTTAAGAATGTACCTGTCTGGAAATATATTTAGTCTCTCCTTATACTATGTTAATAGTTTGGCCAGGTTTGGAATTTAAGTTGAAAATAATTTTTCATAACTTTATAATTTTGATGACATTGCTCTAGTATTACATTAAAATGATTGGGGCTATTCTGATCCTTTGTATCTTCCTGATTTTTCTTTTGAGATACTTTTATAATCGTCTCTTTCCCTTTGTGTTCCAGAATTTCATGGTAATGTGCCTGGGTCTATTTTCATTTACTGTGCTAGTGCTGGGCAGTAGACTAGATGGTCCTTACGTTCTCCAGTCCTGAGGTTTAGTGAGCCTCTTCTTCTTGGCTGTTTTTAACTGAGTACTTTAATGTTCCGCTTTTACAGCTCTACAGACATATTTCTGTGACAGCTCTTGCTATATTGTTTTATAGTTAGTTGTGTATATCCCTAGCATAAGCATATGCTTCCATTATGGAAGCTCAACTGATTTTTGTTGTATGAATGAAAACAAAATTTACTTGTGATCTGGCAGCATGGACATAGAAACATAGTATGTAATATGGATCTGAAAAATTAATGGCAGCTAGAATTGTACTAGATTTCTGAAAATATACCTCTACTTTAGAGATTTTACAATTTTCCATACATTTTTTAACTCTTTGTAGTGAATGATTTTGCTCTCAACCTGAACAAATTCTAGACTGCTATCCACAACCACTTGAAACTTAAAAGGAGAGAAACAAAAATAGTTTGAGGTTCTTGAGGTTTCTAAAGACCTTTAAACATCCATTGTTATTTATAGCCAGCATGTTTATAATCAAGGAAAAGGAAATGTTGTGGAGACAGGCCCTCCTTTAACATTTGTGGGGCCCAAAACAAGCATATAAATGGTGACCCACATACATATGTCTAAATATTTAAAATTTACAACTCAACCTTTAAAAATGTTGAATAAAATATGCTCTAGCCACATACCTTAACAAGTGTACTTTCATCAGGACCTGGAAAGCTAGACTGCATTTAAATTTTGGGATTCCTTAGCAGCTCAGGAGGAGTCAGTCTTCAGCTTGTCTCTCATCTTCTTACCTTTAACCAGATCTGTCTCGTCTTTGAGACATTCAGCTGGCACACATGTAGGTACATAGACACCACAGCCCCATGACCAAGCTCCGCTCATGTGCTCTGAATGCAGGTGCCCTTTGGCCAGTGGTTGGGAAAATGGTGAGCATATTTGTGGCCCAGTCAAAATTTGGGAGGACAGTCTTGGAACAGAACTCTGTGCAAGACCTGAAAGTGGTCTAGGGGGCATTTGTGCAAGGAGTTCCAGGGTTCCATGGAGAAATGTCTAGAGGGCAGGCATGGGTTCCAGGTGGGCATATCCGCTTGACCCTGTGTCCTCCTCCACAGGAGGAGAGCAAGAACATGTCCCTCTAAGTGCAGAGTCCAGGGCAGAGTCTCCTCCTGACTAGGGCTGAAGGTTGGACTCCCAGAGAGTAAGAGGAATCTGACTGTGATCATTTGATTAATTGATGGCAAATCTGAGAAGGAACACAAATTGGTCTGTTCTATTCCTTTGACCTGTAACTATCTCTGCCAACTCCACAATCAATTCCATTAACCAAGCAGGAAGGAACTGAGCAAGTTCAGTCCTTTTACTTCTACTTTACATTAAAAAAATAACGGTGGAACATGAGATTTCTTGATAGCTTGTGCTGGTCCAGCCTAAATCATAAATCAGAATTTAAATGTCTCGTGGTTTGTGGTAAGTCCTAAGCTGACGTTATCCTCCAATTTTATGAAGCCTTGAAGGCTTACAAACCCAGATTCAGACTTGGTGGTTTGGGTATTAAAAACTGGTTCCTTTCCCTGGGTTTTATGTTACTACTTCAAATTCCACTAGACAAGGAATAAGGGATACAGTAGGAAAGCTCAGAGGACAAAGAATGCCCACCGAGGGCTCTGGGAAGGACCCTCAATGAGAATTTGGAAACTCAAAATATCTTTGTTCCTAATTAGACTGACTAAGGAACCTGGAAGAAGCTACATCTTGAATTTGAAAAACTTTATAAATAACTGATGTCTTCAAAACGAGTCTTTTCCACCCCACCCCATCCCCACCTCCCACCAGCTGCCTTTGTTATGCTCCAATATTTATAAAGCACCTGTAATTGCTTTCATTTCTTCTACTCTTTTTGACAGGCTACAGGAATGCAAAGGAGAGATAAACCAAAATAGCTAAGCCATGGGGTAATTTTCAAACAGGAATTAAAATTTAAAATTCTTTAAAATTTAGGAAGGAAGTATATATTTTTAAAGGAAATATAATAACAACATTATGGATTTATAAAGTATCAAAAGAGAAAAATATATTGCAACACTATGAAAAAGGAGGAGGGTATACATTTAAAATTATATTGTAAAGGTCGTGAGGAAAGGAGTGCTGGGTGTGCTGCCACCATTTCTTCCGCCTTCAGGTTCTGCACCTTTCACAGGGCTTCCAACAGCGCTGTGTTGGGACAAAGCATCCGGAGGTTCACAACCTCTGTGGTCCGTAGGAGCCACTATGAGGAGGGTTCGGGGAAGCATTTACCATTTTCAGTGGAAAACAAGTGGCGGTTACTAGCTATGATGACTTTGTACTTTGGGTCTGGATTTGCTGCACCTTTCTATATAGTAAGACACCAACTGCTTAAAAAATAATCCATGAGACAGATACGAAGAGGAGCATTTTAAGATGTGCAGTCTCTTTGAAAAAAGGATCAAACTCTTGAACTCAGCATCCTAGATATGTTTGTAAATAAACTTATAGCATAAAAAAATTATATTGTAAAATTCTTGTATTATAAGGGAAGCAGAATGTCATTAATTCAAAGTAGATTGTGACAAGTTAAGGATGCATAGTATAATCTTTAAAACAACAACTCTAAAAAAAATACAAAGGAGTATAGCTGAAAAGCCAGTAGAAGTGATAGAATGGAATACTAACTGATTGGGCTAACACTCGTTAGCCCAAAAGAAGACATGAAAGGAAGAGAAAAGAAACAAAGAACAGAAGGGACAAATAAAACAAATTAGAATAATTGTAGAATTAAACCTGGCCATATTCATAAATACATTAAATGAAACACTCCAATTAAAAGGAAAATATTTTCAGACTGCTTGAAGAAGTAAGGCCTAACTATATTGTTTACATAAGAGGCACTTTAAATGTAAAGACACAAAGAGGCTGAAAGGAAGGGTTGAGAAAAGATACACCATGCAAATACTAAGAAAGTTGGTTTGGCTATATGAATATCAGATAAATCGACTTAAACACAAGGAGTATTACCAGAGATAGAGCAATTTTATAAAGAGAAAAAAACCACAATCCTGGCACACTATTTGAATATACTAAAACCCATTAAATTGTATACTTTAAATGTGAGAGTTATATGGTAGATAAATTATATCTCAAGCTATTAAAAAGAAGTTTATTGAAATGATTTTCATTGATTAATATACTATATCACAGTCCCATTGGTTCAGCCTTTTTTTTCTGTTAGTCATGGAATGTGTTGAATTAAATTAGTCAAAAGCTCATATATAGGGCTTCCCTGGTGGCGCAGTGGTAGAGAGTCTGCCTACCGATGCAGGGAACACGGGTTCGTGCCCCGGTCTGGGAAGATCCCACATGCCGTGGAGCGGCTGGGCCTGTGAGCCATGGCCACTGAGCCTGCGCGTCCGGAGCCTGTGCTCCGCAACAGTAGAGGCTGCAACAGTGAGAGGCCCGCATACCGCAAAAAAAAAAAAAAAACCTCATATATATATATATATAGTCAAATGTTTATTTCTAGAGGCATCAGTCTTTAAGAGGTGACCATGCTGATGTTATGTGTCTATTCATCTATTCATTTTTTATTCATCTCTTTATCTAAGTTATACTATGTATGGTATTTTAAATAGTTTTGTTCATATAATATCATTTTCATCTTTATAATATGTTTGAAAAGTAACAAAATATGCTCACCTTTATATTTTGTCATATTATTATCTTGATTAAATGAAAAGTTCTTACCATAGGAGAAAAAAATGACATAACAATCCTAGCATGTACACAATAACAAAACTTCAAAATATAAGAAGCAAAAATTGACAGAACTAAAAGAAAAAATACCAAATGTTACAATTACAGTTAAATATTTTAATATCCCTCTATTTAGTAATTGCTAGAACAAGTAGAAAAAAATCAGTGAGGGTATGGGAAATTTGAACAACATCATCAGCCATGTTGACCTAATTGAAATTTATAGATCATTATATCCAATAACCACATAATACACATTCTTTTCAAGTGCAGATGGAATTTTCAATAGTAGAATGTATACAGGGCCATAAAATGTCCAGTACATTTTAAAGGATTAAAATCATGCAGAGTATGTTTCTAGAACATGACATAATTAAACTAGAAATACATAACAATAAACTACCTAGAAAATTCATCAAAATTTTGAAATGGGGGCTTCCCTGGTGGCACAGTGGTTGAGAGTCTGCCTGCGACACGGGTTCGTGCCCCGGTCCAGGAAGATCCCACATGCCGCGGAGCGGCTGGGCCTGTGAGCCATGGCCACTGAGCCTGCACGTCCAGAGCCTGTGGTCCGCAACGGGAGAGGCCACAACAGTGAGAGGCCCGTGTACCGCAAAAAAAAAAAAATTTTGAAATGAAAAATTTCATTTGATAAATTCTGAAAACCCATTTTTAAAAGAAAAAATTAAAAGAGAATTTGGAAAATATTTTGAACCAAATAATAATGAAAACATATCAAAATGTGTGACTGCAACTAAAATAATTCTTAAGGGAAATAAATAGCTTGAATACATACTCATATTAAAAATGAATGAGATAAAATCAATTACCTAAGCCTCTGCCATGAGTAATTGGATAAAAAAGAGCAAATTAAATTCAAAATGAGTAGAAAAAAGTAATTAAGATGAAAACAGATATAAGTATAATGGGAAAAAGTAATAGAGTAAATAAACAAAACCAAAGTTGCAGTTTTGAAAAAATTGATAAAATTGATAAACTTTTAGCTACACTGATGAGGAAAAAAAGAAAAATACCAGGAATTTTAAAAATGGGATAGCTTTACAGACCCTCAGATTTCAAAATAAAGGGATACTATATACAACTCTGTGTCAAAAGTTGTGATGACTTAGATGAAATTTATAAATTCCTTAGAACCAGAATTTTACACAAAGATGCTTCAGGGACAGATAGTTTCATTGGTAAATTCTATAAACATTTGAGAACACTAATATCAATCCTATTCAAACTCTTTCCAAAAATAGAGATGGAGAGAATGGAGAAGAAATAGAGATGGAGAACAATTTTCAATGTATCTATTGAGTCCAGGATTATCTTAATATCAAATCCAAACAAGATGCAAGAAAGAAAATTGCAGGCCAGTGTGCCCCATGACCATTGAGGGACAAATCCTAAAAAAAATGTTAGCAAATCTAATCCATCAGTATATAAAAATGATAAGGCAATATGAAACAATGGGAATTACCTCACAAATGTTACTTTGGTTCAGCTTTTAAAAAATCTATTGATGTACAATTTACCACATTAGCAGAATATAGGAGAAAATTATGTAATAATTTAAGTTGATACAAAAGAGCACCCATTCATGATAAATACTCTCAGAAAACTGGAGAGGGAAAGAAATTTTCTCAACCTGATCAAGGGCACCTATGAAATCTATGAAAAACCTATAGCTATCACATACTTGATACTGTATTGAAGGTTTTTTCCCCTCAGATTGGAAACATAGGCAGGATGTATGATCTCACTACTTCTGTTCAAAATTGTTCTGAAGGTCATAGCCAATGCACTAAGACATGAAATTGAAATAAATAGCATGCACATTAGAACAGAAGAGATAAAACTGTATTTGTCTATGAAGAAAATTAACTGTATTTGTATAGAAAATTCTAAAAAAGCTACAGAAATTGAATATAATTAATGAGTTTAGCGCATTCTCAGGATACAAATGAATATGCAAAAATTAATTGTCTTTTTCATATATGAGCAACAAGTGGAAGATGAAATATTTTAAAAATCATTTTCAATAGCATGGAAGAAGACATAAAATACTTAAGAATAAATTTATGGCAGAGGGTGCAAGACCTCCTTGCTGAAAACAAAACAAAACAAAAAATTTGCAGAGAGAAACAAAAAGAAACCTAAATTAATGGGGAGATATACTACATTTGTAAACCGGAAGATTCCGTTTTGTTACAATTTCAGTTCTTTCAAAATTGATCATGCAGATTTAGCACACTTCCAATGAAATCTTAACAGTAAGACCTACTATAAAGCTACACTAATCAAGACAGTGTGGTATTGGCAGTAGGACAGATAAATAGATCAATGGAAATGAATAGAGAGTCCAGAAATAGGTCCATACATGTACAGGCAATTGATTTCTGACAAAGTTGCCAGGTTAATTGAATGAGGAAAAGATAGTCTTTTCAACAAATTGTGTTGGATCAATTGGATACCCACATGAAAAAATTGAACTCTGATCTCTTCTTCACACAGTACCCAAAAATTAATTCAAGATAGTTCATAGACCTGAACATAAAACTGAAACCTACAAAACTTTTATTAAAAAAAAATCTTTTGGCCTGGGGACAGGCAAAGTATTTTTGACATAACACAAAAAGCATTCACCAGGGATAAAAATAAATAAATAGGACTTTATCAGAATTCAAAATTGTTTTTCAAAAATGTGGTTGACTGTTTTCCTCTCATCCTGATATGCCTACCCCTTTGCAGTGTGATTTTGCCATTCCTCACATCCAGAGACAGAGCCTTTTTCTCAGTCCCTTGAATAAAACCTGGTCTTGTGACTTGCTCAGACCAAGAGAATGTGGCAGAAGTGATGTTTGCAAGTACCAGAGCCAACTTCCACACATGTGAGTGAGGACATTTTGAACCTCCCAGCCCAGTCAACCCTCCAGCTGAATCAAGCCTTATGAATAATCCCGGGCTAAACCAAAGAGGAGATGCTCAGACAAACCATGCCACTGTGAGAAGGAATAAATCATCATTGTTTTACGCCATGAACTTTTGGGGGTGCTTTGTAATACAGCAAAGGCTAAATGAAAGAGAAATTGCTACCTGGAGGTGGGTGCTGTATAAAAAAACCTTAAACCTGCCAATAATTTGGGGACCAGATGGCAGATGGAAGCAGGAAGGATGTAGAAAGGAACAGATAATGGAGACTGAATGATCACAGGAAAGTTCTGTCGGAGGCTGGAGAAAGACTCAGGTTAGGTAATGGTGGAAAGACTGGCAAATTTCATGCCTGTAGCAATTTAGAAGCTAGGAATGTATTTAATTAACTTGTGGGTGTGAACAAGGAGATTTCCAGACAGAATATTGAAAGTATCAATGCCAATGTTCAGCTATACATAAGATACATGGAGTGATAAATGAACTGAGGAAGGAACTGCTTGGCTTTCAAGGAGAAATTAGGACATGTAATGGAAAATTAGGCTCAATAATGGAAAAGAAAATTAACTTGGAAATAAAACTAACTTAGAAAATAAAACTATTTCTTATTCTCAGTCTTTCCCAGCAAGGAGTCTTGAAGTAGGAAATTGGGTAAAGATCAAACTATTGGTGTGGCTATAAGATAGTTTTTTAAGAGCTCAAGACAATTTAAAGTGGTGCCTAGAAGACCCTCTCACCTTGACAAAGGACAGTTTAAGAGCTGCGAGAGCCTTGTCCCCAAAGCAACCCAACAATGGCCCAAAATACAGAGAGGACTCTCAAAATTACAGATGTAGCTTTGGGAGCATTGAATGAATTCCAGTCAAATTCATAGGAAAGCCATAATTTTTTAAGAGTTGTATTAGAAAGAACACCACCAGCTTCACAGACATGTGGCTCTTCCGCTTCCTCATATTCATCCTTTTGTCCCCTCCAACATGACTTCTGCAGCTGTTGCTGTAGAGAAACTGCTGTCTTGGTGGGTGACAGTCAATGCCCTCCTAATCGCCCATTGAATGAACTTTTTT
Organism: Hyperoodon ampullatus; assembly: GCF_949752795.1. Classification (NCBI taxonomy): domain Eukaryota; kingdom Metazoa; phylum Chordata; class Mammalia; order Artiodactyla; family Ziphiidae; genus Hyperoodon; species Hyperoodon ampullatus. The sequence goes on from NC_136919.1 coordinate 116,052,089, forward strand.
TTTTTAATTTCCTTGTTCTCCTTGAACTTTTGGGGAGTATTTTAACACTGTTGCTTGTTTCCCTTTTCTTGATGCTCTTCTCTCAGTCCAGCACTACACAACCTAGTTCTTTTGTTTCTCCAGTTAGTTCTTCTCTGACCCCTTTATGATTTTGCTTCCTCTTGCTCACTAAGTAAATCTAGTTCTTGGCCATCTTCTCTTCTTTCCGTATATTCATTTCCAGGCTAATATCATATGTAATCCCCTAACCTAAACTATCATTTCTGTATGGAAATTTAAATCTACATCTCCACACCTTACCCTCATTCTAGAACTCTAGTCCTGTCATTTCAACTGCTTTTAGATCAGTAAGTCTGCCCTTGAAGCCCAACTCATTTAAAGGCAACAAACTTTACCATTGTATCTCCAAGAGCCTAGCACAGTGCCAAGCATAGTGTCTGATACATGGTGGGTGTGAAATTTGGTGATTTATTGGATGTTATTGGTGGGTAGGTGGTAAGTACAAGTGTGACCCGTAACATTATTTTGGCTACTGCAGAGATGATGGTTGTTAACTGAGATAGGGAATGGAGAAAGAAGAGGATGTACAAGAGGAGGAAGAAGAAAAAGAATACTACATACAATTTTAAGCATGTTGAGTTTGAAATCCCAGCTGTGTACAGATACCAGAGTAAACTTCCTAAAACACAGTTTGATCATGACATGACTTCCTTGTTCAAAAACCTTCAAGAGTTCCTCACTGTTGACCAAATCTGTATCAGTCTATCCTGGAATTTAAGATCCTCCACAATCTGGCCACTACTAGCTTTCCAAAATGATCTCACATCCTTCGCTTTTACCAAACATCTGCTATTCATCTCCTGGGCATGCGTCAGACAGTCCCACCTACTGAGCCATTCCTTCCATCTGGAGTGTACTCCTCCAGCCTACCGGTGAAAATCCCATCCATGCTTTAAGACTCAGCTCAAATAGCACTTTATACAATTAGAATTGTTTTTCTGATTACCCAGACAGAAAGACCTATACCTCTGAGGACAGATCAGTCTCATTATATGTACTGATCATATAACATTCCTTCTTAACTTGTGTTGTAGCTATTCACATATATGTTTTATTACACCTACGAGAGTTAAAGTGTTAAGAAGGTAGAGATTGTGTTTCACTTATATTTTCAATCCTTCCATGTTCCGAACCCATCATAGGACATATAATAATGCTTAATAAATCATTATAAAATGAAACAGTAGAATAGAGATGCATGAATAACTGAAGGGAAGAATGAATGAATGGATGAAGTAGTTGAGAATAACTCGTCTCCAGTTGCTTTTACATAATACCCTTCAGTAAATCCTTACTAACTATACCGAATGTGCCAACACTGAATGAAGCATGTGTTGAAGGAAGAGGCCAAGAAATCAGCTTGTCTGAAGGACTTTCAAAGTTTGGGCTAATTAATCCATAGCTTGGAGTTTGTGGCTGTTGGTCCCACGTGGAACTTCTGTGCCAATTAGTAGAATAGACAATAAAAATAGCCAAGTAAAATGTTTATACTTCTCCAGGTTCACTACATAATAAATTATTAATGCTTCCTGATACTACATTTTCCCTGAATCTATTTAAATGTGAATACATTGATGGAAGCAGAAAATACACTTACATTTCCATTGCTCCAATGTAATTTATAAAACTAACATTTATTACATATTTCTGATTGCAAAACAAATACATGTTCATTCTAGAAAATTTGTACAAGAGAAGCACAGAGGTGAAGCACAAAGAGAAGCCCAAAGGTGAAATTAAAAGCAGCTATAAGCTTCCTTCCATAGTATAAATCTGTTAATATATTGGTATATATTCTTATGGGTTCTTTTTCCTAACTATGGGATAATACCATCTGTAATTTGGTTTCTTTCGCTTATATGCTTAGAGTATTTTCTATGTAATTAAGCATTCTTAACAGAACATAACTTTTGATGGTTGTACATCTTCTATCATATCCTCACATCATGAGTCAGTTTGTTATTGTTGGACATTTAGCTTGTTTTGAACATTTCATAATTACACATGACTGTGATAAACAGCCCTGTAGCCAAAGCTTTAGCATCTCTCTCATTATATCAATAGTTTGGTAAATTCTAGCCATGGAATTACTGCGTCAAAGAGTGTGTACAGTCTTATGATTTTTAAACACATATTACCAGAAGGTTTTTTGTTTTGTTTTTTAAGAAATTTATACCTTCATCAACACTGTGGAAATTTCTGTTTACCCCTACTCTTTTCACCAGTTCTATAGGTAAAAAGTTATACTTCATTGTTTAATTTACATTTATCTGAGAATTCTTCTATCTTATATAAGCCACACCCCCTTTTTTTTTTTTGGCTCCGCCGCGTGGCTTGCAGAATCTCAGTTCATCTCAGTTCCCCGACCAGGGATTGAGCCTGGGCAACAGCAGTGAAAGTGCTGAGTCCTAACCACTGGACCGCCAGGGAATTAATTCCCTTATGTAAGGCCTTTTTTTTTTTTTTTTTTTTGCGGTATGCGGGCCTCTCACTGTTGTGGCCTCTCCCGTTGCGGAGCACAGGCTCCGGACGCGCAGGCTCAGCGGCCATGGCTCACGGGCCCAGCCGCTCTGCGGCATGTGGGATCTTCCTGGACCGGGAGCACGAACCCGTGTCCCCTGCATCGGCAGGCGGACTCTCAGCCACTGCGCCACCAGGGAAGCCCCTAGTAAGCCCTTTTAATTTCTTCTTTTTCCACTTGACAGTCTATATCCCTTGTATTTTTATTGTACTGATGTTTGTAAGAGCTATTTATGTATTAAAAATGTGAATCTTTTGTCATATATTACAATAACAACGTACCAGTTTTTGTATGCCTGTGAACTTTATTTATGTGGATTTTTTACATATAGAATGTTTCCATTCATGTTGTCAGAATGTCATTATTTTCCTTTATGAATACTGCCTTACATATATACAGGTTAATGTGCTTTTGCTTATTCTTTTATTTCATTTTTAATCTTTCAGTCAATTCATAGTTTACACTGAAGACGTTGTGAGATAGGATTATTTATTTTCCCTCCAATAATTAGGTAACCCTCCTAGTACTATTATTGAATAATCACTTTCTTGGAACAATTTGAAACACTACGTTTATCATATATTGAATTCTTACACCATTTTCTGCTCTTGACTTTCTATTTTGTTTCATTTATCTGTTTATTCTGAGAGGACACTTTTCATTATTGTAGAATTATAATGTGTATGAACATTTACTAATGTAATTTCACCCTCCTTTTTAGAAGATTTATTGGCTCTTCTTATCTATTTACTTTTCCAGATAAACTTTTTAAGGGATTTACTCAAGTCCCAAAAAAGTCCTTTTAGGATTTGATTGGTGTCTCAATAAGATTCTTAAATTAAATAATGGTGAACTGACAACTTGCAAAATCCTATCTACCCAATGAGAAACATGATTTTATTCCAACTGTTCTTTCGTCAGTTAAGTTTTCTTTATGCATCAAGCAATTTTCTTATTACATTTATGTATAGAAATCTCATTTTATTGTTGATATCATGGATGGAATTTTAATTCATTATATCTTCTAACAGAATATTGCTGACATATTGTCTATTTATTTTGTAACTGGCCAATTTGGTGAACTCTCCTGTAAGACATAAGGCACTTCTCGGCATTCTTAAGTATTATATATTGTCTACAAATATTTGTCTATTGGTTTTGCTATTCTTTTTTCCCTGATTTTTAGGAGTCCTTTTTTATTCTAGATATTGATCTTTTGGATTTTGAATATATACATATCTTCTCCCAATTGTCACCCAGCAATTAACTGCATGCACGGTGTACTTCACTTAACAGAATTCTTTAATTTTAATACAAAGTCATCAAAATTTCACCTTAAAGTTTGTGGTTTGGGGGTTCCATTTAAGGTGCTTTTCCCCACCCTTAGGTAAAATTTACTCCAAGCTGTTCTTTATTAACTTTATAGTGTCGCATTTCACATTTTGATCTTTAATCCATTTGGAATATATTTTTGCAAACAGAATGAGGTAGGATTCTTCCATATTGTAAACCAGTTTTCTAACACCATTCATTGATTAAATAATTCATCCTTTCGATACCAGTTTGTGGTATCACCTCTTTGATAAATCAAAAACATGTATAAAATAGTAAAATTTTGAGCTCTTTACTTTCTACTTATATGTCTTTGCCTTCCTATCTGATAAATTCTCTCATGACCCTTTATATTTTTCAAAATTTAGCTATTCAAGAACTTTCATTCTTCCACATAATTTTTTAAATGTTTGTTGAGCTTCTAAAAAAAGTCCTGCTGGAATTTTAATGGCCTTGCATTGAGTATATAGACTGATTTGTTCAGATTAAAATCTTTATATCATGGAATGCTATCTCATCCATGAGTGTGTTGTCTTTCTATTTTATTGAAATCTTCCGTTATATCCTGTGAGTTGTAAATTTTTCTCTCTAAAAGTTGTGTGCATTCTAGATACTTTATAAAATTTGTTGTTACTATGAATGATACCTTATGTTCTAATTTATTTTCAGATTCATTATTGGTGTCATAGAGGAATATTGTAACTCTGGCTGAATTCTCTTGTTAGTTCTAACAGCTCCTATTAGGTTTTCAATATAGATGATCATATCAAAGGAAAAGAATAGCAGTTTTAATTTTTCCCTTTCTAATCTTCCACCTTTTACATTCAGTGCTATGTTAAAAGTAGTAGTAATGAAGAAAATGCTTGTTTTCTTCCTAGTCTTAAAGGGAATATGTTCCTACAAATCTCCATTGAGTTTGATGTTTGCTTAGGGTTTTGGCATAAAATCTTTATCAAGTTAAGGAAGTCCTTTTTATTCTCAAGCCTCTAAGAGGCTCTTAAAAAAATAATAAATAAATATTTTAATTTAACCTTATAAATTACTTTCTCTGCGCCTACTTTTAATGTGGTAAGTTACATTGATAGACTTTCTAATGTTAAATCACCCTTACCTCTTAGGATGAACTCTCTTGATTAGGATGCACACTTGTGGGTTTAGGTAGCTAATATTTTCTTTAGAATTTGTGCATCTATGCTTATATGTAAACTTGTTTATACTTTTTTTCTTTCTTTCCTTCGACCATCCCCCTCTTAACTTTGTTGGCATTATCTAGAATTTTAACTCTGGATCGTAACGGATATATGGTAAATCTATTTCAGTCAGTCCTTCATTTATATTACACTATCTTCCTGAACTTTTTTTTTTTCTTGCTGGAATATTTTCTCTAAGAGAGTTTCCAAAAAGATATTTGTAGCAAAACCCTTTATGCATAAAAATATCTTTATTACATGTTTATACTTTAATGATGGTTTCTGTAGATATAAAATTCTAAGCTTCAAAATAATTCTAACATTTTGAAAATATTTCTCCTTTGCCATCTGCCTCTGGTGCTACAATTAAGAAGTCTGATGTCAAACTGATTCTTGTTCCTCTGTAGGTGATCTACTTCTTTGTTCTGGAAGCTTTTGTAAATAACCCTTTGGTTTTGATGTTTTAATATTTTATTTTATTTTATTTATTTATTTATTTATTTATTTATTTATTTTATTTATTTTTTTTGCGGTATGCGGGCCTCTCACTGTTGTGGCCTCTCCCGTTGCGGAGCACAGGCTCCGGATGCGCAGGCTCAGTGGCCATGGCTCACGGGCCCAGCCGCTCCGCGGCATATGGGATCTTCCCGGACCGGGGCACGAACCCGTGTCCCCTGCATCGGCAGGCGGACTCTCAACCACTGCGCCACCAGGGGGGCCCTGGTGTTTTAATATTTTATAATTTAAGATGTGGGTGCTTAGTGTGGGGTGTTTTTATATTTATTCTGCACTTCTTTTTAATTTGAAGTTATATTTTTTGAAATATGGAAAATTCAGTCATTTGATGACTTCCTCTCAACTTTTTTTTTTCTCTTCTGCCGGCGTTTCTAAGTATCTTTTATATATAATTTTTTGTTTTCTTAATACATTCTTGGTGTCTTCTAGGAGAGTTCTTTAATACCATCTCCTTAAAATGAGAAGCATTTTGCTATTTACGATATCAATTGAACTCTTTCCATTTTATTTTTCATACCTAACGTGTCTAGATAATTTTCCTTTATGACTTCTTCCTCCTCCGGCGTTGCATAGTCTCTCTTTCATGCTCCTCTTCTGTGTTGGGAAGGGCCGCGCTTATCCCAAGGATGCTAATTAATGCCTTTAAGTTCTTGCTCTGTCCCACCACTTTCTCTTTGGTTTAACTGGTTGGAGCTGCTGCGCTCCTTTTTATAAAGGCTGTGAAGATGGCATGTTATTGTCATCTAGCCACCTCCCAGCCTCCTGAAGGCTCTGATTCAACCACCTTGGTTTGTGATTACAGCTCAGGCCCCAGGCTGTGCCCTTCCTGCTGAGAAAATGCTTCAGCTCTGTGTTGTCTCTGTCTCTGCCCCACTCAGCCTTTTCAGGAATTGTAATCACCTAGCTGCTGAGATGGGGATGAGTATGGGGCAAGAAAGCTCAGGGACAAACGTGAGTTGTTTCTGGTTTTCAGCTTTATTGAAGTGTAATTGACAAATACAGATTGTATATATTTAAGGTATACAACGTGATGTTTTGATATAGATATACACTGTGAGATGATTACCACAATCAAGTTAATTAACACATCCATCACCTCGCATAGTTTCGATTTTGGGGTCTGGGTGTGTGGGGAGAACACTTAGGATCAACCCTCTTAGCAGATTTCAGTGGAATATTATTCAGCCTCAGAAAAGAAGGAAATCCTTCCATTTGCTACAACATGGATGAACCTGGAGGACATTATGTTAAACAAAGTAAGCCAGATGCAGAAGGACAAATACTGCATGATCGCACTTACATGTGGAATCTACAAAAGTCAAATTCAAAAGCAGAGAGTAGAATGGTGTTTGGCAGGGACTGGGAAGCAGGGAAACAGGGAAATGTTGGTTAAAGAGTACAAAAGTTCAGTCATGGGCTTCCCTGGTGGCGCAGTGGTGAGAGTCCGCCTGCCGATGCAGGGGACATGGGTTCGTGCCCTGGTCCGGGAGGATCCCACATGCGGCTAGGAGCGGCTAGGCCCGTGAGCCATGGCCGCTGAGCCTGCGCGTCTGGAGCCTGTGCTCCGCAACGGGAGAGGCCACAGCAGTGAGAGGCCCACGTACCGCAAAAAAAAGAAAGAAAAAAAAGTTCAGTCATTCAGGTTGAATCAGTTTTGGAGATCTAATTCTAATGTACAGCAAGCCCTAGTTGTTAGCTGCACTCCACTCCTGACAGGTAGATGCACTGCCTTGATTTTAATCTCTCCCCTCACTGCTGGAGCTGGTGCTTGACTGATGCTGCTATATTTGTTGTTACATATGACATCATATATGACATTCTGCCTTGCAGAAGTGAAGAGACTAATGCTGGAGAGAAAAAAACAAGAGAGAGAGAAGCTGAAAAAACCCTTTCCCTAATCCTACCTGTGGTACCCAGCTCTGCTTATTCTCATACTACCAGGACCCAATTACATACTGTTGTCCAGAAGGGTTTTTTGGTTTGCTTTGTTTTTGTCCTTGTTTTTTTTTTTTTTTTTGTGGTACGCGGGCCTCTCACTGCTGTGGCCTCTCCCGTTGCGGAGCACAGGCTCCGGATGCTCAGGCTCAGCGGCCATAGCTCACGGGCCCAGCCGCTCCACGGCATGTGGGATCATCCCAGACCGGGGCACGAACCCGTGTCCCCTGCATCGGCAGGTGGACTCTCAACCACTGCGCCACCAGGGAAGCCCTATTTGTTTGTTTTTAATGTTAACTACCTTGATTCATGAATCTCCTCCTAGCTTCTATGGCATACGCATTCACAAGGGGAGGCCAGAAACACTTCCTAGTGCTGTTACCCTGTCTGCTGTGATTTTTATATGTTGCTCTTTTACCTAGTGTTCATGGCGAATCTTGATTATTTGTAGATTAGATGTTCTATGTGGAGAATTATGTCTATGTAGAAATAACGTCAGTGACGTATCTCCCCTTGTGATTATTAAACTCTTTTTTTCTTGTCCCATTGTATTTGTTAGATTCTCTAATAGAATATTAAGAGTACGACTGATATTGAGAATTATTGTCTTGCTCTTGACATTAATATAAATAATATTTGCTTTAGGTTTGGGATAGATGTCCTTTATCAGCTTAAGAAAGTTTCCTTCTATCCTTAGTTTTAAAACTCGGAGAGATTTTAGTTTTTGTTTAAATCATGAATTGTTGAGTGCTTTTTCTGCATTTATTGCTAAGATCATAGGGTTTGCCTTCTTTTTTCTCCTTTCCTTTTTTTCATTCTTTCCTTTTTTTGGTTTTCTTTCTTTAATCTGTTAATTTATGTGGCAGGAATACATAAGTGGATTTTCTAATATTGAATCATCCTTATGTTCTTGGAATAATATGTACTTGGATTTGACTTGCTAATAGTTCAGAATTTTTGTATCTGTGCTCATAAATGAGATGGTGTTATATGTTCTTTTGTTCTTTTATTTTTGCCCAGTTTGGGTCAATTTTATATTAATCTTAAAAAATGAGTTGGATTACCTTCCCCGATGAAACTATTTATTGGGTTTTTGGCCAACCCAATATGTAAGATAGGGAATACCTATTCCTTCAAACTAGAAAAACGAGGCAGTAAAACTATTAAGACTGGTAATATTTTGTGAGGTGGAAGAAACAGTTTACTGGTTAAATTACTTTAAAAGATATTAACAGGTTTTTTTTTTATTTCTTCTTGAGATAATTTTGAGAATTTATATTTTTCTAGAAAATTTTCATTTCATCTGTTTCACAATTTATTGGTTAAAGTCGTTCATAATGTTCTCATGATTTTTAAAATCTCTATTATATATGTAGTTATGCCCTGTTTATACATTACTAACCTTTCTTTATAACCTTTTTTCTTGGCCATTATATATTCTCTTCCTCCAGTCCCAACTCCTTTCTGACTTGGAGTTATAATTTTTATATATAACCTTTTAGTACTTATTCTTTTAAATATGTATACCTATTCATCTTCTAATGAAAACTCTTCAGGAATCCTTAGCCAAAAGTTTTTAGATTGCTGGAGTTATCCACTCTGCACACCTTCCCCACCGTCTCCTTTGTTATTAACTGTCTGCGGTTTTTGGTTCACCTTTAAAAAATACTAAAAATTAATTATGTTAAGTCAACTGTTTTATTAAATTTATAAACATACTTCATCAATTTCTGGGCTCACCACTGTTCCTTATAACTCACTCCATTTCTCTAGGGTCACTTGTCACTGTTTGGTGGTTCCTTCAACATGGGTTGAGAGATGAGAACAGTTTGAGTCTCTGTATGACTGGAAATGTTTTATTTCCTCCTCACTTTTCTCTGGAAGCTTTCTACTCTTTTTTTTTTTTTTCTCCTTTTGGATCTCTGGGATAGAGATTTGGAGTGATCGTCATTCATGGTTCATGACCGCTAAGTACTATGTATTTTTGTCTATCTATCTATCTATCTATCTGTCTTTTCCGTCTCTATAAAGGTAAATATCAGTATATATCAATATCAGTTCAGAAACAGATATATAGATATAGTTGATATAGATATATTGTATTTAATATCTAACATTTGAGGAATCTTTAAGAATGAAAAACTAAATTATTACAAAAAACATACATCTTTTAATGGACTCTTTCCCTATCCCATCCCTCTGTCTCCCTCCCTCCCAGAAATAATCCCTAATATGAATTTTGTGTTTACTTTTCCCTTGCTTTAATACATGTTTTGTCATCTATTTATCTAGGCCTTTACAACATATTATTTGATGTAGCTTGATTTTAAATTTTATAAAAAGGGTATCTTACTAGATATAGTTCTCTGGCACTTGTTTTTTTCATGTAATATCTTAAGATTCATCCAGGCCATTGTATGTAGTTGTAGTTTTTTCATTTTCTTTGCTATGAAATATTCCATGATATAAATTTACACAATTTAACTTTCCCCTGTCAATGGACATTTAGGATGCATTAATTTTTTGATATTATGAATAGTGCTGCTATGACATTTTTGTACAAATTCTTGAGACGCATATACTAAAGTTTTTTCTTGGATATATATCTGGGGGTAGAATTGCTGAGTTGCAGAGTATAAGGATGTTCAATTTTACACGATAATGTCAAATTGATTTTTAAAATAACTATCAATTTACACTCCCCAAAATTACACATGGAGATGCCATTGATACTCTTGCCAAAACTCAATATAATCAGATTTCTTTAATTTTTAAAGATCAAATTAGTAAAAAATGGCATCTCAGTTTGTCTTAATTTGCATTTCCCTGATTACTAGTGGGGTTGGACATCTCTTTACTTTTTAACTAGCCATATGATTTCCTTTTTGATGGAATTCAGAAAATCTTTTTCCCCCTAGTGAGTTGTTTATTTGTTTCTTACTAACTTGTAGAAATTTTAAAATATATTCTCAGTTGGAATATTTTGTTGGTTGTATGAGTATTTTCTACCAGTTCGTAGTTTAATTTTTCACTTTTTTTGAAGTCTCTTTTTCTGAGCAGAAGTTTTAACAATCTTAATGTAGTTGAATCTATCAATCTTTTCTTTTTAAAGTTGGTGCTTTTAGTGTATTATTTAAGAAATCATACCCTACCACAAGGCCAGAAAGACATTCATCTACACTTTTTTTCTAAAAGTTTTAAAGGTTCACTTTTGACATTTATATTCTTAGAAATTTTATTTTTGGACTCTCCAATTTTGCTGGGTTTATTTTCTTTATTTTGCTCAGTATTGGTGCATACTTATAATCCAGGGACCCATGTCTTTCTTCATTGCTGGAAAACTCTCAGTGATTGTTTTATTGAATATTGCTTCTCCATCTATACCTCTGATTTCTCCTTACAGAGCTCTTAGTTAATGGAAGTTGATAATTCTCAATATATTATCTATCTTTCAACAGTTCTTTCTTTCTTAAAGTTTCTCTATTTCTCTATGTGTATTTGGAGAAAGCATTTTTATACTTTATTCCAATTCACTGAGTCTTCATTTAGCTATATCTACGCAAGAGATTATCCCGTTATTGAATTTATTTGACAACCGTATTTTTCAACTTAATGATTTCATTTTTAAAAAATATCCACTTATGGGCTTCCCTGGTGGCGCAGTGGTTAAGAGTCCGCCTGCCGATGCAGGGGACACGGGTTCATGCCCCGGTCTGGGAAGATCCCACATGCCGCGGAGCGGCTGGGCCCGTGAGCCATGGCCGCTGAGCCTGCACATCCGGAGCCTGTGCTCCGCAAAAAAAAAAAAAAAAAAAAGTTGTATAAAAATATCCACTTACATTTCATAATTTTATTCTTATTCGTAGATATTATTTCTTCATTTATCTCTTTGAAAACACTAAACAGACTTACTTTGAAGTCTGTTTCAGATTTTTCTGTTATTTATTTCTGTCTGTTGTGAATTCATATTCTGATAGTTGATTTTGTTGACTTTTTTCCTACATTTTGTGAACGTTTTTGGAATTTATATATTTAGGCTCATCTTGAATGGGTGGATATTTCTCTCATTCTTTTTCTTTGGGATTATTCTCCATTTAGTGGCCTTGAAATAATTGTCCCTAGGCCATCCAGAACCATGTCTTACATTGGAGGCCTAGAACTCCTGCTCTGCAGTGAAATTGGAGATGTCAGCCTGGCTTGGTTCTTTTCTTCGTCTTAAAGCTCTGCTTTGTCTTACGTTCCTTAGCCCAGGAAACATTTGGCAACAACGGTTAGGAGGCGTGAAAGTCAACCCAAAAGTATATTTTATTTTATATTTCCTTAATTGTTAAAGTCAAAAGTGAAATATTATCACTTGTCTCCTCCCACTTTAGATGAGGAATTTAGCATATAAATTCCTCCTTCTCTTTTACTTCTTGGTTTTGCTGATATGATTTGGGAATTTAAATCAGGATTATTGCTCTCAATTTATTATTTTTAAATAGCCAGTTCCCTCTTAAATGGGAATGCTCCAATGTAATACAATAGGAACACCCATGATTTTCTATACCTCCGTAAATGGAGCACTGGTGTTCATGAAGAACATAATTTTTGGGGCGACTGCCAATTTTCTTCTATGTAAGTGACAATTGCAAAAGAAACGAAAACAAAAGTAGCATAATGAAAATAGGTGTTCTTTGTAGGTCATTCTAACAGTTAACTTCTTTTTTCAGAGCAGCTTTTAGCTTATATCCTTATTGTAAATAGCTTACCCAGTAAGGATTGGAAAAACTCATATGAGGATGTGGAGATATTTAAATGTAAAGTTTTCACAGGCACTGGAAATAGAGCAAACACCAAAACCTAATGGTCTACACCATCATGGAATTTATGGTCTAATTAAACAAACTTAATCACCTATAGTTCCTTTGCAAGTTCACCTTCAACACATTTCATTCTGTCTTTCATCTCCATAACTCTTCTCAAATTGACCCTCATGACCTCCATGTTGCCAAATCTGTTAGCCTTTCACCATATTTTACTTGACAACATTCAAGAGAGTTAACTACATATCTTTCTAAAAATCACTTTTCTCTCTTAGTCTTTTTTAAAATTATTTATTTATTTTTTTATGCAGCAGGTTCCTATTAGTTATCTATTTTGTACATATTAGTGTATATATGTCAATCCCAATCTCCCAATTCATCACACCACCACACTCCCACCACTTCCCCCCTTGGTGTCCATACGTTTGTTCCCATGTCTGTGTCTCTATTTCTGCCTTGCAAACAGGTCCTCTGTACCATTTTTTTAGATTCCACATGTATGTGTAATATACGATATTTGTTTTTATCTTTCTGACTTACTTCACTCTGTATGACAGTCTCTTGGTCCATCCATGTCTCTACAAATGACCCAATTTTGTTCCTTTTTATGGCTGAGTAATATTCCATTGTATATATGTACCATGTCTTCTTTATCCATTCGTCTGTTGATGGGCATTTAGGTTGCTTCCATGACCTGGCTATTGTAAATAGTGCTGCAATGAACATTGGGGTGCATGTGTCTTTTTGAATTATGGTTTTCTCAGGGTACCTGCCCAGTAGTGGGATTGCTGGGTCATATGGTAATTCTATTTTTAGTTTTTTAAGGAACCTCCATACTGTTCTCCATATTGGTTGTATCAATTTACATTCCCACCAGCAGTACAAGAGGGTTCCCTTCTCTCCACACCCTCTCCAGCATTTGTTGTTTGTAGATTTTCTGATGATGCCCATTCTAACTGATGTGAGGTGATACCTCATTGTAGTGTTGATTTGCATTTCTCTAATAATTAGTGATGTTGAGCAGCTCTTCATGTGCCTCTGGGCCATCTGTATGTCTTCTTTGGAGAAATGTCTATTTAGGTCTTCTGCCCATTTCTTGATTGGGTTGTTTGTTCTTTTAATATTGAGATGCATGAGTTGTTTATACATTTTGGAGATTAATCCTTTGTGCGTTGATTAATTTGCAAATATTTTCTCCCATTCTGAGGGCTGTCTTTTCGTCTTGTTTATAGTTTCCTTTGCTGTGCAAAAGCTTTGAAGTTTCATTAGGTCCCATTTGTTTATTTTTGTTTATTTCCATTACTCTTAGAGGTGGTCAAAACAAATCGTACTGTGATTTATGTCAAAGAGTGTTCTTCCTGTGTTTTCCTGAAAGAGTTTTATAGTGCCCGCTCTTACATTTAGGTCTTTAATCAATTTTGAGTTTATTTTTGTGTATGGTGTTAGGGAGTGTTCTAATTTCATTCTTTTACATGTAGCTGTCCAGTTTTCCCAACACCACACATTGAAGAGACTGTCTTTTCTCCATTGTATGTTCTTGCCTCCTTTGTCATAGATTAGTTGCCCACAGGTGCATGGGTTTATCTCTGGGCTTTCTGTCTTGTTCCACTGATCTATATTTCTGTTTTTGTGCCAGTAACATATTGTCTTGATTACTGTAGCTTTGTAGTATAGCCTGAAGTCAGGGAGTCTGATTCCTCCAGCTCCATTTTTCTTTCTCAAGATTGCTTTGGCTATTCAGGGTCTTTTGTGTCTCCATACAAATTTTAAGACGTTTTATTCTAGTTCTGTAAAAAATGTCATTGGTAATTTGATAGGGATTGCATTGAATCTGTAGATTGCTTCAAGTAGTACAGTCATTTTCACAATATTGATTCTTCCGATCCAAGGACATGGCATGTCTCTCCATCTTTTTGTGTCATCTTTGATTTCTTTCATCAGTGTCTTATAGTTTTCTGAGTACAGGTCTTTTACCTCCTTAGGTAGGTTTATTCCTAGGTATTTTATTCTTTTTGTTGCAATGCTGAATGGGATTGTTTCCTTCATTTCTCTTTCTAATCTTTTGTTGTTAGTGTATAGGAGTGCAAGAGATTTCTGTGCATTAATTTTGTATCCTGCAACTTTACCAAATTCATTGATTACCTCTAGTAGTTTTCCGGTGGCATCTTTAAGATTATCTATGTATAGTGTCAGGTCAGCTGCAAACAGTGAAAGTTTTACTACTTCTTGCCAATTTGTATTCCTTTTATTTCTTTTTCTTCTCTGATTGCTATGGCTAGGACTTCCAAAACTGTGTTGAATGATAGTGGTAAGAGTGGACATCCTTATCTTGTTCCTGATCTTAGAGGAAATGCTTTCAGTTTTTCACCATTGAGAATGATGTTTGCTGTGGGTTTGTCATATATGGCCTTTATTATGTTGAGGTAGGTTCCCTCTGTGCCCACTTTCTGGAGAGTTTTTATCATAAATGGGTATTGAATTTTGTCAAAAGCTCTTTCTGCATCTATTGAGATGATCACATGGTTTTTGTTCTTCAATTTGTTGATATGATGTATCACATTGATTGATTTGTGTATATTGAAGAATCCTTGCATCCCTGGGATAAATCCCACTTGATCGTGGTATATGATCCTTTTAATGTGTTGTTGGATTCTGTTTGCTAGTATCTTGTTGGGGATTTTTGCATCTATATTCATCAGTGATATTGGTCTGTAATTTTCTTTTTTGTAGTGTCTTTGTCTGGTTTTGGTATTAGGGTGATGGTGGCCTCATAGAATGAGTTTGGGAGTGTTCCTTCATCTGCAATTTTTTGGAAGAGTTTGAGAAGGATGGGTGTTAGCTCTTCTCTAAATGTTTGATAGAATTCACCTGTGAAGCCATCTGGTCCTGGACTTTTGTTTGTTGGAAGATGTTTAATCACAGTTTCAATTTCATTACTTGTGATTGGTCTTTTCATATTTTCTGTTTCTTCCTGGTTCAGTCTTGGAAGCTTATACCTTTCTAAGAATTTGTCCTTTTTCTTCCAGGTTGTCCCATTTTATTGGCAGAGAGTTGCTTGTAGTAGTCTCTTGTGATGCTTTGTATTTCTGCGGTGTCTGTTGTAACTTCTCCTTTTGCATTTCTAATTTTACTGATTTGAGTCCTCTCCCTCTTTTTCTTGATGAGTCTGGCTAAAGGTTTATCAATTTTGTTTATCTTCTCAAAGAACCAGCTTTTAGTTTTATTGATCTTTGCTATTGTTTTCTTTGTTTCTATTTCATTTATTTCTCCTCTGATCTATGATTTGTTTCCTTCTGCTAACTTTGTGTTTTGTTTGTTCTTCTTTCTCTATTTCCTTTAGGTGTAAGGTTAGATTGTTTATTTGAGATTTTTCTTGTTTCTTAAGGTGGGATTGTATTCCTACAAACTTCCCTCTTAGAACTGCTTTTGCTGCCTCCCATAGGCTTTGGATTGTCCTGTTCTCGTTGTTATTCGTCTCTTGGTATTTTTTTATTTCTTCTTTGATTTCTTCAGTGATCTCTTATTTAGTAAGTATTGTTTAGCCTCCACGTGTCTGTGTTTTTTTCGCTTTTTCCCGTGTAATTGATTTCTAATCTCATAGCATTGTGGTCGGAAAAGATGCTTGATATGATTTCAATTTTCTTAAATTTACCAAGGCTTGATTTGTGATGCAAGATATGATCTGTCTTGGAGAATGTTCTGTGTGCACTTGAGAAGAAAGTGTAATCTGATGTTTTCGAATGGAATGTCCTATAAATTTAATATCAATTAAATCTATCTGGTCTATTGTGTCATTTAAAGCTTGTGTTTCCTTATTAATTTTCTGTCTGGATGATCTGTCCATCGGTGTAAGTGAAGTGTTAATGTCCCCTGCTGTTATTGTTGATTTCCTCTTTTATGGCTGTTAGAATTTGCCTTATGTCTTGAGGTGCTTCTATGTTGGGTGCATATATATTTATAAACATTATATCTTCTTGGATTGATCCCTTTATCATTATGTAGTGTCCTTCCTTGTCTCTTGTAATATTCTTTATTTTAAAGTCTATTTTATCTGATATGAGTATTGCTGCTCCCGCTTTCTTTTGATTTCCATTTGCATGGAATATCTTCTTCTATCCCCTCACCTTCAGTCTGTTTGTGTCCGTAGCTCTGAAGTGGGTCTCTTTTAGATAACATATATATGGGTCTCATTTTTGTATCCATTCAGCAAGACTGTGTCTTTCGGTTGGAGCATTTAATCCATTCACATTTAAGGTAATTATCGCTATGTATGTTCCTATTACCATTTTCTTAATTGTTTTGTGTTTGTTTTTGTAGGTCCTTTTCTTCTCTTGTGTTTTCCACTTAGAGGAGTTCCTTTAGCATTTGTTGTAGAGCTGGTATGGTGGTGCTGAATTTTCTTAACTTTTGCTTGTCTGTAAAGCTTTTGATTTCTCTGTCAAATCTGAATGAGATCCTTGCTGGGTAGAGTAATATTGGTTGTAGGTTCTTCCCTTTCATGACTTTAAATATATCGTTCCACTCACTTCTGGCTTGTAGAGTTTGTGCTGAGAAATCAGCTGTTAACCTTATGGGAGTTCCCTTGTATGTAATTTGTCATTTTTCCCTTGGTGCTTTTAGTAATTTTTCTTTGTCTTTAATTTTTGTCAATTTGATTGCTATGTGTCTCAACGTGTTTCTCCTTGTGTTTATCCTGCCTGGGACTCTCTGCGCTTCCTGGACTTGGGTGGCTATTTCCTTTCCCATGTTAGGGAAGTTTTCTACTATAATGTCTTCAAATATTTTCTCGGGTTTTTTCTCTCTCTCTTCTCTTTCTGGGACCCCTGTAATGCAAATGTTGATGCGTTTAATGTTGTCCCAGAAGTCCCTTAGGCTGTCTTCATTTCTTTTCATTCTTTTTTCCTTATTCTGTTCCATGGCAGTGAATTCCACCATTCTGTCTTCCAGGTCACTTATCCATTCTTCTGCCTCAGTTATTCTGCTGTTGATTCCTTCTAGTGTATTTTTCATTTCAGTTATTGTATCGTTCATCTCTGTTTGTTTGTTCTTTAATTCTTCTAGGTGTTTGTTCTTTAATTCTTCTAGGTCTTTGTTAAACATTTCTTGCATCTTCTCGATCTTTGCCTCCATTCTTTTTCCAAGGTCCTGGATCATCTTCACTGTCATTATTCTGAATTCTTTTTCTGGAAGGTTTCCTATCTCCACTTCATTTGGTTGTTTTTCTGGGGGTTTATCTTGTTCCTTCATCTGGTACATAGTCCTCTGCCTTTTCATTTTGTCTATCTGTGAATGTGGTTTTTGTTCCACAGGCTTCAGGATTGTAGTTCTTCTTCCTTCTGCTGTCTGCCCTCTGGTGGATGAGGCTATCTAAGAGGCTTGTGCTAGTTTCCTGTTGAGAGGGACTGGTGGTGGGGAGAGCTGGGTGTTGCTCAGGTGGGCAGAGCTCAGTAAAACTTTAATCTGCTTGTCTGCTGATGGGTAGGGCTGAGTTCCCTCCCTGTTGGTTGTTTGGCCTGAGGCAACCTAGCACTGGAGCACAGAGGCTCTTTGTTGAGGCTAATGGCAGGCTCTGGGAGGGCTCATGCCAAGGAGTACTTCCCAGAACTTCTGCCTCCAGTGTCCTTGTCCCTGTGGTGAGCCACAGCCACCCCCCGCCTCTGCAGGAGACCCTCCAACACTAGCAGGTAGTTCTGGTTTAGTCTCCTATGGGGTCACTGCTCCTTACCCCTGGGTCCCGATGCACACACCACTTTATGTGTGTCCTCCAAGAGTGGAGTTCCTTTTTCCCCCAGTCCTGTCAAAGTCCTGCAATCAAATCCCACTAGCCTTCAAAGTCTGATTCTCTAGGAATTCCTCCTCCCGTTTCCAGACCCCCAGGCTGGGAAGCCTGATGTGGGGCTCAGAACCTTCACTCCAGTGGGTGGACTTCTGTGGTATAAGTGTTCTCCAGTTTGTGAGTCACCCACCCAGCAGTTATAGGATTTGATTTTATTGTGATTGCGCCCCTCCTACCATCTCAGTGCAGCTTCTCCTTTGTCTTTGGATGTGGGGTATCTTTTTTAGTGAGTTCCAGTGTCTTCCTGTCGATGACTGTTCAGCAGTCAGCTGTGATTCCAGTGCTCTTGCAAGAGGGAGTGAGCGCATGTCCTTCTACTCTGCCATCTTGAAGCAATTTCTCCTCTCTCTTCGTTTTGATGAAACCAAGCTCTTGGTTTTCCTCCTGTTTTCCTGGCTGCTCCTCTGTAATCTGACTAATAAATATTGGAGTTCCCAGGGCTTGTTCCTGAATCTCCATTTCTTCTAGTACTCTGTCCTTATGAAATCTTATTCAGTCCCATAGCTTTAAATAATGTACAGTGAGGATCTCAAAGCTAATCCTCAGCTCTGAATCCTCTTTTAAGCTCCAAACTCATAGGTCTAATTGCCTACTTGACATCATATCCACTTGATATGGACGTGTAATAGACAACTCAAACAAACCATGAACTGTTGCCTACCAAACTGTCCCTTCTCAATTATTCCCTTACCTTACCTCGGTAAATGATTCTACCAGCCAGTTACTAAGCTAAAAGTCTACGAATATTTCCTCACTTTTCCTTAACCCCAATGTCCATCCATCCACTTTTCTCCATTCCCACTGCCACCACTGAAGTCTCAGCCACCATCACCTCTTGCCTTTACCACAGCAAATTCTCACTGGTTTTCAGGATTTCGTGCCTGCGTCACTCCAGTCTCTTCTTCACATGGCAGACAAAGTGATCTTTTAGAATATGAATCACATCATGTTATTCCCTGGCTTAAGACCCATCATCACTTCCCAGTGCCTTTAGAAAAAAGCACGTAACATAGCTCCTCTTACATGGCTTATTTCACCAACTTCATCTTATTCCATTCTCCCCCAGTTCTTTTCTAGTCTTTAAACATGGCAGGTTTTTTCTGCCTGAGATCCTTTATATTTGCTGTTCCCTCTGCCTGGGAGGTTCTTTCCCTGGCTCTTTGGAAGGTCTTGACCCAACTCTACCATTTTCAAAGATGTTTTCTCTGACCACACTATGTAAGTTATCCCCCAGATTATTTAGTTCTGTAAATGTTTTCCTTTTTCCCTTCATAATATTATATGACATTATCTTATTTATTTACTCTTTGTCTCCACCCATTAGAATATAAGTTCCTCAGGGTGGAGACTTTGTGTTGTTCATTGACATATTCCCATAACCTAAAACTAGGATGACAGTATAATTTATTTTCCAACCTGGGACACTTGTTTTGCACTAAAATACTAAGATGGATTGGATACAAGGATAACAGGTGTAAACATGGATTACCCGAGGGAAACTGTGAATGTGTGGTCAGTCTGGCAGGAGCATTAGCTGACACCTAGGTGGCCCTCAATGATGAACAAACAATTACGGAATAACAGTGCTAAGTGAAAGAACCTGGTATGAAAAGGTTAACTACTGTATTATTTCATTGATACGATATTCTAGAAAAAACAAAAGTAGAGAGAGGGTAAGCACATCAGTGGTCGCCAGTGACTTAGGGAAGGGGGAAGGTGGAATAGGCAAAGCACGGGGGGAGATTCTTTAGGATGTGAAGCTATCCGATGTGATACTGTAATGGTGAACATGTGGCAGTATGCATTTGTTAAAACCCATAGAGCTTTACAGTACGAACAGTGAACCTTAATGTATGCAAATTTAGAAAAATTACTTAGGAAGTCAAGGTGTCCTAGGATCGAATGCAGATTAGAACAAAAGGGTCTAACTATATTATAAATGTATAAAATAACCTCACTGAGGGAAGTTGGGTGGGGAGGTGCTGACCTAAGTAACTTTGGAAGTGAGTGGGGACTGTAAGGGTAAGGAACAGCACATAAGCACCGTCATCTGTTTGGTAAAGTTGTTTCCCACAAGGGTATGGGTTAATAATTCTGAAACCACTATACATTGTACACTAGAATTGAACAATTAAGTGAATGAATGGCAGGTAGTGTGATCCAGGTTCTCACTGTTGGAAGGTTCAGATAAGCAGGGAAGGAGAAGAGACTAGAATGAGCCATATGGTACTGAATTCGAGTCAGAGACATCAGTACAAACTCATGTTAGTTCATATAGGTAGGAGTGGCTATCTATAAAGATAGAAATATTTATAGCTATATGTATATACATGGATTAGTGTACACATGTATATTTCCTTGCTCTGTAAGCAATGAACACATTCAGCACACAGACCGTGGTATCTAATACCTTCTCAAGCAAGAAGAATCAGAGCTCTTTGGAGAAATGGCTGATTCTAGGACTTAGGCGGGGAATATGTAGCCTGAAGTATGTAGTAGTGCCAGTAAATAATGAAATGCACACACACACACACACACAAAAGGATAAGGACATGTCAAAGGAACACAGCAACCAACCTGAAAGGGTTCTCTTGGGCCCAAACTGGAGCAATCTGAGCAACAAAATAAATAACATAGTATTAGATTATAGCATGAAGCATAAGATAAATATTCATGAGTTCATACGGATATAAATAAATGATTGAATAAATTAATAAATGGGGGAGAAGAGAGAATTCTCTCGTCCAAAAGATTTCCAAATAATTTATGTAGAAATTCACCTCTCAAGGAGGTGGAACATAGCTCCTCAGTCCTTAAGTGTGGGCTGCACATGGTGACTTCGTCCCAAAGAGTAAAGTATGGAAAGGGGGAAAAAACTTTACAATGGAAAAATCTGACAGAGACTACTGCAGCCAGGTGGTCAGGGTCAACCTTAAGAGTGATAAGCCGTATTGATAGCATGTACCCTTGAGAAGATGTGATGAGAATTCCTCCCCCAAACCCATAACCCCAGTCCAGCCATGATTAAAACATCAGGCACACTCAGATTAAAGAATAGTTTTAAAAATAGCTAAGCAGTACTCCTCAAACTGTCAAGGTCATGAATAGCAAGGAAAGTCTGAGAAACCATCACAGTCCAGAGGAGCCTAAGGAAATATGACGACCAAATGTAATATGGTTTCCTAGATGGGATCCTGGGACAGAAAAAGGGCATAAGGTAAAAATTAAGGAAATCTGAATAAAATACGGAATATGTAGATTAGGAATAGAACAAGGGATACCTGACTCAGTCTGGTGAGTGGAGGAGGAGAGGCTTCTTTGAAAAAGTAATATATAAACTGAAGCCTGAAAGGTGACTAAAAGTCAGCCCAAGAGTGTGTCCTGAGTTGGGAGCAAGCTGAGAACATTCTAGACAAAGGGGTAGCATATGGGATGATCCACATGCTACCAGAGAAAAGCATGTTACATTGAAGAAAAGTAAACGAGCCCAATACCGTACGTCCATCATCCCACTCTTTCTCCAGAGCAGCTCTTGAAGAGGCTGTGATTAATCCCACTTTATGGATGAGGAAATGAAGACCATGTTCCCAATGGCACATGGATGAGGAAATGGAAATCATGCTCCCAGTGGCACACAGCTGATTGGTGATTAAAACAGAATTGGGATCCCAGCCCAACAGACTCTAAAAGCTACATCCTTTCCTCTTGTGCTACTTTCCATTTGCCTGTAAAAGTGGCTGGGGTCAGGCCGTGTCTCACTTCTGAAAAGGAGAACACATGGAGTTAACATGCAGATCAGCAGGAATTCTGGGAACGGTCAGCCACAGCACCATGATTTCTCACTAAGTTGCTCTCACAAGAAGCGTTCTCGTACTTGCCAGGAACCAGAGCCCTCTGAATCCAGAGGTCAAATTCCAACCTATGAACCCAAGGGGAATTATGTATCATGAAAATATGGCCTGAGAGCTGGAACCAAAAAAAAAAGCCTGTTATGGGAACAAGAATTAGAGCAGTGGAAAGAAGGCTGGGGCTGGAGACAGGCTGTACTTGGGTGGAGGAGAGGGGCACAAGGTGAAGCATTCAGTCTTGACTTGGAAGGTGCCACCCACAAGGGTCATGAGTCAGCCCAGTATCATTAATTTAAAGGGCTCTGCCTCCAATTTCACCTCCAGCTTTGTCCCTCCTCCGCCCTTTAACAATCTGTTAAACAGCTAGGAGGAACCGTCCAAACCTAGCACCCACGTGAAAAGCATCATGGGTGTCCTCACTGGCAGAGCCTGGGGACAGGGCACCTTCTCTGGAGCAGGGTAGGGAAAGGGAGAGATACCTTGCACAGAAAACAAACTCAAGTGCTGGACTGAAGCTTTACAGCACTGGTAACAAAGGGAGTGATATAACGTCCTTAAAATGCCAAAAAGATGGCCAAAAAATTTTCTGGAACATCCATACCAATGTAAAAAGCACTCACAGGAGGTGGACTATTAAGCAAGCTGGTTATAATGGATCATTAGATCCACTGCTTTTAAGTTAAAGGTCTGGGGATACGTTTACTCATGAAAAAGGATGGAAATGCAACACTGTTCAATATTATTTGGCCTAACGGATGTGAGGCTGGGAAGGGAACAGGGAAAAGCTGGTATTCTTTTTTGTCTTCGTCACAGTTCCTAGGTAAAGCCCTTATGTGAGCAACCCCTAAGTTCAGCAGAGTGGCATCTTTTGTGTGCCTTGGAGCCCACCTAGTCAGACCCTGGGACTAGGTCTGATATGTCCTGGGTCCTGCCCACCTAGAGGATGGCCTTTTCAGAGGCTGACCTGTTGTTTGTGTGGTCATTTGATGGCCAAAATTTTCTCTAGGGTACATTATAATGGCAGGGATCCAGGTTTGGGGCACGCCTAGTACCTCCTAACAACTTAGCTAGAGAGTCTCAGTTTTGCCACACAGTTGGAGTCAGGCATGTTGTTCACTTTCCAAGCAGGCTTGAATCAAAGGGAGGTGTGGTAGAAATTCAGAACTTTGAAGCTGGAAGCAATTGACATTTGGATCCTGGAGGAGGAAGGGGAAGTATTTGTGGCTGGGTGTTTACATTGGCTCAGATAACAGGGCTCAAACAGTTGTGGTCTTACTTCTCATCATCACGCCCTTCTGCATCAGTGCACTGAGCTGGCTAAGTGGGGTCCTAGGGACATTCTTCACTAGCTGACCTTTGTCCTGGCTGTTTCTAACACAAGCACCATTAGCTGTCCTGTAGCTCAGGATATTAAATGTCGAGGAGCTGGGGGAGGGTGGGAGTTCACCAGGTCAGCCTGCTGCTCTGACTCTGAGTATAGCATACTGTTGATCGTTTGCCAAGAAGTTTGGTACAAGAAGGTGGCACGACTCTGAATTACTAACGGGGCTATGTGGGGACGTATGTGAGGTGTGTATGTTAAGTACTATGAATTCTTTTCACAAAATGAAATAACAGAAGACTTTGGATGAATACCACTGACTTCAGTGTACTTACTCACTGAAGCCAGCTGTATGCTGACGCCATCTTAATCTTAACAGTGACCATGCTTCTGTTGGAACTCATCTTTGGAAGTGGTCTTGGGGGATTTGTCACATTCCTTTGCATATCATCAATGGTGAGTCTTTATTCTTGGAGGATGTATTGGGTTTGAGGAAAGAGCCAAAAGTCATAATGACCTCAATCTTGAATGGTAGGTGATTTGGCAGAGAATTATAGTTTTTGGAGAAAATAATTATAAAACCTCCCCCCCACCACCACCATAGCATGATCTCTGACTTACATCATAGAGTCTAAGAGTTTTAGTTTTGGAAGGGTAAGGAGAAATAATGTAAGGCATTCCAAAAGAACTTATACTGAATGATATTTGGACAATCTGAAGTCAGTTCTGAATTTGGAGTATCAATATCATCTTTTTCAGGGACTATTAAAAAAGAACGGTATTTCAAGCCAATAAAATTAGTAATACTAATATTTGTGCAATGCTTTTAACTTTTCAGAGAGCCTCTGGAACCCACATGTAGTGGTTACCAAGTTCCCAAGATGCAATATTTGATTGCAGTGATTTTTAACCCTGTCAGGTATAGTTAAAGAGAGGGACTTAAACTAATATTTGAGATATTTTCTTGGTGCCTTGATTGCCTGAGAACTGGTCAAGAATCTCTTGATTTTTAAAAAATATACTATCATATTTTATGGTTAATAGTTAAGAACCTGGGCTTGGCAGCCAACCTGCCTGCATTCAAATGTCTCCATTGCTTACTTAGCTCAAGTTAGCTTCTTAGAATCTGCTTTCTTTATTTGTAAAATGGAGATAATAATACCCATATTATTATGACGTATGTACCTACGTCATAGGATTTTTTTGAGTATCAAATGAATTTAAGATATATACATTGCACATAGCAAGCACTCAACAAATGTTCGTTGTAACCATTATTAGTATTATTATTTCCCAAACCACACTATAAAATAGGTAGGGCGGGTATTCTGAATTTTAATTTTATTTAATTGGCACAAAAATCTTGATTGTGAGATATGAAAATGCCCAAAGAACAAAGTGTAAGGGTGTGAAACTTTTAAAACTCCCTGTACACAAGCTAGATTATAACAATAATGCCTGTTTTCTTTTCGGTGATACCAGTTCTCAGTTTTAGAACATCATGATTAAATGATAGAATTTGTAAAGTCCATTTTTGTCTGTTAGCTTTTTCCTAGTCAGAGCATTTCTGAAAAAGTAAAAGGTTTAATATTTATCAATGCTTTAAAACTTATCATAGAGGTAATGCAGAAGATTCATATTACATGGACCTTCCCCTGTAAGTGCATTCGAAACTGAAGCAAATGGTTGCAAATTCCTTTTCCAGAGAACATTCTAGAAAACTTTGTAGGATTTTTGGTCTTGCAGATAAATGAAAATGTCTTCCTCAACTAATGTTGTTAATTTGAGGTTTACATGGTAGAATTTAAATATTTGGTTATAAATGACTTCCTCCTTTCAGCCAGAATACTATGATACATTAATGTCTTGTGATCAAGGACAAGTCACTTTTTTTATCTGAGTAATGTTTGGTCAAGTTATTCAGTCACTCTAAATTCAGATTTCTTCGTCAATAAAAAGAGGTTAATAAAATACTTAACATTAGGCTGAGAAAGAGGATCTGTGAGTGTTGTGTATAAATAATCTGCAGTTATTTGTCTACCTGTCTCTATTAGGGAGCTAGTTGTTGTGAGAAATAAGAGATGCTATATTGAAAATACTTAGCACCATGCCTGGCACATTGAAGCTCTCCATAAAGGTGAGCTACTAAGATTAATATTATTATCGTTTCTACTACTGTGACAACAACTCCTATGTTGACCACTGTCTTTCAAGATCTCGTTCAAATAAGAGCTCTCTATCCCTACCCAGCCCCAGCAAGTGCTTTGTTCACGTATCACATGATGCTATACTTTTCTGTATGTGTGCATAACCCAGGCGCTTGACAGGATGCACACCTTCAAGAGGGCTCCTTCTATGCCTCTAAGCATTAGGAGTTGTGCATACTTGTGAGTATAACTAAGAAAGGCTGCTTGAGCTGGAAAAGGGAGTGTGGAGGGGTTATCATGTCTGTGTGACATGGGACATGGCCAGGAGCCATAGAGAAAATTCAAGAGACGGGGGTAATACTGCTGGCAGAGTGCTTAAGATTAAGGTGCTATGAGTAGTGTGGTTGGTGTGGGCAGCCTAACCCTGCACTAGGGGTGGTAAAGGCTCTTGCACAGAGAATGAGGGGTGCACCCTTTTTGTCAAGGGGACCCAAAGCACAAGGCGCCAGGTGTTGGAAAAGAAGAGGGGCTCTGACCCATGCAGACTGCCCTAAGCCAGACACCTCAGGGTCTGAGCACTGGCCCTTCTACAGTGCCTCTCTTGCCACCCCAAGCATCCTAAGTAACCCTCATTTACATCCTACAGCACGCTGTGCATTACACTATCTTAATATAATTGGTCAACGAAGTAAATTCTTCCCTTGAGGAGAGACATAACATGATGTTACCTCTTCCCCACTTGTTGCTCTCAGATATTCTGTATTGAATGTCCATGCCTCTTCTCACTGGGAAATGGGTCCTTTAGTGGCATTTTGTCTAAAAAAAAATCTCACAATAATCTAATCATTTTTAGTTATGAAGACTTAGTCTGGTTCCATTTAAAACGTTAGCCTCCTCATATATGGTCCAAAGCTCCTCCCATCCTCGCCCCCCCTCCAGTCACACACACAGAGGTGAGGCTTGTGGCTCAGGGACCAAGGGCGGAAACGGGGTCGCGCTGCTCTTTACTCGCCCCCTCTGCACTCATCAAAGTGTGTCTCCTCTGACGTCAGGGACAAGGGAGGAGGAGAGAGGGAGCAGCCTGCTCTGAAAGAGCCTGCTGTCGGCCGCGGTGCAGCTGTGCCCCTCGCCTTGGTCTGCTTTGATCTGCTTCAGTCTCCTGCTGCCTGCCTCTGCTGAAGTTGTGCTCTTGGAATAGGTGGATGGCAGCATTTCTTTTCTGGGGGATGCTCACCCCAGCCCCCCTCCATTGCTGAGGACTTCCCTGGTGGGGCACCCATGTTGGCTGTCAGTCCTGCTAGCACGGCACGCCCCAGCTGTCCTCTGGGTTGGCTCAGTAGAGCCTGGGCTGCCCATCACTTCTGCCTCTCTGCTAAGCTCTCAGCTTCTTCACCTGGAGCTACAGGTACCACTGCGCCCTTTTCCTCACCCTCCAAGTCTCTATGAGAACTGGGAGGAGGAAGAATTTTCTTCACGTTCTTTCTGGGCACGTGACATCACATTGCCTTCAAACTCTGATGGCTCAGGTGTCTTGAAGGGACCTCCTTCAAAGTTTCAGGCTGAGAAGCAGGCAGCCCTTCCTACATTTCCATACGCTCTACACTTTAGAGGTCGCAGATACAGCTCTCTCCATGTTCTGCCCATGTGGCAGCTCCAGAGAGGACCTGCAGGTCCCACATACCCAGCTGGGATGCAAGAGGCAGGACTGCTTTGCTTTGCAAGCTCTCTCAGTTATACACACCTGAGACTCTTCAGGATCAGGTAGGTCTAGCCTACAAGAGGTCAAGCACCTCTTTCTTCTCCAAAGGGGAGGGAAGAGCTTCTCTCCACAAAGCCCACCCTCCTCACAAGGCTGACTGCAGCTCCATCCCTCTCCTCAACAGAATCCACGGGAGTTGTTCTGACACCTCTTTTTTTTTTTTTTTTTTTCTGACACCTCTTGATTAGCTCCATGGGGTAGTGTCTGGTCCCAGCCACGGGCATCTCCTTGTGGATCTCTTTAGGGTCTGGGATTCCTGGTACCTTTGACGTTGTCTAGGGGGCCTAGTCCACAATCCTAGGACATTAGGAAAAATCCCCTCTTAACAACTTGTTACTCCATTTTATTGGAATTTTCTGGGTTTTCATCTGTCTCCTCTATCATAAGCTTCTCAAGGACACAGCTTATATCTTACTTATTGTATTTTTATGAGTATAGACTTCTTAAAATTTTGTAATTTTGGTAAAATATGCATAACATAAAATTTACCATTTTAAGTGTACAGTTCAGTGGCATTAAGTACATTCACATTGTTGTGCAACCATCACCCCCATCCATCTCCAGAACTCTTTTCACCTTCTCAACTGAAATGCCGTATGGTTAAACAACTTTCATTTCCTCTCCCTACAGCCCCTGGCAACCACCATTCTACTTTCTGTCTCTATGAATTTGACTACTCTAGGGACCTCATATAAGTGAAATCATGCAGTGTTTGTCATTTTGTTATGGGCTTAATTCATTTAGCATAATATCCTCAAGGCTCATCCATGTTGTAGCATGTGTAAGAATTTCCTTCTTTTTAAGGGCAGAATAATATTCCACTGTTTGTATATAGCTCATATTGTTGAACTATTCATCCAGTGATGGATACCTGGGTTGCTTCCACCTTTTGGCTTTTGTTAATAATGCTAGTATGAACAGAGGTATACAGATATTTCTTCAAGACTCTGCTTTCAATTCTTTTCAATTCTGGTGTATACCAGAAGTTGAATTGCTGGGTCATATGGTAATTCTGTGTTTAATGAACTGAGGAATTGCTGTAGCATTTTCAATAGCAACTGTACCTTTTTACATTTCCATCATCAGTGCACAAAGAGTCCAATTTTTCCAAATCCATTCCAACACTTATTTTCTGTTTTTCTTTTTTCTGTAGTAGCCATCTTAATGGGTGAGAGGTGGTATCTCATTGTGCTTTTGATTTGCATTTCACTATTAATTAGTGATGTTGAGCATCTTTTCATTTTGCTTATTGGCTATTTGTGTATCTTCTGTGGAGAAATGTCTATTCAAGTTCTTTGTCCATTTTTAATCAAATTATTTAATTTTTCATTGCTGAGTTATATATATATTCTAAATGTATATATATTTTATCAGATATATGGTTTGCAAATATTTTCTCCCATTTTAGGTTGCATTTCCATTTGATTGATTGTGTCCATTGTTGCACAAAAGTTTTTGGAGTTTAAAATTGTCCCATTTTTCTCGTTTTCTTTTGCTGCCTGTGCTTTTGGTCTTATATCCAAGAAATCATTGCCAAATCTGAAGTTATGAAGTTTTCATCTTTTTTTTCTTCCAGGAGTTTTATAGTACTGGGTCTTACAATTAGGTCTTTAACCCATTTGATTAATTTTGGTGTATGGTGTAGGATAAGCTTCCAACTTCATTCTTTTGCATGTAAATATACTGTGTTCCCAATATCATTTGTTGAAGAGACTGGCCTTTCCCAGTGAATGGTCTTGGCATCCTTAAGAACACTTGACCATATATGCAAGGGTTTATTTCTGGACTCTCTGCTCTATTCCATTGGTCCATATGTCTGTCTTTATGCCAGTAACATACTGTTTTGATTATTGTAGCTTTGTAATAAGTTTTGAAATCAGGAAGTATGAGACCTCCAACTTTGCTCTTCTTTTTTCAAGACTGTTTGGGCTATTCAGGGTTCCTTGAAATCCTATGTGAATTTTAGGAAGGATTTTTCTATTTCTGCAAAAATTGCCACTGGGGTTTTGATAAGGATTGCATTAAACCTAGAGATCAGTTTGGGTAGTAGTGACATCTTAACCACACTAACTCTTCCAGTCCATGAATATGTGAGGTCTTTCCATTTATTTGTGTCTTCTTTAATTTTTTTAAACTTTTTATTTTATATTGGAGTATAGTTGATTAACAATGTTGTGTTAGTTTCAGTTGTACAACAAAATGATTCAGTTATACATATACATGTATCTATTCATTTTCAAATTCTTTTCCCAATTAGGTTGTTACATAATATAGAGCAGAGTTCCCTGTGCTGTACAGTAGGTCCTTGTTGGTTATCCATTTTAAATATTTTAAATGTCTTCTTTAATTTTTTAAGCAATGTTTTGTAGTTTTCAGTATATAAGTATTTTGCCTCCTTGGTTAAGTTTCCTAAGCACTTTATTCTTTTAATGTTATTGGAAATTTAATTTTCTCTTTGGATTATTCATTGTGAGTATAGAAACTGATTTTTTTTTTTTTTTAGAAACTGATTTTTGTATGTTGATTTTGTATCCTGCAACTTTGGTGAATTTATTAGTTATAACTGTGTGTGTGTGTGTGTGTGTGTGTGTGTGTGTGTGTGTATAGTGTTTAGAGTTTTCTACATATAAAATTCTGTCATCTGAAAACAGAGATAATTTTATTTCTTCCTTTGCAACTTAGATGCTTTTAATTTCTTGTCTAATTGCTCTGGCTAAGACTTATAGTACTATGTGAATAGAAGTGGCAAAAGTAGGCATCCTTGTCTTCTTGTTTCTTATCTTAAAGGGAAAAATTTGAGACTTTCACCACTGAGTATGATATTAGCTGTGGGCTTCTCATATATGATCTTTATTATGTTGACATAATTTGCTTGTGTTCTTAGTGTGTTGAGTATTTTCATCATAAAGCGTGTTGAATTTTGTCAGATTTTTTTTCTGCATTAATTGTGGTGATCAAGTCATTTTTTTCCTTCAGTCTGTTAATTTGGTTGGTATGTTACATTGATTGATTTTCATATGTTGAACCATCCTTGCATCCCAGGAATAAATCTCACTCGGTTCTGGTTATGTTCCTTTTAAGGTGCTATTGAATTCTCTTTTCTAGTATTTTGTTGAATATTTTTGTATCAGTATTCATCTATGGGGATATTGGTCTGTAGTTTTCTTGTAGTGCCTTTGTTTGACTTTTGTATGAGGGTAATCCTGACCTCATGGGATGAATGTAGATGTTGATTCTTGCTCTTCAAATTTTTGGATGAGTTTGAGGAAGATTGATGTTAATTTTTCTTTTAATGCTTATTAGGATTCACCAGTGAAGCCATCTGGTACTGGGCTTTTCTTTGTTAGAAGGTTTTTTATTATTGATTCAATCTTACTGATTATTGGTTTGTTTAAATTTTCTAGTTCTTCATGATTCAGTCTTGGTAGCTTGTGCATATCTAGGAATTTGTCCGTTTCATCTAGGTGATCCAATTTGTTTGTACTTTTTAATAGTACTCTCTGATAACCCTTTTTATTTCTGTAAAATTGGTTGTAATGTCCATTACTCATCATATTTTTATATTTAGCCTATCTAGTGCTTGTCCATGTTGAGATAGCCAGAAATTATTTATTGAGCTGAATATAAAAGACAAAAACACTGGACCCTTCCAACCATGTGGACAACCCATTGTGGGTAAGTTCACTGAGAAGGGATGGACCTGGAGAAGGAGGCAACCATAGCAGGGCCTTCAGGTCAGAACTTGGGATACCTGGATGCTAGGTAGTGTGACACCTTGTGAGATGTGGTGGAGTCTTCAGGCATGGTGTGGGTCAGAGAGACACAGTGGTCTGGCCCATTATGCAGCCCAGAACATGCAGAGTGAGTTTAACCTGGCCTAGGGAGCCAGCATACTTCCAGATCCCACCTTGGACAGCTCTTTCCACACTGCTGTGGAGACCAGTGGAGGTGCAGTGGATTAATCCACATGGGAAGTTGTCTGGCAAAGACAATTGCTCTTGAAAAAGCAGAGTCCAGGCTAGGAGTCATTCAGTGCGCTTCTTCAGGACAGACTGGAGTACCCCCATTTCTTCACTTTTGTAGTTATGGCCAGAAAGAGGCTATAGAGAACCATAGGTAGTCCACATACGTGGGTAGGGTGATGGCCAGCTTCGATCTCGCAGTGCGTCCCCTCCCCAGCTTTGATCTACTCTCAGAGAAGCAACCTCATAATCTGAAGGGGCGTGCCTCATCCCCACTATGGACAGCCAAATTGTGCAGACCATTGTTTTCACGTAAAGAACTGTCCTTCTGTTTGCCCAGCATGGTTTCAGACTTTGATTTGCAACTCTGCCATTCCCACCTACCCCCGACCTTACCAAGAATCTCTCTGCACCGGCCAACTTTTGCACAGTTTCCACCATTAGCACAGTGCCTGGCACTTAGGTAGGTGCTGGATTCTTTCTGTTCCTCTCGCCTTTCCCGAGTGTCCTAGTTGAGAGATGGAAGAGAGGTGTGTTCTCTGCTGGGATCACAGAGACCAAAGGGAAATGTGTGTGTCAATGTTTTTCCTCCATTTCATTCTTCTCATTTTTATTCAGCTACCAAGAGACCAGCATTCTCATTTGAGGCCTTTCGAGAAGGAAGCAAACACAGCAGATGACAGGCAATGCTAGCTAGCAACTTTTCCCCCTTCAAAGCAGGTTAGCAGGTTCAAATAAAACAGTGAAGAGGAATTACATGAAACCATAACGGAAACTGTGAAGTGCAAGCCGATATTTTTAGAACTTTGTATAATGACAGGTCAGATTCCTGAGGATTAGCCCAAGTGGCAAATCTAACACCACTTATTCAAAAAGGGGGCAAAAGATACAGCAGGCAATTATAGTTTAGCAGCAGTAGGGGGGTGTGGAAATCAACTCTACTTGAACTTACTGAGGGGACAGCTTGAAAAGTGTAATTTGAATATAGATGGCCAACCAGAGGGCTTCTACGAGGAGGGGGGTGGGAAGCTGGTGGAGAGGGAAGAGAAAAGGAGGGAGGTTGCCAGGAGTTTATTATTTTCATATTTTAACGCCCTGAACAGTTTGAAAAGATGATTGCCAGAGGGGACCAGGAAAATTAGTGGTTGTTTGATTCAGGATCAATTTTCAAATCTGCCCAGTTTATAATTGTGCGACTCTCACTGTCATCACTCATGTGATTCAAGCGCCAGATGTTCAGGTTTGAAATGTCCCCAGGGCTCCCCCCACTCCCTGGTATGCCTCCGAGCCTCTTTCTCTCCCCACCAAACAATTTTCCCCGGTACTTATTTATTGATATTCAAAATGCCTGCACAGGGGCTTAAAAATAAAAGAGGTGAAAAAAACCCTGAAAATGCAGACTCGGGCTTAATGTGTGTCACCTTTGGAAGAAGTGATGTGGGTTAAATCCACACTCAGACGTGAAGGAAGGGCCAAGGTCCTTCTCCCTTTCAGGAGCAGGTTAGTGAGGACAGAGTTCTGAGATCCCTGGGCGTGAGGAAGATACGGGCATTAAGGCGAGCAGGGAAGCAGAGAAGACGGATTTGGATAACCTGAGGGTGAAAGGCGCACCCTAGTTGTCTAGGTTGGTGTTTATCATTCCTGGCTTTGAGAATAATGGGGGAGCGTCCGAGTTGGAAAGGAGCTTCAAGGTCCTCTGGTCCAGCTTTACCCAACCTGGGTTCAGCAGATTCCTGGGGGCCACAGACATATAAGAGTCTATAACTTTTTTAGATGTAAAATTTTGTCTTCTCATTTTGATGATGTTATAAATGTATTAGCAAAATATTCAGGGCATCTGAATGCAAACCTGGAGCCAGGTGATCCTAGGACTGTGTTTATGTTTGCAGGATAGGGGCTGAAGGGACCACCCAAAGGGAACTTGCACTTGGTCTTATGTGGCTGGGAGTAGGTTAAGTGCTTATGTCACAGTGACAGCAACCAAGCCAGGTCCTCTCTCTGTACTCACACTAAATCCTTTACCAGTAATAAACATAAGGCTTATTTTCCAATGATATTTTACAACTGAATGACACTTTGGTAGACTATGATTTTTGTCCTAAAGTTTTTTAATAACTTAAGACTTTGATTTGACATCATGGAAATGACATACTAAAATAGATGGCTAATGAAAAAGAACAGAGTCAGGTTTAATAGATGAATTTATGCATTTCATAAAGTTAAGATGAAATACTATCATGGCACACTGAGTGAGTAAAAGTTTCCAGTAATTTAAAGAGAGAAAAGTGATATGAGACTTTTCATCAGCACATAACACACAGAAGTACAGACATCTCAGACTCCAAAGTAAGTGGGTTGTAGCCTTCAACACTCTCTTCGTGTTGGAGATAGCAATTTAGTTTCGGCCAAAGAACATTACTTATTATTTTAAATTAGTGAATTTTATTGCCTTTTGAGTTTTGTGTCTATTCGCTTGGTGAATATGACTTTATAGTTGTTTAATATTTATAAGAAATTATACCTAATTTTATATTCATGTAAAATATAATAAAAATATGTTGTCAACACTGTGGGTCTGAAGAAAAACTTCTCCCATTGCAAGGAGTCTGTATATGTAACCCTTGTGTAACACAAATCTAGTCCATTGCCCATTGCCCTCATTTACAGAGATGATTCTTCAGTGTTTATGGGTCTGTCTCAGTGCTGAAACCCCCATAGTCTTTCCCAAGAAAACGCGACCATCTTGTTCACCTAAATATAGGTTGTAATATCGTCTGCTTGGGGTCATTACCCTTCCTCATTTCCTACGTTTGCCTCTCCACTCCTCAACTTCCCTCAGTGTTCCTGCATCCACCAGAGCAAATTCCTGCTCCTGTTTCAAGCCCAGCTCGTTGAAGGTTGCCTATTCTGTGAAGCTCTGATGTGGTTTTTTTTTTTTTTTTTCCCCACACCACCAAGCAGTTCTCCAATCAGCAGACACTGACTGGGTGTCCCACGCATTTAACTCAATTCTGACACTGTCTACCTGGAGACAGAGTCAGATCCCACAGGTTCAGAGCTCAAGTCCAAGACTGTCCTCACTCCAGATGTCATCACAAGTCCAGGATTTCAGCTGTGCTTCTGACTGACTGGCTATAGCTCTGAGGTTCCCAGACCCTCTCCTCAGGTTTGATTAATTAGCTACAGTGATGCACAGAACTCAGAAATCCAGTTTACTTACTAGATGACCAGTTTATTACAAAGAGTGTTAAAGGATATGAATGAACAGCCAGATGAAGAGATACACAGGGTCCCCAACACAGGAGTTTTTGTTGGGGAAGGGTCCCCAACACAGTAGTTTTTGTCCACATGGAGTTTGGGGTACATCACCCTCCTGGCACGTGGATGTGTTCTGGTTCACCAACCTGACAGCTCTCTGAACCAGTCTCTTTGGGTTTTTTTGTTTTGTTTTGTTTTGTTTTACATCTTTATTGGAGTATAATTGCTTTACAATGGTGTGTTAGTTTCTGCTATATAACAAAGCGAATCAGCTATACATATACATATGTCCCCATATCTCTTCCCTCTTGCGTCTCCCTCCCTCCCACCCTCTCTATCCCACCCCTCTAGGTGGTCTTTGGGTTTTTATGGAGACTTCATTACATAGTCATAATTGATTCAACCTTTGGCCATTGGTGACTGAACTCAATCTCCAGGGCTTCTTCCCTGCCTAGAGGTCAAGGATGGGGCTGCAAGCTCCAACTCTTGAATCAATGTTGGCTCCCCTGGCAAGCAGTCCCCATCCTTAGTGACTTTCCAAGAGTCACCTCATCACCATGAACTCAGGTGTGGTTGAAGTGGATTTGTTATCCATAACAACACACTCCTTTCACCTTTATGGCTCTGGAGCTATTTCGAGAACCAAAGACAAAAGACTAAAGCAAAAGATGCTTCCATGGTTCTTATCGCTTAGGAAATCCCAAGGATGTTAGAAGCTGCGAGCCAGAAAGGGGGGGAAGACCAAATATGTATTTCTTATTCTACATCACAGCGTCACAGAAGCTTTCCTTCTTTTCCTGGTGCAGTGAGTGGCTCTCTCCTTTGTCTCCTACAGCTTGCAGTTTCTACCTCTCATGCAACTCTCTCCAGGGGACATTGAACATGTCTACTTACTCCCCAGACTTTTGATCTGAGCTTCTCAAAGGCATGGACCTAGCCTAACTCATCTTCTATCTAGTCTGTGGCTCTTTGTTGGTTCTTAATAAAAGTCTGTTACGTAAGTTCGATCTCTCTATATCAAAATAATGCATCCTAATAAAATTAATCATCACACCATGCTTTCTCAGGCATAACTTCTAATGTTATCCTTGCAAGATTCTCAAGAGACATTTATGAAGCTGCTAGAATTTTTTTTTTAACCAAATTAGAGCATGAGAGGAATAACACAGAAACAGAGGGAAAATTCATCAGCAAGACATTATAAAAAATCCCTGGAATTAAGATGCCGAAGTGGGCAGGAGGGCTGTCTCTGGGGTTGGCTTTTCACCTTCCCATTTACGTTTTAGGAATAAGGGTTGGAAGTTAATTCTTGTGTGAATCCAGCCTTGTGATTGGTTGCAAATGGAAAGACTTCTCTCTGCAGGAAATGAGGCCATCACATTGAGAATTGTTTTGCGGACTGGCAAATGGAAAATGTTCTTAATGAAAACACAGAATAATCAGTCTGAGTGTTGGGGAGAAGCACTGGGAGGAAAAAAGAGAAAGAATGCATATTAAGTAGATGCATCTACCAGCATGCTGATGAGGAGAGGGACTTAGAGGTTATTGTAGGGGAAAAAAAAAAAAAACTCTACAAGTTATTACCCTAATGCTTTTCTGTAGCTTAAAAAGTGAATATATGGTATGGGCCACAAGTGGAGGGAAAATGCCAAATGTCCCTAAAACAGAGGTATGGTTATCATTTTCTAGACCATGATGGAATCTAATATTCTGGCCTGTCACCCTGTCCAACCCCTCAATTCATCTTTACTTGTCAGACTGTTTGTCCAAAGCTTTGTTTGGAAAATGTGGTCACTAAGTTATCAGGCATATGTCACAATCACCACAGTGGCTCCCATTTATGAGGCCCTGATAGGGCATTCGAAGGGCTTTAGATGTATTAACGCAATCGTCCCTATAGTACTTTGAGGTAAATACTAATATTTCCCGCATTTTACTCAGGAAATGGAGTCACCAAGCAGGTCAGAAGTATGGCCAAGTCTGCATATGTGATGGGTCTCACAGCTTAACCCCAGAGCCCCGTATGCGCAGCATTATGCCGTTCTGCCCTCCTAGTGGAAACTCATGGGCTTTGGCATCACACTGGTCTCCATGCAAATCCTGATCATTGGCCCTTGGCACAGGACAAATTCTTTAATGTTTATGAGCCTCCATTTTATCATCTGCAAAATGGGCATTAACTCACAGAGTTGTGTAGGGATTAAGTAAACTAATGTGCCTAAAGTTCTTGATACAGCAAACAAAGGAGGTAAATAATTTCCCCACACCCACATCATCCTTGCTTTAGGAATCCTTAGAAGCCAGAGGCTTAAGGTCTTTGGAATGAGACATGATGCAAGAGGCTGGCTTTATGGGCTAGAATCACCAAGAATGTGCATCCCACCAGCTTGAGGTCCCAGTGAGATCATGGAAGGGTACATGGGGGATGCTCAGAATCAGGGACTAATGGGATTGTTCCTCTGTCCTTGTATGTTCTCTTCAAGGGGGATATGACCTAGGAAAATGAGACTTAAATTGCTTCCACTAATCCTTTATGCTTTCTGCAAACAGAGTAAATAACTCCATACCATGCGCAAGTTTAGCTATTATGGGATTGGTGATTAGCTTGTGTCCTCTGACCCACTCATAGTCTCAAATGGAGCTGAAGTTCTGACCTTGGAGTATGACACAGACGGATGATATGGAAGCAGGGGGATAAGGCAGCACCAGAAATGGTATGGAACCCCATCTTGGGGGTGGGGGTGGGTGCTTACATCTGTGGTATTCTCCCAGCCCACACCACCCATATATTGGACAACAATACAGACTCTAACTGGGAGTTCTTGGAATCCTTTCCACTATCCTAGAAATTCTAGTCTGCAAACCCAGAATCGTCTCCATCAATAATTAAGCCAGATTGCAGAATAATCATCAAACCACAGCCCACCAGAAAGGACATGAATTGCATAGCCAGGCCCCTGGAATGCCTTTAGAATTTCAGACTGGTCCCATGTACAAAGTCCACATGGTCATTTCATTAACTTTGGACTAAGGAGGGACTACACTTTATACAACAGGATTATTTGGACATCACTTACCATGTTATTGTGGGTTTTCTCATAGAGGCTGAATATCAATTATTTGGGGGCACATGTTACATGCTTGGGATTCAGAAAGAAAAAAATACGGTTCCTACCTTCTAGGAGCACGTGATTCAGTGGAGAGACAGTCAGATAAACAAGCAATTGCAATATAGGGTGACAAGTGCTGCCACAGTGGGAAGCAAAGGGTGCCTTGGGACTGCAGGGGAGATGCAGGAGAGACATTCTGAACTGTTCCCTGGAGGAGGAACTGGAGGATGGGAAGGGCATTCAGGCAGAGGGAGCAGCTCGTACACCAGCCTGGAGGACGCATGGTTTGTTCCCGGAAGTGAAGAGGAAGAGCATGAGAATGTGATATGAGACAAGACAAGGAAAGGTAGAGTCATGAAGGACCCTAAGTGCCGTGACAAGGAGCTTGAACTTTTTGCTTATATGAATAATTCTTAACTTTTCCTGAGATGCAAACTATAGTGGAATTTATGGTCTTTTTTTTTTTTTTTTTTTTTTTTTTTTTTGCGGTACGGGGGCCTCTCACTGCTGTGGCCTCTCTTGTTGCGGAGCACAGGCTCCGGACGCGCAGGCTCAGCGGTCATGGCTCACGGGCCCAGCCGCTCCGTGGCATGTGGGATCTTCCCGGACCAGGGCATGAACCCGCGTCCCCTGCATCGGCAGGTGGACCCTCAACCACTGCGCCACCAGGGAAGCCCTATGGCCATTTTTTTTTTCTGGGGAAAAAAAAAGTACAGTGACACACACAGATGCACACACATTTTTATGTTTTACATTCAACTTCAGGGATGGTCCTGGGCCCCCTGGTACCCAGTTAAAACCCCCCACCTAAAAGAAGTAGAGATCAGTGAAAGATTGTATGTTGAGCAGGGATGTGTCCATCGGGAACACAGAGAATGGACTGGAAGAAATACAGACTGAAGACAGGGAAAATGGGACCACAGTGAGGTGCCTGTCATCCAAGTTTAGAAGACACAATGGTTTCGTTCAGTCTCCTCTCACTTGTGGAGTGATGGGCAAGATGCAAGATCTAGATGTTGGACTCAGCATTGTCTGCCTCACCCCATCCTTTCGGAGGAAGGTGCCAATGGCCTTAAAGCCGGTACGGGGAGGAAGGTGCCAATGGCCTTAAAGCTGGTACGGGGAGGAAGGTGCCAATGGCCTTAAAGCTGGTACGGGAAGGCAAGGAGAGGGTAAGAAGAGAAGTTGTAATCTACAGGCGGTGTCACCAGCCCCTCGGGTACAGATCACAGAGGATCGCACCCGGGAAGTTCATCTCTGAGAACGTGGTCCTGGAGCCAACTGTCTCCTTCTAAAAGCCTCAGTGGTACCTCACTGGAAGCCTCTAGGCAGCAGGACCCTCCAGGTTGTTCTGTGTTTGAGGAGAGGGGCAGGGTCGTGGGGAGGGGAGAACACATTTGTTCAGCAGTGGAGGAGGGATATTTAGGGATCTGAACGTAATCCTGACTCTTCCTGTGAGAGCCTGGCCAAGTGTCTCTGTACCCTCTTCCTTCATCTATTAAATGGGATAACAATAAAAATGCTAACATGCTCTGGGAGGAGTACGGAGGAGGAGATGATGAAGCATTTTGTAAATACGGGAGGAAGGTGAGGCAGCAGTGATAACTGCCTTCAGTGGAAGAAACAGCAGGAGTACAGCCATCCTTGACTTTCTGGCAGACTTTCGATTTCTCCCCTCAGAAAAGGCCCTCCCAGAAGCTCTGAGAAGGGAAGGAGCTCTGCAGCCCTTTCTCTTTCTTATTGTGGGAGTCAGAGAAGGGAGAGTGTGAAGAGGCTGGGGGAAGGTTGGAAGGTCCAGTCTGCCTCATCTCTGAAATAGCTGCCTGGGGAAAACCAGGGCTGGCTACATTGTAGATGTTTTTAACAAGCTTGGGTTTGAATTTCATCAAAGCCAAGAGGGCGCCTAGCGCTTGCTGTCCCCGCTAAACTGGGCACGAACTGCTCAGAATGGCTTAGGTTCCCCAAAGTCACATTGTGGCAGATCCATATGCCCATCCATCCCATTCCATGCCTGCTGATTTTTCCTTTGGACCAGGCTTACACCTGAAAAATCTGGGAATGACAATTCTGGTCAGAATCCAACATTCCCTTCAGGTCCCCAAGTGCTTGCTCCACAGCGTGACGTCGTGTTGGATTTGAGCTTTTTTTTTCCCCCCAAGAGCCGGGTTTTGGTACCATCTCCATAGGTTGCACTGGAATACAAGAGGAGGGTAGCTACAGGTAACAGATTATTTTTAATTCTGCCTTGTTATTTGGAACTGATTTCCCATATGTTGTTGTTGTTAAATTCCTTGCATGAATTTTCTCAAATATTTGTAACATATGTCATATCTATATGCAGATTTTAAATTATGGATGCCTTCATCCAATCATTTTTGAAGGGAGAAAAATCCAAGTCTAATACTCTCAGCAGGGCCACAGTCTCCTGGGCATCAGATATCGTTCAGGTAGACACATCTGGTGAAATGCATCACATCAAATTAGTATCAAGGGTATTGAGACTCTGAGACTACAGGCAGACAGCCCCCTTCTAATGTACTGCTTTTTAGATTGTTGGGGAAACTTGAATCCCAATTCTCTTGTGGAATGAATGATACTAACACGCCTGTTCAAATGCTCAAAGTGAAGATCAAAGCAGCAGTGTCCAAACTGCCTTTGCAAACAAAGCAGCCCCTTGCATCCCCCCGGGGATACCGCGCTAATTTTATCAACTCTCCCTGGCTCTTCTGCTATTAAATAGCAATAAATAATGTTTTTTTCTGGGTTTGCCAGTGGCTTATTTGTCTGACAAACAAGCTCATTTCCTTTTAAGTATGAGGTTTTAGTCCGACTAATAGAATTAATCTATTTTTAATGAAAATGGGAATGGCTTTTACTTAGAAATCTACCTATCCATCTCCCTCTCTCTGCACCAGCCGCCTCCCCACCATGCCTTCTCTGAACACATACATCCAGTCATGAATATTTCAATACATCTCAGGCTTCCAGATCAATATAGGCAACTCTCAAGCCCTATTGATTTTCAGAGGTTTGACTCACAAGGGTGATCAAATATTTCTCGACTTATGAAACCTGAGTTAAAGAGGCTTTGCTGGCCCTTCCACTTGTACCAGACATCTTTGTCTTCGTTTCTTTCCTCCTCCCATATTCCTTCTGCTGGTTCTCTCTTCCTCTCTCCCTATGCCTCACACTCACAGCCCTGAGATGGAGATTTATGACTAAGCAATAAGTCCTGGAGAAGCAGGCACTATTTTCCCGCTGGGTCCACTTGAGGTCAGAGGGAGAAGGGGCCGACGGAACAGAGCCGCCGTGAGCACGCTTCAGCCCCCATCCATCTCGCCTGCAGGGACTCTGCCAGCTTTCCTCCTGTCTCTCTGATTCATTTATCAGCACAGCTCACTCTTCCTCCGGCACACCTCTGAAGATGTAATCCCAGAAGGCGCCCCTAGCAACATACGAGGAATTCCCCACTGAGGCACAGGAGCTGAGCCGCTCCATATGGGTAGGAAATAAGCTAATTATACAGTCAGCCATGTCCAATGCCAGGATGTATGTTATTATAAGTCTATCCACCCTGGTTATGAAGCAGTGAGCCCAAGATTCTTGGACAGTTTTACCGAACCTTTGGTAGTTGATCCACTGTCACGTGCATTGGATTAGGAGTTTGGAGACCTGGGTATGGATTTCTCCAGCTAGCCCTGGGACGTTAGTCAAATCAGATCACTTCCCTTCTTGGGCCTCTCTTTCCTCATTTGTAAAACATATTTGTTCACTGATTCATTCCTTCATTCATTTAAGAAACCTTTATTGAGTTCCTCCTGTGTGCCAGGGACAGAAGATAGAATGGCAAATAAGATAGATACGGGTCCCTGCTCTCTTGAAGCCTAATGTCCAGCCAGGACTAGCCAGGGACATGTTAATGTTATATCCTCCTCTGAACTCCCATACC
The DNA here is from genome assembly GCF_949752795.1 of Hyperoodon ampullatus. NCBI lineage: Eukaryota > Metazoa > Chordata > Mammalia > Artiodactyla > Ziphiidae > Hyperoodon > Hyperoodon ampullatus. The sequence continues at coordinate 116,093,638 of NC_136919.1, forward strand.
ACAAGCCTCTAGATTTCACAGTGTACATTGTATATAAATATATATATATATATATATATATATTTTTTTTTTTTTTTTTTTTTTTTTTTTTTTTGCGGTACGCGGGCCTCTCACTGCTGCGGACTCTCCCGTTGCGGAGCACAGGCTCAGCGGCCATGGCTCACGGGCCCAGCCGCTCCGCGGCACGTGGGATCCTCCCGGACCGGGGCACGAACCCGCGTCCCCTGCATCGGCAGGCGGACTCCCAACCACTGCGCCACCAGGGAAGCCCTAAATATATTATTATCATGTTTATAATCTGATCCCTTGCTAAACTGTGTGCTGTTCGTTGGTGTGGATGGTGCCTAGAATTTGGAGTTCTTGTTCACTGGACATGAGTTGGATAAATTGGTTCTTTATAGTTTGTGTCCTGCCCAACATCGAGTAGAATCGAGGTAGCAATCCTATGTGTGGAGACTCAGGGGAAGCACACTCAGTAGTCATGGATCCTGCCCCAGTGGTTCTTCTCCCCAAGTCTTTGGTAAGGAAAAGCATGCAAAAGGACTTAAAGAAAGCAAGGTATCAAATGTCAATAAATTGTAGGTGCCCTTGTAATGGAAAGTTAGAGATGACCAAAATGATCCCGTGACCAAAACAGACAGACAGAAAGACAAAAATCTCTCTTGAAGCACAATCACGTTTTGAGTAAAAGTATGGTAGGATATGTTGGTGAGGAGGTAGCTCATTTCTATTTTCTCATGGCAGTGTGATGTATTTTTGCATTTGAATCTTTAAAAAGTTTTAAATTTATTTTCATTTTTAAATTAAAAATATTTCCAGCTTTATTGGGATAGAATTAACACATAACATTGTGTAAGCTGAAGGTGTACACTGTAATGATTTGATATACATGTATATTGCAAAATGATTACAATAAGTGTCTGTCGGATGAATGGCTAAAGAAAAGTGGTATATATACACATATATAGCAGAATATTATTCAGCCATAAAAAAGAAGGAAATCCAGGGGCTTACCTGGTGGTGCAGTGGTTGAGAATCTGCCTACCAGTGCAGGGGACGCTGGTTCGACCCCTGGTCCAGGAAGATCCCACATGCCGCGGAGCAACTAAGCCTGTGCACCACAGCTACTGAGCCCGCGTGTCACAGCTACTGAAGCCCGTGCACCTAGAGCCTGTGCTCCACAACAAAGAGAAGCCACCACAATGAGAAGCCCGCGTACTGCAACGAAGAGTAGCCCCCACTCTCTACAACTGGAGAAAGCCCGCGCGCAGCAATGAACACCCAATGCAGCCAAAAATACATTTAAAAAAGAAGGAAATCCTGCTGTTTGTGACAACATGGATGAAACTTGAGGGTGTTATGCTAAGTGAAATAAGTCAGACAGAGAAAGATGAATACATTAGGATCTCACTTATACTGGAATCTAAAAATGTAGAACTCATAGAAACAGTGGGTAGATTGGTGGTTACCAGGGATGGGGGTGGAGGGAGGAAGGGAGGGGGAGAAATGGGTCAAATTGGTCAAAGGGTACAAACTTTGAAGCTTTTAACTGAAGTCAAGTTTGCTGCTCTGTGACCTTGAGCGACACACAAGCAGACTCAGTGTCCTGATTTAGAAGAGATGCACAAGGCTCCTTCCAGCATTGACATTGCTCGATTCTGCACGGCATTGTCTGTCATTTATGTGAGCTCAGAAGTAAGCCCCCTCCCTTTTTTCTCCTGCTCCCCTGTAAGTCACACAGTGTGAGCATCCCTTCCTCCAGGAAGCCCTCCCTGGGAGTTTCCCTCAGCCAAGGCCAAGTGAAGGGCTTCTCCCACACTTACCTCTGTTGCAATGATACATTTTCTTAATTGTCTCCTCCACAAAACTTGGAGCTTGCTGAGGGCAGAAATTATGTTTCATTCTTTGTTACCTTCCTAACACCTTCCTAGCACATTGCGAGCACAAAATAGACACCGATAAATGTTTATTTACTTTGAATAAAACTGAGGCTCCTAGAAGAAATACTCTACTTAATGTGCTTCATAAATATATATTAATCACAGGTCTGGAAATGTATAGGGCAGGGGAGAGGGGATGTCAGTGTTATTCCTCCTTGCTCTTGAGCCCTCAACAAGCATGGAAGAAAGGAATCAGGAACCATTACCTTCTGTTTCACTGGAAGCAGACGATGACCACTGTGGTATCACAGAAAGATATTTGGTGTTTGTTCTCAGTTCCTGGCACCAACACCCTAAACTCCTTGGAATTTCCTGAGTGATAGGATTGATAAGAGCCTCTTTTGTTCTAATGAGGCAACTCTTTCAGGCCCCTAGGTATCTTCAGGTGGGAGCTGGTCACCAGCGAGACCAAGCCTTGGTTAGAAAATTTAAGCTTTCGGCCCCACATCCAACCTCCAGGGAGGGGGAAGGGACTGGAGATTGTGTTAATAACCAGTGGTCAGTGATTTCATTAATCGTGCCTACATAGTGAGACCTCCATTAAAGCTCTAAACTATGGGGCTCAGAGAGGTTCTGAGTTGGTGAACACATTGAGGTGCTGGCAGGGGGGTGCACCTGGAGAGGCCATGGAACCTCCACACATCCCATCCCCAATACCTCTCCCTTTGCATCTCTTCCATTCGGCTGTTCCTGGGTTGTGTCCTTTATAATAAACTGATAATAGTAGGTGAAGTGCCTTTCTGAATTCTGTGAGTCATTCTAGCAAATCATCAAACCTGAGGGGGGGCGGGTCATGGGAACCCCAAATTTGTTTCCAAGTCAGACAGAAGTGTGGATCATCGGGGTACCCCATTTGAGACTGGCAACTGAAGTGAGGGCAGTCTTGTGGGACTGAGCCCTTAAACCTGTGGAGTCTGGTGCTGACACCAGGTAGTTCATGTGAGAATTGAATTGAATTGTAGGATACCCTGTTGGTGTCAGAATTGGTTGATGTTGGGGAAGGGGGGCGGCAGGCAGGAAGGAAGTGACACATTTGGTGTCAGAAGTGTGAGTAAAAATAGTTCAACGACGAAGATTGCCTTTGCTGTTGGCTTTGGTGGTGAAGCCACCTTCCTTTATGGGAGGAGGCCCAGTCTCCCACCATGTAGACATAAGCTTGCACCTGGGTGGTTATTTCCCGAGGGGTTTTCAGGGAGTGGTGCACAGAGAAGGAGATGTGGTAAAAGAGTTCTTATGGGCAGGAGCTGGTTTGGGGAGAAGATGGAATTCTAGAGCCTCTCATTTGCTCTGAAAGCTCCGAAAGATCTCCAAGACTTTCCTGGGGAACAATCCTGGTACCTTCCACTAGATTCAGAAATGCAAGCCACACTGGAGAGCACAGAGCTGTGATGGGTAGCAGGGCTAGCAGTGGACGTGGAGGTGGGAAAGTGGGACGGTGTGGATGACAGCAGCTACACCTCAGAGTGCCAGGTGCTTTGCTTACATCACTTGTCTCATTTTATACCTCCCCAAATCCTTTTATAGAATAAGTACAATAAACCTCAATGTACCAATCAAAAGTTAATTCTGAAATTCTGAAAAAAATTCTGATTTGTCCAACTACAAGTCACAATGAAATTGTGTGTGAGGCTAGGACATGATAAGGACATGATAAGCAAAGCACTTATGTTGCCTCAATTTTATTCAAAGTGGTTTGGGGGGGATTTTAATACTTTTTTTAAATGAATGCAAATTTTACTTAAATATGTAAAGATTAATATCATACCTGCAAAAAAAGCATGTATAGTGACAGGTGTTCAGACCATACTCTCAACACCCCAGTCATGTTGGAGTTCTTCGACAGGAAAATTTGAAACGGGTGCATGATTCCCAAGGACTTGGAGCTTGCTGTAATGGAGCTACAGCTTTCTAAAGTAGTTGTGAAGAATGTTTCAAAATGTTTTCAGGCGTTAACCCTGGACTTTAATTTCTTTATTTTGGAGAAGGAGAGAGGGGGAAGATTGCTTTATTATTAAGTTTGCAAACAACATTTGTTCTCCACCTTCCCAGGCAATGGCATGCCCTCCATTGCCCCCACCTACCTCAGCATCAGATGGGAGAATCATAGAGTCTCATTAACTGTCATATAAATAAAACCTGGGCCTCACAAAATGGAGTTGCCCATGCAGAAAGTAGCTCACAGTGTATCAATCCAGAGCATCTGCCTTGGAGGCTTCTAACTCATTACTTGAAACTTCCTTTTCTCTTTCCATGGAATCATTACATGTAGATCAGAAGTTACAGAGACGTCTCAGGTGAGCTCAGTTTCAGATGCTCTGGAGGACAGCTGTCCCTCCCTTCGGGGTGCCTCCAAAGGCCCCCCCCCACAAAGTAAATGTCACAAACTTTACATGGCTTAGGTTTCAAACCAGACCATCCTACACATACCCTCAAAATTTAGCAAAAAAATCATCCACATGTTTATATGTGATGTATTTAGATGCTAACAGACAGCAACCTGATGTTTGATTTTAGGTTGACTGTGCTTCCAGGACCACATCTTCTTTGGATGCTGTCCTCCAAAGCATTGCTGTCCTCCAGTTCACTGCTGTCCTTCAGTGAACTCTGAAACTGAGCTCACTTGTCTGTAACTTCTGATCTACGTGTTTTGATTCCATGGAAGGAGAAAAGGAAGTTTCAAGTAATGAGTCCCGAGTTAGAAGCCTCCAAGGCAGATGCTCTGGATTGATACACTGTGAGCTACTTTCTGCATGGGCAACTCTACCTTGAGAGGCCCGGGCTTTACTTATATGACAGTTAATGAGACTGTGATTCTCCCAACTGATGTTGGGGGAGGTGTGGCGACAGCTGGTAACATATACATTTCTCCCGCAGAGCAGGCTCCCTTTTACACCTGCATCCTTTCCACTGAGCTGTTCTCTAATAAACAAGTATTAGTTGACTGTTGCTCTGTACCTCAAATAGTGCCAGGTATCTACCCTAAAAGGTAAGACACCAGAGATTAGGATTTTAGAGCTCAAAGGCACTTTAAACATCACCTTGTCAAGTCCTCTTACTTTAATAGTGAAGAAACCGAGGCCCAAAGTTATGAAGTGATTTGCCGAAAGTCATAATTAGCTAATAGTAAAACTGAAATAGGACAGAGGTCCGTTGACTCCTAGCTTAGTGCTCTGTCTGTTGCTCCAAATACCATCCCATCTTGTCCAGACAATCGTGGTGGAATTTTTTTTTCACGTTTTTTAAATGAGTAGCATAATAGCACCCCTCTGCTCAGATATGGTCAGTTGGTCACTTTTCCCTGAAAACAGGGAACTCATGACTTATGATACAAACTGAGAAATGGAAAATGATTTCTCATTGGATGTCATTGGATGTTGAACAAATATTCCCTCTCCTCTTCCATTTCTCATGGAAAAAGTAGATGTCCTCACACCATTGGTGGGCTTAGACATACGATTTGTTTGTCCAGGGAAATATGACCAGATACAAAAATTCCACATCTGAACAGAGGTGTGGTATTGTGGTCTGGGTCCTGTGTACCTCTCCTTTACCATAAGAAGACCACACTCCAGCTTCCTACTGTTCCTTCATACTGGGTCCTAAAATAGAAAGACATGAGACAGCCCTGAACCCAGCCTGGAGTGGGGCTGTTGAAGTGCTGACCCACCAACCCACAGGCAAGGATATAGGTTTGCTTTCGGAAACCATGGAGATTTGGGGGAGTGGGGGCACTGTTTATCATCGAGCACAAGCTAATGCACTCAAACAGACCTTTCCTTAGGTATTCACATCTTGCCCTCACTTTTCACGTTGCAGTGCAGAAGTTCAGAGAGTTACTCCGTGTTTCAAGATGAGAAAATTGCCTTCCAGTCAGATGAAATGCTTTCTATAAGGGTGCACTGGGAAAACATAGAGGCAAATCCATGTATCCTTCCTGACTTTCAGAATTCAGTTTCCTGTGGTATTTAAGCATGAATCTCTTATTGCTCTTGAGGATGAAAAAAAAAAAAAAGGCAATTTGTCAATTTAGTATATCTCTCTCTATCATTATCGTCTATCTCTATCCATCCATCCATCTGTCGATCCAACTGTATATTTGTTCGAACTGGAAAAAGGTCTGAAATTTCCATTGTGCTTACTGTTGTGGGGTTGACATTTTAGTGACTAGAAAATCAGCTGAGTTGATAATGTTTAGGTTGATATGTCTGCATCTGATTATGCTTGTTTCCAGATCCAAGCGGTTGTTAATGAAACAGTTGCTGTTTTGTTGACAGAACATTAATTACTTGATCTTAGGACTCAGTAATTGCACCAGCCCCCTCTGTATACATTACTAATTACATTAGCAATTATATGGCATTTTAAGGACAAAGAAATGACTGAAGCAATTTCAGTGTCACAGGTAACCTGCTGTTAGATTTCAATCACATTTCTAATGTGTCCATGATGTGCTGAAACAAGTTCTAGGGCATTTTGTGACAGCAACTTGAAGAAATGACTTAAGACTTACCCATGAACCCACTGCCCAGTGGTTAGCCCGTCATGTAGGCGGAGATAACGTGGGTCAAGTCTTTTTACTGCTCAGAGCCTCATTTTCTTTCTGCAAAATAATTAGAGAAAGGTTTGGATAAAAAGAAAATTAATTCACTTATTCAACAAATATTTATTGAATATTATTATGTAAGTGCGAAGTTACACACCTCATCCATGACTTTGTGAAGTTTATAATCTCATAGAGGAGACAGATGGTAAGCAATAAACACTAAAATAAGTCTGTAATGGTCAGGGTAATGCTTGTTAGCTGCTATAACAAACAATCCCCAAAGTCTCAGAGACTTAATACAGTAAAATTGTGTTTCTTGTTCACATCCTGGTCAGCTCTTTCCAACGGGTTACTCAGGGGTCCAGTCTCTTCTGTGGTGTGGCCCCATCATTCCGCATGTCTCAGTTCCCAGCTGTGTGGACAGAAAAGAGAGTTGAGGATCTTGTGGGAGATTTTAGAGAACAGGCCTGGCAGGGTAGCATTATTTTTCCTACACCCTCCAAGGAAGAAATGAGCGCTTACCCAGTGTCTGCTGCAGTTGATAATTACAAATGGTGACCAGCGTTGTAAAGGAAAAGCATGTAGAGCGGTGGGGACATGTAATGGGAGCAGTCACTGATTCTGCATTCAGTATCCATTCCTCCTCCTTCTGATAAGAGTGCCCTTATTGCTGAATAAGGGGATTACTCTCCTTCACTGTGTGTAGTTTTTGTGGAGCTGTCAGTCAGGTTTCCCTGCCGCCGCCACACCCCATCCCTAGCAGGCTTGTGCACATGGTATGCCAGTCAGATTCTCTCCCTGGACTGTAAGCTCATCCATGTGTCCATCACATGCAAGGGACACACAGACAAGGAAAGATAGGATCTGATTCCCTGCCATGAAAGCACCATAAACTGAGAGGCCCACTATCAGTTCTTGTCACGTGGAGACCTGGATCCCTGGCCCCTGTCCTTCTGGAGCCATTTTTTCAGCTTTCCCTCTGAATCTCTGCATGACCTCATGTTGCAATTAGTTTCCTTTCTTCCTAGATTAACCTGTTGGTTTCTGTGCTTGCACCAAAGAACCCTAATTGATATAGGGGTATCATTTAGATCCTGAGGTTTAGTGAAGGCTCCTCTGAGGAAGCGGCCATTTTGCTGATGAAGTATAAGTTGGAGTTCACCAGGTGATGAGCGGGAACATTGTTTTTAAGGCACTAGAGGAAATCATGTGTGCAAAGGCCCTGAAGTAGAAAAAGCTTGTGGTATTTGAGAATCATAAGTAAGCCTGTCAAGGTGGAGGTTGTAGAGTGAAGGAGAAAATGACACAAGATGAAGCTGGAGATGGGGGAAAACTAACAGATTTCCACTGCTTTGTAAGCAACGTTAAGGATTTTGGATTCGATCCTAAATGCAATGGGAAGCCACTGAAGGTTTTAAGAGGGAAAGAGATAGGATCTTATTTACACTTGAAAAAACCCACCCAAGCTGATCTATGGGAGGTAGATAGGAAGGAGTCAGAGTAGAAGCAGCAATGTTCTCAAGAATTCATAGGAGGGCTTCCCTGATGGCGCAGTGGTTGAGAATCTGCCTGCCAATGCAGGGGACACGGGTTCAAGCCCTGGTCTGGGAAGATCCCACATGCCATGGAGCAACTGGGCCCGTGAGCCACAATTACTGAGCCTGCGCATCTGGAGCCTGTGCTCCACAACGGGAGAGGCCGTGACACTGAGAGGCCTGTGTACCGCGATGAAGAGTGGCCCCCGCTTGCCACAACTAGAGAAAGCCCTCGCACAGAAATGAAGACCCAACACAGCCATAAATAAATGAATAAATTTAAAAAAAAAGAGTTCACAGGAGTAGACAGATGGGAGGGATGACAGTGGTTTGTCTTGGTGGCTGGCAGGGAAAATGAAAAGAGGAAGACAGGCTGCAGACGTGTATTGAGGTAACATTGACATGGCTTGGTGATGAGTAATTTTCTGGAGGCAGAGAAAGAGAAGGATCAAGGATGACTTTCAGTTTCTAGAAATTACAGTTACTGAAATTAAAAAAAAAAAAAGGAGAGCAGGACAAGGTGAGAGTGTCAGAGCTAAGAATTCCTTTTCGGCCTGTAACTCTGAATCGCCTTGGAGACTTCAAGCCATCCTGTCAAATGTCAACACATAGGTCTGGCATTCAGGAGAGAAGTCTTGCTTAGAGATATACATTTAGATAGTACAGACATGGACAGGGTGTTGGCAGCCCTGGAGAGGAGGAGACGGAGATGTCTGTAAGGTCTTTCCAACCCTGATAATGCCTAAATCTATTAACCTGGGGGATAGACCTCCAAATTGCACCATCTAAAAATTGTACACCCAACCAGGTTTGGACTGTGTTGTATCTCCCGCCAAGCCCTATGCTTATAAGCATGCCAGCCCGTCATGCCCTACTCAGCTAGGACACATTAGAATGGCTCCCTCAGTTCCCTAAACTTGGTCCAAACTCACTCCCAAATTATTTCCCCTCACCCTTCAGATTTCTCGCCTATTTTCTGTACAAAGCAGCCGTGCTCCCGCCTCCCAAGCCTGAAGCCCATTGGGTTTCTCTAGTGGTGACTCTGGTTCTCTCCCTCAATGGCTCCCACTAGTCCTGTTATTTATTTCTGTGCTTTATTTCTGCTTCCCTACCTGATCCAGGCTGGCCCCTGGATGCTCCCCTGGTTTAGTTCCAACCTCCAAGAAATAACACCATGTCCCTATACAACTTCATGGCGTCCTGGCCGTTGGCCTGACCACAGCTTTCTAGAGAGCTGAGGCAACGGGTAAAGCAAGGAGAGAGCGGCCGATGCTTGATCCTGGGAAACCAGCCTGGAGACCTGAAACTGGAGAAGTTCCCCAGACGGTGTGAGGGGGATTGTCCCCCTGATCTTTCACCTCACCCCCCACCCCCACGGCCCTGGGTCACCCTCCTCTGTTTACTGAGAACACGCACATGAGAAAAACAGGGCCTGTCTGGGCCAGCACGTTGTGTAGGAGAGAATTTGAACTTTATCGGTCCTGACATTTCTGCCTTGGTATGTGCAACCGTTCTTACACATATGGATTGGATCAAATGAAATAATTTATGCGAAAGCACTTTGAAATTTTCAGAGGGCTACCCAAGGTATTGCTTGTTGTTATTATTACCGCTACACAGGAAAGGCTTTCCTCTTCAACAACCCCAAGTATTTGATTAAAATTAGGTGGCAAATTGGCAAGCCGATAACATGCTTTCTTGGGTGGCTCGTCACCTATACCTATGGTGACCATATGGTGTATGTTTTCCAAGACAGCCTGGATTTTCACGTAATTTTATTCTTTACAACAGAAGTGATTTGTTAAATTCTTAACTGTCATTCGATTATTAAGCCTCTGTCGGACTTTTCTCAAAAATAAATCCCCTGGTATAAAAACTTTGGTCAGAACAAGCGTTTTAACTTCTGGAGAGGGAGACACCTCCATCTTAATTAGTCATCCATGTAGAATGGGGGTACTCTGAGAACTCAGAGCACCCCTTTTCTCTTGGGCGTCCCACCTGGCAGAAGAGGGAAGTGAGAGGGCAACGCATTCTCCCTCTTTTACAAGTGAGTAGACTCGAGCCACAGTGGTCATGAGGACAGCGCCCCAGAATTTAGCTGGATCTCAGTGGAAGGTGAAGAGGAGAGCAGGAAGAGCCAGCAAGACCTTTGACCCCTGCCAGTTCTCCCTCTTTCCTCTCCCTCTTTGGTCATTCAGCGCTGCCCATCCTGAAGGGCTGGCTGAAGATGCCTGTTCTCAGTCATGTCCAGCTGCCGGCTCAGGGCTCCCTTTCACCTGGTGGAGATGAGGGGCAAGAGGGAGGAGGTAGCTTGTTGCCATGATGAGGGCAGGAGGCTTGGTGAGGATTCTGCATCAGCGGCGGCAGCCCTTCTGCTTCGCATCGTCCGCACAGTTTCCATTTCCATAGTTTGGGGAATAAGTCGTGAACAGAAACGAAGAGAGTACAGTGGACAGTGGGCAGCCTGCTTGTTGTCTATAGGTCAAGTCCTTAGGGAAGACAAAGGAGGTTTGTGGGTTCCTTCCCCGAGACGTCACTTCTTTTTTTTTTTTTAAGAAGATGTTGGGGGTTGGAGTCTATTAATTAATTTATTTATTTTGGCTGTGTTGGTTCTTCGTTTCTGTGCGAGGGCTTTCTCTAGTTGTGGCAAGCGGGGGCCACTCTTTTTTTCGGGGGGGGGGGTTTGCGGTACGCGGGCCTCTCACTGCTGTGGCCTCTCCCGTCGCGGAGCACAGGCTCCGGACGCGCAGGCCCAGCGGCCATGGCCCACAGGCCCAGCCGCTCTGCAGCATGTGGGATCCTCCCAGACCGGGGCACGAACCCGCGTTGGGGGCCACTCTTCATCGCGGCGCACGGGCCTCTCACTATCGCGGCCTCTCTTATTGCGGAGCACAGGCTCCAGACGCGCAGGCTCAGTAGTTGTGGCTCACGGGCCTAGTTGCTCCGTGGCATGTGGGATCGTCCGGGACCAGGGCTCGAACCCGTGTGCCCTGCATTAGCAGGCAGATTCTCAACCACCGTGCCACCAGGGAAGCCCGAGACGTCACTTCTTGATCTAGTCTGAAGTAGCTGGCCTCCTGGGCACCAGAGATGTTTCACAAATGGTAGCCCCTCCTCACTACTTCCTGTTCCGCTTCCCCATCCAGAACACACTCTCTTTGGACAACCTTCTCCTAAAACCCTACCATGGGGGCTTGGTTGGTATTATCCCACAAGGGATTCAGTGGAAACGTCACTTTTTATCTTCAAGTCAAGAGAATTTCCATGAATAAGAGGCCTAGTTCTAGAAGATTATGTGACAGGATTTTTATTTGAGCTTTAATTAACTCCAGTCCTGATTCCACCACTGCCAAGCCCTGTAAGCCAGGGCAGGTCAATGAACTCATCAGGCCTTCCTTTCCTAAATTGTACTAGGAAGGAATGGGCCTTCCAGTGCCATGGAACAGTTCAAGAACAGATCACCTTTTGTCCAGATAGTCTTCACTGAGTTTCACAATGTAAGCTTCTGTACTCAGCTCTTCCATCAGGACACACAGCTACCATTTTCCTGCTTGTATGAATCAGGTTTGATAAATGTTGGAACAAACACCTGCTTGGTATTTGTTGGTTGGCAACAACCTGCTAGGTGGTTGGCACTTTCACACACCTTTTTCTCCTGGAAGCTGCTCTTCCAAACAACAGTATGGAGATGAGATGACATGGACCAAAGCATCCAAGAGAGAACGAGGACTCTGCATCTCACAGAGCTCACACTCCTTGCCTGAGGTCGCCCAGATGAGAAGCAGCCAAACCAGGATTTCAGCCCTGGTGTTATGGCTCCAAGACCAGTGCTCTTCCCAATACATGACAGCAATTGCTTCAAAAATGGATGTTCTTAGGGACTTCCCTGGTTGCGCAGTGGTTAAGAATCCACCTGCCAATGCAGTGGACACGGGTTCGATCCCTGGTCTGGGAAGATCCCACATGCCGCGGAGCAACTAGGTCCATGTGCCACAACTACTGAGCCTGTGCTCTAGAGCCTGTGAGCCACAACTACTGAAGCCGCGTGCCTAGAGCCTGTGCTCTGCAACAAGAGAAGCCACCGCAGTGGGAAGCCTGTGCACCGCAACAAAGAGTAGCCCCTGCTTGGCGCAACTAGAGAAAGCCCACAGGCAGCAACGAAGACCCAATGCAGCCAAAGATAAATAAATAAATTTTAAAAGTTGATGTTCTTTAAAAGAACTCAAAAATTCAAATTCTATAACCTAATACACACCGAATCTCCTAAAATTAAAGAAGGTTAGAGAAAAGTATAAGTCAATTTCAAAAGTAAGTCAACACAGCATTGCCTGGCCAGGAAAACATTTGAAAGGAAACAAATAACCAAGATATAACTGTTACCATTCTGACTTTTGATAGTACTATATAGATTATTTTACTTCAAACAAGTGTGCAGTTTATTCTTCAACATTCCATCTGCCTTTGGGGACTCTTCTGGGGTAAACTTACAGAAATTAACTCTGGATTTTTACAAAGGGCCTTAAGTAGGACATTTGGAACAACTCATTCTGGGCCAAAAGTCACATTTCTACTACATGGATCAAAATACAGGAAGGGTCATTGGGATACACAGGGCAGTATTTTGAAGGGTAAAAGGAGAGGGAACTACTATTTTTGATCCTCTGACATATGCCAGAAAGTAAGAGGTGTGCTTTCACCTAAGGTATCTCATTTAATTACCACAGCGCCACTATGAGGCAGGTAATGTGATCCTAGCTTTGCTAGTGAGGAAATTGAGGCTAGTGACTTGCTTATGGTTATTCAGCTAATGCAGAAAATGGAAGCATCAAGTATGGAGCCCAGCTTTCTGGCTTGAACAAATGGGTGCATGTTATTGCCATTTGGTGATGTGAAAAACTTGGATTGGAGGATAGTTTTGGGGGGGATTCAGAAGTTTACTTTCGACGTGGTGAATTGAGCTTTCTGTGAAATATCCAAGTTGGCACCTCTCTGAACCTCAAAAGAGAAAATGTAGATGTGAGCGACGTCAACATAGAAGCAGGTACTAAAAGCCAGGCTTGGGGTGAGAGTATAAATTGACACAACCTCTACAGATGGGGGAACCGTGTCATTTATCATCTAAACCCAATGCTTAAGAGCAAGAGGTATTATTACTAATAACTACATTGAGGCAATGCCCTTGGCAAACTAGAGCAATCAGGCTTTCTTTCTATAGGAGGTAATCTGGCAATTACAAAAGCATATAATTTATCCTTCAGACATACTACAAATATTCTTATATATGTGCAAAACAACAAATTTATTAAATATTAATTACATTATTAATAATAGCAAAAAATAAAAATGTCAATGTCAAGAATAGGGAAATGGTCAAATAAAATATTTACATTAAAAATGGAATATGATACAGTGATTAAAAATAAGCTTCTCTTTGTGTGTTATGGTAGTCTTCAAACTGTATAGTTATATATGTTTTAAAAACCCACAAGGTCCAAAACATTGTGTAGCATGTGTTACTGTTTGTAGAAAATTTTGGCGGGGGATTTTATATGTATATATATATATATATATATATATATATATATATATATATATATATATATATATATATATATATATGGTTACATATATATATATATATATATGTGGTTATATATATAATATATAGAAAGAGAGAGAAAAAGAGAAATTACAGATAGATAAATAGATAGATAGACTACCTCTGGGAAAATACACAAGAAATTGGTAATATTGGTATCCTCCAAAGGAAATTGGGTGACTATGAGACAGTTGTCTGAGGGAAATTTTTCACTGTACCTTTTGACTATCTTGAATTTTAAACCATGTGTTAAGATGCTACCTCTTCAAGAAAAAAAAAAACACATATTAACTTTAAAATAATTCAGTAAAATAAAGACAGACTGAACTTTAACCCATAGAAGAAATGTAATGTGAGGCTTGCAGTGTTTTATGCATTGTTTCATACAAGGTAAGAACTACAAATACATTAGATTATGCAGGGAAAACTGTTCTTCTCATGTATGGTAACCAAGACATCTGCTCTCAGACCAATAGACTGACACTAAGCAAAAGATGGCAAAATACCATGAAATGGTATTCCAGATGAATACCTGGAAAGGAACAATCATAGCATCCAGATGGATACTGAAGCTTAGTAAAGATGCTCTGTGCACACTTCTACCCAGCAGACACAGACTAGGAAGGATTCCTTCCTGCTCATGAATGAGTAAATAGAAAATGACCACATGGATCTGTTCTGTGAAGGTATAGATAAAGAGTGGAGAGCCCAAGAGTCAGAGAAACAGCATATAGTTTTGAAAAAAAGGTTTTTCAAAAGAACTGTGACAGTGAGAGAAAGAAAACAAAAATAGTGAACCCTCCAGTTGCTGTGGCTTCCTGCCTGGAGGCACTTTCTGGACCTCAGCACAGGGAGGAGGAACCCAAGCAGGGCACGGCAATCTTGCTGAGTTGAGGAAACAGATTGAAGTTTGTGGGGCAAACTACTGGAGACAAAGAAGCAATAGGAAGGGAATGGGGGGGTGGGGAGAGAGAGAGAGAGGGAAAGAGATGTCCAGAAGTCTGCATAAGAGCCTCCTAGACTCTGATACTGAATGGTAAGCCATACATATGTAGGACGCAATTCCATGAGGCCATACAAAATCTACTGATGGGAACTGTAAAGCTGAACAATTGCAGAGTTCCCCAAGAACTGAGAGATGTCCAAGTTCCAACCAGCCAAAGTGGAGAGACATCGTTGAACACTTAGGCATTCAGGAGACCCCAGAAAGGTCATGTCTTAATGGGAGGACGAAATTAACTCTGGAGTAAAGGCTACTCTAGATTTTCCCTTAATATTTTTTTGGATCTGTCTCCTAAAGCAAAGGAAATAAAAGCAAAAATAAACAAGGGACCTAATTAAACTTTAAAGCTTTGCACAGTAAAGGAAACCATCAACAAAATGAAAAGACAGCCTACTGAATGGGAGAAAATATTTGCAAATGTTATGACCGTTAAGGGATTAATACCCAATATATATAAACAGCTCATACAACTTAACATCAAAAAAACATACAACCCAATTAAAAAATGGGCAGAAGCACTGAACAGACATTTTTCCAAAGAGGACATACAGATGGCCAGCAAGCACATGAAGAGATGTTTAACATCACTAATCATCAGGGAAATGCAGATCAAAACCACAATGAGATAATCACCTCACATTGGTAAGAATGGGTATTATCAAAAAGAACACAAATAACAAATTGTTGGTGAGGATGTAGAAAAAAGGGAACCCTCATACACGGTCGGTGGGAATGTAAATTGGTGCAGTCACCGTGGAAAACAGTATGGAGGTTTCTTACAAAAGTAAAAGTAGAACTACCGTGTGATCAAGCAATCCCAAGATGGGTGGATCTAGAGGGTATTATGCTAAGTGAAATAAATCACACACAGAGAGACCTATACCATACGATCTCACTTATATGTGGAACCTAAAAAAAAAAAAACAAATGAACAAACAAAGCAAACAGACACAGACTCATAGATACAGAGAACAAATGGGTGATTGCCAGAGGGAAAGAGGAGCAAAATAAGGGAAGGGGATTCAGAGGTACAAACCTCCAGTTATAAAATGAATAAGCCACAGTGATGTAAGGCATAGCATATGAAATATGGTTAATAATATTTTAATAACTTTGTATGGGGACAGATGGTTACTGGACTTACTGTGGTGATCATTTCATAATGTTTACAAATGTCAAATCACTATGCTGTACACCTGAAACGAGCATAGTATTGCATGTCAATTATATTTCAATTTAAAATAAATAAGAAAATAAGAAACATAGAAATTAATGACTAGGTTATGTAGTAAAAATCCCCATTGCTTAGACATTAGAAAAGTACACATGAAATAATACTTGGGTCAAAAATGCAAAACCAAAATTAAGAATATTGTCAGCTCCATGGTTAAGCAGAAAACCAAAAACCAAAATTGATCACATTAAGCAAAATAGAAAGATGTACTGAAAGGATCCTGAGGTAACACAAAGAATTGAACGGCAATATGGGCAAAGAAATCTCAGGAAAGTCCAACCACGGTTGTTCCAGGACCTCTCACAGTGGGAGCTAATGGTGCCTCACCTAGGCTGCTGCTAAAACTGGGAGACGTAGGGTCAGTAGATGAAGACAATAGTTATTATGATTCCACAGATGAGAAAAATGACAATTTAAAAACAGTGGGTTGGAGTCAAACCTGTATTCAGAGAGAATTTAGATAACATTAAATCGTATTTCTAATAAATAAAAAGGTAAATAAACTTCACTGAAGTTAAAAAAGAAAACATATCACCACACTATTCCCCCAAAGGAAGGAGATAAGAAAAAAAATGATAAAAGTAAACTTTGAAATTTTAATGGAGAATTAGGAATAAATGCAAGAATTGGTTCTTTGAAAAAATAATAAAGTACCAAATTACTAAAAGTTTAACCCCCCCCAAAAAAATAGGCCACAAAAAAGTAGGAATTATGCATAACTCTATGCTAATCAATTTGAAATTCTTAATATAATGGTCATTCATGTAGAAAAATTTAAAGTGATATAATTGACACAAGATGAAATAAAAATCCTTAATTAATCAATAATTATGAGTAACACAGAAAAAGCTGTCAGAGAATTATCTCCAACAAAAGCTCCAAGCCCAGAAGTTTTTATGAGCCATTTTTAATTGTTTTTCAAGAAAAATAATTCTCTCCTGTTATGTAAGCTAAAAAATAATGAAAGTATTCCAATTTATTTCATGATTCTACATATTACTCAAGAACACAAGCTTGGTACTGCTAAAAATGAAAAATATAAACCAGTCTTACTTTTGACTTGACTACAAATCAAATCCAGCTGCTTATTTAAATGAAGAACACAGCAGAATGTAGAATGCAAAAATGGTTTAATGATAGGAGATCTGTTGATATAATTCATCATCTTTATAAATCAAAGGAGTCACATGATCATCTTACTAGATGCCCAAGATACGTTTGATAATTTTCAATATCATTCTTGACTTTTATTAAAACAAAATTTAAAAAGAAACTTCTTAGCAACAAAGAATAGAAGACTTCCTTAACCAGGTAAAGAATATTTATGTCAAATTGGCCAATATCATATTTAATGAGGAAACCTGGATATTAAAGTCAGACCTAGACATGTGAGCTTGCTATCATCACGACTTTTTAATATTTTCTGGAACTCTTAGTCAACAGTACGTCAACAAAAAGAAAAATGAAGTATAAATATTGTACAGGAGAGAAAAACTGTTATTTGCCTCAGAGGTGACTAGAATAATATCCTTGATGGGCTTGGGCTTTTGGAAACCAGATTGTCCTTATTTTCTGCTTTTTGCCCTGTCTTCGTTTCTCCCCTGAGACAATAAGCACGTTGCCGTCTATCTGCTTGAAGTAGAGAGAGAAGGAAAAGGGACGTATAGTGGGAAGAAAGAACAGAAAAACTGGGAATACCTCAAAAATACTACACATGCACACAATACACACACACAGAGATAACAAATTTGGAGAAAATTATAACAGGGCTTATTTCTCAATGGCAAAATGACAATTGGGTTTTTTTCTTTATGCTTTCCAACTACTTCCACATTTTCTACAGTGAACATTATTACCCATGTACTAGAAAAAAAATCATTATTGTTTCAAAGCAGAAGGCAAATAGGGGAGGAAAGGTTTGCACATTGCAAGAGAGATGCGACTGGCAGGAAGCTGCCAGAAGCAAAGGGGTATGAGGCATTGGGATACATTGGAAGAACCATGACTTTGCAACCAGAAGACCTGGATGCATTTCTGGTTGTGTCGCTTCTTTTTTTTTTTTTTTTTTTTTTTGCAGTACGCGGGCCTCTCACTGCTGTGGCCTCTCCCGTTGCGGAGCACAGGCTCCGGACACACAGGCTCAGTGGCCATGGCTCACAGGCCTAGCCGCTCCGCGGCATGTGGGATCTTCCTGGACCGGGGCACGAACCCGTGTCCCCTGCATCAGCAGGCGGACTCTCAACCACTGCGCCACCAGGGAAGCCCCTGGTTGTGTCACTTCTAAGCATGTTAACTCCAGGCAAATCCCTTAACTCTCTGAGCCTTAGTTTCCTTTGGGGGAGACTACTATTCCCCCCTCCTCACATTCCTACATGGAGGGGCTTCCCTGGAGAAATAGGGCTTTCACCTTGTGTGACATTGGACCTCATGGCTCAAGTAACCATGCATCACAATTTGCCCGGGACAGTTAATCCTTTTTTCCCATAGTATTTATTCATCTCTTGCTTTTCACTCTCAAAACTGTCCTAGTTTAAACAATAAATGGATGTGGTCAGCCCACTCCTGGCGGCTTTGTCCATGGGAAAATGGATATTTTTATACTGTTTTAAGTAAAAGTGGACTTTAGCAGACTCTAGCTGCTGGACTTGAACGAGCAGGCTGCTGGGGTCTTAGTGAAGCCCAGTTTCACGTGTGGCGGCTGCAGCTTCCCCTGGAACCACCCAGGCACAGCAGGGCATTGACAACTATTAGGCACTGGCACGCAGCACTGTGCTTGCAGCTTTGACTGTGGCTCATAGTCAAGTCTGCAGGCGAAAAGTTTAAATCATGTAGACAGCACATGATCTGCAGAGCCCAAAGGGGTCTTGTGCTAGGCATAGGTAAAGCGGGGCTAGATCAGAGGTTCCAGATGACTTTGTGTTGCTTTGATCTCTCTTGGCACTCAGGGAGGGAACCATGGAGGAATTCAGAAATCTAGCTGGATTCACGTGGCTTGTTCACACATTCCAAAATTCACCCCACTTTGGCTTTGAGTTTCTTTAAACACATAAGCACTGACCATGATTTTAGATTTCAGGACCCAAATTGTGGCTTAGCCCACAGATTTTCTCCTTTCCCCCAAATATTACTTACTGGGCCTCTGGTAACACTAAACACTAAATAATTGTGCTCAGATAAGTTCTCTGGTGACTGGAGATTTCTTGTGGTTCCATCTTATGTGTTCTGTTAACTCCTTGAACATGGGGCTCCTGAGAGGATATGAAGGAGCCACACCCATTCCCATGGAAGGCAGCCTGGTCTGCAGCTGCTAAAGGCCAAGACCCTCTGGTTGAGACTGGGCAGGACTGGAAATTGGAAAATGAAATCTGGACATGAATTTCTTTGCATATCAAATCACAGGAAAAACGAAAAATTTGAATTTAATTTCTTGGACTTTTAAGTCCACAAGTTGAGGAAATTTAATTTTGGACTTTAATTCTTTTGGACTGAAACTTCTTTGGACTTGCCTTAGACGAGGATTGTTTAATTTTTGGATTTCAGTATCTTCCTTGGAATTTCCGAATGGGAGGGAGTTTATATTCAAACTCGGTCCCCTCTATGTTGCTTGTTTATATAATTGACTATCTTTGTATTGTTATTTAACCATATTGTCAAACCTCTGAAAAGCATTATATTAGAGAATGCGGCTGAACAGTTTTGGTCTGGGGCCGGGGGAGGAAAACAGAGTGAATGTGTACTTAGTTAAATTAATGTATTCTTTGCATCCATTCAGTCTTCTGAGGGCAAATTCTAAACTGTCCACGTGCGATCCCAGAAGGATTTGCTGAAGGCGCTGTGGCTAAGGTTGGGGGGCTGGCCTCCCCAAGTGGGAGCAGCACTGCTAAGAGAAAAAGTTCCCTCAGGAAAAACAGACTCCCCTGGGATGACCGTCATGTTGATGGTTACACGCTAGGAGAACAAAGGAGTGGGGTGCATCGCTTCCCCTCCTCTCCTGATGTTTCCATGGGTAACACTACTGGCTCTCCTGACCCCTCATCCACTTGTCCCCCAGAAGAGGAGGGAGTTCCCTGATCACTAAGTGGCAGCTGTCTGTAGATGCCTCTCAGTGGGATGGGGCGCGTCTTCCAAAGCCAGTAAGCACGAGAGGTGCGTGCTGTTCCCCTTCACCCCGGATTCTTAGTGAGTGAGTCTGCTGTGAATACTCAAACCTGTACTTGAATGGGCTGCCTCAAGGTCTATCCTGACGTGTGTTGTGTGTGCCTGTGGGAATATTAACGGACTCATCACATGTCTCAGTCACGCTGCCAGATAACTTCTATCAGTAACAAAGCTGACATTTTCCTCTTCACTTGCCTGGCTCCCCTAGGTTCTGAACTTGGGCAAGAGCAGGAGTATTATTTGTTTACTCTGTAGAGCCCCCCAAAAAACGTCATCTTTAAAGGGTGAGTAATAAGCACCTCTTCCAGCCAATCTCGAATGGAAAGTCTAAGTAGGTAATGGATGTGAAAATATTTTGTAACTTGCTAATCATGACGTACTTTAGCCAGTGATCGTTGTTACTTTCATTAGTTATCAGATAACCATCACCTATTCTGCAACTCAGAATTTAAAAGGGCAGTGCTCACTGTAGTGTCTTAAGAGTGAAGAATCACCACCTACTGACTGTGCTGGGCGCTCAAGACAGTTTCCCACTCTGAGCATTTCTTGCTTAATGGACATCACAACTTTCCTCCAAATGTCGGGAAAAATATGAAGTTCCTGCAGTAGGGACGGTGGGATGTAGAGAAGGATGAATGTATGCCAACAGGAGGTGCTGGATGTCATTTCTCATAAATACAGAAAAGAGGTGATATTTGATATGGTCACAGCCTTAGGCAGGAAGAGTTGTGAACACTCTGTGTTCTTCTTCAAGGTTGGAAAGGGGCATAGGTTACCCACTTCCTCTCGTTTAAGTTGATATCTCTGTGTCAACTTCCCATTAGCTATTCTGTCGACACTCCGTATAGCTCCAGCTGCCCGGGGAACCCTATCCCCCAAGCAGAGATAATGAGACAGTGCTACTTATATAACTTGGTCTGATTAGAGTCTCAGATCTTTGCACCTCAACAGCTGTGTGTTGTCACCAATGGAAATTTTTAACTCGTCTGCCAAGTCCCTGGTTGCCCAAATAAGTGGCTGAAAGAGTGGCTGCTGTTTCATCGTTTATTAGAATGGAATTTAGGTTCTGATAAACCCTAATGCTGAAAATTAGCTTCAAGGAAACTGCTGCTGCAGTTCTTGGTCTCTGGCTGATAGGAACAAGTAGAATTTATTCAGGTGGGTTTTTTTAATCCTGTAGACAGTTCAGCACACAAATTACTTCAGAGCTATTCTTAAAAACGTAATAGGACCAGTACTTAGGAGAGCCAGATGCAGTGCGAGGAGGATCAGAAAGCATCTATTACAGGCTTGACATTTGCTCTGCTGCAAAGCCTCGAAAGATATTGAAAAATCTCTTCCCGATCTTCCTGGAGGCTGAGCCAATGTTGCTGGAATTCTCTGGGTGTTGGCACGACCATGGGTGAAGAAGCCATGTTAGCCTGCAAAGTCATGTTGGAATTAGCCTTTTCTTATGGGAGAAGTCAGGGGCATCCTTCTTTATTCAGACTGTGAGTCACATGGAGAGGTCACCCCATGACTACATTCATTCAAAACTTGGGCAATTGAACATCTTTTCGAGGTCTTCAAAGCAAGAGATTTTATATCCTTGGCTGGTGTGTTCAAATGTCTCACACCTATTTCCGATGGAAAAAGATAGTTATTTTTCAAAAGCATTCTAGAACTTTCTTGTTCTGCTGTCATGGAGCATAAACCCTCTTTTCATTACCACTCCCCTCTGATTCTTTTACACATGGTTCTTGGTGGTTGTAATGAATTCCACCCCCTTGGCTTGTCCTTTTTCAGACTGAAATGATCCATAGCTCAACCAGAAAATACTACGTTCCCAGCTGGGAACCTCAGCGGGACAGGAGGAGGCCACTGAGCGAAGTTATAAGATACAGTTCCTGGTCTCATTGGAACTTACCATCTCGTGAACAAATTCTTTAATTTTTTTCCCTGTCAGGAAAAGTTTTCTTGTTTCTCTCCCAAGCTTTTGTCCGTTTTGGCCGTGTCCTTCCCATACCTTTCCAAGTTCTCCCAATTCCTGCTTTGTTTCCAAGGCCCAGCTTGAATCTTGTACAGGGAAACAATAATCTTATTTTAAAAGATTTTTAAATTCAAAAAAAATGACATCTTGCTTATATTATCTTAAAATTCAGATGGGAAATCAGGGGAATTAGAGGCAGGGTTGGATTCTGGCTCTGCCTGGCTGTCAGACTTCTGGCGAGGGTCCCTAACTTTTCTCAGCCTCAGTTAAGTCACTTCTAAAATGTGGGATGCAATAGTCGATTTCAGGCTTGGTGGGAGTATTAGACACTAGATAGAGAACCTTGTACTGATTTCTTAAAGTGAAACATTAAAAATATCTGAATCCTATTGCCTTTTAATGAATTCAAACAGGCCCGTGAGTCTCAAAAACAGTGATACCTTTCCTTAGACAGAGCTGGACCTTCCTGGCCAGTTCCCACAGCCCACGGTTCATGCTCTCCTACCTAATAGAACATTCTGGAGCTGTGTGTCTATAAACCTGCCCCTTCGTGGGTAGTGAGGTCCTCGGGGAAATGTGGAGCGTCATTTCACCTATGCATCCCCAGCACATTGGTACTTGCCTCCCAGTTTATACATCACTTTCAGATGTATTTTCATCTCATCTCATTTAGATCCTTTCAACAATCCCAAGAGCTAGTTGTTTGGGCCCATTTTACAGTTGATAAAATGTGCTCAGAGAAACCACGTAATTTTTCTACCATCGAAATGCTCAAGAACTGGGAGATTTTTGTTTAATGGATATAGAGTTTCTGTTTGAAATGATGACAAAGTTCTGGAAATGGAGAGTGGTGACGGTTGCACAATATTGTGAATATACTTAATGCCAGTGAATCGTACATTTAAAAATGGTTAAAATGGTAAAGTTTATATTATCTATATTTTATCGCATTAAAAGGGGGGGAAGAGCTGAAAATCATAAACTTATATATATGAAATTCATGCTTCTTATAAAAAGTTAAAATATTAAAAAAATGCTCATGAACAAAGTAACTTGAACGTGAATCTCAGTCTTTTTTTTTTTTTTGTGGTACGCTGTCCTCTCACTACTGCGGCCTCTCCCATTGCGGAGCACAGGCTCCGGACGCGCAGGCTCAGCGGCCATGGCTCATGGGCCTAGCCGCTCCACGGCACGTGGGATCCTCCCAGACCGGGGCACGAACCCGTGTCCCCTGCATCGGCAGGCGGACTCTCAACCACTGCGCCACCAGGGAAGCCCAGAATCTCAGTCTTTTGACAGTTTATTTTGTGTCTCTGCAGCCTCTCTGTCCTATTGCCCTGGCATTCTCTGTTTCCTGCTTTCCCTGCTGTCCCTTTTACACACATGCACTCAACGTGCTTCTCTGGGCCTGGAGGTTAAACCACCCCCAGCTAGGCTGAAGGCTCAGATAATCCCCAGGCTTGTGAATTCCAGAAGCGTACTTAAGTTGCCGGGTATCTCTGATGGAGGAGCGGGCTTTGACGGGGACCCGCCCAAAGAGCACCAGGCTGTCCTGGGAGCTTGCTCAGCTTACTCTGTGCACCAGAATCTTGCTTGGAATAGTTCTGTATTATCTACAAAGGCACACTGAGTGGTTTTAAACTCCAGGCATCATGTGGACAAAAAAGGTGTAGCTGAGAATGGTCAAAACCACACAGTTGAGCAGATTCATAGGCAATGGCTATAAATATCTTACTGCGGCTTCTGATCTTAAGTCCTATTAAGTCCTACTTCCTCTTCACCAAAATGATTAGCAAGTGTACATAAGGTTGGCAGGGGGGTGGGGGTGGGGGTGGGGGGGTCCTCTGTGCTGATCCTGACCAGATTTCTCTTCCTGGGTTACTGTGTTCACTGTTCCCGTCTTGTCTATCCTGGGATATACCCGATGCTCTTCCTCAGCCTCTGCCAGCATACTTGCTCAAGGGTCTGTCTGAGCAGAAGGTTGGTCCACTCCCATGTGCTGATCAGAGTGCTTGTTGCTTCTTCCTTTCAGGGAGAAGGAAACAGCTCTTTCTGTTTCCTCAACCCTGTAGTTTTACATCTCTGTTGATTCTGGAAGCTCTGCGTCCTCTGACCCGTTGTGCTTGTGCTATAGTGAAGGGAATGGACGCTCTGTTGTCCACTTCTTTTGGAAAAACCATGGGTTCCAAGATAAAAATTGATTCCCCAGTGGACAAAAGCAAGGACACCAGGACATGTTGTCAACATTCTTTCCGATCAAAACAGACGGAACTTTTACAGTTTTTGTATTTTATCTCCAATCATGGGTGGGCTCACCATGTGTCCAAGGAGCAGATCTTGGCTGTCATCTTCACCTGAATTGGAAGAGGAATGGGATGCCTCTAGAATCCTCGAGGGTGGGGGAGGGGTGTTCCTTGTCATCCCCTGTGTTCTTTGTACAGCCTGAGGCCACCAAGGTGGGGGCAGGATGAAGCTAAACAAAAGAGGCAACATAGACCCCCTCTGCTGTAAGCCTTAGACTTTTTTTTCTCTTGAATTTATCTTTGTGTCTTTTTGTCTCTCTCTTTTTTAAAACCACTTTGTGAAGGCATAATTGACATACAGTAAACTGCAAGTACTTAAAGCATAGTCTTTCTAAAAAACTCTTAGAGGAAAACATAGGAAGAACACTCTTTGACATAAATCACAGCAAGATCTTTTTTGACCCACCTCCTAGAGTAATGGAAATAAAAACAAAAATAAACAAATGGGACCTAATGAAACTTAAAAGCTTTTGCATAGCAAAGGAAACCATAAACAAGATGAAAAGACAACCCTCAGAATGGGAGAAAATATTTGCAAATGAATCAACAGACAAAGGGTTAATCTCCAAAATTTACAAGCAGCTCATGCAGCTCAATGTCAAAAAAAAAAAACAACCCAATCCAAAAATGGGCAGAAGACCTAAACAGACATTTCTCCAAAGAAGACATACAGATGGCCAAGAGGCACATGAAAAGCTGCTCCATATCACTAATTATTAGAGAAATACAAATTAAAGCTACAATGAGGTATCACCTCACACTGGTCAGAATGGCCATCATCAAAAAATCTACAAACAATAGATGCTGGAGAGGGTGTGGAGAAATGGGAACCCTCTTGCACTGTTGGTAGGAATGTAACTTGATATGGAGAACAGTATGAAGGTTCCTTAAAAACTAAAAATAGAACTACCATATGACCCAGCAATCCCACTACTGGGCATATATACCCTGAGAAAACCATAATTCAAAAAGAGTCATGTACCAAAATATTCATTGCAGCTCTATTAACAATAGCCAGGACATGGAAGCAACCTAAGTGTCCATCAACAGATGAGTGGATAAAGAAGATGTGGTACATATATACAATGGAATATTACTCAGGCATAAAAAAGGATGAAATTGGGTCATTTGTAGAGAAGTGGATAGACCTAGAGACTGTCATACAGAGTGAAGTAAGTCAGAAAGAGAAAAACAAATACCGTATGCTAACACATACATGTGGAATCTAGAAAAATGGTACAGAGGAACCTGTTTGCAAGGCAGAAATAGAGACACAGACATGGAGAACAAACATACGGACACCAAGGTAGGGGAAGGGGGGTGGGATGAATTGGGAGATCGGGATTGACATGTATACACTAATATGTATAAAGTAGATAACTAATGAGAACCTGCTGTACAGCACAGGGAACTCCACTTCACTGTACAGTAGAAACTAACACAACATTGTAAAACAACTATACCCCAATTTAAAAGAAAAAAAAGAAGACAAAGGAAAGCACAGTCTTTGAAAGTTTTGACATATGTAAACCCCCATGAAACCATCGTTAATCAAGCAAGTGAATACACCCAGCCCCCTCCAAAGTTCTCCTATGTCCTTTATAATCTTCTGAGATCCCCAGCAGCCATTGATCTGCTTGCTGTCACTGTTAGGTGAGTTTGCAGTTTCTAGAATTTTATAAAAAGGAGATCATAAAATAATGTTTTAAAAGAAAAACAATTTATTGAGATATAATTTACATCCAGTGAAATTCACTGGTTTTAAGTGCAGTGTTAGGGTTCTCCAGACAAAAAGAATATATACATATATGTCAGAGAGAGAAATTTGTTTTAAGAAATTGGCTCATGTAATTGTGGGACTGGCCAGCCTGAAATCTGTAGGGTAGACCAGTAGACTGGAAACAGGCAGAAGTCGATGTGACAGTCTTAAAGCAGAATTTCTTTTCCTGAAAACCTGTTTTTGCTCTTCAGGCCTTTCAACTGATTGCGTGAGGTCCACTCACATTATCGAGGGTAATCCTCTTTACTTCAAATCAACTGACTGTAGGTGTTAACCACATTTACAGAATACCTTCACAGCAACAGTAGACTAGCATTTGATTCAATAAATAGATATTTTCACCCACAAGTTGACACTCAAAACTAACCATCAGAGGGTACAACTCAATAGTTTTAGTCTCTTTATTTACTAAAGTTCTGCTCCATCATCAAACCTAATTTTAGGACAGTTCCATCACCCAAGGTCTTCAACACTTTTTCCCTTGGATTTACCTTTCTATGTCTCTTTTTTGTCATCAAGGTCATCAGTGGAAAAGGGACCAAAGCTACCTCTAGTCTAATTCTTCAGATCTTCTGACCTAACAAAGTTTAGCAAGGCTTTTCCATAATTGCCTACTGATTATCTATGACTTATCAATATATTAGAATTGTAAAACAGTCACTGTCTAATAAGGGCCCATTCCTTGATTCACACTCGAGTACTGAATCCCACTGGTGGGTATGGACTTCTGCTCTGTGCTGGGAGCATTCACAGGAGTCGTCACGCTTGGTTCTAACCACACCTCACGAGGTAATTAGGGTTCAGCCCATTTGGCAGGACAGAGAATGGAGTCTCATAGAGGCCAAGAGCTGACGCAATGAATCAGCAGACACACTGAGATTTGAAGAGGCCTTCTGATTCTGTGTCCTCCCATTGCAGGCCAGCGGCCCACATTAGACATTGCCTGCTCTGTGTTCTTTAAAGAGCCGGATAGAGCATCACATGCACATGACTAGACTTTGTCAGGATAAAGAAATACCTTGTGAAGGTCCTGAAGGCAGGAAGCTTGATTAGAACCTGAGAATACAGCTTCACCTGGTATTTCCACGCACGCCCGAAAAGGCCACCACAAAAGGGCACTAGCATATTTACCTAGCTTTCTTTGTTACAACTATTGAAATTCTTGGTTTTTAGAAAGCTAG
Source organism: Hyperoodon ampullatus (assembly GCF_949752795.1). Taxonomy (NCBI): domain Eukaryota; kingdom Metazoa; phylum Chordata; class Mammalia; order Artiodactyla; family Ziphiidae; genus Hyperoodon; species Hyperoodon ampullatus. The sequence continues at coordinate 116,120,883 of NC_136919.1, forward strand.
TTTAGAGCACGTTGGAGAAAGCATCCTTCCCAGACTGATTCCCTCTGGCCTTTCTATTACCAACAGAGTCCTCTATTAGACAGCAAGGACCAGTGCTTACAGGAGGGACCTGGAGCCTTTTGCCTAAGGCTTTGCATCTCCTTGCTTCTTCCTTGCCTCCTCCAGCTGCAGCCTCTGCCTCAGGTTCCTTCTCCTTTGTCACTCTGAGGAAGGTCAAGGTGAGGCTCCATGTTCTGCTGTCATTTCCCAGAAATGCATGCCGTCAGTCACCTCTCCTATGTTCTCACAAAGGAACAGCCACCTCCTCACTCCCACAGCAAAATATGTCCTACAGGACAGAATTCGGGTGTTGCTTCCTGTTTCTCTTCTCTTGTGCCTAAGACCTCTGAGAATTTACTGAGCTGAACTTTTCTTCAGCGTGGTGCTCAGCTCCTTGCCAGTATACACCGCCATGCTAGAAAATTCTTCTGTTCTTTGTTTTAAGATCAAATCCGTATCCTATTACATATTTGAAAGTTGCTGAGAGAGGAAATCTTAAAAGTTCCCATCACAAGAAAAAGAAATTTTCATAACTATGTAGGTGACGGATGTTAACTAGACTTACCGTTGTGGTGGTCATTTCACAATATATACAAGTATTGAATCATTCTGTTGTATGCCTGAAACTCACATAATGTTATGTGTCAATTATACCTCCACTTAAAAAAAAAAAGATCAAATACATATCATGTCCTCTCTTTGCTTTATCTCTTCTTCTGCTTCCTGACATTCCAACTTAAACAAAACAGAACAAACAATTAAAAAGGAAAGAGAGGGTAACTAGACTGGAAACTATACACCATGCAAATTAGCTTAGGCTCACAAACTTGGGGCCCTTAGCGAGTACGGTATGATTCAACATAGAAGAGAAATCTAGCCTCATACATGAACATTGCCCCAGGCTTCCAGGCACACCATTTCCTCTACTCAATATGCCTACCCTGTGAAGCCTGCAGAAAGGGTCGATTTTTAGAAGGCTTATTATACAGGATGAAATTTCTTTTTGGTTTTCCTGCAAAGCCAGGGTAAGTTTCCCTGAAGAGCTGGTTCACTTTCTGTTCTCACCTCTTGCACACTCAGTCAACTCCAGAAAGTGATGTATTCTTGGGTCTCAGCCCACACATACATAAAGACTGTGGAGACAAGAACCAGTTGCTTTAAGTTATCAAAAATAAGACAATGAAAGCACCAGGGCATCACTTAGTAGGTGATTTTGTGGCTTATGCCATAGAACTCTGTACCTCCTGGATTTTCTAGGACAACCCAGTTTTAGACACATTTATAGCTGTCAAGTCATGCATTCTGATTTTTGGCTTACAAAATATGATCGCTTTGGTTATAGGTAAGCCTGTGCTACATGAGGTCGTTTTGGGAACTTATTTTTCGTGGGTGGTGTCAAAGATGACTCTGAGTTCTACCAAACTATAGGCTAAATGAGTCATATTATTGAGAGGATACAGTGCAGTTACCAGGTGGTTCTGCTAATAATTAGAAACACATTTCTATATTTCATAGAACCAAAGAAAGGAAAACATCACCAGGAAAATGTTACATGTGGGGACAATTATTCAATAGGTCCTTGGCTGGGATTTGTGGATATGAACATAATTCAGAAGCAAAAATGAAATACTGGACTAATACATGGAGATTTCTGTTATCAATGCTGAGTTGCAGAAAACAGGAATTAACATTCAGCCAAGTCTTGATTATTCAAGGAATGATGACCCAATTTGTAGCTTACCAAAACCTTCCCTCCTCTTTCTCGTTGCTATAGTACAGTACTTCACAAATTCAAGTAATGTATTTAGAAGAAAATCTTTAAAAGGTCACAGTGTTTCTTAAATGATTGATATGATCATTGTATTAAAATTTACACAGAACTGTAAGATCTAATATTACATTCCTTATGCTAAACTAAAATTTAAGATTAAATTTGTAGACGCTGTTTTAAATAAAAATAATTCATAAAGTAAAAACACCCAACATTGTGAAATCAATAAATGGAATATTAACTCCATTAATTCCCAGTAATGGGTGATGCTGTTCAGCTGGATTCTTTCCTTGTGACCAGAAGCAGACATGAACCAAATATTAGAGATTAGTTTTAGAGATCTGCAACTCCCGCCTCGTCCCATTGGCCATCACACTCCTCCCCCAGGGATTTATAAATCTTAGCTTGAGGAGTACTTCTTTTATTCATGTAGAATTGAGTTTCTTTTTCCATTCCTATTTTCCAAGATCTGCAAGGGCAAAGAAACGATGTGAAACCAAAATGGCTCAGATATCCTTCTTGTTGGTAAAAATTGTCACTAAAGGGAACATAGAGTGGTTTGTAAATTTCAATTAAATAAACTTTTGACCTCTTTTCGTTGGTTTCTCATCACCCAGGCTATTAGAGGATCATCTATAATATTGCATCTCCAGAAATGCCTGCCAACTGCACAGAACTGGCTGTAGCATGGCAGGCAGACACATGTCTTTTTCCAAAGACTTCCACATTGATTTTTGAATGAGGGAACACATTTATTAGGACTCACTTACATTGTAAGCAGATCCACTTGAAGGAGCAGCCAACTCATGTATTGTGATGTAAATGGTGCTGTTCCACACCCAGCACTTGCATCTTCTAAGTGTTTCACAAACACTGACTAATTAATAATCCCACTTTCAGGGCTGCCAGGGAGGAGTTGTACAGAAAGAGTGATGGTGGTTTTCCAGATAAACACATGTTAATTTCTACCCCAGGCTAAGGAGAAAGAAGCAAAAATGTATAGAGCCAACACTTTTATATTCATTTTTTAATTTAAACCTCAACCTTGGCGGGAAAATAATCTTGGCGTAAAGGTCTTCTTATCACTATTTTTACAGAGGACGAAGCTGTAGCTCCTTAAGATAATTTTCTGATAGTTATACAGTTACAGTAAGGGATGGAAGTGGGATTTGAACTCAGGTCTGCTAATTTCCAGTGCTCCCACTCCTTCTGCCACTCCACAGTGTCTAGAATGGAAGTTTAGCATTTTCACTGTATTCGTCATTATCGTTATTATTGCTAACAACAAGTGTTATTCATATTTGATGACTGATATTTCACATTTATGTAGTCACAATCTTTGAGGCACTAAAAGCTTTAGGCAACTCTTCTGCCCTTGCTCAGTTCAGAAATGGTAGATATTTGGATTTGATATTATAAGTCATTCTGGTCTCATTCCCGTCTTAAAAGCAATTTTTCACGGGCTCAAACTCTTGGACTCGCGAAAATCTGGAATTGAAAACAATGCTTGCTTTGTCTTCAAAAGTCAGATTCATGACACACCAGATGTTCTGGTCTATGATAAAAAAAATTCTTCTTAACTTTTAATGGAAGAAAACATAGACTGGTGATTGGGACACACATCCTTTACTCTTTTTTTATTATCACTTAAAAAGAACTGGGACCGTGGCTTCTCTTGGGTATACCACTCCCAAGGATGCAGAGTGCCGGAGAGCTCTTTCCTGGGCATGGGGCCTATTGCTCTACCCTAATTTTTACTGTTGGCTCAGAGGGTGTCCGTGACCAAATAATGGGCTCATTGCTCTTCATTCTTTTATCCCCAAAACAGACTGGAGTGAGCCTTGTGCTCTGACTGCTTCTCTTCTTAGCTCCTGTCTTGAGAAGCAGCTGGAACCGTGTGAGAGGAAGATGTTAAGTGATTCCAAGGCAGGACCAGGCACGATAGTTTGGCTCTTGCAAAGGTGATGAACCAGAGAGTGCTGAGTTCCCGTGCGTATTCCATCCTTTTACTGGCAAATGGGAGAACTAGGATGCAAACCTGAGTCTGTAGAACTCGAAAGCCCATGCTGAAGCTGTGGTTTTGAATTCACTGAGGCATTTTACATGGCATCCACATGTAGGCATTTTAGGCATTTTACATATTCATTTAATTGTTAATTTCTTATTGAGGGCTGCCTGCTCAGTACTATTTGAAGTGCTGGGAATAAAGTAGTAAACAGACCAAAACCAGAAACTTATCACTCATGGAGCTTACATCCTTTAATGTACATACATGTTTTCTTTTAATCATAATAACAACGATACATATATACATACATAATGATATCGATCCTTAGCTGTGTACGTCCTTAGTTCTGTAATCTTGAATAAATTGCTGCATTGGGTCTTAGTCTTCTCAAATGCAAAACAAGGAAAAGAACAACTCTGTGTATATATGGGTGTGTGTATAGTATACATATGATAGCCATGTGTGTATACATACACACATATACAGATGCATATAGATGTATAGTTGTTCTTGGTTTACATCTGAAAAGAATAAGACAATGTAGTGATTTACTCAAGATTACATAGATAAGGATAGTAGAATTTGAATTTGAATCAACATCTCTGAATTCTAGCCATTCCCATTTTATCATACTGCCTTCTATCCATATGATTTATGGAAAATAGAGTTTTACTGTTTAAAGTGGGATCATCTTTGGGGGAATAAACAAGAGCACTGATGGCATGACAGAGTATGTGCCATTTCATCATATTTCCAAGAGTCAAGCTATGGTCCCTTTTTGTTTTTTATTCATTGTGACAAACTTCAGCTGGACAATCATTTTACTAGTCGTTTGGGGAATTATGTGTATCTTATTATTTGTGTTTGGCAGAGTCCAATGGAGAAAGTGAAGAATGTAGCTAGTGAGCTGGGCCCCAAGAGCTGGTTATCCAGAGTAATCTACAAGGTCAAAGGTAGAATGGCGGTAGAATGAAGGAGTTCATAGCCCTGTGCAGCAATCCCTTTTTCGTGCATTACCAAGGTGCAAGGCAGAGAATATGAAGACATCAGATGAAAATGCTATCATGAGACCTTTTCCATCAATTCCCACTCAGAATCACTCAAAAGAAAACAAGGAAAGGAGAAGGAGAGGCATGCATTTCACCTTTGATGAAACTAGGAAAACTGGTTACCCCAAAACACAATTAATGAGGAGGGGATGGCAATGGCAGTGAAAGTCAAACAGAAATGGGTAGAGCCTGAGAAAGGATGCTTCAGATGCTAATGTCAGACAAAGCTGGTGGGCTAAATGTGGCTATCCTAAGGGTCAAAACCAACAGTCTCTTGTTGAAACAATTGGAACAAACAGCATCTGACCGTAGACATATCTCTGGACCCCATTTGACAGAGGCAGGAAGCACAGAAGGCAAGACTGATGAGGGAATTGCCCAAACAAGCCAGAAGTGTAAGAAGCAGCCAGTTGGTGAGGAAGAGTAGTATGTATTGTGAGCATTTGTGGAAATGCTAATTTATTTTGCCCAAGAAGAAGTAAAAGCTAAAAGAAGTCTCCCCACCCCCCCACCCTACCACTATTCTTGTATACAAACACATGCACATCTCTGAAATAAGAATTCCTGCTGGCCTGGTACATGGTCCTAGACCCTCTGCTCTCAAACTTCTGGCAAATAGCTGATCCAGGAAAAACTCACCTCCATCAAAGATGAATATTCTCAAAGAGGTATCTAAATATGATTTATATACATAGACCATGAAGGGAAAAAAAGAAAAAGTAAACAAATGTTAGGTAAAGATACTTACCTGAAAAAAATCAATTTTCATGGAGCAGATGGTAATTCTGATCAAGTTCTTTATGATGATAATAATAATAAAATAACAAAATAATTTCTCTATAAAACAATAGCTCAGAGCAGAGATGCAATAGCTCAAAGAAAATAAGCAACACAATAGAAAATGACAGGATATAAGGTGGCACAGCTTATGAAAAAGTGAAAGAGAAAAATAAAACTATCGGAGAAATTAAGGCCACATGAGAAGGGATACAGAGGAGGACAAGAGCGAGAAAAGCAAGCATACAAATGACCTAAGAGTCAAGAGTGGCTGGAGAGAATGTGATAGACGTGAATGGTGGACCCTAGAGATCCAGCAAATGCATAATTTGTGTCTCTAGTAAGAACAGTGAAAATAAAAGGAACAGAGAAAATATTTTAATATTGTATGTAAAGAAAAACTTCCAGAAATAAAAGAAGACTTGAATCTACACATTGAGAGGGAATGTTGCATCCCAGAGGGGAAAAAATTACACAGAACAATCAACACTAAGACACATCCCAATAAAGTTACTGGATTTCAAATACAAAGAAAGACTCCTTTGGGCAGGCAGACAAAAATACGAAGTCATTTATAAGTAGAGTGACCAAGTGCCAGTTTACTTCTGTTTTCCAGGCATAATTATTGTGGCCTTTTCACGCTCAAAAGTGTCCTGACTTAGAAAACAGATTATAGGATTGCCTTGCTTATATGAGAGCAATAAAAGGAGAGAATGAGAAAAAGAGGCATTAAAAAAAAAAAAATAGGCATGCTTCAGACGTCATCACAGAAACATTCAACACTAGAAGATAGTTTTTAAAAACTCCTATGAAGTCCTCAAAGAAAGAGAGTGTAACTCAGGAAAATTTTATACCCAACTAAACAGCCAGTCAAATAGAAATAGAGTAGCCATTTGTTTTTGTATGTGTGAACCAGGGAGTATAATTCTCCTGAGTCCTTCCTGAATAAACTGTAGAAAGCAATCACCAAGTAACCATGAAAGAAAAGGAGGAACTGCAACAGATGTGCCCCAATTTAAAATCATCATATCTTTCAATTCCCTGCAACAGGTTTCTCTCTTTATTCCCTACTTCAGCTAATGTTACCACAAAATCCAATAGTCTAACTAGCAAACTGGGAGTTATCCTAGTCACCCCATCTCCTTCATTCTCACATCTAACCAGTTATAAAGTCCCGTCAAACTGCAAAGCTTTCTCTCAAATCTTTCCTCTACTTTCCATCTCTGTTGCCCAGCCTTAGTTCAGGTATGACTCTCTCTTGTCTGGATTATTGCCATAGTCTACTAACTGCAGAGTAATTTTGAAACATTTATCAGGCTTCCCTGGTGGCGCAGTGGTTGAGAGTCCGCCTGCCGATGCAGGGGACACGGGTTCGTGCCCCGGTCCGGGAAGATCCCACATGCCGCGGAGCAGCTGGGCCCGTGAGCCATGGCCACTGAGCCTGCGCGTCTGGAGCCTGTGCTCCGCAACGGGAGAGGCCACAGCAGTGAGAGGCCCGCGTACTGCAAAAAAACAAAACAAAACATTGAGCAGCTGGCATGGCACAGACACTGACCAACCAGAATGACACCAGTTGTAGCGATGGTCCAGCACACTGGTCCTTGTCAGCTGTCTTTTATCCCTAGCCTAATTGGTCTCCTTGCCTCCAATATCCACTTGCTCCAATCCATAATCCACACTGGAATTTTTCTATGGCATAAAGTGGATCGTGTCACTCCTTGACTCAAGTTCTTTTAATAGTTTTCCATTACCTACAGCATAGTCCTGTGGATGAAGACTAAACTCTCTGGCATGATGAACAAGGTCCTTTAGGACCTAGTCCCTACCTAGTTCTTAAAGTTTTCAATCTCATCACAGTCTCACATTCAGTGCCCTACAGCCACTCTGAACTTCTTGCAGTTCGGTGAATGCACCGTAAGCTCTTTGAGATTTAGGTCTTCAGTGGACAAGTCAAATGGCATATCTGGAATAGGAATGGAATGTACATTCCCCCAAAGGACCCCATTTCTGGTTCTAGAATGACATCTGAGCATCAGGAGAATCCACAGAATTTCTAGGGCCAAGGGACAAAGTGACCTACCCAACAGGATACCAGCCACAGATCTTTTTTTATTCCTCACTTCCTTCTCATTTTGAGTTTCCTATGTTTATTAAGCAGCCAGTCACTTTATATTATACACACTCCATCATTTTTTTTGGGTTAGCTGACTGACAAGATAGTCCCTAAAGAGTGGATTCTCAAAGTGATACTGTTTCCTATCATTTGTGACAGATCAGCTGCCTCTCCCACATGCCAAGGCAGGGCTGCCTCTAGGGATCAGAATTCAGTCTCTCAGTTGCTCATTTAACAAGTATTCGTGGGGCATCTCAGGCACTGGGCTCTGAGCTCCACATCCAGGATTGTGACAGATAATGGGCCCTGTTCTTATGAGCCTTCAATTTAAAGTGGACCGCAAATGAATACAAATTACAAGGACACAAACAGAGGCCAGCTAAAGAGAATAGGTGGGAAATCTGCGTGGTCGGAGGTCAGCAAAGTCCTCCCTGAATAGGTGCTACTTAAACTGTGGCCTGAAGGCTGAGAAGGCACCAGGCAAAGACCCGGGGGAAGCACAGTCTTCGCAGAGAGCCGGTCAACACGGAAAAAAGCAAAACCACGGTGGCTTTCTCAGAATAGTGCTTAGAAATAGCATCTCATCCACTTATGCAAGGAGCACAATTTATGTGTTCCTTGCAGATCTCTATACCCTTGTAAAAGAAATCAGATAGTCCTGTTATGAGTGTGCTTGTGAATAGTCTGGTGGAAAAATCGTGCTCAGAATCACATTCTCCTAAATGTGCTTTGTGAATTTCCCTTTACTTGCCTTTTTCATGATGGCCTTCCCCTCTGCAGTGCTCACTGCCAACCTCTACTGCAACAATTCTACCGTCCTTTGAAGGCCCCATCAAGCCCTGCCTCCCCCATGGAACCTTCTCTGACCACTCCAACTCTCTGTGATAGCTATCTTCTCTGAGCTCCTACAGCGCTTCCATCTTCCTGTATGAGCTATTTTCTATAAATTATTTCCTTCCAGAGGCATGTGTCTTGTTCTCTTCCTATGATCTAAAAATAAGCATCATGTCTGTGTCCAGCCTCAGTGTCTGATGGATCAGCCTATAACATTTGTTCAATTTTGCAGTTTCAAATCTAAGTAGACTACTCACCTACCCTAAAAAGTCCAACACTGGATGTAGGGTCATTGAGTTTTTATGAAGGGATTTGACCAGATGGACACATAAATAAATACATACAGAAAAATGGCCTAAAGTCATACATATTTCCTCTTCCAGGTAAGCACCTCAGAACACTTTCCATGTAAGCAAAAGATAATAGTAAGATTTCCTCAACCAGAATTCAGGGACTCGCAGCTATGAGAAGATCCCCAAACTTAAGATAAGTCCCAAACTCAATTTTTTCCACTTCAAAAAAAAAAAAAAAAAAAAAAAAAAGGCTAGGCTTCCCTGGTGGTGCAGTGGTTAAGAATCTGCCTGCCAATGCAGGGGACACGGGTTCGAGCCCTGGTCTGGGAAGATCCCACATGCCGTGAAGCAACTAAGCCCGTGCACCACAACTACTGAGTCTGCACTCTAGAGCCTGTGAGCCACAACTACTAAGCCTGTGAGCCACAACTACTGAAGCCCACGTGCCTAGAGCCTGTGCTTCGCAACAAGAGAAGCCACCGCAATGAGAAGCCCGTGCATCACAACGAAGAGTAGCCCCACTCGCCACAACTAGAGAAAGTCCATGTGCAGCAACAAAGACCCAATGCAGCCAAAAATAAAATAAATAATTTTTAAAAAAGCCAAGTTCCAATTATTTTTACAGTACAAAAATTTTATTTTTTGTTAGGATAATTTAAAGTTTAAAACTGAAGTAGACATATTCATTTTACAAACAAGATATTCTTTCATAAGTAAGACCATTAAAAACAGTAAACAAAAAAGCTGTCTTTACAAAAAGCTCTGTGCATAGCAACTTTATACTGTATATAACTGACAAAGCAAAACGATAAAATGAAACTATACAGTTTGAAAATGAGACCTTACTGTACAAAAGGTAGAGAAGGGGATGGTTTTTAAACCATGCATAATTGAAATGTGCAAAGAAAAACGGGGAAAATACGATGCTATAACAAAAAAAAATGAGATAAATAATGAAGTAAATTGTCCCTTTAAGTGAAAAATCTTAACACAGCTCCTTTTACAAAGATAGGATAGAATTTGTAGTTACCTACAGAAATACTTATTCCAAGTGGCACAAAAATAACCTGGGATCGGAATGATTTAACAGCAATAACTAAAGAGGAGAGAGTAGCTTTGTCTTTATTAGTAACTAAAAATCATCCTTACACACATTTGTACACTTAAATAGATCTGTCACTGCTGAGGTTCTAGCTGAATGGTCAAGGATGTCTGGTATTTAGTTACATTTTTCGGTGTAAAGCTACCAAGAAACTCTACAACCATTTTGAAGACAGTACTGCACTCATCTTCATGCAAGAGCGAACTTCACAGATTCTAAAAGCAACGCTACTTAAAAAAAAACATTTCCTTATGTTGGATTGGCTCAAATCCAGATCTAGACATGCTTAGTTTTGTTCTGCTTTCACTTTTGGGTGGTGATGTTTGTCATCCACACTCTTCCTCTCCCATCAGATTTTTCACTGGGGAAAGTTCTCTTGTGTGTTTCCCTGTTTTTCTGGTGCTTTAAGCCCTGACTAGGAGGGACAGGGATGGTCAGCAGGAATTACAAGTATGCCAGGTTTCCAAACCCTTGGATTATCATGTGCGTAGAAATAATATTTGGGTCATATTGGGTAGTTCTAGAATAGATTAAAGGCAAATAAGACCATTGGGGGTTGAATAGGTATGAGCAAATGGAAGGGAGGCTGAATTTATGAAGTTGTCCAAAATTGGCTCAGATGCACTAAACATGTTTTTCCAGCAGAGCTGCATCCATTTCTAATAGAACCCCAACCAAGAAGCCCAAACTGAAGTCTATATAGAGACTATACTGTGGTGCCAATGAGTCAGCAGGGAGAACCGTGGTCTGGAAAAAAAATGACATCCTTGTTGGCAATCCAGATAATTCTGGATACATCTCCAGCATCACACAGGCTTTCAAGACTTTACTCCATGTTAGCAGTTCCTGCAAGGTTTCTCCCGCTAAGAGCTAGTCCCAGAACTTACGAGTGCCTGTCGCAGGCCTGGGGAAATGTGTTGCTTGGAACACAGATGCCCCTACTCTCTGACCCTGCTAAGAATCTAGGTTTCCATTTCTTTGAAGATCAGAAGAGAGATTAGGGCTTTTAACATGCCTCTTCTGCACCCCATCACATTCTTGCCTGGAAACTGTGTCAAATTGAATATATATTTTTTTCAGGTGAGTTTAATGCCATGAAAGGGGAAATCTGCAGCGAGAAGAAAGAATGCGAACATCCTAAGATTGACGATGAAAGAGTCCAAGAAACAGAGTCACCGTCTTCAAATCCAGTTTCTGAAGTTCTGTGGGGCTTAAATCTCTGTGCTGAACCAGGTAAGCAAAGAGGAGGGAGGGAGGGGCTCTGAAAGGGAGATTCCACAGAGGCCACTTGTTTGGGAAAGTCACATGGCTTTGGCTGTCTTTAAGGTGAGACCCGTCTTTGCCTGGGATGCAAAGCCAGGGACACACTAAAACATGGGAATTCTCTGCACTGCTCAGGGGAGAATGTTGAACGCTAATATAAATTTTAAAAATTATGTATTCACAAAGAGTGAATACCTAAAGGGACATGTAGACTATTTAGAAAGCAGACGGAGCTGGGAATGGATTGATGGATTTGAGTATTTGTGTACGTGCATGGCCTTGCATCGTTGTTTCTGCATCGGGTTGTTCTACATAAGATACATGTTCTTGCCTGTGGGTCAGTAAAATGATGGAAAAAGAGGGGGATGCGGGATGGGGGATAAGAGTCTAGTAAGTAACTGCAGTAATAATCACACACCTTTTAAACTTGTTACTACATGTTTGCATCACTTACATTTTACATCAGGAAGAGAAATTCCTCTCTCTTCCAAAAAGGTCTTAATTTCTACCTCTACTTACAATAAGTTACACGTTTATTTATTTAAATAATTGTAAAACATTTAAAAATTTTTCCCTTTTTTTGTCTTTTTTGTTTGTTTGTTTTTTAAAGAGATTAAACTATAAGCAAACACACATACAACAACATTTCATCATTCAATTCAGGTTTCATTTTAAGAAAGTCTTCCATGCTGGTACCCTGTTTTGTTCAATTTTTTTTCCTGCATAAACTAAATTGGTATCTGAAAGGCTTCATAGAAAATAGAAACTTTCAACTTTTTTTTCCTACAAAGAAAAACAAATAGTATCCAAAATATTAAGCATGAACCGTTTGCCAATTTTTTTTCTTAAATATTTTACAAACATAGGAAGGTGGTTCTCATAATGTTCATAACAAAGAATTGCATTTCTGCTCTTAGCACTGACTACGTCAATGACATCTTTTGTCCTTGTTCCCAAGAGGGTCAGTTTGTGTAGTTACCATCAGAGCTACACAAGAAACGTGAGACCAGGTAAGAGGCAGCTCCTTGCAAACCCAGATCTGTCCATCGTGTTCACTTGGGGCACAACTTTCCCCAGAGAGCCCCTAGTGCTTTCTTCATTATTGGTCCATCAGAGTAAGCAGTTTTGTGCTATAAGAAAGCAGTTCTTCCTCTTCTTTACATCGGGGGCACGACAAGTCCGGTCATGGCTGCAAGGGAAGAGTGGCACAGGCATGAGACTTAGAGATTCTTTACATGAAGGTCTAGAAACCAGAGAGAGGGGCGGGGCCTGGGATGGACAGTCTGGTACCGTCCAGGGCGATGGTGCCCTCAGTTGATATGGGAACCCATTTTCTCCAGGTCTGGTCTAGCAGACAGCCAATGAGAGGCACCAAAGCCTTATTGAATCACTGAAACATAAACAAAGCTTGTTGAAGTTTTGCTTGGGAGGCCAAAAATTATGTTTTGCTTTACATTAATGGGTTGTATACATGACATGAGAGACGTAAACATGTAAACTAAATTGTAATATATGTCTAATATATTTTTCACTATTAGACTAAAATAATTTCTATATTATATGATTGGAAGAGGAAAATAAATTCCAGGTGCCAAGCCTATTGAGTTACTTACTAGGCATCGTTTATAACAAATCGGACTTTCTATCCATCCTAGCTGAAATTGGATGAGTTGTTTTTTTTTTCCTAACTAGCTCATCTTCCTTTGGGGCTCACTGCTGTATGTGATGTCCATTCACTAAGGGATGCTGATCCACTGGAACAAAAGACTTAATTTAGTTCCTAATTTGGGAGTCACCCCAATCTCTACTCTTCACCCCCAATCCAAGCGCAGTGTCCAGCGCCCCTCTGTCAAGAGGATACGGAAAATGCCTGTCTGGGTGGCATCAGGTCCAAGGTTTCCCCTCGATGTGAGAAATAAAGCAGCATCAGCACAATGTGGAAAAATCACCCAGCAAAACGCAACCTTCTGGCCTTGGCTTTCGGGTGATGAACCCATCGAATTTTCACATTCTTGGAAACGGGCAGAATAGTTTCCTTGTGTCCACACTTCACACTGCATCTAGAATTTGATCCTTTGAGTTTTATTGCCTAAGCCTCTTCTAGAGGGCTTACCAAACATCATAGGAGCATTTTGCTGAACGGTGTTCACTAACCTGATAAGCAGATGGACAGAATTCTTCCTGCTTCTTCCAGCACCGATCTCTCTCCCTCCCTCCCTCCTTCCCTCCTCTCTCCCCCACCCCTCCCTCCGCTCTCCCTCTCCTCTTCCCTCCCCTCCCTCTACACCTCTTCTCTCCTTGCCAGCCAGTCTTCTCAGGCAGAATTGTCAGCCATCTATTTCCCTGACCATACAGCCTTTATTGAATGTTTGTGAGATCCAGATTAAGGTCTTACACAACGAGCAAACCCTTAATTATTTTTGCCTGTATTACTATATATTGAATCGATGTAACTTTTCAATAAAGGCAGTTCAATTCTGGACACTCCCCAATGATTTGGAGATATAGCAACTCTGGTAATTATCCCAGAGTGTAGGAGGTATTTTATTTTATTCTTTTTTTTTTTTTTTCCTGGAGGGAGCTGGAAAACGAATCTGGCACACAGCGCATACTATTATCTCGACGATCTATACTCAGCAACTGTGAATGCCTGATAAATGAGGTAGAAGGTGGGGAAAATGAACACTGCATGTATAGCTCCCCAGCAGCAGGTTTCGGGCTCACGTTTTCAACTTTAACTTGTCTATTACACTTCAGACTCACCAGCCCCTTCCTTTTCCTGCGTCCTCAGAGTTATCTAAGGAGCTTATTAAAAGGACAGAGCCGCTCCAAGAACAAGATCCACTGCATGACTGAAGAACAGCAGATTTCATGGATTTTCCTTCTTCCTGGTCCCACACCAGGCACTGCGTGGGCTGCACTCTGCTCCGTGGTGATCCTGACTTTTTGCTTGTAGAAACCGTAGCCAACAGAAAGAAAGCAGCAGTGATTTGGGAGAATCCTTAACTGCACTTTGTCCAATTTCTTTTTACCTTTGACATTTCATGGGAATGTAATAATCCCTCTTCGGTCCAGGTGGAAAGTTGGTACGGGCGAACGGTGAAGAGAGGACCTGTACTACATCTGTCCCCGGAGAGACAGCAGGCTGTCGGAGCACAGGCTCTGGGGTCAAAATGTCTGAGTTCATGTCATCAGTCACTGGCTGTGTGGCCCTGGGCAAGCTCCTTAACTAAAAATGGTGATACCAGTATGACCTTCGCCTTTGGGTCACACAAGAGGCTGGAACAAGATAATTCTTATAAGGCACTTGGTTCAGCGTCTTGCACGTGGGATCCAGGCACAGTCAGCGAGTCTTGGAGAGTGTGGGCTGCACAGTCCCTCTGCAGGTGACTAAGACGACCTCACCTTAGAGCAGGTGGAGAGAAGAAACTCCCTTTCAGCCTGTGATCACCCTCCACCTCAGGCCACACTTACACTCTCGCACTGTCCCTAAAGAGATGGAGCGTCCACTCAGCCCCCGTCACCCCAGGATCCCTTCATTTGGTGACTGCAGGCAGTATATTCAAGGTCAGCGTGGCTCTCTGCACCAGCGGGACACCTGGTGATGCTGGACCTTGAACTGCGAGTCACCGGTCCCAAATGAGGAAGAACCAGAGTGAAGGCTTCTGGAAGGCGTCCTTTGTCAGCTCCAGCCTCTCTCTGCCGTACGAAACGTCCTTCACCTCTCCTACTTCTTTGCACACGTTGCTTCTCAACCACCTTGGGATAGAGCGAGCCGTTCTCCCGTTTAACAGGCTAGGAGACTGAGGCTATCCGATGACAGTGACTGGTACGGATGCACTGGTACAGCCTGCAGTGTCTGCTGAAGTCAAGTTCCGTGTTCTTCCCACGGTTGGTAGTCTTTGAGGCTCTCCTCGGAATTCTCTCCTATTTCTCCGCACACTACTTTGTATTTTCATAGTTCCTTGTGTTTGAGTCTCCAGCTCCTAGTTTAAGTGTTGCTGTCTCCTTCCCCTCCACCTTTTCCTCCTCCATCCCGCCCCCCCATCCTCCTCCTCCTCCTCCAGGTTAAAATCACCAGGGCAATTGGGAGGGAGTTGTAGGATCTCAAAGAGGCTCAGGACTTCTCAGTGATTCTATAGAAATGAACTAGAGCCCAGGACCTGTGTCTGTGTGTAACCAACTGAGTGGTCACTCCTGCACACACAGTTAAGACTGTGCTGCTCAGACACTCTGTCACTGGTAGGGACAGAAGCTCGCAAGGCCGAGGACCCTAGAGGGGGTCTTCTGACTGTTTCAGCAGCTGCTGCCTCCACCGGGAAACCTTGCTGTGACCACACAGACCGTTCCAGCTCTTTGGGACAACTGCACCCTGACCAGGTGACACCACAGGAGGCCCTTGGGCATGCAGCCACTAGCAGGGTGGAGGTTCCAGGCCATGGCTGCCAGTGAACACTTTGTCCTGGCCTCCCTGAGGGCTGCAAGCTGGACAGGCCCCCCAGACGGGTCTCCCTGGACAGCACAGACTCAGAAGGGCCTGAGTCAACCAGCTCAGCTCCCCTGACTCAGTCCCTGCGTGAGAGGGGGGCTGGGGGAGGGGTGGGAAGGGGCAGTCACGTGGCACGTCTCTTCCTCAAAGTGAAGCTGAAAATATTTGCAGGAGTTGATGCCTGGAGTGAAGGAAGGGCTGTGCCCCTCCTGTCCTCCCCCTGCACCTGCGCTTGCCCTTTGCCCTTAGTCTTTCTTGGGCCTCTCACTCTGCATTTCCCCAACGAAACCTGTGTGGCCCCCGCCAGGTTTTTTTGTTTTTAAAAAACTTTTCTTGGAGCCTAGTTGATCTACAATGCGGTGTTAGTTTCTGCTGTACAGCAGAGTGAATCAGTTATACATATACATAGATTCACTCTTTTTGAGGTTCTTTTCCCATATAGGCCATTACAGAGTATTGGGTAGGGTTCCCTGGGCGA
The DNA here is from genome assembly GCF_949752795.1 of Hyperoodon ampullatus. Classification (NCBI taxonomy): domain Eukaryota; kingdom Metazoa; phylum Chordata; class Mammalia; order Artiodactyla; family Ziphiidae; genus Hyperoodon; species Hyperoodon ampullatus. The sequence continues at coordinate 116,137,099 of NC_136919.1, forward strand.
TACAGTAGGTCCCTATTTGTTCTCTACTGTGTATACAGTCGCGTGTCTGTGTCCGTCCCAGCCCCCCAATTTATCCCTCCTCCCCGTACCCCCTGGTAACCACAAGCTTGTTTTCTAGAATCTGTGACTCTATTTCTGTTTTGGAGATAGGTACGAGGTCCTTTGTACCCTTTTTTTAGATTCCACATACAAGCCATATCACACAGTATTTGTCTTTCTCTGTCTGACTTACTTCACTCAGTATTGACAATCTCTAGGTCCAGCCATGTTGCTGCAACCCTGCCAGGTCTAACGGACATGACTACAACCGTAGTACTTGGAAAGGGGAGTCATACTGCTGAAGGGGAACATGCAGCAAAAATTCAGCAGTTGTTTTCCTATCCCAGTCTGGAGGTGAAGCCATCGTGGGAAAAGTTCTGAGCATGTCCCCTAATGACAGGCTAGAAACCACTGGTCTCTGTTGGGAGGTGTGGCAGGTGGAGATGCTTAGCTACAGGCTGAGCCTGTTTCTCTCTGGATCTGACATCTGGATAAAAAGCAAATACATATATATATATATATTTTTTCCTACAAATAATACAGATGTTTCCAACTATTCCCATGCTGGGCAGCATGTAGACCCAGCTGCTTTGTCTAGTTAGAAGCAAAAGAATTTTTAGGGGCTCTTCTGAGGGCTGGGCTTTCAACTCTTATTTCACAGTTTGTCTGTCAAGTCACTTGACTTCAAGGAGGTACCATCGCTCTACTGGTAGAATGTGTCAGGAAACTGACGTACCTCCCAGAGCTGTGCTTGGCCACAACGGGTGAGTGCACCCTCACGGGTGTCCCCAGAGGCTCGGGAACCCGTGCAATCATAAAGCCACTAGGCAGATGCCATTCCAGGGACAGCACAGCCCATTCGAGGCTCTGCTGACCTCGGAGGCTTTGATCCACGAGGGGTTAACCAAACCAAACCTCTGCCCTCTTTGGTTTTATCCAACACCGCTTGTCGTGAATGTTTTCATGTCAAGACGCAGGGAGCAGCCTAAAAATAATGTGGGTCGTTAAGCTCCCTGGCGTTCAGCAGTTTCCAATTTGCTCTTTTGCCATCAGCTGCCTCCCATTCACAATGAGATGATTAGATTCTCATGTACTCATCACATTCGTGCTATGTCATGTCATATTATATTTTAGGACATTGCTCAAAAATGGGTTTGACGGGGGATATTAATGTTTGTTCTTAGACCCAGTATGTCTTTTTTTCTTTCTTCCCTACCCCACCCCGATCAGGCACCTGCTATCAATTTGACCAGCATGTAACCAGAATTCTCAGAACTTGCTCGTGGTTCCTGACGGACCTTGTCCATTCGTGCCATGGGACTGAGAATGCACTGCAGATGGCAAGCTGGTTCGGTAAGTAGTAGTCACCACATGGCATCTGCTGTGGTGGCCAGGCACCTTCTGGGAAATAGTGACATGGCCTTGTGAAAAGCAGAGGTCTGGGGAGTCCGATGCTCCTAGAGGGTATATATGACCCCACCATAGTTAATCTGTGTCCTTGCAGAGTTGTCCGACTTCTCTGTTATTCCCCCATCTCGCTCTTGGATAGAGAACTAGCCCAGCTGTACAAGTCATTTTCGGGTCTTGTGATGAAAACACCAAAGCATCTCCTTGTAGGTAAATGGCTAGAGATACAGAAGGATGCTGAGCTGTTTACTCTTACTTTGCTGACCCTGTGGCACATGTATCATGCGGATGCCCAGGGTGCTGCTTTGCTTACCTCTGAATCCATTTCCGTTGCCACTGGAGCAAGCAGGTGAAGGGGAGCCTTGGGGCCTGATGACAGGGGCGAAGGCACTCTTCTGTTTGACAGCAGGAAAAACTGAAGAGGAAAATGGGAGGATGGAGGACGTGCTGGAAGATCCAACAGTGGGACTGGATGACATGACTGGAAAGCAAATGCACAATCCTTTTTTAGAAAGAGAAACATCTAGAAGTTACGTTCTGTCTTCAGTACATACAGCCTCTACACACTGATTGAGAAATCACGAATTTATTCCAGGCATTGTTCCTGATTCCAGGGATTCAAAAAGAAGTTGAATGTGACAAGGTCCCTGCCCTGTCCCGTGGGAGGAATAAACAAATAAAAAAACTAATAGGGGGGCTTCCCTGGTGGCGCAGTGGTTGAGAGTCCGCCTGCCGATGCAGGGGACACGGGTTCGTGCCCCGGTCCGGGAAGATCCCACATGCCGTGGAGCGGCTGGGCCCGTGAGCCATGGCCGCTGAGCCTGCGCGTCCAGAGCCTGTGCTCCGCAACGGGAGAGGCCACAACAGTGAGAGGCCCGCGTACCGCAAAAAAAAAAAAAACAAAAAAACCCAAAAAACTAATAGGGTCATTGTCCTATTGGAGGAGCGTACACGACGCTGAGATACAGCGGGCAGAGTGCTTTTCCGCCTGGAAGAGTCAGGAAGGTGTCAGCAGGAGATGAAATTGTGATAGGTCTTAATCCACGAGTAGAAGCTCGACCAGAGAAGGCTAAGACCAACAACTGAAAAATTATCAAGTCTCCTAAAAAACAGAAACCTCTTTTTTTACCCTAAAAAGTAGTCCTGTCTGGGAGCCATGTGCTTCCCTGGCAATTCTCAGGGCACCAGAGGTTTGATCTGTAGGGTTGGCATCTTCTTGGAGTGCACCATCTCTATGGGCCACTTCCTCATTAAATGTAAAAGTTTATTAACATTTAAGAGATTACCTCCTTCTTCCTCTACTTTCAGAGCTCCTGGGAAATAAAGCTGCAAGTCAGCCTCCTCGGATGTGATGTGTAGAAAAAAATACCAATATTAACATTAAAGTGACTTAAAGGAAGCCGAAAACTAAGTATTGTGGATTTCCAGGAAAAATAAAGGCAATTTACACAATGAAGGGCCCCATGTCTTAATGTCAGACACTCCACCAAGTCACATCATACAAGAAGAAAATCTTCTCCTAGGTTCAATTTGCTCGAGAAAGGGGTAAACTTGAGTTCACAAGGGTAGAATTGTTCGAGATAGCATTTTATAGTATAAGGTCAAGTATCAGGGGCTCATTTTAGCATAATGTCCAGAATTCTGAACTGTCCAAGTCACATGACTTGGTAAAAGAATTACTGGAATGTAATGGCAACGGCCATGACAAAGGCTAAGACTGATTTCTACTTCATATCATCAGTGGTCCAGATACTCCACAAACTAAATCTGAAAGTGAGAACATGAGTGCGAGTTATGGTTCAAAGACCAAGTACAAGGTGAATTGAAGGTCCAGTGTTCTGATATCCTGTGGAAGACTCCATCCCCATTTCCCCCCTCTCCATATAAAGACAGACTTTAGGCTGTGTTCACAAATTGTCTATATAAAGCAATCATACAGCGTACCTCCAATATGATGTCTTTTACAGCTGTACAACAAACCAAAGACTTCAAAAAAAAAAAAAAAAAGAGCTTTATCTAAAAACTTCTTATCCTGAAGTGGTCCTGATTTAAAGCGCAGTGCAGAAGGAAGCATCCGAATACATCTCGGTCTTTCCACAAGTAATATGAATCAAAAGAAAAAAATGGTGGCATCAATATATAGAGAATGAATAAACAAGGTCCTACTGTGTAGCACAGGGAACTACATTCAATATCCTGTGATAAACCATAATGGAAAAGAATATGAAAAAGAATGTATATGTATGTATAACTGAGTCACTTTGCTATACAGCAGTAATTAACACAACATTGTAATTCAACTATACGTCAATAAAAAAATAGAAAAGAGAAAAAACTGGAAAGGAGGAAAAATCCTTAAAAGAATCTCATGTCATACTTGAAGCTGCAAATGAAGAAGAAATCTGGCTAATTCACTATTGTTATGGGAGAGGATACAGGTTTAAGCACTGAGAATGGATCTTATTCGTAGTTCTAAGTCAATCTCCTCTTCTAGCCTTGGTTTTAGCATCAGTGAAATGGGTGTGTGTGAGCAGGGTGGGTGGGTGAGTCCTCTCCTCTTTCTGTAAGGCACAGAATCAGAGGCCAAAGGAACGCTGAGAATCGGGAGCCCCTGATTCTGACCACCATCCAATCTCTGCCATACTATGTGATCCATGCGAGCACCAAAATGGCACCTTGGTTTCTGAGTCTGCAATAGCAGAATCTCCCCTCATACACCATGATAGAGGAGGGTTTTTATAACGTGAATTAGCCACACACACACACACACACTCCCATGTATATTCAGCATATGACTCACTTTTACAAATACTTCTTTTCTAGTAACAGATCTAAAAGCATGCTCATTAGCATGGCCACCTCTCACTGGGAAAGGAGTCACTTCAGGCTTCACTAAGTGGTGTAAAAGAATTGTTACAGAGTTGAATAAGCACAGAGCTGTAACATGCCCATTTAAAATATTTTTAACAGAATTTTTGTAAAATGTCAAATGACATCCACATTTAAAATTTAATGCGGCTATAATCAAAAGCCTAGAGGAAATTTTAATCTGTGTGTGTCAACAAACATAACTTCTATATTTATCTATTTAAAACAACAACACTGTTAGAGCCAGAAAGTTTTGTTAAAAAAAATTTTTTTTAAGGAGGCATTTGTCTTAACAGAGATTAAAACTTATGATAAGCCTACACAAATGAAATCAGTGTTATACTAGCATAGAAATAGGCAGACCAATCCTTGGCGAAAATAAGAGTCCAGAAACAGACCTGAGTATACATGAGAATTAGAACTTAATAAAGGTGACATTTCAAATTAGTGGGGAAATAAACACATGGGAACAATACGCTAGCCATTTGGAGACAAAATTTAGAGTGCCTCCTCGTGTTAAACACGAAAGTAAATCTAAGTGGATTAAACAGTTATTTGTAAAAAGCAAAATTATAAAGGAGCTAGTAGAAAAATTAGGAAGTTATATAATTTACCTAATCCTTTCAACCCCAAAACCTAAACAGAACATCATAAGACATGACAAAAATATTTCTGTAACACATACAGAAAAGGCAAATGACAAATTAGGAAAAATATGTCATAATTATTTAGATATATTCAGACTCTTGGTAGCTAATAAGTTTTTATAAATTAATCAGAGAACATCCCACTAGAAAAATGGGCAAGGGAAGTGAAAAGGAATGTCACAGAAGGAAAAATGAAAATGACCAAAAGGCCTTTATAGATCTATAAATGGTCAAACCAATTAGGAATCATATGCAAATTAAAACAGTAATGAGATGTTATTTTCCACTTGCCAAATTGATAAAGATTAAGAAAAAATTAAGAGGGCAGGGAAACAGATACTATCCCTTTTCTAAGGGGAGTACTAACCTCTCTGGAGGACTTCAATAATATGTATCAAAGTATTTGAAAATGTGCATATTTTTAACCCAGTAATTTAATTTCTAGAAATTAATCCCAAGGAAATAATCATAAATGTGCAAAAAAAAAAAAATCCAAGGGCGTTTTTATAGTCTTGAAAAACTGGGAAATAAGTGAAGTGACCAGCAATAGGGTAAACTATATTAGGTCCATAAAGTGGAACACTATGCAAACATTAAAACTAATATTGGAGAAGAATATTTAATGGCATGGAAAGATACGCCTCCTCAGATGACTAAAGCAGATTACATAATAACATAGACAATGAGCCCACTTTTATTTTTTAAAAACACAAAGCAGAAGTCTAGAAGGATGTGATACACATCCAAATTTTTAATGATGATATCTGGTTGACAGAATTGTGAAGATTCTTAAATTTCTTTCTCTTACTTGTCTATATTTTCAAAATTTCCTACAATGAACATGTATTACTTTTGATGTAGCAGAAAGCAGCAAAAGCTGTTAAAAGAAACAAACGGAAACTCTATTTCTTTGGGAAAAAATAATATAATCCTGAGCAATAGGCGTAATAGCTTTCCTGGATGTTAATGTGCCTCTTTGATCTAAAGTTTAACTGTCTGTAAACAAGGTTGTCTGTTAACTGTTCTTTCACAAATTCCTGGGAGAAGCTTGTGACTGTAGTTAACTTTGCAATGCAAATGCCACTCCTAATATCTGTTCTCCATTCTTAGGACACAGGTCTGCACTGATGGATTTTACGGAGCCTAGTTTCATAACTGTGACTGAGAATTTTGCCATTTTTCTTCTGCTCTCTTTTTCATTGATCTTATGGCTGAAACCCATTAGCTGTGCATCAGAGCAGACGCTGTAATTTTCAAAATGTATCTATCCATAACTGCAAGGCTATACTTTAAAAGTTAACCATGGTTATCTCTGCATAGAAATGAAGTGTGTCATTTTTCTTTTCTTTTTTACATAGGCGTGCTTTTCAATGCGTCTACAGTGAGAATGTTACAATTGTCATAGGATATTTTTTTTCCTTTCTGAAGAAAAAGACAGTAGAAATACACCAAAATATTAACAAGGTGGTTTTTTAGGATGGGAGTATACTTTCTTTTAAAAACTATTTCCACATGTTCTACCATAATCATTTAACACTCTACGACAGAAAATGTCTTGATATTTACTTTTGAAAACATGAAAATATTGAGGCCTGGGACAGACTCTAAGACTATATAACTGAAGTAGGAATCCCTGAGACCAGGTTGGATTCTGTCTGTATGGATCCTGTTCCAAACTTTGCATATGCTTGGTGGCTATTCTACTTTGGAAGAAGTGGTCCCTTGGGTGTTGCAGGCTTGTTGAGTACAACATCTTTGGGGACACCAGAGTGTACTGTTTTAGGAAAGTTGATCACACATACTTGAAATTGAAAATTTCTCTGGACACCTCTCTCTGTGGATAGAGGCCAAAGTAAAGGCAAGCACTTCTAGCCCAGAAATCTCTGTGAACATGGGGAGTTAAGGAAAAACCACTTTTCTTCTTCTAAGGATTGATTGGCTTGCACCGTCCCAGCTGGAACTCACCAGGCACACATCCTCCTTTGCATCGAGCCATTGCATTTGTTGGCGCTAAGGGGTCTGTCAGCGTTTCATTATAACCTCCTATTGTCAGGGGTTTAGAATTCAGCCATAAAAACTTGCACTGAGCTGGAACTTGGCACATACTGCTACCGCCAGGAAGTGAAGTTTGTATGTGAAATTGAAAAAACATCTGTTTGGCCATTTTTGAAGTGGTGTGAGAGCAAAAACAGTAAAGATGCAGGTTTTTGATACTCTGCGTTGGCCGTCATGCAAGTCAACTTGACTGAGAGGTTTGACTTTATTTCTTTTTAACGTCTCTGGCAAGTGACTGCTCCATGGCATGGCCCAGCCACATCAGACTAGTTTAGAAAATAAAATGAAAAATCAGAGAAGGGTGTTTTCAGACACAAGCAACTGAACTGATGAAATGGTATCCCCCTGAGCTTTTAAATTTTTTTTATTTAAAACAATTTTTTTTTGTATTTCCCAGAGAATTTGAGACTTAGCTGGGTAGAAATACAGGTCACGTGCTATTGTAATGAACTCCATAGGGTATTCAGTATTTTTGCAGTAGGGGATTTTATTGTAATGAATGCACTGTTTGGAATTCCATTCCCAGTCTGCAATTCCTTCAGACCATTCCTCAGAAAAGGAAGGTGAAAGGGGTCTCACAGACCCAGTAGGAAACAAGAGGACATTCTCTGCTGTTGTTTCCCACTCCCTCTGGGCAGGGCACTTTCCTCTTTCTATTTTGTGTATGCTCTCTCTCTTGTTTTAATGGGTGACTTGAAGACAGGGTGTTACTATTTTTCTTGTGGCAGTGGGACTGACTGATCAAGAAAGGATAGTGGAAGGAAGTTGTCACTTGCTGGAGTGGGAAGGGTCCCTTTCTACCGAATGAATTATCTAGTAAGTAACATCAAGCCATCCACACCAGATGGGCAATTTCATTCATCCATTCACTCTCTCTCTGTCTGTCTCCTTCTCTCTGTCTCTCCACCCACACCCCACCCACTCCTTCCTGTCTTTTTTTTCCTCTCTCCCTCACCCATCACCACACTAAGCACTATATTGTTATATTAACCATGTTTGATCTACAAAAATGAGAATTTCACATGGTTCAACCATGTTTATATGATTGAACATATGAAATTACACATTTTGGAAATAAAAAAGGTGGTTTCATACGGCTCAGCCTAATAATGTGTTATAAAGACATGACATATTTTTAATATTATTGAGTAATTTAAAAACATGATATCCTGAATCTGATGACATATGACCTAGCCACATTTTTACTGTTTATTGGCAATGAACCCTTGAGTAAGTCATTTAATAACCCTTCATATCTTAGAAGGGAAAATGATGAGGATACTAGTATAATAAATTATATTAATAAATATATAAACATGTAAATTATATACATAATAAGTTGTTATGATGATTATATCCATATTATATGGTTGTGAGGATCTGATTGGACTCTATGTGTGAACATGCTTTTTAAGCTGTAAGGTGGAACGTGACTGTAAATTACTCTTACTGTTGTGACCGTTATCATGTGACATTATTTACGCAATGGCTCTTTTGCCCTTGTGTCACTTGCAGGGGCTATTGAAGATGTGGTCCCTTCTGCACGTAGGGTACCCTCTCCACAAGGATGCATGGGAGAAATCTCTCCAAGGTCTCAGCCACAGAAAAATCAGGTTTCTCTTGAGCGGCTGCTACTACTACTACAACTATTGCTACTACTAATAACGTGTGGACATAAAATTTTATAACAAATAGCGCTTGTCTCTTTGCTTTACCATCTTGTAAGCTTCCGAACCAAAGTAATGACTCCCTTCAATAGACCAAACGGCATCCATACTAACCCTTGGATTCATCTAATTTTCTGATACATATTTTTTTCTTTTATCTGTTTCTTATAGTTTCTATTTTACACTTTCATACTGCCCATCTGACTATTAATATTCCCCCAGAACATTTTTGGAACAAGAGAAGGTAAAAACAAGTAAGTAAGTAAATAAATAAATAAATGAAGCAAGCAACAGTTTGTTTTCCTCGGTCCCTCTGATCTCATTGATCTAATTGGCCATCTGACAGGACACCATGAAGAACTCATGTCTTTGCAGCAATGAGATTTTAGTTGTCCTGGGAGAACCAACCTCTGCTGCTTGGCTACTATATCTTCACCGCACTTAGTAGAGTGTTGAGTGTAATGAATTGAACAGATAACCCAGAAGTAACTCCTGGATGTGTGTCCCCAGGGAACCACAGGCCCAAAGGCTGAGAGCGGTGGCCTCCAGACCCTTGGCACCACTTCCCGAGCTGCGGCAGAAATGGCCTTGACTCACCCTTGTTCCTGGCATGAGGGAACCGCTCTGGGCAGCAGAGCCTTGCAACAAGGTACAGCATTTCAAGGACACTCCACTCAATCACTCAGGCTCTCCACGGTGGCTTCTCCCCCAGCCTGAAATATTCCCTAAGTAGCCTCATCTTCTGTGAGGTTCCTGGGTTCATTGTGCAAGGTCCCAGCTTAGCCCCCAAAGCCACCCGAACGAGTTTTCATAACTTTCTAGAACGTCTAGCTTGCTGCTAGCCCACAGATTAGGACTAAGAGCTTCTGTCCCCATATATTACACTGTCACCGGCAGTCAAGCTCCGTCTCTCTGGAGGTACATAAGGGAGGGGAGAGCCATGTAACAAAGTGAAAAGGGAGATGGTGTGTTACACAGAGTAACCTGAAGTCATCAACTCTGTGTCCAGATTCTTGTCCTGCCCCATTCTAGCTGTGTGATCTTGCACAAGTCAGTTAACTGCTGGGGTACCTAAACTTCCTTGCCTATACTGACCTCAGAGAATTCTTGTGAAGAGTAAATAAAACACTACATCTGAAAGTGCCTCATGAAGAGTACACAGAAGGTTAACTGACTTGGAATCTTAATTCCTTGCTCTCATCTACACAAGCCACATCTGTTGTTTCCCTGTAAAAAGGGAATCGTTTCACTCCCTTTTCTCTCCCTTGAAAGGCTTTGAGTAACCAGATGAGCCCAAGTCCACTAAAGGAAAAGGACAAAAGGCAGGAAAGGACCACTCCTCCGTGTGTCAGTGAGATGTTGGAATGCTCCTCTGCCTCAAAAGGCTGAAGAGTAAAACCCAGGGACAGAGAGACAGGGAGAGCTGGAGGGATGGACAGGGCACTTACTTCCATACGGGGAGCCTGTGGGGGAGCCGTTCAGAAATCCTGGAGATCCTGGGACACCCAGGTTGGCCATGGGGACGTTGCTGTAGCCGTTCATACTGTTACTGGAGGTGCTGTAGTTAGACTGCTGAGGGGTAGAGCTGGAAGAGTAGCCCCGCGGAGAGATGCTGCTTGTGTTGCGGATGTATCCTGGACAACAGAGAAAGCCCGGATAAATGAACCTGTACACACACGGACACACACAGACACAGACACACACAGCACAGACCAAATATGGCAGCATAGGTCCACGTGGCCGCCAGTCTATAGAATTCCAAGTTGACTGTGGGCTGTAGTGGAAAAGCCTGCAGTTTGTCTTCACACTTTTTATGCCTTCCCGTCTCTTCCCCATCTCGCCCAAAACCATATCCCTGCAATTCCCCCCTTCCTCGTCTTTCCCACTGGCAGTCAACGTCTCCACCTCACACCAAGGAGTGAATGACTAACAGCAGTGTGCAGTGACACCTCCCAAATCCTACTTCATGTAACGCTAGAGCCCTCTGAGATACTGATGGGTGTCACTGAGAAAAGCGTTGTGTGGTCAAATAAAGCTTGGCAGATGGTGCGTATCGTAGCATACTGAAGATGCGTATATGAAGGGCCTGGAGAATAAATAAACCGGTTTAACTTTGCTAACCTAGTGTTTCCCAAATTTAACATAACATAGCGTCTTTTCTGGGTGTGATGGGGAAAAGGCATCCTAATAACATTTCAAGAGGTGCTAGCACTCTGAAGATCACAGCTATAGAAGTCTGAAGTTGTTACCATGCCCTGCTGTGTGGGGTGGGGAACATTTTCATTTAAAATGCATTGACGGGCTTCCCTGGTGGCGCAGTGGCTGAGAGTCCGCCTGCCAATGCAGGGGACACGGGTTCATGCCCCGGTCCGGGAAGATCCCACGTGCTGCGGAGTGGCTGGGCCCATGGGCCATGGCCGCTGAGCCTGCACGTCCGGAGCCTGTGCTCCGCAACGGGAGAGGCCACAACAGTGAGAGGCCTGCGTGCCCCTCACAAAAAAACCCAAACAAATAAATAAATAAATAAAATGCATTGATAAGTTCATCTAAATGGGGTGTTCTTTCGAAATAATGCCATTTGCAGCAACATGGATAACACCAGAGCTTATCATACTAAGTGAAGTAATTCAGAAAGACAAAGACAAATACCATATGATATCACTTATATGTGGAATCTAAAATATGGCACAAATGAACCAATCTGGGAAACAGAAAGAGACTCACAGACATAGAGAACAGACTTGTGGTTACCAAGGTGGAGGGGAAGTAGGGGAAGGGATGGATTGGGAGTTTGGGGCTAGCAAATGTAAACTATTTTATATAGGATGGATAAACGACAAGGTCCTACTGTAGAGCACATGGAACTATATCCAATCTCCTGGGATAAACCATAATGGAAAAGAATATGAAAAAGAAAGAATGTACACGTGTATAACTGAGTCATTTTTCTATACAGCAGAAATTAATGCAACATTGTAAATCAACTACACTTCAATTTAAAAAAATAAGTTAAAAAAATAAATCAATGGGCTGTTCTTTGACCAAAGACTTGGAAGCATCAGCAATTGAATGCATGGAGATCCAATCCAGAGTGGGATGAGTCCTCCCCATACTTCTGAAACCCCAGCACAGAGACCTCACCTAATCGATCCTGAAATAACCCACATAGGATAACTGTCTCTAAAGCTATTTAAGAAATGACCCAAATTTAGGGGGGAAAAAAAGGTAATAATATGTCCCACCCATATTTCTGTAAGGAGAACTCACCCTGAGCATGAGACTGAGGAATTCCCTTGCAATGGATGACAGAATTAGAAATAAAACTATCCCAAGGTTAGGTACATCAGCAGAAACATTTACTCCTTTTAAAAAATGATTTATGATAAATTTAGCACCTTAATAAAATCAACCTCGATGACAAAAACCTTTACTCAATATGCTTTACATGTAAAAGCACTGTTAACTGTGTTGCTGTATTTATATATTTGTATACATTTGCATATATATATATATATATATATATATATGAGATAATACACAAATAGAAGTTACCAAACAAATCTAAGCCATTCACCCTTGGCACTAGGAATTTGGGTGCAATTAACAATAATAGCAGTAACTCAGCTTCTTTCCATTATTCAGTTTGATGATCACAATAGCAGAAGTGTAGATTTTATTCAAATAATACCTGTAAATCTAGTTTTAGTAATCCTAAACTCTTCTAAATTCACAATACTTAATCTTATTCTTAAATGTTTCCAGTTAAAGGATTCTGCCAGGTACCTAAAGAGCTTAAAGTCTAACAATACACCTAATGTTGAGATAGATAATCCAATGATTGCATTGCTTATCTGGGACACACTCTTTTTTTTTTTTTTTTTTTTTTTGCGGTACGCGGGCCTCTCACTGTTGTGGCCTCTCCCGTTACGGAGCACAGGCTCCGGACGCGCAGGCTCAGCGGCCACGGCTCACAGGCCCAGCCGCTCCGCGGCACGTGGGATCCTCCCGGACCGGGGCACGAACCCGCGTCCCCTGCATCGGCAGGCGGACTCTCAACCACTGCGCCACCACGGAAGCCCTGGGACACACTCTTTTGATGGCATAGGAATCAAGCTTTAACTCCTTCCACTCCAGCAGAACCAGCCTTTTAAATGTATAAGACGTTTGCCTTTTGACTCTGAGAAAGGTAGTACCTTGATTGTTTCCCTGTGTTGACTCTGAGATGCTGACCCCAAGCTGGCTGCCGTAGGAATTGATGCCCATCATGCCACTGTGAGCCGGAGAGCTGGAGAGAGCTGGGATCTGGCTGGGATTCCTGGGGACACTGTACAGGGCTTCAGCGATGTCTGCGGCACGCTTCAAAATGATGTCCTACAAAGTGGCAGGTTGAGGTGAGTGTTTTTATCGAGCAATAAGAGATAGACCCAAGAGAGTGCAAAATGCGAGCACCTCACCTGGTTATTGTGTGGCGTCCCATAGAGCGCCTCCACCAGATCTGCAGCTCTTTTCAACAGCATTTCCTAGAAAAAGAAAAGAAAGCGTGGGACATAAGCAAAGGTAAAACCCAAAATGGTCAACACAAAGGAAAATTACATATAAAAATTGAAAGTCCAGGCACCCCCCTAACGTGTAAGTAACTCGCCAAGAGGTCCTATATTTGGTTTGACAGGTAGAATAGAATCACACGCATGAACCCCCCTATAAATGCGTATCTACGTGAAATACTTCTCAATAAAAGGGCTCCATAAATAGCTTGGCTACCTGAACAAAACACAACCACGTTAAGGGTAAAGTTAGCTAAAATTAATAACGTCATGGGGGTTCCATTAAAAACTACTTACAGACCATTCCATTAAAAAAATCTGGTATTCTAATTAACCAAACAGTCTCAAAATGATTGATTGACCTGAGTTTAGCTGCTTGCCAAGGAGTTGTCCAGAGTACTGAAATTATCTTGGCAATGTCTTCTGCAAAATTTTACTCTAATAAAGATGAATTCTTTCAGTAATATTTCCCCCTGTTCACTTTAACCAGAGAGAATTAGTAACCAGTAATCCCTTTCCTCTCATTTTGTCTTTTCCACCTTCTGTTTTTAACGGCCTTTTAAATTGCTATTAACCTACTTTCCAGATATCATCTAATTTAATGGTGGGGCTGGGGATTTTTCCAAGAGGAAAATAAAGGTGTGATGCAGAAGCAACTGCGGTACTTGAATTTCACTCACACTACAGAAAAGAGAACGTGGCATTTTATAATGTATATGCTTAAAATGTAAATAAAAATGTTAAAATTTCATAATTTCTCATTAATTAATACCTAATAAATTGACGTATTTTTAAATAAAGAAAGCTAAAATAATGGGCCAGATTCACTATATAATTTTTGTGAGCAAGTTCATTTGAAACGGATACATTTCATAGAAATTATATATGGATGTGTTTTCACTTCCTTAAATATCTGTGCACGTACTAGGGCTTCAGTGAATACTTGATTGTGGATTACTATGTCCCTGTAATTACGGGTAAACAAAATTACGTTTAAATACAAAGGAATGGGAACTTATACTTTTAAGCAATTATACAGTTATTTATTTTCATAAAGTTGGCAATGTTTTATAAGCTGAATAATTGTAGTGTGTTTGTTTTATAGGCCCAAATTTTCAGATTTCATATTTCCTCAGAGATTGATCATAACATATTTCACAGTTAGTAGATATTTTATGCGCATCTTGTATCTCCAGCTCAGCCAAATTTCAATGCCTAATTTAATTTTAAAGAGACTTAAGTCGCTAGATTTATCTGAGTTTGCTGAAATTCTCCAAGAAGGTTTTCACATGTCATTTTCCAAAGCATCTTACCTTAGCTAATCTCTCAGGATCTCCAGGATGCCTTGGGATGACTTTCTGCAGTCTCTGAAAGCCATAGTCTATGGTGGGTTCATTTAATGCTGAAAAACAAAAGTCTTCTTTTTGAGTATATAAACTGGCCATAAAGCAAAGCTTCTAATTAAGTCTGCCATGGGTAATAGAAAGGTCTCCAACGTTCAGGATTATTATAATTATTTTATCATTTCTGCCTTAAGTACACACACTTATCATTCTCTGCTCACTCTCGAATAATCAGAAACATTACACAGTCAACCATATCCCATCCCAGCTTCTTAGGAAGACGATAAAGTACCTTTACATGCTTTTCCCATCTTCCCTCTTTGCCTTCTTCCCCAGTATGCCTTCATCATCTAGTAGTTCTTCTCCTAAACATCACTTTTTCTTAATTATGCTCTTAAATATTTACGTTCATACATATATAAACCTTCTGTGAGTTTATTCTCATAAAACCCTCTATGCATAATAGACTTTCAGAATTTTCAATTATGTTTTGTTTTGTTTTTGTTTTTTTTTTGCGGTACGTTGGCCTCTCACTGCTGTGGCCACTCCCGTTGCAGAGCACAGGCTCCGGACGCGCAGGCTCAGCAAGCCATGGCTCACGGGCCTAGCCGCTCTGCGGCATGTGGGATCTTCCCGGACTGGGGCACGAACCCGTGTCCCCTGCATCGGCAGGCGGACTCTCAACCACTGCGCCACCAGGGAAGCCCTCAATTATGTTTTGTTACACATACGTTCACTTCATGTCAGGCTTCACCAGATACTGCCAAGTTCCATAGGAGCAGAATTCACGCTTACTTTGTTTTGCCACTGTGTTCTCATTGTTGGAGACAGAGCCTGGCACATAACAGGCACTTAGTGTCAGCAATTGTAAACTGAATGAGTGAGGGAATGAATGAATGATCTATTTTGGCATTTCTACTGCGCTAAAGAGTTTGGGGGGTTGATTCCTTTATCCTTTGTCCGTCTTTCCTCTCCTCCTTTACTTTTAAAAAATTTGTTGCTTATATTTTATGGTTTTAAAATTAATGCATGATCAAAGTAAAGAAAAAAGATATAAAGGGTAAAATAATAATCACCTGCACTCCCATTAGGCAGCAGTAAACACAGGAGGGTGTATTTCCTTTTTAATCTTACTTTTTGCATATATGTTTTATAAATATTTGTTTCTTTTATTTGAACTCTCAAAGCAACACCTTTTATTTAAAGAAATTATTGAACTTTTTAAATATAGAAGCAAAAATAAAATCATCCATAATCTCACAATTTTAGAGATGATGTGGGTTGACATTTTTGCTTATACCCTCCAAGATTTTTTTTTTTTTTTTTTTGCGGTACGCGGGCCTCTCACTGTTGTGGCCTTTCCCGTTGCGGAGCACAGGCTCCGGACTTGCAGGCTCAGCGGCCATGGCTCACGGGGCCAGCTGCTCCGCGGCATGTGGGATCTTCCCGGACCGGGGCACGAACCTGTGTCCCCTGCATCGGCAGGCGGACTCTCAACCACTGCGCCACCAGGGAAGCCCACCCTCCAAGATTTAAACACACACACATACTTAAAATTATTCAGAGCATACTATTCATACCATTACATAACCTACTTTTTATCCATTTAAAAATATATCAAATTTTCCCCCAGGTTATTAAATATTCTTTTATAACATTATTTAAAATTCCTGCATATTTTTCCATGACATGGTCTGTAATTTATTTAAATGGCTTCCTAATGTTTGGCATTTAATGTGGTCCTAATTTCTCATTATTATAAAAATCAGAGCAAAAATTATCCTTTGTGCATAACTTTAATTCTTTCAACTGGAAAATTCTAAGAATTAGAATTACCAGAGCAAAAATTATGATTTATATTTAAGGCCTTTCATACATACTGTCAGACCACTCCTCAGAAGAACATATAAATTTATACTCCCTCCAGCAAGGCATGTGGTCCTTTTAACTTACATTCCTTTATTCATCAGAGAGGCTGACGTTTTTTTCTTACACTTGCTGATCATTTTAATTTTTTCTTTTATGAACAGCTTATAATACTTTCTGCACTCTTTTCTATTGAGAATTAGGCCTTTTTACTTGTAAAAATACTTTACATATTAATACTTTTAACACTCTGTCACCATGTTACAACATTATGTCCAAATTTGTCCTTAGGTATTACAGGTAGAAAGACCATCCCAACTCCAAGATCTGGCAATTCACACACACACACACACACACACACACACACACACACACACACACACACACACACACACACACACACACACACACACACACGGTGGGGGGGTGTTGCATATACATACATATACATAAACGAATTCTTTAGGTCCACCAGTAAAATGTGTACTGTTCATCATACAGGTAATAAGATTTTTGGTTTTCATTTTTTGCTATGTATTTCACTTTTTGTTGATTTTATTGTGAATATGATTACTCCCTCATCATATTTTCTAAGAGTTTTACTAGCACCTAGAAACACTTTGGTTGATTTGTGTCTGCACAGGCAGTGTGTGTGAGGGTAGTGTGTGGTAGTATATACTATAGTCATTAAGAGAATCAGCTTTAGAGTCAAGTAGATCTTGGGTTTAAATTCCAGCTCCGCCATTAACTTCTGTGAGCTTCTGTTTAAAATCCATCTCATGGGTTTGCTGTCAAAATTAAATGAAACAATGTATAGCATGCCCCCAGCACAGTTCTTTGCAGGTAAAAGATCTTAACCAATAGTAGTTGTCTCTTATTTTGTAACCAAACCCCTGACAGGTGTACTTATTTTTTCTGTTCATTCTTAGGCTTGTACATTCAGAGCATCTATATGTGATGATCATTTTGTCTCCTTTTGATAAGTATATTAATTCCGTTTAGTTCTCTGAATCCCATTCTTGTATTGGCTAAAACTTCCCAAAAAGTGTCTGAAAAGAGGATGATAGTGGATATTCTTGCTTTTTTTCCTTTAAAGTGGGAATGACACTAACACTTCAGCACCAAATGTGATGTTGGCTATTTGAGATAGATATTAGTTATCATGTTTTGATAAGGGCTTTTATCAGGACTTCTTAGAATTTTAGGAAATTACAGTCATATGAATTTTCTCCCTGGACCAATTTAAATTGTATTTTAGAGTAGATTTCTCAATATTTCACAATTAATCCTTGACTCATGGATGTGGTATATAATTTGCTTAGTATACTTCTGAATACAATTTGTTAATGTTTTCTTATGATTGCTGGTGGGAGGATGAAATCAATTACATTACTGAGAATAGTGCCTGGCACATTTTAAGCCCTCAGCAAGCATCTGTTACTATTATTGTTGCCGGGCATTTGTGTGCCCATGTTAATAACTGGGACAGCGTGCATGGTGTTGTCGGCTTCTGAATTTTTATTGTATACCAGCTTTGAAAAAATAGATTGAGAAGCTTTCTATATTGTATCCTATGCACTATAAAACTTATATTGCATGGATATTATCTCTTGACTCAAAGTTTGAAAGAACCCCTGTGAAATTGCTCTTGTCAAAGTCACCAATAACATCTTAGCCAAACCAAGAGGAAATTTTCCATTCTTATCTTAAACCCAAGTTAGCATCTGACCCTGGAAAAACTCTCCTGCTGGAAATACTTCCACTCATTGGCTTTCCTGAATGCACACTGGCCTGTTTCACCCCGCCGCTCCACTCAGGCAACCTCAACCTACGTTGAGGACTGCTCTTCCTCTGTCTGATGCTTCTTGTTGCCAAGGCAGTCTTCTGCTTGCCCATACATTCTTCCTCAGCAACCTCATTAGTGCCCCCAGGATTCCCATGTCAGGCTACATGCTATGACAACTCTTTATTTCCAGTTCAGATAGCCTGCCCAAGATTCAGCCTTATTTATCCAAGTATTGGCTGGAAATGTCCACCTGGATGACCCATAGATTCCTGCCATTCAAGATACCCCAACCTCATGCTACTCACACTGAATAGCCATGAGCCATCAAGAAATCATGCACTTCATTAAGATTTTAACTGTTTTAGCATAGAATCTAATATAGTATTTGTTTAAAATTTCTACTCTCCTAGTTATGACGCTCCACACAGTCCCTCACCCCGCACCAACTTTGTTACAACATTCTGAAGAGTCCTGTTTCTAATTTTGGCTTCCTTTAGTTCCAAAGAGAATATCCTAAAGTTTCTAGGTGATTGAGTATTAAACTCTTAATTATTTATTCTAATTAATTGCACTGGATTCAAAAAGGTGGCCTGCAGAATACCTGCCTTTTGAAATTTATTAAGTTTTTTGTGAATTCATATTAGTCTTGTCTGTGTTCCCCGGGAAATGCTTTCAATGTATTATTTAATCTATCTTTTTTTTTTTTTTTTTTTTTTTGCGGTACGTGGGCCTCTCACTGTTGTGGCCTCTCCCGTTGCGGAGCACAGGCTCTGGACGCACAGGCTTAGCGGCCATGGCTCACGGGCCCAGCCGCTCCGCGGCATGTGGGTTCTTCCCGGACCGGGGCACGAACCCGTGTCCCCTGCATCGGCAGGTGGACTCTCAACCACTGCGCCACCAGGGAAGCCCTAATCTATCTTTTTGAACATATTATTTAGCATCTTTTATACATAATTGCTTCTATAAATTTATCCTTCCCCATGTTCCTGGTATGTCTAATAGGTTTTTAATGTATATGTTTTTCTCCAGTGATTAGGAAGATGCACATCCTATTTTAATTTAAAATAGTCCCTCTGGCTTTCTATAAAAGTATTTTATTTTTCCTAATTGTTTGAGTCTATGGAGCCCGTCCACATATAAAAAAAAACTGTTGCTTACCCTTAATTTCCCCACCTCATTCTCTTTTTGTTGATGGTTCATCCTGTTCAGCTAATATTCCTATTATTAGATTTTCTATGATCTGTCCCTTTAAGACACTAATTTTCATGTTTATGTTAAGCTTTGTCATCGTATTAACAATAATTCAGATACTATATGTTTCACTGCTTTTTCTGCTGACCAGTGGGCCTGTGGTACCCTAACTTTTCCTTTCTTGCATTCCTCACCGATCAGTTCTCCAGCAGTCAGCTTACCTCAGTAGGAATAAGGACTTAATTCTGCCAGGGCCCCTGAAACAAGAGAACGTCTTTCTGTTTTCCCCACATATTAATGACAACGTCTCGGGACATGGAATTGTTGAGCGGACTCCTTCTACTCAAGATCTAGTTTCTGCTGTGTCGCTTGTTCTCACTCTGGGGGAGGATCTGGGAGGTTCTGTCAGGGTTTCCCCCATTATTTCCTGGCCCAGCTCTTCTTTTCCCACGAGCGGAATGTCACACATCCTCCAACACAACCCCATCTGCACACATCAGCACAATGGCACAAAATTTCTGGCATATTGATGAGACCAGCCTAGCTTCACGCACGAATACCAGATTTCCCTTATTTTTATGTTTTCTTGAAAATATTCTCCAATATATCCTGGGGATGGGGGCCGATTAAACACTTGTACTCAGATTACCATCTTACCCAGAAACACATGTAAGAATAGCTGTGTGTATAATTGGAATCATTCCGTAAACTGGTGTGTTTTTTTTTTCTCCACTTAGCACTATAATGTCAGCACTTTCTGAAGACTTTTTCTTTAATCGTAGGATTTTTAGTGGCTATAATACTCAATAATGAAAATGGTTACGATCTCTGTTAGAATGAAGGTTTTACCATGTTACAGGCATTATGCTCATGCCTTTTACATATATTAGCTCATTCAACCCTCATTACAACCCTAAGACATGGATTTTATGCCCATTTTAAATGCACCTCTGGGCGGTAAAGGTGGGATCTGTACCCTGGATTCTATCATTTCAAGGCCTGTGCGCTTCATCTTTTCTGCTGTAGAGCCAGAGGTGTCATTCCAAGCCCCCGCTAGATATGCCAGCAGCCCCCACCCCCGGGCCAAAGGCTACCCCTCTGTCCTTCGCTACTGGACTGGAGCTGACCAAGGGCAGAGTGTTGAACGTGGCCATGCTACCCTCTGCTCCCACCCACCCACTCCCTGCACCGCCTTCCACCCCTCCCCAGGCTCCCTCTGCAGCTCCTAGCAAAGGGCAGATCAGACAGTGCAGCCCTGCGCAGAACACTGAGGGGGAGAGAAGCCCCATTTGGTATCAATCAGCGAAGACCAACAGCGTCCCAGCGCTGCGGGGTGAGCAGACTTAGTGAGAAAATGGTCTAAATCCATCATAGCCTCGTCTTTTTTCAAATATGCACCATTTCATTACCTAAGATGCTGATTTTCTTACATGGAGAAAACGGAGATTTTAAATATGGGTATACTCACACTGTGCTGAGCATAAAGTACGGGCATATCCGAGAAGGCAGAGAATCTAGCCACCCTCCCCAAGGTCCCCGCCGTCTCCATGACTGTCCTTGGCCCTTCTCTTCCATCTGCACGGGGAACAGGTTCTCGCTCCCTCTCACTAGAGCTCTAGCGGTCCACCCTCAGCCGCCACTAACCTCCTGATTCCTGGGTCCTTCCTGCTGCTCACAAAGGAATCTGCTAAAGCTGGGCTCTGATGGGCACACGTAATGCTTTCTCTCTCATAGACTTTATCACACGGTTGTACCCACTGTTGTCCCTGTTAGATGAAAACCCCCAGGACACAAGGGTGATGTCTGGTTCGTCTTGTCTGCCCTCCCCTCCTCGCTCCCCACCTAAGTCCGAAATAGCAGACTCTCCTGACCACACTGGGTTAGCAATTCACGTTTTAAACTGAATAAGCAGAACAGACATACTCATCTATTTCTCACGTTGAGTGTTTTCTGGAGGCTCCTGCCAAACTTCACAGGCATAACCTGTGGATGGGTTCTGTGTGCATCCAAGATGAGAAAGACAGGGACACACACCGTCATGTATATCTATATGGACAGGGAATAATCACACGGGTGTGCCTGTGAATACACACGCACACACACACACCATGCCACTTAAGTGCAATTGTGAAGTAAACATCATGAAGTCCATACTGTTTACTCAACACCAAACTGTAAGAGGAAACATCAGTCAGTCCCTCAAGGGTTCAGCCTTCAAAACATCAGGATTGCACTGGACAACTTTTACTCTGGTTCCAAACTCACGTCGCATCAGACCAGTTGTTCGGCCTCACCTTGAGTCCCAGCTTCCCCCCTCCCTAGGTGTTCTCCGACTTTTCAGGCCTGGTGTGAGCCAAGTGTACCTCAATTAGCTAATGAGGTGCCCGAGACCAGCACCAAGACTGTCTCTAAGGGCCAACCAGATCATTAACTGCCATCATCAGTGTGAATTTACAGCCTCTGCTACCACATGGAGTGCGGGCATGGTGTGAAGTCCTGCCAACCCCTTGGCTGACGGGGACATAGAGAAATGCTGGCAAGGCAAAAACACAGTAAATTAAAAATATGCTTCAATGTATAGGCTCTATTTATCTATGTCTTTCTTTAGTAACATTAAGGTAAAAGGTCATATCCCCACTGAAATATAATTTATATTTACCTTTTATTAAATAATTATGGCATGGCATGAAGTTAAATATTACAGAAGCTAATCAAGGGGGAATTCAATAGAGAAAACTCAGACATGAGAATTTCGCCTTTGCTATACATAGAATGTCTTAATCCTCCACTGGGAGTCATTCGGGTTTGCTTAAGGAGTTTAATAATACACATTTCAACTGCCACAGAATCTAAATCCCATTTGGATCAGCCTTGGAAAAACTTTCATCAATACCTTGAGATTTCATAATATTTCTCCTGAGAGCTTGGATCTTACGTGTCATTTCTTATTTTGATTGCAGGGATAATATATGAGGTTACTTACGTATCTTGGACCCAATGACTAGATATAAACTATAAGCAATGTGTGAAGGGTTCCCTTTATAAGTAAATAGTATTTAACTAAAAATATCTACTGGGAACCACTCATTTTTAAAAAGCTGGCTGTTGCTCAATATTAATTTTCCCAAAGCATTGGTGAGATGGATAAATTCTATATGATCGTTTTTCCTTAAGAGGAGTCCCAGAGAGAAGATAATGCTTACCCCAGCTTATGCCTCTAGTTCTGTTTCCCAGAAATAGAGGGAACACTGGCTAACATGGAAAGGGGACTCCTGGTTAGAGTTCTGGTCAACCCTCAACAAAGACAGTGTTGACTTTGCAGATAGGTGATCATTTCTGCCATTGACCAACAGAAGTACTTATCGCAAAGGTGGCAATATCAAGGGCCGACTGAGTTCCTTTACAGAAATTTGAGAGGAGACCAAGAAGATGATGGGGTGAGGGAGATCTGAGTGTTCTGTCAGGCTGCCACTCTGGGATGTTGGCCTGGGTTGCAGCTTTCCTCACTAGTAAGTCTTCAGTTGGAGCCTAGGACATTGCAGAGTCTATGGGTGGCCATCAAGAGGCCGACAAAAGTCTAGAAGTCCGAGCCTAGTTGTGGGTCTGCAGCTACGTGCGTTTATCTGCAGCAAAGGATCTTCACTTCTATCACAGAGACCACGGGCCACTAAGGGGTCCAGGCCACAGAACTAGAGGACCTCTCCAGTCCTAACTGTAAATTCCAACCTTCTCCAAGAATAAAGAAAGCAATGGAAAAAGAATCCTGCTCAAGAACACTAAAATCTATGTAATGTGACTGCCAGATCAGAAGATGGACTTTGATGTGCAGGCCGAGGAGAAAACATGCATGAGGAACACCTCTCCGCACAGCTCTGGTCAAAGACAGTTACTCTCTATTGACAGGACAGGAAGGAGTAAAACAGCCTTGTTTGCCTGGGGAGGAATTTGCATGCACACCGACTAGCTCCTGCCCTCATGCCACCTTTAGGATGTCTCCATTCTGCTCTTCCCTCAGTGTCTATGTCTTCAAAGTGCTTTGATCTTAACGTATTGATTCCTGTGAGGTCTGCCTTCTTTGTGCTATGATTTTGGTTCCTCTCTTTCTCTCCCAATCCTTCCAATTTTCTCATCTATTCATCTACCTTCTGCCATACTCCTCAGGTGTCCAAGATTCAAGGCTATGTTCGATTGGCATTATAATGCTCCCAAGTTAAATAGTTTCATAGCATTTGATGGTGTGGTGGAGATAAAGCTGGCCTTTTCCTGGGATGCCTTAATTCCTAACCCTGACCAATCACACCACCTTCAAGGGCAGGTGGACTTTGGTTTATGTCTCTGCAAAAACAAAAGGTTGGGCTAAATGGCCTCGAAGACCCCTTGTAAGCTCTTGCATTATATGATTCTAGGACTATTACTTATTTGGTGCAGTGAAATTCTTCCTTGAGAAGTGGAGATGGGTGGAGTTGAGGCCATGGGCTGTTGAATTAAGTTGTCTTTAACCTTTGCTACACTGAAATCTCTCCCTACATCCATTTGTTTCAACGTAGCAAAGGTTCAGTGTCACCAATGTAAAAAAAAAAAAGAACAAAGATAATATAGGAACACATTATAAAGAGGTGGTACCTGCCTTTGTGGATACAGGGATGAGAACACGAGGTGAGAAATAGCAGTGCACAAGTGAAAGATCAGACGGAAGCCTTTGATATTTAATTTTAAATGAAATATTAATTTAATATTTAATTACGCTTTGGTTTCAAGAAAAACTGCAGCAAGACAGATTGTTTGAAGAAGGGAGTAATAAACATGGTTAAGGAGACAACTGTAAAAATTAAAGATAAATTTCAAGGGTAAATCTAAATGCCACCACGGAGCAGTTATGAATACGCTCTGCTCTCTGTAA
This sequence comes from Hyperoodon ampullatus, assembly GCF_949752795.1. NCBI lineage: Eukaryota > Metazoa > Chordata > Mammalia > Artiodactyla > Ziphiidae > Hyperoodon > Hyperoodon ampullatus. Next base: position 116,161,412 of record NC_136919.1, read on the forward strand.
TGTGCATTTAGAATGTTATAGCTGAGACCTCCAGGCCATTAAGAGGCTGTGATGTCTCTAGTGAAACAAGAGCCCCCTATTCTGGGGTCTCCAACGGAGACATCATTCCTCAGACTCAGCCGAATGATGGATCCAAATTTTACAGGCAGTGGGAGTTTTAACTTCAGTAAAGCTACAGGCTACCAGGAGGGCTCTTCATGCAACATGTTTCTAGTGCAAACCGGGAACAACTGGTACTTGGGCCCCTTTATGATATCCGAATTGGGTATTTTTAACTAAAAATCAGATTCATTTCTTAAATGAGATTTTTTTTTTCAGGATAATGCTATAAGAAAAAAAAAGAAGAAATGTGAAGTGGGTGAGCTATTAACAGTTGCCATCCAGCGTGCACATCTGTGCAGTGCGGCTCAGTGGAAGCGGGACCCCATGCCCTGTGCCCAGCCTCGGGGAGGAGGCTGTGCAGGGCATGATGTGGGCGGCAGGGCTGTGGAAACATCTAGGCCTCCCATTTCTCCTCCCAAGTGCCACCTGGTTTTGGCCATTTTCTTGTTGATTAATGCTTTCGCCCAAATAATGAACAGGGAAATCAAATGCAATTGTTTGTGCTAAAGGACTTGAGGACACGGGGAGGGGGAAGGGTAAACTGGGACGAAGTGAGTGAGTGGCATGGACATATATACACTACCAAATGTAAAACAGATAGCTAGTGGGAAGCAGCCGCATAGCACAGGGAGATCAGCTCGGTGCTTTGTGACCACCTAGAGGGGTGGGATAGGGAGGGTGGGAGGGAGATGCAAGAGGGAAGAGATACGGGGATATATGTGTATGTACAACTGATTCACTTTGTTATACAGCAGAAACTAACACACCGTTGAAAAGCAATTATACTCCAATAAAGATGTTAAAAAAAAAAAAGTAAAACATAAGAATTGTTCTGGGAAGGAGGTGAGTTGACGTGGATCCTTTGGCTTCTACTTGTTTCTACATAGTCAGGGTGTTTTGTCAGCTTCTAAGTTCAGTGCACACCTTGGGAAGCAGCTCCTGAGCCTGCACCTGGGCCGGCTGGGCCCTGTCGGCCTCTCCTTTGAAAACCTGTTTCCCCTTCAACCCACTTGCAAACAGCACCCACGCTCTCGGGCTGCCTTGGCCTTCTCTGTCACCTAAAAACCCTGATTTCTAATCTCGACCCAGATATGAAAGGCGTGATATAGTGGGTCTTTCAAGAAGAAGCCACCTTTTACAGAAGAGAAGGCATGCAAAACAAAGTCCACCCTTGATCAAACAGCAGTGAGGAAGGAATACCAAGAACTCATCCCAGGAACTCTGTATCCCACAGCCAAACACCTAGAATAGTAAATTTTGCTCATATTTGTATATTCCTATACAAAATACATTGGCATATCTATGTAATTTCATCCTCCCAGTAAGATAGGTATCTTCCTATTTTTTAGGTTAGAAAACTAAGGTGAAGAATAGTTAGGTGATTTGCTGGAAAGTTCAGACTCAAATTCAGGCCTCTAAACTCTGCATCACTGACTGTCTTCCATTCCAGTGCTAAGTTTTCTCAAGTTTAATAACAAAGTGGAGTTCATACTTTTTTGCCTTCTGCAATTTCAGTTATTCATGAAGAGGATAATTTCTATGACTTCTAGGGAATTCAAAGCACTTCATGGGCTCTAAGCCTACATATCACACTGAAATAGAAATAGCCATTTAGCAATCTGGAACACCAGGGCACGGGTAAGGCCATCCTCTGAGCCCCCTCCATGCTCACTGGCCAGGCCTGTCTCCCGTGTACTTCCTCAGAGTAACAGCCAGACAGCCAAGGCCACTGGCATTTGCCAAGTAAAACTCCGGATGAAGCCAAATAATGGCCTTAGCGTAATTTCTTCGAAGAAGCTATACACTATTGGTAAGTAGCACAGTTCAATTGTTAAGAGCACAACTCTGGGATAAGACGGCTATGTTTGGACCTAGCTTGGTGGCCTTACGCAGCAGGATTCTCATCTATATAGCTGAGATATGAATGGAACCATTAACATGGGAAAAGGTGGTGATTATATGAGCTCAAAAGACAGAGCCTGGCCCTACGTGCTCAATAGACAGACGTGATCACTGAAGTACTAGCATCATTTTTTTTTCTTATAAGTTCTGTCCAAACTTAACCAGCAATCAAATGTGAAACCCAGACTCTGCAAAAGGTCATATAGGAAGATACTGAAAAGCTGTGCACATTTACTCCCATACCCTCAATGACCTGCCATCCACTCACGCATCATGATTTTTCACTGGTTTCTGTGGATGGTACAGATTTTACAATTGTAGACGGTGGAAATCCTACCCCCAAATGCCTTGTTCCAGACTTTCTCTCCCTGCATCCTCAAGACAGACAAGAAGTACACTGAACAATCAATAACCATGGTCCCATTGGGTGCCCCTACCAGGATTATATTTCTGCACTGCCAGTTTTTTGTAGAAAAGTCTGCAAGGGGTGTAGGGGATCTCTTCCCCACTAAGCCTCGGCTGGTACCATCTCTAGGTCTCAGACCAGATAGAGGAAATGGGACCTTTCCTGATGAGCTAGATTCTGGTGTGGATCTCTTGACGCTGCAGCAGCAGGCTGCACTTTAGCAAATCGTGGTTGGAGGAAAATAGACCTGCAAAGTCACATGTGTGAAGAAAACGTGTTGCTTTTCAGAGCCCTGATGTTGTTTATGTTGTACTTGGCAGCAACAACTGTGGGAAGCTGATTACTGCATCTTGTGTAATTATACCAGATAAAATTCCATCTAACAGGCTTGGGTTTATTGTGGTGGTGCATCCTTGGATACAGGAACCATCAACAGTTGGACCATGAACCATAAGATGTGTGTGGTGGGGTGGCGGCTGAGGGAGGGGAGGTTTTCTGGAGGCTGCCATCCTACCTCCTGCTTTTTGAGTCTCTTTCTAGAAGATTCCACCTACGAGTAAATACTATTGCATTCGTGGTGTAAATGACTCAGTCTCAAAAGAACTGCCCCATGTTGTCGAACACTTTACAAGCCAGGAAGTCACTGCAGCAGCCTGATGAGCAGGACTCAGGTTTCCCAAACTCATTTCTTTGTTTAAAACACAGATTCTCAGACCCTCCCAGAAGAGTACAATTCGATATGTCTGGAGCGGGGCCCAGCATGATTCTTATCCTCAGCCAAATTCGGGAAACATCTATGGGTCATAGTATAATTAGCACCAGAGCTTTACAGATGAAGAAAATGAGGCTCAGAGAGGTTAGGTGACTTGACAAAAGGACAAACAAGACGTGGATGACACAGCCCACATCCAAAAGCAGGTCTTGTGGCTGAGTCTGCTGTCCCTCCTCTTAGATCCCATCCCATCCTGGAATCTCACTCCATCCCCACTAAAACCCTCTAGGTTCAGGGTTTCCCTTTCTTCTGGCATCAATGTGATATTTCCCACCTCACCACGGAGCTGAGTGTTGTGTCTCAGCCTTCAGTGGTCTCTGAAGCATCTTCCTGTAGTAGCACTGGCTGGGACTGGAGGAGCTGATTCCCAAGGGACTCACAACGTGTGGCTCTGAGGCCAGGCTGGCTGGAACGCCTCACAGGGAGAAGGCCACCACGATCCTGCAGGCTCCCTGGAGGAGGCCCCAGCCCCATCTTCAGTCACCGGGGGGAAGCCACTGCCTTTCCAGCTGTTGGTCTAAGATTCCCAGTGGGTTGTAAATTAGCTTTACACGTTAGTGGCTGCTAGCTGAGTGGACCAGAAAGGAGACCACCCATCCACTTCCTGTGGTGTCTGGTCCTCTCTTTGGATAACATCAGCCGCTTGCCTCCACCAACCTGAGTCGCATTTGGCCCAGGAACCTCAAAGTGGAAGTTTTTAGGGAGAGTGGCCAGGCTCCTGAGCCATCCTGGACCGCGTTTGTATTTCTGTTTTCTTCTCTGACTGCGAAAGCGTACACGCCTGCGTCCCCACTCTCCTCACCCCTAACTGCCTCCCGAGGTCCTTCCTTCTCAAAGGCGAGAAGGATGAAGTTTCACTGCTTCAACTGGAAATACTTTCTTTGTACCTAAAGAATCAAGACTGCTGATGTGTGCTGTTTCCGTATTTAAATGTGTGATGCTAATTTCTTATAGATTTTCTTCATTTAATTTTGAGTTTAAAATTACTTCATTGTTAGAAAATAATAAATATAAGTAAAGAAAATGAAAAAAATTAAATAATAATATCAACATCCAGAAGCCACCATTGTTAACACCTTGGTATGCAGGCTTTCATACCTTGGGTTTTTTAATGCAACTACTCTTTTTCATATATATATATATGTGTATGTATATATATATATACACATAATACATATTATATATACACATACATATATATATATATATATATATATATATATATATATATACACACACACACAATTGGACCATACTGGACATACAGTTTTTAAGCTTTTTTTTAAAAAAAATCACCAACATCTTTCATGTAACTAAATATCCATCCACAGCATTACTTTTAATATCTAAAATGTGTTTCAGTATAAGGATGCTTTGTTATTTATTTAATGAGTTCCCTAATGGACACTAAGAATGTTTTTAATTTTTCACGATTATGAACAGTGCTCCAATGAACAACCTTCAGGCAAACTTAATTATTTCCCAAGTATACATTCCTAAAAGTAGAATTGTTGGGTTAAAGGGTACACACACTTTTTTAAGGCTAGTACCATTAGGGTACTCTCCTGAAGCCATCTACCTTCCTATAGCAGGATGTTAGAAAGTCCCCACTTTCTTCTAATTTTGCCATCCTAGGCATTTTCATTTGTTTAAAAAAAACTTTGCCAACTTGATAGGGAAAAAAATGTTATCCTGTAGTCGCCTTAATTTGCTTTTATTTGATTATCAATGTGGTTGGGATTTTTAAAAACATGTTTATTGCTTGATTCTATTCCTTCCTGAATTAATTCCTGATGCTCCTTGCTAGCTTTTTAAAATTAATCTTTATTGGAGTATAGCTGCTTCACAACGTTGTGTTAGTTTCTGCTGTACAGCAGAGTGAGTCAGCTATACGTATACACAGATACCCTCTTTTTTGGATTTCCTTCCCATTTAGGTCACCACAGAGCACTGAGAAGTGTTCCCTGTGCTATACAGCAGGTTCTCATTAGTTACCTATTTTATACATAGTAGTGTATATATGTCAATCCCAATCTCCCAGTTCATCTCACCCTCCCTTCCCCCCCCAGTACCTTGCTAGTTTTTATTTGGCGGGGGGGGGTTCTGCTTAATTTATAAGATATCTGATGTTCACCTGGTTATCCACAATGTATAACATAATGGCTGACAAAGAGTAGGCATAAAATGAAGTTTGCTGAACAAATGAATGAATCTTTTTATATGTAAGATAATATGTCATATGTAACAAATACGTTCCCAGTTAGTCCTTTTCCTTTTGATTTAATGAGGGAAACTTAGACATGCAAAAATTTTCTTTTTATGTTATCACATATTTATGCTTGGTGGTTTCTGTCTTTGGGATCAAGATTAGCAAGGCTCAATTATAATAATTTTTTAAATGCCTACATTTTTAATTAAAAATATTTAATTCAAATATGTTTCAGTTTATGATATGAAATTAGATATCTAACCTTTTTTTTTAATGCTTAAGTTGGCCCAACACCGTTTGTTACACATTCCATATTTTCCACACTGACTTGAGATGTCTCCTCACCCATACAGGTACTTCTGTATTTATACTATTCGTGTGTACAAAAACTGTTTATTTTTAAGTGTTCTCTCCTGTTGCATGACATTTCTATACGTTCCTGCAAAACCCCATATTCTTCTAATTATTGAAACTTAAAATAGGTTTTAAAGTCTGGTAGGGTGAGGCCCTCTCATTTTTCAAAATGCGGGGTCCTACTTTAGCACCTTTACTCTTACAGGTGGACTTTTGTAAAGTTCCCCCTAACATTTTGTTGGTACTTTGATTGGCATTGTGTTAAATTTATTCATTAATCGACATCTTTACAATATTAGATCTTCCCACCTCCCCACCAGCTGGAAGTATTCTGTCCTTCCTCTGAACTCCCTTAGCACTTTATACCTTTTTAAAAGTCACTTTTCTAAGCTCTACCCACCCAATTTCTCAAACCTGAAACCCGAGAGTCGTCCCCTCCCCTTCCTTCCCCAACCTTCACCCCATCCAATCAATCATCAAGTCCCGTCAATGTTACCTCCTAAATTTCATCCACTTCTGCCTGTCCCCACCACCAGCACTCTAGTCCAAGCTGCCATCATTTCTGCCTCGGGCCACCACACTGGCCCCCAACTGACCTCCCTAGCTTCCAAGCCATTCTCACTGCTGCAGCCAGAATACTCTTTTAAAAGGCAAATCTGATCATGGCACTCCCAGCTTTAACTATTCCAACAGCTCCCCATGGCACTTGGGATAGAGCCAAACAAGCAGCCTCAACCCTCTCTTCCAGCTTGAACCCAACCTCTCTTTAACATTCTTTCTTCCTTGTTCATAGTTGCCATCAAATATATCCCATGTTCTTTCCTACCACAGGGCCTTTGCACATACTGTTTCATGTGTTTGAACTGTCCTTAACCTTCCCTATCATTTTAAGATTCCTCTGACATATATCCCCAGCATCCTATACAACTCATCACATTTGTAATTCCTTGTTCAAGTCAGCCTCCGTGATGTTAACAGTAATAGCAATAATAATATTAATAATATACACTTTTTGAATAATAAGATACAGTTGCTCTCTATTTCAAATGCTTTACATGCAGAGGTGCTCTAGACCTGGTGTGTACCAGCTCATGAGAGCAGGTTGTTAAATTTTCAGGAATGCTGTGAGCTAGCTGATGTCATACTGGTAGCTTGAAATCAGCCATGGCGAGAGTACCTGCACCATGGAAATCAGCAAATGCTACAAACCAATGCTCCCCCGCCCCTTTTCCCTGGAGAGCTGGCTGTTAAACCTTTACCGGCACACCACTGTTGCCATGCACTGTATTAGTCCTCATCACAGGTCTGGAAGGTAGGTAGCCCATTTTCTAGATGGGGAAACTAAGAGGTTAAGTCACTCCTACAAGATTTAAAACTATGTAGAGGCCAGCCAAGCTGTGCATCCAGCCAGTCTGACCCCAGAGCATGAGCAGTTCATGTTTATTTCACTATATCATAACGTTGAGGAAGGACGGTTCCCCCTGGTCTGACTGGTCTGCAGCGTCCCCAGCACAGAGCACAGGGCTGAGCAGAATGGGCACTTTCAACTGATATTTGCTTCAGGAATAAGTCAACGATGTCTCAGCACATCAGGAAAACAGAACTATTTGCCGACACTGCATTGCTAAACAGAAGTCACCAGACAGGATGGCCAGAGCCCTGAGTCCTTGTTCTGACTCCACATTGAATTCAATGGGCAAGTCATTTCTCCCTGGGTCTCAGTTTTCTCACCTGCAACAGAGGGAGTTTGACCAGATGCTCTTCGATGTCTCATTATCTCTAAAATTTCTGGATTTACATGTAACATAACATCTATTATTTTTACTGTTATGTGGGCTTTTTTTAAAAATCAGGCTTATTCCCACCTCTCAGGCTGTCATCTGTTCTCTACCTGAGACACTTGCCCCCAATTCATTGACTGCCAGGTGCTATTCTAGCTAACGCTGGTGAACCAAACAGAAAACACAGCCCCGAGGAGGTCCAGGGACAGAGGAAATGTGAATGGAGAGGACAGGAGGTCAGAAAGATAAGGACGGAGGCAGACAGATTTCCACACCTGCGATACATGTCTCTGCTCAATGCCCCTTCCTCAGAGAGACCCTCCCTCATTCTCTATCCCGTCCTTGTCACTATCTGAAATTATGTCATGTACGTTTTTGTTGTCCGTCTCCCCCTCTAGAATGCAAGCTTTATTAAGATGGGGGGCTTTATCTTGCCCACTTCTATATCCCAGAGCCCAGAGTGGTGCCAGCCCATGGTAGGCATGTAATAAATGCTCATTTAAATGACTCAAAAACTATGTCCCTTTGGAGCTAGAATAGTAAATATTTTATTGCAACTGCAATAGAGTCTTCCATAGAGCCACAAAAAAAGGTAACCCAACCAAGATGTGCCTATCGCAGAGAGAAAACCTCAGAGGCAAAATGTTAAATATATACCTAAAAATCACCCTCTTCCACCTACTCCTAACTGATATCTAACCTGACATTTACGCTTAAGCAAGAACAGGAGGTTAAGTCCAAATGAGAAAGAATACACTATAATATTATTAGAAATTCATAATATGTCTGATATAGTTTCTTGATTTCTATATTTCTTTTTTTCCCCTTATCTTCTCTTCAAAATAACAATATTCTAGTTGATCTCCCTGCCCTCAGCTGTTCCCCTGACTAACTCAGTCTTTATATATCAACAGCATTCGTTTTTCCTAAGATAACAGCTTTGAGTTACTCTCCCTCACATAGGAACCTTCAATGTCATCTTAAATCTTGCCAAATTAAGTCCTAGCTCCCATACAAGGCCTTTTTTTCATTTTTTAAAACAGTGGTAAAATACACATAACAAAATTTACTTTTTTTTTTTTTTTTTTTGCGGTACGCGGGCCTCTCACTGTTGCGGCCTTTCCCGGTGCGGAGCACAGGCTCCTGACGCGCAGGCTCAGCGGCCATGGCTCACGGGCCCAGCCGCTCCGCGGCATGTGGGATTTTCCCGGACCGGGGCACAAACCCGTGCCCCCTGCATCGGCAGGCGGACTCTCAACCACTGCGCCACCAGGGAAGCCCCAAAACTTACCTTTTTAACCCACTTCTAAATGTGCAGTTCAGTAGTGTTAAGTACATTCACTTTGCTGTGCAGCCAACCTCCAGAACTTCTGCATCTTGCAAAACTAAAACTCCGTACCCATTAAACAATTGCCCCCATCCTCCCAGCTCTGGTAACCACCATGCGACTTTCTGTCTCTATAAACATGAACTTTACATCAGTTCTCCAGCCTTTACTTCATGTGACCCTGCTTTACGTCACTTCCGCAGGCTTTTTTTACGTCTATTCCCCAGGCTTTTCGTCATGTGACCTTGTTTAATGTCACGTGACCCTGTTTTAGGCACCTTACGGAACTTTTTTTTTTTTTTTTTTTTTTTGCGGTACGCGGGCCTCTCACTGTTGCGGCCCCTCCCGTTGCGGAGCGCAGGCTCCGGACGCGCAGGCTCAGCGGCCATGGCTCACGGGCCCAGCCACTCCGCGGCATGTGGGATATTCCCGGACTGGGGCACGAACCGGTGTCCCCTGCATCAGCAGACGGACTCTCAACCACTGTGCCACCAGGGAAGCCCCATACAGAACTTTTGAGCTGTTTTATGGTTCCTTCCCTGCCATGCCTAGCTCATCTCAGCTAAGTTCTGGTATAAGTTCTACCTAAGTGGATCCCCACAGCTGTTGAACCAGCCTTCTCTCCTCCAGATACAAGCACACGTCACCCTTTGCACCTTGGCACGTAAGAGTCCCATAGTTGAAAATCTCTTCCTTTTTCTCTTTACCTATCCAAATCCTCTCCATCCTTAAAAATGGTCTTCAATTTCACCTCCTCCTTGAAACCTCATCTCACTACTCTAGTCCACATTAAGGTCACTCTTCCTGAAACTCGTACTCCATTCACTGGAAATACTAAACATTTTGAACACTCTAACTCTCCTGCTGTTCTGTGCAATATACCATTGCCTCTTCCAATAGTTTCTAAATTTCCAAATAGGGACCATGTCTTCTATGTCATTGTCCCTTTAACCAGATGGAAAAAAGTAGTAGATACAATGTAGGCATTCAACAAATATTGAACCAATTAGATAATTTCTACTTTCATAAAATTTTAAAATCATTTGAATCACTCTGCGGCATCATTAGGCAACTTTCTTGAATCCTTTTCAAGAAAATTTAGTTATAGCCAGAAACTTTGTTGAATTTTTAAATCTGATTTGCTTGGATAAAAATCTATTCCAGCATGGTTCCAGCTGAATTAAATTCATAAGGATGGACTCCTGAAATGAGGTGCCATGACCATCTCCCAGACTGCAGAAATTGCTTACATAAAATACAAATTTAGAATCAGGTTCACATGTCCCCGTTCAATGCCTATCACCCAGTCCACACTTCCCACACCGGTAGAAAGACCTAGAAGAGTTAGAATGATTATAAAGTGTAAAGAGTAGGAACTAGAGCAAAGGTGAACCGGGAGCCAGTCTCCCTTGGAATCATTTTCTCACCCACCTGTGTAAATGAACCTCCCTGGAGCTCCTTTGCAGAACTGTTTGGATTTATAAGATAATGTCACTTCTACTACTCCAGGAATGTGCCGAGGAGGAGTCTGCACTCTGATGGCATGAGGAGTTATTAGCTGAGGAATGAACAGGCAGAGAAATAGAATACCTATTATACAAGTTATCATGGAGATACTGAGCACAGGAGCATCTCCTGCTGCTACCTCCTCCCCCATCCAGGGCAAACTGGTGCACTCCTGACACCCCAGATGCTTTGAATGCCCTGTCCCTGTGTCTCATGTGTTTCTCTCTCTCACCCTGGAAGTTCCTTTCAACCCAGCCTGAGTACGCTTCCCTTCCTATCAGCCCAGCTCAAGCCCCTCTCACCTCCTGTGCCCACCCCACCCCCATCCCTGTCATCATTCCCTTCCCTCGTTCCTACAACTGCCATGACCTCGCAAATTGATTTGGCAATTTCTGTTACAAACTTAGCACTGTTACATATCTTTTTGTAACTTGTTCTGCTGCTTTTCTCTTTATCACAGTAGAAAAATTGGAAATTACAGAAAAATAAAGAGAAAACTGTTAACATTGCATAACCCAGAGACAACCGTTATTCATCTTTGGCATGTTTCCAGTACTCTTCTATGGTTGTGTGTTATATAATTAGATTTTACATCCATAGATACTGTTGTCCTGGTTTTTTTTCACTTAGCATTATAGCATGTGTTCCCTTTTCCTGTGCCATTAAAAATATTTCAAATAAAACTTTTAAATAAATGATGACACTTCATCATTTAACCATTTTTCTGTTATCCAGTATCCAGCCAGTTTCTAATTTTTCACAATTATAAACAGTACTGCAGTGACTATTTATCTTTTTTAAGGGATCCATGCCTGCAGTAAATTGTGGCTTACATGTCTTTTAATCCTGGTGCCCCACTTATAATAGGTACTCAGTAGTGTGTGTTCATGCTGCTGGCATTGCAGAGTTACTAGTTTCCCCAGATCAAAACAATCTCTGGGGCAAAGAAAATCAGGGAAGCGAGTTGCCTTCGCCTACCTCACTCCATACAAGCATAGTCCCAAACACCACTTGGAGGCCATCAAAGAAGTTGTCCCCAATGATGATGACCATGGCTCCTCCGGTGGTCCAGCCTTCACTCGGGCTAATGGCTTTGATGCATGGAGTAGCTAAGAAGATAGGAAAGAAGAAGTCAGGTTTGCCCTTTGGTGGTTGACGTTTGGAGTTTGGGGGCTGGCTGCTCTTGAAAGCTCTTGGTCATCTCAGAAGTTCAAGTTGAGCTTTGCTGACTTACCCTCATTCCCTAATTGGTTGTTGGTTTTCACCAGGTCATTAAAGCCTAATGAGTTGACCAGTATATATGAAAATGGCCAATTGTGCAAAAGGTGCTTTTAAAACTCTGTTGTTTTTCCCCATATTTTTATAAGTTGATCACACTACAAATGTGTAAATCCCTTTTCTCTCCCCACCTCCTCTGTCCCGAGATGTTAAGATCTACAAGGTCTGTTAATGTGCTAGAGAGAGAAGGAGAAAGCAAAATCTATCAGGGTTGAAGGTTTTTTTCAGCTCTATCAAGAGACAATTTCTAATCACTTTCCTAACTTTATAGGAAGGATTTTCCCTCCTTCTTCCATATGTTCAAGGCCTCTGGACTTTACATCCCAACAGGAACCCAATATGGTTTTCAGGCCATAACTAAAGTCAATCCATCACTCCATTTCCAAAGTTGACAGGGTCAAAGGTGGAGGAGAACTTTGGCAGGACTCCAAAAACATGAACCCCCTTTGAACAGCCAGCCAATCACATCCAATCAGTCAAAAGAAACTGGATGGGTTCCTAGTTCTGAACCCTGGGATTTTCTTCTCCCCTTTCAGTGCCCACTGTGGGAGAATTAACACCACTCCAAATTCTTTACTGATTCAATCATTTTCTTTCAGTTCATTAATTCCTGTTTGAAACGATACAAGACACATTTTAAGGGCCAAGATGGGGTGGGGTCTGGTGGGCAGTATACAGCAAGACATCACACTAAAATAGGAGGCCCATTTAGCCATTCATTCTATATTACAAGAGTTGAGTTGTACACTAATGAGTTGAGGAATGGGGAAAAAAGAATGTAGATGGGATTTACTTAGGTTTGTCAGTTATCTTCCTCCATATACTTTATTTTCTTGGACAACTTGAAGTTTAACAGTTACCAGTATTTCTAATTACTTTAACGCACTTGGAAAACTACCCAGAGCAGACCATGATTTCTTCTTGTCCAAGCAAACAAAAATCAATTAGTGTCAGTTTCATTCTGCACATTGTTTTGTTTTGCCCACAATCTGTTTAAGGGCACATCTGACACTTATTCATACACGTCTGGCACGGTAATGTTCCTGTTTAACTAAGATGTCATAGGCCTACATTTGCCTGAAATGCCCCTCTAGCAAAAAAAGAAAAAAAAAGAAAAACCCACAGAACTGAATGAAAGGGCCAGTGAGGCATGGGGGCCTGAACATTGGCTGGGAGATGTGTGGGGCTTACAAGAAAGCAGGCAGAAGTCACTGTTTACAGCTGCATTTTTAAATCCACATGGTCTTGTGTACTTTCTCCACTCCTACTCAGAGACATCAATTTGAAATTCAAACAAGGAAATCTGTGAACATCATTTGTCTGCCAGGCTCAGCCTGGACAGCAGAGAGCCCTACCTTCCGATGGGTCCAGCCTTCTTGCTCTCCGCCCGTGCTTTGAGTTGTTATGAACAAACATGTTGTCGGAAACAGCCAGCACGTGTCCATCCACGTTCACCGTTGTTGACAAAACGACCTGCAGATTTCAAGGAGAAGAGGTGGGGGGGTGAGTTAATTTCTCAGAAAGTTGTAAAAGTTGCAAAATGCTTTTGCCAGACTTCCATGTGGCTAACAAGAGACAGACCAGAACTTTGGGATGAGCCATGCTCCTGGCATCTCAACGGGTTAGCCTTTTCCTGTAACAATAGCAGAGCATCCTAGAAAGAGACGCCGCCTTTCGCCCATGTGCTATCACGTATTTGTGCTCCAACTATGCCCAGGTGATGAAGTGTGGAAGCTGGCAATCTGACTGGCTGGTTCTAGGAACCTCATCTCTATCAAAGGACTTGGACGATCATTCCCAGGTGACCCTTCGGGCTGCAGTCAAGGAGCAGATTGTGTGTGGTCAGGAAGCTAAGACGGAAACACCAGCTGGGAGGTCATTTCTCATTTTTCAGGAATGGGTTCCTGAACATCTGATGTGTGCCAAAGTAATGCTGGGGTATGGACATGCTGCCTGACGTCCTGATGTACCTGGTGTCCCCCATGCTGGAGAGCAGCGGCGGAGATGCTCAGACCTTGGGTGAGAAGGTAAGGTTTCGGAATTCAGTGTTGAAAATGTAGGACATTTAGCATCTAACCAGACGAAAGGGAAGAGATGGGTGTGGAGTAGTGGAAGGGCATGATTTAAAGTCCAACAAAACGGAACTCAAATCCCATGCCTGCTACTTCCTAACTTAGAACCTTTGAAGAATTATACTTAACCTTTTCCGATGTCCACTTTCCTTATCTGTAAAACATACACAATGATGCCTATCTTGAGGACTGAATGAGATAAAATAAGGATAAAATGAGAAAATAAACGTAAAGCATTTATGGATGAGTTCCCATCCTAGGTGCCTCGCCCCTGCCTTGTTTGGCCAGTCGATAGGACAGAGGATATTACTCACTGAGCCCCTCCCACAGTCTAAGCTCTGGAGGGGAGGCTCCAGCAAGGGGGACTCAGGGGCTAGGTAACCACAAAAGTTACAAGGCATAGTCCCTACCCTCAAAGAGCGTACTTGCAGGTTGGAGAAACATGGCAAACAAGCAAAACAAGTAGCACACAGAATGAGGTCAGATTGAGTTCTGTGTGTGTGCTGCAGATCAGGGTGCAGGAGAAGTTCAAAGAGGTGGCGATCGGCCAAGGAACAGTGGGAAAGCACAGCAGAAATTCATTGACTTGGGCATATCCACCACCTACTTACTGACCCAGGAAGGTGAGTCATCCTAGAAACCAGTCTACTTGGTAGTTACACACGGCATTTTTTTTTTTGAGAAAGGAACTTGTTACATACATATTCATGTATATGTATAGACCTGAGGAAAGGCATTGAATAGATATGTAATGAAGAGCTGTGTTTAAAAATGGCTCTTCCTGTCTACTCCCAAATGAAATTCGCTGATATGCTACTTGGAAATTTTCTGCCATCCCTTCCTTACTTATTAAACAATGTGGGGACAAACCTTGACCCTGCCTTACTTCTTAACATGAAAGAAGATTCACTCCACAGCACTTAAAGCTTTTTTTACTATGAATTATTTCAAGCAAACAAAATAAATAGAATGAACACCCCCCCTTAAAGTGAAATTTACATGCATTGAAATGTACAAATCTTAGCTGCACCATTTTGACAAACGGGATACAGCTAGGTAATCCACACCATATCACAGTATAGAACATTTCTATCTCCCCAGAAAGTTACCTGGTGCCCCTTTTCAGTCCACCCTACCCTCTACCCCTTGCCAAGGCAACACTCTCCTGAATTTTTTTAACCTTAAATAGGATTTCAGATGGTATCTCTAAAAGGAATTTTTATATATATTGTAATATAATAAGGGTTTGGGAGAACCCCTAAAATCATGAGTCCACAAAGTATTTCACCTAGCCTGGTGCCATGGCATAACAGTGGCATACAGGAATTTTTACATGGACATAAATGGCTGTGGTTATCAACTCAAAAGCATTCCCTGAGCTCCTGGTATGTATTGGGTATTATTATGTCAGGCCCTGGAGAGTCTAAGACCACAGAACAATGTGTTCCTGGTTGGCTAGTGTCTCTCCCACACTTCAGCTCCTCACTTGCGAAGGCACTACCCATTCGGTGTCCCTGCCTCGCTGTGACACCAGAATGAACTTAAAGGAAACTCCGTTGTCATTCAGAAAATGATATCAGTGTAATTGCTCACAAGTCAGGGATGCAGCCTGTCTAGCACCAGGTCTGTTTTCAATTGTGTCCATGTTAACATGGTAAGAGTCTGGGGAAAGGCCTTCCAGAAAGTTCCTATCCTGCGGTGGCAACCGTAAGACAGAGACATCCATCACTCCCTGCAAGGGCACGAGGCACAAGCTCTTATCAGGGCCTCTCAGCAGAGCACAGGATGGAATCATAGTCAAAGGGAGAGAAGGGTTAAGATGAACACGAAGGCTGAAAGCAATCACCTCTGTTTCTGCTTATCCGCAGAAAATACTAGGCCAGAGTGGAGTAAAAAAAGAGGAATCGGATCACTTTTGTAAATTGTGTGCGTGAATGGATTTTCAGAGACATAGCTGTTAAGATGCAGGGGTGGCAAAGAAGGTAGGCTCCAAAATCACTCTTAGTCTTTGTAACTGGAAGGATGCTGATTTCATCACATTACTCAGGTAAGACCAAAGAAAGAGTATGTCTTAGTTTATATGCATAAAAGACCACATCCACTCCTCAGCTTAATACTTGCTGTTCCCTTGATCAGAAACACTGTTCCCATTCTTCAACACACAAGTTAAAAAAAAAGAAAAAAAAAAAAGACATAGCTGTCATCCCTGGAAAAAACCAAAAACGAGAGGGTGCTTCAGGCTTTAACTGCTAACGAGCTGTGCTGGGCACAGGAGGGGAACCTCAACCTGTGTGAAGATGATGGGGATGTGAAGAGCGTTCTCTCCGAGACCACGTTAATTCATTCCACAAGCTCCGTGTTATACTGTACTTGAACGCTCCTCGTGCATTCCTGCCACAAAATATGGGGCTTTCTTGAGCCAGCTGATTTCATCATTGTCCATTTGGGTGGAGTGAAACTTGGTTCCAAAGAGAACATTTCCCGAATGACATACCCTGATGGTTCAGATGCACTTCATTATTTTCTATTAACAATGGAAATAAATTTTAATCTCTTGCTGGCTAGCGCTGGCCTCTCATGACAGCAAGGGAATTAACCTGAATTATTTCAGTGTCTGCAAAATTTATTACAAGATTTTAAATTATGTCCAAATGTATGTGCGTGTGCCTGTATATATATAGATATGAGGCAAGTTCCCGTTTTTAATATTCCAAATATCTTAGACTTTGAGGGATCTAAGAGAGCCTGCCAATTTAACTGAATTTATAAAATGTAAAGGATTTGATACACAAACTCCACCACGTGAAACCAGACATGTTTGGTGGTGGTTCTTTTTTTTTTTTAGGAATGGTTGTTTTTCTTATACATGGAGACACACACAAATATTGACTTTTCCATACACTCACTCTCCTTCTGGAAGAGTGAACTACATTATGGAGGTGAAGATCCATTTGGTACATTCAAAGCTTCGAGTTTAACTTCCTTCACTGTTTTCTGATGAACGATGACAACACTGATATTATTCTATGCAGAGAAGTTAAAGTTTCTGAATGTTTGAAGACTGAAGGAAGTGGACTGTGCATTCCAGCATCGTCTCCCTCCCAGGCCTTCCCCTTCCACAAGCCAACTTCTTTCCCCCAGTGAGTATTTCCTGGGTCACGAAGGCTGACCTTTTCCATCTGGAATCAATCAGTCAACCCCTGACAACTTCCTGAAACACCTCACTCCATTTCCTGTTCTCTCCCCCTTCTCTCTTTCCCCCTGGTTTGCTTCACTCTTCAAAACTGCAGGCCACAGCAGCTTAATGTTAGAGGGTCAGACACAGTTAGACTCCAAAACACTACACAAGGACACCTTTGACCTTCAAAAATCTTTACATCTTAGCTAAACAAATCAAGGTCAACATTTCTTACCATTACCTTGTTAACTATTTGTAGGCATCTTTGCCAACGATCTTCTGATCACAGACTCATCAATACCATACCGCTTGTTCTCCTAAGATCATAAACTGATCTGTTTTAGAAGTAGTGAATTTAGTATTGACAAAATACCATTCGTATTTTAGTTTGAGGTACCTGAAACTAAAAATCTCGAGTATTATAATAAACATATGGAGAGTATTCCATCCAAAAGGACTTCTCTGTCTCATCAGTGTCTCCTATCACCTAAACCTGATACCTAGTCTTCTATACAGCTGTCAGACTCTCTTGGCACTGCCATTCTGCTGGCACAGCCCGAAAGGATGCCAGTTAGGAATACAGATGTCCATAATTTGTGTGGGATGGACCCCCAGCTTTTGCTGTTGACACTGGTGACAGCTTTCATTTGTTTCTCAAAGTTGGTGTATCTGTATTTCAGCTCAAAGCTCCAGTAGGAGAGTCTGCAGATCTGAAAACTAAGCCATTGTAGACTAGAGCTCTCCTCAACTGGTACGCTTCAACTCAACACAAAAGCAACAACCAATTATATTCACGCAAATATCATTTATGACACGGTAGCTTTCATTCAAGGTGTCAAGAAAGAGAATTGCTTGCATTATTTTAAGCGAAAGTAGTTTTTCACGTTTTGCCGCTCCTCATTTTGTTTAGCGTGATCTCTAATTTTTGGTGAGGCCAGATCAATAAACGCAGACCAACTGGTGCGTGACAGTGTAGGTTCCATTTTGAATCATCCAATTAAACGGCAGTTTTAGCTGATTATACAGAAGTAGAAACGTGAGTAAAGAGTTTGTATTTCCCCTTGAAAAATACAAGAAAGCTTTAAGAACAAAAGCTACAACTGTGTGAGCAGTCCACTCAAAATACTCAAGAAAACGGATTGGCTTTCTCAAATTATATTTTCCTTCTCATTATCCAAAAGCACTCCCATGTCCCCCACTCTAATAATTTATACAAAGCAGGAGCTGAGTTGTAAAGAGCTCTTTCCTGCCTATAAAAGGCCACAGTGGGAGTTACCCTTTAGGTGGACACATCTGTTAATCTGCCTGTACAACTAATTTTCCAGTAGAGGAGCTGTTTCTTTGGCATCAGAATGACAGCACGTGGCAGGAGGACTTCTACCACCCTGATTGATTCCCACCAACTCTCCAAAATGTCTATGGCTCTTTGGAACATCACATTTAAGAAAAAAAATCCATCCTTCTCAAAGCTCTAACCGTATGACTTAGTTGAATCAGAGGAATGACCAGCTTGGATACTACTCCCAGCCAGGCTTTCTCAGCTCATACCCAGGTGTTCCTACAAAGACCCTAAGTGTCATACAGGAGGGTAAAAGAAAAAGAGAAGTCAAAATGAAAAAGGTGTGGAATGACTAAATGATCTGCTTTTTGAAACAGGCGAGAATCCCAGTGCCTGTACTTGCTAGAGAATAATCACATTGGTTGGAAACCTCCCTGTATGGATCAGAGTCGTTGCTTTGAAAACACACCCAATTCTACCATTAGTCAGACACATTTCCCCTCCATTTCAATGAGGATCATGTACCTTCTAACTGCAGATGGGGCGTTTGGTAGTTTAATCTCAGTTAAGTTACAATAGGTAGCATTTATAGCCCACTCGACGTGGAAGACTCTGATACCTACTTACAAACATGCGTACACCAAGCTAAATAAAATGGCCTCGAAAATCCCTGTTATTTTGCCAAGTATGGAAAAAAATTCCTTATGACATTTTACATCTGGAAATGGACTTAAATTCATGATGTGCTTTCCCCTTATAACTGTTCGGTTGCTATATATGTTATTTCAGCTTTCCCAAAGCATAACTATTATGTGGGATTTTATTTTCCACCTGTGGAAGGAGGAAAGAAACACAGAGACCACTAAAGGGACAGAGAAAATCAAGACAGACTTCTGGTTGTGGTGGGCAATCAGGTTTGGAGTCCATATCGTGAGAAGAAATACTCCATTGATGTTTTTAAACACTGGCGAGTTCTCACATTCGACAAGGGGAATCTGATGAAACAATTAGCCTAAGCCTCCGTAATTCAACCCAGGCAAAGAACAAACAAATTGGCTACTGCAAATTGTTTCTCCCTACCTCTTTATTCTTGGCACACATTACATTTTCAAGCCAGATTGAAAGCCCGGATTTTTCTTTGTTACTAGACTTCAGAGTCTCCAAAATTACCTTTAAACACCTACCTACCCCGTAAGTATGGATTTTGTCATCCTTTTTTTTTTTTTTAAGGAATTCCCAGCATTCTTAGCAATCGCTGGTGTTTCATATTCCCCAAGGTTACATTTTCTGTTCAGTTGAGTATCAAGTAGCAAACGAGAGAACGCAAAGTTGATTGCTGCTGAGACAGATGTGGGGCGTTCTGGAGTTGCTCACAGCAAGGGAGGGGGCTGTGGCATTAATGACATAAGTCCCGAGAAGATACATTCGTAAGTCACCAGACAGCGCTGTGTTTCAGTGAGTCAGAGTTATTTTGTGATCTTCCAGGCACCATGCCACATGCAATGGAAGCCTACAGAAAACACTGTCACTACCTCAAGGCGTTTACCATGCAACTTTTTTTTTTTTTTTTTTTTGCGGTACGCGGGGCCTCTCACTGTTGTGGCCTCTCCCGTTGCGGAGCACAGGCTCCGGACGCGCAGGCTCAGCGGCCATGGCTCACGGGCCCAGCTGCTCCGCGGCATGTGGGATCTTCCCGGACTGGGGCACGAACCCGCGTCCCCTGCATCGGCAGGCAGACTCTCAACCACTGCGCCACCAGGGAAACCCCCTAGCATGCAACTTTTAAAGCAGAACAAACACTACACATAATCAGGAGATATTACTATGTGGTAATACATAATTGAGGGCTGAATTATGTGGCCACTGTATCCTCTAGGAGTCCAAAGGTAAGAAAATTAACCCGAACTGAAGGCAGTAACAAACAGTTTTATCAAGGAGATGAGATTTGAGATAGGGCCTTGAAGAGTTGAAAAACTTTTATCATACAACTCAAGGGTACCAAAATGATTATTCTGGCAATAAAAAAAAAATTCTAACTGGCGTAAGTGGAGCAGTATGCCAAAGGGCATGTCCGCTGGCATATTTTGGCAAGTTTGGCTTAGGATGGACACCTTTTAGAGCTTGTTTTTAAAAAACTAGTTGAATAGGTACAGAAATCAAGTGGCAATTTTTTTATCCGGCCTTTTAGGTCATCAGGAAGCCCAAAGGTCATTGACCTGCTTTACAACCAAATTTCTCTTCATCTCAAAGGCCAGTGATGCTTGCTACCATCTACCCTACATCATTTTATTCCATTGAGGACAATGCTTGTCCCATCTGAAACGTATGCCAAGAGGGATGGTTATGGTCCGGGGCAGTATTTTACTAGCAAACATTTTGAGGCTCACAGGGGAGCCTTAACACATTCGATGCCATTCTTGATTTGGCTGGGCCATTCTCTTTCACCAAACTCTGTCCCTAGGGACCTCGTGAATCACCTGTCATGCGTCAAAACCCAGGAGCATGTAGGCCCCATAAGCAGCTTAAGAATCTATGCACTCTTATTGTGAAACTAAGAAAGCTTTGCTTTCCAGGAAGTTCTGCATCTGATGGTCCTGGAAAATGTTCAAGGGTAGGTTTTAGTGCCCATATTTGAGTCTCTTAAAATGGTGGAGCATTTAGGGTTTGTTTCCACCTAACTGAAATCTGACATATCCTTTCCCAAGGGTTATATAGGCAACTACCTGCTTTTGTGTCTCTCCTTTTCTCCCACAAATAATTCAAAACACAGTTCCTGTGTGAGTTGGTCAAAATTCTTAAACCCTAATTCTTGTCCCCATGTGAGATAGCAAAAGTAGGGGGTGATAGGGGTGAGCAGAAGGGTATACTGTCCAACAGGCAAGAGCTTGAAGTTACCCACAGAAAGCTTTTCCCAAGCTTAAAGCATTAGACTGGGCAAAAGATCCTCAGACCTTCAGAGGTTTTCTTCTGACTCCAAAGAGATAATTACTATTTCTTAACTTGGACTCGCTGGTTTGTGCTATCACCAGATAATGGACCCACCTGTTGATCAGAGATGCCATAAGTCAAGTGCTTTTCATTCTGTGCTTTAAAAGTGTGGCTCAGTAGCCCAGCAACCTTCACACGGTGGGTGAGATCACAGAGCACCGGGGGTGGATCTTGAACTGAGAGACCTGAACTGAAGAAACCTGCAGGCAGCTGGAGCTGTATTAAATCTTTACCATTTGGAGTTAATTTAAACTCTCGTTTCCCTCTTCACGGGTGTGAGAGAAATAGTCACCATTCTTTTTATTTAAGGAAAATAGATGGTGATGCCATTAAAACGTTTTATGTAAGAGCTGGGGTTTAAGAAGTCATACGGGTTTGTTGGATGGAGCTTGGCCCCGTTCCAAGGCATGAGTAGCCCTGCCCTTTGCTGTTGCATCGTTTAGTCAAATAGACGAATGGCCGCCACCCAGCTGTGTGGACTAGGGGCCCTGCCATCCACGTGAACTTCTCCGTTGTTTTGGTGCTGTGGTCGCCTCCGGCACATTGCAGTAACAGGCTGTAGGCCTCCCACGTTATCCAACTACCCTGATGACGTCAGTCCGTCCTCACACGCCTCACTTCGTTTCTCCGTTCTGATGGAGGAGATCTTGGTGTCTTCCCACCACCGTGCATGTCTGCTTTCTTCCTCAGAGGTCTGAGAGACCTGCTAGGTGTGTCCTTGCAAAGGACACCAACCCCTCCCTCACCTCCTCCAGGACCCCCCTCAAAAGGCCCTTCTAGCAGGCCCCTCCTGGGGTTGTACACAGATCTCTATAATCAAACAGGAATCAATTCGGCACTGATGTCTCTCCCAACCTGACCCTGGAAATGACTTTTCTTTCACCTGAAAGCATGTATGCACCCCTCCACACCTCCTGAATTCTTATCTTTTGAAGCAAAGCATGGCGAGAACTGTTGATGTATCTCCATTCTCTCCCCGACACAGCTGTATAACAGAATGATTACTTTGGTGGACCTCATCTAAAAAGGGAATCATTAGGGGTGAACTTGAGACACCCGTGAGTCACTCAGAAACGTTCAGCAAATGCTAGGAAGAATCTGTATCCCAACAACAAGAAAGCTACACGTTGGAATGAAGGAATTCATTTTAAATGATTCTAGGGTTGGAGATTCAAGGCACCTGCTACCAACTCCAGAAAGAGTAATGTAGCAGTTGGTGCAGCCCATGTGATGGGAAATACTGCAGTCTTCTACAGTGGTCAGGTCTGTTTAAAACAGAGTCCTTTTGAGGCAGGGCGGGGTGGGGGAATTGGTAAGGCCTCTAAGCTTCCCAGTCTCCAGTACGGGATCTGCTGACATGTGTCCTATTATAGCTGATGCTGTGGAAAACTCTGAAAGCTATTGGGAAGAGCATCCACACTTGCTATTATTACAATGGCAGGGAGCACTGGGCTCCCATACCATCTGTACCTGACCACACCGCTGAGTCCCAGCAGGCAATACAAGGACGACGGGCACCAGGGCCCCTGTGCTTCCAGTCAGTTCCCTTGAAGACCTCAGAGAAGCAGAGCTCAGCTACGTGAATCACTCATTTATCTCACTTTCCTCATCTCCCCACTAGGATATGTCCCACGAGGGTGAGGAATTTTCTCTGTTTTGCTTGCGGATATATCTGCAGCACCTAGGATACTGCCTGGCTCACAGAATTTCCTCGATAGTACTGGTGGGTGAATGAATCAATGAATGAGGGCATCTGTGTTTTCCCTCTGACTCGGAGCAGACCCAGCCAGCCTGTCTATGAGAGTGAACTGGCAACAAAAGCCCTGATTGTTGTCAACTTCTACTGTGTTTCAGGATTTGAATGTGGGTAATGACAACATGCCTGACTCTTCCAAGAAAGTGGCTTGATTTTCTTCTGGATTTTCCAACTGTCTGCTCTCCACTCACGATGCAGAGAAATAAAGAACGGGGTACATTATGTCTTAACAGGCCTGTCAGCTTAAAGTATACATACATTTCTTTTCCTTTCCTTCACCGAGCTGTTAATCTGCATGTTTCAACTAATTGTTCCATTTCAAGGAGGGCAGAAGTGATTTTCTGCCTTAATGGTCCATGGATTCAGATACTTTGGGGGCCCTTTTCTTATTTTCCTTCCTCCCTTTCTCCCTCCCTCCCTTTCTTCCTTCCTTCCTATCTTTTTTCTTTCTTTCTCTTAAAAAATTCATTGAATAGGGCTTCCCTGGTGGCACAGTGGTTAAGAATCCACCTGCCAATGCAGGGGACATGGGTTGGAGCCCTGGTCTGGGAAGATCCCACATGCCGCGGAGCAACTAAGCCCGCGAGCCACAACTACTGAGCGTGTGCTCTAGAGCCCGCGAGCCACAACTACTGAGCCCATACGCCACAACTACTGAAGCCCACGCACCTAGAGCCCGTGCTCAGCAACAAGAGAAGCCACCTCAATGGGAAGCCCGCGCACCGCAACGAAGAGTAGCCCCTGCTCTCTGCAACTAGAGAAAGCCCGCACGCAGCAACGAAGACCCAACGGAGCCAAAAATAAATAAATAAATAAATTCTTTTTTTTTTTTTTTTTTGCGGTACACGGGCTTCTCACTGTTGTGGCCTCTCCTGTTGCGGAGCACAGGCTCCGGACGCACAGGCTCAGCGGCCATGGCTCACGGGCCCAGCCGCTCCACGGCATGTGGGATCTTCCCGGACCGGGGCACGAACCCGTGTCCCCTGCATCGGCAGGCGGACTCTCAACCACTGCGCCACCAGGGAAGCCCATAAATTCATTTAATAACAAGTTTTTGAGCTCCACAGAGTGACTGGCATTGGGGAGAAATACAAAAATAAATAAAACATACAGATTATCCTCAAGCAGCACACAGGCTATTAGACAAATAATAATTGGAAGACAATGTGATCAAGGGCATAGCAGAAGCCTGTAGAGAAGTATGTTGGCCAATAGGTCTGCCAGAAAATGCCTCACTAAAGAGATGATGCTCAGGTGCAGGCTTGAAGCATGAGCAGAAGTCACAGACTGGTGAAGAGTAAAGGGCTCCCAGGCAGAGGGGCGAACATGTGAGAAGGTTCCCAGCAATATTCCATGGAGTAGAAATCAGTGAGGTGTGCCTAGTGGGTGGGGGAATGTACGGAAGCGTCAGGACGGGCGCATGGCAGAAGCCCTGCCTGGTATGAAGCTACTTCTCAGCCGTGCCTTTTAAAACCTGAGCTTTTGTCCATGGACAGGAGATATTTATCACCTACTTTAAGCAGAGGAGTGACATGTTCTAAAAGATCGCTTTGGCAGCCGTGCTGAGGATGCAGTAGACAAGGAGGGAGGAAAGGCAAGGGCCTACTGCAGGTTTTCAGGAGAGGGAGGCGGATTTTACAGATACTTAGGAGGAAGGCACGGATCCGGGAGGAAGCACTGAGTTCTGCTGTGCGCATGCGCTCACTAGTCATCCAAGGGAAGATGCCCAGGAGGGAGGCGGAGCTGGGTGTCTGCAGCTCCAGAGGAGGGGGAGGTCTGAGGATGTGGATCCGGGAGTCATCCGGGAACAGGGGTCTTTAAAGCCAAGAGAATGGGAAGATCATCAGGATGCGTCCTAAGTGGACAGGTCCCCATCGTAAGGGTTAAATTACATGGAGGGTGCCCACTGGGTGTTAGATGAATTTCATTTCCTTAGATCAGGGGTCCGTGGAATTCTCAGAGATGTCTTAAGAGGTCTCGGAAGCCCTGACATTTTAAGCAAAACTTTGTTGAAATGTAGCTTTTTACTGGGACAAAACTACAGCTCATACCAAATTCTCAAAGGGGTCTGAGCCCCCACCCCCAAAAAAAGGGTTAAAACCCTTGCGTTTCAATAAATATTTTATATGCCCATGATACTTAGGACTTGAACTGAATGAAAGAGAGGTTTGGTTCAGATTGGAAAATAAGTTTGATATAATGATTTTGTTCTCACTTGATCATTTTTGGAAAAAGAATTTAGGTTCCACCAATGTTTGGGGGATAGTGGAAAGAGAAGGGGTGAGAGAGGAGAGAGAGTTTGGCTGGATTCATGATTTGGTTAGAAATATTTTGTATTTTTATCCTGTTCAGATCAAATCTCCACAAAAAAAAAAAAAACAATCAAAAAACTTCAGATTAAATCTACGTTTGATCATATAACAAAAGTAGAGCATTGAAGTTATTTGTCCATCTGGTTTAAAATTATTACATTTGCCATTCTGAATGATATATATGTATATTCTAGGAATTCCTAAGCTACCATTCCTTTAGATCACTCTCATGATTATCTACCATCTCTGGTTTTGTTTCATATTTTGAACTTGATCCAAGCTTTTCACTTGACCATTACAGCACATAGTCAAGCCTTTCTGCATGTGAAAGATCTTTCATGGAAGGCTATACTTGTCATAGAATCTGAGTACGGTATAAAAATTGTCAATTCTTCTGTGAATCAAAGGATAGTGTCAAGAAAGTGAAAAGCCAGTGATAGAATGAGAAAAATATTTGCAAATCACTTATCTGATAACAGCCTAGTATTCCGAATATATAAAGAACTCTTACAACTCAACAATAAAAGAGTAAATCAATTTGAGAATAGGCAAAAGATTTGAATAGAGATTTCTCCAGAGAAGATCCACAAATGGCCAAAAAGTACATGAAAAGATGCTCAAATCATTAGTCATTAGGGAAAGACAAATCAAAGCCATAATGAGATACCACTTCACACTTACAGGATGGCTAGGATTTTTTCTTTTTAAACAGGAAATAACAAGTAGTGGAAAAGATATGGAGAAATTGGGACCTTCATACATTAGTGATGGGAATGTAAAATGGTGCAGCCACTGTGGAAAATAGCTTGGCAGTTCCTCAAAAAGTTAAAGCTGGAGTTACCATATGACCCAGAAATTCTACTCTTAGGTATATACTCAAGATATCAAAAACATGTTCACAAAATAACTTGTACATAAATGTTCATAACAGCATGATTTATAAAAGCCAGAAAGTAGAAACAACCCAAATGTCCCTCAACTGATGTAGAGATAAACAAAATATGGTATATTCTTACAATGGAATATTATTCAGCCTTAAAAAGAAATGAAATACTGACACACGCTACAATATGGATGGACCTTGAACACATTATGCTACGTGAAAGAAACCAGACACAAAAGGCCACATATCGTATCATTCCATTTACAGGAAATGACCAGAATAGACAAATCTGCAGAGACGGAAAGTAGATTAGTGGTTGTCAGTGGGTGGGCAGAAAAGGGAATTGGGAAGTATGGGGTTTCTTTCTGGGATGATGGAAATGTTCTGGAATGACATGGTGGTAATTGTTGCACAACACTGTGAATATACTAAAAGCCACTGGATCGCACACTTTAAAATGGTCTAAATGATGAATATATGTTATATGAATTTTATCTCAATAAAAAAATGCAAAAAAAATTTTTTTCCAGTTGACTTCAGCTCTACCCCAGAAATAAGACAGTCCTAGAATCCACAAACTTAAAAAAAAATCTTTTCCCTTGTCTTTGCAAAAGTCAAGTACATTCACATAGGATGAGAATTCCTCGTATTTTGAGATGAACAATATTTATTCTAACCCTGTTAAAAAATTCAGGCACATTAAAAATTTCACTTAGTAAATAACTGGAGAAGTAGAGGAAATATTACGTGCATCTGCTTAGTAAGTACATTTCTAAAATTTGGGATAAATAAAATAAAATAAAAAGTAAAATGACAAGGCATTCTATTTAAAGCCTCCTAGAAGTGTCTTCTCAAATTTAAAACTCTTTGGAAGGGATGATAGAGAATAAGGGGGGATAGGAATCTAAGCTGCTAGCTTCTTTCCCTGCCTCTGTTTCTTGCAGATGTGAAAGCTAAGCTTTGGTCATCTGGGCACTTTGGAATTCTTTTGAATTTCACTCTTTTTTGGGACTGAAATGATTAATGTTTCCATTTGGAACACTGAGTACCATAAACTTCCACTGTGCACCATGTTCCTGCTTGACGCCCGCCCCCCCAAGAAAATCACTTCATTTCTATTTGTCTTCTTATCATGCAGCAGGGGAACAGTCTGCAGGATGGAGAGCTGAGGTTTAACTTGCTCAGGCGAGGCTTGTATTAGTGCTCCACAGCGAACAAAAAAATTGTTCCAGTCACAGCAAGATAGTTTGATACCCATGATGCGGTGAAAAAACATTACAGGAATTTTTGTTTTTCAAGGTCGTGCTCCTGGCCTTGCATGTACCCATCTCTCCTATTAATTCTTTAATGACTCTGCTGCCAAACCACAGAAGCTGTTTGAGCAACAGGCAGGAGCAGCTACATCATTTGTGGGATCCAGTGTAAAACGAGTATGTGCGGCCCCTTGTTCAGAAATGATTCAGAATTTAGAAAAAGGCAACAGCAAAGCATAAACCTGGCAGCTGCACACGCTGCAAACCCAGGGTCCAGTGGAAAGAGCTTGATCAGACACATCCTCCAGCCTCCGGGTTCCACCACCTCCTGCCCGTGATTAGAGGCGAGTTACGTAAACTCCCAGAACCTCACTTTCCCC
The DNA here is from genome assembly GCF_949752795.1 of Hyperoodon ampullatus. Classification (NCBI taxonomy): domain Eukaryota; kingdom Metazoa; phylum Chordata; class Mammalia; order Artiodactyla; family Ziphiidae; genus Hyperoodon; species Hyperoodon ampullatus. The sequence goes on from NC_136919.1 coordinate 116,189,150, forward strand.
ACCTGAAACGTGAGGCTAATAATCCCCATCTCTCATCTCTCACGTTGCTGCCAGGATTTTTTTTTTTTTTAAAGTCTCAAGCCTGAATAATATTGTTTAACGTGTTTTCCATTTTTCTATGGGGAAAGGAGCGGGAAGTATTGCCATTGGGCGTGAGTGGCAGGAAAGCCATTTGGTGGATTAAATGTGGGTCCTTCAAAGATGAAGGAGGGGGCCAAGAGGGGCTGCTTTCCTCGCATCTCCAACCTGACACACTTTGCCTCGCTCTGTGTTTTTATTAGCTTGTATCCCCAGTACATCAGTGGCAGGGGTGATGAAACCGGTGGCAGATTTAACTGCCAGGCAGCTGGGTTACTGTCCCGTGGGTCTTGTTGTCATGCTGAGATCTTAAAGTGACCATGGCTGCTTGGTCTGCTGCTGTCCCAGACACTCTGAGAGAGACCACTGAATAGTTAATCGGTGGCAAAGGAAAGGAAGAGGCTGTTGCTTGCAGAAAGCACAGAGAAGCTGCTTTGAAAAATCCCAAGGTGGCTGAGAATCAGGAACGCTGTTCCTGCTTGTGGGCAGCTGTGTGTGCGAAGGCCAGCCTGAGGGCTTAAAATCAAATCTCCAGCCTGGGTTGGTGTCCCTCCCCTGGGGCTTTGGCAATGCAGGCAGAAGGCCTTAAACACTACAAAATGAAGAAACCCTCAGTACTATCTGAAGAGGGCGGTCATTTACAGTTATCTTTTTTGTTGTTAGCAGCACCCGTGAATAATGTTTTCTAAGGGGCGGAAAAAAAAAAAAAAAAAAGAAAGGAAAAGAAAAAAAGAGTGCTAAGGAGAAAGAAAACAGGATGACTTATTTACCGGGAAAGAACGGCAGGCCCCTTACCTGAAACCTTCTCATGTCCCTTGGGTTTCCTGCTGTTTTCAAACAATTCTGATTGCACTTGAGGAAAAATTTTAAAAAGAATCTGTGAAGAGAAAGCAAGGTGTTACCTTTTTAAGTAAACATGTTTTAGGAGAGAATATATCTGCATTATATTAGATTTGATTGGAAAGTGATTGGATTTCAAGTCTGGGGAATTTCAGCCAGCCCTGCCTGTGAAGGAACGTAGCTGACCCACTGCAGTTTGCAAATTTGGATGTTTTGGGTCCCAAGTTGGCTCTGTTGAGGGCTGCGAAGTGGCTCACAAGCTGGGCTCTGGTTTGTACACCCACCCCCGAGTGGCTAGGGCATGCTCTCTCCAAAGAAGAGAGACAGAGAGAGAGAAAAGAAGAAGAAAAAAGGCTTCACAAGCAGCAGTTGACTCCTGCTGTATAAAATTAGCTTGCTCCAGAGGGTTAAAAGTGGCATGACTTAGCCCAGAATCCCAGGGTTCGTCACGTATGTGGCTTTCCGCTGGCCACACACATCTTCATGCACACATACCTCACACGTAAACCCTCACACACAAAGGGGGCCTGATATTTTCAACTGATGGATATAAAATCAGAAAATAATGTTACTGTCCAAAGACAGTCAGTCTGTGCAGGTATATGCTGGGGTTTTTATGATTAATAACAAGTGTGAATGTCCTTTCAGACCTTCTATAGATTATCCAGAAATATACAAAGGCACAGAATAATGGTCTGAGGTTATCATTTGTAAGACATATTTTTAAGCCAATATTCTCCTAGATAACCTTTTTGTGCACTTTTAAAATTGGGCTTCTTTGGTCAGATGAGTACAGAAACCAAGAAAAATGGCAGAAGTGGTCTTTTCAGCCATTTACCTATCTAATGTTTGGAATGTTTCGAAATACAATAAGTTTTTCATTTATTTCACTTGCAGAGTCCTCTTCCTTAAAAAAAAAAAAAAAAAAAAAAAAAATCCAGCTTTTGCAGTGTTAAAGTCCCAGGTGAGCAAGGCCTATTTCCCTTTCTGTTACTATGACAACGAAATTTTACCGCAGTCCCAAAGTCCCTTCAGAACTCTACCATCCACGCCTTGAATTAGAACTTTAAAGGAAAAGATATACATTTTTTCCCCAGGATTTACTAACAAAAATAAGTAGAAATCAACAATGCTTCCAAAAATTCTATTTTAAAGCAACGGTTGGTGAGATGCTGTCGTGGTGACGTTCTGTTTATTTTTATTTCTTTAACAATCACACGAAAGAATTAGAGAGTGTGCCAATTAATTGTATTTAGTGCTTAAAAAAAAGAAAATCTGATGGGGAGATAAACAGTAAATGATGAAAGAGGAGAGAAGAGGAATTGCCCTTTTCAGAGCATTTTCTCTAGATTTGCTAAAAATATTTGGCCGAGTGTTCCTGACCCCTATCTATGAATAAGGTTGGGTGTGAATCTAGAAAGAATAGCTAAATACTTTTTTTTCATAATTTTATAGCATCTGCTTTTCACTTCTCTCTTTGCATCCTTTCTGGGGCGGGGGCTAAGCATTGCTTCCTGGGCCATGAAGGTGTCCAGGGCCTTTATCCGAGGTACCAGGCAGAGAATAACAAGGCAGGGGAAGCCCTCTCCTTGCTGCTTTATGCCGTGTTCACATTCACAGCCTGCCTCTGCTTTCGAAAGTGCAGTGGGGCGTCCGTCCAGAGCAGCCGGAGTGCGTTAGGAAGGAGAGCTGCTTGTATTTAAGAACAGATTGGTCAAAACTCAAACAGTTTCTTTCTTAAGGCGAAGCATTCTTTCACTTGCGCCTTCCTAGCGGGGTCACCTACAGCAACTTAACATGCCTGGAGATGCTCTCACAAAAGACTTAACACTGGCCTTTCCCTCACTTGAGTCTCCTTCCAAACAAAAACCCCTGCCCTCACACCACCTTTGCCCTCCAGCCCGCGCCCCTCCCCCATGAGTGATGTACATCTTTTCCTCTACTAAAACCAAATTTTCTTTTTCTCACAGATTCCTTGGTTTTTGGCAAGTGTGAGCACAACCGGGCTCCTTATAATGCATCCTGTGTGTTATACTTCCCCCCACCTACCCACCGCCCCCCACCTTCCCGAAAATGTATCTGCTGAAAACATTAATGTTCGTGAAGGCATTATTATACGAATGGTATGAAAGTGCAAAGGAGATAAATGTTTACATAAAATCAAATTGATTTAGGGACAGAAGGGACCCGCTGAAAGGCCTGATTCATTTTAAATTACGACCCGTAACAGTTCTTTGGCTAGAAAACACCCAGTGTTGACTCTTTTGCTGGCCTGGGGTCTGAGTTTGGAACCTACCCAGCCCCCTGCACACCAAGGATATAACATCCTGTTCACCAAGGGGAAGCGAGGTGGGGAGGAGGGGCGGGGGGAGAGAGAAGGAAAATTCCTTTACACCGTGTAGTACTTTCTAAAAGAAGGCGTAGCTACTTCTCAATGGCTAGCACCACAAATTATGAGCTGCGTATTTTAGATGGGGACCTAGAAATCAATTTAAAGGCATTCTGGGGCTTACTGACATCCCCATTTTTTTTCTCTTCCTTTTACTGATGTCTCCCACTTTCCTTCCCTTCACCCCCTCCACCCGCTATGCTCAGGGGCTTGGTACAGAATCCTCTACTAACCATCCCATCCATGAACCATAGGGTAACTTGCAGGGAATAAATCTCCTGGGTCTAGATCCCTCTGAAGCCTGGAAAATGTCAGCTCTCTCCACTCAGCGACGGGAAACCAAAATGAATTACAAGATTCAGACCAAATGTGCAGAGATGCATCAGGATGGAAGTTGTAATTTTCACTGTCTCCAAACAATGTTGACTCCAGAAATAGTCTAACCACTTAGCATGGTACACTCTACAAGGCTTCTGATCTCATTCCTTAAGAGTGAATGCTAACGGCAACAGGTTTATCCTTGTTTTATTAGAGAAAGAGGAATAGAGAGTGGGGTCCAAATCTGAACTCAAGCCCTCAGCTTTCAATCTGGTTCCTGGGTCAAGTGAGGCGATAGAACAGACCCAAAGGCAGTCCTTCACTGCCCTGATATCTATTAAATGCTGACAGTGTACTAGTCTTGAACTGCTACCAACTAACTATGTAACCAAGTCACTTTGCTCCTCTAGGCCTCAGTTGCTTTGACTGTTAAAAGGAGGGTTTAACTGGATTATCTCTAGGGTTTCTTCCAACCTTATTATTCTATGATTGCAAAGAAAAATGTGTAGGGTTGACAACCCTCCAGAAATGGCGGCATTGGAGGAAGAAACCACTGGAAGCAAAAGTCTGTGACTTATTGAAGTCCAAGTGGGGGTGTGTGTGTGGGGTTTCTGAAAGAGAGAACAAACCCCCTGATCGGAGACTGGGAAAGAAGAATAAGTGAGGAGAGCTGATGGGTGGAAAGTGGGGCATCTTGGCTGATGCCTTGGCCAGAGCTGGTGGGACCCAGAGGTTGATGGGCCGGTGGTTGAGTGAGAGGCACCATTCTCTTAGGATCCTTTCTCTGTGCTTCAGCAGCAGGAGAAGGTAGCTCAGGAATATCACAGATCAGAGCCATCTCTGTCCCTGCTCGCCATCCTGTGTGGTCCAGAAGCTGAAGGGTACAGGGGTCACGGTGGGGGGGAAAGAAGGTTTGCCAAATGTCAGCTCCATGCCACACTCTGAGCTATGTGCTTGATATCCAACGCCTCATTTATTTCTCACAACAACTGTATGAGTGACAAATCATCTCACAGCTAGGAAAAACAAAGACGCCGAGAATTTAAGAAATGTGGCCCAAGATCACACCGCTTGTCAGTGGCAGAAACAAGGATTTGAACCTGGGTCTTTCCGGCAGCAAGCTCCACCGGGCGTTCTATGTTTCCTGCATCAATTACATTGTCGTGATGGTTGCACAACGCTGTCAGTAGAGTAAAAGCCATTGAATGATACGCTTTGAACGGGTGAACTGTATAGTATGTAAACTATATCTCAATATAACTGTTTAAGAAGAAACTTCAGAACACATAGTCTGAAAAAAATCAAAAACAACCCCCAAAAACCCATGAAAGATTCTGGTTTCTTGGCGAGGGAGAGAGAGGACTATAGTATCCCAAAAGGAAAACGTGAGGTCAAAGATAGTTGCGTGGAAGTAAATGCTTACGACTGAACCCCCCTGATGAATTCATTCATTTACTCATTTGGCTGATTATTAAGCGTGGAATATGTGCCATAAAGGTTCAGAAGAATGGCAAACAAGATGGACAAAATCGTGCCCTCATGGAGCAGACAACCAAACCATTTGAAAAATGCTTCTTCAGTTTCTGAGATGAGCCTGGAGACCCCTGAATACGGGTCTGAATAAGATCCCAGGGGATTACCTAGTACCCAAGAAATCTCTTCTCCTCCTCATCTCTGGAATATTAGAACACTCGGCATTGTTCAAGAACACAATAAAAGCTCCTAGATGGCTCTAGACATGTCCTGAGCCCACCCCAAATAAAAACAGACTCAAACTAGATGTACAAATAGGGCGCAGAGTTCAGGTCCAGTGGTGGGGTCAGTGGGGAATCTCTAAATCACAGGAAGGGTAGCTACTTAATATTCATGCCAGACTTCGAGATTATAGCCAATGATCTAGTACAAAACGCAGCATACTCTTTCTCCAGAATTGTGGAAGAGGCCATTCAATTGACCTCCAATTAGAAGCCCAAGATCTAGCGCCTTCTAAAAAATTATAATACAAAAAATCTTTCGGAAAGCACTGTGGAAGGCACAAAGTCTTCGTTCAAGGAAAAAAGATAGGAGTATATATCAAAAGAGTGTGAACTTGGCACTAGTAACAGCTACCATTATGCAGAGCCTTACTCTATGCAAAATAACATGTAAAGTACCTTTCACTTTGAAATTTCATTCCTTATTCCCTTAAAAAAAATTCAAATTCCATCTACTCTGGAAACAGCTTCTGTGATGACATGGCCACATCTCATACACCACGGAGATGGGAACATCCCCACACTCTCCAAGGGCCAAGAATGGGGATACTGTATCTGGTTCTCTTTCTGCCACAATGGCCCCATATGCAGGTTGGATCACTAAAGGCTGAGCGCTACATAGAGTTGATAAACCATGTAGGTGCTTAAAGGTCTCTGTCTATTGATTTTTGAGGAAGACACATTTCATCTGGATTAACTGCTAAACTTCCTTTTCCAGAGTCCAAAAAATTAAAATATCATTGCCTTCCACTGTTTGTGCATACTTCTGAAAAGAAGATAATCCCTTTCTCTCAGAACACTCTCTCATATGATTTGTGAGAACTACCAAATGTTGGGATGGGCTGAATCATAAAATCATATGTGAAAGAAATGGGCAGTTACCTCTCTTCTCCCAGGATTCTTTCAAGCTTACAGTCTTTACAGGCAGAGGGAGAAGTCGTGTTGGATGGTCACATCCATGGGGCCATTTTCTTACTCTAAGAATAGCCTGCATGGCAGCTCGCTCTGCTTTAGACGGTAGGAAAACCCCTAAGTGACTGGTTTCCACTTGAGACCAGTGTAAAACACAAAGATAATGTTCAGCTTTAATCCAGGTCTTAATTGTAACATCCTCTTTGAACCTTCTGACAATAGAGAGAACACGTTTTCCTCCCCACAAAGCCTCCAACAGAATCCAAACTCAGGCAGCCCAAATAAGGAGAAGGACAGCAGTGGGCCCCAGCCTTGGCCAGAAGATGACGTGCCCTTGATCAATCTGTTGATTGTTGAGGTGTCAGCCCAAGATTAGAAAGGGCCCTGAAGCTCTTAAGGCCTTGTGAAGACTCTCACTCAAGTCCACAAAAAAGAAGAGACTGTGGGAGGTCAAACTTCGAGTTGGCTCTTGCTACACCCCAAATAAAAGTGTGACAATGGGACATCTGAGAATGCTTGCTACTTGCAATCTGCTTGGTAAGGTGGCAGTTGGTACAAAGACCCAAGAAGATCCATGGAAAGAGGAGATAATTTAAATTTTTTGACTGACTGGCTTATTTAAGCTTAAATCAAATACTCATTTTTATAAGCTGATTTTCCATGCAATCCATTTATTTACACGACTCCTTAAAATGTAAATATAAGTACACAAACAGAGTAAGTACAGCATCTTTACTCTCTACAGACATTCCTAAAGGGTTGTATTACCACAAAAGCTTATTCACCTGCATGATTCCAATGAAAGCCCATTTCAGATCTGAAAGATTTAAGTTTACAGAAAATTCTTAAGGAATATATTTTCTTACTTCTGATTACATTCAATCCCTCTAACTCCCCTTGGCTCGAAGTCTAATTATGATAATGATTATGAAAATAATAAATAAATAGCCCCTATTCATTGACTTCATATTATTAGCCATGTATGGTTTCATTTAATCGCCCCAACTCTGAGAGTAGGAGAAATAACATCCCCATTTTACAGAGGAGATAATCAAGACTCATAAAGGTTAGATTACTTGCCCAAAGTCAAACAGCTAGTAAGTGGAAGAGCCCAGAGTGGACCTCAGGTTTGTCTGACTCAGGAAAACATTGTTAAGGTGGGAGCTTGGCCAAGTTTCTTCTGAAGGAAAAGATGGAACATGTTGCCAAGCGGCTCTCTTTTTCAGGGGACCAGTGAGTGCCTCATGGATCTACACAGGGGATCATGTACACAGGGGATCATGTCGCTGTCTACATCTTACTCTCTGTAAATAAGCATGGGGTCACTCCTCATGTTACAAAACAAAACAAGCAAACCAACAACAATGTCTATCATTCCTATCAGGGACTGTGTTCTCTAGAAATTCTGTGGCTGCATTGGATTCTGCAGAGGAAGATAAGCAAGTCTATCAGATATTTGGAAAACAAGACACCTCAAGAACCCACATGGTCTCAAGAGGGCATGGCCCACATGGCTGTAGTCTCTACAAGAAGAGTGTAAAAGGTTGCTTGAGTGGATGAGGAAGATGCAAGGTCATTCGTCCATCAAGACTATGGAGGAAAAAAAGCTGGAAGTCAAATGTGTAACGTAAGAAGTTGAATTAAGTCTTGGAAAATTTTTTTGAGGATAAGTCACCAAAGCTAAACTTTGAAAGCATTACCCAGGGGACGGAGGGGAGTCTTCTACATTGGAGATTTTTAAATAGACCAGCAAGCGAATTCCTTTGAAGGCAGATAATTTCAATCCATGTGGTACCTCACTGGGGTGTCCCTATCAAGCCATTTCCAGAGGATGTCAAGGCTTTTGCAGTTATTATTATTGTTGTTGTTGTTGCTTAATGTTTCAACAGGGACCTTCGGTTTCATCCTCTGTAACATGACCTCGTAGGCCGATAGTGAGGATTAGTTATCCATGCAAAGTCTTTGGGTAAATGCCTGGTAACGTCACCACTCGCTATACCCCCTCCCCCGAATTGCCCCTTCTCCCCCCACCACACTTTAAAATGGCCCATTTTCCAAACAAAACTATACCAGAGGGGAGCTGCCACAAATTCAAACCTGGTTCTCTCTGCACTGTTTATCTCTCCAGTACTGGTATATACTCCACTTGAAGAACTTCCCTTAATTTTTAGGGAGAGGTACTTTAAAAAAAAAAATGTAATTAACCCATTACAACAGATTGTAGGAAAAGCACAACAACAACAAAAAGATGGTAGGTCAAAAATCCTCATCACGGTTTCCAGGAAACTATGGTCAGGCAAAAGAATTCAGAGCCGCGTACACCCGCTAACTGGCAGTGGGCCCCATCGAATCATTTTCTGTTCAGCATTCACTCCAATTACAAGCTCCTGGAAGTGGCATTTCAGTTTGGCAATAGACCCTTCGTTACCAAACACCAACTCCTGAGTGGGATCTGCTGTGCTCATTTAGGTACCAGAAGGGAGCGACTTCCCCCACTGTGTAATTCTGATTCCATAGCCACAGATTTCATTTCCAAGCCATTTCATGATTTCTTCCGAAGTGAGGGTCTCCCAAGCTCAAGTGGCAAGGAGTTGACTGTAAACAGCCACCGAGGTGCAAAAACAGGGGCTACTTTGATTCTCCACTTATTTCTGACTAGCGACACACTACAGTTTCTGAGGACCTGGTGTTATATGTTGGGATTTTTTTTTCTTCTGTATTCAGACATGTCTTCACTCTCCTGAATTCCATCACTTGGCACCAGGAAGCTTGTAGGGAAAAAAATCTCTAAGGAAAAGTCCTTGTTTTTGCACTCAGATGAAAACCTGACACCACTAAGGAAAATAATAATTGAACTCTTTGGGCTTGAATTGGAATGAAACACAACACTAAGAGCATGTTTGTAATTCCAATTGTTCTCATAAAATGTCTTTGGAGCGCTCTTTGCAACGCGCACAGTTCCATCTTTTCCTCTTTCTGTTGTTGTTTTTAACCCGAATCCTCTTCTTTGCCCTATCCTTTCCTCTCCCTTCTCACCAAGAAAGAAAAAAGACTGAGCAAAACTGAACATGCCACAGACTGACTTCAGAAAACGTCTTGCAGTTAGACTTCAGAATTCGTTTACGAATCTATTTCCCTTTCTGATTCCATGACTACTCGGGTGAGGGAGAGAAATGAAGTTATTAGCCAGCCATCAGCTTCATGGGTCTTTACTGTCCTATTTCCTTAGTGTCCTTTCTCCCGTGCTGCAGCCTTCCCCTCCCCCTCCCGCCTTTCTGCCCTCCCCGTGAAGCTCATCTATGCTAGGCTGAGCAGTGAACACCAATTACACCAAGAGCCCTTTGCTGCTGCCTGGTCCGCTGGTTTTACTGTTTTGCCAGATGGTTGAGGCCAATGTGTAAAACTCTCTACCCTACCATTAATTCATAACTCGGTAATAACTTTCCCACGGTTCTAGGAAATTGAAATGAAGTGCAAATGTGAATATTTGGAAAGGGAATCAGGGGTGGACAACTACTTTACACCTGACAGAATAGATACCAGTCAGACAAAAAGATGCCCCTCTTTACACAGGCTGGAGCATGACTTTCCCGAAACTAAGGCCAACTGACTCTATATGCGATGTTGGATAATGTAGCAAACGAAGCTCAGAGTTGGGGTTCCTCCCATTCTCGCCTTCTCTCTGCAGTTTCCAGCTTTATACCTATTGCACCTATGGGTCCATTCACTAATGACCTTGAGTTTGAGCATCTATGTAATGTTATATTCTGATGGCAGAATTATAGATTAGCAGATATGAGTGCATTCTCTTGCTAAGACAGGACACCATCTAATGTTTGTTAGCATCATTAAACTAAAACTGACTTTTCACCTGCTCCCATACCATATGCAGCTGCAAATTTTTAAATTAAACTATGAAGCCATGCATAAATTTACATATATTACAGACTAGCCTCTCCATTTAACATGCAAATGTACTCCAATGTTTCAGAACACCTTCTGTCGCTAATTAATTTGCTGAATTATAATTAGACTAATCCTGCATAATTAATAAGCACAGATTTTTTTTTAATTTGTAAGCAGCTTGAGGAGATCATTCACTTCCTTCTATAAACTGCTAAGTAAGTGTTAAAAAAAAATCTGGAAAGAACATGTGTGAAAAGGTATGTTTGATGTCGCATACAAACTCAAACTAGCGTGCAAGATGCAGAAGTCAGTACTGATAAAGGTACATATTTGAAGCCAACATTCAAACAATCAAAAAAAATCACATTCAGAGGATGGGAACTAATTCTCCCTTTGTCTCCTTGTATATAGTGTTTTATTCTTTGCCTTCTATCCATCGGCTCTTCCAAGATCACAGAGGCGGGAGAGGATTAAAGTAACCGTATGTTGTATTAGGAGAGATAATGATATTAACACTCCACTGTATATCAAAACACTCTGTGCATGCTGGGTGCTTATAAGCCCCTTTGATGGTATTTGGAATCATTTTCATTTTGGCTGCCAAAAACACCCGAGATCCATCTAGTGGAAACAATTAAGTTCCATTAGTACTGTATCCATTTGGTAATGATTACAATGAAGGGTCCCTCTTTAATGCTGAAGAGTAGAGTCTCAAAGAAACGTATGCATCTGTGCACTTGAAAACGTGAAACCATACAGTTTTACAACCAAGCATGAAGCTTAATTTTGACCCCTAAAATAAACCAGGATCAGGAGAGCTCAAGGTATGGGTAGATGACCAGTTAGAAAATTTGAAGCAAGGTGGGAATCTAGAAGGCCAAGGTATGCTTAATAGATAGCCACACAAATTGAGAGTCTAGAAAGACAAAGTGGGAAATGTGTGTTCTGGCAGGGAAGTTATTAAACCTTCAAAGAGAAGTCGAATTTTAGAGAAAATAGAGAGCTCCCTGGCCCTTCCACTCAGCGAAATCACTAATATCAGTGGCCAAAAGATTGTTAGGCCAAAAGGATGGAGCCACCTGAAATAAGCTTGTCTTTCTATCATTGCAATTTCATTTTTTATAGTGACTCTATATACAGTAGAAGTGTCTTCTGAAGAATGGGAAACAATATACACTAATGATGAAAAATGTGAAAGAGAAGTTAAGGAAACACTCCCATTTACCATTGCAACAAGAAGAATAAAATACCTAGGAATAAACCGACCTAAGGAGACAAAAGGCCTGTATGCAGAAAACTATAAGACACTGATGACAGAAATTAAAGATGATACAAACAGATGGAGAGATATACCATGTTCTTGGATTGGAAGAATCAATATTGTGAAAGTGACTTTACTACCCAAAGCAATCTACAGAATCAATGCAATCCCTATCAAACTACCAACGGCATTTTTCACAGAACTAGAACAAAAAATTTCACAATTTATATGGAAACACAAAAGACTCCGAATAGCCAAAGCAATCTTGAGAAAGAAAAATGGAGCTGGAGGAATCAGGCTCCCAGACTTCAGACTCTACTACAAAGCTACAGTAATCAAGACTGTATGGTACTGGCACAAAAAACAGAAATATAGATCAATGAAACAGGATGGAAAGCCCAGAGATAAACCCATGCACATATGGTCACCTTATTTTTGATAAAGGAGGCAAAAATATACTATGGAGAAAAGACAGCCTCTTAAATAAGTGATGCTGGGAAAACTGGACAGCTGCATGTAAAAGAATGAAATTAGAACACTGCCTAACACAATACACAAAAATACATTCAAAATGGATTAAAGACCTAAATGTAAGGCCAGACACTATAAAACTCTTAGAGGAAAACACAGGCAGAATACTCTATGACATAAATCACAGCAAGATCCTTTCTGACCCACCTCCTACAGTAATGGAAATAAAAACAAAAAGAAACAAATGGGACCTAATGAAACTTAAAAGCTTTTGCACAGCAAAGGAAAACATAAACAAGACAAAAAGACAACCCTCAGAATGGGAGAAAATATTTGCAAATGAAGCAACTGACAAAGGATTAATCTCCAAAATTTACAAGCAGCTCATGCAGCTCAATATCAAAAAAACAAACAACCCAATTCAAAAATGGGCAGAAGACCTAAATAGACATTTCTCCAAAGACGATATACAGATTGCCAACAAACACATGAAAGGATGCTCAACATCACTAATCATTAGAGAAATGCAAATCAAAACTACAATGAGGTATCACCTCACACCAGTCAGAATGGCCATCATCAAAAAATCTACAAACAATAAATGCTGGAGAGGGTGTGGAGAAAAGGGAACCCTCTTGCACTGTTGGTGGGAATGTGAATTGATACAGCCACTATGGAGAACAGTATGGAGGTTCCTTAAAAAACTAAAAACAGAACTACCATATGACCCAGCAATCCCACTACTGGGCATGTACCCTGAGAAAACCATAATTCAAAAAGAGTCATGTACCACAATGTTCATTGCAGCTCTATTTACAATAGCCAGGACATGGAAGCAACCTAAGTGTCCATCAACAGATGAATGGATAAAGAAGATGTGGCACATATATACAATGGAATATTACTCAGCCATAAAAAGAAACGAAATTGAGTTATTTGTAGTGAGGTGGACGGACCTAGAGTCTGCCATACAGACTGAAGTAAGTCAGAAATATAAAAACAAATACCGTAGGCTAACACATATATATGGAATCTAAAAAAAAAAAAGGTTCTGAAGAACCTAGGGGCAGGACAGGAATAAAGATGCAGATGTAGAGAATGGACTTGAGGACATGGGGAGGGTGAAGGGTAAGCTGGGATGAAGTGAGAGAGTGGCATGGACATATATACACTATCAAATGTAAAATAGATATCTGGTGGGAAGCAGCTGCATAGCACAGAGAGATCAGCTCAGTGCTTTGTGACCACCTAGAGGGATGGGATAGGGAGGGTGGGAGGGAGACGCAAGAGGGAGGAGATATGGGAACATATGTATATGTATAGCTGATTCACTTTGTTATAAATCCGAAACTAACACACCAGTGTAAAGCAATTATACTCCGATAAAGATGTTTTAAAAAAAAAGAATGGGAAACAATTTTCCCAGGTTCATTACCAAACCAAGTATATCTTCTCCCTTACTAGCCAGCCAACATTTTTTTTTTTTTTTTTTTTGACAAAGCTAAGACATAAGCTAGCTTGAGACTTGAGAAGAAAGTTAAAAAGTGCACTGATCCCTCAGAGGCCCGTGGCCACATCCAGGAGCAGATGCCGGGGGCTAAATGGAGGGGCTGCTTCTGCTTCTGCCCTGAGATGCATTTATTAGACTCCTCCCCTCCTTATCCAGAAGGAGGACCCAGAACAGCTACCTCCTGGGGCTAGTGCAATGACTAACCAGAGTGAGAAGAATATTTTGAAAGCACCTGGAAAAAGCTGCTGCAATTTTTCTGAGCAAAGCCATGTTATTACTTGGATAGTTTGGACACATAAGACATTTGGACCGTTCTTCTGATCCAAACCATAGCCTTTGCCGTTGATCCCCATCTGAAGAGATTAAATGGTTCAGGAAGATTTTTAAAAGCCTAAAAGAAAGAGAGCTTTCTGTGCCTTTCTGAGTTACTCAGAAGGAACATAACAACAGCTGGAATAATAATATTAATAAGAGGCTAAAATTATTTCCTTTCCAAAAAATAAACGAGTGGCAGTGGAAATCTTTAATAATCTCTTCACCTTTCAAGAAAAATCATTTTAATGTATTGTGCTTGTCTTTCAGACTCCCCATACCCCATTTTGAGTGGTTGTAAGAGGAAATCTGGATGCTCGGTAGTCGGGAACGTGTGCGGGTCTATTTTTCTAAAGCCAAAAAGTGTTTAATGGTTAAAATCAGAGTGAAAGGCAGGGTCTCCCCACTTCCTACCGTAATGTGTTGGACCGAGCATCCTACTGACTCTCTGGGGAGCATCTTAGAGATGGAAAGAGCCAGACAGGTCACCCGGTCAAAATCCCTGTATTGACAGGCAAGTGGTTTGGTTTTGGCGTTTGGGGGGTATTTTCTTCAGCTTTGCCCAGTCAATTTATAACTATGTCCCAGTGGGAAAGAGCAAAGGGGAAACAATTGTGATCCACGTATAGTTAGCTTTTGAGAAATTCCTGACAAGTTCTTAGGGGGAAAGAGAAATGACTTAGGGACATTTAAACACAAAGGTGTAAAACAATTAGCTCACAAATCCACATCTCCGGCTGGTGGGTTTTTCCCCTCACAGATATATTCCAGGCAATTTCTCTAAATTAATTTTTTTGGCAGGAGGATTTTCCCCCCCAAACATCATTCTAGTTTATACTTGTGATTCATTCTCTCTCTTTCCCTTTCTCTTCTCTCTCTTCCCAGTTTCCAAATTCAGGATGGTGTGTTACGGTTTTTAAGGGCTTCATCAAAGTTCACGGCAGGGTCGGGGGAGCGCTGAGTTGGGAAGAAGAGGTGACTGCAGAAGAGACACCAAGATGAGAATTACATCAAAGCTCCATTTCATCTGAAAAGTATGACGACTCGCCTCCACTCCAGCCACGAAGACCCACATTCACAGCTAATGTAACCTTCATGCCAAAAAAAGGGAAAAAGAAAGACCGTGTAACCTGACGGGTAGCAGGTGGTACATATGGAATTATCATTGGCTATTAACACCAGGTCGGATATCATATTAGCCACTTTCAGACTGCCTTTGCCAAACCCACATAAAAATATAAAACCAGGTATTTCAATATTCTGTCGCTCCCTTAGCAAAACAGATTTCCTTATATTACTCATAGTGGAGTCAGCCGGCTTTCATTAGCATTTTTTTAACTTTTTTTTTTCCTTAAAGGAAGAACTAAACCTAGTTGACAGAAAAGAGAAACTGGGACAAAAATCAGGTCAAGAATTTGATACAAAAGGCATTCAGATAAAGCTAATAATATTCCAGAGTGTTGTTAGTTGAGCAGACTATGATTACATTCGTCTAATCTCAACCCAACCCCTATATAATCTACGTGAGGTTCCAGGAATCAGACAATATTTCCATTTTTTTTTCATTCAAACTTTGTTGATTCTAAGTCCTCTATTCACTCTGTGGGATGTGACTAACTTTTTGGAGGTTTCCAAATCTTAGTACCAAAAAATGAAACCTTTCTTTTAGCTGCCTTTAAGAGATTTTTACATGTCCCCCTTTTCTTCATTGTCTGGAATACAACTGCATTTTGTATTAACTCTGGTCATCTCAGAAAGACCACTAACTAGTCAGTTTTCATTTTGCCCATGAGTAGAGAACCAGAATCTCTCCTTTCATTTTCTCTTTTAAAAAACTAAGGCTCTGACGAAAAGTCTCATGATGGAGCCAGGAATCATCTAGACCCCAGCCTCTCCACGGGGAACAGAAGCGGCCCCTGGGCACTTTTCCTGGGCCATCCCACATTTCTAACCTTTCTCTTCCATACCATAGGATCAGTATGCTGGATTACCAAAACAGGACATGAAACTGAACCACTTTATTTCAAAAATGGAGGCTAGGCATAAAGCCCCATTTGAGCTATTGGGATTTCTCACCCCAGGTTCAAAAGGAGGCTAGATGTGAATGGGGAAGATCCATGTGACGCCCGTAAGTCAGCCCCAGTTTGCTAAAAACAAGGCCCTGAGTTCATTTTCAGGGTTCAAAAGTCCTTGACTGAGCCTCGCCAAACTTCAGCTGTCCAAAGAAGTCCCAACTGATGAGATTTTATCTTTTTTTTAAACCTGGTTTTATGTTACTTGGTGTTGTACAAGTCCAGACCATTTCTAAAGATTGAAGTTGATTTCTGATACTTATTCCTACCCTTCATTAAATGAGATCTATTCTTAAAGCCTGCTGCAGTACATAGTGTATTCACTTGAGACCATATAATCAGGATGACTCTAATAAAGAAAACTGTTCTTGAGAAACCGACTGTGAGGGTATTTGATATCTACAAAGATCCTAAACTTTAAAATAGTTCAACTGCTCATTTCCTCTGCCAGAACAGATAGCATTATTGCGTCAACACGCACACACATGCGCACACGAGACAGGGTAGCACAGAAAAATATAAACGTTGCATCTAGTCCCTAAAACTCAGTTGCAACTTTTAGTGCTATTGGCTTTCTCTCTCTCCAAAATGCCTTTGAAAGAAGTTCTCATAAGCCAAAAGAACCACCACAAGTTCTTTTCAGGATGCGGCAGAGAATTAAATAAATGACTAAAATTTTAACATCGTGAGGGTAAAGGAAGACCTGGAAACACAACATGCTCAATATCAGAAAATCTGCAAAAACCTGAGACTGGGTTTTACCCAAATGAGCCTTCCCTGCCCTAGACTTTGGAGTTGGGTTCATGGTCTCTCCCCACTCGGTGGATAACGGAACAAAGCCATTAATGAAGAAAAAAAAAAACTGACTTCCTCTGGGGAGTCAAACAGCTGACCTGGAAGTAAAACATCTCAGCCCTTCACTCAGAGGCCACAGAGCCTGTTCAGCTTTCTCAGCGAGCACAGGACTGGGTCCAGGAGCATGGGAAAGCGATGGCCACAGCTCCCTGGGGAAGACGCACAGAAGGTCGCGCGGCCAGGCTGGGAGAAAGGCAGCTCTTGCAGCCCAGCAGTGGCTGACTCGGACACCAGCAATCCAATGCCAGCTTCTCCCTGTCGAACCCATGGCCAGGACGGCCACCCCCAGAAACGGCCCAGAAAAGCCTCTGGCCCAGCACAATCCCAGGGAAGTCATCTTGTCCCATGCATGAGTCGGAATGTATTGGCTGTTCATCTGACCTGAACTGAAGTTAAAAGTCCTCCGCTCCTCCCATTAGACTCCTGCCTTGAAATACAGCAGAACCAGAAAAATCAGGCCCATTTCTTTCACCAGCCCTCAGCTTGCCAAGGTGATTACAACAAAGCCACGCTGAACAAACAGCTAGGCATCTAGTCCGCGTCTAAAGTTCTTTATTTTTTAAGAAAAAAAAAAAAAGAAAAGGAGATTTCACTATTCCTGGTGTGACATGCCTGCTTCCAATATTTTTTTAATAATCCAGGTTTTGAGCTGATCAAAGTGTGTTCCCATCTCTCTGCTTTGTTATCTAAGGTCTTAAGTTGGAGGTGGGGGGGTATTTTTAGTTCAAGTTCCATGTAAGTCAGAATGAAAGGCCCAGTGAAGTCTAACTCATGGTCCTTCACAGTTTGTCCTAATCGTTTATGATTTTGTTAGGAATATATTCTATCTTGGGGCTGGCCAAGATTATAATAATGCCTTTTTTGGTGAACAAAACTAGGCAGATTGACTTTTATATTACAATTTAGAAAAACAACAACAAGAAGTAAAACAAGAGATTAAAGTAGTTCGTGGACCAATTCTGTTCTTAACTCTTTTAACCTGGGCTTCACCCTTCTCCGAATGAGATGACTCACTGAAAAGTGAAGATAAATGTCATCTCCGTTCCATGTGATCTATAAAATTAATCCCCCATGCTTATGTTAATACCGATCACGTAAACGTAGGATGCAGTCTGACCTACAGGATAAAACGGAAGAGGCAGGAGAACATGTTCAATCACTGTCTATACTGCCGACAATATTTTCACCTCTCTTGTGTTTCACTTGTCTATCTCACCCCTTGTACACGTTCCCTCACATCTTCCCTGTAAAATTGGGCAATACCTCTGAGAGATGCTGGGAGAATTACTGAGGTGCTTTGGGAAACAACTTAAAACACCTTTTAGAACTTTCCTGTAAAACAGCAGATATCGTTTCTACCATAGCATCGGTCTTCTGGTGAAGAACCACAACACATTTAGCAAACTGTCCTTCTCCTCAGTAGAAAAACAATCCCCCGCAGGTGACCCTCCCCCCAAAGTGTTCCGTTTATTTCCTGAGAATAAATTACACGGAAGGAGGGCACGACGTCTAGGAATTAAGTCGCCAAGTGACGAAGGGATCAACGCTTACACTTTAGGGGTTAAACCCAGAGCCGATGACTTCGGGAAGGAATTCATGTTCTGTATTCAGCTGTAAAATAAACTGGGAGTTCTGTGTTTGGTGTCTGAAACGTCTTTCGAAACACAAAATCAATTTAATATCAATAATTGCCAGATAGATGCTCGATTAAATGAACCAACGCAGACAGCTTTGTTCACAGAGAAAACAGGGCCAAATGGCTTTCGTTAGCATGACTAATCCTGAAGTTGCGTGGTTCGATAATCAGACGTCTAAGCATGAATTTTGACTCTTGCAATATAGAGTTTGGCACAAGACGTTATAAATCCAGCTATCCTACGCCTTTAACATACAGGCTGGATGTCAGAAAAGCAAGGTGACATTTAAAGCACCTGTATCAACTACAACGGTGCCCACTGGAGCTCGGTAAAATACCAGATGCGTGGAAAATAAGGAACTTGCCCTTCAGTGCGGGGCTGAGGCTTTTCCCAGACCTGTTTCTGGGGTGCTCTGGAAACACCTGCTTTGCCCTTGGGGGGACGATCTTAACAGCGGTTTCAAAAACCAGGCCTGTTTTCATAGCTCTCCAGCAGTCCTGTAATGCCGGCATTTTCCTGTTGTGATCACAGGACCAAATGGGGCCCCGTCACGTGGGGAGTTGGTAGTATTTTCACCTCAGCCCCTGAGAATATTTCCATTTTCTGGAAATTCGGACATATCTCTTCTCCTTGTAACGCCCTCGATTGTGAAAAGTTATGACAAATTTGATCCCTAAACCACCTGTGAATTTCAGAATCTCTCTCAGGCTTAACTGGAAAAGAATGGGCTTTGCAGGAAGGCAGGGGTGTATAAAATGAGTCAAGGAAGGTGAGCAGAGTGACTGGTGAGGGTGGAAGCTGGGGGATTGTCAGGGCCTGGGCTCCTCCAAGGACTCTGGGCCCTGGTACAGGGGGGTGTCACGTGGACATGTGCAGTGCTGGCAGAGCACCTGGGACCTTGCAGAAGGTACCCTGTACACGTTGTCACTTGTCTCTAAACCCCAGGTGCAGCCACTCGCCCTTGACCCACCGTGACATCAACTCCAGATAGTCCTTGTGACTACACTTCATCAGTTGCCTTTTGAAGTGTGTGTGTCTCTGTGTGTGTCTCTGTGTGTGTGTGGACTGCCAGAAACACAGAATAGCTCTTCGGGGCCTAATCACGGGGCGGCCAAACCTCTGCTCAAGTCTCCTTTGGAGGTCTGCGGGAGCCTTGGGTCTGAGCAGCTGCCTCTGAGTCACGATGGGCCTTGGGGCCCCAAATCCCTTCATAGGCCATCTGGGGAAAGGGAGAGAGAACTCAGCTTTTCATTTCCATAATACAAAAGAAGATTTTTTTTTTAAAGCCCTTATAACCTATGCGGGGAATGCATTTAAAAGTCAAGCATGATTATCTCTATATTTGGGTTTGAAATTCACAGACACTGATTAGAAATGTTTCTGAAGTACAACTGATTTCTGCAAGTATCAGCCAGTTTCTTCCAGGCTCTACTCTCTGTTGGTGTGTGTGTGTGTGTGTGTGTGTGTGTGTGTGTGTGTGCGCATTGTTGATCATAATGGTTCTCTTACTTACCCAGTTTACATGGCTGCAAACTGTTCCTCAACCCTCCCTAACCCAACAGGAGTTCTCAGGAGTCTGGACTCAGACGTGCAGTCAGCTCAGAGGAGTGAAGAGGTGTCAGGCCCTCTGCTGTGAGGCGGGACCACCAGGTGAGGGCTCCCTGTCCCCAGGTACCGACAGACCACACCACGACCACGACATGTGAAGAGGACCTCTTCGTCCTCTCCCTGTGGTGGCCTGGTTGAGAAATGAAGGGTTTCTGTGAGTTCTCTGGGACTGAATCAAAGGCAGCCTGGCTCACCCACTGGAGATGCCGTTGCAAAAGGAAGGTACTTAGGAAACATCCTGTCTGGCCCATGAACTCTCTCCTCCCACCCCCACCTTTCCTGTCTTTCTAATGTTCTTCCCAAGTCTCGCTAAGAAATAATACATGACTGCTTGGATTGGATGGTGATCAAGTCTCTTAGGAAATAGTCTGGAGAGGTGGAGAGGACTCCTGCCTCTGTGAGCTGAGCCTCAGTCTTTATCCCTCGACCTGGACTTTTTCTCCAGCATCAGCTTCTCTGATTCAGAGTGCACCTTATTGAGGGTTTTCATTTCATCAGAAGATCTGCGTGGGTCCCAGTTTCCATGAGGCTCATTGATCCCTCCCACGTGTTTTACTTTGTAAAGAAGTGAAGGCCAACTCCCAGAGGCCCGAGTCCTGTCCACATTTCCAGGCTATTTCCTATGAGATTTTATCACCTTCAACCCAGGCAATAGTTTATTATTTCGCAGCAAGACTTGAGAGGTACCCTAGAAAGTTCTATGCATCACCTTTGAAGCAATCTAAATTCACTAAACTACCTGAAAGGTAGGAGGAGAGGATGTCCAACAGTTCAGGTCATCTCTTGGGATCAGGAAGAAAGTCCCTAGGAGCTCTTGGGGCCAGCAAGAGGGTTTTGAAGTCCCAGGATTCAGGAAACAGAAGAGAGTTTCAGAACTGTGATGGTGAGTTTTGAATGTCAACTTGGCTGGGCTAGAGTACCCAGTTATTCAATCAAACACTAATCCAGGTGTTACTGTGAGGGTATTTTGTGAATGTGGTTCACATCTATAATCAGTCGACTTTCAGTAAAGAAGACGATCCTCATAGTGTGCGTGGGCCTCATCCAATTGGTTGGAGGCCTCTAAAGAGCTAAGATGGACGTTTCCCAGAAATTCTGCCCCAAGATGACAGCATCAATTCCTGCCTGAGTCTCTAGGCTGCCAGGCTGCCCTGTGGGTTTTAGACTTGCCAACCCAACTGCATGAGCCAATTCCTTAAAAGAAATAAATTAATATATACACTTAATTTATTTATTTTAAGGCATTTTATATATATATATTTGTTGAATTACATATATTATTTATTTAAAGAATTATATATATGTATATATATGTACACACACACACACACACACACACACACATATATATATAGTCTCCTATTGGTGCCTCTCCAGAGAGAACTTCCATCATAGACACTTAAAGACACAAAAGGACCTGACAGTACCAAATAGTGGGCACTTTTTCACCTGGGTGGATAACTCCTGGTGAGCTGTCCTGTTCTTGGTGCACATTTAACCTTCCTTCTGAGTGTTAGAAGATGGGATGGGGGAGGAGAAGAGGGAACAGCACTGTGATTTGTGCTGCCCTGGCCTTACAACACTTAGTTTTACATCTCAGTTGGAACTTAACTCTGAAACAGAGTGAGTTTACATGATCTTGTTTTTATTATGGTCCAGCTCTAATTAAAGTGTGTCAAGTATTGTGGGGTTTTTTTTTTCTTCTCTGAGAAATTCCCTACGTCTCCAGAAGGGTTACATAACTAATAAGAAAATCTTGTCAGGAATAAAACCTGGCCTGTATGGCCTCAGGAAATGTATTTACTCCATTCAGTGAAAACAGAAATACAAGGAATCAGGCCCACTGTATACGGAAACAAGGCTTGTCCCCCTTCCTCCACACAACTGTGGCCAAGCTTTCAGAAACGGTCAAAATGGGTTTCCCGTAATTAGTTGGGAAAAGAAACGGTTGAGACTCTGGTAGATTAAATGTTTTTCTTTAGGGTGAATTCAGTCAGGGGGGCTGGGGCAGGCAGGGGAAGGCACAGCTAGCATGGATTCCTAAAACATTTACCCTGCTTTCTTGGGGCTGTTTGGCATTTACGATGCACATGCCGAATTTCCATGTGCTTCAGGAAGAGAAGAACCTCTTAGAAACCTGGTCTTTCTGAGCTCAAGTCTTACATATGTTGACTGCAAAAGAAGAGTAAGAAACCCACAGAAACCTTTCATTTGTTCCAGTCCATGGGGATGGAAATCTATTCCACCATGGAGACAGAGGGTGGAAATGAACCAGAGGATATCCCTTTTCCACCAAGAAGTGGATCAGACTTGGCAAAGCTACAAACTGAGCAGGAAATATTCCCTACCTTCCAAGATGAACCTTCTACGTGGGAGGCCCCTACCCTACAGGGTTCTTATTGAGATGCCTCCATATCAACACTCCATAAGTGGTAGTTGTTGTTCGTTTTGTTATCAGTTCAAAAAGAACTGTGCAGAGTCCTACTGCAAATAATACAACTACCTAATGCTCGCTGAGCGCTGACCAACGATCTGCTTGTATGAATTCATCTGCACGCTCACAATGCATTAACTGTATTATATTCATGCGTTGCATTAATTGTAACGTATGAATGCACTGAATGCTTGTGAGATGAGCATCATTCACATCCTCCTTGTACACAGATGGGGAAACTGAGATGTAAAGAGGTAAGGCGCTTGCACGAGGTCACACAGCTATTGGACGATGTAGAAGGGATACGAGCCCAGGAATTCTGGCTCCAGAGTTGACGTGTTTAACCACGGCACTCATCCAACTCCCATGAGGTGGAGAAGTGATCACTGCAATTTCTTTTTTCCTCTGAAGCATTTTTATCGGGTGATTTAAAGAACTGAATTCAATGTTTATTGAGAGCAGACACTCAGTAAGGCTGTTTATTGTGTGATCATTCTGTTTTGAAGGCAGAGAGCGTTTCTGTTTTAAAATGTATTCCCTTTGTTCCTTCATTCCCTTCTATCGGGTACCTTTTAATTTTCTGCTTTTGAAACCTAAGTTCTACTCATCTTTTGGGGCACACACAAAGGTCATCTCCTTTATAAATCTTGATGCTTCGGTCCACAGGGTTGCTCCCTCCTTGGCTTACATGCACACATGCATGAGGAAGGTCGTACTGGCCCTGGGGGAGCCTTTACAACTCCTTTCTCCACCCCCGCCCCTCTACCCTATCACTAAGTTGCAGGCCTTAACCAGATGCAGATAACTAGTGGGAAGACGAGTGATGTGGAATTGCGTTAGAAAGGGTTAAGGTTTGCAAGAGACAGACAGACAGGGAGAGAGAAGGGGAAAAAGTGAGAGGGTGAGAACTTAAGGATGAGAATGAGGAGACGGGACACAGATTTCGTGGCAGCTGAGGGTGGGAGAAGGATGGAGAACAAAATAACGACGCAAAATCTTATGAATTGCATCCCCTCACTTACTTTACTGCTCCTTGAAAGATGCTTAGAAGAAAACTAGAATTATTTTCAACTACTTCTGAAATGCTTGGATGTGACACATGCTGAGACAGGCACACACAGGCTTTTGGTTGTACTCAGCTCACATCCCCAAGGCTCATCCAAGATCATGTATACTTCTTGACCGTACTGCTGACTTGGTCCTTAATCTTCCACTGACCTGAGTTGTCCCAAGTAGTATAGAAGAAAAGCTCTGGGAGAACTGGTTGAGAGCCCATTATTTCACCGCTGTGTGACTTTAGGGAAGTCACTGAACTGCTCTGAGCCTCACTAATATCCACCTATAAGAAGCAGGTAAGACAATCTACGCAGAAGTGTGTTGGGAACCATGAAGTGCTACATAAATGTTACCGCGGCTCACTGACTGGAAGGGACTCATTGAAATCTTGTTGATTGATTGACTGATGGATGAACTCTGGCCAGCTTCCTTAAAACTTCCCTCGTTGAGCTGAGAAGGCGGACAGCTCTGTACGTCAAGCGACATCCAAGAAAATCCACTTGGCTTTAGAGCAGCCCAGTCCAAGGGGTTTTTAAGTTTATAAATTTACTTACGAACAAACCACTTTCTGTTGTTCAATGAACTGCACTTTGGTTGAGATGATGAGATTCGTCAGAAGAAATGAGAATGTCATTTTGGCTAAAGGCACATTTGAAGTTGGAAGGACCTGGATTCCCAGAATCTAATTGGAGAAGACAGAGACGCCAACACCCTGGACCAGCTCTGGACACACAGTAGGTGTTTCTGAAAACACTAGGGCTTTGATTGGGTCCATCCATTTCTGAGTATGCTAGCCTGCCTGGTAAGGCTATTGTGAAACACCTCAGCACTTCCGTGACCTCATGCAAACAAGAATGACTTGAAGTTGAATAGCGTTGAAGTGAAGGAAACTTCAAACTAAATTTTTATTGAAATTCTCCCCATTGTCAGCCGACATTTTCAATTTTCATTTCCCTGCCTCAGCCCGTTTTGCCATAGAAACTTGGATGTTTTCATTGAACAGCAGCCAGTGAACACTGGACTGAAGGGGTACACTATAAATTTGGAAAAATAAATAAATGCTTCAGAACTTCCACTTGAAAACCACAGCTAAAAATGAAATCAAATCTGACCCACCCCTTTTCTTTTAAATTGTGGGAACAGACTCAGTCTGCCTCAATTTTTAAGCCCATATTAAATTTTATATAAGCACCTTGGAGACCCATGCCTGGCCTGGTCTGAAGAAACTGTGGACCCCTTGACTCATACACAAGGTTTGAACAGCTTGAACGAGAAGGTATCATCCCTCCTACACCATGTTCCTTAATAAACATGTGTGCTTAAAAAATAAAAAGGGAAGAAAAATCGGTTTATGGGCATAGAGAAAATAATTTACTCCAAATTGCTCCTTTGATGAATGTGGACAAAAGAATAAAATTTGTCACCCAGCTAATATTACCATCAATATTTTGTCCAGCTACATTCCTTCCAATTTAAAAACAGTTCAATATCCCTTTTACCTTCAAGTAGCAGCACTTAATAAACAGTGATGGATGGTTTTTATTTTTGTTCGCATTTCAGTCTTCCCTGCTTCTGTTACGAGGGCACTGTTTTGCTTGGGGGAAATGTAGATCTTCCGTCTTTCTTGCATTGACATACATCCCTCAAGGAAAGACGGCCATATTTAATTCATAACCCCCATCGGCTACACAAACATACAACTTCCCATCAATTAGGCAACACAGAGATGCTGTTAAAAATCAATGAGCTTATTATTAAATATATTTTTTTCATGTGGCAATAATAGTTATTGCCACACTATCGTTATTACTGCAATGTCAGCTGTTTAGGCAGCTTTTCAGAGAGTTTGATTGGTTTTGATGTTGCTAGCAAGGCATTCTATGAGACGAGGGATCCGGGTGAGACTTTCCTGTTCTGTCTCCTGCCACATTTAGAAGCCATCAAGAAAAGGAGGAAAATGAATGCTGTAGAGGAAGGAACCTTCGACTGGAAGCAAAAGACCTGGGTTCTAGACCCAGCTCTGCACATAACTAGCTGTGTGACCTTGGGTAAGTCTCTTCTCCATTCTGAGCCTTAGCTTTCCTCATTTCTAAAAATGAGAGGGTTAGCCCACATGATTGCTGGGGTCCCCTCCATTCTGAAATGTGGGTTTTTCTAATAACTGTTGTTTTACTGGCAACGGAAACAGGGAGAAATTGGTTCAGTTCAGCAACCCTCAATTGTTCTTTTCAAAAGACTCTTGTTTTAAAAACAGGAGTGAGCAGAGCAGGGGAAATGCTACCAAATCTGGAACAGACGTTCAATTGATCCGAAAACCAAGTACGTCCATGTTTGTGTTTTCATCCTCGTTGTGTGTTTATTAAAAATAATTTTGATATTTTGACACATGCCACTACTGTGGGAGCCTCCTGCCTACAAACAGAGATGTTAAAACTGTGCCAGCACATGCAAAGGTTAAAAACAACACTGCACAGATTTTGGCAACTACATCATATGCTGTCTGGCCGCAGCTGATCTGAACTGAGTCCCCCATAATTACAGGAGAAGGTGGAACAGGTTTGCTGCTAATTGGAAAATTCTGCAAATGGCAGCACTGAAGTAAATTGACAGTCGTTAGAATATTAGCAAAATGAGAGTACTGATTAGTAAAAAGCTCAGATGCAGACTTTTTTTTTTTACTGCCGGATTCTACGGGCAAATTGATAATAAAAGCTGAACTTAATAATAACAGCTGTTATTTGACCTGGTAATATTTTTTTTAATCTGTTGCTGTTCCCAGACCAATAACACATAAAGAAGGTCTGTATCCACTGTTGCAAAATTATTTTGAATCCCAAAAGGTATGTTCAGAGTCAGTGAAGGAAAACGGTGCTTAAAGGGGCAGCCCATCACTAGCCACGTTCTAATGAAAGCGCATTCACTGCATAGCTGTGAGTTGTCTTGTTCTCACCTGCCACCTTCCAACAGGCCTGGGTGGAGGTGCTGGGTGTTAAGGGGTCCTTTTTGGAACAGGGCCTGAATTTTATTTACAGTTCACTTTAAATCTGTGACTGGTAACAATGTCAAAGTTAACTTATTTTTCACTTTAAAGTGGACAGGAAGGAAAGTTGGACTTTGCCAGATTCTGAGCCTTCTATCAACACTTAGCTGTTTGTACTTATTATTTTTCAGCCAGATGGGAGGAGATTTGGGAATGGACATATTAATTAGAAATGCTGCCATGAATCTATGGAAAAGGGACTGCAACTTCACCACACATAGTTCTACATTATGCAGACACACGCGAATATGCCCAGAAGACTTGCATTTTGGGGTGCCCTGATCCACTATTGGTGGGAGTACAAGTTGGTCCAATCTTTCTAGCTATATGGCAATATGGATCAAAAATCTTAAAAATGCATATAGCCTTTGACCCAGCAATTCTTTTTTAAGGGTTTGTCCCAGAGAAAGAGTCACGGATACACCTAAAGCTTTACCTACAAAAGATGTTCCTTGCAGCATTGTTTATAATAAATATAAGTGCAGAAACCACGTTTGTCCTGAAATGAATAATTGACTATGATATACAAAAGAATACTACATAATTATGTAAAATCTGTTGTAGAATATTTAATGATATGGGAAGATAGTCTAATAAGTGAAAAAATAAAACAGACTACAAAAGAATAAACAGGATATTCACTCTTTTTTAACTATACAAACAGAGACAAGACTGGAAGAGGGGTAACCGAGGAGATTAATGGTTCTTCCTGAGTGGTGGGCTAATTAATGGGTAGTTTTCCTTTTATTCTCTTTTGCTGGTCCAGATTTTCTAAATTTTCTCAAGTTAGCATGCATTGTTTCAGTCAGAAGAAAACACACAAATTATTTTTAGATTAAAAAAATCTCTAGAGGGTTCCTATTGTTGTTTTAAATAAAAATTCAATCTATAGCAGCGGGCACAAACATATTCCCAAATAACAAGTTGGTTCCTTGACTACAAATCCACATTTGATCTAGGGAAGGAAAAGGACCAGCTGAAAGCAAATCCTAAACCTCTAGGTAAAGAGCCAGCCTGCTGCTTACGGCTAATTTACACACACACGTGCACGTGCGCACACACACACAGTAACCCTCTTTTTGATATCTCTTCTCTGAAAACACAGGTCAGCAACCACTTTAGGCCCTTACAGAAATGGATTTCCTTTTCTGACTTTGGACCTCATACTCTGGTAATCTTGTCGTTTTCTTTTGCCCTTACTATGAGAACACAGACCCTCGTTTGTTTTGAAGCCGTGCAGGAGGGCGTCATTGCAATTTTCAGGGTTTGTCTATCCACTAGTTGACTGGAGGGGAGTGGGGGGGTTGCCGTGTGGACTCAGAAAAATCCAGATACAACCCACGGCCTCACGGAACACACTCCGTCCGTGTATTATCACAAGTAAAGTTCACTCCTAACCAGACGCAGCCAGCCATGCTGCCTAGGCCCCATTTGACGGATCTCTGCCTATTTAACCTCAGCCACAAAATGTTAGTACTTGAGCTCTCAAGACACCCCCTGTACTTGAATATCAGCCAAGAAGTTGAGCCAGGCTGCAGCATTGCAGAGCTGGCCTTAGACTGCGTGTACATCTGCTGGGGCGAAGATGGATGCATTGTGTTTCTTAACAGGTCTGCTTTTAAAAAACCGTGTATTAACATCCTACGGCACCACTGCCAAAAACATAAAATTCCAAAGGCAAATCCCCTCAGTTCCAGCACTGCCAGGACTGGGCTGACTAGGCTCCGCCCAGGGACTGTAAACGGCCACAGTTGCTTCTAGCAAGGAGCACAAAGCCCACCCCATTAGTTTCAGTCACAGGACCAAGCGACTCTCAAGCTGCTTCTCTCCAGGAGTGTGGGTGGGCAGTGGGCAGGCTCCCAACGCGACAACTAGACTCAATTGACTGTAACCCAGAATTTTTTTTAAGTGGCGTTTTTGGATGATGGTACCCAGCGCCCACCCCCCGCCCCACATCCTTCATCCTTTCTAATGGGTTCTGCAGCATCAGGACAACAAAGCGAGGGGGAGGGGGAGGGGGCGTTGCTGCAGTCCGCGTGTGCCAAATACAGTTAAGGGTGGAGAGGGAGGTAGGATTGGAAAGGGGGTAAAAAATCAAGTCACTTTCAATCAAGTGTCACACCTTTAAATAGTGGTTAAATCTTTGCATTATGCAGCTCATCCCTTTACAACATGGGGTTCCCTTAGAGAATTCCCTGTTTACACTGGGAATTCCTCCAGGGCCGCATCAATAAAGCTGAACAGATGTCAGGGTGGAATGCCAGCGGCAATGGCTGTTGTCAGGGGTACTGGGGAGGGAGGCACAGAACAATGAGGGAGGCATCTGCTACACAAAGCCTCGCGCGTGGGTCAGGTTCTGCCGGCGTGTAGAGATTCCACCCTACCCTTTGTCTGGGCACATTGCCTTTCTTGTTTCTCCATGACAAGGGTTGACACATGTCACCCGGCCCTATCAGGAGTGTTATTTGTTTGCCACTTGCATATGCACCAGCGTTCCTGACCTCCCCTGCCTGCCTCTCCACCGAACGCACGGAGCAACGCGGAAACTCTCCAGCGCTACCCCAATCCAGGATTTCATTATGCACTTGGAGTCGAAAGTGGGATGTAGATGTCCTTCTTTTTAATTAAAAACATGATGGATGAGACTTAACTGACAGTAGGAAATGCAATTTAAATATTCCTTAAAGAGGCACTAACCCTGTTTGCGTGGCGAGGGTTGCGTCGGTCTGCAAAGTTGGAACCAGCGGGAGAAAGGGAATTAAAATAAAAGCCCGTCGGGCCTCCCTGGTGGCGCAGTGGTTGAGAGTCCGCCTGCCGATGCAGGGGATACGGGTTCGTGCCCCGGTCTGGGAGGATCCCATATGCCGCGGAGCGGCTGGGCCCGTGAGCCATGGCCGCTGAGCCTGCGCGTCCGGAGCCTGTGCTCCGCAACGGGAGAGGCCACAACAGTGAGAGGCCCGCATACCACAAAAAAATAAAAAAAAAATAAAAAAAAATAAAAAAATAAAAGCCCGTCAGAAGTCCGCTGGCTGTGGAAGGGTGGTAACATTACACAGCATCTGCAGCCGTGTAACCAGAAACTTACGTGCATTAGGAGCTAATGGGAGGTGTTCCTCGGTAATGGGGCTCTTCGCTGTGATGAAAGCGGCAGATGAGTGGGGAAGGATACGACCGGGGAGCGTGTCCAAGCAAAAACCAACGAATTCACTGTATTGTGAAGGGACGACTGGCTTCGAAGACCTTATCCCCACACTCCCCATTTGTCAGCTCTACAAATGTGGTTTTTTCCCCTCGCTGCTGGGTTGCTGGATTTCTCCGGCCTCGGCCCCTCTCTCGAGCTGCTTTCCCTACACCGTCCCTTTAAAGTCCACAGTATAAGAAAAGTCCTCCGTGCCTGGGACAGTCCGTCTGCAGCCTGGACTGAGGCTGCAGGTCTAAGGCAAACAGGAAAGCGTTCACAATTTTGTTTTAAAGGCCTTCTCAGATGTATTCCCTCGGTGACTGCTAAGTTATCAGGAAAAATTATGCGGACCACGGGATACAGTCATGGGAAGCCCGAAACGCACTAGTCGGAGGCCGGAGCAAGTTTTCCTAATTATGGGACCTTGGCCTGGGTGTTTTCAATCTAGAAATAATAGATGAAGAATCTTGGTCTGTATTAAAGTAGCATAACTTAAATACCAACAATAATAGCAGTTTGAAATTTATTTTCAAAACAAATCTCCCTTTCTCTTTCTCGGTATCATTTACAAAGGGATATTTTTGGTTGTTGTTTCGGGCTGCTTTGTTTTGTTTTCCATGGAAATAGTTATTTTCTGAGAAACAGCAACTTTGAATTAAAAAGAGAATAATACTTTCCTAAAAGTACACACAAGAATAGCCGAGTCCACCCTCTGGAAGCCTACTCACAGCACAATCTTCATATGTTTTTCAGACCTAAAGATTTTATTCTAGGTTTGCAAAATCCCCTAAAGAGCCATAGATACTACTAAAGTCTAGATCTTTTCCATTTAAGCCCTAGTTAAAGACTGAGAAAAAGAAAAGCTTTTATTGAAATGCTTGGATTAAAAGGAAAGGGGGTTACAACTGGCACTGACTTTTGGTGAGTATTTAACTAGCAAAGGTTAATTAGAATTGTGGCAATGAGATGTAAAATAACAGATTCTGATCAATTGATTAATGAGATGTCGGAAGGTACAAGAATTCACCTTCGGGAGAAACGTATTAAAAATGAAATATATTTGCAAAGCCATCATGTCTTCCCTCTTATTTCGTTTATTAACGCTAGCAGCAGCTGTAGATGGTTTTTCCATCTATGACATCTGCAGAAAATAATGGCCCCCAAATCCACCAAAAGCACCACCAAAATGTTACCCAATGTGCCCTAACACCCATAAAAGTTCACAAAGTCTCTAGGAAGAGGCCAAAATCTTCAGCAGTTCCTCTCGGTCCTCTCTCTCCGCATTCCTTCTGCATTATAGATTCAGATTCATTTAAAAGATAAGCGGTTTTGAAATTCTGAAACTATTTAAATCGGGCACGTTATGCCCATTCTGGATTTATCGATTCATTAGCCCCGTATCGATTTCACAGTTGACGTGGGGATGGGGTGGGGGAAAGAATGTCACGAACATTTCTCCTTTCTCATGCGGTGGTCCTGGTGGACAAACAGATCCCCCTGTTTGTGGCAGAGATGTCCTTTGTCACAATAACCTACCGTATATTATGTTTATATATATCCTTCAGGCATGTCACAACAGTTTGGCATTCTGAGCTGCTCTACCACAGTGTACATTAAATAGTCATGTAGTTACATTAAACAGTGGGGAGTTCACACTTCACAACCACTCAGTGTTTTAAAACAGATGTGGGCTGTCTGTTGTCAGACTCTAGTGCAAAAGCTCAGAAGGATCTGGGTGGGAACACAACCTCCAAATGACTGAGGGCTCCCTAAATTTTCCACACAAGTTCCTTCATCCCTCCCGTACTAGAGGTTGAGCGTGAGAGAGATTTGGGGGAAAGGGAGAGAAAAAAAGGGGCGCCAGGAAGCAACAACTTTTATGTCTTATAGAACAGAGATCGGAAAAAAAGAATTCAGAATTCGGAATACTTTGTGGCATGGAATATTTTGAGCGGGGTGGGCTTGCTAGGGTATCCTGGGATTTACTGACAGGAGAATTTTTGACAGTTGATGGACAGATGAATTCCGTCATGGAAGCGTTAGTCGAAAGCGGCAAGGCCAGATGGAAACTCACAGCTTGTCTTTAATATTAATTTTCTTTTTTTTTTTTCAGGAGATCAGAATTCCCTAATTCCCTAAAATGTTTCAATGCATCTTGAGGTATTATTTTTCAGATGCCTTTCTCCACCTACTCTTAGTAAGAGTGTTCCTTTGTGTTAATGTTTCCTCCCTTGCTTTGAAAAAAAAAAGCCTAGTTTGTTCTTTTCCTTCCTTCCTTCCTCTCTCTTTCTTTTTCTTTCTTTCCTTTTTTCCTCTAGTTGTACAGCTGTTAACATTTTTCCTTCATTTCCAGCAAACACAGAAAGATAAATATAGTAACCTTGTAAGATACTAAATCTAAATACGAGAAATTCATCCGAAGCAATTGTGACTTAGAGCTCTGATAAAGGAACTAACGGTAAGACTGTCTTTGTGGCTGAATGAAAGGCTTAACTCTTCCTGCTTTCCGAAAGATGGAAGGGGCAATTGTTTTCAGGGTGTCCATCTTCTGGACAGTGAGAATTAAGTCATCTCCTCTGCTCAGTGATGCACTGGGGAGAGAACTGAGCTCAGAATCAAGGGCCAGACCGCCAGTCCTGGCTCTGCAGACCTCTCTGCGTGACATCACCTGAGTCACGACAATTGCCTGGGCCTCAGTTTCCTTATCTGCAAAATACAGTTGGTATTGCAAGAAGGCAGTGAGTCCCCAGTGATCTCCATGGCTCCTTTGAGGGTACCTCGAAACCTCTAAGAGAAAAGCTGACTGTCGGTATCAATAAGTCACGACTACTCCATTCTTCACCTCCCTGCCGAGCTTCTTAGGGACCAGACAACCCCTCCGTGGCAGTTTAGGGACTGCAACGATGCCCCCACCTTTATTCTCAGTCTTTTTTCTGCTGTTCCACACAAAACATAACTACTGTGCCTCCTGTCGTGGTGACTTCATTCCTAAGACAAATATCTAAAAATAAAAAAATGAGTGACCAGGGGTGATAGTCCATATTCCAACAAAACAAAGCTCAAATGCTCCTCAGTTTTCAGTTCTGTGATCTTTTTTCCCTAGTTCCTTTATTTTACGTCACTGGACCCACTCAAGTTGAGAGCAGTACTTTAAAACTAAGAGATCTTTCTTCTGTGTCTGTGTGTTATCTATTTTCCTAATAGTCTTTCCAGTTTAATGTAAAAACATTAACGTGGGACAGCTTTCTCCAGTTTCCTGATGCATCACTTTGGTTATATGTTGACTCCCTGTGTGTGTGTGTGTGTGTGTTAGTGAGTTTGTCTTGGTTGACCAGAAAAATCTTTTGCAATTAATGTAATGAAAATATTTAGCTAAACCAAGGAATCCAAAACAAAGGAATGGATTGTGGTTTGTTGGGAAAATGACACAGGGGCTTCCCTACATCAGTTGCAAGACCATTTCTCTGTGGCTCAGGGAGTGTAAGCAGCAGTGATGAACACCCCCGGCAACAAGTTCTCATCATCCTCTGACATGTCCCAGGGATGTGACCAGGGACAAGTCACTTTGTCCTTTATCTGTGAAGCACAGAGAAGATTATTAAGCTAGACAAGAGAAGAGTCTGAGATAGAATTAATATGAATAACTTCAGATCAATTAGGGTTCCAGAAGATGGGAAGCAGGACCAGTGGGTAGGATTGACCAAGGAGCAGACCTGGCTCAATATGAGAAAAACTTGATAAAGTATAACACAGCTCAAAATCAAAATCGGCTCCCAGGTTGGGCAAGATTTCCCCATCATGATAACTGATCCATTGTCAAGGATGCTGTAAAGAGAACTGCTGTGTGACTTAGCAGGTTTGGACTAGATGACACCTAAGCCCCTTCGAATCAAAATATAGGTATCTTTGATGATTTCAGATGCACAGCTGGTCAACAGGGTGCTTCACAAAATACTTGGAAATATAGTCACAGAAGAATAGACTATTAGAACTGGAGAAGACCTTGGGGGAGAAAACTTGGGGCAGCCCCTACATTCCTCTGAAGCTGGTGGCAGAGCCAGGGTCAGCAATGACATGTCTGAAGAGTATTTTGTGACCTAGTTTTTCATATACCTCCATTGAGCCTCACAGCAACCTTCTGAGATGGGACCTACCAACTGTACATTTTACGTGACTTGCGTAAGTCTGGGCAGTCAGCAAGCGGAAGAGTCAGGGCTGGGACTCCAGGTGCCATCCCCGAGCTGCTCCCTTGTCTCCTGGGCACCTTTCTTTCCAAGACCTCTGAGCATTTCTCTCTGAGTCTCCT
Source organism: Hyperoodon ampullatus (assembly GCF_949752795.1). NCBI lineage: Eukaryota > Metazoa > Chordata > Mammalia > Artiodactyla > Ziphiidae > Hyperoodon > Hyperoodon ampullatus. The sequence continues at coordinate 116,223,090 of NC_136919.1, forward strand.
TATTCCTGCAGCATTCACGCAGATATGCGTGAGTATTATCAGCTGCAGAGACTCTTCAGTTACCAGGGATGGAAAGGAAACTCTATGGTCATTTCCCTCCATTCTTTTGTTTTCCAAAAAAGAAAACTGAGGCTTGCAGAAGTCATCATTTAGTGAGCCCTCTGCAACGAAAACCTTGATTTCTCAAAGACCCTAAAATAGGCACCCGCCCCCTCAACCAGGCAAGTGATGATTTAAACCAGGTGAGTGCAAGAATGATTTCATTCATTGCGTTTTTCCATGTGCCTCTTGAGGGAAGGCATGTGGAACATGTGTACGTAGAGAGAGACCCCCGACCACCGTCGCCTCCCCCTCCCCCTGCACGTAGTAGACTAGTAAATGTTTGCCAACTATTTGCAAGGCTGACGGTGGGGATTATTTTTCCCATGTGCCAAGCAACTTCATCCTAAAGGAAAGATTTCACTCTGGCAAGATTTAATAACAATTACAATGATACTTTGTACAGCACTCTAGTTCTAAACTATTTTTTCCAAGCATTATTTCATTGGTTAGTTGATAGGGTGTGACACCAAACCTCAAGGGTGTGAAGAGTGAGCTGGCAGTAATAGTAGGGGTAGAGGCCACTCCCCCTTCTGGTCCTGGGGCCTCCCCACCCCCATGCTTCCACTGCTACTGAGCTGGATGACAACTGGTGGCCCCGAGGTCATTGCTGCTCCCCATCCTTGATGGTCACCTTTCCCATCTGACATTTTTTGGGTGGCGGGGATGGGACAAGAGCACTACAGAAGAAGCAAAGGAACCTGGGAAAGGAAGGGGCCTCAGAAACCAGGACTCCTCCACCATAGGACGCCTTAGTCTGTGCTTTATGCCACGCAGAAGCATTACAGACACCCAGGTTGACCAGAAGGATCCAACTACAGACCTGGACCACTGGCTGTTGTCAGAAGGGCCAGACCCATGTCCACATTGCCTACTGGCCCTGCCCTCTTCCCCTCCTTCTTTACTAAATGTCCCACTGTCACCAACTTATTTTTTGCAACACTGCAATAAACTTGTTAAAATGTTGTCAGAGTCTCCAAAGTGAACCGTGTCCAATCATAAGATGGCCTGGGGTTTTAGTCCATTTTAGGCCACGCCATGGCTAAATTACAGCCACACCATGGCTAAGTTATGGATGACTTGTTCATTCAACAAATATTTATTGATTATTTGCTAAGTACTGTGCTGGAGGCTGGAAAGAGAAAAGCATGTTCCTACCCTCAGGGAACTCGTGATCCACTGGAAGAGATGGACGCTGGAGAGAAAACTGTGAGATGATGTGTCAGGACGCAGGACAGAGGTGAGCCCAGGATGGAAACTCAGGAAGAACAATGAACCCCATCAGGGGACACAGAATGAGTCTCAAGCATAGTTGCCAGTCTGAAAACGAAACATGTAAAAGCCACCTCCAGCAACCTGTATTCTAATAGAACCTTTTCCCAGCTGACTTTGGTGTGTGTCTTAGAGGATGGAGGTGTGGTTAGATGGTAGCCCAAAATCAGGCGCCTTTTTTGTGAAGAATGTACAGTTCAGTCACCCTCAGTATAATATTGCTCCGTGTCAGTCCTCAATTTGTGGAGTAAATGAGGCCTCCAAGGAAAGGGGGTGTTTCCAGGGAGTCTGGAAAGAGACGGACTGGGCATAAATCCTATTATGTTGTCAAGCATTCAATTTCTTTAACCTTTTTAAGATGTTGTATAATTTATGTTTGGTTCATTTGTAGGATATTTTTTTGGAGGCATTCATATTTTGCAGTTTTGAAAACTGGTAACAAAGAACATTTTCATTCTGGAAAACAGATAACTAAAAAGCCTTCTGCATGGGCCCAGGGGGTGACCACCAGGTCCTGGAAGAGTGTCTGTTTGTGGTTTCACTGCTTTGCTTTTCACTCTGGGCCCTCACTCGGGTGTATGTACATGATGCAATCTGACACTACGAATGGCTAGCATGGTGTATCTGTCGGTGTGCACTCACTGCGATCATGGGAAATGTGGAGGATCCTTCTGAGGGATATACTGTGTCCTAGTACTTGATATGAGAAAAAAAATATGTAGACATATGATATATATAAATAAATAGTATATAGAACATATGTCATATATAATGAATATTATGTAAGATGTATACATATATTAACCTCCATAAATGTCTGCTGGATTAATATATTTATCAATATATTCATTAATTACAGCAACTCCCTTTCCAACGCCCTGGGATTTGGGCAGCAGCTCTGACATGGTAGGATTTTAGAACTGTCTCCTCCCTTTCCTTTCTTTCCTGTATTCTCAATGCTCCCCAAAACCCCTGATCTGAATTCTTCTCCCACTTCCAGGGGCGAGCTCTTTGTTACCCAGAAGTTCTTGGATCCTCAAATGGTCTGAAAATCGGTCCACCTAAGTCTGGTTCAGGATTGAGAGAAGCTGCAAATTCCTCCACCCAACAAAGAGAAAGTCTCTAGGCTGCAGTGTCCTGGAAATACACTGTTTTTCTTTTCTGGGAGCAGCATTCCTCCAGTACTTGGGGGTTTCCGAAGCCTTTTACAGTCATTAGTAAACTGACACACCATCCCTGTGGGGCTTAGCCCCCTTTTAGAGAGGCTCCAGAGAGATTAACTGCTGTCTAGGGTCACCCAGAGCAGAGTCGAAGCCCAAGCCCCCTGCCCAGGCGCCTGCAGAGATACATATATGGCAAAATCGCTCTGCAGCTGGAAACTGAAAGCCTTCTCTAACTTGACCTAAGCCTAAATTGGAGATTCTACACGTATCTCCTTTCCTCGATAATTAAATGAGGAGGTTGGGGCTTTGAGGCCCAAAGCGGCCGTGAAAGCTGGACCGCCCCTGTCCCTGCCCCGCCTACCACCTCCAGCCTAGGGGTTGCCTCCTTTTGGGGCCACAGAATTTAATGACTACTGTATATGCTCTTCCATTGGTCAAGGTTGCTTTGTGGACTTGGCGCAAACGGGTTGGAGGACGTTTTGCAGATGTGTACGTGGTGCGCTGTATGCGTTCTACCTCAGGGGAGGGCTAAGTTCCTTGAGCACGGGAATTTTCTCCGTGAAACTTGTCTGAAAACTAGAGTTGATCTTCACGAGGAACTTCACAGGGCTCTTTTCTCTTCAAGCTTGAGCACCTTGTCTCAACTGGGTAGGGGCTGAATTGGACTAATAGCCAAATATTTGTTTCTCCTATGGAATAAAATTGTTAAGCTAGACTCCAGAGGCCACCTGGTGGAAACATCTTATTTAAAAGTGAGTTTTCCCAACTCCTGGCTCTCTGTTCCTTCCTGTTTCCCATCTTGCTAGTGCAGCATCTTGTACCTGGTTGCCTTCAAAAAACTAGATGGCGACTGCATTAGTCCTGGACACCTGGCTCGTAGATTAGGTGATAACCCTCCACCTATTAAAACAGGACCCTCTGGGTTGAGCTGGAAAGCTGGACAGCCCCAGAAAAAGGCAGTCTTCCCAGTATAATTCCCAGCCAAAACACTATGAAAGAGGCCTATTTTGATCTAGAACATTCTTCTCTTCCTCCCCCATTCTTTGCTGGAACTAGGGTGGAGTAAGATACCAGAGAATTCCCACGACTGTCTTGATATCCTGAAGGATCACAAATGTCCTTATCAGCTTTCAGCCAGAGGAAAAAAAATCTCGGAGGAGAACGGGGCCCCACTGTGCTCCAGACTTGTGGCCCCCAGCCACACCCCAAACAGGCTCTTGTTCGCCCTTGGAAAACACTTGTCTGAACACATGAGCTTAAAAAAGAGGACATCTCCATAAAAAATTCATCTCCTTAAAATTTTTTTTTTTTTTTTTTTTTTTTTTTTTTGCAGTATGTGGGCCTCTCACTGTTGTGGCCTCTCCCGTTGTGGAGCACAGGCTCCGGACGCGCAGGCTCAGCGGCCATGGCTCACAGGCCCAGCCGCTCCGCGGCATGTGGGATCTTCCCGGACCGGGGCACGAACCCGTGTCCCCTGCATTGGCAGGCGGACTCTCAACCACTGCGCCACCAGGGAAGCCCTCCTTAAAATTTTTTATTCAAGTTATGTTAATCACTATTATTTGCTCGGCTTCTGTTGGGTACTCTATGGGGATAAGAGAAAAGCATAAGCAGGGTTCCAGCTCTCCAAGAAGCCACAGCTAATACGAGGAACAGACGTAGATGACAGAACTAGCAAGAAACTTAACAACCTAACGTTTATAGACAACTTCGTAACTCAGATGAAGTAATCTTTCTCATCTCTAAACTCCTAAGTACACCTACGACCCCATCCCTCTTTAGACCTCTAGTATTGCCTGCTTGGCTAGTGCATTCCTCATGGGTGTCAGTCTTCTGTCCCCTGAGGAGACTAGGAATTTTTGCAGGCAGAGGTCCAAGTATGCTGTTTGAATCCCCCTTACCATCTAGCACAGAGCTTTGTACATGGTTGGCCTTCAAAAACGATAGATGGAGGCTCAATGATGAAGCACAGCGGCATATCCAGCTAAGGAGTCGGGGCCTTAGAGGTATTCTGACTCGAGGCCTCTGTTTGGTAGGAAAGGATGCAGGTATTCAGGCCTGCTCTTAAGAAAGCTGTTTAACTCTTTGGGCTTCAGGTGTCTCAAATGCAAAACAAAATATTGGATTCGATTTTAAGACCCAAGGGTTTGATACATGTCCTTATCCCATGTGATAATCCTTCAAGCATGTGAAGATTGCTTTGTTGCTCCCTCTCCTCCTGCCCCAGACTCGTTTGCTCCAAGCTTCTCCAGCCTCATGACCTGCACCATGGGTCCATGACCCAGTTTCAGGCATGATTCTAATTCTCTCTTTGTCACAGGCCCAGTTTATCAGTGTTCTTCTGCTGTGGCCCCAAAGCTGAACCCAATAACTTTCTCTGTCTTATTTCACATGAGTTTCTTTGGGGCCATAACTCCCTCGGTCTATATTTACGTGGTGGTCCAGACCAGGGAATTTCTAACATTTCTTCCCCTCTGTAATTCTGTGTGTTGCTAACTTCAGGGCCAGCTAGACTAAGGGAACCCTGCCACCCTCTTCTGTGCTTTTCCTGCATTTTATTCTCATTTTATTCAAGCTCTTGGCCTGAATGAATCTTCTTGCATCCCCTGGTTAGAGGAACAAAGAGAATCTGCCCAGGTTCACCCAACTCTGAGGGTCTCCTGTCCCAAAAATCAAGATATGGGAAGAGTGGTATAATTGATAAAGAATCGACTATTTCTTTCTTCCCCTATTTTATGTCTTTCTTCAACTTAAGCTGTGTTTAGCTTCAGGGGTACAGTGAAAGTGTTGGAAGGAAGGTGGCTCTGATTCCAGCTCTGTTAAATTTTTAATGCTGCTGGAGGGTAACTAAATTGACTGGGGGAAAGGGAATTTATATTCCTGGTGTTCTATAAGAATTCAGGACTCCTAAACCTCCTAAAATGATCTTTCTTTCACACCAAATGCAGGAGAGCTTTTTACTATTAATAAAGAATGCTGAAGTGTGGTCTCAGAATGAACAAGGGCTTGGAACTGGAAGGTTGGTCCAAGGTGAAAGCAGAGCAGCCGTCATCTTTGTGGTTTGCCTGCCGAGGCACCAGGAAGTCCTCACAGACCAAAAGCTTCTCTTCCACTGTCTGCTATGATGGGGAAATGCCACCATGAGATTAAATCATTTCTGATAAGGAGTTCTTCAACTTCCAGAATCTCCTATCAAAGCGTATCCATTTAGAACAGCCAAATCTCCTTTATCAGAAGTGTATTTGGAATGAGGCAATAGCTAACTAAGAACAAATTCCCTTCAGGAGTGAGGCACAGCAAATGTGAGCATCAGATGGAGGGCAGGCCAAAGAGAGTGTATACGAACGAGACCAGTATGTAAACACCTTGGGAATGGGGCCTGTACCTTATTCTCCAAGGCCTAGCATGGTATCTTATATCACATACAAATACAAATATGCCTGCTAAGAGAAAAGTGAATGAAAGGAAAATGGAAAAGTACCAAAGACCTCCCAGTTTTCCAAACAGTCATCTGGATGGTGGAGAGGGGACCACAGCCATTAATGGGAAAGATTTATTCTTCTGGATTCTACAGAGATGGTATCATTTTCACCCTTCTGTGCCCTCCACCCACCCCATCTCCATAACCTAAACCAGGAACTATCCTCAGGTCGACACCCACCTCTATATCCAATCTGTCAACTAAGGTAGAAACACACAAGGCAGCCCAGACTTCTCCCTCTGACTCACGTTCACATCCAATCAAATCCTGCTGCTTCTGCATCTACCAGTAGCTTTCAAGGTTGTCCCCTACTCTCTGTACCTACTGCTATGCCTTCGTTCAAGCCTCCATCACGTCTAGCTTAAATTAGCCGACAGTCCCCTAGTTGGTTGCCCAGCCTCCGGGCGCTCTCCCCCATGCGCAGTCCCGGCTCCACACCCCACCTCTAGTCAAAGGCAAATTCAATCACATCACCCCCACCCAATTTTCTAATTCTTCTCCAACCACCCCCAACACCACCACTGCATTTAGACCAGAGCCATACTCTGCCTAAGAATGCCTTGATAACTGACACCTCCCTCCCGCCCCAGCCTCACCGTGAGCCCTGCTGGAAGTTTTGCGATGTGCACGTACGCCTTCTCTTTTGCACGTGCTGTTGTTCCTTCTCCCTGGATGCTGTTCCCTCCTTCCCTACCCTAGTAACCCTGCTTCACTCCTCACCCAGTCTGGGCATCACCCACTCTGGGAAATTATCCATGATTCTGCTTTTTGCAAAGGCAGTAGTGGGTGCCCTTCCTATAAATTTGGCACAGACCTTTGATAAACACTTACATGTTCTTCTGTCATTTTGGGCTTCCTTGTCTTCTCCTCTAGCTGAACTAAGACCCTCTGGAGAACAGGGACTGTGACACCTAACACAACCCATAGAGCAGAAAGTCTGTTCCACGGAAGATGCATGATAAATATCTCTTAAGGGCATGAATGATGCCAGGAAGTTCTTCCAAAGAGCTTAGTTGGCCAAGCATTCATTCATTCATTCTTTCTTTCATTCATTCATAGAGTCATTCTACAAGCCTCCTCTACTTTGGAGGTAGAATCTGACTAGAGGTTAATCCTAAGGGAACTGGTTCTCTCAGTGATTCGATTTCTCCTTGCCCTGTCTTGAAGAAACCAAAATGACAACGAGGGCAGTGTCTCTCCCGCCACACACTCACCCCAGCTCAGGGGTTCTGTGGACGAGTGAAAATTCTTAACGTGTTATTTCTCTGGAGAGCAGGCACTGTTATTCTGGGTAAACAAGCCAATTCTATGACTTTGAACAAGCAACCACATAGAACAGCCTAGAAGACGATTGGTGAAAAGTCGCTCCTTTTCCGGATACCCCTCTGATCCAGAGGAAGCAAACCAGCACATTGCTTTACCTTCCCCAGTTACAATGTCTTGCGAGGGATGGGCCCAGAGTCCCACTCTAATTATACCCTGTTTGACTAGGAAACGAAGCTCCTGATCGCACTCCTAAATCTCAAACTGAAGCGACATTTATAACTACATTAAAAAGGAAATGCTCTTTACTGTGTGCCTTCACTCCAGATAATTGTACAGCGGTAATACGGTGGAGGGCCTAAGGCCCTTCCCAAAATGACAGAACAGAACCATGACTCATACAGTGAAGGAAATAGTAGTTCCCTCTTTGAGCCCTGAACACAAGGGAAATAAACAGAGCCTTAACTGAAAGATGAACGCATCTCACAGAACTCCGGAGTCTGGGAACTCGGGAAGTTCCAAAATCTAATGCTGCATCGGTGCTCACTGCTTCGGCCTCTTCTTATCTCTGCAAAAGGAGGCCAGCCAGGATGTGCCTTGACCCAGACTCCAACTATGGTTGCAGACTCCTGGGCAGCTGGCGGGTTACTGCAAGTGATCCTGGAATCCTAACGCACACCAGATATCATGGCTAATTAAAAAATACGTCTTGCACAGGTATACTTTCTTGCACAGATATACTTTCTTGCACAGATATACTTTCTACTTTCAAAAGTTTTCAGTCATCATTATCATCATCGTCAACATCATCATCGTTATCATATATTGAGGACTTACAACATGCTCAGTACCTTCCAACACTATCTATACATGAACTGATTGAATCCTCACAACCACCCAGGGGGGTACATTACCATTATTGTTCCTACTTCATAGATGAGAAAACAGAGGTACAGAGAGCTCAAGTAACTTTCCCATGGTCACACAGCTAGAAAGAAGTGGAGCTGCAATTCAAGCCAGACCATCTAGTTCCAGCATGCCGTACAATTAACTATATTATGCTGCCTCCCCCATTTCTCAATTACTGGTTGTTAAAATTACCCCCATCAGCATGTTGGGAATCTGATGACTTCCTTTTATTTTTTTCTGTTTAACAAGGATCCTCACATAATTTGGAACCATACTGATTGGGCTAAATAAAACTATTGTAAGAGCTACTCCCTGATAAAATATTCCTCCTGCTAACGCCTAACGTTGGCTATCAGAGATCTCTTCCGTGGGTTTAAAGGTGACCTTCTTCATGTCCTTTTAAGATCCAAGGACTCTAACAAGGGTAATAAAAGAAGTCACTAGTACTCACACTAAGGCGTGAGTGAGGTTTCCGGATCATTCCTTCATTAGCAGAAAAGAAAAAAATCAAGGACATTGAAAGGGTATTATGGGAAGTAGGGGAAGGGGAGTGTGGGAGTATTGGAAAGGGAGAAAAGGGAGATGGTCCTGAAAAGGATGGAGAGTGACCACATCCGGAAGCAGTCAGGGACGTCGAAAATGAACCTGGCCTACTTCACAGTTTTGCCTAGAGCTGGCCTAGGGGCATGCATCAGTACCACACAGGATGACATTTTTGGTGACATGTTTTAAAATCAGTGAAGGGCTAAATCATTATTTCTAGAACTATTAACCTCACCACCTTTTGAAATAAAAACTGTACCAATAAGCAAAAGGCCAAGCAAATCTGAGACTTTACTTGAGGAAGACAACAGGGCATAGCTTCTCAGTCTAGAAATGTATTAACGAAGAGCGTCTGATGACCCACTTTGATAAAGGGCGGCCTCCTTTATCAGAGCATCTGAAATGAGCCACCCCACTAAGCTGGCTGTTTTCCCCTTTTATTACTGATGAATAGTGGAAAGCTAGGTTCCTCTACTTTTGCAAAGCCCTCTCTTCCATTAAGCTCATACAATGGCCTCTCAAATTCCATAGTTTGCTAAAACAAGATGGCTGCCATCACCAATACCCACCCCACATCATATTTGCACACTTTTATTAAAAAGAATAATAGAAATGTATTACAATACAATTGGTCTCATTTCTCAATTACAAGGAAAGGCTGGAAAGCTCATGCAGAGTCTTTGCATAAAGATGCATCTGTAACACATGGGTCCTCAGACTCTACATGCTCCTGTGTTCCAGAAGGCTCCTGAGGGCTGAGGCAGGTAATCAAGCCACCTTTGACCACTGCCCTGAACATCTCATCTCATTTGGTCCAAGAGGGACAAAAGTCACCATTAAGAACACCTTATCAGGGACTTCCCTGGTGGTGCAGTGGTTAAGAATCTGCCTGCCAATGCAGGGGATACGGGTTCGAGCCCTGGTCCGGGAAGATCCCACATGCCGCAGAGCAACTAAGCCCGTGCACTACAACTACTGAAGCCTGTGCTCTAGAGCCCGTGCTCCGCAACAAGAGAAGCCACCGCAACGAGAAGCCGGCACACCACAACGAAGAGTAGCCCCCGCTCACTGCAACTAGAGAAAGCTCGCACGTAGCAACGAAGACCCAACGCAGCCAAAAACAAATAAATAAATTTATTTTAAAAACAAACAAAAAAACACCTTATCCATTGCTACATCTTAGTATTAATGCTTGGGAGTAAGTTATTACAGCTAAATGAATAACAAAAAGATTGGGTCTTCTTAGGGGAGGAATGGGTTAAAGTCTGTTAAACTGTTGACCCAGGCTCAAAGATGTCACCGGAATTGTTCATCATCCACCTCAGGCATAGAACCACAATCTTAGGGTTTGGGCAACTTTCGGGCAATCTTTTTAATGCCCAGGTGCTCCAAATTGTATCAGAAATGCATAAATCACAGGCCAGTTAACAAAGGAGGTCAATCCTCCACAATTTTAACACAAATAGATATAAAGAATCCAGGCTAAAAATAAGTGCAACTCAAAAATGAAATGAAAGTAAAAGAGTTTTTTCTTCCTCCCACCACCCCTATCCTGAGCTGCTACCCCAACCTAGAACAAAGGAGTTTTTACAGATTTTCAAAAGAAAAAAATCTCTCTGAGCATGCTGTATATCTTTCTCCCCAAATGAAAACCAAAAATAGATGTTGCTTCCCTAATTTATCTGATTTGGAAATTATTTGTCATTTTTAGAAATTGATTTTTCCAGTCAATTAAATTAGCCAGTAATTTGATATCACCATCTTATTTCATTATATAGAACACATGCTGAAATGGCACACAACCTCATTTTCATTTATTATTTTTGCAAATTTAGTGCTCATAAAAAGGTGTTGGATTGACAGTGCCAGCAGCTAGACTCTTCCCTGCTGGCTGGGAGAGAGGCTAGGCAGCGGTTACGTGAGCTGGAGCCCAGGCCCATGCAGGCTGGGATTACCAGCTGTGAGAGCAAGATCAAATCCCACGACGGACAGCTCTTTATTCTCTGCTCCAGAATCCATCCAATTGAACATGATAAATGGCGCCACCGCTGGATGGAATCCACCCCCTCACTTCTCAATGGCCACCTGGTATTTCTATGATGCCTCTGTCCAAAGAATTTTTAAACACTTTCCAAGTCATCCGACTCAGTTCTCCAACCCTTTCAGACAAAGACAGATCTTTGAAAGCCTGAAAATTCACTTGGGAGGAGAGAAGACACACACACACTTTGCTGCAGCAGAAACGAGTGAGTTTCTGCCTCTCTGCAGCTTCTAAGGGTGTACTGCTCTGTTCTACTACAGGGAGAATGAGGGTGAAGATTTCTTTTGGCTCCATAGGTTCTTAGGAAGAAATGAAAGTACCAAGCGTTTCCTGGGTCATCAAAGGCACAGAAAGGAGCAAGGGCTTCAAGCATGAACCCTAAGACAAAAAGGCAAGGTCAAGATGAACGTCCAGCATTCGTCAAAAATGATACTTTTGTTTAATCTTTTTTTTTTTTTTTTTTTTTTTTGCGGTACGCGGGCCTCTCACTGCTGCGTGGCCTCTTCCGTTGCGGAGCACAGGCTCCGGACGGACGCGCAGGCTCAGCGGCCATGGCTCACGGGCCCAGCCGCTCCGCGGCACGTGGGATCTTCCCGGACCGGGGCACGACCCCGCGTCCCCTGCATCGGCAGGCGGACTCTCAACCACTGAGCCACCAGGGAAGCCCTATTGAATCATTTTTAATGTGAACACTTCGAAGAGTGATCAAAGGGGGCTCTGTTAATAATTACACCAGGAAAACAGGCATGTAAACCAGAACCGTCTGGGGCTACCTGGGGCATATGCTCACCCTGTGCGTGTTGGAATTTACAAACCACCTGGGCAATCGTTAAGTTAAGAACTATTACAAATCATTTCAGCCTTTTGACTCTTCCCCAATATGCCAGGTTCACTCCTTGCAGACTTTGTTAATTTCCCCCAACTCCCATGCCTGGAGTATCCTTCCTAACCTGCACTTCATCTAGGCAAATCCTACACTTTAGTTAAAACCCAAATGAATGTCCATCTCTCCCCTGCCACTCTTTTTGCCTACTCCAACTCATTCTTTTCTTTTCCTTTTCTGATTTTTTTTTTTTTTTAGTATTTATTATGTATGTCATATAACACAGCTCTGACCTACAGAATGCTTTGGAATTTTTCCTATTTGTTGTGTTGAGTATGAAGTTCTTTTCCCAATTAGGCTGTAAGCCCCTGGAGGGCTGGGATCTGTCTTATTGCTTCTCTTGCGTCCTCCGCAGGACAGCCTCACACCTTATTCAAGATGTTCAGACAGCTAGGGGCAGGACAGGAAAAAAGACGCAGACATAGAGAATGGACTTGAGGACACGGGGAGGGGGAAGGGTAAGCTGGGATGAAGCGAGAGAGTGGCATGGACATATATACAGTACCAAACGTAAAATAGATAGCTAGTGGGAAGCAGCCGCAGAGCACAGGGAGATCAGCTCGTGCTTTGTGACCACCTAGAGGGGTGGGATAGGAGGGTGGGAGGGAGACACAAGAGGGAAGAGATATGGGAACAGATGTATATGTATAGCTGATTCACTTTGTTATAAAGCAGAAACTAACACACCATTGTAAAGCAATTATACTCCAATAAAGATGTTAAAAAAAAAAAAAGATGTTCAGGCGGGAAAACAAAGAAGCAAACAAACTTCACAGAGCCCATCTAATTGAGCTGCAGATCAAGAACCTGAAGCCCAGTGCCGCCTTCCCAGAGACCCCCAGCTCTGACACAGACTGGGGTATGGTCCCCTGCTCTGTGTCCCCACGGGACTTAGTGCACTTCACTGCCTGGCACGTGCCACTGTGGTATTTCTTTACCGTAATAACTGGACCATAATGACTTGTTTACTTGGTTGTCCATCCACCATATCAGAAAGCTTTGGAGGGCAGGAATTCTACTGGATTGATTATTACATCTTCTATATATACATAATAGACCTTCATCGAAGGAATGATCGAAGGAATGAATGAATACATAGTTTTCCTTAAGGTACTAATACAGGCACTAATTGGATTTAATCCGATTACTAAAATTTAGTCAGGAGAGAAGAGACGTCTTCCCTTCCCTAGACAAGTCATAGGAAGCAGACCGGGGTAGCTGATTCCTGGCTTCTGCTTGCTTTCTAGACTGGCTAGGAGAACCCATTTCCATTGGCTTTCAGCATCCTGCCATGGAGCAGAAAAGGCACTGAAGTCAAAGTCAGAGCAAGTGATCTGGGAGCTGCCCTCCACTGGGTCTGTAGCACCACCAGCAAGACACTGCTTTGGGCTTCAGATTTACCATCAGAAATAGAAGAAGCCTGACCCTAAGGACTGGAGAGGCCCCTCCAACGCCAGTGCTTATTGCCTCAAACCCCAACTCAATGAGCACTCCTCCAGGTGAATGAGGGTCCCTGGGCAGGGCGACACAGCCCCACAGGGCTGGATGCACCAGGGCTCCTGTTCTCTTCAGTCAGGGAGTGACAGCTGAGCAGACAGAGCCTCTGACTCTCCCTTCAGCTGCTTCCCGGTGGGAAAGTGAGCTTCACAGTAGCACATTAGGTTACATATTAAACAGATGGGATGCAGATTTGAGACCTCTTAAAGGCTGGGGGTTTTCCTTTTTTTTTTTTTTTTTTCCATAAGCTGCTGTCAAGGTGTGTTCGTATCTCTTTATTTAAACAGCCTCCTTAAGTCTTGGTACCCAGAGCTGGGACTCAAAAAAAAATTGAGTAGAATAAATAATCTATCATGCTAGCAACATAATTATAAGAACATATGTTAGCTCGAACTAGCTATATTCTCGTCATATTAAGGGTATGTGTGGGAGAAAGGATGGCAGGAGCGTCTCAAAATAGCTCAGGCAGAGGAAGAGTGAAATCAGGCTACATGGGAATCCAAACTGCTTTCCTGGAGCCTCCATTCTAGCATCCCTAGTGTCCCAGAGGGCCGCCTTAGGTGGTGGCCTGCTGTGAAACGCAGCCACCTGGGTCTGGAACTCCAGCGGCATCTTGGCTGCCCCACCTGAGAGCCCAGGCCAAGAAGGCAGTGTTCCTGTTTCACCCAGTCGCTCTCTGCCAGGTGCAGAGATAGCACAGGTCCAGGGAGAAGGCGCCCGAGAGGCAAAGACAACCAATGGGTCTTGGTTCTCACAAATGCCCCATGCTCAGAGGCACTAAAGAAAAAATATCCACGTATTTTTTGACAGCCTTCATCAAGGGAGTCAATTAGAAATATATACATATATACATAGTTTCAGCTGCTTCTTCCTCTCTGCTCATCCAGATGTCACCCACACCGTTCAAGGACCTACTCAAATCTCCCTTCTCGTCCCCACCCCCCGCCAGCTTCGCCCACCTCTCCTGCTGGGGAACTCCCACACATCTTCAGGCCTCCTGTCCCCATCTCTCCCAACGGGAAGCTTTTCCCGCTCCCTACACGGGTTTGGGTCCCCTGGTTATTTGCTGCCATAGCATCCTGCAGTTCTGGATGATACTGATATTCATTGCACTTTTAATTATACCATGTCTGTCTTCCCCATATGGATTGCTGCCTCTGCAAAGGTAGAAGCTGTGCCTAATTTGTTCATCACGGTGACGGCTGCACAGGCTTTGGGACCTGGGGTCTCCGCTCTGAGGATGCAGACACAGCATGGCAGCTTGTGACACAGCTGTAAACTAGGTGCCCTAAGAACTGCCCTACGCTGGGAGGAACAGAGAAGGGGGTCCAGTGCACATCCTCGAGAACAACTTGAGGCTGCAGCAGAGTGGAGAAACCACGTGCATCACTGTGATCACAAAGCCTCGGCTCCATGCTAGCCTGGCCGAGCTGGAGACCAAGGACTGATGCATGGTCTTCCCTTGCAGGTACCAGAAGCTGCTGCCAGGTCCTTAAGTGGAGGTGCAGATGCCATCAAGTTTGAGCTCTAGGAAGTTAAAAGTTCTGGGGCAGAAGAAGCGCCTGGAGACAGGAAACCAGCTGCGAGGCCACTATATTTGCCATGGTGAGAGATAAGGGGCTAAATTAGGGTGGAGGCCATGGGAATAGAGAGGAGGAAAAAGTTCCAGAGACATTTTATGGGTAGGATTATTATTTATATTATGAGACGCTAAGCATTTGGGGGGGGGCTTAAAACGTTAAGGGCATAATTGAGATTTAATAAATACTTGCCAACCTGTAAAATACATACACTCATGTGTTTAGGATCATATATAAAAATGAAAGTGGATTTTTATAAAAATATTTTTAAATATTGTTATTTTTAATACATTTTCTATATTTTTAGGTAGTCTATTGATGTTTTTAAAAGGAGAAGAAATAAAGTACATGAAGGAAGGAAAAAGGATAGCTCTTGGGAGAGTCGACTGCTTATACTCTCAAAAATGCATTCACAAGCCATGTTCAAGGGCACTTTCACCTAACTGTTCCCATCCAGGTTACAGCCCTTTAAAAGGTCTCATTTTGGCTACAGTTAAGTGCTACCTTCTGTATAGATAAGTGAGAATAGATAAGAAATTGAAATCTTGATGTACATTTTCTCCTCCCAAAAAGCAAGGTACAAGATGGTAGGATGTACAGGTAGGTCTGCAGATGGATGGGCAAGGGAGACCATTACTTCTGATCCGGGAACATCAGAGGAAGTTGGAAAGGTAAGGATGGAGCCCTACGGGGGGCAGGTGGCACTGCTGAGACAAGGAAGTTTTCATGGTCACCCGCACTCCAATTCTTACCCAATTTTCACTTTTAAATGCTAACATTTAAACAGTATTCTTTCCCAAGATGACACACAGTCAGAATTGAATGTAATCCAGACTATTATGTCAACAGCATTGATATAAAACACATGACATTTGTGCATATCCCCAAGGAAACACTGCTCATCAAGTGGAAGAAAGCGGGAAGTCCAGATTGATATATTACCCACTGCTGTGCATTTGCCAATATCCATATTGATAGATGGGAAATCTTGGCCAGGACCACATTTATTGCTACATCTTCTACGGCTCTTAAAACACGAACCAGAGGGGCCACAGGGCACATCAAAAAGCATTCACTTTCACTCTTTGAAAGAAATGACTGTGGGATGTTTGTGTCCAGACTGTCTTCTGCCTCGTGACACCTTACCTCTTTGCTAAAACAGCGATTTCACCTCTAAAAGCAGACCCTTCCGCCCACAGATGATGAAGATGATGGTACTTTGCGTAAGAAAACACAGGATATTCTGCAAGACCCTTTCATACGTATTTCCTCACAAGCATCTCACCAAACAAACAAATGCTCTAAAATACATTGGGTAGTTACAGTTAGTCCTGTTGGGAAAATGAGAAATTGACATTTAAGGGTGGCAAAGTGACTTTGGCCCGTGTCTCCTTCCTAGTTCACAATCGAAGCTGTTTCCACTCCCCCGCGGGTTGCCTCCACCACGCCCACTGCCTCCCAGCCCCACTGTCTATGGATCTAGTATTTGGCTGGGTCCTTCACATTAGTTATTTCTGCCCAAGGACGGACAAGAAAGAGACAGGGTACAGTACAGAGGCCAATGGCCAATGTCAACCTTCCTGTTCGTTAAGCCAAATAAGACAATGTTTAAACTCAAGGACTGTCCTGTAACTCAGCCAAAGAGGTTCAACCTAGCACCTCCAGATGGGGGTGAGACAGGGAGGGGGGCAGAACCAAAATGATCAGCCTCCCCTCCACAGCCAACCGAGAGGGTGACTGCTAGAGAGGGTCAGACCTCCTGTGAGCTCCCCAGACAGACAACTAACCCGCCCAATGATCCGAGCTCTCAGGACATGTCCCACACATTTCTAACTAAAGAGCAACCGATGGATGGAGTTCCTGAGTGGACCCCAAAGAGCAACTCACACCTGGATTCAGCCTGCCCAGCCCCACCGGGAGCCTCCCGACAGAAACAGCCCAGTCGGTCCAGAGCAGGAAAAGGTAAAAGTAAATAAACGCTGCCTTAATCTCTCCCGTAGATTGGAACAATCTGACCCAACCTGTAATTTCAACCAGACATGCGGGGAGAATAATTTTAAAAACTCTGCGAAACAGAAATGTACCTCTACTCATTATGATTTCCTGGGCATATTTTTTTCCTTCCTAGCCCTTCTCCATCTGCACTTTATTCAATGAACACATCTGCATTCCTTCTCTCTCTCTCTCTCTCTCTTTTTTTTTTTTTTTTTTGGCCAGAAACTCTATACAACCTTATCACTGACACCTCTCTGCAGTTTCAAATTCCAACTTTGTGCCAAATCCCCATTTCCTGCTGCTTAATTTCCATTCATTTACTCTTGTTTTTGCTTCTTCTGCCATTCCCAGCATGGACCAGCTCCAGCCCAGCTTCTTCTAATTTTTTAAGGAAGGCTCCCCATCGAGTGCTATTGGAATCTGAGCCTGCGCTCCATGCCAGTGACTGGCCATTGTTTATACTACCTAACAACAGTTGCCAATAGGACTGCTCCTTTCCTTTTCTTTGTTTCACTCCCTGAGTGTGTACACTAAGGCCCAAGAGAACTTTTCCCCCCGCATATGGTGACCCAGTGGGTCTGGTTTTATTATGACTTCAGTAGAATCTGAAGTAGCCTCTTTCCATTTCTTTTTCGAGAGGAAAAAGAAAAGAAAATCGAGCCTGGATGCTTTGTTTACCCTGCTCTCGGCGGCATGATCAACCTCAGCCCCTGCTAAACTGCTCTGAGGACTGGGTCCTTGGGAGCCTCATCAAGTTAGGGCAGTAAAAGGGCCAGGAGAAAGGCGCTGGGGCAGGATAAGCTGAGGCCGAGCTTTACAGAGAGGTGGAGAAATGACCACTCCGGAGTTCTTGGGCTCAAGGAGGTCTTAGATTTGTTAAGATTGTTCTGCAAAGAAACAGAGTCACAGATGTAGGGAACAGACTTGTGGTTAGCAAGAGGGGAAGGGGGTGTGGGATGCGCTGGGAGGTTGGGACTGACATATATACAGTACTACGTATAAAACAGATAACGAATGAGAACCTACTGTACAGCACAGGGCACTCTACTCAGTGCTCTGTGGTGACCGAAATGGGCAGGAAACCTAAAAAAGAATGGATCTCTGTATACGTATGGCTGATGAACTTTGCTCACAGCAGAAACGAACACAACATTGTAAAGCAATCATACTCCAATAAAAATCAATTAAAAATTAAAACAAGATTGCTCTGCAAAGACGGGGGGCAACGTAGGGTTGGTTTTCTGGCTTCCGGGGCTTGGGGGGGCGGGGCTGACTCATTCTTAAAATATGTTCCTACAAGCAAATGACTTGTGGTATGAAAAGGTAACCAACGTTTTTCTTCCCACAGAGGGACTGATTCTAATCCGTTGTTTGGGGAGGGGTTTTGTTTGTTTGTTTTTAATTTCTTCTTCCTAAGCCCGTAGCTCAGCTGCCAGCTCGGCCCTCCACGTCACAGCCATTTCACCATCACTCCAAACATCTCTGTCTGCAACTTCTGCCCCCTTCCTCTCCCTCTGGGTTTCATTACCTAGATTTACATCTCTGCAGCCCCATCTAAAACACAGCATCCAAAATAGAAGTGTTAAAAGTCAGATGCCTCAGAAGCAAATGTCATCAGGAAGTGAGGAAAGAAAATCGTCCGTCGTCACAAGCACTCCTGATCGTCTCTCCTCCCATCTGTTCCCACTGCAGCCCCTAAATTGCAGAGCAGCCTCCCTGAAATCCCACTACATCCAGGTTTCTTTGTCCATCTGGCCTCTGGTCTCCTGATATCAGGTTCTCCTATGCTGCATTCCTTCTCTGAAGTTGCAGTTAAAACATGTTGTGTCCAAGAGGAGAAAGTTCCATCCCACAAAGTCTGAAATGTTCTCAGACACTTTCTTTCCCTAGTGTGCACAGCAATAATATCACTTCTCAGGAGGGCAAAGGGAAGGCGTCTTCTTACACAGTTTTATGGTGTAGATGTGTCTCCAAAACATAACTTTTTGTGGATTTACTTCATTCACATTTTAAGAGCAAAGTCATTTTTCCAGTAGAGCAGAGTTGGGTTATCCTCCTGATCCAACCCAGGCCAACAGTCCCTCAAATCGTATAACTTAAATAACACCAAAGACCTGAAAGCATTTCTCCGATTTTTAAAAATTATTTGTGTGTCTGGTCAGTCCATCTCAAGAACAGGAACAATAATTAGGTGATAAAGCTCCATTCTGCAGATAAGAAACGAATAGTTCAGGGCTGTACCCAAGGGCAAGTCTAAGGCAGAGTAAACATGAATGATCCAAATCCCAGCCTACTTGTGTTTCCTGGTTTCTGGCAGGGCTACCCTTGAACTCATCTGTTACCCTGAAGCAATGATCTTCAAGCATCTAAGGGAGGAGGATCGAACTTCACTGGCAACTCAAAGGTTATGACCATCCACCCTCACTTTGTTCCTCCAGCCCATGACGGGCAGATTCAGCCCTTGCTCCGTGATGGAGGCATACTCAGTATCATGACCTCATTTGAGTTCCTGAGTGAAGGAAAGTCTGTCATCAGATGGACAGCCTACTTTAAAAGAGGTGGGAGTCCAACTGGAAGGACCAATCCCACACCCTGGGCCATCTGTGGCTCTCTTCACTCAGCTTGGCATAGGGTCCCTAAAGCTAGCTTGTAAAGTAGGCAGTAAGGCCCATTTTCCAACAATGGAAGGCAAAGCAAAAGTACTACCTCTGAAAACAAACTTCACATACAAATAAACAAATAGATGGCCAGAATAAACAGTCATCAGATTACACTCAATAAATGAACAAGGGATTAAAATTTGTGGGGCTATCATTGGTCACAATAATAGTCAAGATGAACCCCACTGGGAAGGTTCAATTTACTGTAAATTTTCTGCTTTGCTGGAGGATACCTGTAGATGTTTCTCACACTAGATGACTCAGTAAAAGAAGAAGTGGTCCTCTGAAAATACTTTGCATATTCAAGAGCCTTTACTCTTTGACACTGTTCTCTCTCAAAAGCATCATCAAAAGATCTCCTGAGAGCTGGAGTTGTTGGGTTGGTCAGGATTCTTTATACCAGTGAAGAATCACTGGTAGATTCTTCAGAAAGCCAGAATATAATATGTAATTAATTAAATCCACTTAAAGGTATCTTTCCCCACCTCTTTCAATTCCTCAACTTTAGACTCTTAAAACTGTGGATGAGGATAATGCTATTGGAATATAAATATATATGTGTATATATATCCACATATGTTTTTAAAATGTTATATGTGTGTTCATAACTATCTCTATCAATCAATATAAAAACCCAAAGACTCATTTCATTATATGCATGGCACATGGTGGGGAAAGAGGCAAAAATGTATACTGTGTTGTGTTGTACAGATGAAAAAGAGAAATAGCAGAAAGTTACAATTAGAATTCAAAAAGAAAGTTGAAACGAGCTTGGGTGATAGGATACATGAAAATTCACTATATTATTCTCTCCACTTTTATGTGTGTTTGAAGTTTTCCAAAAGAGAAAGTTTAAAATGTAAACTTAAAAGATAGGAATTCAACTTCCCTGCAGTAATTTAAATGAATTTTATCATTTGTTATTTATGGGACATTTTGAGTAAACAACAACATGGAGACTCTTCCTCATTTTGCTGGTTTTCCTAAACTGCTCTCAGTTCTGAACAGAAAAGAATGAATCTTTTTGGAAGGGCTCCACACACCAGGGGAGCCCACAGTTGAGGATGGGTAAACCAAATGGTGGTTCTCCCCGAGATGGAAAACACATTCATCATTATTCCTATCAAGTTAAAAGCTCACTTTTTGTTATCTTTCTGTGGAGTACAGTCTATCCAAACTGTCTTTAGAAAATTTATAAGCCAACCATATTTTACATAATTCTAAAATGTCCTTCCAGGGAATTCCCTGGCTTCCACTGCAGGGGACACGGGTTCGATCCCTGGTCAGGGAACTAAGATCCCATATGCCGTGCAGCGCAGCCAAAAAAATACTTCCACCCATTTCCCAGCTGACCTGGGCATAAGGAATAGTCATATCTAGACACAAATAATAAACGAGGGTGGGGAGGGATGTGCATTTTGAATACCAAATACAAATCCTATTTGTTTCCTGCTCCATTCAAACATGTATTGTGAGTTAGTATATCCCCACACATGAAGGGTAAAACAAAGAAACGAGAGGGTGGTCGAATTTTTGATTCCAAATCCTATCCAAGACCCACTTTCTTGAGGGTTATGAGCAATACGAGTACTGGGTGTTGGGGGTGGTACCCTCTGATGCACCTGGTTTCCTGGTACCCAGTTTCAAGAGGTCTGCCTCACATATCAAGTTAGTCCCAGGATAACAGTCCCCTCCAGAAGCAAGAAGTATTGGCCCTGATGTAAATATGCCGGTCCCAAGAGACGGCAACCCCTTTGGATCCACTTCTGTTATCCAGACATATCCAAACCCAAAGCCACCATCCATCACGGGAAATACCACATACTTTCTTGGATCCACACAGCCTGACCCCAAGAAAAAAATCCACAAGTGTGTGACATCAACATGTTTTCCTCGGCTAACAAGCTTCTCTATTCTCCAGCAGCCAAAAACTTTAAGTGCCTCTTAAACAAAGACAGCCCCACGAAAATAATGATGTCAAGCCCAAGCCCTAGTTCCATGGTGTGAACACAACATCTACAGAACCCAAGTGAAAAATGATTTACAGACAGTTTGATCAGAGTCAGATGTAAAATGGTGTCTCACTGGAGACAGGCCAGGGGCTATCAATCCGAATCCCCTACAATAAGTGATGTCATTAGTCAGAATCGATACATTATGGAGACGATTTTCTCTTTTGTCTCTTGGCCCCGGGAGTTTTTTGTTGCGTTTCATCACTAGATTGCAAGGCACTCGTGTTACAAAGTGGCTGACAGGAATCGCAACCAGGACTCCGTCACACGGCTCTTTGGAGGAGCGGGGGAAAAGTTCAAGGATTAAATCCAGTTAGACATGGGAGACTCGGAATGACTAGTCCAAGGTCTCTGTTGTCAGGTCGATGTTGAACCTGTCTAACCCATTCCTGTTGTTTATATAACTTTGAAGGGCATGACTTTGGACTCTCAGGTGTAAGAACAGTATGGGGGGAAATGCTTAGTTCCACGTCCCCCCATGGGAGAAATCACCTGGTCACCTTGGCTTAGCCAAGACTTAGGGAAATGACTCTCCTTGCCACCAGACAGCCCCGTTTACCTGTAAGATCTTCATGTCCCTACAGTCTTCCTAAATCCCTAAAGAATGGCCAGATTGTGGCCATTTAATATGAGGGCAGTTCTGTAAGATCCTCCCCAAGTACCAATATGTAGACAATACTTCTTCTCTCGTTAATGTTATCAAGGATATTTTGCATCATACACAGCCTCGTGTTGTCTTTTAGGATCTTCCAAAGCTCTCTTAAGGGGTATGGTAGAGAATAGGAATGAAAACAGGAAAATTAAAGAAACTGAGACTCTCATTTTCTTATTGCCTTCAAGCTCTTCCTAGAGAAAAATCCTCTCTTCAGTCCCATGTGCGTCTCCAATACAGGGTATTTTTCCAGCTCACTGGTATTTCATAAACACCATTTGTTGTCATGTGGTTAAATTAAAACTGAGGATATCAAACATCAAACAGTATGTTAATGTCAAGTATGCTTGAATAAATAGTAAGAGTTCAACTGAATGGAATATGTGGATTGCTAGCTAATTAAGCAAGAAGCAGGTGTGAAAAAAATCTAATTTAGGCAATTTTTTTATAATTAATAATGTTTACTTGTAGTACCCTTCTAATGGGGCTCTAGTTTAGCCTCTTGTGAATTGCTAGGAGTTTACTCCAGTATTTTAAAATTATAATTGAATGGAGAATTTTACGAGATATCAGGTTTCTTTGCTGATGATGAAGCAAGTGCTATGTACATGGAAATGTCCTGACAGTATTTTGTATCAATAGGATCAATTAGCAAATCACTCCCAGCAATTAAAACTTAAAGCACACACAGGCAGACCTCCACACCCAAAAGTTCTCTTGTAAACCCCAGCACCTGTGAAGGTAGACGTGAACTTGGATGAACCAACTTGAATGAGAATATTGTGTTCAAACCAATCGCTGGACATGGATGATGAGGGCTTTGGTGAGTGTCTTGCAAAGAGCAGTGACAGAGAACATTTTGTTGCGATTAGGAACAAAAAAAATTAAGATCCTATCTAAACTGTCCTGGCAAATTGCATACCACCCATCAATTAATCCAAGTATACATTTAAATTTGGTTTTCTTTCCAAGAAGCCAAATGGAAGTAAAGGAGGAGAAAATGTCCGCAGATGTGAAAACAGACCTGGATTATTTCATGGATGTGACATATCTACTGCATTTAATTAAAAGAAGAATGTATGAGAACAATGTATCCTTCTCAATTGGGTTGAGGGAACAAAACAGGACTGGATTAGATAGGACAACTGTAATCTCCAGAGACAGGCCCGTGTTTAATGGGAGGAGCACATGTTTGATATGCAGGGAAGTAAGTGGGTGTCCTGGACACAATCCACTATTCATCATAATACCACAGCCTTGTTCATTCCCAGAGAAGAGACTGGAAACCATGAAACCATATGTAGAATATTAAAAATCATTTAACGTTAAAATGCACATTAGGAAAGCATGCACTTTGGGCAAGGCTGCAGTCCAAGAGAGCTCTGAGAAATCTCCAGTTCAGTAGATAATGGTTGTAAAGGTAGACTGAGTTGTCCACACACACACACACACACGGACTCTTACAGAAACTTGGTCCTTAGCTCTACGATGCTGCCTTTTCTCATTCTGTTTTCCTTACTGATTTCTGTAGTGAGGTCAGTGGTCAGTATTAATAATTGATTGAGATATGATACCTAGAGCATCAGTACATTAATTTATAATTAAAGATGAGAAACACCGGTTCCTCTCCTATCACCCATCATTTGGAATTAAATTTTGTATATATATATATATATATATATATATATATATGTAAAATATATGTGTGTGTGTGTGTGTCTGTGTGGCAGATATTACATTGTTTCACAGACAGAGTCAATAACCTTACTATATTTCCCTGGTCTTTTCATTGTCACTGAATTAATCACAGCCCTGCCCCTAACCACATGGAATTTTATTTCCCATAAGAGCGATGTTTACTTTGGTTTACTCTGTTGGAACTCAAAGTACGTATTCAGTCTATAAAGATTTAGTGTAGCATATTTTGTTCAGCAACATTAAAAGCACGCACTAACAGACCCTGTCGTCCATTGCTTTGCGTCCATGCAGCATCTGTGTGCCTTCCATCTCACATCACTCCCCAGCAAAGGCAATGCTGAGTCCCGCCCCAGGTTGCGTGGAAATGCTAATGCCTTCGGAGACCAAGAGTTCTATTTATTTTCCTCAGTTGCCAAAAATAATATATGGAGTGAAAAGTGAATGCCTCGAAGCCGAGCCTGCACCTGGGGAGAAATCCTATTCGTCAACTTTTAGCAGGAGATGACAGACATCAGAGATGGTACCAACTCAAACTGTCGGTAGCTTGAGTCTTACCATTATAACTAAAAACATAGGACAGATGACTGCTATAAGGACAGGGGACATTAAAAGTCCCCTGCCGAAGGGGACCCACCTCCTTCCCCATCCCCCCCACAAACTCACTGTAGGGCTCTAAAGTCACCTCTTCCACCCGTTGTCCCAGCTCTGCAGGTGGCAGATGGGAGGACATTTACTTGAATGGCAAACATCAGATCAAATGAGAGGGAAACCCAGAGGTCTGTCCCTGACCAAGAGCAGCATGGCTGTGAGACTGCCGTTGGCAGGGCTTTAGCAAAGTGTTTCCTGCCCTCAGCTACGCTGACTGCAGCTGACACATCACGACTCACTGAAGAGTGACTAATTGTGGAGGAGGTGTGTCACCTCCCTAACTGATCCTTTGGGGAGGAGGTTGAAACAGCGCAAGGAAGGGGAAGCCAAAGGGAAGTAAGGGTGGGGAACTCCTAGCAACCCAGGTGTGGGTACCTATTCCAGCATACTCCAGGTCGGGCTGGCTCCTTCTCAAAGGAAAAGGGGGCTTTTGCTCAAAGCCTGAGGCCTGAGGAACAGCAACATCTTTCTAATGGGGGAACGGGGGCACATGACTTCTGGAGAGTTTGATGAGAAGCCTGGCAAGACAAGAACAGGCATATCTGACGTAAGGGACTGACAACTGCCCCTGGCCCCAAGCAGATGGAGAAAGCAAAGCGCAGCACGGCAGCGTAGGCACTGTTCTCCCTCCGCTCTCTTCCCAACCCAAGCCTGTTTCTAGGAGACTCTGGGACCCCGAGGGAATCACTTCCTGGACTTTGCCCTCACCCGCCCATTCACCAAACAACAGAACATCAGTCTAGGCAAAAAGAAAGAGAACAGCAGTTGCAAGAAGGTAACTGCAGTCTGAGAGTTTTGCTGCAAACTACAGGAGGGCTGCATTCTATTACATAAAGTATGAGGTGGAGGTTTCAGAACTGTCCTTGTGAAAAAACCAGAGTTCTTTCTCAGCATCCTGATGAGAAGTTGCCTTGGCCCATCTCCCTGTGTGCCTGAGAAAAGACCCAGACTACTACACTCCTTCCTGCAGCTTCAACCTTCTTGCCTTTGGGGTGATGAGAGCCTTGATAAAGCAAGGCAAACCTAGACAATCAGCGTGCTGCAGTGCACGAGAAGACAAAAAGGAGTTTTCCAGACCAAGATGGTGCTACAAAGAGCCTGGCACCCTTCTTGGCACATGGTTGGCCAGAGATCTTTTTCTGTGGTCTGGCAGTAGATGACCTGCCCTGACATCATACCAGAATATATATAATTTCTTAAGTCAATATCAACAGCATATGGGAGAAGTGATCATGGATAAGCTGCAGTGGATTTAGCTTCAATAGATGGTGGGGAGGCTAATCAACTAATTCACCTTCAGTGATGATGTAGGAAAATGCAGATGAGTCTATATATTTGGGAAATCAAACCTCTAATGAATGGTGCACCCAGCTTGTTCCTGGGTGGGCGCTGACTTTGGGTGGAGGCTGGAGAGGAAAAGGTAGTAGATGTTTATTAAATCATGGCTAAGGACAGAGGCTAGAGGTAAGAGCTTGGGAATCTGTTGTTAAGTCTTGAAAGTGAAAACAGAAAAATAGAACTCTTTCTTGGGTAGAGAATCGGGATATATGTGTATATGTGTTGGGGGTAGGTGGATACATTTAATGGATCATTACCCACTTTCCATGAGGCAGCAAAGAGTTCAGATGGCAGCTCTGGCCTCAGACTGCCTGGGTTCGAGTCCTGCTCCCCTATTTACTAACTTGGGCCGATTTCTTAATCTAAGTCTTATACACTCATATGTAAAATACGGGTCATAATAGGACCTCCCACATAGGAGTGTAATTGTGAAGCTAAAATGAGGTAGCTAGGTAAAACACCTCTCACAGTGCCTGGCACACACTGTATGTACTCACAGTATGTACACACATACTTATGTACTTACAATATGCAGCTTAACTGAAAAAACCAGGACAAAAGCTTTTAAATATATATATAGGCTGCAGGTGGTAATTTTTCGGGACACTGGTGGGCTATTTAGTGAGACAGGGTGCCTGAGAGCTACTGAAGAATGTCAGTGAATCACATGATCAAAAAGTCCTCTTCCAGTGGAGATTATGGTCCCTGGTCCCTGGATTCTCCCTGTATCAGAGGTTCCTTCTCTGAAGACATCCCCAAGTCAAATCTTGGAGAATAAAGAATTGTCTAAGAAGATGTAGGTTCAAGTCTGATTAACAACAAAATCCATCCCTGAAAGTTGACAAATTCCTCCCCATTCCATATTTGAATGGCTTCCCTGGTGTCTAGAACTGGCTCCGTTTCTGGTGGGCAGCCTAGGAATCGGAGATTTAAAAAAAAACCATCCAACAGTGTGAGCTAGGAAGGAGGCTCTGAAACCAATCACCTGTTTCAGAAAATGGAAGACAGTTGAGACTCTTGTCCCCTGGTGGTCTCCCTGTACTTCTGCGGGGCAGAGGATGAGCCTACGGACCCCTCTGAGTCCCACCGGGCCTGGGTCTCTTTTATGGCTGGCAGGAAAGACAGTATCAACATGTGTGGAGCATCCATCCTGGGAAGACACTTTCTAAAAGGAGACTGTAAACGGCACAGGACATTTTCAATGAGAACCCGAGAACATCTCAGGACACAGTAAATGTGTGTCACCGCCATGTTACTTGGAAGGTCTTTCTCACCCATGAATCTCATTCGAAGCAGGTTAGTTCAAAGCTCAGGCTTCAGAGTCAGACAAATCTGGGTTGCTGAGTAACCATGGGCAAGAAATTTCAGCTCTCCTGGCACCAGTTTCCTCACCTACAAAACGTGGCTGACGTCATTACCTATTTCTTAAGGTTGCAGTAAAAATCCAATGGGGTGACGGGTCAAAGAGGCTTAGTCCAGTGCCTAATATGTAGCAAATGCTCAACGAATGGGAGCCATTTTATTTATTATTCTCACTACAGGCCTTTGAAACAGATTTTCTTCTCTTCCCATTATTAAGAAGGAAGTGGCCACACAGAGGTGAGTGACGTAGGTAAGGGGATGATGTCCCATCTACGTCACTCCCTCTTCTGGTTCCATCCTTTCTGGTCTGCTTTCGAAAGAGAAGAGCCCTTTGGATCCCTGGACAGGCCAGGCCAAGGGTTCCGGATTCCAGATAAAGCAGGAAGCTGCTTCCGGGTTGGTCTCTGACTTTCCAATCCTGAGGTGGTGCCAGTGCGTAAGTGAAATGCTCTGCCGGCACTTCCATCCCGCCCGACAGGAGCCTTCATCTGCTCCGCCTCTGGGAGCACGTGTGGGTCTCCGAGCCTGGCACTGAAGCAGGTGCGGGCATATTTTAAGCTCCAGCAAATAACTTTAATTGAGCTCTCCTTAGACATATGAACCCACAGAGCGATTTTTTTTCTCCCTTCTAATAAAAAAAGACCCACAACAAACCAGATGGGTCTCGGTCCCTCCCCGACACCTCCTCCCCACTCTTCAGGCTCCCCTAATAAATCTTTTAACTCTAACGAAATTACCTTGCTTGAAGTGGGTATTTTATGTGGTTGCATGTGTGGACCCGGGCTGCCTCTGTGGGCCGGAACAGGGGTCACAAGTCACGCACACAGGCCGCAGAAGTGAGGCCTGCTGGTTCAGTCCAGGTTGGTACTTGTGTTGGTACTCATCCAGAACTTTCTATCGCAAATTGTTTCCCTATATCTCCTGACCACCTCTGTGGCTACCCCCACCTCTCATCAGATTCCACACCTTCACCTTTCACTGTCCTCACCTAAAGTAAAACCTCCACCTTGGTGTGGACCTTCCGTGCTGCTGGCTAATGTGGAAGGATCTAGAAAGAATCCCCTCCATTAGAAGCCAGCTTGACTCCTGGGCCATGTGTCCAGAAAGAGTGATGAAAAAGGAAGCCGGACGCCCCGTCACCAGAACAAGGCAGTGCTGGGGCACGGGGTTCTGTCTCATTTCGCAGACGTGAGCTCCCTTCTAAGGCCCCACGAGAAGATGGCAGCAGGAGAAGGAGGGAAATGCGATGTGAATGGATTCCAGATCCCACTAGAAAAAAGACTTCAAGATCGCCCAGGGCAAGAGAGAGGGAAGAGCAACACGCTCTGGGTTCTGATTTATGAGCCCTGAATTAGTGGTAGGAGGGGCCCAGGAGGAGTCATTTACAACAGAAATTATTGCAGGCCAATGTTGGTTGGTATTTTAAATCACTCACTAATATTGATAGGTTAATGCCTGTCACACTTGCTTAAGGGTCACAGGGAAAAAAAAAAAAAAAAAACCCACCAAGCTTTATCTTCGACTTGGTACCGGCTAAGTATAATGTAGATACACCTTTTTTGGTTTTGTGGTTTTGTTTTGCTTTGTTTTTTTTCCTTGAGCAAAGCCTGCTGTATTATTTATGGTCTTCTGAGTCACTAGCTGTAGCCTGCATGTGGATTCTAAAAGGTTGATTTGCAAAAAAACAAAAACAGGGCACCCGTCTAGCGAGGCTGGTGGGAACACAGTCACTGCTCACAGCGGGCCCCTCCAAGGGCCCTCGGCTGTTCAGGGAGCCTCGGGCAGCCGGGGCCAGATGGCGAGGGCATATTGTTCCCTTTTCGGTGATAGTCCTGCTGTGGCAAATAAAGTTAAATCAAAAGGTTAGCGCTCTGCAAGGGGGTGGCCGAGTGGCTGCAGCTGACAGGGGCCAAGGATGCTGAACAGCGAGGATGCAGCGGCTGTTCCCTCGGAAGGGAACACAAGGGAGTGCAAAGGAAAAACCCTGGCTGCACAAAAGAAGTGGGGAGAGTCATGGGTCCCAGGGCCCTTCCTTCACGGGGCCTGAGGACAAGCCGAAAAATACACCCTTGATCCACCCACGGCCAAGGCTGGAGCGAGGGACAGTCGCTCTCCATCAGTCTGAGGTCAAAAGAGCTCCCCCGCACACACACCGCAGCCCGACTTGACTTTCCCCAATAAACAGTGCATTCCTTTGGGGGTGATTAGGTGATATTTGCAAGGTCGGGGGAGCACAGCCTGGGAGGGTCAGATGCCCACAACTGTCATGAATGGAATAAAACTTTGGAACCCGGGCAGGCAGCTCAGGATCATTTCTAATGGGTGCATAAGATTTTCAACCCGGACACAGAATTCACGGGTTACTTCCTAGGATGTCAGAGCTGGAAAAG
The DNA here is from genome assembly GCF_949752795.1 of Hyperoodon ampullatus. Classification (NCBI taxonomy): domain Eukaryota; kingdom Metazoa; phylum Chordata; class Mammalia; order Artiodactyla; family Ziphiidae; genus Hyperoodon; species Hyperoodon ampullatus. The sequence continues at coordinate 116,252,576 of NC_136919.1, forward strand.
ATTGAAGAAACTATGGAAACCGCCTCTCTCCCCCCCACACCCCTGCAACTCACCCCGCATTTTACAGATGGACCAAAAGAAGGCCAGGGCGGAAAAGTGATTTGCTCAAGGCTCAAGGTCACACGAGGGAGGACGTGGATCCAGCACCGAGGGCCAGCCTTCTGCTGCACCACCTGGGCGACCACCAGCAGGATGCGTGGCGTGGCAGGGCTCCGAGTGTGCCGGGGGTGTGCAGAATCACAGGATCTATAAGGTGTGCGAGTTTTAAACAACGACTGGGAGAGGATGTTCCCATAAAAATAAACGGATCCAGGGCTTCCCTGGTGGCGCAGTGGTTGAGAGTCCGCCTGCCGATGCCGGGGACACGGGTTCGTGCCCTGGTTTGGGAAGATCCCACATGCCGCGGAGCGGCTGGGCCTGTGAGCCATGGGCGCTGAGCCTGCACGTCCGGAGCCTGTGCTCCGCAATGGGAGAGGCCACAGCAGTGAGAGGCCCGTGTACTGCAAAAAAATAAAAAAATAAAAAATAAACGGGTCCAATATGCAATAGAATGCCGTTTGGGTGTTGTTTGTTAAATCACCTTTTTCATAAATCATGTCTGAGCTTGGCTTGTGCTTCAAAATCTGCCCCCCACGACCCCCAGCTCCAAGGGTGGGAGCTTCTGCTTTCCTCTCCTCTGCTGGGCTCCGCCCTGTGCTCTAACTCGAAGACACGTCTTTTTTCTTTGAGTTTCCAAAGCACACCATTTACCCAGAGGCCTGCCGTTTCCAGAGTGTGGAACACAAGGAGGCGGTCTGCAGAGTGTCTGTTATTTACCTGTGAGACCCAGGCCGTCCTTTGGTGCCAGTGGGTCTCTCAGGTAAATATGAACTTGGGCAGACTCAGAAAGGAAAGAAAAGAAAAAAAGGTAAACATTAAAAGGGTTATTTAGGGAGTTTTAAATGCTGATTCCATTCTTTTTCGTTAAGTACCTTTCTTTCCCCCGCCCCACTTCAGTCCTCTAAACAGAATATAATTTATGCGATTTCAGTGCTTCTGACGCTGTTCTAATTTAGACCATATTTACGGGCTGAACCTTGGTTTTTTTTTTACCACATTTGACTGGCTTGACTGCATAGCAACCCATTTCTGTTAAGCAGTGTTTTGACTTCCCTTTGAAAAGTTACTTAGGAGAAGGTGGTATTTCCAACAGTGTGTAAAATCATTGATGAAACCGGTTTAACTTCAAAAAAAAAAAAAAGGGAGCTCTATTTCCATTCAAGCAGACTTAAAAAAAAACCTCTCAAACCCCTCCATTTCCATCCTCACATCTGTCCACAAGGTTAGATTGTTTTACCCCCTTGAAGCCTGTCGAAGTTTCTCACCTGCATTAGGAAATGCACAGGAATCTGTTCCTTTCCAAAGAGGGTGAGGTCTGAGCGCCATAGCTCTGTCTATTGATTAGAGTTCCAAACGGCCACTATTTGAGAGATTCTAAATTCTTGCTAAAGGGAAGAACTTAACGGCGGGGAGAGGCAGGTGAGATCATGTTGTCCGGCTCTGATTTTACAGGTGAGCTCACTGAACACCCAGGTAAACGGGCACAGGTTCCAGATGGTGTGGGCAGGGCCGAGGCCAGGACCCGGTCCCCGGACACCTCGCCAAGTGCTCTCGCCACCACCTCCCACTGACTGTCTAGCACCCAACTCGTGGTTTGAGCAACCAGTGACTTCATCCTGCAGGCCTGACGATCACCAGAAAACAAGAGTACATAAGAAATCTGATCAAAGCCTAGTGCATCCGATTATACTTAATACAAGCTGAGAACATTGCTGGAGAAATATCCTAGTTATCAAAGTGAAAACCTCCACCCTTAGGCCGGTTTGGGAAGGTCTCTGATTTGGAGAATAACTAGTGACGAGAGCCAGAAACTGAGTAAGATCTTAGTTTGAACTTTGAATGTCGTGGGAACTAAACAAACAACTGAGTTAAAAATTTGCTATTCAACTGAGCATCTTTAAATATGCAGTTTCATTAATATTTTTAAAATATGTATCTGACAGTACACAAATATATTAACAGTAAAGTAAGTAGGACTCGAAGTGTAAAATATTATGAGCTCCCACTCTCCCTCTCCGCCCCTCCACTCTCTGCTCCCACCCCAGCCAAAAAATACAGTCTTCCAAGAACTGCATTTTTCTGACATCTTGTGCCTTTTGAGGTCCAGGGAGACTTCCCATTTTCCACACTCAGCACTTTGAGGGCCAGCAGGGTCAAGGCACCAGTATTCCCCAAAGATCCCTGAGAGTTCATCCAGAACAATCACGCTACTGGGCGCTCCTCCCCTCTCGTTACTAGCTGACATCCATTTCTCAAGGAAGCGTTACCTTTCTGTTGTTGTTTTCTACCAGACACACAAAGCAAAAAGATTAATCAGAGACATGACGCAGTGACAGCAGTCCCAGACTCAGCTCTAAGTCCTGTTCCTTAAACACCATGTGCCCAGGTTAGAAAAAATAAAATGAAACTTTACGTCATGGTCTCAGAAACTTCTATTACCGCTGAACTGAAATTCACATCTTCTGCTCAACTCCGAGAGCAGGGACTACAGGGGAAAATGAAAGAAATGATACATGTTTCAAAACTTACAGCAGTTTACATCATGCAAAACTGAAAGGACCTTAGAGGTTTCATTCTCACTGAAGGAGAGTTGGTACAGAATCAGTGAGGTCCCAGGAAAACAGGCCACAGGCACATAATGTAATGTAGGCATACATGGAAGCAATGTCAGATACCTTTCCCACTGCTTCGTTATGATAAAATTCAGATGCAGATTTTTTACTGGTTAAATAATGTGACAGGGTTATAACAGACATCCAAGCATTCATAAGTTAAGTAATATGCTCTGCAAATTATTAATATGCTGATCATACACACTGGCTTTATTAAACGAAATATCTGAAATACGCAATCTGCTTTTTATTTCATTTTTAAAATTGTGCTCTATATTTTTATGTAAACAAGACATATATTTTGTGTGTGTTATACATAGTTCTTATATAAACAAGATTCTAAGATTCTTTCATCTTTTTCTTGCCTAACCCAAAACTGCAGGATTCAGTTAAATGAGTAGAGTGTTTATATTTCCAAGCATCATTTAAAGAAAAAAAAAGTTTTCTTTTCACTTCTACAGTAACTCAAACTTATCCTGAGTTGTGAAAACTGGCATTGTGTACACAATTACTGAAGAGGATTAATAGGTGGAAAGTCATCACAGAATCGGAAAATTCTGTTTAGGGAGAGCTGATGACTGGTGATTTCAGATCTGACTTTGCACAGCTGCCAAAGGAAAGTTAAAATTACATCTAAAGGATGAACAGCTGTGGTCAAAATTATGCTGCAATGTTAATCTTTATGAGCTTCTTCGATAGGATTCAAACCAATGCCAAAATTATCCAGAGATTCCTTCCACAGAATGAGTCAGAGTTACCATGTTCTAAGGTTTGGGTCTTCTTGCAAATAAAATAATAGTAAATTTGATTACATTAAAACTCTCCTCAGATGAAAATTAAAAATGCAACTCTGTTGCATCATGCTTTTTTATAAAGATGAATTAAAATGTTTTCATTGCTTTTAAAGCATGTGGTTAAAATTATTAAATTATTATTAAATCTAGTTCTCAAAAACCACTTGCAACTTTTTTTCCATGTTCTTCCACATGTTACAATGGAGATCCCTAAAAATTTTGCCAATTTGGCAACAGGTCCCATAGATGGTTATTAAGCAATGCTCAACTGTTAAGCTTTCTAACTTTCATAATATTTTGTAGTCCCCTACAGAACTCAAACTACCATTCGCCATCTTTAGAATAATTTGTAATGTTCTGGGCAAAACCTTAGGAAAATGACACAGAGTTAGAGTTAGCTGCCAAGATACAATATATTTCTACTGAAGACTAATAATATTTGGAAATGATTTCCTGTATTTCTTCTCTACTTATTTGTTAACCTGATATAGTTTCCAGGGTTTGGAATGTTCATGCCTTTTGTATTCTAAAAAGAGATTAGGGGCTTCCTGAAAAAGACCAAAAAAATCAACTTACTTTCCCTAGCTTGAGTCTCACTTCATGCTGAAGGTCTCTTAAGCCTTCCAAGTAAACATAACTGTGCATATATTAGTGGTGCTTGCTTTGAAAAAAACAAAAAGAGAAAAAAAGAAAGGAAGGTTGGCCTTTCCCTGTAAATATGGACTCGTAAGCCTCTAAATGATTTGCCAGGCCGAACCAGATAATAAAGGGTTTAAACTTTGCCACTTTGGGGTTAATGTGAAAGGCTTGTCAACATCAGATTGTTTAGACATTAAAAGGAACGCGCTGTGTGCCTCCTTTTAAACCCCATGTTCACTTGAGTTGCAGCTCCCAGTGAATTTACCCAGCTGTAAGTGATTCCAGATGCTCTGCAGTGACAAGCTTCAGTCTCAGGGTACTTATTCATTTCACATTAAAATCTCATGTTCCCAGGTCTGAGCTGTTATCTGCCTGAGATCTGATTAGGGAATACAGCAAAGAGGCATTTCCAAACCCAGAGCCTGCCCTGACTCCCTGGCACCGATCTCTGACCATCAGGCAACTCAGCGCGAGGGAGAGGCATTCGGAGGTGACAGCAAAGGGGAGGGTGCGGGCTCAGATCTATCGTTCTTCTACACATCACCTACACCAAGGCCTTCCACGAGGCTATCTCATTGACTCCTGGATGGAGCCCTGGCCTCTCAGCCTGGCTAATTCCGCAATCCAACACAAGCTTTCCTCCCCCCAGTTAAAAGGGGCAGGGCATGGGATTTTGTACATTGTCTGGCACAGCACCCGAGCATGAGGAAGGGCACTCAGTCAATGCAGTGTGAGTGATGATTGATTTGCCAGGTCCACAAGCCTTCAGTTCTCCCTCTAGCCCCCAGCTATGCTCAGACCACGAGAGAAGAAGGAAAGGAAAAGGGCGAGGGAAGAGAAGGAAACAGAAAGGAGGTCAGGGGCGTAGAGACAGCACCTAATTCCACCAAGCTGCTGTGCCTTTGTTCCCACGCGAAGGAGTGGCGGTCCTTCCTGACCTCTGGCACGAACAGGGTACTTGGATCTGAGTCTGTTTTTACTTCTGTACCCAAAGTGCAGAAGTACAAACGCGATTGGCTGACAGTTTCTTCCACGACACACGTCAAAGACATTTTTCAGGTTACAGAAATATTAGGTGAGACGAAGACTGTGGACAGAGATGAAAGATCATGGAGGCCATGTGGGGAGGATGCTACCTCTGTGATGCCCGAGTTAGGGAAAAAAATTAGGATCCTTATTTTTTTTTTTTTTTAATTTTCCCCTCCAGCCAGGTTTTGGGTTTGGTTTGGGTTTTCCCGTCCTGTTTTGTTTCTTCTTACCCCGTTGTCACTTTGAAGAGGTAGAGAGAAAGCACCAGGAGCCCCCAGCTGATCAACTGTGGTCACAGGCTGCTGGGCAGCCCCAGAGCCCGTCAGGAGCTCCTGTCACTGGACTCTCGTCACACTGGAAGCTCCAGAAAACATGCATTGAATACTGTAACCACCACCCCACACACTCAGCGCCCCACCCCCCGCCACAGGAGGAGTGGAAAAGAATCACTCAAACCCCCAGGTTCAGAAGGGAGAGGATTTAAAAAGTCAGGGTAGCCCCCGACCCGCCTTGGGGGGCTTGCATGAGGAAAACGAGACGGCCACATGCAAGGAGAGCGGCGGCATTTGGTCTGGTGGAAGGCAGCTTTTCTTTTATGACTGCTAAACGCCTGCCTTTCTCCCTAAGCAATTACAGTGCTGTTTCCCATCAAGACGGCTGTTAGCGGGGATCTCCAAGTTGCTGCAAATAAATCAAAAATGCTATTGGCAGCTGTCGTGGAGAGTGGCCTGGATGGTCATTCTGGTCATTCCACGGTGGCGGTAAAGGGCATCGCAGCAATGGTCCGAGCCGAGCTGCAGCTTGCAGCTAAAGGAAAGAGGGCAGCAGCCCCCTGAGGCCCAAATGGGTCAAAGGGAAAGGTATACTGCAGGCTCAGAACCGGAGGGCACCTATGAACTTGAACTCCCCCTGCCCCTTGGCAATGTTTTGCCCAAAGACACACAACCAAGGCACCTCCCTTCTGCACATGGAGTGGCATCGAATGCTATCATTACAGTTAATTAGAAGCAGCACAAAGGGGCGATTCGGTGCACGGTGGGCACAATTCATGTAGTAATGAAAGCTTTTAGAAGATAATGCCAAGGACGCTTGTTAGATGCTGAGGGCAAATAACAGGTCTGATGCCAGGGAGGATTGCACTCTACAACCTGCGGTGGCTTCTGGCTGGAAAACAGGCTGCTCAAACCTCGTGGCACCTTTGATCTTCTTGTGCCGTGGAGGGTCCTCAGAATATCAGTCCTGAACCTGTTCTTTGTGTGGATGTACACACACACACACACACACACACACACCCATGAAGGATCCACCGAGAGAGCAATGGTGAGCTTCCCCTGGCATGGCACAATCCTCTCCGCTCACTCTGTCATTTTCACACCCGTATCCCACAGAACCATGACCGGTGACTTGATGTCTATCCCACAGATGCAGAAGGCATCTCCTCCATGACACTGGAGTGAAATGAGAGTAAATGATTTGGGGAAAGCTGCCAGGGGCGTTTGGAGGCCAGGTGGGCTGTGTCCTCGGAGGGAAATGCGTGCTCGGCTAAGGAGCAGTCCCCACGCCGGACAGGCTCCATGTGCCAGCTGCAGACCCAAGCCCTGCCCCCGGCCCCCGAGTCACTTTGTGTCATGCCACACAGCATTTGGATCCGGAGACGGCTGTGGCATGCTGCGTAATATTTTTAAAAGCCCATTTCCCTGTTCAAGGGGGAAGCAGGTGGAAAGCAGAACCCCTGAAGGGCAGATACTTTGAAAGGCCCCACAGGCAATTCTCCAATAAAAGAGCGAGCAAAGCTGGCATATATCCCAAACTTTCAAATTGACCTTCTCTCTTGATCTGGGACTTAATGCCTCCAAACCAAACTAATTCCAAAAGTCACCTTCTCAACTTCTCTGCACAATTTTTTTTTTGAAACAAATGAAAGCTCAGGTAGAGGCTCCCCTCGCAGCCCTTCTGACGTCCTTAGCTGCTTAAATTAAATCTGAATGGTTCGTCTCTTTTTATTATACGATGGGCCATATGTCACCAAAATAAAAACCCAGCTGAAATCCCAGTACAGATAAAGGGCATGAAAGGCTGTTCCGGCCACAAAATAGAGACCCTGTTTAAATCTTATTAAACAATAACTCCCACCCAAGCAACCCCTCCCCCTCTGGAAAAAAAAATTCAGGAAGGAAATTGTGGTTAAATCATCTCATAGTTTGGCAAAAACTTCTACCTCTGAAAAATGAAAAGGGGAAAAAAAAAACCTTCATTCTGTGCTGGACTCACACAGGCTAATAAAAAGCAGGACTGTATTGCTTTGCACTGTAGCTGTCAAATTCTCAGCAATGAAATACAGATCCTGACTCTCCCTGTCCCTGGAGTCCTACCCCCTCAGACCACCAAAAAAGGAACAACGGGGCCAGGGGTGGGGTGGTGGGTGGGACATCATTTATCCTCTCCCACTCCAGAGTGAATCTTGTTTGTTGCTTTGTTTTATTTTTAATTTTTGTTTTTCTGGCCTGCACATCTCGTTTCCTGAGTCAAGTTTCTTTCCATGGTTCTTATGAACAGAGTTAGATAGATATGTAAGGGGGTGTTCGGGGCTTTGGCTTTAAAGAGCTGTGATTCTGCTTTCTTACAAAGATACTACACACTTACATTCAGGGAAGTTCAGGCATTGCCACACTGGTATGTGCGTCTTTAAATTAAGAAAAGAAAGAGAGTGAGAGAGAGAGAGAGAGAGAGATCAAAAAGAAAAAACATTTCCATTTCACAAGGTCCCCTAGTGGCCTCAAACACTCCTCCTCCACCATCAAAAATTCATAAAGGGGATCAGCATTCTTTACCGAATGGATCCCAGTGGCACCATAGACCTTGTTGGGGAGAGAGGTAATAAATATCGAATTATACACCTCATGGGAAGAAAGGACTGAAGACGCGGCTTCAAGCCCTCCACATGGTCCCTGGGGGAGCAGGGTCCAGACTCAAGGTCCAGCGCAGAAAGGAAATGGGTCAAGTGGGTCAATTTCTAGACCAATGACCTTTGACCTGCTTAATGACACTGGGAGGCCACCACTAAAAAAAAAAAAAAAAAAAAAAAGAGGGAGATGCCAAATGTCTTGGAGGAAAGATGTGGGAGGAAGGGTACCTTGGGGACCACAAGAAAACTGCAACCACGGCATTGCGTGGGGGACGATCTGTGGACCCCCTTGTTAACTGTGATTTGTCCTTGGGAGGATCTGTCCAGCTGAGTGGTAGAATGTCCCAGAGTGGAGAACTTCATTTATATATCAACTATGTGGGGCTCCCAGCCCCCGGAATGGCTCATCTTCTGCCTGAAACTCCAAGAGCATTTCTTGCTCATTCCATCTCTTGCCCATGGCAGAGCCCTCCCCTCTGCCTATGATGCCCCCAAGCCTTCTTTCTCATACCCGCTGCTGACCCTCACTTCCGGCTGCCACCGTCCTGTGAGCAGCCACACACGTGGCCTCAGTGCTCGGCTGTCCTGTACCACTCCCTCGGCACATGCATTTTGCTATCTCCCTATTTCTATCTCCTAGCCAGCAGGAGCTCCCAGCCCCCATGCCACCCTCCCACACCTCCCACTGTCACGGATGCCCAGTCGATGCTCTGTCATCCGTGTCGATTGTTGCAAAGCAAAAGGAAGAGTCTGGGTTCCAAAATGAAATGTACAGGGTAACGGAAGTGGGGGGCAAAGCACAACCAAGTGTGTCCAGAGAGCACCTATCTGCATCTTCCTGGTTTAAAAATGTGCACAGTTATCCATTCAATAAACAGTATACAGAACAGGCACCCAGTATTCCTTTCCTTAAATCAAAGGATCTAGATTTTCAAAATAATCTCACAACTAGATGCAAGTTAGGAGTCTCACAATTGGTTCATACAGTTTTCTATGGACCAGAACACTTTCAGGTAGTCGCATAGTGCTCATGGACTAAAGCTTGAAAAATAAATAAATAAAAAGCACTTGGCTGCACTGGTCCCAGAGGGAGGTCCCAGGAGTTCCAGCCCCTCATATTAATATATCAAGCTGACCCAATTAGAGTTGGGAGTCGGATGGGCATTTTTAGCTCCTGCTCTCAGAGACCTGGGCTGAAGTTCCCGTTTATGCCTCAAAAACAGTTAAAGCTCTTCTTCATCCTCTACGCTTTCTGAACTCTACTGCCAACTCCATGAGCTAGTCCTTCAGACATCTGCTAAATGGTAAGTGGCGAGAAAACTGCCCAGAACACCCACACTGAGCTGTTCTTTCTCCCCGTTCCCAGAACAAGGGCTGGGCGGCCGTGAGCCTGAGCCCTCTTCAGCTGGACTCCATAGCAAAAGCCCCCGCCCAGTTAACTGGTGACTCCACATCTTCACCCTTATCCTCCTCCTCCTCCTCACTCCTGGCCCTTTCCGCAGTGCCTCTGACTCTCCACCAAAAAGTAGGTGTGAGAAGTACAAGGTGAAACTCAGATCAGTCCCAGGGGAAGAGTTTTAGTGCCAGGCTCCGTGGCGGGGCGGGGCGGGGGGAGCCTGAAACTACCACCTAAAAGGAGGCTGGGGGATTGTGTGTGGATTTCTCTGATCTGTGTTTACACTGCCCTCCAAGACCATCAAGAGGCCCGTTCAGTGGCTCCTAACCTTTTGAGAATGGTAACCCCTTAGTGCTGTCAGATTTCACCAGCCACCCTCCTTTCACCTCCACCTCTATGGAGGGAAAAAGTGTCCTGTTCCTTTTTTTTTAAGTTAACATTGGTTTAACTTATTTCAGTTTTCAGAATATGGAACAGGTCCTTAAATTCAACAGAAACATACAAGGGTGACATATGCACCAAATTTTTTGTGTTTATATTATACCATGTTATTATGTTAGTATAATGTGTATAAACATTGTATATAAATGTACTGTTATATATCCATATATTATATTTATATACTATGAATATGTTACATTTATACATTTCTATTTATAAGGTTTATATTTATAGGTAAGATAGGTCTCATAATCTTGATTCTATGGTGAAAAAATGAGACTCAAAGTAGTTCAACGGCTCTCTACAAATCACCCAGCCAATACGTAGCAGAAAAAGGACTCACACCCTCATCTTCTCTACAGGCACGAATAGGTTCATCCCAGCATTTTTGGAAGTAAAAAATTTAGAACGTCTAGATCTCAAAAATAACACTGAAATGGTTAAGTATGTTATGTCACATTCATCTGCTCAATGGAAGAGTATCTACTCATTAGAAAAAGCACAAAGAATATATCAGAGCCTGGAAAATGCTTTTCACTCAATGTGAAAGTTGAAATAACAGAATACAAAATCACTTGCACTCCAACAGGCATAAAAATACACCCATAAAAAAGACTGAAGGGAACACACAAAAGTGAAAATCATTATGCTCAAGTGCGGAGAGTTAGAGTGATTTTTTTTCCTTCTATTTTCCAGACTTTTATTTTGCTTTGCTATTTCATTTTATAACTGAAGAGAAAACTGATCAAACACATGTCCCCAGATCCAAGCTCAGTGCTGCCCCCAATGGGAAGATGTCTTTCACTCCCCTGGCCACTCACTGGCACCCCTTTTGGGGACTGGGCTTTGGGTTCCCAGCACTACCTAAGTAGCTGGAAGCAAGGAAACATCAGGACTCCCAAGTTCCAGTCTCCAAGGTCACCCCCTCAGCCCCAGCTTCCCGAGCCCTGTGCTCGGCTCTTGGCTGTGTGTAGTCCCTGTTCATCAGGGGCCTCTGGGCTTATGAATTATGAAAGCTCTCTGGGTGTGCCCACTGGTGCATATGGATCAGCTGAGATCCGAGGGCTGGAGACATAACAAAGGATTTCCCCCCTTGGTATCAATGTCAATTTAAAAACCAAAAACTTTGCTTTTTGAACTTTATCCTTCCACGTCAGTGGGGTGTTGTTTAAAAGATACCTTAGGATAACTGCTCAATGATTGCTTTAAAAATACAGAGTAAAATCTAAGCACTTCTTTCAATGGTGGATTTTTTTTTCCCCTCCACATTCGCCACGCTGCCATATGCTGGGTTCTCTCCTCCGAGATCTCGTGGTAATGGGTACCAGGGTCAAGGAGAGGTGTGGGGCTAACCAAAAGGTGTGGGTTTACTTTGTGGGTTTATGTAGGTACTTGGATATAAACTGGAATCCCCCCCAAAATATTTCTGGAATGTGAAATCGAGGAGGAGCTAGGTCTTCAAATTTATGAAGACTATAACAACTAGAGCATTTCACAGAGCAGCGCAAAAAAAAAAAAAAAGAAGGTCTGTTTCACTGGAACAGTCTTGGCCGACTAAATTTGAGTGTCAGATTCACACACAGTTGCATTAGCCATATAATTAAAAGCGTATGTAAATAGACTCCAAAATCCAGGTTTGCTTACATTTACAAGCAAGCAAGGCACAGAGCCTGGGAAAACTCAGTGAGCTCCATCAAGCCCGCTAGCATCTCAGAACACCCAGCACCTCACACGCCCAGTTTCCAGGCGATGACATTTGCCCAATGTTCCTTGATGCCTAGATTTTGGGAACAGCCCAGGGTTCTTTCTTTGGGTAGAGGCCGTCAGATTTTTACAGAATGAGATCTGCAAAGCTCAGATCTGTAGCTACCCGTCCTGGGTGTTCTCAGAGATTATCCACCCACTCCCTGAAACTGAGAAACATCTCAAAAAACGAGACTTCTGCCAAGACAAAACAAACAAACAAAAAAAAACCCACACCTCTACAATAAGCAAAGGAAAAGGTATCTTTCTTCTGCCTTCAGATCTCAGGGACATTAGATTCTGCTCTTAAGGGGGAGAACTGTTTGATATTTGAAAAGCGATAAAACAGAACTGAGCAAAGCATGGGCTGCCATGGAGAGGAAAGTTACCAAGATGGGAATTCACCAGTACAATTCAAGCTGCCAATGAGTTCTCAGCGTTCCCCGGGGCTCCATGTGGCAGGCCCCCTCTTTTCTGCCAACACTGTATGAGACGTACCCTTTAAATTGGCTGGGAATTTAGCCACCATCTTCTCTGAAATACCCAGTGGCTGCATATAAAATATATGGTGCCACTGCAGATTTCTTCACGCATGATATACACATAAAATTTCAGCCTACTCTATTAGTAAACCCAGGTGGTAGGCCCCTGGAGAGCAAGGCAGGATACATGGTCCAGGGGACTGGAGAAGTTTCCTGAGTCAACGTGGCCCTAATGAGAAAGCCAGGCACTCACTGGAGAAGCCAGATTTCTGAACAGAAGATGACGCTGTAGCGCTACCACTAACTAGCTGTGTGACCCTGGGTAAGTCACTTAACCTCTCTGGGTTTTGGTTTCCTCCTCTGTAAAGGTATACACTAAAGGTCATTCTCAAGTCCCTGACATTCACGGAAAGGCTATTCTTGGTCCAGCCAGGAGAGCAGTTAAGGGGAACAGGAAGTCATGGGATTCTCGCTATTGAAAAACAAAGTGAGGTGTTGACAAAGTTTCATGAGCTTAACAGTGATGCTGCCTAGCCCTAAGATATGCATTCATTTATACGACATGTATTTGCTAAGCAACTACTGGCTGCTGGGTACACAGACTGGAGCGTAAAACACCATGGTTCTTGCCCTCCTGAAGCTTACGTTTCAGCGTGGCCGTTGTCTCTGAAGCTTTCAAGCATCCTCGTGGTACGCGCCAGGCTGGGTCCAGCTCCTCTGCCTTGGTCGTGCTGCAGCCACCCCCCACCCCGGCAATGCCCTCCACCTATTTAAATCCCACACGTGTTTCAACTCCCAGTTCCTTTGTGAAGCCTTCCTCTATTACTGCAGTCGACACTGACCTCGCTCTTCTCTGGGCTACCGTACTTAAAGGAGCACTGTTGAATGTGAAATCATATCGCTCATGAATCAGTGTTAAGTGCCCCAAAATTATTACCCTAACTAGATTATAAACTCCCCAAAGACAGGGACAGTGCCTCCCTTTTTGTCACATCCCCCATGGTGCCAAACTTAGTAGTTTCTCAATATCTATGCCTTGATTGATGCTTACCTGTGTGAAAGTCTCAATTAAGGGGGCAGCCTTCTGGTTATCTGAGAGTTAATTTTTATTTCAACCTTTACTGTTTAATCCTTTTAAGTAGGATTAGTAGTCTACTTTCTTAAGGTGGCACATCAATAAAAACAAATTTTTTAAAGACTAGCTTTTTTGGGTTTTGGCAGGCACGTTACTTTGTGGTTCATCAGTATCACCAACACTGCTCCGTGATCTGTAATAGACACGGATGGAGAAAGTTCCTGAGACGGGAGCTGAATCTGTGTTGACTCTAAGCCAGTGGGTCTCAAACTATTTAAAGCAGCTGAACTCTTCTGTCAAATAACATTTTACAGAGAAGCCCAATGTGGATAAAGGCTCTGCCAAAGCCAAAATGGGGAGCCCAGGCCTTTGCCTGGCCATCCTGTCCTCACCCCCACCAGCTCTGTGGCACTTCTCTTGGACCCTCAACCCAAAACCCCCCTGCTCTAGACTTTACCCCCCAAATTTAAAAAATCCATAATAATTTTCATTAAATAATTTCTCATTAAAGTAGAAGAGGAGAAGGTTAAAGAGGTGGGAAGGGGGCAAGGAGAGAGAAATCAATGATGTGGTCACATTCACTGGATAATAATCTAAATTATGTAAGATATGATATGCATATGTACATCATATATAAGTGCTTTATATTAAATAAAACATTGATTGAGACCTTAATTGTGTATTCAGCTGTGTGTATTATTTGCCCCCACTTTACAGATGAGGAAACTGAGGCACAGAGAGGTTCAGTAGCTTGCCCAAGGTCATACAGTCGGCAGTTAGTAAAGCTGGGAGTTCATCCCACTTTAAGTCCCAAGAGTCCTTCTCTTAATCACTCCACCACAGCTGTCTCCACAGGTCATTCAAGCCTTCAAAAACCAACAATCAAACCACCTTTTATTTGCTCTACACTTCAGAGTTTTCTAAGAACTTTTATGCCTGGTGTCCCATCTGAGCCATTCAACTATCGTGTATGAGGATCATTGCTTCAGCTCTTCAGCTGAGCCAACTGAGTCTCACAAAGGTTCAATTCTATCCAGATAACACAGCCAGACCAAAGCCCAGATCTGCTGACCCCTAAGTTCAGTGCTTCTACATCAGACGACTCTTCCCTAAACCAAACTTCACAAGAATCCCACCCCCATTTAATGCCCCTCCAGAAAGCTTCTGCTACACTTCTAGAAGCCCCTCCTCCCAGGGCATTCCAAGCACTAACTTGGGATCCAGGTAGCAGCTGGGTGCCTACAGACACATCATCAACCACTTAAGTATATGTTATAGCAATACACAAAAAATAATAATTAAAAAAAAATCTCTTGAGGACACCAACTTACTAAGGTTTTCACTTTACAGGGAATCTTACAGTTCACTGACTTCTTTCACACGTACATTCCATGAACAACTCAGTCGTGTTCCTACTACCTCAGCACTGCCTGCCCCTCCCAGCCTGGCACTTCTTGTCTGTAGATCCATTTCGTCAGCCATTGGATGGAAGGTTGGGAGTGTGGGTAGGTGGGAAAATAGGGGGTGGGGACACACACTGCCACCCTGGGGCCTTTGCCACACTCCGAGAGCCCTGGACACATCAAAGAGGTGCCCTCAGAGCCTCAACAACCAGAGACCAGCATACAAGCTTCGATCTTGCAAAGGCTCCATTAGCCTCTGTGCATCAGCTGTTAGTGACCACCTCCCCGCTCCCCCGCCACTAATGGTGAACTCCCCACACATGTGCAGAAATACTCTACATGATCATACATGCACACATGTAAATGAATTTTACAAGCCCCTGTACACACATATGAATGTTGACATATATATGTATTAAGAAACATTTTTCAGTCTGGCAAAAATTATCTCTTGGGTGTCGCCATTTGAATGGAGACATATAACGCAGTAGGGAAAAGAAACAAAAGAATGGAAGGCATGGTCTCAGCTTTCAATCAATCAATGAACCAATCAGCTTATATATACTGAGTAACTTCTATGTCGCTGGCACTATGCTAAGTTCTAGAAATAGAAAAGCAATGTGACATAGCCCAGCAAGGAATGTACAATCTAGTTGGAGAGAGAATTAGAATAATAACATTTTGTATTTTGCAAACTAGCCCGTTTTACAGAACGCTTTCTCAAACACCATCTCCCATGCTTCACATGACATCTACCACCATCCCCATTTTGCAGATGAGGAAATGGAGGCTCAAAATTGATTTGTCCCAAATCGCAAAACGGAAGAGTGAAAGAGCAAGAACTTCAACTCAGTTCTTCAAACTCCAAATCCACAGCTCTTTCCAAGAAGCCATGCTGGTTCTGCAAAGCAAGACCAATCCAGGAAAACTAAAAGAACAGTATCATATGATCCAATTATATTAAATTAATGGGTGAGACCCGATTATGAGGGACAGGTGGGATGAAGAGGAAGCCACACTGGACTTAGATGCAGACACCCATGCTCTGTCACTTGCTGGTGAATCTCTGATGACATCACGCAAATCCCTTAGCCAATTCCAGCCTCAGTTTTCTACAGAATGGTGATAACGGCAGCCACCCCAGGGGGCCGGTGTCGGGTGTAAGAGAAAGAATGTCTGTGAAGATGCTCTACAGACAGAATAGGAACAAAGGAGTGTGACTTGTTAGGTATGGGTGGTGGCGCGACAGGAAGGGGCTGCCCTCAGCCGGGGGTGTCGGTAGAGAAAATGATGCCTATGCAATCTAGAAAAATGGTAGAGATGAACTTATTTGTAGAGCCGAAATAGAGAGACAGACGTAGAGAACAAACTTATGGATACTAAAGGGGGAAGGGGGGTGGGATGAACTGGGAGAATGGGACTGACATATACACACTACTCTGTATAAAATAGATAACTAATGAGAACCTACTGTAGAACACAGGGAACTCTACTTAGTGCTCTGTGGTGACCTAAATGGGAAGGAAATCTACAAAAGAGGGGATATACGTATACCTGATTCACTTTGCCACACAGCAGAAACTAACACAACATTGTAAAGCAACTATACTCTAATAAAAATTAATTTTAGGGCTTCCCTGGTGGCGCAGTGGTTGAGAGTCCGCCAGCCGATACAGGGGACACGGGTTCATGCCCCGGTCCGGGAAGATCCCACATGTTGCGGAGCGGCTGGGCCCGTGAGCCATGGCCGCTGAGCCTGCGCGTCCAGAGCCTGTGCTCCGCAACGGGAGAGGCCACAACGGTGATAGGCCCGCGTACCGCAAAAAAAAAAAAAAAAATTAATTAATTTAAAAAACAGGCCTGGGCCAGTGCCACCTTCAAGCACATTTCACTGCCTCCCAAGTGACACGAGGAGCCCCGTGTGGCTCACAGCGCATTCAAATCTGGGTTCTAAAGATCTATGTTGTAGCAAGTTCGTGGAAGAACAAGATCTCATCTGATCCACTCAGGAAGATGAACAAACAACACGATTTGCAAAGCACATTATTTGGCATACGAAACTCTGATTCTTTAAAGAAATATCCATCTAACCAGGGGGTTTCAGAGAGCACAGGCACTATCCCACTCAGCCCCGTACCTCTGAGGCACTTGGAAGTAAAAGTGATTCCGACATATGACAATGCAGGTGTTTGCAGAGAACTCTCCCTGTATTTCTGGTCCAGTCTGCAACAGAAAGACAGGTGTGTTCCGTATAAATAATGAGACGAAGGGCCTGAGAGGCTCCTTTCCACAAGCTCAGCTGACTTGGCTTCAGGATAAAAGGGCGGGTGGGTTGCCCAGTTCCTGTGCTTACCAGTAAGTCCACGTGATCAGCTGGGGCGCACTTTCCAGGAAGCCTTCCACTGAGGGTTAATGGTTTCCCTCTCTGCCAGTTCACTTGGCCTAGGGGTCAACTGCTAGAGCCTGAAGCTGCATTAGGATTAGCCTGGGAATTTAGCCCCTGAGGACTCTCTCCTGTCATCTCCTCTTCCCAGCCCCCAATGCAGATAGAAAAGGAAGCCCAAGGTCAAGAAGCAAGATCTCCATTCGTCTGCACACAGTAGGTATACGATAACATCTCACCGAAACCAGTTTTACATAATCAGTCACATTGTGGAAATAAGTATCCTGATACACATGCGTACATAGAGCACAGTGCTCCGGGTGTCCACACTCACACACACACACACACACACACATCTATACACGTATAATCATTAGACCCATTCCTACAACAGCACATCTTTCCTCTGAGGTTAAAAGATCCTGTTTAGGGCTTCCCTGGTGGCGCAGTGGTTGAGAGTCCGCCTGCCGATGCAGGGGACGTGGGTTCGTGCCCCGGTCCGGGAAGATCCCACGTGCCGCGGAGCGGCTGGGCCCGTGAGCCATGGCCGCTGAGCCTGTGCGTCCGGAGCCTGTGCTCCGCAACGGGAGAGGCCACAACAGTGAGAGGCCCGTGTACCGCAAAAAAAAAAAAAAAGATCCTGTTCAAATATGCATTGAATCACTTTGCTGTACACCAGAAACTAACACCACACTGTAAATCAGCTATACTGCAATTTTTTTTTAAAGTTAGGAAAAAAATAATACAATCAAGGGAAAAATAAAATAAATATGCATTATGAGATTAATAACAAAAAGGTCTATAAGTAGAAACTTTACAAGATCATATACAATTTTAAACAGAAAGCTTAAAATATACAGTGTTGAGAGTAATCTGAGAACCCTCCTCCATGTCAACCTGTAATGAAAAAGAAAAAGCTCAATTCAGTCAGCTTGGGGCCAAGCCCTCCTGTCCAGGTTCTTGAAGACTGTGTTAGAAAATAATAGCCAGTCCTTCTTATCTCAACAAAATCTGCCATCCCCAGAACTGAATTCAAATATTCTGCATTTTTAAGCCAAGAAAAGGGAAAGGGCTGTCTTTACCACATCAGTAGACTCGCCTGGAAATATTAAATTGACTCAACCCATGTTTTATTAGACACAGCTTAACAACTCTGAGTTTACAAAACTCAGCCAAACAGCATCAGGCTTCAGCATAAACTTCTGCTAACTAGCCCACATAGTTCCCATATGCTATGAGATGTTGTTTGAGCCGACTGGGTATCTTATAATTATAAACACACGTCTTTCAGCTCTTCTGTGTATTCTTCCCAGGCAGAACGGAAATATGTCACTTAAATTAGCACTTGGAGTACAGCGTGGCTGCCAAATTTGGGTTAGCACAAACAGGGTAAATAAAGCAGCACCAAATTAAAACGGTAAAATAAACTTCTTTATGCTCCAGTGGAAACTAAGTCCTAGCTGAATGGCAGCTAATGGGTCCGGGAAAAGGATATCCCTCAAACTGTAGCTCTTGGCTTTTGAATAAGGTTTCCTCATCCAAGGATCTCGAAGCAATTTCTTACAAAACTCGAGTAGTGTGAAGAAAAAAAAAAAAAAAAAAGTAGATGCTATTTCTCTTGCAAACTCTTTGGCCATCATGTTTCTTCATCATCCCCTTTCTCTAATACTGGGAAGGTTTATATTTTTATCCTTATGTAACTCATGGGGAAAGGGAAAGATGTTAGAGAAATAAATGAAAGCAGATAGAGGTGACATACGTTGGCAGAGCAGTAGAGCTAGAAAATGATGTAGAAATCTAATCGTAAAAAGTCTTTCAAAGAGAAGGCTTTGTGGCTACCCTGTATAATCATAACTAGCACTTACGGAGTGCCTACGGTGTGCCTGGGACAGATCTCAGAGATTTTTATACATTATCTCACCTTGTCCTTCCATAACCCCAGGAGACAGGAATTCTTCTCTCCATTTTGCCCACACATCCTGAATGTACTCTGGAACCCAAAAGGGGGGAGGAGGTAACCGGGCGGGAAGGCAGCAAAAACAAAAGGGAGGATTCATAACAGCTTTATTCATGATGGTGAGCACTGACCACCAGGAGGAAAAGAGCCAAAACAGACTAGTGGCGTCTTCGTACAATGGAATACTACTTGGCAATAAAGAAGGAACAACTAGGGCTTCCCTGGTGGCGCGGTTGTTGAGAGTCCGCCTGCCAATGCAGGGGACACGGGTTCATGCCCCGGTCCGGGAAGATCCCACATGCCGCGGAGCGGCTGGGCCCGTGAGCCGTGGCCGCTGAGCCTGCGCGTCCGAAGCCTGTGCTCCGCAACGGGAGAGGCCACAGCAGTGAGAGGCCCGCGTACCGCAAAAAAAAAAAAAAAAAAAAAAAAAGAAGGAACAACTATTGATAGTTGGACAAATCTTAGAAATATTTTGCTGAGTGAGAGAAGCCTCCCAGAAATCAGTATATTTTTGTATGAAGTTCTAGAATAGGCTCATCCACAGTGGTAAATTATCGCACCAGAAGTTGTCTCTCAAGGGAGGAGTGGGGACAAGAATTGACTGAGAAGGGACGTCAAGGAACTGTCTGAGGTGATTGGAAGGTTCTCTGTCTTGAGAGGGCTTTGGATTACCCAGGTGTACTCATCGGTCAAAACTCATCCAATGGTACACTTAAGATTTGTGAAGTTTATTTTGTGTACATTTTCCCTTAAGAGAAAAACAGGAACAGTAAACAAATATTGAATTCTAGTTAGTGATAGGCTTATTGAAGTACTTGGAAAGAATCTACTGTTGACTGATAACCTCAAATTTACTTTGAGATCATCCAAAAATATACAGACGGCTGGATGGATAGAGAGATAAACAAATATGTGATAAGGCGAGTTTTACAAAATGTTTAATAATGAACTCTGGATGGTGAGTATAGAGGTATCAGTGTAAGATTCTTTCAAGACTGTGTATTTTAATATTTTTATAATAAAATGGAAAATAGTGGGAGGACAGGGAGAAAAGACAGACTATGAAGGAAAGTGAAGGAAAGGCTTGGAAAAGAGAAGGATGGGAGAGGAAGATTATGAAGAGAAGTCTGGGAAAGTAACAGTGGAAGGAAGTCAAGTTGGAGGATGCCAGAAAATACCAACAGAAATCATGGGAGGAAAATATACAAGAAAGGGAAGAAAAAAAGAAGAAGAAAGGGGGCCATGTATGTAGTAAGAAACAAAGGGCAGATAAGGTGAAAGAAACAGGCAAGAATGGAGAAGGACAGCATACAGACTGGTGGTAAACGAAGCCCAGGTCTTTTCCAAACCACCCAGCTCAATGAAGCTGAACTGTGACGTGTACAACCGGTCTCATAGCTGCCATGCCACTGCCATGTGGGGATACACTTGGTCAGAATCTAGATTAAGAGTGTGGAGAGGATTTGAGCATCTTTTGTATTAAAGCCACTGACCCATCAAGCCCAAAGACTAGAGGCAACATGGTATCCTGAAATGCTTTCCAAACTCGATTGTTTAGCAATAGAATTTCTTTAGATAAAAATTTCATGCTTATAAATTACAAGAATATGATAGGCAAAAGGGGTGATGCTCTGGTCATTGCAGCAGCATGGGGGTCAGGTCCTGGGTGCTGAGTTGACCCACTACCTCTCACTGCCCCTCACCCCACCCCAGTGACAATTCCAGAGTCTCTTCAGATCCCCAAGGCCATGAATACACTAGCTAAGTAGAAAGTCCATGGCATTAAAAAACAGAACATGAGGTCATGATTCTATCGCAAAGTGGTGACTTCAAGCAAGTCATTGAATGACCCAGCGTCTTAGTTTTATTGTCTCCATCTGCACTGTCAATCACTCTAGGGTAAGAGGCTCAATTAAGGCATTACTATATAAATTTTAAAGGCTTTCATAGATGCTCAACAATTAGGACTCCTCTTCCCTATAAATTTGCCACATATGCACATCAAGAGTCTGTGAGCCAACCTCTTGTTCCAAATGGCCTCCAGATAACAGATCCCTATGTCATCTCTGCTATCCTCTTACTACAAGAGCCAGAGAGACAACAAAACAAAAGAAAGCTGACAACAACATGCACATTTCCTTCTAAAATGTATCTCAAATTCATTGGCTTCTTTCTAACTCTACTGCCACCTCCATGATCTGAGTCAGAAGAGCCACATTAATTGCTCTCCCAACTGCTTCCATCCCCAACTACCTTCCAGTCCATTCTTCATACAGCAGCCAAGGAGAAAACTGAAACCACGATGTGGACCACAAGCTTGAGGTGCTCTCCCAGAAAACAGAGGGAAAGGACAAAGAAATGCAATGGAAGAAACATAAAAAAAATATAATAGAGGAATGTTTTTTCTGAGTTGAAGAAATGCATGTAGATTTTGAAAGCTCATTATGTTCCAGGAATAATCAATGAAACTCAAGGCATTACCCGACTTTCCCATTTCAACATTAAATGCTAGAATCACTAGGCAATGTCTAAGTAGTTCTAAGTGGAAAAGGGTATGACCCAAGAGTTTTACAGCCAATATTTTAAAAGTGAAAACCTCAGAGAAAGACTCTTAGATATGCAAAAGTGTCAAAAAATATAGCACCTATGCACCCTTCATGAGAAGATTATTGAGGACATAATCCAACTTCTGAAAACTGAGGCAAAATTAAAAGTTCAAAAGTGTAGATATTATAATATGAAGGAATTAGTGGAAACACTGAGATCAATTAAAATAGAGGTGAGCCTAATAATCAATACAAATATTGCTACAAAACTTAAATATAAGTGCTAAAAATAGTTATTCAAAGGGAAGCTATGTAATTTAAAAATTTGATATAATTACATTAATCTGGTTATAAAAGCCAAATTTATCATTTTAAAAGACTAAGAAATAGCATAAAGAGAAAGGATGAAAGGGATGATGTAAAGGCAAAATTGTGCTAAATTACTTGTATTAAATAGAAAGGTGCATTTCACTCATGGCTGATAGTAAGAAAAATATAGGCTAAGAAGGTTTTTGAAAAGAACTGAACCAATAGTAAAATTTTAAAAGATACATTTATTCAGAAATATTCAAGATTAAAAGCAAAGAAAACAAGTTCTATGTACAAAAAGAGAACAGACAAAGGAAAGAGCAAGGAACTAGAAAAGGAACAAGATGACAGATTATGGCCAAAATTATCAGCTATAACAGTAACTGAATCACTTTGCTACACCTGAAACTAACACAACAATGTTAATCAACTATACTCCAATATAAAATAAAAAATTTTTAATTAAAAGAAATAAATGTAAATAACTTAAACTCTCCTATTAAAGGGGGATTGCATAATGAAAAGATACATGCACCCCAATGTTCATGGCAGCAATATTTACAATTGCCAAGACATGGAAGCAACCTAAGGGTTCATCCAGATGAATGGATAAAGAAGATGTGGTATTTTATACACACACACACACACACACACACACACACACACACAATGGAATACTACTCAGCCATAAAAAAGAATGAAGTTTTGCCATTTGCAACAACATGGATGGACTTGGAGGGTATTATGCTAAGTGAAATAAGCCAGATAGAGAAAGACAAATACTGTATGTATCACTTATATGTGGAATCTACAAATACAATAAAGTAGTGAACATTAAAAAAAGAAACAAACTCACAGATATAGAGAACAAACTAGTGGTTACCACTGAGGAGAGGGAAGGGGGGCGGGGCAATATAGGGGTAGGGGATTCAGAGGTACAAACTATGTATAAAATAAGCTACAAGGATATATTGTATAACACAGGGAATATAGCCAATATTTTATAAGAACTGTAAATTGAGTATAACATTTAAAAATTGTGAATGACTATGTGGTACACCTGTAACTCATATAATATTGTACATCAAACATACTTCAACTTAAAAAAAATTTTTTAAGGGACTGAACGAGATATTCACATGGAATGAAAAATATATCCAGCTGCATGCTATTTAAAAGAATGTTCTGATGTTCCATTATTAAAATGATGAATTAAACTGAAAATGGAAGAATTTTATGGTCTGTCAACTCTACTTCAATAAAACTGTTTAAGAAAAAAGAACACTCAAATCAAAGATGAGAAGTAAAAGGACTTGCAAAGGATTATGAGGCAAAGGTAAGCAAAAACAAGGGAGAGGTCGCAAAATTAACAGTAGACAAAGTAAAGTTAAAGGAAAACGTTCTAAACTGAATAAAAATATATAAGTTTATAATAATAAAAAGTTAACATTTATATTGATAATAATACATAGTAATCATGAATGTAAATGCACTATATCAAAATATATAAATCTTTTTTTTTTTCTTTGCGGTATGCAGGCCTCTCACTGTTGTGGCCTCTCCCGTTGCAGATCACAGGCTCCGGACGCGCAGGCTCAGCAGCCATGGCTCACAGGCCTAGCCACTCCGCGGCATGTGGGATCTTCCCGGACCGGGGCACGAACCCGTGTCCCCTGCATCGGCAGGCAGACTCTCAACCACTGCGCCACCAGGGAAGCCCCCAAATATATAAATCTTTAAATATTAGAATGCCAAGAATAACTTTGCAGAAAGATCATTATAGCTAGAGATTTTAACATAGCCCTCTTACTCTCTGGCAGATAAAATAGACTAAAAAATAAACAAGGCTGGAGAAGATGTGAATAACATTAATAAAGATTTTTTAGGTCCCTAGAAGTAGAAATGGTCCAAAGCACATTCTCTAATCAAAATGCAATAATTCAAGGTAATCTCTTTGATGTTAACAAAAATAATTCACTTAGAAATCAAAAATGCAGTTTGAGTACTTATAAATAAATGACAGGGGGGAAAAAAAAGTATGGCAGTCACATCCAAAACTGTACATAGAGAAAAATGCATGGCCCCAAATGCTTTTTTTTGGTGAAAAAGAAAAGAAAAACTAAAAATAAATAAGCTAAAATTTCAATCAAGGAAACTTGAAAGTGAAATAACCCCACAAAGGAAAAAGATGGACTTACCAGAGATAAAAGCAGACCCAATCAAGTAGAACTGACAAATAAATTTAAATAAATAATTTAAGTATAACTTAGACGAACTTCTGCCAAGGAGAATAGGAAGAGAGGGTGAGGGAGTGAGAGGCAAAGAAACACAAATGCACCTACTTCATCAGAAACGAGGAACGTCAGGGAAATTAACCACAGATGAAGTGGAGATTTTTAAAACTGTAGAATACTATGAGAACTACTTGTTAGTGAGTACGAAAAATGTTGACTAAACCCATGAGTTGTAGGAAAATGCTGAATTTCAGGATAAAACTTCTTCAGGAAGAAGTCGAAAAGGTACACTGACCAATGATTGTTATAAAACTGTTTTCAAAAGGCATCACGTGAGCAAAGATTTTGTGTTCACAATGGAGGGGGTGGAGGTGGGTTACCGTGAGATCCTGGAGAGGGCACCTACAGCTCACTCCCTCCTGTCCACCCCATGCCAAAATACATCCCATTTCATGCTGTGGTTTCATTCCTCTGAGATCAGCAGGTCTCACAGCTACATTCTCTCTGATTATCACCATTGTTCATGTGATTTAAAAAGTTATTTAATGGACTAGGAGAAAATATTTGCAAATGATGTGACCAAAAAGGGTTTAATTTCCAAAATACACAAAGAGCTCATACAAATCAATAACAAAAAAACAGGGACTTCCCTGCTGGCACAGTGATTAAGAATCCGCCTGCCAGTGCAGGGGACACGGGTTCAATCCCTGGTCTGGGAAGATCCCACAAGTCACGGAGCAACTAAGCCCGTGCGCCACAACTACTGAGCCTGTGCTCTAGATCCCGCGTGCCACAACTACTGAGCCCACGTGCTACAACTCCTGAAGCCCACGCTCCTAGAGCCTGTGCTCCGCAACAAGAGAAGCCACCACAATGAAAAGCCCGTGCACTGCAACGAAGAGTAGCCCCCACTCGCTGCAGCTAGAGAAAGCCCGCGCGCAGCAACGAAGACCCAACGCGGCCAAAAATGAACAAACAACCCAATCGAAAAATGGGCAGAAGACCGAAATAGACATTTCTCCAAAGAAGACATACGGATGGCCAAGAGGCACATGAAAAGATGCTCAGCATCGCTAGTGATTAGAGAAATGCAAATCAAAACTACAATGAGGCATCACCTCACACCAGTCAGAATGGCCATCATTAAAAAGTCTACAAATAATAAATGTTGGAGAGGCTGTGGAAAAATGGGAACCCTTTTATGCTGTTGGTGGGAATGTAAATTGGTGCAGCAATTATGGAAAACAATATGGAGCTTCCTCAAAAAACTAAAAATAGAGTTGCCATGTGATCCAGCAATCCCACTCCTGGGCATATACCTAGGCAAAACTATAATTTGAAAAGATACATGCACCCCTATGTTCATAGCAGCACTATTTACAATAGCCAAGACATGGAAACAACCTAAATGTCCAATGACAGATGAATGGATAAAGAAGATGTGGTACATATATTAAACTGGAGGGGACTTCCCTGGTGGTCCAGTGATTAAGAATCTGCCTTCCAATGCAGGGGACAAGGGTTTGATCCCTGGTTGGGGAACTAAGATCCCACATGCTGAGAGGCAACTAAGCCCGCATGCTGCAACTACTGAGCCCATGTGCCACAACTACTGAGCCTGTGCACCACAGCTAGAGAGAAGCCCACGCACCACAATGAAAGATCCTGCGTGCCACAGCTAAGACCCAACATAGGCAATAAATAAATAAATAAATAAACAAAATTTTTTAAAAGAATAGTATTGTTTACAAATAAATGGAATACTACTCAGACATTTTTTAAAAAGTGAAATAATGCCATTTGCAGCAACATGGATGGACCTAGAGATTATGATACTAAGCGAAGTAAGCCAGAAAGAGAAAGATAAATACCATATGACATCACTTATATGTGGAATCTAAAACATGACACAAACTTATCTACGAAACAGAAACAGACTCACAGATATCGAGAACAGACTTGTGGTTGCCAAGAGGGAAGGAGCGTGCAGGAGGGAAGGATTGGGACTTTGGGGTTAGCAGATGCAAACTAGTATATATAAGATGGATAAACAACAAAGTCCTACCGTATAGCACAGGGAACTATATTCAATATCCTGTGATAAACCATAATGGAAAAGAATATGAAAAAGGACATATATATGTATAACTGAGTCACTTTGCTGTACAGCAGAAGTTAACACAACATTGTAAATCAACTATACTTCAATAAACTTTTTTAAAAATTATTTTAATTTAACAGACCAATTGTAACCATCTCCACGAAACCTAGAGCACAGTAGAAAGAGCATTCAAACTGGGGGCCAGAAGCCTGAGGTCCAATCCTGTTTTACCACTAACCACAGTTTTAAAACTACTTTGGAGAAGGCTGCTTCTCTCTCTCTGGCCCTCAGCTGACACATAAGCTTCGGCTTGAATGTGCTGTGATTCCATGGATCTAGTTTACAAACAAATCTAAAAGGAAGAACAGCAATGCCAGTTCCAAAAGCAGCTCCCTCGGCACACGTATTTATACTGTCTTCCCCATCCCTTCCTCACCCTTCCTCATCCTCCATCACCATCACTGGAAATACTGGACAGAAGCTAGAAACTTCCATCTGGAAGACCACAGGACACCTACCATGCAAAATCAGGCGAGACCTAATTCTACTTGCCAGAGCCTCACAGTGTCATGAGGGAGATGCGACTGCCAGTGTCAAACAGTAGCAGAAAAAAGAGAGGATTCAGGGACCAAATGGGAGGTTAGGGGAAGTGAGTGAGCCTGAGTCCACAGCAGAAGCAGAACTCAAGCTTCCTCGCACTGTTTCAAGCAATACACGAAGAAGGAATTGTCCAGTCTTGAAGGAGACATAGGCAACATGAAGAAAGATGAAGAAAGTATATTTTAAGCGGTCATGTCAGAGCATAATTGCCATAATTGGAAGAATTTCTGCATCCTGATACAGAGGGATCATCGCACATAAACTTCTCTTGGTGACGTTCTGCTTTCTTCCCATTTATTCATAGTACTTTCTGGGTTGTGTTTCAGAGTGTCATTTAATGTCATTTTATGACTCCCTGGTTGTAAGTGTCTGAGTATTACCAGGGCTTCGAGATTTACAGCCTATTTTAAACTCAGATAATGATGTTTAATTTGTTATTGGCTGTGTAAAGGTTAACAAAGAAATAACTCAAATTATCATCTCAGGGATAACGCATTACAAGAGGGCAATTAAGCGCAGTACCTGGCATTACACAAAAGATTGATATCTCGTTACAAGAGTACAGATGAGTTCCGATTTCACAATACAGGAAATACACTCGTCACCACCATCTCTTTGCATAAACAAATAGCGGGTCCGCTCAGCACCACTGAGTAACCAGAAGGGGAAGAAAACACTTTTCAAGAAAAGGAAAGATTGATATGCAGCCAATTTCTTGTAGAAGAGCTGGAGAAGAAAGAAAGAAACTCGGTCTCCTGGAGAAAATGAGGTTGATGTTACTCTAGTCAAAGATTAGGTTCCCTCTTAGACGTAAACAAACGATGCTAACGAGCAAGCAAAATAGACAGGGGTCCAATAGGCCCTTGAGAAGAGAAAGCAAAACAAATAAAAGCGTCAAAGCCAAATCGTTATTAAATTGTCTCTGAAATGGAAAATGAAAAACAATCTATTCCAACCATCACTTTTGTCTCTCTTCTTCTGCCCAAAACACCTTTCCATGATGACTTGGTATCTGCATTCCCCTGGTTCTGGTGCCAGTCAAAATACAAATAAATAATAGGTTTAAAAATTCATTAGAGGGTTTCCCTGGTGGCGCAGTGGTTAGGAGTCCGCCTGCCAATGCAGGGGACACGAGTTCGAGCCCTGGTCCTGGAAGATCTCACATGCGGCAGAGCAACTAAGCCCGTGCGCCACAGCTACTGAGCCTGCGCTCTAGAGCCCACGAGCCACAACTACTGAGCCCATGTGCCACAACTACTGAAGCCCGCGCGCCTAGAGTCCGCACTCCGCAACAAGAGAAGCCACCACAATGAGAAGCCCGTGCACTGCAACAAAGAGTAGACCCCGCTCACCTCAAGTAGAGAAAGCCTGTGTGCAGCAACAAAGACCCAATGCAGCCAAAAATAAATAAAATTATTTTTTAAAAAAACTCATTAGAGATGTATTTGTATTTCTCAGCCCTCTCTTTCTGGAGTCGGCTAACAAATGGCATTAGTCTCATCTGACTAATGCCCTATTTATCTCCCTCAAAGAGGACTCCCAATTTTTTTTTCTAGATTCATTTTCCATCCCTTTCTTCCTCTTCCCTCTGCAGTCTTGGTCTCTCTCCAACTGGGTTTTTAATTTCCTCTTTCATTTCTCCCCGCACCTTCTGCTTTCTCTCATGTTCTCACTCTAGAGTTCATCTCTCCGTTTTGGTTATTTGCCTCTCATTTCCCAAACCTTCTCCCGTGAGCTTGCATTTTCTCTTCCGTGAGAGTTCCTGCTCTCTCTCCTCTCCTCCAACTTGTCGTGTTCAGTCTTTTCACCCAGTTCTTCTCTGTCTAGTTTATCTACCATCCCATTCTTCAGCAATTCTCAGTTCTCTCACCTTTTTTGTCACTTCCCACCTCCCACCAAATTTCTCCATCCCCCACTGTGCAGCTCAAACCCTTCTCTATTTGGGCAAAGACGTCTAAACAAAGTCTTCGAAGTGGACATTCCCCCTGTGCTCTTGACCTCAAAACTTTCAGCAATAGCAGAGGGTCTGTCCACCCTGGCCAAAAACTCCTGAGTACCCAGAAACTCATAACCAGAACCATGAAAATTGCAGAAATCACAATGGCATTGTCCCAGTATATCTTTGGAGTCCTGGAGCCTCCTAAATTACAGTCAAGTGAGAGCCTGGCATTTTTTGAGTCCTTACCCCGCCATCACGCTACCACTGGGGCGTTGATATGGGCCCAGTCTTCTGTTCGGCTTTATGTCATCAAGAGAAAGAAACAAGGGGTGGTGTGTATAATTTGCCACCAGGCTTCACATTTTTGGCTCGCCCCGTTGACAAAGCAACACAAATGCTACCTATGCCACCATCATCGATATCAAGTAGAATTTATGAAGCACAGACATATTTTGCATCGAGTGCCAAGCCTTGGGGAAGATGGAGAGTCGTGGTCGCTATTGTGTCAGCAGTTCCAGCCTGCAAACCGGCACCACCAGCAATGCTCACCAGTGCTGAGGCCATATTGCATGAGAAAAATCAGACAGTCCAATTCAATAACTAGCCTCTGTTGACACATAAATAAATGCACTATTCATGTGTTCCTTTAATCAACTGGCTGTACCTTGGTTCCGTAATCCCTAATAAGTGGAATTGTTAGTATTTCATCAGGATGTGTACATTCTAGCAGGCTTGAATGTCACACCAGGGAGTCAAGCTCAGACAACACTGTCATATGGAAACACCTGGGATCAGGGGATAACACATTAGTTAAGCAAACTAACCTTGAGCTTTTGGAACTGAAATATCAACAAAAGGATAAAATAAATGTGCAAATTGTTCGTCCCTGGGGACATTAGCCAGGCGTTTGTTCTTTAGCCAACAACAATCAACAGGCGCAACATACCATAAAAATGCCAGCGGAGGAGCTAATCCAATAAATAAAGAAAAATCCATGTATTATGGATAGGCCGCCAATGGTCATGCTGCCGTGCGAAGTGAGCAGTGAATTCAAAGAGGAGCGGGCAGGCGGGAGTCAAAGTGAGACCCACCTCAGGGAGGGCCCCTGACCGCTAACATAAATTTCAGATTTAATGCTTTCTTTAGCATATGATTTCTGGCATGCAAAGCAACCATATGGCAATTTGGGCACCTAAAAAATTGTAATAAAATGCAACCCAGTGAGCGCTAAGTGCATACAAAGTGCCAGGCACTGTGCCTGACAACGGCTTGTTGCCTCTCAAAGGGAAATCCTGCCAAGCTGTTCACCCAAGACCGGAAGGGAAGGGAAGTGAGACATGGGTCAGGGTCTTCTAACACTGGCTCCTCCTACCTTTCAAAAAAGGTTCCTATATTAAGAAAAGAGGGAGGAAGGAGGGAAGAAGGAAAACAGGTTGATGGAAAGAGACCTGACTAGATATCTGAAGCCATATTTACCCAATGTTATTAGTGGCCAGTCCTCACCTGTGGACTTTTTTTTCTCTTACAGTATCTGTACTTGCAAATAATCTTTCTCCATTACACATGGAATGTGTACAACAGGAAGTACACTTGTTTAAATTTTTAAAAAGAACATCTCTACCTGTTTTCCCTCCCCATCCCTGTTCCCCACGCAGCCTCCAGACCCTCATGATGCTCTTCACATAAGGGCCCCAGAAATAGGAAGGATGACAGATAAATGTGACCTGAAATAAACTGAACTCACTACATGACTATGAAAAAGAAGAGAGCTTCCCTTCCCGAGGCATAATAGCCAGAAGAACCTTGGTACCACCCAACTTTAGCACAGATGAGGTGAGAGAGGTGATCAGGAAGAGGAAGTTTAGGGATTCAGGTCCTCCTTGCGTGAAAGCTGGCTGGGGCCCCACTTCCAAGCCTATGGCCTGCTTGTCTGAGGCCACATCAAGAAGTCTGCTGGGGGCGGGGGCGGGGCTTGATGGGAGATGGATTTTATTTTGTTGTTTGGTTCTTGGATAAGGGTGTTAGGGAAAAAATTATTGATGAACTACTTTGTCATCGTTAAGAGTATTGCTGACACGCTCCCAGCAGGCCCACTGCGAGGCAGACAGGGCCCGTCTACCCAACGCCTTTTGTAGCCGAGACATGTGCTGTGCATTAGGCAAGGTGTGTAAATTATAACAGCCCGAGTTCTCCGGCGAAGGCCCGGGTCTGAGCACTCCTCTGCCTCCTTCTCCCTTCTGTGCTCTGTTTCCCCACGGCACTTGCCTCAAAGCCAGTGGGGCTCCTCAGAGGGCACGTTAACAGGCAGAGGCTCCAGCTTGGAGTAAATATTGCAGGACTGAAACGCAGAGGGAATTATACTTCTTTCCCTTGCAGACTTTGGAGCGCTGAGTGAGAAATAAATAATGAGGGTAATAATGGGCCCAGTTCTTCCTGGCTCCACCTCTCCCCTGGGTGTGGAGTCTTCTAAAGTTGGAGGGTGGCTGCTTGTGGCTCTGGATTCCATCTCGAAGCCGACAGGAGGGCCAGCCTTGGGCAGGAGAGCAGGTGGCTAGAAGAAGCCCTGCCCGGGACAGTTCCCCAGACAGCTTTCACCTGGAGAGGGTCTCTTCCTGGGTCCAGCCTCATTTTGCCCAGAGAACAAAGGAAATGCCCGATTGTTTTGGTGGGTAGGAATCTGATCCTAGTCTGTACGCAAAAGACTCTTCTAGGTTGTTCCTTTACACCCACTCTGGGAGTCTCTCAGAACTTTGAAGAAAAATGGAGCTGGGAGGTTTGGAGTGCTGAGTGATCGATACGTAAGTGTATGGCTTATCCTCGGGCACTGAGCCTGTGGGCAAACGTGCTCAGAAGTGGCCAGAAACTTCCAGGCTCTTTCAGAAAGGGGCTGAAAGTCCCACTACCTCTTCTTCCCCACTCCTATTCAACCACTGCTGCCAATGCATTTTCTGTGGGTGAGAATTTTCATAATTTCCCTGATAGCTCTGTCTTTTCCCTCTACTCCCAATCCTTTCCCCAAAAGAGGGCGATGAATGTTATTTACAATTAGTACTTGTACAGTCATCACCCAGTATCCAAGGGGGATTGGTTCCAGGACCGCCACAGATACCAAAATCCCCATAGGCTCAAGTGCCTTCTATAAAATGGTGTCGTATTTGCATATAACCTACAGCGCACCTCTAGATTACCTGTAATACCTAATACAATGTAAATGCTATGTAAATGGTTGTAAATACAATGTAAACGCTATGTAAATAGTTGCTGGTGGGCCATAAATTCAAGTTTGGCTTTTTGGAACTTTCTAGAATTTTTTTCTTTGGATAGTTTTGCTCTGTGTTTGGTGGAACCTGAGGATGTGGACCCTGCAGATATGGAGGGCCTGGAGGGCCAACTGTATGTGGTTAAAGCAGCAGGGAGGTCAATCTCCTGCACTGGAACTTCCAGAATCAGATCCAGCCTCAGGAGGTTATGGAGCCTGCTGGGGTCATTTCTATGGGGTGCACAGTGGTGCAGGCGGGGGCGTTGGGGACCTCTTCCTGACCCTGGGCAAGCTCAGGCTGAAATCTGAAGCCCTCTTAGAAGCAACAATAGGTGGTGTTCAGAGAGGTAACTCTCACTGCGAGAAGCCTGCGGGTGGATAACAAGCAAGTCTTAGGGCCCTGGGCCATCAGTACAGGTGCATGAGTGATTCCCTGGCCTCTACCCCAGACATGACCCCCTAGGAGAAGGTGATGGACAGCTTGCTTCCAGCCCTGTCCTGAGAAGGCAAACATTGGCCCTCCTACCACCAAATTTTTGAAACCTCTGATCTGAACCCTTATATCTTCTCCTGAAAAAATCATCTCTCTGGCAAAGCACCAAGAGAACAATTAGGGATTAACCAAAGTGTTCCCTCTTGCCAGCAAGGGTTTGAACTCTCAGGGGACCAGGAGCAGTTTGTACTGAAGCTCTTTGTCTCTGCAACTCCCTCGTCTTTGTTTTCCATCTCGTTAGGCGTTTTCCGTCCACTGTGCAGAGGACTTTTGCTTCTAGGTGGCATTTAATTGTTGAATTAATATTTTCTCCATGTTCAAAGGCATTAGGACAATAGGGACATGTGGGGGGGAAGAGGGGATTAAAACTACTCAAGATAAAAAAAACCAACATGTGGAGTTTGTTGTTACTATTGGCTTTGATATTTATAAATCCTTTACACATGGCTTTGTTTTTTTAACCCCAATGTCTCTAAACCGGCATACATTTGGTAAAATTATTGCAAGAAAAATGAATAAGGTAGAATTTTTTCCATGATTTGTATCGATACCTAACTTCCAAATTGTACTCCAAGTGCAAGTTACTTCAACTCTTAAGATAGAGCTAAAATCAAAGTGGCCCCTTATATAATGCTACCTATAAAAACTACTCCACCAAAATAAAAACCATCATTTTTTTAAGCACAACTGTCCCCTAAAACGCACTTGAGCCCCTCCACTTTCCAAATGGGATCTTCATAACCAGGGCTGAGAGGTAGCTGTCATAGCTCAAACTGAGCCCACCTCAACCAGAATATAGAGCCTGGTTATAAAGAGGAAAACGAAATTGTCTTTAATTTCCTCATTTACCTAGAACAACAGGATCATACACAACCATCCCATGGGGCTGCTGGTGTTCCTTCAAGGCAGACAAGAGACACGAGGAAAATAACTGAGGCACAGAGAGGAAGACCCATCTGCCCAGAAACACAACCTTAATGGCAAAAATCAAATTAAAGTGCAGGGTTTCCTTATCTATCATGTTTTCTACCACGTCATGAAAAGCCTACAGACTGTTGCTAAGGAGTTACTTAGACAACAGCTGGGCTATTTTTTGTAAGAGGTGTTTTCTATATTGATGTCTACAGCAACAACTCTATTATGAGAGAGAGCATCCTATGTGTGTTTTTAACGGGAAGAGTTTAAAAGTTACTAGGAACGGGACCATTGGATAAGCAGTGACATCAAAGCATGAGTCTTCCCCAAAGTAGCCACAACTTAATTTGCCACTTTAAAATGGTCAGGGCCTCCATGTACCGTGTCTCCATTGGCATCCTGATTCCTCCTCAGCACAAGGGGAAAAAGTCCTTCCTGCAGGATAAAGACCCATTTTTACAAACAGCTAAGCATCCTTGAACCTAGATGAATCCCGAGCGGGAACAAAAAGTTAAAACATACTCTGAGTCAAGTCTTCAAAGGGCTGGTCTAGGCGACCCTTCTTAGGAATGTTTTAATTACATTAGGAAGGAGAATCAAAGCAGAACATAAAAAACAGATCCAGAGCCATCATCACACCACCTTAACCACTGACTCTTTTACTTTCCTTG
The DNA here is from genome assembly GCF_949752795.1 of Hyperoodon ampullatus. Classification (NCBI taxonomy): domain Eukaryota; kingdom Metazoa; phylum Chordata; class Mammalia; order Artiodactyla; family Ziphiidae; genus Hyperoodon; species Hyperoodon ampullatus. The sequence goes on from NC_136919.1 coordinate 116,286,601, forward strand.
ATTTCTGCAGGCACATTTTAGAGAGCACCAGGGTACCTACAATATACATTCTATATTTTTCACTGAACATTTTCCCACATGGCTAGACAGATAATTCTTTGCATTGGCTATATACTAGTACATCAAACTGCTGTGCCATCCTCTGCTTAGTCATTCTCTTCTTTGTGAAACAAGTTAGGTTGCCCAGGTCTTTGCATTTCTAGATAATAAATGATGTAGTGAACATCTTCGTGGATAGAGGGTTTTTCTTTCTGTTATGTGATCCCCAATGATTCTATTTTTAAATCAACAATCTTGAATATACTTCCTGGTGAGAAAACTACATCGCCCGGTTACTTACTTTTTCTTGACACCATCTCTTTGCCAGTGCCCAGGAGGGGTGTTCTCAGAACAAAACTCAGAAGCCCCAAGCAAGGCTGATGTTGGCTTTAGTAGGACATGGCATCCCGCCAAGGCCTCGTCCCTCTGCTTCTAAGAGACTGGAAATAGTATTTTAACTTCTGAGTTGTGTCTCTTCAGAACCAGAGTAATTTCTTTTTCCCTTTAGAGGTCGTGGGACTCAGCAATATGAACACAGCAGTACCCACTCAGCACATACTTTGCAGCCCACAATCTGATGTAATTACCATCAGAAAGCACTCCTCTGACCATCTTCATGTTGTCACCTTCATGTGGCCCAAGATGAGAGCGTAATCTTTCTCACCAGAAGGGCTAAATAAATTTTTTTCTGTTACTGAAGGAGCAGGCCTTTCAAGGAAGCCATAGTAGAAGCAAAGAAATTGATCGAGTTAACATACAGAAGCCTTAACAAATATTCTCAATGAGACATGAAGTATAATTTAGAGAACTGTGGTTTATCCTTGCTCTCTTGAACCACGTTTCTTCAATGAAGATGGCTTCATTGTGATCTGATCATTTCACTGATCTGATCATTTCACATTACCATGTTTTAAATGACTGGGTGAACAGGGAGAGAGGTTGGCCTTTGGGTGAGCTGTCAGGATGCCATGCTTTGTGACCTGCCTTCCACACTGGCTCAGTCCATGACCTTGAGTGAGTCCCTGATCATTCCTGTGGCCTCTGACATTCTCCATTCACAAAATGTGAATCACTTTGGTATCAGTTCCCTTTGGGAAACTCAAGATGCAATTTGCCCCATCATGTTTTCCTGCCAATATTGTCATTTACTATTTGTTCTCCTGTACTTCACTTGAGCTGTTTATCCAAGATCATCTAATCCAGGGTCAATTTGTAACAACAAAACAGATACGCAAAGAAATAAATACCAAATTAGTCCCTTTTAGAAAACAAAAGCACAAGTGGAGGCTGCTAGGAAGGGTCATGCTGAGAGTATGGAGAAGACCTTGAGACTTTTTAAATCCCAGCATGGAGGTCCCAGGCTCACACTGGGCCTCCAAACCATAGAGCAGAGGCTGGGCTGCAAGATTGGGATTGTCCTGAATTCCTGGATCAGACTCAGATCTTGACCCCCTAAAGAACCATCACTTTCCCACATGCTTGCAACTTTTTGCATGCGCACGCACACACACACACACACACACACACACACACACACACACACCACAGAGAAGGAGCTCCCAATTCCACACCTCAGCCCAGCCTGGTATAACTTGAAAATATCATATGCAGGTTTCCCTTAAAAATAATTTTACCAGATATCTCAGTGTTTTTCCCTGAAAAAAGAAAGATATTGCTGCATAGTTTCCAAGTGAAATAGTTTTAAATGTCCTACATTTGGGCTAATATTTGAATCCACTTGGGAGAACGTGTCCCCAATTCCAATGCAATCATCATGACCAGCAGGGCCTGGGACATCTTCGAGGTCAATATTCGTTTTCACAAATTGCGTACAAGATGGACTTGAGTGAAACACGGGTGTGGGTCTATTTTTATAAAGCGGTATTTACAGCATACGGCTAGAGGCAGGGACGCTTTTCTAAGGCCCTGTCCTCAGGAAGAATACAGAAAACCACAGTGTGCACGACGGCTGTATTCACACATTTTCTCCTTCGTTTACTGCACTTCCCTCCACACGCTTCCTATTCTGCATCTGACCAATAACACTGCAAAACACGTTCTGCCTTTATCACCCTGAGAAGCCTTGGTTGAGGAGGACCCAGTGAGGTCATATTCCAGGCCCATTAAATTGATGTTTAAGCCACTGTTCAAGACCAAAAAGGCAGCCTGCTGGTGCCACAGACAGACAGACTGGGGTGGTGCCCAAGATATGCAGTGCATCAATCTACTCAGTTAACCACCCAAATACTCATTGAGATAACTGTAATTAATGGAGAGTTGGGGGGGGAGGGAATCCTCTATTGAAAAGTGCAGTGAGGGATATTTCCTGGTGGTCCAGTGGTTAGGAGTCGGTGCTTTCATTGCCGAGGGTGTGGGTTCGATCCCTGGTGGGGGAACTAAGATCCCGCAAGCCACGCAGCGCAGCCAAAAAAAAAAAAGAGAGAAAAACTAAAAAAAAAAAGTGCAGTGAGGATAAGAATTATGTTTCACGTTCTATTTTTTCCTTTTGCCTGAAATTCTAATGCTGAAATTAAATTAGCAGCATTTTATCACCTTTGCTTTTCATATCCCAGGCATCTGTTCCCTTAGAAACTAAACAGGAAAAAAAAAAAGCTACTCTATATAGAAATACATAGTTAACTGTCCATCCCAGAATAAAGAAACTACTCTCAACCCCATTTATCAACCTCTCAAAGACAAAACTAAACTAAAACAAAAATAAAAACAACACACAGTGTGTGTGTAAAATTGCAGGCAAAGGTAGTTAAGCTGCAGAGTTTGTGATATTCTATTCAGCATGCTCAAACTAAAAACAAATTTTGGATTGCTTATATATTCTGAAGTGTTTCCTGCCTACATATCCTCAGAACTCCCAGGAGCTTTCCTGGACACATGGAAAATTTCAAGTTGAGCCATTTTTAAGTTATCCATGAGTGAAAAGGGAAAAAAAAAAAAAAAAACACACAACAGCACATGAAGTGGGAGTTTGAATTTGTCCTCAAAGAAGAAAACAGTTATTTTGTTCTTTCTTTCCCTTCCCTTGAGTTACTTGACAATGGCTGAACATACTTCACCCAAGATTTTTATTTCTCAGAAAGAAGAGAATCGCCTTTGTGCTAAAGCCAAGTATGAACATACTCAGTGTATTCTACACGAGCGCGGCACCAGGGAATTCTGAAGGCAGATCGACGTGTAACCGTAAAACGAGCGTTACCAGACACGAATCAGATCGCACATCATAATGATAAATAACTGCATGAGTAGTAAGCAAGCATGGACTCAGTATCCATCAAACAAAAAAGAATTCTACTTTTCAAATTATTTTAAAGCGCTTAACACAGAAATGATCATCCACAAGGAGGAGATCGTTTACTGAAACACAAACACGGCAAAAGCCTGGCAGCTGGATGTTGACTGGGTTTCGGGTCCTCCAGCTGTGACTCTCTAAGAAATACTGCCCCCAAATTAAAGGCTTCCGAGAGTCTTTGCAAACGGCCTCCGTGTGGTATCTCGCAGAGCCTAGCAATTGTGTGCCAATAACAGGCGGGGCAGAGAGGTATAGCAATCCTGGAATGTTTATTGGAGAAGAGTTGAACAGCTCAGGAGAGGATAGGGCCAAAACTGCTTTGCAGGGAAACACCCCACTCAGAAATGTCGTTCCTGGCTTCGTGTCATGAATCTCACATAAATATCTGAGGAGATTGCTGACATCCTAGAGCCAAGAGGAAAAACATGCACTGAAAGAACGAGCCAGAGAAGCCAGAACATGGGATAATCATTTCCCTGGCCGCCCTCCACTTCAGATACCAATGCCTGAGACTCCTGTTAAGAAGGAACGAGAAAATGGATGAGAGATGCTACCCAGCCAGGAAGGGAAGAAACTTTGATAAATAAACTTGTCACGGAGATAGGCCACACATCAGAAAGGAAAGGCGGCGCGGGGGGAGGGTGGGCGGCAGAGTGGGGAACCTGCACGGCCGTGGCGGGGTGGGGGGTGTGCCCAAGGTGATGGAGCCCTTCCATCTCCCATCTCGGCTGGTCCAGGAGGCAGGGGAAACCGAATATTAGCATTGTCTGGTGGCCCGGGCGATTTTTCCCCTTCTCATAATATAACTTTGTGAATATGTTGAAGAGAGTGTCTGCTGTTATTGGTCTAATGAGCTAACTCTGAAATCTGAGCTAAAGACAGCTCCCTAGTGGCTGCTCACTGTTCCACAGACAGAAAGGAAACTCCTTTCAGGGGCCCATCAGGGTGAACCACTGCTGACAGCTTGGAACGGCACAACACACAGATTTATTTCACAGACAGCCACAGACAGGAATTTAGCACCCTGTGCTGGCCTCCTGCTTCGTGGAGAAGGTGTTAAAATGCAACCATGCAGAGCTTTCCCTTGAACAAAACCCAGTAGCGACTAATCAAGCGGTCACCCGTCCCCCCAGCAGAAAATTCTGGGCGCGGAGCAGCTGAGAGCTGAGCTGGGCGCCCCATCCTGACAGCTGCTGCTCGGGCGCCCGCTGCAGCTTGAGAGCTGCCTCGGAAATCGCGAAATATTTTGCCTGACCTTTCAACTTACAAATTAATTGATCTCTAAACAACGGCAAATGTTATTTATTTATTTATGACATCTCGGAATGCCTGCTCGCAGGAAGGGCGAGACGCCCGGGAGAATATTCCCTGAGGCCTGCTGAGGCATCAGACTCTGAGGGTGCTGGTTCCCACCGTCCCTCCTCAACATGCCTTCCCAGGATGCTGAGCTCAGAGGCACTCCTGTGTAGACACTTACCTGCCCACACTCAGCAAGTCCATAACGTTGTACTACCTGCATAAAATAAGCACGTTGACTTTGTTTTATGCATCTATGTGTGCGTGTATATATGTATTTATGTATGTATATATATATATGTGCATGTTTGTGTATATAAAATATAAAATATATATACACACACACGCATATCTGTCTCCAAGGTAGGCTTCACCTTCAAATTTGTAGCAAAAGTTACTAACCCTCTCCCCACCGCTGCCCACCCTAAACAAGTACGCAACAGTTGATCAGCTGAGCTATTTAGGGATAAAGGCAAACTACATTTATTAAAGCAACTGAAATTGCATCCTAGTAACCAGGGGTTGTTCCCAAGGAAATTGCATACCGTTGGTGATACTGTTTATATTGATTATTTTGCTAATCTCGCTCTCACACACGCTACAGTTTCTTCTCTTTAGGTTGTGTTTCTGAAAGAACCAACTTATTCTGGTAAGAGGAGGAGAAAAGAGAGAAGGAGGAGGAACGGGAGAAGAAATATTTTCCTTGCTTATTTTCTGTGCTGAGAGCAAGCTCCTTGTTTTCTCATTTTAAATTCCTTTTTTTTTTTTTTCTGCAGTACGCGGGCCTCTCTCACTGTTGTGGCCTCTCCCGTTGCGGAGCACAGGCTCCGGACACACAGGCTCAGCGGCCATGGCTCACGGGCCCAGCCGCTCCGCGTCATGTGGGATCTTCCCGGACTGGGGCACGAACACGTGTCCCCTGCATCGGCAGGCGGACTCCCAACCACTGTGCCACCAGGGAAGCCCTAAATTCCATTTTGAATGGCTCTAAATGCTGTCCTCACCCCCTGTATTCCCAATAAACCTGTGTCTTCAGGTCACTTCTCTTTCTGCCCACCTCAACTCTTAAAGTTTGCCAATGGATAAATAATGACCAGATACTCTCTCAGTCTGATTTTGTCCCCATGCACGATGCCAAAGGCAGACACACATCAGTCCAAACAGCAATCCACATCCCAGAAGGTCTTTAATCAACGACGCAGAAGTGACCATGGGATGGCACCATCAACTGAAAGGACTCTGCCCAAGAACCCTCACTGCGTCTTTGCAGAATCAAGTCCACAATTAGCTACTACTCTGCAGCACCGTCCCAGGTGTGTTTTGCCATTCTGTCGGTATTCTCAGGGGAGTATAACATTTATTTGGACTTTTTTTTTAACCAACGTGTTACCAAATTTCTGGGACACTTGCATAGCCAAAAGGGGCATAAGATCAATAGAAAACTGATACCTAGGCAAGCGCCCCCTCTCGGAGCTCCTTCTCCAGAGCAGGTAACCTTTTCCCACCTCACTGTGGTAACTTACAAAGGGAGCCTTGAAAGAAGTCAAGGCTCAGAAAACTGAAGCGAGGAAAGAAACCTCATCACCTCGGGGAGCCAAATCCGTCTGCTCCCATTCCAAGACAGAGAAGAAAAAATGATGCCCTGTTTACTTTTCTACTTCTCCCACTTCTTTGCAGGCATATCATTTTCCTAGAGTTCTTGTGTCGTAGGTCTTGGTTAAAGGAACGAGATTTTATTTTTGTTTTTAAAGTCAAAGGGGGTGTGTGTGTAGGGTGGGGCACAGGAGAAGGAGGGAAGGAAGCCACAGGGAAGACGTGTCAAAGGGACTCTCCAGGGAAGGTGGCCTCTGCCAGTTTTATGGAAGGGCATGTATGTAAATTTCATATCCTACTTACTAGTATAGGAAACATTAGGATAAGTGTATTTCTATTCATATAAAAATAATGGTCTGTAGGGACCCTACACAAAGAAAAATGCAATAAAAAATAAATAACTTGCAATAGACTGAGAAATGTGCCTAATCCCAAATTGAGAATCCCCTAAGTGATTCCTGATACCTACTAAGTTGGTCCCCTTGCTCTCATTCTCCCTCTTGTTCTCTTCCAAGAGTGGGAAGCATATATCTAGTATATTCAACAGGCCCTTTCATTTCTGTGTTTGCCTTCTGAGATGAAATCAAGTCAGACGAAGATGAAGTGTGAACCCACATGGGCAGATGAGGTTCTGAACTTTTCCACTAATGGACATAGTGACAGTTTTTATTCTGGACTTGGATGCATATATTCTGCCTTTGAGACATTTTCCCTACTTGCAGTATTTGCAGATTTCAAACAGGTACTACAAGCGAGGCACCCAGGTAAAAGGAAGTGGCCCTGTCTCTTGCTTAGTATGTGCTGTATATACTCAAAGCGACCCCAATACCTCTGACCTTCTCTGTGAAAGATTAAGCAAAGTTTTCCAAGATGCAGGTCTTCTGTTGTGTACTCCTGAAGCAAATAGTCATGATACCAACTGTGTGTTAGGCGTTATTCCAGATGTTCGAGATAAACCACTAAACAGAAAGGCAAAAAACTCTGCCTTTCTATGACTTAGTAGTGGGAGTCAGGGAGGGCAATATGGACAACTGACAAACAAACGAGCAAAAATATATAGCATGTTAATTGGTAAAAAGTGCAGTGGGAAAAATCAAACAGGAAAGAGGGCCAGGAACTGCAGGATTGGGAAGGAAGTGTCCACTGAGAGGACATTTAAGCCACGCCCCAAAGGACAGCTAAGCAAAAACTTCACACTGAAACCTACAGTTCCAGTTAAAAAGCAGATGTGAATTAACTGATGACAGCAATTTCTCCATCCGTTTTTATCATTCCAATCACAGCCAATGGTAAAACAGCTGTATTTCTCCCTATTTTTCTTCCAGAGGCCAGATTGCGATTTCCCACACTCTGCTTTTCCCACTGAACTTGCACCATTTGGTTCCTGCTGTCTTAACAGTAGGTTCCCTCATTCCTTTAAGTAATATTTGCTGAGCGCCTACTCTGTGTCAACATTTTGAGGAAGAAATATCAAGATGGCGAGAGGCAGCGTCTATCATGTCACACACGACTCTCTCCCCGAGGGTCATCATCACCTACCCACTCCACCAGCTCCCACCCATGCTACTTGCTCTTTTTCCCTTCTTAAGGCAAAAAAATTCAGGGATCTCCATTCAGTACTTGGAATTTTTAAATTCTAGATGCCCCCCCAAATTATAAATAGATGTGCTCTGGTTACAACAATTCAGATTCCCTGGTTTTCTGATACACAGGACTTTAAATCGCATTTCTACCCACTATTAAAAAATCAAGGCAAGCCCCAACAAGACGACTCCATGCAATTTTGTATCACAGGTAAAAGAAAACCTTGTCGATATGAAATCAGACAGTGTAAAATTCTCTCCCAGAGGAACCTGGCATTATTACATCCCCCATCAATCATGGTATTGTTTCTCCAACAACTGTATCAGACTCGGCATCTGGATATTGCTATGTCATCCTACCAATTCAGCAGGGAAGTCAGGTACCATTACAAACAAGTCCAGGCCCACCAAAATCTAAACTCTTTCAGGAGATTTCAAAGTCCTCATTGGTTCCCAGCCATGATCAACTCTCCAAATTCCAGGACTTTAGTATTGGGTGTAATGGAATTTGACCTAAACATTAATGTATGACCTATATATATACACTTATGAGAAAACTCTATGAATCTGACCTAGGCATATGTGAAGAAATGCTATATATACATTATAATATAATAATATATAATATGATCATATATTATTAGATGGCATATACATCTTAACTTATCAAAGATTAGTTCCTATTCTGGACATTCCATTTAATGTCCAGGTAATAATTCCCTCCAGCCCATATATGGATAACTTATAGATCACCTGTAGACAGTATCTAGGCAATGTTCCAAGTGTCAAGGATACAATAGATAGATACACTAATGGATCCAGCAAAGCCTCGCCTTCTAAAATGACTTTTTTTTTCAGTAGAAATTTGGGGGTTTTGGTTCATCAGATACTCCCAATGTGGGTTAAAAATTACAACACCAAGCTTAAGTTTAGTATAGATACTGGCTGAACTTCGAAACTGCCTTTTCTTTATCCCCTTGTGCCACTAGGAAGAAAACACTCCTCCTCCCCTCTCTTTGCCAGCCCCCCACCAGACTAAAAAGTTGACTTTGAAGGTTTCAGTTTCCCTTAACTTTCCCTTTGTCCCTGCCACTGGTAAACCAAAGCAAGCGAAGTGACGGTCTTGCCTTGGCCCCTGCACAGAAACGGCCACAATACATCCACCTTATGTACCTTATTTATAATCCTCTGTAAATTCACCCCAAAGTCATGAACTACATAATACTAATTCTTATAGGTTGACATATTTCCCTGATCTTTCATGAGCCACATGGGGAAACAGTTTTCTCCTGATCTGAATGAAGAAGAAAAACAGTGATCCTAATCAACCATTTGCCCTTAGTGGCTTCCCTAAACAAATCTGGGAAAGCGCTTAAAGGCTTGGGAATAACCATGACCCTGCTTGATGCACTGTAATAACCCTGCCTAATTATACTGATATAAAAACTAATTGGAAAGATAGCAAATGTCAGGGTAAGATGCAAATCGTAGGGTGTTAATTGCTGAACAGGTGCTGGAATAGAATTAAATGAGCATTCTGATTAAAAGAGTGGAGGAAACAAATGTGGACCCCTGATACAAACTTGGCCATGTGATTTCTTCAGAGGTCCATTCCACTAGGAAAAGGTCACGGTGCTGTGACCTCTGTCCCATGATGGGTAGACCAAGAAAATAAGAGTGACCACAGAAGAAAAAAAAAACAATATAGCAACAATATCAACATGACTTCTAGAACCCACTGCTAAGTTTGAGCCCTGGAGATATCCAGCGTATCTTAGGAGTTCTTTGGTGCGTGGATAAGCTGAGAGAATCAGGAATGTATAAATGCTCAGCTTTTGCCCAGCTACAAGCCTGTGTCGTTCCACCTTGAACCAGAAGTCCTCCTATTCCCCCATGGCATAACCACAGTGCTGAGTGCTACTAAGGACTCACTACACATTTGTGGCCTGACCAAATGCTTGATTAATCAGCTGAATCAATAGCATGGCTTGACTTCCTTAAGTTGAGACAGTATGAGAGCCATGGCAGTGGGGTGGGGTGACTTGACATGGGGAACACATCAGAGGCTCCAATTGCTAGAAGCTACTCATTTTTTTTTTTTTTTTTTTTTAGTTTTTTACTGTGGTAAGAAACACTTAACCTGAGATCTACCCTCTTAACAAACTTTTTTTTTTTTGGCTGTGCAGCACAGCCTGTGAGATCTTAGTTCCCCGACCAGGGATGGAACCCAGGCCCTCGGCAGTGACAGCTCCAAGTCCTAACCACTGGACCGCCAGGGAATTCCCAAAGCCGCTCATTCTTATTACCAGTGGTACTCACTGATGCTCTAGTAATCCAAATTTCAAACTACATCTATAAAGGAGATTTCCTCCCTAGCCCACTGTGTCCATGAAGGTTTCTTCACAAACTCCTGGTGCCTTGGTCAAGCTTTTGGACAACCGTCCTGAAATTTCCTGATGTGTGGCAAAGGCTGTACCAATGGTGCCTGCATGCTGAGTCCTTCAAGAAAGAAGAACCCCTGGGGGCAGTGACTATAGGTGGATGCTGGTGAGAGCAGCTCCTAAGCTATAGGGGACTTGGTAAGACCCCTTCCCAACACCACAATGGCCTCCATGGCTCTACTACCTCAAGAAGCCTTTTACTTCCCACCGGAAGGAAGGCTCTACTTCAAAGCCCTAATATTTTCCCCAATCGACTGCCATAAATAACCTAGAAGGGAATTGTTCCATTTCCAGGTAGGATGCTACAGCCTAAATGTTCTTTTCTCACAGTAGTTTGCAGGCCTTTGAGATTTATGATGCCAGAAACCTACATACGCTCTTTGGTGCTGGGCGGGTGAAGCAGCCGGTCTTGCTCTCTTCTGATATTTCTCACGTTACCCTGCCCCCCCAGGAGAAGAGCAATTCATTTACTGGGCTCATTCCACTTGGGGACCTCTTTACCATTCTGCCTACACAGATTTGGTTTTGGTGATATAGGCTAAGGGCAGCGGGGGAGAGATGGCACCAAAGTTAACTCTTCTCACTCAGACCTACGTCTACTAAAGTTAGAGCAGAGAACTGATCAACCCAGTTTGCTTCCTTTTATTTTATTTCATCTTGTTTCATTTTATTTTTCTTTGTATTTAATCGATTTGGCCTCTACTTATATTGGTCAAAAGAAAATCCTATGATGGTTACATCAGACAATGCTTCCACTTCAGCAACCCAATTTCCAAATGCAAACAGAGGAGATTCCCAAATGCTTTAAGAAGGAAATGTGGGTGCAGGAGGCATGGGTGAGATTCCACCTTGTTTATTTATGCTTTTATAAGGACACTGAGAATAATAATAAAACAGGATAGGAAAGAGAAAGATTTTGCTCCAGCATAGAGATGGGTGGGTATAACCTCCTCACTCTTTCCTTGTCTTTGATCTTAGGAAAAGCTCACTCTCTCTTGTTCACTCTCTCTTTAAGGAACAAAAATAAACTGTCTCCTGAGTAATAAAGTCACGACAGTTTGCCAGTAAAAATTGGTTAAGGTCATCACTTCTGAAGGTCAAACAAGTTTGAGACAAGCTGTCATGTGGGATCACCATTCAGCACATTTAGTTAAATGGGTAAAAATAATAAAAATAATGACAGTAGTAGAGTTATCTTAAAAAAAAAAAAAAAAAAAAAAGCACAGAAGGCAGAGCAAATGAGAGAACCAGATGTCCTGAAAGAATGCTGGGAAACGCTTAAGAGAAAGATTTCTCCCACCCCAAACAAAAGCTTCCCCAAGGATCTTTTGAGACTTGCTGTCAGTATCTGATGTCGATGCAACATCGTATATCTTTTTGGTGTTTTGTTGTGCAGTTTTCTTATTTATTTATTTTATTTGAACAAAGAAGACGCAATAGGGAAAACTTTTCTTTTAAAGGATGGCAATTCGAGTTGACCCCAAAGTGAGCCTTTCCCCAGGTCCCTTGCGCTTCTGCCTTGTCTAAAGATCCAAAAGACACTCAAAGTTATATTGCTCCAATGCTGGATTGGAACAGAAAGAGGCCAGCTAGCTTCACATTCAGCTTTTCTGAAAATGATACCACGGATTGAAGGGAGAAGAAGATACCACCATTTATCCAGGTTCCAAAGGAAGATCTCCACTCTTTATAAAACAGAGCATGAACGGGTCGAAGCTAAGAGACTGTTGGGAGATGCAAATGAGCTCTCATGGGAGATCTCCACGGCTCCAAAAACAAACTCGGAATCCACACTGTCAGTGCAGCTGGGGTTCTAGGTTATGCCACATCCTCTCACGGGGCGAAGTGGGCAGCCAGGCCTGGGGCTTTTATGATCCGTTTGCGTTTTACAGGCTACCAGCTCAACCACAGAACCAAAAAGTCTCTGTGCCAAGGGATGCTTTAAAACTCCAGTGAGCCCCCCCCCCGGCAAGACGCAAGTTCCAAGGATTACTCGATGCCAGTGACAATTAGAACAATCTGAAAATGTTCCTCCCAGAAAAATACACTCTTTTCTGTTGTAACAGAGGTGTAAACGCCAGCCAATCTCTTCTGGCACCCAGTACTGAAAGAAGTGCTTTCACTGTGCCACCTCCCGACAAAAACGCGCTCAACGAGCGTCCTCCAAGGACCCGCTTTGAAAAGGGGTTTCGCGTATCAGGTTAATGCATGCACTTGGCACGGCCCAACTTTTGCACCAAAGGCTCTGGGGTATGGGGTGATAAGAGCCAGGTTCTGTTTGTTAACGATAAGGCAATTATTTCTTTGGTCCTTCATAGGAAAAAAAAAAAAATCTTACAGCAAAGATTCAAACAAGGATCCCTAGGGAGACAACGGAACTCGTAGGTTGGAAAAGTTTTTTTTTTTTTTTTTCCTTCTTCTTCACAGGAGCAAACAAATGGGCCATTGAGAGCAACAGACCGGCTAAGACAAAGTTACCGACAAATACGCTGGCAGCCAGCTCCTGCCGAAGTCCTCGGTGACTTAGGGAGAGAGACAGGCGAGGAGAGGAAGGAGGGACAGAAAAAGGACAGACGAAACGAGAGGAGAGGAAAAAGAGAAAATGAGGAAAGAGCAAGGGTGAGGGGAAAGTGAAGAGGAAAGAAAGAGAACAGAGCGGGTGGAGATGAGATGAAAGAAAGGAGAGGGCTTCCCTGGTGGCGCAGTGGTTGAGAGTCCACCTGCCGATGCAGGGGACGCGGGTTCGTGCCCCGGTCCGGGAAGATCCCACATGCCGCGGAGCGGCTGGGCCCGCGAGCCATGGCCGCTGAGCCTGCACATCCGGAGCCTGTGCTCCGCAACGGGAGAGGCCACAACAGTGAGAGGCCCGCGTACCGCAAAAAAAAAAAAAAAAAAAAAAAGGAGAGACTGTGCCATTGGCGGCACTTCCCACGTGTCTAGAGATGGAAGAGGTCCATGAACTTGGATGGGTAAACATTAGATCTTTATTTTCACTGCCCCCCAACCTAAATTTAGCAGTTCCTTCCATTTTAAATGTAGACAAGAAGCCCCAACGGTATTATAGATCCATAGGATTCCCTGGACCATCAATGGGATCCATGGTTATAAAACAAAGTGGCGGAGGGGGCCGCAGTTTAGGACTCTGAAATTCTGGGAAGGTAATAGGCATCCTCCCCCTCTGCGGGCATAATAGTTCAGAGGAGAGGTGGGCAAAATTTTCAGTTTGGAAAGGAGATCCTTTCGTTTACTCCCTGGGTCGGGTTTTCTGCCTTTAGGCCAAGGTTTCTGAACCTTGCCTGGAACTCTCTAACGTGCAACAAGTTTAGGCTTCAGATGCCAGGGAGTTTTCAGAAGTTTTCTCAAGGTCATCACATCTGAGTAACAGCTGAGAGTTAGTTCCACAGTTTTGCAGGTCAGATCCAACATGACAATTTTTTTTTCTGACACAGTTTTGCCCAGCTGGTTCCCGCTAAGCTCTGTAAAACTCGAAAAAATGGTAGGCTGTGACTTCCCAAAGAAACATGTCACTGACGCCTCATTTTTAGTTTCCTACTAGGGGAAAAAAAAATGCTGAAGAGATCAAGAGAGTCTACAGATGGAATGGGTCTCAAAACAACTGGCCTTCTGCTCAACCCTTGACATCACAGAATCATGCTGTCAGGGTAGGCTAGCATCCAGAAGTCAGTGGACCATTGGCCCCATGACCTATGGGGTAACTACTAGTTAAGGCCTCTATAGATGCCAGTGGGGATGCCCTTGGAAATTCCCAACTAGTAGTCCAGTATCACAGGTCAGACTGTCCCAAGTGATAGAAATCATGCCAACTCACCAAATGGCTCTCTCTGTTCTAGTCTGCCGGTACTTAGGTTTACTGCAGAACCTGGGCTCTGTGGTAGAAGTTTCTAAGCTAAAGCATCCCCATCCTCACGAAGCAAGGAGACCTTACACCTTGACTTGGGGCTTTCTTGGTGCTGGATTAGGTTGGAAATTCTCAGAATAGGCATCACACTCAAACCACCTACCTGATCGGGGTTAAGAAAGGAAGAGAAAGTTTTCAGCGAAGAGCCAATTTTGACAAATTTCAAGCACTTTTCTCATCTAAAGAGGGGAGTGTTTTAAAGGACAGGGGAGGGCTTCTCAAAGAGAAGCCCACAGCTCCACTTCCTCTTTAGCGAAAGAATGTTTCTACCTGACAAGGAAGAGCTGGGCGGGGGTGGGGGGGTGGGGGTCTCCACGTGAGTCACGCCCATGTGTAGGTGGTGCCGGCCATCAGGGGTTGGAAGGTCAGGCAGACGGAGGAGAAAGATGCTGAACGAGATGGGCCCCAACCCAAACCATACACAGGATAGGCTAACATCGATGTCTGGTTTATTCGCTTCCAGTCGCAGTGATGGGAATTAGACAATTGCTTTAAAAACTCAGAAGCCACCGTAAAAATAGAAAATTATTGCTTCCTGTCATGACCAAATATTAAACACAGTGCACACCTAATGACTCTATCCCTCCCCAGGGAAGGAGCTTTACGAACAATAAAATCCCAGCGGACTGGCACTGTTTGGGTTTGGAGGTCTCATCATGGGCTCACTGATCCAACACAATTTACAAGCTCAGTGGACTCCACTCGAAGTGAAAACCACCAAGCCACAGTTATAAACAGAACACCTACAGTAAAACCAGCATTTTACTCTTCATCGGGGAAGGAAAAGGGGGAAGGAAGGATCAGAAAGAAAGGCATTAGGGACAAGTTGCTCATGGCAATAGTTCTGACCACCTGCGTTGGAATCAAGTTCAGACCCACCACTAGAGAGCAACGCAGGGACTTCCCTGGCGGTCCAGTGGTTAGGACTCCACGCTTTCACTGCTGAGGGCTCGGGTTTGATCCCTGGTCGGGGAAATAAGATCCCACAAGCGGCGCGGCTCAGCCAAAAAAAAAAAAAAAAAAGCGCAAGGCAGGCGGGGAGAAAGCGAGGGAGACCCTAAAGGTGAAGGCAGGAAGGAAAAAGAACGTGAACAAAGGTGAAAGAGGTAGATGGGGACGAGGTGGGGCACGAGAGAAGCAGAAGAGGAATTTTTAAATCTGCTGCCCCTTTTTCTACACAGGCTGACTCGACATGACATCAAATTTTCAAAGTTAGATTTTTTTTTTTAAGCTCACTAAATTACCCAGATAGATGTCTACATGATGGTTATCCTTCATCTTGTGACTCAACATCTGGATGATAAAATGCATAAGCCAGTCTACGCTGACTTGGGCAAGCACCAAGTGGACCGCTCGCGTTAAATCGAAGGAAAGTCTGGCTCTTGTTCAAACGTCAGCCCAGACCAAGTCGGGAGAGAGGAGCTTCCCCTTTACCTTTAACTTCATGCAATTTATCACTTGAGCCTAAACAATCCCACATGTGTGAAGCATTGAAGACAGAGACTCGGGGAAGTCCGAACAAAGGCTTTCAGGAAAGGCAGAAAGTGAACAGGAGACGGTGGATGGTGGACTCGAAGCAAAAGCAATGCTGGGGAGGCGACAAGTTCATAAAACAGGGACTAGACGGCACATGAGCCCAAGGCACCGAGAGGTGACAAAAGAGAGAAAAGAGACAGAACACGGGGCTGCGGGGGAGTGCTGGGTGGAGAAACTGGGGCAAAGACGAGGGGCCCCCGAAATGCTGCTGGTTCCCAGGAAAGCTTCCTGCTCACCTCTCAGCCTCCAAACTGAATCTCCTAAGTGTGAATCAACTTCCACACGGACATGTGGGTCAAAGGTGATAAGCCCCAGGTGAAGACAGAAAAAATGCTACCAGGAGGGACCGTACACGTGCTGGTTGGCCCTGGGGCCAGTTGGGGCTCAGAGCTCCTTCACGCATCTCTCTCCCCTTCCTAGCACCGTAAGGCAGCCCTGCCTTCCCTATTCTTCAGATAAGAAACTGGGATTCAGGTAGCCTTGCCAGATAAAATACAGGATGCCCAAGTGATTTTGAATTTCAGACAAACAACGAATACGTTTTCAGTGTAAGTATACTGTATACTGCATGAGAAAGGCTCATACTTTGCAGTATTTGTTGTTTTTCTGAAATTCAAATTTAACTGGGACTTATTTATACTAAAAAAAAACTCATTCGTGTTTATCTGATATTTAAATTTAACTGGGCATTTTATATTTGTATGCGCTAAATCTGGCAACTCCAGATTCAGTGAGAGGGAGGAATGAGTGAATGGGTGAACGCATGAATGGCAAGAGAGTAGTCAAACCCAGATCTGAGATTATTCTACAGTCATTATCGTACGACAGGAATAATAGTCACTTCAAGCACTCAACCCACACAGGTCATAAATCTATGTCCTCCGTACAACCTCACCTCTTCTGGAGTAAGAAAAAGCCTTTTGCACAGAAGAAACTGGCTACGTACGAACTGACTGCTATAGTCAACTAAAATGCCACCAGTGTGACCCCTGGCTTGGAAGGTGATGAGTCCTCCGAAGCTCAGTCTGCTTAGAAGCTTTGCAGAACAGCAGCAGTATATCGACATGAATGCCACAGCTTTTCCTGCCCACTCCCTCAGCTTTCATAGACCATCCCAGCTTTGTCTGGGGAGCTGGAGATCCTGTCTTTAATCCCAACTGAGTCTTTGACCTGCTTGTTACACAGCCCCTGGAGTAGTTGCTCTTCAGTTGGGTTTTCTCATCTGAAATGGCATGACAGCGCCAGTACCTAGCCATAATGAGTCATGTGCTTAGCTTTAAATCAATCATGAAAATATCCTGTGCAATTGTGCAAATTGGACCCAAAGCCAAAAAAAAAAAAAAAGGCTCATTCTTGGTCTCCATAGAGACCCACCTCAGAGGTCTTATTGAAAGGGCTCGGTATAACAGCATTCACAGGGGCAGTGACCCTAAGCGTTCCACCATTTTGCAAGTTCTCTTTTTTAAAAGTCCCAGCATCTTATGGGCCTTAAAAAAAAAAATGGAGGTGGGGCTTCCCTGGTGGCGCAGTGGTTGGGAGTCCGCCTGCCGATGCAGGGGACACGGGTTCATGCCCCGGTCCAGGAGGATCCCACGTGCCGCGGAGCGGCTGGGCCCGTGAGCCATGGCCGCTGAGCCTGCGCGTCCGGAGCCTGTGCTCCGCAACGGGAGAGGCCACAACAGTGAGAGGCCCGCGTACAGCAAAAAAAAAAAAAAAAAAAAAAAAAATGGAGGTGTTAACCCCAAAGTGTTGCCCTGAATCCAATGGTTCCACCCCTCCAAATTCTTCCACTCCTGCCATTATTTCAGTGGGACTAGGAATTTCTCCCTTACTTCCTTCTCGAAAGCTCCTGTTATACGGGAGCAGCTGCCGTGTTTCTCACCAGCTCTGGCTCCTTGGTGGTCTTGAGGGGGCGGAAAGGTTAAGATTAGAGCAGAACTTTTCTGGAGGACAATCATTTAATTAATTACCTGGTCCAGACTGATGAGATGCTGACTCCCTATAGACTTGGGTCTTGGCTGCCTAACATGCTTTGGGCATCTTGTCACTCAACAACTTTCCTTTCTGATCAAATACCTCCTCCGATGCAACTCTAGGTCACTGTGCAGCACAGAACAGAGCCACAAAAAGAACAACTTTTACAAGATTTCAGTCAACAAATAATCTAGTCAAGCCCTAGTGGGTAGAATCCTAAATCTGCAAATCATCTGCGGATAACGACCTTTTCATCTCCTTGGGATATGTGTCCTATTTTCCAGCCATTTGGTCTGGTAGTCACTTGGCGTCAAAAATAGACCCAGAAGAACTTATCCAGCCCTGTTTGCTCAAACAGAAAGGGAGAGAAAATAACTGGAAGTTCTAGAAAGTTCTCTCTGGGTGAGCATGTAGTCTTATCAATCTTTCCTAAGTTCCGGGGCCTTTGTTCCCCCTGAAAGCCAGAGAGACAACTTTGGAAAAAGATACCTTTCTTATAGACAAATATCTATTTCTTATTTCCAGCACAGCACCATTTCAGAGTACTCTTCTTCCACTTCTGGACCCATCTACTTCCTGGCAAATCTGCCATTTAATCACATCACACAATTTTATGAGGAAGAAGCTGGAAGTTGAAGTGTACCATTATCTGTTCTGAACAACCCCATACATCCAGCTGGCCCTCTGACTTTCAATGGGAATTGATCCAGGGGACCTGCACAAGTACTCTGAATGAGAGGATGCTAGTAAAGGTGAACTGGTTTTGGTGTTTCTCCCTCTTTTCTAAAGAATTACTTATAAATGGTTCAGGTCTGGCCTCCGAGTTTCTGCTTTCTCACAAACATCCAGGCTACTAAAAAATTCACAGATTGCCAGATGGCACAACAGCAGTTCTTTGCAAAGGATCTGAGCTTTCCAGTGAACAAAGGACGCATACTCATGGGGACAAGTGGCAACATCAGCAAAAGCTTTGGAGTGGTGGGTGTATTGGGGGAGGGGAAGTGGGGTGTGGAGAGGTGAGAAAATGGGCCTTTCACCTCCGTGACTGGTATCTGGCAAGGAAAAAACTGATTCCCAGCTGTTGCTGGTGGAAGAAGGCACACATGTCCAGAAGAAGTTGAAAGAAACAGAATCAGAAACTGAAACATTTTATTTCACAAAATTGAAGCCTGTGCCCATCTTCCCAATCCCTGATGGCATAGGGTGATGGAAATAATGCCCAAGCTTTGGCAGGTAAACCTATATATTCCCAAAGAGCCACGAAAAGAAACGCATTTGTGAACCATTGTAACGTCTCTTCCTAATAGGTTACCCTACATTCATTCTCCATTTTCTAACTGTACTACTCAGAATCCTTTGATATCTTCCCACTGCCAACACAACAATGTCAACACACTTCTGTAAAGGCATATAAAGTCTTCGGAAATCTGGGCCCAAATAACCTTTCCACCCTCTCCTACTGTCCCCCTTTACACATATCCGTGCACCTCTAAAATAACGAGCAGATTTAAGGGATTCTTTGCCTTCCACGTGCCTTTTCCTGCATGCCTTCCTTCTCCTCGAATGCCCTTTGACCTCACCTGCCTATGTCCACGTTACAGCTCTCACCACGTACACCACTGCCTAGATGAAATTCATCTTCCCACTTTCAGTTCTTCCAGAGTTTTTAATCTCTACCTCTTTTGTGGCACTTTTCACATTCTACATTCCATCACAGTTATTTCTGCACAACTTTTGTTTTTTCCATTTGAACTGTAAGCTCCTGATGGGAAAGCTCTGTGCCTACTCAATCTTATTATCCCTAAGAGCACCTTGCCACGTCCATGACACGACAGGCCCTAGATAAATAGTTCCTGAATGATTCATTCTGCCTTACAACCCTAGCTCTCTCTTCTTGGCATTGTTTTGTACCACTCTGCCCCTGGGGGGTAAGATTGCTAAGCAGTTGTCAAATACAGGTACTTACAAGAAAGGTCCTACAAAAACTGGCAAAAGACTCCGTCATCCAAACTCTCTGATGCTTGGCAGGCAGAGATTAATCTGCCAACTAATATTTACTGAATGTCTGTAGTATCCAAGCCACTGGTTAGACACTGAGAGACACAGGCTAATAACTGCCATGACTCTTTTAAAAGCATCTGTTCTGTCATGCACTGTATGGGCACCATACACACGTTAATGATTTAACACAACAACTCAATGCAAGAGGTAGTACTATTAACACCGTCACAGAGCTAATGATATTAGAGTCAAGGCTTAAGTGACATATGTTGTCTGACATCCAAGAATTACAATATAGTTGGAAATGTAAGGCAAGCCCACATAGAGAAGAAGATAACAATACCCATACATCCTAACAAGAGCGAGTATACGTGACAGTGTCAATGAAAAGACTTTGGCTACAAGAATTGATTTCTTTCAAATGGTAGAATCTAAACAAGGTCTTGAAAAGGGGATCAGATTTACATTGGCAGGGAGTTGGCGGTGGGGATTCCAGGCTGGACTGATGTGTGCAGAGGGAGATGGGAGGCATATTCGAGGTCTGTTTGATGGAACAAACATTTTGATTCCATGTTGATTCTTAGAGAAAGAAATGATGGGACTAGAAAGTTGAAACCTGTCTACCATTCACTCACCTAGTCTTCAAAGCACCGTCACAGTTTGCAAATGCATTCTTCTCTGTGTGATTATTGAAACTGTCAGCTCCATGAGAGCAGAACCATGCCTGTGGTATTCCCTGATGGCCTCTCAGTGCCAGGGATTCACGAATATTAGCTTAATAACTGAACAACAGAAAAAATTACTAAATGAATGAATGATGGAGTGAATCGATGTATAGACAACTAGGCTAGCTTGTGTCAAATGCTAAAGTTCTGAAGTCTAGGGAGACTGGTCAGTCTAGTGGAGACTGTAATTCTTAAAAATTAAACCAATTACAGAAATGAAGATCATAACTTTGCAGTTCTTTAATTAGGAGGAGGAGAATGGTTTTCTCAAAGGAAATTTCGTTTCTTGTTTCCCACTTGTCTCAGGTTGTCATCCAATGAAGAGTCTCAACCCAAAGGGACATTCTTCTGCACCAGAAATTAGAAGAGTCCCTTCTCCTACCTGTATCTCCCCAAAATGGCCAAGAAACTAGCAAAGGTTTTACTAGAAAACGAAGGAAGGAGAACATGAAAGAATGATGTTTTCACTTTGGTTAAATAATCTGTGTTTTTTAGTGAGAACATCTAAACCTCTCTGAGGCAATGGAATTTTCACTAAAAAAAAAAAAAAAAAAAAAAAAGCCCAAGGCCAGGATTTTGTAGACTCTTCACAGCACTGGGCTCCCCTATGCCCAGTAGGGAGATGGGGAGTCTGTGCAGAGAAAGCACATATGAATAGCTCCCATAAATTATTGGTGAGAAAGGATGATGAATTAGCATGCCTGACACCCAAACCTGGGCCTCTGCTAGGAGCAGAGAATTTAGAGCTGGAAGGTAATGTAAAGCTCACCCACTAATCCAAAGCACTTCATTTTACAGATAGGGAAACTGAGGCTCAGAGAGGCGGCTCATGACCTCCATGACATGAGACCGCTAGTTAGTGAACGATCTGGGGTCAGAAGCAGGTGTCCTGATCCTAGCCCAGGGCCATTCCTGCTACATCATGCTGTCTCTCCGGGGACCGATATTCCGTCAAACCTGTCACACCGTTGCACGTGACTTGTACAATCTCAGAGTTAAATGATACTCCAGAGGCCAGCGATGCCCACCACTTCCCAGAGAACCCATCCTCTCTCTAGTGTTCCCATCAGGAGTTCTTCAAACCATGCTCACCAGGTTTTCCTGTTCCTCAACAGCTCTAAATTCTGGGAAGCTTCTCCTTCTATTACACCAAACCCTCTTTCTCCATAACTTCCACCCACTGACGACACTCCAATTTCACCACGGAAGCTGGCTTTGTGACCTACCTCCTTAAGACTCATTTCTTCCTCTGTAAAATTAAGACTTTTCTCAACTGTTGAAGATTAGTTAGTGAATACAAATTGCTTAGCACTCTGCCCAGCACACCATAAGTGCCAGCTAAATGTTAGATAAATGTTGAGTATTGTTCTTATGCATCCTTCTCAGAGACAGAATTCTTCGTTCAGGAGGAGTCACTACTGATATATCTGATTTGTCCATTTCTAGGGAGAGGGAGGGAGTGGTCACAGACCGAAAACCAGCCTGAGTGGCCTAGGATGGTAAGAATCCACTGGGCTTTGTGGACATAAATCTGACCTACAGTTCACTACTATCCAAATACTGCTTCTATGCTGAAAGGGACAGTGGGGTTAAAAGCAGAATCTACACCACAAATCAAGAAGAGATCAATATGGAGTTCATTTGATAAATTAACCAAAAGAAAAA
This sequence comes from Hyperoodon ampullatus, assembly GCF_949752795.1. Classification (NCBI taxonomy): domain Eukaryota; kingdom Metazoa; phylum Chordata; class Mammalia; order Artiodactyla; family Ziphiidae; genus Hyperoodon; species Hyperoodon ampullatus. Next base: position 116,308,680 of record NC_136919.1, read on the forward strand.
CTCCAGTGTTCAGGATTAATGTCACACCCTCCAGCATGCACGGAAGGTCCATAAGGGCTTTACTACCCACAGTTATTCTCTGAAAGCTCCACTTTCTGGAGTTAAGCGATACACGGAGAGAGGAATAGTAAGTGTGGCCCAGAGGAAAGAGGAACCAAACACTTCTCTGGTAGAACAAGGTAGCTGGTGAGGCAGAGAGAAGCAGGAAGAGGATGTGCCAGATGGCAGGGGGAGGGCAAACGAGAAGCCTGGACCAGAGAGGGGGGAAAGCAGCAGGTGAGGATGCCTTCCAAGATGGTAGCAGGAGAAAGCTTCACTAAAAAATGAAAAAACTCATACTCATTAGGATGGCAACTATATAAAAAAAAACAAAACACTAAACTAAACAAGAAAATAACAAGTAATTTGGGATGTGGCGAAAATGGAACGTTTGTGCACTGCTGGTGGTAATGTAAAATGGCATAACTGCTATGGACATGGCATGATGGTTCTCTGAATTACCATGTGATCCAGCAGTTCCACTTCTGGGTGTATACCCAAAAGAATTAAAAGCAGAGACTCGCAGAGATATTTGTACATCCATATTCATAGCAATATTTTTCGCAGTAGCCAAAAGGTTGAAGCAACCCATGTGCCCACTGACAGACGAATAGAACAAAATGTAGCACAGCCAGACAATGGAATATTATTCTGCCTTAAAAATGAAGGAAATCTTGATACATATTTCAACATTAAGGACACTTAAGGATATCATGCTGTGAAATAAACCAGTCAAAGAAGGACAAGTACAGTATCATAGGAGGTACCTACAGAAGTCAAATTCATAGAGGAAGTATCAATAGCATGGTGGTTGCCATGAACTGGGGGGAGGGGGAAATGGGGAGAGAGTTTCCATTTGGGAAGATGAAAAGAGTTCTGTAAATGGATGCTGGTGATGGTTGCACAGCAAGGTGAATGTACTTAATACCTCTAAACTGTACGCTTAAAAATGGTTAAGATAGTCAATTTATGCTATATATATATATTACCACAATTTAAAAAAAAATTTTTTTTGAAGGGAAGATAATATCAGGAAAACGCCTCATGGGCAAATAAATACCAGGTATTTCTGTGTAAACCTTCTGAATGAAGATCATTCTGATGCTTGTTTGGCTTCTTGAAAAATAAAATAAACAAAAATTACGGAATCTTAAAACAGTCCTTCTGGAAGCAGAGCTCATAAATATAGGAGCCCAGGATCCGAAGACAAAAGTCTGCGATATTTCGCATGTGAGAAACAGGTTGGAGCTGCCCTTTAACAGAAAATGTCATACAAAGGTTCAGAAAGAACTCTTGTCCCCTCCTCCCATCTGACTTTTCGTGGGGCTGCAAGAACAGGAAGGGTGAAGACCCGTTCTCCTTCTCCCAAGTCTGTGAGATTGTCCCTAAAATCCTCTTCCCATGGACCACCAAACTCTCCCGAGCCCAGAGATGCGGTAGCTGTTCAGAAGAAGTTTCAGAGAGAAAAGAGAGTCTAAAGAAAGCACAGCCCATGAAAAACAAGGTTGAATTAGTGCTTCCTTCTGAAACCACAAACGTAAATCCGTTTGAGCCCTTTTATTTTTATTTACCACACAGAGGTCTTTACGGACAAGGTGTAGGCTGAAGACCTCGGTATGGATTATGTTTCCATTGTTGGTTTTGTTTTGTTCTGTTTTGTTGAGTTTTCTTCAGATAGGAACTTTGAATTTTTACACTCAAAATGAATAAACCCTACTGCCACTCTGGGAGCGCATTTCTACACAGAAGGAAGGCTCTGCTGGAGGCCCGTGATTCAGCAGCAAGTCCTGCTGGGCTGTGTGTTGGCCTGGCTTTTTGGAGAGGGGTGTGGCTGCCCAAGAATTCACAAAAGCATGCCGAAAAGACAATTGAAAATAAAAATTAAATTTATGTTTCTAGAGAGATTAAGGCAGGGAGTCATTTAGACGGGGAAAAAATATTCCCAATCTGGGGCTAAGTCTTAGGAAATGGAGAACTCAGTCTCTGATGGGATGCCCTATTGTACAGTCCAGTGATTTTCAATTAAGGGTCCACGAGGTTGTGAAAGCTATTTTTCATATTTCAAACAGCCTATTGGCGATGGAACGTCTGCCCAAGACATGGTCACATGGGCTAAATGAAAAGTCAAGTTGTTTCGTGTTTGAGCTGGCAGTCTATCAAGTTAGTGTGGTAACACTGGTGGTTCTAGTCCAGATCAGAAACTCTGACTGGCCATGGATGAGGTCAAGGGCATTTCTTTTTTTTAATTTTCAATTCTTTCTTTCTTTCTTTTGGCTGCGCCGTGTGGCATGCGGGATCTTAGTTCAGTTCCCCGACCAGGGATCGAACCCCTGCCCCCTGCAGTGGAAGCATAGAGTCTTAACCATCCTGACCGCCAGGGACGTCCTGAGATCAAGGGCATTTCTGGAATGAGATTTTTCCTTCCCATTCTGTTGTACATCTTCAGTTAATAAAAACGAAATTACAGCTGGATTATTACTTGTTAATTGCAGCTTGGCAGGCAAAATCTTGCAGAACCTGGCTCACCAAAGGAAAAAATAAGAGGGGTCCCTGGCGGTGAATATTTGGGAACCACTTTTGATCCGCCCCTTCCCCTCCCCCGGACATACACAATTCCAAGGGAATAAACAGGCTTCCCTGGAGCCAGAGTGGAACATGCCTATTGTGTGAGAAAACTCAGAGAGACAGTGTAAATTAACTGCATCTGGTTAGATGGAGCAAGCAGGGGGAGGAGATAATTAGTTGGCGTTATAGGAACAAGGGCAAAGAAGAGAGTTATCTATTTACTCAGAGGAAATCCAAAATAGACTACTTAGCACCCGTTTGGGGCTCATGGGTCATCTCAACATCTCTAAGCCGGCAGGTGCTGAACCCAGGGACCAGAGGGACCGCTCAAGTCCTGGAAGACACAAGACACCCATCCCACCTCCGGCAAATGGAACCCTGCCTTCATCCCCTGTCCCTTCCACAAAGGAAGGGAGGAAGGCAAAGGAATGCCCAAAAGACAGGAGCAAGAAGCAAGATTCTGGTGAAGAAACAAGCAGTGTCTTCAAACAAAATCCCTACAATGAGGAAACCGGACCAACGCATCTGTTTATAATAAGATGAGTTCTCTAAAAATCTGATCCGGGTCAATTTATAGCACCCTTTGGTATGTATGTTTCCATGTGTAGATGCACAACATTTCGGAAGTAACACATATTTCAAGTGATGCAGAGACATCGCTGGGCTGTTTTATTGTGCACAGGCTAGTAAAAATAAATGCCACAGTCACATAAAGCTCCTTAAGACGCAGCTGAAATACAATTTCCACCTTCTCAGAAGAATTTAAAGCATTCTAGCACAAACAATGAAGGCACACAACCTGAAAATCTTTTCTCTCCATAGATGCCAAAAGCCTACATACATTAACATGTGCATTATGTAGAGCATGTTCGGCTCTCTCCCTGAGTTCAGGTTCTACATAGTTTCTTAGAGAAAGAACTGCTACTAAGTGCAGAGCCTTTAGGATGTGTGCTTATGAGATGTAAGGTGCAGGTTAGCATTTATGGGTTTGTAAACATTTCTAAAGCTGGTTTATGGGTTGTTTATTACAAGACAAGATGTAACAACCGTGAGGTTAGAGTACCCTCTTGAAAGAGGAGCTAAAACTAGTTAAAAAAAAAAAAAAAGGGGCTTCCCTGGTGGCGCAGTGGTTGAGAGTCCGCCTGCCGATGCAGGGGACACAGGTTCGTGCCCCGGTCCGGGAAGATCCCACATGCCGTGGAGCGGCTGGGCCCATGAGCCATGGCCGCTGAGCCTGCGCGTCCGGAGCCTGTGCTCCGCAACGGGAGAGGCCACAACAGTGAGAGGCCCGCGTACAGAAAAAAAAAAAAAAAAGACTAGATGAAGATTAGTGAGCTCAGTGGACACGCTGGAAAGGACGGCTTCCGTGTCTAGGCTGCCCTCATGGGCTTCATATTCCCCAGAGGATCCAAGTGCATCCTAGGAAGTTGGGAAATCATGTCAAGTGTGGTCACATAAATTGGGACAGAGAGTGCTGGCAGGAAAACTCTGTGGCAGTGAGAGGCTCACAGGCCAGAAGTAAGGACAGCTGTGTTCTAGGGCCAGCTCTGCTTCAACCAGCGGCGCAACTGCGGGCAAGTCGTGTCACCGTTCCCGAGTTCAGTCTTTTCACCCATCAAATGAGAAAGACAGCTGGCCCCCAAGAGTTCTTGCAACTCATTAATTTTAAGCTTCTGTGCACTTTCAGAAAAACTAAAAGCATTCCAGAGCCCCCTAAATTGATGTCACCTGAACCCCCTAATATCGGCAGCATATACCTCCAGCAAACATCCTCTATGTGTCTATCATCCTCCTCCAAGGATCTCCGAGAATACTGCAAAACTGCCATGGATATTTTAGCTACCTTCTGAAACCTACAGCAACAGGCCATACCCTCCAGGTATACCCTTCACGATACTATTGAACAGAGATGTTGAGTGCTTTGTCCAAGGTCAGAAGCTAGGACAGGATCAGAATTCCAGCCTCCTCATTCCTAGGGCTATGCTATACTTTCCACGAAGAAAGCAAGCTGACTTTCTGGGAAGAATGCCAGAGGTTCCATTCTCCCAACTGAGAATTCGTTGGAATATTGGAATAACAACTTTGGAGACTGTGGTCTCTCCAATCCATTTCAGGACCTGTCTAGAAACACAAAAACCCAGAGAAAGAAGCAAGAGGGAATTATTCCGTTTTTTAACGAAAGAGAAAAAAATTAGGGGTGGGAATATGGGATTTCTTAAAAATTACATGATTGTTGGAAGTTAAATTGGTATTCCTTCATTGGTTTGTAAGTTCTGTTTCCAATCACAAAAACATACAGCTGAGGATGCCGACATCACATTTCAATGAATTAGCATCTTGTCCCAAAGAATCTTTCCCACTCTGAACAAAACATAGAACCCAGAATGCAACCCTCTATGGTAGAAAGGAATCTCCCTCAGTGCAACAGAGAGCTTGTCATCATCCTCTAAACCATAATCTAATCTGACAGTCTTCAAGCCCAACAGCACAATCACGGACAATGATAAGAAAGTTACTGCGTAACTTGGGATATACTGCCTCTTCTAGGAAACTGATTGAGACCCTATCCTGCCAGATGGGAGAGATGTCATCCTTTACCATCTTTTACCATCCACCCACGCCTTATTAGGCTGAAGTCAGTGCACCTGGAAAATAATCCCATCATAGATTTAGAGACATATGTTCAAAAAGGAAGGTTCTGACTTCTTCCAAGAAAGGCCAACCAAAACAAGAAAACACATGTTGGACCAGCTCCAAGCCTTGAAGATAAAATGAAACCAACCTTACGGCAAAGCCCAGTGATCCACACTCAGAGTTGAGATTCTAAAGGAAAGAAACCAGAAACAGGTTTTTTTAAAATCACTTTTTCCCCCTACCTGTCGATGATGACAGGGTCTGAAGGAGTCTCATTTCGGTTGCCACAACTTTTCTTTTCGCAACATCGACTGTAGATTGGGGAGGAGCCAAAAGAGTAAGAGAAATGCGTTAAAATCAAGAAAACACAATGAGCATACAATGTAAGAACATTCACAAAAATGCGTACGTCCTAGGTAACTGCTCAACTATGAGCTGCTTGATATGAATGTACGGCCATGTTCAAAAGCAATGCTAAACTCGAAACCCAGACTCTTCATTCAAATCCTCCCTCTATGACTTATAAACTGGGTCATTCTCAGCAAATCACAACTTTTCTGAGAGCTATATTTATAATTTGAATGATGGACAATTGGATTTTAAGATCCAGAATGTCATCTCCAGCTCTGTGATGAATGATCTTATTATTGTATTTATTATCATATATTTTTAGATCTTTGTGTCTTAACAAATACTTGAAGGAAGAGGGGAGAGGCAAATGTATGAAAAAGACCCCAAGTAGCTGCCTGGATTACTATAAACCTTAGTTATATAACATCTTTCTTCAGAGAACTCAGTGTACTTTGTAACCATTTATTCATTCATTCATTTCCATTATTTTCTAAAGACGAAGAAAGAAGACAGGAACTATGGTGTGCCTTGTCAAATAGGGGAAAAAAATGAGGCAGGGAGCTGTAAAGTGCTATCTCCAATAATTTTCAACAAGTCCAGAACAGAAATGGGACACGGCATGTAAGCCCCATCCTGCAAACTCTGCGTCTCAAGACTTCCACTGGCAAAGTGCTGGGTTTCAGGTAGATACCCGTGAAATGCTTACGGAATCATCTGAGAGGAAGAGAGAAAGAAGGGGCCCTAGAGCAAATACAACAGATGGGAAGGACTCCGTAGGACCTAAAGAGAACAAAACACTCCCCTCCAAAGGTACCTGTGTGAAAGACCTAAACAAATATGAAAAGGGCAAGGGAGGCTGGGTGGCTGGAAGCACTGGAAAATCACATCCCTGTGTTGCCTGTCTGCTGCTTGTCAGGACCACAGACTTCTAAATACCTCTCAGCTCATCCAAGCATGTGGTCCACCATGAATAGGAGCTGGTGAAGGATGTAGCCTTGACACGGCTTATAAGAAAAGCATTATCATCCACACCAGTTGGAGAATGTGCGTCATAAATGTTAGCAATAACCAAATTTATGTAAGTGTTGCCCTTCCCGTGATAGTTTCTGTATAGTTTAAGATCGATGCAGCATGACAGAAGGACCGGTAAAGTGGGAATCGGGGCTCTGGCGTCTAACCCAACTTTGTCACTAACCAGTTGCATGGATTTAGTCAAATCTCCTTCGCCCCGCTGGGATTTGCCTTGCTTATCTATAAAATTAGTGTTGGACTAGATTATCTCCAGAGTCTCTTTTAGGTTTGAGAAGGGCACAGGCTATGAGATTCCCTGAGCATCCTTCGATTCGAAAGTGGTGACAGATTAGGGAAAAGACAAAGTCACTGTGGCAGCAGGGACCCAAAGGCCTAACACCATCCCAGTCTTAGATTTGCTTTCTGGTTCTGTGCGGTGCACTTGCCCTCTCTGATCCTCTACAGAATTACCAACAAACAGACAGATATTTTTTTAAAAATTTAAGTCCATCTCTCTCATGCAGGGATGTCTGGATTATTCAGTGAACAATTCTACCATTCTCAAAAAGTTAAAAATACTTGAGAGAGTCTAAAAAAACCTTTCAGCCAATGGGCACAATGGGGTTGTAAGAAATTTAATCAAATTAGTAAGAAGTAAAAGAAAAATGGTCTCAAGTTTTTTAAATACCAGAGTTTGCCACTGGGACGCGGAAATAATAGTTTGCCTTTGAAATTATATTAGGTCTTAAGTTTTAAATTTTCCATCTCAAGATTAACACCAATAAAAATTCTGACCGTCTGCTCTCCCAGAATCTTTGTCTCTCTTCCCAACTCCCTACCCCACCCGTTGCTCCTGAAGCCACCATCCCTGTCTCCCCCCTCTCCAGTTTCTATTGCTTAAGTCAGCAGAATAATACCTTTGCAACTCAGGCAAACCTTTTTTCTTAGCAAGACAATTTCAAAACGCCCTATACATGCTAGTTATCTGAAGACCTTCTAACTAGACCCCTCTTTGACATCACCAGCATGTCAACCTAACCCAAATCTGTGTGCGATTCTAAGTACAATTTAATTACAAGAGAACACTCTCAGGATGTGCCAATCTATTTAGCTTGAGAAGGCATGATTCTAAGGAGGCCGAGTAAGTTTGCAAAATTGCTCAGCTGAATTCAGCTGCTTTCCGTGGGGACTTTCTCTGGAGGAAAAGAAAAACAGATAAAAATGTAAGCCTGGTGCCAGTGTAATACAATGTGGGGAATCAACTCAGGGGAGGAAATGATACTCCAAGAAAAATGCAGAGAAACTTTAGGACCCAACCTTCCATTTTCCAACAGTAACATATTTAAGTATAATCTCTAACTTTAACACCCAGAAAAGAGGTAGCAGACACTTGGCTGTCGGACTATGATAGTGAAGGAATAAAAATTATAGGAGTGGACTGTATTCACCCCATCTGAGCCCTTCGTAAAATTTCTCTTGGTTAGCCAAAGCGAATTCTTTTTTCTTTCTTTCTATTTTAAAAAGAAAAGGTCTCATCAAGATGTCCAAGTTATCCTTTATTTCATTTCTTAAATGACATTCCGTCCTCAAGCCAGCAATAGTAACACAAGCAAAGGGAAATGGAGAGTAGAAGACATTCATGAACCCACATTCCCCAAACAACCTCTCTGGGATCAGGATGTGGGGAGCTGACATGAAGAACCGGGTCCCTGAATTACTCAGATAATAAGCTCAACTCTCCCTTCCTTTGCTATAGAGACAGAGCCTGAGTGACCAACTTCAGGTGCAGCTACTTTCATGAAAAGGCTTTTTAGGGTTATTTTCTAACAAGCCATTCTCCAAGTCTGAAAGTCTTTTAAAACACTGAACAAGACTAAAAAAAATAGGAAAAGAGGGGAAACAAACAAAGAGAAGAGGCAACTGAATTTGGCAGGAGGTTAAGGTTGTGTCCCTAACTACCACGGGGAGGCTCAGAAGTACTCTTTTTTTCCCTAATGAATGAAAATGAAAGCTCTTCCTCCGCTCCTCGTTTGGCTTGGTTTGGCATATTTTATTCTGGTCCTTATTTGGAGAACCTTTTACCTGAAATACTCTCAGTTTGCTTACAGGCCTCTTCCACCCTCCCTGTCTCCTCGTGGTGGTCTTTGGAGAGGGAAAGAGAAAAAAAGCAAACCAGTTGGGGATGGGAGGTGGGAAATACGAGAAATTTTCTCCCAGTCCTGAATCTTACCTGCATTTTTCAGAAAGGGATCAAGATGGGGGATATGCAAAGGAAAAAAGCCCCAGCCCTGGACACAGGGTGTCCAGTCAGCCAAACTCCTGCTCGAGACCAGCCAGTGTGCCCTTTCCCCTCCAAAATCGTTTTTAAAATTCAACCCTCAACTTTCAAAAATCTGTCTCTAATTTCAAACTCAAATAAGCGCACAGCATGGTGGCTTTTGTTTTGTTTTCTTCTCCCCAACTCCTCCCTGCGATTGCATAACAAAAGTGTCTAAATTCACACCATCTGGCCGATAAAGACACTGGCCTCACTGCCCGGCTGGCCCATCTGATTAGGGCCCCGTCTAGCCTGCGCCTTGTGGCGAAAAGTCACAGCTGTGGGGTTTGCTCACGCTCAATACAACTCTGTTATTAGCCAGCTGTAGGCCTTGAGACGACTTCTGTTCAAATTATAATATCTTTTAACCCTCTGAGCATTGAGGGCACAGGGGTGGCTGGCAGCGACATAACAACTAGACTTCTCCTTGCTAATAAATGGCAAAATGAACTAAAGCAGGGAAGAGGGGAGAGGAGACAATTGGGGAAGGGAGAGAAAAGTTATACCTAAAAGAGATTTATTTTGTTGCCGCCTAAAAGCTAAACACCAGTTTATGAGCTTTTTTTTTTTTTTTTTTAACTAAAGATTACAGAACACAAAACCATTCAGGAAAATTCCCAGGTATGCCCAAGAACACCATGCAAATGAAACTAAGTGTGTGCAGTACCCACTGAGAAACAGGGCATCTGATTCATCCCTTAATCACTGACTGTGATAACTGACTCTTAAAATGTGACAGAAGGAACTTTTTTCCCTGAAAAAAGTCAACCAGCTCTGACTGACAGATTGAATGGGAACTTCCCTTTTAGATGCATCCAATACTTGCCATCACCCCAGCTCATCCCCCAAAACACACACACACACACACACACACACACACTACAGACACAGTACCCATCCCATGGATCATTTATTTACCCACAGTTAATATTTGTTTTAAATTCTAGTTTGGGAAGAAAATAGCAGAGCGTCTTCCCACGTCTCAAATGCAGAAAAGTTACAGTACATTAAATTTTTATATTGTGTTACTAATGCAGACTAAACTAGAGGCTTTAAAAATTGATGCTGCTACTTAAACAGCATAAAATGAGGAGGATTTGATTGGGCTTAAAAAATAAAAATGTCAGCCTTAACTACAGCTGGATAGGGCATGCAAGTATTATTTAAAGTGATAGGTATAATTCGTCAGACAATGGGTCAGATTTAGGTTTTGTTTTCTTTTCTTTGAAGAAGATAATCTCTCCAAACAAAGACATTTAAAAGTAGAAAGAAGAATTAAAAAAAAAAAAACCTGCCTTTCACTTAGCCAACCAAATAAAAGTGTTCTATTTAATCTAGGTACTACATGCAAGTTCATCTTGGAATTGTATTTTCTTTCTGAATGTACCTATCAAGGGGCCCTGGGATAACGGAGTAGCTATTTGCTTACCCCATTGTCCCACATCTCACCCAGCTACTCAGGAGAGGAAGCCTCGAGTCCCCTCAGCTGAGGCCACTGGCAGAGTTGAACTTTGCAGTTGGCGAAGTTTGTTTTTCTAATACTTGGTCAAAACCAAAACAAACATGTCTGATTGTTATGGTTTCTTCCTGACTGCTTGAGGAGGGAGACGGGGCTGCCGGGAGCTGCCCATAAAACAGTCCAAACTAAATCAGACTGCCTGCAATTACCCAAAGTCTGGAGTTGGAAGCTATTCACTGAAGCAACAGTGGAGTAAGGAAGAATTGAGGCTTTCTCTCCAATCAGAGATTTTGGAGGAAGAAAAATGTGCATGGAATAGCATTTAAATTTTTATAATAAAATAACCACCTCTTCCCAGAGTTTCCTTTCTATAGCTTTTCTCCTTTGCTGTGGGATTCCCCCATAACCAGCACATATTAGACACTCAATAAACATTTATTGAAAGAATGAATAAATGTACGGGTTAATTTTTTTTTTTTAATTTTCTTCTGCTCCAGCAGAAGAAAGGACTCGAAATGGATTGGTCTCAGAAGAGAAGATGGGAAAAGGTGTAGGAATTCGACTTAGACTGCACCTTTCACAACTTGGCCCTCAGAATCCAGCTGTTGCTCCAGACCTCGTACCTCCCCGGTTGGGGTCCTGTCCCCCACTTCCTCCCATCCACAGGTGGTGAACCCGACTGGTCTTTCTAGCCGGTAGTTCCTCCTGACTTAAGAAACTCCCGTGGCTCGGGAAATCCAGGAAAAGCAACTTCCCTGGAGGAAGAAAACGCTTCTGCGTCACAGACAGGTGCCTCAGTTGGGGGGGCAAGGGGTAGCGCCCCCAAAGCGGGCCGTTCCATCCCCTGCGGTGGTCGCCCTTCCAGACTGCCAGTCGTTCCAGGACCTTGACTCGGTAACTCCACAAGTGGCCCCTCCTGGGCACCTACCCCGAGCGGGTCGGACCGGCGGGCCTTGGACCGCGACCGACTCAGGGAAAGCCCCCGATCCCAAACTTGACCCGCGGCTGCCCAGCCCCTCCCCCGCCCTGCCGCCGACCGCTGGACAGCGGACCTTCCTTGGAGCACAGGAAACTCCTGAGACGCCTGGGGGTGGAATCCTGAGTGGTTCTGGGTTTCCTGTCTGACCCCCAACCGATTTGCTCTTAGAATCTGTCTTTTAAGGAGGCAAGCCCGGGCGAGGCCGCCCGCTCCGCGCGCCAGCGCTCGCGAAGGTCAGCACCCGAGACGCACGCGAGCCAGCGCGCCGGGCGCAGCTCACCTGGCCCGCGCTCCGACAAAGCCTGCGGGAAAACACGGCTCTTACCTGCACATCACTTCGTGTGTCAGGAGAACTCGGCACATTTCCGGATTCTTATTTTGTCCCTCGTAAGCTATGGGCTGCGAAGGAGGCGGGGGCAGGGTGGGGAGATACGAGGGAGTGGAGGGACAAAGAAAAGGGGACTTAGGAGCGAGCACAAAATCGGGTTTCCTCTCTCTGCCCGCTACTTCCTCGGGAGCGCCCGCTGGCAGCACAGAACCTGAGCTGTGGCCTGGTTAACTCGAGCGAAATAGTAAGAGCAAAGTTTGCCCTGGTGAGGACGTATTTCTCGCAAAAGGGAATATTCGGGGGGGACTGAATCTCCCAGTAATTGTTTCCGCTCTTCATCCCTTTGCTCACCTACTAGCATCTCCAGAGTCTCCCCAGCCAGAAAGACGGGACAGCTGGGGAGTGAGAGGGAACATTTATTTTTCCAGAGCAGACAAAGTGTGGGTTTCTGTGGAGGGGCTGTGAAGACTGACCCAGGAAATCGCGGAGGGTAGGGGGAGGTCAGAGACAGGCCAGAGGGGGGAGGGGGCAGGATGGAGGGCCCCACCCCCCACCCCCGCGAGAGGAGGGGACAGCCGGGCTCACCTGCTTGGTGACCGAGTCGATGAGCCTTACGTACAGGTCCTGCTCCGTGCGGACACCTGCCGGGGAGGCAGGAGGGCGCGAGGTGAGGGCCGCGGAGCCCCGCCCCGGGCATCCCAAACCTGTCCCGCCGTGGGGCCCGGGCCCGAGCGCAGGGGGAGCCGTCCTGGGGGCAAACACCACCCGCCCGCCCCGCCCCGCCCCCCGGCCCTGAGCGAGCCTCCCGCAGCCCTGCACTCCCCAGGCCTGGAGCCCGGCTGCCGGTGACCGCGACAAGGTCAACTGCCTTCCTTGAAAAGAGGAACAAGCGGGCGCCGCGGGCACTCAGGGCGCTCACCGTTGCTGTAGAGGAGCTGTAACTTGTAGTGGGTGCCGTTGTTGGTCTTCTCGTTGCCTTGTTCCTGAAAAGACAGAGTCCCTTGCTTTCCAGCCCCCACAAAGGAGAGAGAGGGGGCTTCCCTAACCCACTTCCCACTGCCTTTCTCCCAGTCACCGGGCAGCTTTGAACAGCCCCCTGCCCAGGTCCGGGTCAAAGGGCAGGAGCATCTGCCGCTGTCCAAGCTCCAAAACTTTCCAAGGCTTGCGGTCACTTGACCCTCTCCAGCCGTCTGTCCCTCCCCCTTAAAAATGCCCTCAGAAGCACGACCCCGGAGCTGGGGCCACCGGACACTATGTCCAGGCTGCCTTTAAACAGGCCCCACCCAACCTATCGGGCTCTGCCTGTCCCGCAGAAAGGTGAAGGGACCCGTCACTTGGAAGAGCAGCATTTGGCCCTGTTCCACCAGCACCGCAGCCTTGGAGCCACTACTAGCTCAGGGACCCAGGTCCGGGTTCAAGAAGAAACTTGGGAAGAGCCGGCTCCAAAGCTTGAATGGTACAGCTGAAGAGACGGAGGCCCAGAGAGAGCAAGAGACTTTGCTTTCCTCCCACATCAGCTTCGTTTGAGATAAAATCCAGCGCCCATACCGGGGCCTGGGCCGGGGCAGGCACTGCCTTGGGAACCAGAGTGGAAGAGAAGGCTGGGGGGTGGAGGGGCAAGGCTGGGCTATGGGTTTCCACCTTGTACCGATCTAACCCGCCCTGCCGCGCTGGCAGGTGCAAAATCATAATAAAATAATACTAATAACCCGGAGAAGGGCAGGGGCGGCTTTGAGTATACGTTTAAACTATGCTCTAGTTGGAAGGGCTTTGCTCCGCGGTCAGTCCGTGCCCAGGCTCTGCTCATGATCCAGAAGGCGGGTGCGCAGGGCCACAAGCGCCGCTGCAGCGGGAGGTGCGGGCGGAGAGTGCCGGCGGGAGAAGCTGCGGGGAAATCGACTGATTTAAGGGCTAGGGGTGAGAAGCCTCGATTTATCATCCCTGCTGATGTGAGCGGAAAAGTGTCGGGAGTGACAGATGGGATCTTTAGTGCTTTGCAAGGAGGTAGTTATTAGGCCGCGAGGGGAAGAGGGGGACCTGCGCTTACTTTGTCGTTCTCCACGAAGTCTACGAAGGCGGTGCGCTCTATCTCCACCGGCTGCCCCTGCCTGTCGTAGAGCGCCAGGACGAAGTGAAAGAAGTTGGATTTCCTCAAGTTGGAAGGAGGCTGCTTCTCAAAGTGGGCCCGGGACAGGGCTACTCCGCTGCGCACGAAGAGACACGGGGGACACCAGACACGGGGAAGGAGAGAAAGACACGAAGTTACCAACGCGCCCATGCAACATCGCAGAGGGTCAAGGGTCCATGTCCCGGTCCAGGCTTCTGGACCCCTCGGGCGCTTTTTTCTATTAGGATTAAGAAGCGGGCACTCCTTAGAGGAGTCACAGTGGCCACGGGGGTCGGGTAGCAGGGCCCACGACTCTGGACTTTGCCACCGCCAGCCGTTCCAGCCTCCGGGCATCTCATGCCCAGTAGCTCAATGTCTGGCCTTTAGTGGAGACCCAGGAATCGCGACTGCAGGCCGAAGCCCGGAGGGTCCCCCCGAGACGGCGGCCCAAGTCTTGTCGTTGTGCCGCCCCAATCTTCTTCCTCTTCCCGCCGCCGACCGGGTCAGGATTCGGAGCTGGGCCCGAGGGGTAGGGGACTAAGCGCCTCGTTAGTTTTGAACAAGTGACCCTTTTCCTTCATCTTCATTGGAGTGACCTGTCCTGGCACTGCTGCCCACAACGCACCACCCCCCAAGCTATCTCGGAAAGGCGGTGGGAGAGAACCCCGTGGGGGCGGATGGGAAGCCCAGAGGCCAAGTCTCGGTCCTACAGGGAGAGGCCTCACCTCCTGCTTCCCTCGCTCTTCCGAAAAGTTGCGCCTGGGACAGTGGCAGGGCAGAATCCCCCGCGACCAGTACTAGCGATCGAGGACCACCGCGGACGACATCATACTGAGGACCCCGCCCCTAGAACTGCTGAGCTTGGAGAAGCCGAAAACTTGAGGCAGAGCGCGTCCTCGCCTGGGGCCGAGTCTCCCCGCTCTAGCCGCATCTCTGGGCGGCGCCGGCCAAACGCGCTGACCGCGAAAGCCGTGTTGGAGGACCCGGCAGACGCCCTGAAGCGTGTTGAGTATGTGCACACACCTCCCTGCCGACCTGTCGCGGCCGGGAACAAACTGGCCGCCAGATCACATTTAACGGGAGACTCGGGGTCCAGGCGAGCAAGCAGATGGACGGAGCTGCTCCGGGGCGCTGGGGTCGCCGGGCGTCCTGCCCCAGGGCGCGAGCATTTTCCCTTTTTTGAAGGGTGTAAAATTTTGACTAGGCTCCCCCAACGGACAGCCTGTTCCAACTTGAACAATTACTTGATCTGGGAAAGGAGGAAATTAGGGGAGGTGTCTTTCAGGAGCTCGGCTAGGGAACTGCGCCGTGGAGACCGGTCTGCGGCGCTGCCTGGTTTCCCTCAGCCTGCAGCCCAGCGAGTCCCCAGCGTGCCATCTGCTGAAGGACACTGGCGCCCCCCCGGGCTCGGGCAGGAGGGAGGGAGCCGCCGCCTGCCCCGGTCTCCTGAGCGATGCGACTTTTGCTTCCTCTCCTCCAAGGGTGGCGGCCCGGTTCGCTCTACCCGGGACACCTAGAGTCCTGGCCTGGAAAGGAGTAATTTCTCTGCGTGATGTCGGGACTGCGAGGGGGATGGCCAGGAGAGTGGATAGAGAGGCGTCGGTGCTGGGTAGAAGTCTTGGGGGTACGGGGGCTGTCTCTCGCAGACAAGGTCGTGGAGATCACAAACCTCAGCTCAATAGTGGTGGTGAGGGAGGGGAACCAGAATGTCTTCATGGGGTGGCAGCCTAGACAAGGCGTTTACTACGTCAGCAGGAGAATGCTCACAAACAAAGTCAACTTCAGGGACCAGCAAAACTAGAGGCTTGTGATCCCTGCGTTTGCGGTGCGTCTCCTTTCTTCCGTGACTCTTTCTACGGTTACTCCTTCGTCTTTTCTCTTTAGTCTCTTCTCTACCCTCACCCCCGCCTCAGTGCATCTAGTCCACTGTTTTCTCTCTGCGCCCGTACCCTCCAGCCTGCCCCCCTCCCAGGGCACCCGGCCGCTCTGCCTTCCCAGGCAGGCACTCCGGCCTCTCCCGCTCCTCTAGCCGCCATCGGGCCTTGGGCTCTCGGCCTCCAAGAATCGGCCGGCAAGATGCGGGAGGAGAGGCGCTCGTAAGCAGCTGGGCGAAACCCGGGAGTCGCCGGGAAGCCGGCTCTCCTCCAGCGGCCGCCGCTGCCGGCTCCGATCCTCACGCTCTGCTCCTGGCTGGGCCCGCCTCGCAGAACTAGGGGCTGAGCTAAGAGGCATCAGATACGACTTTGTTATTTTTCCTCCCAAAGAGTAGTCTGTGGGGAAGGAGTGGAGCATCCAGGCAGTTCAGAAACTCGAGTGTTGGCTGCGGGATAAGTGTTTCCCCTAACTGCAGCGACCTGCCTGCCGGAAGGCGAGCCCTAGCGCGCGGGGCCAGGGCGACAGATGCGGGGGAGAGCGAGCGAGCGCGAGCAAGAGCAGCGAGGGGGGTGACACACACACACAGAGAAAGACAGTGAGAGCGAGGGAGCGAACAAGCGAGAGATTGCGAGCATAATCATTGTGCGGCCGTCTCGTTACCTCTGCGCAGCGACATTGGCGTCCACCACGCCGACATTCCGGACCCAGGACCTGACCGAATCCATCTCGGCGCCCAGCGATTTCTCTTTCAGAGCTGGTCCTCTTCCTAAAGTATCTTGGATCCCAAACATTTAAAAAGTCTGATCTACTGTCGCTTTAAAAATGAGTTACAACGCTGTCCTCACTGTCCCCAACGTTGTCACCAAACCGTCTCCTCCAAAGCAATCCAGGAAAAGGGATCAAGTGCCGAAGTTTGAGTCTCTCTTGTGAAAAAAAAATTTAAAAAGATAACCCGTCCTTTGCTTCCACGCGTGAGGTGCGGACTGGTGTCGTTAAAGTTTGGGTTATATCCTCCTCAAGTTCAGATCTGCCGCCTCAGGCCCTCCGCCCTAGGTCTCTCGCATCCTTCCAGGGGCAGCGCTGCCTCAAGAAAGTGATCACAATTTTGAAGCATCACCTGTTCTGGGAGAAACAGGAGGAGATTGATGGCTGCCTAATCTCTCCCCTTCCTCCTGGTCCCCCACCCCCCTCCCTGCTCCTCCCCACCGCTCCAATTTAGAAAAAAAAAAAAAAATCCCCAACAGGATCAGTTGTGAAAGGAAGGGGAAGACCCGGAGCCGAGAGGAGGCGGTGGCAGCGAGCGCTGCGGAGCCGGGCTACAGCCGCTCGCCTGCCCCATGAATGGGTTACTACGGCCCGGGACGCGGAAGGCGGAGCCGCGGCCCGATAAGGAGCCTCATTTGCATGGACGCTCGGGATTGGCCGGCGCTGGGAAGGCCCGGCCGACGTCCTCCGGCGGCGCGCGCCCCGCTCTGCGTTGCCTGGAGTCCGGGAGGTGAAAGGGGACAGAAAGCTGCGGGCCCTGCGTCCTAGCCCGAACCCCATGTGCGTGCGTGAGATGAGGGCCCGCAAATCCTGCACTGAAGCGGGGTAGCCCGGCCCTGCCGGCTGGTACGCTCCGGCTCAGTCTGGTCGCGGGAGCCGGAGGCTTCCATAGATCCTGCCTCTAAATGCAGATTTTTGTAGCCTGCGGGAGGCGTATTCATTCCCGGGGCTTGGGTTCTGTGTGCAGGTTTGTGAAGAAGCGGAGTGTGACCGCATGTACTTATGTTTGGTACAAACGTTCCCGAGAGCAATTCAGTTTCCCTGGATGGCTCTCCCAAGTCTCCTGGAGTTACTTGGTGACACTCAGGTTTTGTGTGCGGTTTACAAGTTGAGAGACAAGGATATATGAATGAAGGCGGGGGTGGGGACGAACAAGGCTCAAGTGCTATTCAAATAAACAGAGTGTCGGGGGAAACGGTCAAAGAGCTAAGGAAAATACCCCCGGGCGGACGCGAGCGGGAGTTGCACCCGTGCAGATGAGAGGTTGCTGACAGATCGTGGCAGGCTGAGTGCTAGAGCTGCCCTGCCTTGTCCCGGGAGCCCCCTCCTGTCCCCAGTCCCCCCCACCCCCGCCCAGTTCCCGAAACCCGGGGGAGCCAGCAGAGGAGCTGCTGGGAGGCAGCGGGGGAGTCGCGGAAACTTTGCCCAAGGCGCGCGGCCGCCGCGGTGCTGGCCGCGGGCTGATGATGGCCGGGAGACGGCTGCAGCTCCGCCAAACAGCTGAAACTCTAGGCGGCTTTTTAACTACGCCGGGCAGCTCGCAGTGCCTATTAAAACTCCTCCTGGCTGGGTGTTATTTTCTTGCTTCTCCTTTTGTATTCTGATCTGCGCATAGATCTGCTACTGAAATCTAGAACACCAGCGCGAAAACAGATTTGAAGACAATGAATGCAAATCTGTGCTCAAAGACCATCTGCCGTGGAGGAGACAAATCAGCTGTTCCGCAGCTCGAGCGACTGTGCCCGAGCCTCCCGGCCTCATTACCGAGAGGGCCTTGGCGAAAGCCTGGATTTCATTCAGGAGACTTTCCCCCCCACACTTAGGACTCAAATCTGAGTGTGAATTGACTCCCGACCAGATCCCATAGGTGTGTAGGTGAGCGCTCACAAATGAACTGCGAGAGTTTGCCGCTAGAGGACACAGCGCCTTGCAACTCGTTTGCCTGGGCGGACAGGAAGCTCGCACTTTCAGAAATGCCGCTCTCCTGAGAAAGGGACGGATCCGCGCCTCCACTCTACCCCTGGGGCAAACCGCGACCTGACTGCGGGGACCGATAGCGCTCAGGAGGCGCATGTCTTTACTGCGGAGATTCTCTTGAAAACCGATGGGGAGGAGGAGAGGGTGCCCTGACCCTCTTTACACAAACCCGGATCCTGGGATTGGGGAGGTTGATGGTGGGGGTAGAGGGCGTAGAGACCGTGAAGTCCCCGCCTCTGGGTTGTGTAGACTGTGGCACCCCGACCCCAGGGCTCTGGATTGGCCTCATTGGACAAGAGGGGCAGAGGGAGCCATAAGGGAAACTGGGCATAAGAATATGGAACGGGACTGTTGTAAAAGCCAAGTAAGATAGGAGTTGTCCAAAGAAGGAAGAAGGAGGGTGGGAGAAAAATTGGTAGGATGAAACTTACTACCTTGTTTCAGCTAGGCAATTCTCTATTGTATGCAGATTGTAGCGGTAATTTCAGTCCCTGCAAAAACTAACCGCCCGGAGTCTTCTACCCAGGCCCCACTCTTTGTAAATCTCTCTGAACCTCAAGTAACCACCTACCCCCATCCTCATCCTCGGGCTGTGGCCGGCGGAGCCAATGGGCTCCTTGGCGGAGAGTGTTGAACAGCCCGTGAACCCCTCAAGACTTGTTGAGGAGCCCGGCGACTTTTTTTTTTTCAGGGGGCCTCTGACCTGCAGCATCTCGTACCAGGAGAGGTACGGGGCGCAGCCCCGAGGGGCCGCGAGGCAGCCGTGGGCCCGGGCCTGGCCCGGACCGTCTTCCCCTCGGGCCCGTGTTGGCTGGGGTTAAAGGGCAGACCCGGGGTCGAGGACACTGGCTCTCCTCTCCCGCAACAGCTGCTACCCAAACTTATGCCCCTCAGGAAGCGAATGAATGGGTTCTTTCTCCCGGGTCCCTGCTGCCCGCCCCAGACCAGACCCACCGCACCCCACCTCCCACAGACGAGTTCAGGGTCCGTGGTGCTCTGCCGGGTGGCAGTTTAAAACACCGTGGCCCCGGAACTATGACCTGGGTGTAGCAGGGACCCGCACCGCTCCTCGCGGGCTCGACTACCGCACTGGGCGATCGGGGCGAACGGCCGCCAAGATGCCGCGGGCCCTGTGGGCTTCGAGCCGCGGACGCCGAAGTTCCCTCCAGGCGGGGACGGAGTGCCCTGGCTTGCGCCGGGAGGGGGGTGGAGGGGGTCAGGAATGGGGGAGCAGCCTTGGGCCCCGCAAGGCGGCGCTTCGGCCTTCGCGGAGCAGGGAGCGTCTCTGCCCCCCGAGTTGGGTTTAATTAGCTTCGTGTGGGTATTCGGGAGGGGTGGGCGCACAGTCGGCCACGCGCGCCGAGGAGGAACGCGGGTGAGTGACGGAGTGAGCGGCGGTGGCTGCGCCTGGAGGGTCTCTCGCCTCCGGCGACCCCCGAACAAACCTTTTCGAACACGCCACACAAAACCCGCCCTGAGCCGCACGGAGGCCCGACAGGCGCAGCTGCGGCCCGGGGAAAGCCCGGCCCGGCGGGGGTGAGGCGCCCGCGCGCGCCTCCCGGGCTCCGGCCCGCCAGCTTCGTTCCGCCCCTGGCCGGGGTCGAGAAAATCCGAGATGAACACTATTAAAATGTTTCCCGACCATCTAGTTACATAAAACGGAGGCAGGGGTGGTGTTATTCCGTCTTTTACCCTGTCCCCTCCTTTGTTCGCTCTTCCCAATGAACCCCCGGGTATTTTCCCCCGTTCATGTTTCACATCTGCATCTCGGTGCGCTATGTTCAATTTCCTCCCGATTGGCTGTAAGGCCCATTTCCCCAGTCTCTCGGTCCAGTCTCCTGGGCGCCGCGTCTCTCCTCCGGGTCAGAGGTTCGAGCTTTTTCTTAGAAAATTGCTCTCTGGGCCTAGTTCTCGTCCAGCATGGCCCTGAGGTGAAATCGGAGGTGTGAGAACGCTTCCCTCCCACAGCCCGACCTCCACCCCCAGCCCCAGACACACACGCGGCGCCTGGGTCTAAGCAACCCGACGGACAGAGCCTGACTACTACCCAGGGAATGAGATCCACAGGGACAGTCAGTCTGGGTTTGATAAATGAAACAAGTAGCAGTCTCTTCGGACGTGAATTTTCAAATTTGTTTGTTTTAGTTGGCACCTTTGATTTTTATTTGTCCGAGTAGAAATAGTTTTGTCACCATCTCAGAACGCTGACGAGTATTTAGCTCACAGAGCTTCGTGAAATAATTTTTTTAAAATATCCAACTCTCCTCCTTCCCACTTCAAATTTCAACTTTGCATCAGTTCAATATCCAAATCCACTAACTCCATTCCAAATGTCTTACTGAAATTGGACTTGAATGCTCCATAAATGAGAATTCCCGGAGACGGGGGCGGGGGGGGCGGAGAAACTACGGTATTCACAAATGTACTACAAATATTTCACGAGGACTCCACCATCCATACCGAACAGAGCCCTTTTAGGACAATTTGGTAAGAACTTAGATTCTCTTCCTGATTTGCTTTTACATACTGAAGGGGATTTTACATACTGAAGAGCTACAGAAATACGGAGGCGTCGAAAAACACTTCCTAGACCCACGATGTGCCACCCAGGCCAGTCAAAATGGACTGAGGGAGCCAGAGTTGGTTCTATCCTAACAACCGACAACTCCAGAAAATCTCTTCCTCCTCTCTCTCCTCTTTTTCTTCCTTTTCTTTTCTCTCCCGCTCCCTCTCCCCCCTCAGAAATACCCTTCCCTCCCATTTCCTTGTTCCGGGAGTGCCGAGCGAGCGAGGGAGCCGAGGCAGAGATGCGGGAAGGTCAAGAGAGCAAATGTTAGGAGCGGCGGCCGCGTTTGGGCGTTCGGAGCGCGGACATCGGATCAGAGCCCGCGGTGTGGGTGTGTTGGGGGACAGGTGATCCGTAGGGAGAGCAGTGCCTGGTGCGGCCTCCACGCGCACCTGGGGACCTGATTTCCCGGGTGCGCTGGGTGGCGTGCTCGTCAAGCCCCGGGTTTGGGCTGTGCTGGGGTAAACCGGCCGGTTGCAGTCCCTTCCAGGAAGCTGCGCACCAAGGCGGTGGCATCTCCGTCACCGCGGTATTAAGGCGCAGCGATCTAGGGGCGAATTGACCCTCACTAAGAGGCCCAATCGAGCAAGTGTCCACGCAGAATAGCGCTGAGAGGAAGGCACCAACGAACGGAGGCAGGACGTTTACCCAACACTGCCTGGGAGCCAGGCAGCGCCACGCACTTTCTCACCCTTAAACTTGACAGCCACACTTGAAGCGGGACCTCTTTGCCCCCATTTTACAGTCGAATGAAATGAGGATGGGAGATGACAAGTAGCATCTCAGCTGATAAGTAGGGAACAAAGACCCCTGCCGGTGTCCCACTTCCAAGGCAACACAATGGCGAGCAATTTAAGGCCTTTAAACAGAAAAAGTTCAATGTGACTCCTCCCCGCCGTTTTTCGGTTTCTCGGCTCAGTTGAGGGGTAGATAACAGGAGCTCCTCCGAAGTGCCCCCCTCTTTTCCTAGTGGTCCCCGCCCCCCCGCCAGCCGGCAAGGGAAAGCCCTCGAGACCTGCCAGCTCCCTCCCCGCTCGCTGCGGAGGTGTGAACGATGTGTTGATTATTCACATTTTTGCCGAGCGTACACTCCGCCGCGGCCGGCGGCGCCACATTTCGCACGTACACGCACGCACACACTTGTACACGCGCGCTCCGCGGCCCCGCGCTCTGCGCGCAGGGGCATCGCGCCCCCCACCCCAAGGACCCCCTCCTTGGATAGGGGAGGGGTGACAATAGGGTCCCACCCTCCCTTGCACAGGTCGCCTCTTCCTCCAAGCCCCAGAAACACAGTCTTGGCTTCCAGATCCAACTTTCTTCTCCATAGTACACTTGTCTTCCCACCTCCCCCTCCTGGATTATGTGGGGGGAGGCGGGAGTGGGTACAGCTACAGATACGGCACCAGCTAGAATATCATTCCATTGGGCACCAGGCCACCTCCTCCTCCAGCACACAGACTCCACCGTCACCTCCACACACACCACACACCTTGGCGACAAGAGAGCAAATCGGGAAAAGGCACTTGAGTAAAAGGCATGCTTTCACGTGGTCCTTAACGGTGTACACTGGACTTCTAGCTCTGGGATCTCCTCAAACACGGCCCAAGGCCTAGAAATTCCATTTCTGGCTGATGGGAACCCACCTCCGCACCTCCAGGGAGCCGGACAAGCTTTTCGGGGTGGGAGGGTCCAGGGTCAGGAAACCTCAGAACCGGCTGGGAAAACAGCTAGCTCGCCGGGCTGCGTAGCTCCGTCCCACCCTCGAAGGGGCGACAGAATTTCCACTTACTCTGGCTTCTCGGAGGAGACCAGGCAGGGGTCGCGGTGCTTGAGGTGTCCCGCGCGGGAACAGTCTCGAGGGCCCGGAAGCGCTTCGAACAGTATTTTGGGCAATGCCGGCCGCGCCCTATAGGGGGCGCTGGACTAAAGGCCGTAAAACCCTCACAACTGCCGCACTTTCTGCAGCTCTGACCCGGGGCAAGTTGGGGCGCACCCGTGGTTCCTACAGGGCGAGGCAGCGTGAAGAAGGAGAAACTCTTCGGGATTTGGTGTCCTCAGACCCAGGTTAGAGCCACGCATTTACTGGTGAGGTCTTGGGCATTTCATCTGACTTGTCGGAGCCTCAGTTTCCTAATGGGTAAAATGGGGGTGTTATTCCTTTGAGCCACAGTTTCCTGATTGTTAAAATGAGGATATTTATTCCCCCAGAGCTTCACTTGCCTTATGGACAAGAAGACAGCTTCGGTGAAAATATCCGGCACGTAGTAGGTGTTCAATAAACGCCGGTTTCCCTTCACCATCTGCATCTGTAAAATGAGCAGGATGATGTTGGCTTATTGTACGTCACTAGGTCCTGTGAGTCCCCTATGGGGATGGTTTCCTCCCACCACCACCACCCCACGCCACCCCGCCTATGAGCTCCTTGAGCAGGAATTCTCACTTGCTTGTCTTAGCTCCTTGGCCTGCAAGGGCTGGTTCCCGCAGTGCGCGCTATTTTTTTTTTTTTTAACATGGAATTTCTCTAGGCAAGTGCTTTGGAACCTATTTGGTGCCCACAGAGGGTACGGAAGGCACCCGATAGAGGTGCTCTCCCGGGGAGGGTCTGGGACTTCCTAGGAGGCTGCTATGGGGGCCCAGCGCTGCCTTTTCCCGCCGCAGTGGACTGATCGCACCCAGAACGCGAGCGCGGTTGGCTCTGGGGCCGCTGCAGGTGGGCAGGCGTGCTGGGATCGCGGAAACCCCCAGAGAACTGAAGAAAATCGCGAGGCGTTCTGGAAAGGTCCTCCCGTTGGTGCGGCAAACATCAGTTGATTGGTGGGTCACAGGGAAACCGGGAGCCCCTCCCCGCGCTGCGCCCTCGGCGGGGCACGCGGCTCTCCAGGCGCTGCGTGCGGTCTCCGTGTCCGCAGAGCTTAACTCCCGGAGCAGCGCTTTCCGGAATCGGCGTTCAGCGAAGCTGGGCAGGGAAACCAAGGGGTGAAAGAAACCAGACGCAGTGAGCCTGGAGGTGGCAGAAAAGGAGGCTGGGGGCCCGGTGGAAGAGAGAGGTTCCAAAATTTAACATTCCATAGGACTAAAGCCTCCTAGAAGCTCCTTTTTAATTGCAACTTTTAGGCAAAAGCACTGCATGTTTAATGCAGAAAAATATGTATGGAAACAAACAAAACAACAACAAAAGAAATAACCACCCCTAATGACACTAACAAAAAACGGTTGTTAATATTTCGGTGGGTTTTCTCTCAACCCTTCTTGCTTATTTCTATATGCTGATTTGTAACTTTTCTGTTCACTTAACATAGCATATTTTTCCATACCACTGAATATTTTCCTACAGTAACGTTTAATATTGGCATTCTGTTTCATTATCCAGAAAAGAGACACTATAAATTGTTTAACCAATTGCTATTGTTGAATATTTAAGTTATTTCTAATTTTTCACCATTATAAATAACACTGTGATGAACATCTTTGTAGTTGTTGCTTTTCACATACTATAATTCCTTCCTTGAGATAAAGTCTTAGAAGTAAACTTGCAAAATCAAGGGCTATGCATTTTTCTTAAGCCTTGATAAATTGTCCTCTGGAAAGACAGTATTTACTCTCTCCCTGCTCCCACCCTCAATTTTCCTCAATCTTGGAAGTTATTTTCTTGTTTTAAAAAATTTTGTCAATTTGTTGGATTGGAAATGTCTTTTGATATTAATTTTTTAAATTTATTTATTTAATTTATTTATTTTTGGCTGTGTTGGGTCTTCGTTGCTGCACGCGGGCTTTCTCTAGTTGCGGTGAGCAGGGCCTACTCTTCACTGAGGTGTGCACGATTCTCATTGCGGTGACTTCTCTTGTTGCAGAGCACAGGCTCTAGGCGCACAGGCTTCAATAGTTGTGACGTGTGAGCTCAGTAGTTTTGGCTTGCAGGCTCTAGAGCTCAGCCTCAATAGTTGTGGCGCCTGGGCTTAGTTGCTCTGCAGCATGTGGGATCTTCCCAGACCAGCGCTTGAACTGGTGTCCACTGCATTGGCAGGCTGATTCTTAACCACTGCGCCACCAGGGAAGCCCTGATATTTTTATTTGAAATTTCTTTGTATTTTATGAATTTCCAGTAAGGAGAAATTGTTTTTCATTCTTCTTCTTTTTGGTTTTTTTTTTTTTTTTTTTTGGCCATTGTACATTTTGGGGGAGTTGCAAGTTCTTATTTTATTAGGATATTACATTTTAATTTATCATATATGTTACAAATATTTCCCCAATCTTTGTTTGCCCTTCATTTTATTTATGGTAATTTTTTGGTGGCAGATATAGAAGTATTTAATTTTTTTTAATCTCTAAGTAACAAAATAACAGTGGCTTAAATGATAAAGACACTTAATTATCTGACATAACAAGAAGTCTGGGGGTAGATGGCCCCAAGTTAGGGGTACCACTCACTAATGCCATTAACTACCTGGTTCTTTTGCTCTTCATCCCTTTGTCCTTTGCATGTTGAGTTTTTATTTTTATTTTTTTTTTACATCTTGATTGGATTATAATTGCTTTACAATGTTGTGTTAGTTTCTGCCGTACAACAAAGTGAATCCGCTATAGATATACCTATATTCTCTCCCTCTTGAGCCTCCCTCTCACTCTCCCCATCCCACCCCTCTAGGTGGTCACAAAGCACTGAGCTGATCTCCTTGTGTTATACAGCAGCTTCCCACTAGCTATCTATTTTACACATGGTAGTGTATATATGTCAACGCTACTCTCTCAATTCGTCCCACCCTCCCCATCTCCCCCTGTGTCCACAAGGCCATTCTCTACGTCTGCATCTCTATTCCTGCCCTGCCTCTAGGTTCATCAGTGTCTCATGGTGGTGAGATTGTTGATGTAGCTGCAGACACCATAGCACAAATTCAAGGCAGGAAGCAAGAAGAACAGAGGTACCAGAAGATTCTGTCCCTTTGTATAACTAAGTAAAAGCTTTTCCTGAAACATCCCTTATGTCTCCTTTGCTATAATTAAGTTAATGGATATCCATAGTCAGATAGGTAGCTGAGAAAGCAAGTACCCACTTTTCCATCCTCTTTGTGATAGGCCTCAGAGCTGGGGATTGAAAATGGCAGTGGGATTAGGCAATCAATCGAGCCCACCATAAAAAAGTGTCTTTAAATCATATGTAGTTAAATCCACCCATCTTTTCCATTATAATATCCTCCTTTTGTGTCATTCTCAGGTAATCCTTTCCCATTCTAAAATAACTTAAATATTAACTTATATTTTCTTATGATTTCTTTTTCCATTAAAATTTTTTCCCTCAGTAAGTAGATTTGTTTGTTGTGGTCTTGGTCCCACTTTCAACAGTAAGCACCAAAGTCTTAGAAGACTAATTTAAATAGAAGGTTAGTTATAGATACATTTAAATATTTAATTCACTCATTATTTTATTCAAAACATCTTTGCTATTTATATATCAACTACATGCCATCTGGAATTTATTTTGGTTATGCTATGAGGTGGAAATCAAAATTCTGTCACCAAATTGTTAGTTGTACCAATAGCACTTATTACATAATCTATCATTTCCCCTAAAATGTGAAATGTCACTATATTTTTTAATAAACATTGAGATTTTTAAACTGAAACTGGAAATGTATGAGATATTTAGAAACTAGGAAAACCACATGCTCCTCGGTTTATTGTTTCCCTTTATGTCCTACAGTGCAACTTTACAGTATTCTTCATATAGGTCTAGCAAAAAGTTTGTTCAAGTTATTCCTAGGTAATCTTTGAATACAAATATTTATATATTTGTAATTCCTAACTGATTAGTGTTGAAGTCTAAGGAAGTTGTTTATTTATTATGCAATCAGTCATCTTACTTACTCCTTATAAGTTGTTTAGTTTTTTAACTGATTCAGTAGACTTTCCAAATAGACAATTATATCACCTATTCATGGTCTCTTTCCTTGTGGTAAATATACCTGATTTCTTTTACTTGTCTCATTGCATTGGCTAGGTCCTCAAATACAATGGCAAATGGTAGAAGTATTGGAGAGAAACCTTGTCTTGTACCTGACTATTACAGGTATTTTTGTAATATGTCATTATTAAATTAAGTATTGTGTCAGATATTATAAAATAAGTATTTCTTTTAGGTTACTAAGAGTTTCGATCACAAATATATGTTGAACTATATCAAATACCTTTATAGCACTTTTTAGGACTATCATAAAACTTTTCTCTTTCTATTATTGTGACTACTTATATTAATACATTTACTAATGTTGGCTTGTCCTTGTATTTCTATAATAAACCCAACAGGGTCAATCATTTATTCATTCATTACAAATTTATCAAACACTCACCTTGCTGGAGACACCATGGTAAGGAATGCCAAGTCCACACCCTTGTGGAATTTATATTCCAATAGGGAAGATAGCAGTTGATCTGCATTTTTTTTCCTTGTTAATTTTATCTTTGCCTGTGTGTGATGTATTTGATTGCTTGACACCCATCATTTATTCCCATTTCCTATGCCTTTCTGTCCTGGAGGTTAACTGCTTTGGGGTTCTGTGAGACATTCTTAAGGCCCTGCTTAAAGTCTGCCTCTCCAAATCTTCCAGTGATTTTGCAAGCTCCAAAATGTCCTGTATTAAGTCCCCTTCTGCTTATGATGTTTGGAACAGTTTAAAGTTCTTGCACCAAACTCTTACTAGCACATCAGGTTTTGTAAAACCAAGCTATGTAAACATAATCTCTGTTCTTTCTTATGTTCAGTATTAGTTTAAATAGCATAGAATCTATGTATTTCTAAACTAACAGTACTCCAGCTTCTTTTGAATCCCATTTTCATGGAATATCTTTTTCCATCCCTTCACTTTCAGTCTGTATGTGTCCCTAGGTCTGAAGTGGGTCTCTTGTAGACAGCATATATATGGGTCTTGTTTTTGTATCCATTTAGCCAGTCTGCGTCTTTTGGTTGGGACATTTAATCCATTTACATTCAAAGTTATTATCAATATGTATGTTCCTACTACCATTTTCTTAATTGTTTTGGGTTTGTTTTTGTGGTCTTCTTCTCTTGTGTTTCCCACCTAGAGAAGTTTCTTTAGCATTTGTTGTAAAGCTGGTTTGGTGGTGCTGAATTCTCTTAGCTTTTGCGTGTCTGAAAAGCTTTTGATTTCTCCATCAAATCTGAATGAGATCCTTGCTGGGTAGAGTAATCTTGGTTGCAGGTTTTTCTCTTTCATCACTTTAAGTATATCCTGCCACTCCCTTCTTGTCTGCAGAGTTTCTGCTGAAAAATCAGCTGATAACCTTATGAGGATTCCTTTGTATGCTATTTTTTGTTTTTCCCTTGCTGCTTTTAATATTTTTTCTTTGAACTTAATTTTTGTTAGTTTGATTAATATGTGTCTTGGTGTGTTTTTCCTAGGGTTTATCCTGTATGGGACTCTCTGTGCTTCCTGGATTTGCGTGACTATTTCCTTTCCCATGTTAGAGAAGTTTTTGACTATAATCTCTTCAAATATTTTCTCAGACCCTTTCTTTTTTTCTTCTTCTTCTGAGACCCCTATAATTCAACTGTTGGTGCATTGAGTGTTGTCCCAGAGGTCTCTGAGATTGTCTTCAATTCTTTTCATTCTTTTTTCTTTATTCTGCTCCCCAGCAGTTATTTCCACCATTTTGTCTTCCAGCTCACTTATTCGTTCTTCTGCCTCAGTTATTCTGTTATTGATTCCTTCTAGTGTATTTTTCATTTCAGTTATTGTGTTGTTCATCTCTGTTTGTTTGTTCTTTAGTTCTTCTAGATCTTTGTTAAACATTTCTTGTATTTTCTCAGTCCGTGTCTCCATTCTATAATCTCTCTTGAGTTTAACTTGCAATGTGGTCTAGATTTTGTTTTCTCCCTTAAGTGAGCCACAAAAATGTGATGGTTACATTGTAACATGGTAAGAGAGAAAACTGTCCCAAGTCAGGTTTGGGACAGAACTTCTTTTATGAATGTGATGTAATTACAATTCCTTCTGGGAAATAATTAGCATTCTTGAGCAACTTTTGGATAGCCTTTACTGAGATCATGAGCACCTTCTGAGAAGTTGTGCGTCTTGAGAGGAATCTGATAATATTAACTGGTACCACTGTATTATACCACCGTCCATTTTCTATCAATTTTCCTGCCAAGAGAAAAGCCTTTGAAGTGACTAGAGCTCAGGACACTATCCCCTCGTGGCAAATTTGGTATACAACTTTGACATGGACTTGTAATAATTTTTTTCAGAAAAGTTGCTTTAACGACAGTTGGTACAGTGTTCGCTTTGGCGAAAATTGCAATGATACAGAGAAAATCAGCATGGCCCCTGCGCAAGGAGAACAGTTGATACAGTCTTCAGCTCTTCATTTAGATACATTTCCCAGTTGACCAAAGTATTTCTTTGAGTAATTTTTCTGGAAATTATATGTGGATATTATCATTTTTACAGCGATATCACTGTCTCTATTACAGTTCTGTTTGATAATAATTCCCAAGGGTTGTTTAGAAACATTTCACACAATGTTGACATTGTTAGCTTCCAGTACATTCTCTACTCTCACTGTGGATGACAGTCATTTAAAAGTGTCATTTTTCCAGTGATTCTACACTGGTTCATCAGATTTCTCTCTCTCTCTTCTTTCCCTCTCTCTTTAACTAAAAATTCTCTTTAAATGTCTAAAGACTTTACACAGCCAGTGATTGCTCTTCTGACAAAGGGGTGTCAATTTAAGGATCCTGGGCAAGCTGCTTCACATTTCTAAGCTTCAGTTTTCCCATCTGTAAGATGTCATAATGGTACATTTCAGCTATTTTTGTTATGCTTTCAGATAATAGGAGTCGAGATGGTGTCTTGTATGGACTTTGTTCAGCTCCTCCAGGACTCAGTGAAGAAAGAGAAACTCTTAGAATGATTGTACATTTTACTTTTCTCAATTTAAGCTCCAGTGGTCTATGGAGAATAGGAAGGCAGCTATAGCTGGAGGCCACTATACTAAAGAGCCTCATTCTTATGTCTGAGAGTTTTGTTTTCATGTTTGTTATGATGAACCATGTTAACTGGGGCAGTGACCTTTAATTTAGGGGCCCCTCTGCCCTCCTGAGGTGCCCACACCATGTTTAGGATACAGCCCCAAACAGATGACTGTTATGAGTGCTGAAGAGGTCCCCTCCCCCTGAGAATCTTGCTATGCCCAGTGCATGGCTCTGGGGCACAGATAGAATTGGGTCTCCCATGTCACCTCCAGTCCCTGCTGCTCTGATTTAGGGCACACTGGTGGGGTGACTTCCACCGGTCCCTGGGTAATTTTTCATCTGAAGTAAATGAGTGAAAGGAATGCAGAGGAAACACCTGTCAGGGCAGACCCTTCCCTCAATCTGGTCTCACCTGTAATATGTCTTGGAGAAATTCCTTGAAGTTTATTATATGAGAATGGCACCTTTCTCTGGTTTCCAGCTATAGTGTGTCTTTTTATTACAATATTCTTTTGGCAATTTCAGTATGAATTTGGAGGCTGGGGTCAGAGGACTGGAATCTCTTACTCATGTCTGTATTCCCAGCACCTAGTAAAATACAGTAAGTGTAAAGAATATGTGTATGATGAAGAAGAGATGAATTCAGTGAATTCTGATCATATAACATAGAGTCTAAATCAGGACCCTTTTGAGAATTAAAGGGGACACTGACCAGATGAGTCACCAGATTACCAGGAGTAAAATAGGACTCTGCCCAGCAAACAGGGATATATGGTCGCTCTACGCATAGGAGAAATGGGGAAGAAAGAGGAGAAAGAAACAGGAAAAAGAGAAGGGTGGAAGAATGAGAGAGAAAATAATGTACTGGGAAACCAACTTTGAGATGGAGACTGGGATGTAGGAAAGTGATTGAAGAATGCTCTTGTCAACAGTGAATGAGGTGGAGTGAGAGAAGTAAGACTGAGCAGAGGGAGAAGTTAACCTTGATGAGCCACAGGGAGCTCTGAAGCTGGGATGGCCCTTCAGAGATATCCCAGATCAAGGCAAGGAACCTGTGCCTTTTTACTCCAGCATCACCTGGTCAAGGGATATATGCTGACCATGGGAAGGTGGTATGACCTTGGGAGAGGCAGCTTTCTTCCATAAAGGTCAATTCCCTCCCAGGGATGTAGCTGTGGATCTTCACCAGCCAACACGCCCAGTAGCTAGGGCGTGCTAGGGCCTAAAGCAGGGTCTGGGTAGCTCACCACAGTGGCCACTGCTGTCTACCCCTGGTGCTACTCAATCGCCTCCTTCAGAGAGTAAGTTCACCCCCATCTGGGAAGTTCAGAGGGGATTCAGTCAAACAAGCTGCAGCTGGACCCACAGCCACAGCTGATACTCATCATCTGCCTCTACTACCCAAGTCTAGAATCCCCTTGGCCTCAAATGGCACTTCCGCTGGTCAGGGTGGCTTAGAACCTCATCCATGAGAACTTTGAGTCCCCAGTGACCATACCTCTCTCAGGCTGTGGCTGTTGGATGTTTCCGTTTGCCATCAGAACTGGGCACCAAGAGATTCCCCCACTGGGTCACTTGTGAGCCAAACACATCCCTCCCTGCTCCCCTTGTGTAACAGCTACACCCCTTCTCCCAGTGATCAGGGTCAATTACCGCAGGCAGGATGGTGACCCCTTTATTCGGCTGCTGGTCTCTTAGCACAAGGAGCCCCAACTGGCCAAGCAATAGCCACAGCTTAAAGTTTAAAGTTCTGTGGTGAAAGTATTCCCTTTCTGGAGACCAGGACCTCTAGGCACTTACAGTGTCAAGGAAAAGAAGCCTAAGTTCCCTAAGTGGGTCACCGAGAATGAGGAAAACGGGGCTCCTTCTACTTCCCCACCATGTTTCTCAGCCTTCTGTGTTCTGTCTATTGGGAACACAGTACCACGTAACAGCATCCGTTAAGGGAGTATGCTAAATCCTGGAAAATGGTACTCCATCTTCATAAGATATCATCTGGAAGCTGGCACATCAATTATTCTATCAGGGCAGCAGTTTCTGGATGGTGAAATATATGATTGGGCCAATTGGTCCCCTGTTCATGTGCCCACTGCGCCCCCTCCCTCGTTAGAAAGTGGGTCCCCTGGTCTGATGGGTTGTTTTGCAGGATCCCATGTTGGTGGAGCAAGACTGTGTAAACAGAGTTGTGTTGGCTTCAGCACCACAAGCAGGAAAGGCAAACCCACATCCCAATTATGTGTCCATGTTAGTCAAGATGAATCACAGGTCACTTTACACCAAGTGGTAGGTGTCTATCCAGAGGCTCAGCATTGGTCTATTGCTGGCAGGCTGTACATTGGGCAGTGGCAGTGGTCAATCTTTGTGAGTGGACCCTCATGTGGCTGGACCCCTGCATTTCTGCCACCATGGCTGTGCTGTTTGTGTGCTCCTTGTCTCAGCATTGTAGTGTCAGAGGTTGGCTGATGACAACTGACTGAGTCATTATGTTTGCTTGGTTGTTAAGTACCTCTTTCCTGGTAGATGCTGTCTGGTGTGTGTTAGCATGTAACAGAGATCTTCACTCTTCATTCCCACTCCAATGGGTCCAACGACCCAGGACAGAGCTCCATACATTACCAGGCTCCCTTATGCCCTCTCTCTAGCAGGGTGGGGGCATGATGACACTTTGGGTGCCCAGGTATCAATGTCAACTTGGAATATGTGTCCAACAGTTCTCCCTAATGTCTGAATTGTCACCTTTCCCCAGGGAACAACTATTGAAATAAATGGCCCTAGATCCCTTTTGAGAAGGACATTGGCAATGATTACAGACTTGCCACGGTGTTGTAGGGCCCGTTCTTCTGAGTTCCCTTCCTTTACTTCATTCAGTAGGTTCCAGGTCTGAAAACTGCTCAGGTCTGGAAACGGGACATGGGATCATGACCTTTATCCAGATGGATGCCCTCAACCTCCTGACCACCCTTCCTTGCTTCCTATTTATTCTACAGACTGAGTGATACCCCTGTTGGCTGCTCATCTGTCTTGTCCCTCTGGTTGCCTGTTGAGGGATTTGGGGGCTAAGCAAGAAAAAGTTACGACTGCAAGGGGACAGTAGCACACAACAAGCTTGCTTTGGGCAGTGCTTGGATAGGCAGGGGGGGTGCCCCTCACAGCAGGAGACCTTCCAGAGCCGGGGGACACCATCCAGAGGGGAGGAAGGCAAGAGAACTCACAGGGGAGAAGGGAACCAGAGGGGGCTTAGGTGTCTGGGAGATGTCACTCAGTAGCACGGCAGGGAGTCTCTGGGTCAGGAGAGCTCCAAAGGGCAGCTGTGGCCCCCAGTGTTGTATAGCCCCAGGATTCGTCTTGTCTATGGCTAGCAGATGTGGGGTGCATGTGTTTTGAAGGGTATGCCAAGCAGGCTCTAAGTAGCTAAAAATCTATTGGGGCTATATTTAAAGCAATTGGATGCTTTAAATTTAAAATTTTGAGCTTGACTCACATGGGCTTTTGAGCTAATGGTCTCAGCATGTTATGAAGAAGTGAACAAATTAGTGGCAATATGCAGGGGTCCTCTTTGGCTCATTGACATAACTCCGTGTTCTCTTCGTTATCTCTGTCGTTCCCCTGGGTCGGGTCCCCTGGCTGCCACTGTGATTTTGCTTCCATGTACCTCTGATGGCTAAGTGCCCCATTTGGCCTCTACTACTGAAGGATCTTTTCCTCCCCATTGCTACGGAAGCCCAGTCACCTAACAGCAACTCCTGCCACTTGCCCTGACCAGTAGAAAGTCTCAGTGATGCTGGCACCCCTCTCGCCAGCTCAGCCAGCTCATTTCTCATTGCTTTGATGAACAGCATGCTTTCCAGGTCCTCCCAGGGCACATGGTGGGCTGGTGAGTTTTCCAGCCTTACGTGGCATGCCTTCTTCACTGAAGCTTTTGATTCTGTCTTCCACAACTGCCCCAAACCATCCTAAGTACGTTAGTGGTATCTCCCATGATCCCAGAGTCCCAGGGTCCCTGGGTCCTTGCCAAGGTACTAAATACTGCTGTGTGCCTTCAAATCCACAAACTCTACCCTACTTTGTGTCCCACCCACCTTGATCCAGTGTCCTCAGAACCCATCCTCATATAAACTCTCCTGGCTCTTGCTAGCACATGGTACCTGGGTCCTGCAGCTCCTTCGGGGCACAGTCCATTTCCTCTCTTAGCGGGCCCAGCATTTCCCTGACCGGGTTATGTTGGGACCTGACCTTACTTATTGGCCTGATGGCTAGAAGTGGAGGTGGGGTTAAGTCCTGAGAGGGGTGTATGCTGCCTGGAAGGATTGAGACCTGTGCATTGTCTTCAAGCAGATGGAAGGTGCCAGCCTTTAACAGGAAGGAGTGGCTGCTTCTGTAGGCTCAAGATGTTCAAGGGCCTCTGGGAATTCAGACGTTCAAGTGTAGATGGCACCATCCAATCTCTCAGGGTCCCATTCTTCCTGATCAGGACCCTTGACATCTGGAGCTATGGAACTCATAATTCAGTGCCAGGCTGGTCCTTGGCCTTTTCTGTCTTTGATCTACAGAATATGAGTGTCTCTCTCTCTTTTTTTTTTTAATGTTGAGCCTTCTTTTAATTTATTTATTTTTATTTTTGGCTGTGTTGGGTCTTCGTTTCTGTGCAAGGGCTTTCTCTAGTTGTGGCAAGCGGGGGCCACTCTTCATCGCGGCGCGCAGGCCTCTCACTGTCGCAGCCTCTCCTGTTGCGGAGCACAGGCTCCAGACGCACAGGCTCAGTAGTCGTGGCTCATGGGCCCAGCTGCTCCGCGGCACATGGGATCTTCCCAGACCAGGGCTTGAACCGGTGTCCCCTGCATTAGCAGGCAGATTCTCAACCACTGCGCCACCAGGGAAGCCCTAAGAGTGTCTCTTTACATGCTACCAGGGAGGCCTCTGGATTCCACACTGTGAGGCATCCACTGCACCCAGCAATAGTGATCCAATTCTGTAAAACTTATAATTACTACTACCCTGGTTATTGGACTGAATGTCTGTGTCCCTCCCCCCTAAATTTATACGTTGAAGCCCTAACCCCCTCCCAGCGTGATGGTATTTGAGGATGAGGCCTTCGGGAAGTACTTGGGTTTAGATGAGGTCATGAGGGTGGAGCCCCCATGATGGGATTAGTGCCCTTGTAAGAAGAGACCCAGGAGCACTCTCCCCTGCCGTGTTGAGGACACAGCAAAAGGCAGCCATCTGCACACCAGGAACAGGGCCCACCAAGAAACGAATTTGCCAGCACCTTGATCTTGGACATTCCAGCCTCCAGAGCTGTGATAAATAAATGTCTGCTGTTTAAGTCACCCACTCTATGGTACTGTGTGACAGCAGCCTGAGCAGAATAAGACACTGGCTCATCTCAAAGGCCTGAGTTATTTCACCCACCACCATCATTTTCTCCCATCATTTTCTTATATTTCACTACCAGTAAAAGTTTTAGCAAGTGCACAACTGCAACGTGACAGTGCCTCTCCATACTCACCTGCCACCAGTGCTGTGGCCCTCAATGCCAGCCTGCCAGCTGGTGATCTATCTCCAAAATCCCATTTTCAAGGA
This sequence comes from Hyperoodon ampullatus, assembly GCF_949752795.1. Taxonomy (NCBI): domain Eukaryota; kingdom Metazoa; phylum Chordata; class Mammalia; order Artiodactyla; family Ziphiidae; genus Hyperoodon; species Hyperoodon ampullatus. The sequence goes on from NC_136919.1 coordinate 116,344,219, forward strand.
CTGCTTCCTGGGACCGCTCCCACTGCCAACTGTTATTTGGGTTCTCAGAGAAACAGACCATGAAACTCTAAGATTCGGGAGCAAGAGTTCTATTGGGGAGTGCTCTCAAAACCAAAACCTGTGAAGGAGCAAAGACAGTAGAACTGGTTGGGAGGGAGAAGCTGATCGGTCTCAAGGAGCCCTGAAGCTTGGAGAACCAGGTCCTCAGACAGCCCTGCAGAGTGGAGTCTGCACACATGCCACAACCTTCTGCTGTCCCGGCAGGAGCTCTGAGTCAGTGGCGTTTGGGGGCAGAGGTTCTATGAAGGTGAGGCCCACTGTGAGCCCTTCATCTGGGAGGATGGCAAAGACACCCTGTTCCACCTCAGCGACTTCCCTTTCCACCTTCTCCCAACTTTTTCCCATGTAAAGTGCATAGCCCTGTTCAAGGAGCAGAACGAACCCCTTCTTAGGTTTCTATTTGTTAAATGGCTAAGCAGAATGGGTGATAGTACAAAGCCCAGAAAACTGCGAACAAACTCAAGTTGTATTTGTGTTGCATCTTCTAATGTTTTCAGAGTGACTTCTCATCTATTATTCCCATATTTGACTTTACAACATCCTTATAAGAAACAGGAAGGAGGACTATTCCCTTTTAGCAAATGAAAAACTGGGTACGTCAAAGCCAAGCAACTAGCAGAACAAGGCTTAGAAAGTTGGACTTTCTTTAAGAGCAGGAATTCTATAGACCAACAATGGGTCAGAAACGTATTAGGAAACAGTGGATCCCGGGGTTTATGTTAAAATGTCGATCCTTTCCTGACAGATGTCAGATAGGAAGGTAAGAGGACAATTGGTGGTTTTTCTAAACCGGTTATTCACTAAAGGTATATTTGGTGTCTAAAAGATATACCCAAGTATACTTGGGATTGGGAGTTTGGGATTAGCAGATGCAAACTATTGTGTATGGGATGGATAAACAGCAAGGTCCTACTGTAGAGCACAGGGAACTGTATTCAATATCCTGTGATAAACTATAATGGAAAAGAAAATAAAAGATATACACAATTCAGTTTTTTATCTCTCAACATGTATAAGCCTTTAAAAGCCTTCCATGTAGGATCTCTGTCTATAACAAATATTGCTCACACCATGATGTTAGTTATGTGGTTAACTGCACTGAATCAGTTTTGTCCTTGAAACTCCTCTTTGTAAATAAAAGGAAAATGTGGTCATTGGGAGTTCACAGAGTATACCAATCTATTTTGAGCCTTTTCCAAAGGTAACGAAGAAAGCCAACATTTCCTCAAAGTGCCCCAGCTGACTTGACTAAATAATCACCAACAGCCAAAAGAAATACTCTTTTCGTCCAGAAAGGATCAGAGAGAAGATTCCCCTGATGGCAGCCACGCAAATAAACCCTGGCCCACAATTTTACATCCTAGATGAAATCGAGAAGTGACATGGATGTAGTAGTTTAACCACAATTGAAACACTACGCAGTACTAGTCCTATATTTTTCACCAACATGTCCTTATAGCCACAGTAATGGCTCCAGCAGACTCCTGAAATTCACCGGCCAACCACACTGCATTCAGAACCTTCAGCAAACCCGTTCTCCCCTATGGTTTGAGCAACAGATGCCCCGTCATAGGTGTGGGTAATGGGGTGGCTGTGGCCATGGTTTCAGGCTGCTGCCGCTTGAGGTTTATTTAACAAGTATGAAAGAATCAGAAGGTCCTCCGGAGTGATTTAAATGAAAAGTTCGAGGGGGCGGTGGGGTGGATCAGACGGAGGCAGTTGAAAGATACGAACTTCCAGTTATAAGATAAATAAGTACTAAGGATGTAATGTGCAGCATGATAAATATAATTCTCACTGTTGTACGTTATACATTAAAGCTGTTAAGAGGGTAAATCCGAAGAGTCCTCATCACAAGAAAAAAAAAGATGTCTGTTTCTTTAATTTGGTACCTGTATGAGATGATGGACCTTCACTATACTTATCGCGATAATCACTTTCACGATATACGTAAATCAGATCATTATACCTTAAACTTATTCAGTGCTGTATGTCAATTATATCTCAAAACTGGGAGAAAACAATGTAATACAAAAATAATAATTTAAAAATTAATTGATTAAAAGTTTGATGATTACACTTGATAAAGATCACAGTGGCAGTCAGGATGGTAAGAATAACACACCCTCGAAGACATGTGGATTTAACCCATGTTGCACCTGTTAGCTTTCTTTCCCTTCATTCTTTCTTTTTTTTTTTTTTTTTTTTTTGCGGTACGTGGGCCTCTCACTGTTGTGGCCTCTCCCGTTGCAGAGCACGGCTCCGGATGCACAGGCTCAGCGGTCATGGCTCACGGGCCCAGCCGCTCCGCGGCATGTGGGATCTTCCCGGACCGGGGCACGAACCCGTGTCCCCTGCATCGGCAGGTGGACTCTCAACCACTGCGCCACCAGGGAAGCCTCCCTTCATTATTTCTGATAACACCCCAACCCTTCCAGCCATCTGAAAATGCCCAAGGGTCTGGGCAAGAGCCTGCAGAGAGATCAAGGCAAACCATCAAGGTCCATATCGCATGAGAAATGGTATCTTCCCACACCAAAGAGAGCAGAGCTCAGCACTTTTAATAGTTTATACCTATTATGGATTAGGACTCTATTGTAAAAAACCTAAAATCTTATGTTAAGTTTTAAAAGTTTAAGTTTATTTTAATCTATTTTAAAAAACTTAAAATCTTCCCTACCTGATCCACAGGTGGGACAAGAAGCAGAAGAAAGAGGGTGAGCATTTGCATTAAGGGGTAACGAGTAGTTGAGCTGTGTGGTCCAACATGGGAGCCTCCAGCCACATGTGGAAGTGTTGCTAGCATGGCTGAGAAACTGGATTTTCAATGATATTTCATTTTAATTAATTTACATTTAAATAGCCACTTGTGGTGGGAGAGCACGGAGTTAGAAGAAGAAAAATAACAGGACCAGCAAAACAGTTCCTATTTGTCAGCAATTTTGGATGTTGTTTCTCATTTGAGTCCCATAACGTTGCACATCGGGCAGGATGCGCAGGTAATATTATCCGCATTTTAAGCAGACATTAAAAAGATAAACGGACTCATTGAGAGTCATCAGGTAGTTTATAATAGAAGCATGCCTCCGACTCACAATTTTTGATAACTAGCTCAGAGCTTTATCCTTGGTATCTGTATAAGAATGATGACAATAATACATTAACGATGTACCTAATATTATGGACTGCTCACTATGTGCCAGGAAGCTCTTAACATGTGATGCCTGGTGTTTCCGAACAGTTACACAACGTGGCACTCAAAGAAAATGATTGTGCAGATATGGCACTCCGGGGGGTACACCGGGATAAGCTACACCCCTCCAGCAGGCCATCTGAAACAATCCATTACACTCAATTTACATTTTATAATTAAGATAAAAGATAAAATGCAAAGTAGAAGGCCAGAAATTAAGTGTTGATTTTGTATCCAACTTCCAAATGTGTCATGAGAAACTTGAGCCTGTTTCCTTGACCGTATCTTTTTAATATCTATGCTTGAAATGGCTATGCACAATTCCTGACCCAAACTTTTTAAAGGTGATCTCTTGAATTCTTAATGTTCACCATTGAAGAGAAATTTTGTTCACACAAATATGTCACAAAGATGTTCAACCCTTTTCACAACCATTCAAAAATGTACAACAGTTGAAATTATATTTAAAGAATCTATAGTTCATTGACATATATAACACTGACATATTTTGAACCCAGTCAAACGTTTTCAATAACAAATATTTCAAAATCCTGATGAAATTTGAATTTGTAGGAGGTACGTGCATTGTCAGCACAATCGCTCTGTTTAGATGGCGCTGAATAGGGACACATCAGCCATGGAGATCCAGAAGCATCTCATTTTGGTAAAGACTGAGATTCCGGCCCTCACGTGAAGCTGGGCACACCAGAAGTACCTGTGTCCCCTGCCAAGCCACCTCCCCATCATCTCATTGGAGCACCACCACGGCCCTGAGGGCCCCTTGCCAGTGGTGGGTGGAGGAACATTCAGTGGATGTCTGCTGCCATCGATTTGGATCTCAGGGGGCTCGGATCATGTGACTATCCTCGGCACATTGCAGTGGAGCAGGTGTTGATGTCACTTATGCTCAATGTCACTCATCAGGCTCAATACCTACAGGCCGGACCAGCTTTGAGACCAGGCAGCCAGTGCCACCACCCAGGGCCATGTGCTTGAAGGACTGCATACTTGATTTAATGCTCTGCTATCACCATCTTGAAATTCTTAATAATTTTTGTTTTTGGTGGAGATGCTGGGACCCTAATAATGTTTTAACAGGAGACCCTTCATTTTCTTTGCACACTGGGACACATCGTTATATTGCCAGCCCTCTGGCACTGCTCATGACCTAATGGGAGACCCTCTGCTCCCCTGGGGGGCTTCAGTATCTCACAGCAAACTGTACACTGGCACAGTACACAGGCTGGAAAGCTTGGCAATATCTCATTTAATTTTTATAGCAATCCTAAGAGGCCATTACTATGAGCATCCCTATTTTATATTTTATATTTTATTTTATTTTATCTATTCTATTCTATTCATTTTATTTTATTTTATTTTTGGCCACGCTGTGCAGCTTGTGGGATCATAGTTCCCCGACCAAGGATTGAACCCGGGCCTTCAGCAGTGAAAGCACGGAGTCCTAACCACTGGACCCCCGGGGAATTCCTTAAGCATCCCCATTTTATTTTATTTTTTTGTTTTATTCTCTCTCTCTTTTTTTTTTTTTTTGGCTGGGTTGGGTCTTCATTGCTATGCATGGGCTTTTCTCTAGTTGTGGTCAGCGGAAGCTACCCTTCATTGTGGTGCACAGGCTTCTCAGTGTGGTGGCTTCTCTCGTTGCAGAGCACGGGCTCTAGGCGTCTGGGCTTCAGTCGTTGCAGCACGCAGGCTCAGTAGTTGTGGCGCACGGGCTTAGTGGGATCCGCGGCATGTGGGATCTTCCCGGACCAGGGATCGAACCCATGCCCCCTGCATTGGCAGGTGGATTCTTAACCACTGCGACACCAGGGAAGTCCCGGCATCCCCATTTTAAAGATGAGAAAATTAAGACAGAATGGCTAAGTAACCTCTCAAAGGCCAAGCAGCTCTAGGGAACCGCTAGATTCACATACAACTGTCTGGCTCAGGGATTGAATTCCTAAGTCTGCGAACTTTTAGTCCTGGTCTTCATCCATGGAATCTCAATTATTAATACTCAAAAAAGCAGCAAGGAGAACAGTGTAAGAAAAGATTCAGAGGGCTATTCTGACAAATATATTTTTAAAAACCACCTTGATACTGTGGAACTCAAAAGACCATCCCAGTTGTCATAAATACAAAACACAAAATTGGGTCTGATGCATTCATGGCATCTCTGAGATTTTTTAAAAATAAATTTATTTATTTATTTTATATTTTATTTTTGGCTCTGTTGGGTCTTCGTTCCTGGGCGCAGGCTTTCTCTAGTTGCAGCGAGCGGGGGCTACTCTTTTTTTTTATAGCTTTTTTTTTTTTTTTTTTTTTTTTTTTTGGCTGTATGTGGGCCTCTCACTGTTGTGGCCTCTCGAGTTGCGGAGCACAGGCTCCGGACGCGCAGGCTCAGCGGCCATGGCTCACGGGCCCAGCCGCTCCATGGCATGTGGGATCTTCCCGGACTGGGGCACGAACCCATGTCCCCTGCATCAGCAGGCGGACTCTCAACCACTGCGCCACCAGGGAAGCACAAGGGCTACTCTTTGTTGCAGTGCTCGGGCTTCTCACTGCAGTGGCTTCTCTTGTTGCGGAGCATGGGCTTTAGGCACACGGGCTTCAGTAGTTGTGGCACGCAGGCTCAGTAGTTGTGGCTCACGGGTTCTAGAGTGCAGGCTCAGTAGTTGTGGCGCACAGGCTTAGCTGCTCCGTGGCATATGGGATCTTCCTGGACCAGGGCTCGAACCCGTGTCCCCTGCACTGGCAGGCAGATTCTTAACCACTGAGCCACCAGGGAAGTCCACATCTCTGAGATTTTAAGCATAAAAAAACTGTGTGACTTCGACAATTTTTGGCTTGTGAGCATGAAAAGACTGGCTCAGTAACCTTCCAGGGAAATGACCACAGGGCTCTGACCCACATATGAGAGCCCCCCTTCACCTCTACCCCAGGGAACACATGCTATCGCCCACCGCCAGCCCTCAACATTGGCGACACGTCTGCTGGACATGAGCAAGGTAGCTCGTTTGACTTGACACAACCTTGTTAAGGCATAAAGCATGTGGACGTGCCCTCCAGCCATGCCCATGTGCACGTGCACATATATGGCTATGTGTTAACACCTGTATGCATGTGCATAATGTATATGCACACCTGGACACATAAACTCATCCATGTGTGTGCACACATACACAGGCACATGCACGCACGCCTGTGCAATTCATATATGCTCACATGCATGTGAGTGCACATGTGTGTACACATGTGCTGGAAGCTGTGCATATAGGCATACACACATCCATGTACACACATGTGCAATACAATGCACACACACGTCTACACATACATGCATGTACACACAGACACATGGGCACATGTACACAGTACACATGTGTCCATGCACACACCAGTACACAGACACACGTACACACATACACAATACACCCACACACATATATACACATGCATGCACTTACATGTGCACACGCAGCTCTGGGACAGGCCGGCCCTCCGGGGGAGCTGCGGTCCTCTCCATCTGAACAGTGCAGGACACAGAACTCTTTCTTTGACTATTGTTCTCTGTACAAAAACAAACTCCCAGCCAAGTTCGACTTTATTTTGTGACTTGCGTGCAACTTCCATCTGAGCACTGTTGGAAAGACTCTTGAACTTGACAAAGTGTAAGAAGCTGATGTCACTTCTGTGAGTTGCTGCAGATGGCCTGAGCAGGTCGACGGCGAGGGCCAGACCTCAGAGGCCAGAGCCGCCTGGCCCCTCCACGCGGGGCCTCTGGGCCGGCTGACGTCAAAGGACTCCGTTCTCTGTTGTGTCACTCGTAGAGCCAACCTCCACTCTGCAAGCAGGCCCTGCCTTCCCTGGGCTGCATCCACAGCCTCCAGACCCTCTCCTTCCTAGACCCCTAAACCTTGGAGAAAGAAAGACTTTCATGACAAGTTTTATTAACGATGCCTCTTGTGCAAACTCTCTTAATGCTATTAAGCCCATTTTACAGAGAGGGAAACAGACCCAGAGAGGGCAAATGCTTCACTCAAGGTCACACAGCAAGTTGGGGCAGAGTAGGACCATCAGCCCCAGACTATTTATTGGGCTAAGACACAAGGATTTGTGATGCAGGATTCTAGGGAGTTCAAGCTGAAGGTCCTGGAACGCAGACCTCAGGACCTCCAGAGATGGACGCGGGGGCAGCATCCAAAATCTTCATTGCTGCGTGACACTGCCTCACCACCCACCCCCAGCTCCCACCTTCCCTTTGTTCCGCTAGCTGGGTAATGTATTCCAGTCGCCTAAATGTAGCTAGGCTACAGCTTCTAAAGAACTTCAATGGCTACAGGACCTTCTGGCGCCATCAGCTAGATTCCAAAGGCAGAGCAGAAAGCAACTGGATTATAGTCTGTCTTGATTTTTCTTCGAACTGATGCTGAAACGCTCACATCTCACCGCTGCATCACTGGCCCTCACAGCAAGGGGTGGGGGCAGTGGCATAGGCTGCCCTCCGCCTCTCCTTCAACCCCCCAGCACTTAGCATGAGGCTGGACATAAACAAGAGCCCGGTTACCCACTTGTAAAAAGGGAATGAAAGAAGAAGGCAAGGAGGAGATGACAGACGTGCAAACTGGGAAAACACGAAAACCAAAGGCCACAAACCTCAGCGCAGAAAGTAGGTCCCCTGGGCCAAAGCATGTGTTTATGCCTGGCTCTCCCAAGGAGCTTTACAGAGGGCAAATCAGCCCACGTGCTGGTAACGGTGCATCCTGGGACGGAGCCCAGACGCTTGGTGTGTGCTGCTGAGCTTGTGAATTCCAGCTGCCAGACGTTCGCAGGTTTGACAGATCCAACTTGGCCCTGCTGGTGTTGGAGGTTCCCGAGAATATACAGACCCCGGACACCCCAGCTCCTCCATGTGGATGGAAAGGTCACCTGCAGGGAGCCCTCCATGTCCTCCTATGTGAAGGTCTGTCCTCATCTTCCTGGGCTTTCTTCCCAAAGATCCCCCCTTCAGCAAATCTTTACCCACTCTTTTTTTTTTAATTGAAGTATAGTTGATTTACAATGTTGGGTTAGTTTCAGGTGTACAGCAAAGTGATTCAGTCATATATATATGTATATTCTTTTTCAGGTTCTTTTCCCTCATAGGTCATCATAAAATATTGAGTATCGTTCCCTGTGCTGTACAGTAGGTCCTTGCTGGTTATCTAGTTTATATCTAGTCGTGTGTGTATGTTCATCCCAACCTCCTAATTACTCCCCTCCCCCTTCTCCTTTGGTAACCATAAATTTGTTTTCTAGGTCTGTGGATCTATTTCTACTTTGTCCATAAGTTCATTTGTATCCCTTTTTTTAGATCCCACATATAAGCAATATCATATGATATTTGTCTTTCCCTGTCTGGCTTACTTCACTTAGTATGATCATCTCTAGGTCCATCCGTGTTGCTGCAAATGGCATTATTTCATTTTTTTTATGGCTGAGTAATACTCCATTGTATATATATACCACATCTTCTTTATCCATCCATCTGTCGATGGACATTTAGGTTGATTCCACGTCTTGGCTGTTGTAAACCGTGCTGCTATGAACATTGGGGTACATGTATCCTTTTGAGTTATAGTTTTCTCTGGATGTATGCCCATGAGTGGGATTGCTGAATCATATGGCAACTCTATTTTTAGATTTTTAAGGGACCTCTATACTGTTCTGCATAGTGGCTGCACCAGTTTACATTCCCAACAATAGTGTAGGAGGGTTCCCTTTTCTCCACAAAATCTTTACCCGCTCTTGTGAGTGACACCCACCAGCCTCAGGCAAGTTGGGGCGGGATGAGCACAGGGCACGTTTGTCATCCGCTTTAGTTCCCCAGCATTCTGTCCCCCTCCCTGTCAGGCCCTTCCCTCTGTGTTAGTTGGCTCAGCCTTTCGAAACGAAATATCATAGGCTGCAGTAGCTTAAACCACAGACATTTATTGTCTCACGGTTCTGGAGGCTGGAAGTCTAAGATGAAAGTGTTGACAGGGTTGGTTTCACAGGAGGGCTCTCTCCTTGGTTTGTAGATGGCCGCCTTCTGCGTCCTCACATGGTCGTCCCCCTGTGCACATGTACCTGGTGTCTCTCTGTATCCAAGTTTTCTCTTCTCATAAGGACACTGGTCAGACTGGACTGGGGCCCATCCCAACAGCCTCAATGAACTTCATCATCTCTCTAAAGGTCCTGTCTGCAAAAACAATCACACTCTGTGGTTCTGGGGGTTAGAGCTTCAACATAGGAATGAGGTGGGGGGACACAATTCAGTCCATAACACCTTCTTGGGAGTCTGAATGGGAGACAGTTTGATTTCCCCAGTGGAAGCTGCAGAGGTCCTCTTCCCTCCATTCCTGGCCTCCCTTGCTGCTGGGCCGGGCGTGGGACTTGGCCAATGGATGCTCGGCCCCTGGACTCTGGGTCTGGAGCGGGTGAGGCAGGCGCCAGGGACACAGGGGTACCCTCTTCCTTTGGTGTTGGTGGCAGCATGGCAAGAGCAGCCAGATCATGTTCCTGGAGCGGAAGAGGGGGTGTGGCTGGCAGCAGAGGCCACTTCAGCGAGTCTGTGCTCCTGGCCCAGAACACAGCATGAAGCACACAGCGGTACCCGGCGCTCAGCTCAGCGATGGAGGTTTCCAGTTTCCACAGCATGGTTTTGGGCATGGTTCCTGACAGCTTAGCCTCAAACTCTGGTCCTCCAGTCCTCCCTGTGATTCTGTGAGCTGCCTGATATGCTTTCTAGTAAGTTCCCTTTCTGCTTAAAGCAGTCAGAGCCAGATTCTGTTGCTCGTGATTGAGAATCTGAACTCCTACAGAGGAGAAACTTTTCACTTTTGAGTAAGATCTCCATTGACTTTAAAAAAAATAGGGAATAAAATCAACTTTCATGTAATTCGGGAACAAAAAAAGACTTTCAACAGAACTATTCATTGAGTTGCATAAACACTAAAAGTTTTACCTCCAGACCAATCTCATAAAACACTCTCCCTCAAGAACTTGTGATGGCTCCCTAGTGCCCACAGTTTCAAGTTAAGCTCCTTTGTCTGGCTTTTAAGAACCTCCATAACATAATTACAGCCTGTCTGGCCCCTCTCGTGCCCTTCTGCTGCGGTCTTCTACAGTCAGAACAGCCTCCTGCTTGGTGGTGAAGCACACAGGTTTTCTCGTCAGGCTGCATTTGTTTGAATCCAGCCCAGCCACCTTCTGGGAATGTGAAGTTGGATGCTTGAAATCTCTCAGCCTCAGTTTCCTTGTATGTACAACGGAGATGGTGATGGTCCGTGGAAGGCATTTTGATTGACTTCCTACCATCTCTATCCCAGGAGATGAGTCTGACTCAGCAGGTCTCAGGTATAGTTACAGGACCACCAGCAAGAGCATCACCTGGGAATTTGTTAGGAATGCCATCCCAGACGTGCAGCATCAGGCATTCTGGGGGTGAAGCCCAGCGTTCTAACAAGCCATCCCAGGGATTCTGATGTAGCTAGTGTGAGGACCACTGCTCTAAGCTAGTACTGGTTCCATCACCACTGCCAGCCACTAATTAAGAAGAGCCAAGACTAATACCAACAAGACTCATGGAAAAAGTTGCTGCGGCTTCTAGAAAAGAAGCTTCTTGGCTCCTAGGAGAAAGCCATGGATCCCCCCGCCAACCCTCCCTCTTCCCCAGGATTGTAGAGGAAATAAGATGCAGTCAGGAGGGAGGTTGAAGCTGATGCATGGTGAGGGCAGTCCTGGGAGGCGCACTGAGAAATGAGAAATGAAGCCAGAGCTGTGATGAAACCCTGCCCACAACCCACCCTACTTCCAAACGTCCAGTTACATGAGCCAGGAAAATGCCTTATTTTTCAGCTGATTTGAGTCAGCTTTCTGTGACTTGCAGCCAAAAGAACCCTAATGATTTACCTCCTAAGATTGCTATGAGGTGAGATTATACACAACGTCTGATACCCTGGAAACGCTCAGGACACGTCTATCGTCAGTATCGTTAGTATTATTATCACTATGATTATTAAATACATTCCAGATGCATTGAAACCAACTGTATCTTGACCAATTCTATTTTTCCGGCCGGGAACACACACCGTCGCACGCTTTAGTTTTCTAAATCCCACCTTCCTATTTCAAGGCCCATCGCAAATGGAATCTCTTCTGAAGCCGTTGAGAATTAGAGTTTGTTTCAGCCTCTCCACTGAATTCCTGTTGTGTCCATTTCCATGTCTTCGTCTTCCCTGGTTTGGTATATGACTGTGATATAACTGTGTCCACAGGGGCTGTTTATACAGTTGGACGGTTGAATACGACACAGCTTTCCCTGCCATGGGTGGGCAGGGGGAGGGATTGCGGGGGGTGGGCAGGCCTGTGTGTCAAACCTTTGCTTTCTCTTCCCAACAACAATGTAAGCTCCTTGCAAGCAGAGCCCAAGTGTTTTGTTTCTCTGCAAGACCTAGCGTGATGCGGAGTGCTTGGCAAGGGGAACTGATAGTCATCAGAGCACCCGCCAGATACCCCTCGAATGCTTTACCTGTATTATCACATTAAGTTCTTATAACAGTTCTACAAAGTAGTTACTACTGTATTTCTCAGGCCCACCAGCATGGCAGGAGAAATAGTTGTGAAAGGAATCTTTAAAGACTGTATTCTCTGTGTTCAACCTTACTGGGAATTCCAGACCATCTGAGACCCAAATTGTTCTGAGATTCCCCCAGAAGTGTGGCTCCCCTGCGTTCTGCAGACCAGCCTCTTAGCTCACCCCTGCATCTGCCATCTTCCCCCTGTCATCCTCCCCGAGCCGCACCCCCACGCCCACGCTGTTCCTGCCACGGCCAAGGTCCGAGGGTCAGACGTGCTGGCGTCCTGCACCCCTTTGCCGTGTCAGAGCCTGGGATGGAGAATACCATCCAGCGATGCTGCGGATACACATGCTGCAGACGGTCCAGCACAGACACGTGGCCTCTCACTTCCTCACCACCGTGAACGTGCCGTCTTCCTTCTTGTAGCTTCTAAAGCATCTCTCATACCGTGAACTCACTCACGCCTTCTTTTTCGAGGACTCCCAACCCAGGGAAGCCCAGGCCGATTCACTTCATCTGCTTTCCTGCTGCCAAGTACAGTTGAAGAAAAGCCAGCACGCCGGTGCCTGCCTTTGCTCCCACGGACACTGGTAGCTCTTTAATTCATTTCCTGCCGACGGTTGAACCCTTCTTCCACTCTTGTCTGCTCACATACCATCACGTAGATGCCAACGTTAGGGGAAGCTGGGTGAAGGGTATATGGAAACTCTCTACTGTCTTTGCAGCTTTTCTGTAAATCTCGAATGAATGCAAAATTAAAAGTTTATTTTCAAGAAACAGGGTGCAGACATAAATAAATCAATGACACACGAAGCATTATTTTATTTTATGACAATGACACATGTTTCTGATGAATGGTCTTTTTCTTTGGCGGAGACCCTTCTGGAGTCTAAGGGAATTCCCTCCTCCAATATCTGGGCAGTATCATGTGAACAAGATTATCTTGTTTGTGTGTTTTTTATTCTGATGATGATATAAATTCTTGGGGAAATGACAGAGTAGGTCAGAACAAACAGGATAGGGGGGTTTGATCATGGCTAGGGTGTGTTTCTGCAACCTGCTATCATCCTCGGATAAAGAACATTCTGGTTCCTTAAAGCCTGGCTAAACTTTTTAAGAGGCCCAAGGGGCTCATGACCAAGGAGTGTCTGATAGAGAATGATGGCTAGCAACATATTTTAGTGACTCCACCCCTCCACCACTGCATGTGCCTTCTGATTTAAAACTTTCTATTCTACATTTTAAAACTTCAGTTCTGGGGGACAAGTCTAACTGACAAAGAGACTTTTCTCTACAAAGTAAATAAGTATAGAGCGAGTTCCTTTGATGTATTTAAAAGTTCATTCTCGTGTGCAGTTAGCATGTTTCTTGGTGCTCTATTGTGTGCCAGGCACAGTCCCGCAGAATTTACATCCCGGTTGGGGAGTCAGATTAGAAATGTCGAAATAAACAAGAAAGGTTATTTCTGGTTTTATGAGTCTGCTAAGGCTGCTGAAACAAAATACCACAGACTGTGTGGATTAAGCAACAGAAATTTATTTTCTCACAGTTCTGGAGGCTGGAAGTCCAATATCAAGGTGCTGGCAGGTTTGGCTTCTCCTGAGGCCTCTCTTCTTGGCTTGCAGACGGCCACCTTCTGGCTCTGTCCTTACATGGCCTTTCCTCTGTGCACACACATCCCTGGTGTCTCTTCCTCTTTGTATAAGGACATCAGTCCATTGGTCCTATTGCATTAGGGCCCCTCTCGTATGATCTCATTTAACCTTAAGTACTTCTGCAAAGGCCCTATCTCCAAATACGGTCACATTGAAGGGTTGGGGCTTCAACATACGAATTGGAGTGGGCTTGGGGGGAGAGTCAGCCCAAAACACTGGTGCTGATAAGCACTATGAAAAAAAGTAAATATAAGAATGAGAGGGGGGCTTCCCCGGTGGCGCAGTGGTTGAGAATCCGCCTGCCAATGCAGGGAACACAGGTTCGATCCCTGGCCCGGGAAGATCCCACATGCCGCGGAGCAACTAAGCTTGTGTGCCACAACTACTGAGCCTGTGCTCTAGAGCCCGTGAGCCACAACTACTGAGCCCACGTGCCGCAACTACTGAAGCTTGCGCGCCTAGAGCCTGTGCTCCACAATGAGAGAAGCCACTGCAATGAGAAGGCCGCACACCGCAACGAAGAGTAGCCCCCACTCGCCGCAACTAGAGAAAGCCCGCATGCAGCAACGAAGACCCAACACAGCCAAAAATAAATAAATAAATAAATAAAATTAAAAAAAAAAAAAAGAATGAGGGGGGACTTCCCTGGCGGTCCAGTGATTAGGACTCCATGCTTCCACTGCAGGGGGCATGGGTTCGATCCCTGCTCGGGGAACTAAGATCCCACATGCCATGTGGTACGGCCAGAAAATGAATAAATAAATATAAATTAAAAAAAAAAAAAGAATGAAAGTGAGGTCATAGGGCCAGGGTTTAGATGGGGTGGCAAAGGAAGTCCTCTCCTAGGAGCGCTGAGGCCTGACAGACAAGACATCTGTTCCCAGATGTGCACCACTTACAAGCTAGTCTGGCTTTAGACATTCATAAAAATGGATGGTGAAAGGAGCTTTATGGTTCAGCTGCTCCAAACCCCTCCTTTCTAGACATGGAAGTCTAGAAAAGATAAACAGCATTTTACAATTGTTTTGCACTTACAGCCTCTCACTCCATCCTTATACCAGCCTTGTACTGGAAGACTTTGTTTTAATCCTTTGTTATGGAACAGTTTCAACATACACAAGAGTAGGCCCAATAGCATAATAAACCCTCACTCTTCTTCAAAACTTTGCTAGTCTTTCATCTCTTCCCCTTTCTTTCCCCCAGAACATTTTAGAATAATTCCACGTCTGGATTCACCAGTATATATTTCCGCCTGCATTACCAGCGAATAAAGGAATTCTTTGTTGTCACTCTTGGTTTTTTTTATAACTAGTAAGGTAAGTGTTGTCACCCTCAGTGAGGGCCCTGAGACCCCATGCTCTGGTGAATGTCACACCTCTGGAAGATCCAGGTCCCCAAACTGAGTCTTCCAACTCCAAATCCAGGCTTTTCTAGTACACAGCTAACGTACTGCCAATAGTGGGAATCACTGCCAATAATTTAAGAATCATTTCCCTAAGTGTGTAATGCAATTAATGAGTTTACACACATCTTTTTAAGAACACAGTTAAGTAAATGAGGGAACATCACTATTTCTTTTTTGCTCCCCGTTTAAAAAAAAACATGGCTGAGTGTGGGGTGGCAGAGGGAAGGTAATTCTAGTAGAAACTGCATTATCTAGGTAAAGAATCAATAGGCCTTGTGTTAATGTGCCTCCAGGATATTGCCATTAATATCGAACTCGGACTCCTTCCCCAAATCCGGGGACCATTTGCCTGGACTGGGGCGCCATCTAGTGGACTTTCCCACATTCTCTTCAGTACTGAGTCTAGCCCCGCACTGAACGCCAGATGGCCTGCTCAGTCTCTCAAAGTTTCCCTAGGACTTTGGGGTAAAAACTGATTTTAACAGGAAAAACCTATTCCGGTATTTCTTCTCTTTATTTCGAAGATGCAGCTGCATATCATAGACTACTTGGCTTGCCTTTCCTCAAAACTTCGATTATGAGTTCTGATTCCCGGATTTTCTATTTGTTTGTTTTTCATAGGAGGTCCCCATGGGTCCTGATACAGCAGTCGCCAGGCAAGCCTGGGTGTGTGTGTGTGTGTGTGTGTGTGTGTGTGTGTGTGTGTGTGTGTGTGTGTACAGATTAGTAATGCAGTGTGATGGGCTGCAGCACTGTGATGCAGTCGACTTTTCAAGCCAGGCCTGATGTGTACCTTGCTTGATCTTTTCCAGAGGCTCAAGCATCCACTGCAGCAGCTGGGTCACTGCAGGGACTGTTCTCACGGAGGTGTGTGACCTCGGAGGGAAGTTTCCTGGACACATCCAGCCTACAGGGCAGTTAATACAGCATACTGTTAAGTCACTCGGAACACAGGAGTGTAGGTGATGCTTCCAGCTGGTCAATCAATTTGGCACATTTTATTAGCACTTATCTTCCATCTGCGCTTCTTTTTGTACCCATAACCTCTGAAGCACTTGGGAAGGGAGAAGCACTTTTTCAAGGTCCTCAAGCAACCAAGTGATATTTATTTCCCTCTTTAAAAAAATATACCCACTGCCTCCCTGAAATCTAGGTCTTAAGGAATGATTTCATAAATAAAATAAGGATTTTTTTTCTTTTTTTTGCAAAATCCTATTCACAAGAGTATATTTTGGTAAGAACAATGTCTCTTAATTGGAAGGGGGCAGTTACAGAATCTTCTCAGAGTTTGATAAAAAAATATATGAATTGTCTCTATAAAAATATGCTCCAATATACAACATTGTGACTCACTGCCTCCCAAAAGGGCTTCAAAACTACAAACTAGAGAAAGGGAGTATGTAGTGCTGTGGTTCATGGTCTTTTCAGCATCCAGAATTTCTTTTCAATTCAACATTATTCAATCAATCACTGGAGTGCTTGCCAGGTGCCCAGGCACTGGGCTGGGTGCTGAGTATACAAAAATAAATAGACACAATCCATGACTTTAAGAAATGTTGTAACATTTTCTCATTTTATTATTTTCCTCCAGAGACCTCACGCTTTGAAAGCATCTATTCATACAACTTCAATTATTGGTTATTTTCTATTTGTCTTTCCATGAGACGACAAATGTCACTGCCATGAGGAATCCAAGGCCTTGCAGAGAACCTGGTACACAGCAGGTGCTCCGTAAATGTTTGCTCAGTTATACTGAATTGAGTTGATAAAATTCGAATCAAAAGTGAAAACAGGGAGTTCCCTGGTGGCCTAGTGGTTGGGATTCCAGGCTTTCACTGCCGTGGCCCAGGTTCAATCCCTGGCCGCAAACTGAGATCCTGCAAACTGCAGTGCGGCCAAAAAAAAAAAGTGAAAACATAGTTAATGTTTGAGTTTCATCACGGGTAAACTGTTTTTCTAAAGGATAAACTGATTTCTCATAGGGCTTCTGAAATACTGAAACTAACCTCTGAATGCTCTGTTTAATCTGACAGCACCAGTTGCCAAGAGCCACGGGCTAGAAACCCAGAGTCTGCCGTCCTTGGAAAAACTCTTCACGTTTTAAGAATTTCAGTTATTCAGTAGAAGTCACTAAGATGTTTGGTTAGTGAAAGGAATGTAAATATAAATTCTTTTCTCATATCATGAAGAATTAAAGAGTTAAAGGTTTTAAAATGAGAGGGGTGGGTGGAGAAGGGAGGGAGACAGGGAGGAAAGAAAAAAGATACAAATGAATACAGACCTTCCTCAGCTTACGATGGGCTTATGTCCTAATAAACCCCTTGTCATTTGAAACTATCATGGGTCAAAAATGCATTTAAGACCCCTAACCTACCAAGCATCACAGCTTAGCCCAACCTACCTTAAACCCACTCAGAACGCTTCCCTTAGCCTACAGTTGGGCAAAATGATCGAACCTAAGGCCTATTTTCTAATAAAGTGCTGACTATCTCATGTAATGCATTGAATTTTATACTGAAAGTGCAAAACATAATGTTTGTCTGGGTACAGAATGGTTGTAAGTGTATCAGTTGCTGACCCTTCTGATCACGTGGCTGTCTGGGAGCCTCAGCTCGCTGCCACTGCCCAGCATCAGAAGAGAGTACTGGTAAAGCAACTATACGCCACTAAAAATTAATTTTTAAAAATTTAAAAATTAAAAAGAAAAAAGAGAGTACTGCACTGCATGTCATTAGCCTGAAAAAAAGATGAAAATTCAAAATTTGAAGTTCGGTTTCTACTGAATACATATCACTTTTGCACCATCGTAAAGGCGAAAAATCCTAAGTTGAACCATCATAAGTCAGGAACTGTCTGTATCTGATTTCTGAGTGGGAAGGGACGTTCTGCATAAAAATAAGTAAAAAAATTCCAGGGGCTTCCCTGGTGGTGCAGTGGTTGCGAGTCCACCTGCTGATGCAGGGGACATGGGTTCGTGCCCCGGTCCGGGAAGATCCCACATGCCGCGGAGCGGCTGGGCCCGTGAGCCATGGCCGCTGAGCCTGTGCGTCCGGAGCCTGTGCTCCGCAACGGGAGAGGCCACAACAGTGAGAGGCCCGTGTACCGCAAAAAAAAAAAAAAAAAAATTCCAGTAAGACAACTCAACATTCGACTTTTCAAAAACCCTAAAAGGCAAGTAGCAAACTGGGAAACTAATTTACAACAAATACGGCAAAGGCTGAATGATATTAATCAAAGAATCAAAGCATATTATGAGTAGAACAGACAATCAGGCAAAGATGTCTAAATGGGGCAGACACGGAGCCCTCACTCACCCAGCATGGATGTCACCTCCTCTGTGCCCTCCTGTACCAGAGACCAGAACGCTGAAAACTACATTTCCCTGACTCCCTTGCTGGAGGGTGTTCATTTCAGATATATATACAGACATCAAATGAGACCAGGGAGCTCTCTTAGACTCTACAAATCTCCCTTTCCTAAAGCCATATTGGTTTGGGCACAATTCAGGATGGCATTTTGCAACACTGTGAAGTCTTGATTTGTTGATGTTCTTCTCTTTCAGAGTAATCCTTTCCTAAGCACCTAGCACTACTACTTGCAAGGGGTATACCCAGCCATTGAGTGCAATGTGTCCCTGGGTTTCTGGCTAGGACATCCGGTAAAGAAAAGTATGATGGTGGATACTATGACCCACAGCAGTCCTGAAACATGACGTCTGCTTGGCCCATTTGCCTGAGTCTCTGCCTCAATTCCCAGCTCCCATGCCTTTCACCTCGTTTGCCCCCAGGGCCCATGTCCTGCCCTGAACCTAGTCTGGTTGGCTGTGTTCCCATTGCCTCTGTTAGCTATCAAATTCCCCTGGGTGTCAAAGCTCACTGTCTATTTCTTGTCTTCCCCAGCCCTTGGGGGTGGGGAGGTGGCAGTTAATATCATGAATGCACATTTATTTCTCTAGCTGAAGCCACATGGTTGCCTGATATCTAGAATCCCTAGCTGTCATACACCACCCACCAGATTGGACATCCAAGTTTTGCTTCTTAGCGGAATCAAGCCTGAGCTACCCATGCATCTGGGACATTGTACCTTATACCGCACGTCTGTGTTTGGTGGACGGGTCTCTACAATTCGGTCGAGGCTCCTACCCAAGCAATAACCTGTACCTGAGGAAACAGAGCATCGTCAATGCCAGCTCACTTCCACCTCTGCTGTCTTGCCACCATGTTCCAGCATCTTTGTTCTGGATCTCATTGAACTTATGATAGCACAAGGGTTATATCCAAATAAATGGTTTTCCTTAAAACAATCAAGAAGTCTAGATTCTTTCCAATTTCGTAGTCACTTCTGAGGATTAAAAAAATCCTCAGAATAATAAATAAGTGCAATTGATAGAGCTGTATTTTTTCAGATGGGTGGCACTCTTAATGGCAATTCTGCCTAGTGCATTGGCTAGAGAGTGCCACCTAGTGGGGAAATAAGCTGCCTATCATGGAGGTGCCAGAAAATAAAACAGAGAGAGAATAAAATAATAACTATTATTGACATTAGAGATATATGGAATCCCACAAGGACAAATCACTCTACTAAAAACAGGAAAGAAGGAAAAGCTCTTGAAGATACTAAATCATTCCAGCAAAACTATTTTGGTACCTTTTCAGAATAAATATATAAATTTATTTTCAGGTAGATAACTATGTACTTTTTTAGGATATTATATAATTGAACTTTACACTCCCTGTTTTTAGGCACATATGCAAATAAGAAGTTAAAGTTTACAATAGCTTTTTACTGAAGGAAATTATGTGCAATATATGTCAGAGAATCAAAAGAGTTTAGACTCAATCTCCTACTTTCTGTAGCTTCCATACAGTAAATGTTAATGTTCATACTGATGGAAGTAAAGCAGTGGTTCTCAAGTAGTGCACCTAAGAGCCACGTTTCCAAACATGACGGTGTGTTTTAAAATCCAAATATCTGGTCTCTAAATGCCAGCAACTCAGACTCACTGGTCTGGATTAGGGCCCAGAAATCTGCATTTCTAACAAGCACACTAAGTGATTCTAAAGCACGTGGTCTCTTAACAGGCTTGGAGACATGATTTAAGACACTGTAAGATGCCATGGTTCCTTCTGAATCATTAAAGAACAATGAAATTATGTGTATTCAAATGTTATTTTAATACTTCAAAAGCTAGTAACCCCCATGTGAGTCACAATCAGCGTACACAATCAGCGTACCTGATAATACAAAACAATTCAATACCTGAGCACGTTGGGTAGCAGGTCACTCACTCCTGAGTGTCAGAAACAGGGTTCTAGGTTCAATATTCCCACTGGGAAACAGAGGCATAGGAAGACTTGCTACTTGCCCAATGTCTACCTGCCAGCCAACCCCAGACCACGTTTCAGAACACGTGTTATTTCTCCCTAGCGTCTGCCTCTCCCCACAGCTGGAGCCACTGCCCTCCTCTGCAGGTTCAGCTCTGAAACCTCCCCAGTGAAGCTCCACTACCCTCGGAGGAGTCCCCTAGGCAGTGACACCAAGAGCAGTGAGTTCTCCTTTTTTTTTTTTAATAAATTTATTTATTTGTTTTTATTTTCAGCTGTATTGGGTCTTCATTGCGGTGTGCGGGCTTCTCATTGCGGTGGCTTCTCTCGTTGTGGAGCACGGGCTCTAGGCACGAGGGCCTCAGTAGTTGTGGCGCACGGGCTCAGTTGCTCCGCCGCATGTGGGATCTTCCCAGCCCAGGGCTTGAACCTGTGTCCCCTGCATTGGCAGGTGGATTCTTAACCACTGCGGCACTAGGGAAGCCCCCCTGACTTCTTAAAATATCTCCCTAAGGCTTATGTAATAAAACTGGATTCTAGGGCTTCCCTGGTGGCGCAGTGGTTGAGAGTCCACCTGCCAATGCAGGGGACACAGGTTCGTGCCCCAGTCCAGGAAGATCCCACATGCCGTGGAGCGGCTGGGCCCGTGAGCCATGGCCGCTGAGCCTGCGCGTCCGGAGCCTGTGCTCCACAATGGGAGAGGCCACAACAGTGAGAGGCCCGCTTACTGCAAAAAAAAAAGAAAAAAAAAAGCATAAAAAAAACCAAAAACTGGATTCTATCCGAAACAAAATGACCAATTCAGAGAGTACCAGCTCCTGCCTTTTCAGCCCAATTCTATCAGGTCTTCTTCAAATATACATAGATAGGTATCCTCCAGTCCTTCCCCCTCAGCTATTTAGAGCAGTGATTCTCAGCCTTGACTGCCATTAGAATCACTACAGATGCTTTAAAAAATTCCACTGCCTGCCCATCAGCATATACAAAACAACTCAAAATGGATCAAGGACCTAAATGTAAGCGGGGGGAAAAAAAAAAACCCAAGAAGAAAACAGGGGTAAATCATCAAGACCTTGGATTTGGCAATGGATTCTTAGATATGGCACCAAAAGCAAAAGCAATGAAAGAAAAAGTAGATAAATTGGACTTTATCAAAATTTTAAAATTTTGTACATCAAAGAAAGTGAAAAGACCACCTATGGAATGGGAGAAAATGTTTGCTAAATCATATATCTGAGAAGGGTCTAGTATCTAGAATATATAAAGAACTCTTACAACTCAACAAAAACAACAACAACAATAAAACAGCCCAGTCAATTAAAAAAATGGACATAGGACTTGAATGAACATTTCCCCAAAGAGGATATACAAATGGCCAACAAGAACATGAAAAGATGTTCACCAGTGTTAATTATTAGGGCTAATGCAAATCAAAAGCACAAGGAGAAACCAATTTATACCCACTAAGATGCTATAATTTAAAAGGGGGTGGAAATAACAACTTTTGGTAAAGATGTAGAGAAAGTGGAACATTGTTGTTAGGATTGTAATATAGTACAGCTGCTATAGAAAAAGTTTGGCAGGTCCTCAAAAAGTTAAAGGTAAATTTACTATATGACCTAGCAATTTCACTCCTAGGTATATGACCAAAAGATTTGAAAACAGATACTAGAAAAAGAATTTGTACACAGATGTTCATAGCAGCATCATTCACAATAGCCAAAAAGTGGCAACAACCCAAATGCCCATCAACTTGGACCTAAAGACTGTCATAGAGAGTGAAGTAAGTCAGAAAGAGAAAAACAAATGTTGTATATTAACGCATATATGTGGAATCTGAAAAAATCAGTACAGACGATCTTATTTACAAAGGAGAAATAGAGACACAGATGTAGAGAACAAAAGTATGGATACCATGGGGGTAAGGCAGGGGGTGGGAGGAAGTGGGAGATTGGGATTGACATATATACACTACTGATACTATGTATAAAATAGATAATTAATGAGAACCTACCGTACAGCACAGAGAACTCTATTCAGTGCTCTGTGGTGACCTAAATGGGAAGGAAATCCAAAAAAGAGGGGATACATGTATATTTATAGCTGATTCACTTTGCTGTACAGTAGAAACTAACACAACATCATAAAGCAACTATACTCTAATTAAAAAAATTTTTTAATGCCAATCAACTGATGAATGGATAAACAAAATGTGGTATATTCATATGATGGAGGATTATTCAGCCATAAAAAGGAATGAAGTATTGATACCTGCTACAACACAGATGAATCTCAAAAACATTATGC
This sequence comes from Hyperoodon ampullatus, assembly GCF_949752795.1. Classification (NCBI taxonomy): domain Eukaryota; kingdom Metazoa; phylum Chordata; class Mammalia; order Artiodactyla; family Ziphiidae; genus Hyperoodon; species Hyperoodon ampullatus. The sequence continues at coordinate 116,366,763 of NC_136919.1, forward strand.
TACATGAAAGATGACAGACACAAAATGTCACATACTGAATGATTCCATTTATATGAAATATCCAAAATAGGTAAATCCATAGAGACTGAAAGCAGATTGGTGATTTCCAGGGGCTGGGAAAGGTGGGTGGGGAAAATAGGGAGTGAATGCTTGATGGGTACGGGGTTTCCTTTTGAGATGACAAAAATATTCCGGAACTAAATAGAGGTAATGGTTGCATAATGAATGTACTAAACACCACTGAACTGTTCACTTTAAAATGGTGAATACATCACTCCAGACCTATTAAATCTGGATTTCTGGGGTGGGACCTAGGCATCAGTATACAATGAAGCTCTCTGGGTGACTTCAACATGCAAGCAAGGGTAAGAGTCACTGACTAATATAAGTCTCATCCTTCTCAGAGCCCCAGTGGGATCTGGAATTGTAGCCTTGAAAAGTTCAGGCAGCTGGGGCTTCCCTGGTGGCGCAGTGGTTGAGAGTCTGCCTGCCGATGCCGGGGACACGGGTTCGTGCCCCGGTCCAGGAAAATCCCACATGCCGCGGAGCGGCTGGGCCCGTGAGCCATGGCCACTGAGCCTGCACGTCTGGAGCCTGTGCTCCGCAACGGGAGAGGCTGCAACAGTGAAAGGCCCGCATACCTCAAAAAAAAAGTCCAGGCAGCATCTTTTTTGAGCACACTATGGGCCTTTGTCTTGGCTCTCTGGGGTTCACCAACTCCCCTACAAGGGGCTGGTGTCCAGAAGGAATCTTGCCGACATCCCCGTCAGCCATAGCCAGCTTTGTTCTATCCAATGGTCTCTTCCACCAAACCCTAACGTGGAGTCCAGGCTTGGGTGGTCATGGTCCTGGTACACTTTCCAATGTTCTGGAAGGAATTCTTACAATGACCAGGCTTTGCAGTTGCTTCTTCACACTGTCTCTGCCATTTCACCATTGATGTGATTGCACAGGGTCTAAACGCTTTCCTTTCCAACCATATGTGTCAAGGAGAGAGGCAAAGGTCCAGCTGAAAATGCCAAGCAGTCCCTTGCAGCGAGGCGTGGGCATGTCACCCGAGTTGGCCAATAGGAGGAACCCATTCCAGACTTCGAAACTAGCGAGAGATGCAGAGAAGCAAGGGCAGCAGGGGCGCCTCCTGGGGGCAGTTGCTGGGCACTCCGTGGTCACTGTCCAGGGCAGGGGGGTCAGCAGCCCAGTCTCTCAGCACCACGAACAGCACCAGCGTCCAACCCATTTAGCATGCGGTTTGCGGCTGGTTTCTGCCTGCATAGCCTCTGCTATTTCAATATGTTCAATTAGAGATGATTTCTTAGATTAGTAATATTATATCCTTTCCCTTCGCATTCAGACATTCCTCCATTCATCTCCCTAACACCCTTCCCCTTACCTGCCTAACTTTGACCTAGACTGATTGCTTGGACTTGATCTTGGTGGTATGGGGTGTAGAGAAATACCTTCCCAAACTCTTTGTAGCTCATCTCCTGCCAGCTCCATGTCCCCCTTGATGTGGCTGTCCCCTTGACCTCGGCAGGGCTCACAGCCGTGGCAGATGAGGGCTCCACCCCTTGCTGGGGGCGACCCTGGGGTGGGGACGCTAGTCTTAATTGAACACCAGAGCATTGCAGTGCTCGGTGGAAACAGCGTCACTGGCCATACATCCAGATCAACCCATCCCTCTGCCAGTTCTGTAACCATTCAATCATCCAACAGATACTTCTGAGTGCCTACTGTGTGCCAAATCATTGGAGAAAATGGTGAACAAGACAGTCCCAGCTTGCATGCTGCTTAGATTTTAGGGGGGGAAAGAGAAATATGCCAAATTAATTTCAAATGGTGATAAGAGTTATGAGGACAATCAAAGAAGGAAGATAAAGGGTAGGTGGACAGCAGGAGAGGGTGGGGTGGGCACTGTGCTTCACTGATTGTCCACATGGTCAGGGAATGAATGACATTTGAGCTGAGGTCGGAGTCATGAAAAGCCAAGCAGGTGGCCATTTGGGGAAGAGCTTTGTGGACGGGGCAAACTAAAGAAGGCCACATATCCTTTGCCTCTGTTCCCACCGAGAGGTGGAATCTATGGATCCAGCTGAATCCTCTGGATCTGGCTGGGCTCCATAACTGCCTGGACCAATAGAAGCTGGCAGGATTGATGCTGGGCCAGTTTCCAGGCCATAAGAGACTGGCAACTTCCACTTCCTGTCTCTCGGGACCCTTGCTTGCGAACCCTGAGATACCAAGTGAGAAGTCTGGCTGCTGACACTAACTAAGCAGAGAGAGGTCTTCCAGGTCCATCCATGTTGTAGCAGAACTTCCTTCCTCTATAAGGCTGAATAATGTTCCACTGTATGTCTATACCATGCGTTCTTTATCCTTTGTTCGGTCACTGGACATCTGGGTTTCTTGTTTACTCTCAAAGCACACGCCCACTTACTCTCACCTCTGGAAGCTCCCCAAGTCTGCATCACCTGATGATGACAGAGGCGGGAACACAGTGCCTGCCCAGTGTCGGGTCACGGTGGGGAGAGTGGGCTGGGAGTCACCCTTTGCAGGGTCACTTTTGGGAATTGGGAGTAGTGTCAGAGGTGCTGGCTGGGCACATCATCTGGGGTTCTGCTTTCCCTGGGACGTTGTGCCCTCAGTCAGCGGGTCCACTCTTCTCCTATTGGTCAAGGTCAAAAACCAGAGCCATTGGTGGAAGCTCTGCAGCCTCCATTAGGACCCAAGTTTGAGATGGAAGCTTATCTTCCCTGCCCCCTCCCCCCATGTGACTTGACAGGCTTTCCTGAGGCAGAATCTGGTTAAGTCGGCTCTGGTGATGCTAGAACTCCTCATCCACCTTTATAGACTATTTCTTCTATGGATAACTAAGCTCCTTTGTTACATTTCTTTAATAATTTTTATTTCATCATAAACATTGAAAAGATTCAAAAAGGCAAAGGGAAGAAAAAAAGTATCCATAATTTCACCACCAGGAAACAATTTCCCATCAGGTCCTTGCCTCTCCCTTCTTTTTTAATAAATTTATTTATTTATTTATTTATTTATCTTTGGCTGTGTTGGGTCTTCGTTGCTGCGCGCGGGCTTTCTCTAGTTGTGGTGAGCAGGGGCTACTCTTTGTTGCGGTGCGCGAGCTTCTCATTGCGGTGGCTTCTCTTGTTGCACAGCACGGGCTCTAGGTGTGTGGACTTCAGTAGTTGTGGCTCGTAGGCTCTAGAGCACAGGCTCAGTAGTTATGGCACACAGGCTTAGTTGCTCCGTGGCATGTGGGATCTTCCCGGACCAGGGCTCAAACCCATGTCCCCTGCATTGGCAGGTGGATTCTTAGCCACTGTGCCACCAGGGAAGCCCTAGAAGCAAGTCTTTGCCAAAGACTCAGGCAGCCTCAACACATCTGAGGTTTGCAAGGTAAGGAGGTTAGTACTGGCAGGAAAAAGTTCATTGTCTCAGGGGCGGGACATGCTAAAGAATCTAAAAGGCTTGATGTGCCTCCCGAAACATACTAAAGTTGAGGGACTGATGCTGCCTCCACTTCTACCCCAGAAGGGAGCTAGGGTGCTGAGAGGATGGCAGAGGGGTCAGTGAGGACACTGCAGGAGACAACAGAGGACACAGAGGGAGAATGAGCATTTAGATGCCTGGGAGGAATGGACTCCACTGATAAGTAAATAAATACTTTATACCTCTGGACTCCAGCAGTCTATGATACCACAATAGTATGATCACTTAATATGTTAGCAATATTAAGAAGAAAGGGAATATGTCATGACCACCAGGTGGCATATTACTTTATCAAAACTAAAATAAATAAAAATAATTTAGATTGGCAAAAGAATAGACAAGTAGATCAATGGTATGGAATAGTCCAGAAATAGATCCACATAAATATGGTTAACTGATCTTTGACAAAGAAGCAAAGGCAATACAATGGAGCAAAGATAGTCTTTTCAACAAATGGTGCTGGAATAACTGGACATCCACATGCAAAAAAAAAAAACAAAAGAATCTAGACACATAACACCCTTCACAAAAGTTCACTCAAAAATATCAATAGATCACAGAAATATAAAATGCAAAATTATAAAACTCCTAGAAGATAGGGGAAAATCTCAATGACCTTGCATTTGGAGATGACTCTCTGGATATGACACAGAAGACATGACCATGAAAGAAAAAAGGCAATAAGCTGGACTGAATTAAAATTTTCCATTCTGCAAAAGACAATGTCAAGGGACTTCCCTGGTGGCACAGTGGTTAAGAATCGCCTGCCAATGCAGGGGACACGGGTTCGAGCCCTGGTCTGGGAAGATCGCACATGCTGCGGAGCAACTAAGCCCGTGCACCACAACTACTGAGCCTGCACTCTAGAGCCCACAAGCCACAACTACTGAGTTCGCGCGCCACAACTACTGAAGCCTGTGTACCTAGAGCCCGTGCTCCGCAACAAGAGAAGACACCGCAATGAGAAGCTCACACACTGCAACAAAGAGTAGCCCCTGCTCGCCACAACTAGAGAAAGCCCGAGCACAGCAACAAAGACCCAACACAGCCAAAAATATAAATAAATAAATAAATAAATAAATAAGAATGCACATTAATAAAAAAGACAATGTCAAGAAAATGAAAAGACAAGCCACAGACTGGGAGAAAATACTGCAAAAGACACATCTGATAAAGGACTGTTATCCAAGCTATACAAAGAACTCTCAAAACTCAACAGTAAGAAAACAAACAACCTGATTTAAAAAAATGGTTCAAAGACCTTAACAGACATTTCACCATTGAAGATACACAGATGGCAAATAAGCATATGAAAAGATGTTCCACATCATATGCCATAGGGAAATGCAAATTAGAACAACAGTGGGATAAAACTGCACAACTATTAGAATGGCCAACATCCAGAACACTGACAACACCAAATGCTGGAGAGGATGTGGAGCAACAGGAACTCTCATTTGTTGCTGTAGGAATGCAAAATGGTACAGCCACTTTGGAAGACAGTTTGGCAGTTTCTTATAAGGCTGAACATACTCTTACCATACAATCCAGAAATTGTGCTCCTTGGTATTTACCCAAAAGAGCTGAAAACTCATGTCCACACAAAAACCTGCAGGCAAATGTTTGTCACAGCTTTATTCACAACTGTCTAAACTTGGAAGCAATCAAGATGTCCTTCAGTAGGTAAATGGGTAAATAAACTATGGTACATCCAGACAATAGAATATTATTCAGTGCTAAAAAGAAATTAGCTATCAAGCCATGAAAAAAAATGGAGGAAACTTAAATGCATATTATAAAACAAACTATTCTTATGATACTATAATGGTGAATATGTGTCATTATACATTTGTCCAAACCCACAGAATGTGCAATACCAAGAGTGAACTTTACTGTAAACTGTGGACTCTGAGTGATTATAGTATGTCAGCATAGGTTCATCAGCTGTTACAAATGTACCATCGGTTGTAACAAATGTACCATCTGGTGGTGGAGGGGGAGTGTGTGGAGGCAGAGAGTCTATGGGACATCTCTGTATCTTCTCAATTTTACTATGAAGCCAAAACTGCTCTAAAAAAATAAACTCTTCAGGGACTTCCAGGGAAGATGGCGGAAGAGTAAGACGCGGAGATCACCTTCCTCCCCACAGGTACACCAGAAATACATCTACACGTGGAACAACTCCTACAGAACACCTACTGAACGCTGGCAGAAGACCTCAGACCTCCCAAAAGGCAAGAAACTCTCCACGTACCTGGGTAGGGCAAAGCGGAGAGATTCCCGCACAGAGGATCGGTGCCGACCAGCACTCACCAGCCTGAGAGACTTGTCTGCTCGCCCGCCGGGGTGGGCAGGGCTGGGAGCTGAGGCTCGGGCTTCGGTCGGAGCGCAGGCAGAGGACTGGGGTTGGCGGCATGAACACAGCCTGCAGGGGGTTAGTGTGCCACGGCTGGCCGGGAGGGAGTCCGGGGAAAAGTCTGGACCTGCCGAAGAGGCAAGAGACTTTTTCTTCCCTCTTTGTTTCCTGGTGCGCGAGGAGAGGGGATTAAGAGCGCTGCTTAAAAGAGCTCCAGAGACGGGTGCGAGTCGCGGCTAAAAGCGCGGACTCCAGAGACGGGCGTGGGACGCTGGGTCTGCTGCTGCCGCCGCCAAGAGGCCTGTGTGCGAGCGCAGGTCACTGTCCACGCCCCGCTTCCGGGGAGCCTGTGCAGCCCGCCACTGCCGGGGTCCCGGGATCCAGGGATGGCTTCCCCGGGAGAACGCACGGCGCGCCTCGGGCTGGTGCAACGTCACGCCGACCTCTGACGCCGCACGCTCGCCCCGCCTCCGTATGCCTCCCTCTCCCCGGCCTGAGTGAGCCAGAGTCCCCTAAGCAGCTGCTCCTTTAACTCCGTCCTGTCTGAGCGAAGAACAGACGCCCTCCCGCGACCTACACGCAGAGGCGGGGCCAAATCCCAAACTGAGACCCGGGAGCTGTGAGAACAAAGAAGAGAAAGGGAAATCTCTCCCAGCAGCCTCAGAAGCAGCGGATTAAAGCTCCACAATCAACTTGATGCACCCTGCATCTGTGGAATACATGAATAGATAACGAGTCATCCCAAATTGAGGAGGTGGACTTGGAGAGCAAGATTTATGATTTTTTCCCCTTTTCCTCTTTTTGTGAGTGTGTATGTGTATGCTTCTGTGTGAGATTTTGTCTCTACAGCTTTGCTTCCACCATTTGTCCTAGGGTTCTATCTGTCCGTTCTACTTCTACTAATTCTTTCTTTCTACTTTTTCTCCCTTTTATTCTGAGCCGTGTGGATGAAAGGCTCTTGGTGCTGCAGCCAGGAGTCAGTGCTGTGCCTCTGAGGTGGGAGAGCCAACTTCAGGACACTGGTCCACAAGAGACCTCCCAGCTCCACATAATATCAAATGGCAAAAATCTCCCAGAGATCTCCATCTCAACACCAGCACCCAGCTTCACTCAACGACCAGCAAGCTACAGTGCTTGACACCCTATGCCAAACAACTAGGAAGACAGGAACACAACCCCACCCATTAGCAGAGAGGCTGCCTAAAATCATAATAAGGCCACAGACACCCCAAAACACACCACCAGACGTGGACCTGCCCACCAGGAAGACAAGATCCAGCCTCATCCACCAGAACACAGGCACTAGTCCCCTCCACCAGGAAGCCTACACAACCCACTGAAACAACCTTAGCCACTGGGGACAGACACCAAAAACAATGGGAACTACAAACCCGCAGCCTGAAAAAAGGAGACCCCAAACACAGTAAGATAAGCAAAATGAGAAGACAGAAAAACACACAGCAGGTGAAGGAGCAAGATAAAAACCCACCAGACCTAACAAATGAAGAGGAAATAGGCAGTCTACCTGAAAAAGAATTCAGAATAATGATAGTAAAGATGATCCAAAAATCTTGGAAATAGAATAGACAAAATGCAAGAAACATTTAACAAGGACCTAGAAGAACTAAAGATGAAACAAGCAATGATGAACAGCACAATAAATGAAATTAAAAATACTCTAGATGAGATCAATAGCAGAATAACTGAGGCAGAAGAACGGATAAGTGACGTAGAAGATAAAATAGTGGAAATAACTACTGCAGAGCAGAATAAAGTAAAAAGAATGAAAAGAACTGAGGACAGTCTCAGAGACCTCTGGGACAACATTAAACGCAACAACATTCGAATTATAGGGGTTCCAGAAGAAGAAGAGAAAAAGAAAGGGACAGAGAAAATATTTGAAGAGATTATAGTTGAAAACTTCCCTAACATGGGAAAGGAAATAGTTAATCAAGTCCAGGAGGCATAGAGAGTCCCATATAGAATAAATCCAAGGAGAAATACGCCAAGACACATATTAATCAAACTGTCAAAAATTAAATACAAAGAAATCATATTAAAAGCAGCAAGGGAAAAACAACAAATAACACACAAGGGAATCCCCATCAGGTTAACAGCTGATCTTTCAGCAGAAACTGCAAGCCAGAAGGGACTGGCAGGACATATTTAAAGTGATGAAGGAGAAAAACCTGCAACCAAGATTACCTAGCAAGGATCTCATTCAGATTTGATGGAGAAATTAAAACTTTTACAGACAAGCAAAAGCTGAGAGAGTTCAGCACCACCAAACCAGCTTTACAACAAATGCTAAAGGAACTTCTCTAGGCAAGAAACACAACAGAAGGAAAAGACCTACAATAATGAACCCAAAACAATTAAGAAAATGGGAATAGGAACATACATATCGATAATTACCTTAAATGTAAATGGACTAAATGCTCCCAGCAAAAGACACAGATTGGCTGAATGGATACAAAAACAAGACCCATATATATGCTGTCTACAAGAGACCCACTTCAGACCTAGAGACACATACAGACTGAAAGTAAGGGGATGGAAAAAGATATTCCATGCAAATGGAAACCAAAAGAAAGCTGGAGTAGCAATTCTCATATCAGAAAAAATAGACTTTAAAATAAAGACTATTAGAAGAGACAAAGAAGGACACTACATAATGATCAAGGGATCGATCCAAGAAGAAGATGTAACTATTGTAAATATTTATGCACCCAACATAGGAGCACCTCAGTACATAAGGCAAATACTAACAGCCATAAAAGGGGAAATCGACAGTAACACATTCATAGTAGGGGACTTTAACACCCCACTTTCACCAATAGACAGATCATCCAAAATGAAAACAAATAAGGAAACACAAGCTTTAAATGATACATTAAACAAGATGGACTTCATTGATATTTATAGGACATTCCATCCAAAAACAACAGAATACACATTTTTCTCAAGTGCTCATGGAACATTCTCCAGAATAGATCATATCTTGGGTCACAAATCAAGCCTTGGTAAATTTAAGAAAATTGAAATTGTATCAAGTATCTTTTCTGACCACAACGCTATGAGACTAGATATCAATTACACGAAAAGATCTGTAAAAAATACAAACACATGGAGGATAACCAATACACTACTTAATAACGAAGGGATCACTGAAGAAATCAAAGAGGAAATCAAAAAATACATAGAAACAAATGGCAGTGGAGACACGACGACCCAAAACCTATGGGATGCAGCAAAAGCAGTTCTAAGAGGAAAGTTTATAGCAATACAATCCCACCTTAAGAAACAGGAAACACCTCGAATAAACAACCTGACCTTGCACCTAAAGCAATTAGAGAAAGAAGAACAAACAAACAAACAAAAAAACCCCAAAGTTAGCAGAAGGAAAGAAATCATAAAAATCAGATCAGAAATAAATGAAAAAGAAATGAAGGAAACGATAGCAAAGATCAATAAAACTAAAAGCTGGTTCTTTGAGAAGATAAACAAAATTGATAAACCATTAGCCAGACTCAACAAGGAAAAAAGGGAGAAGACTCAATAGAATTAGAAATGAAAAAGGAGAAGTAACAACTGACACTGCAGAAATACAAAAGATCATGAGACATTACTACAAGCAACTCTATGCCAATAAAATGGACAACCTGGAAGAAATGGACAAATTCTTAGAAATGCACAACCTGCCAAGACTGAATCAGGAAGAAATAGAAAATATGAACAGACCAATCACCAGCACTGAAATTGAAACTGTGATTAAAAATCTTCCAACAAACAAAAGCCCAGGACCAGATGGCTTCACAGGCGAATTCTATCAAACATTTAGAGAAGAGCTAACACCTATCCTTCTCAAACTCTTCCAAAATATAGCAGAGGGAGGAAAACTCCCAAACTCATTCTACGAGGCTACCATCACCTTGATACCAAAGCCAGACAAGGATGTCACAAAGAAAGAAAACTACAGGCCAATATCATTGATGATCATAGATGCAAAAATCCTCAACAAAATACTAGCAAACAGAATCCAACAGCACATTAAAAGGATCATACACCATGATCAAGTGGGGTTTATTCCAGGAATGCAAGCGTTCTTCAATATACACAAATCATTCAAAGTGATACACCATATTAAATTGAAGGAGAAAAACCATATGATCATCTCAATAGATGCAGAGAAAGCTTTCAACAAAATTCAACACCCATTTATGATAAAAACCCTGCAGAAAGTAGGCATAGAGGGAACTTTCCTCAACATAGTAAAGGCCGCATATGACAAACCCACAGGCAACATCATCCTCAATGGTGAAAAACTGAGAGCATTTCCACTAAGATCAAGAACAAGACAAGGTTGCCCACTCTCACCACTCTTATTCAACATAGTTTTGGAAGTTTTAGCCACAGCAATCAGAGAAGAAAAGGAAATAAAAGGAATCCAAATCGGAAAAGAAGAAGTAAAGCTGTCACTGTTTGCAGATGACATGATACTATACATAGAGAATCCTAAAGATGCTACCAGAAAACTACTAGAGCTAATCAATGAATTTGGTAAAGTAGCAGGATACAAAATTAATGCACAGAAATCTCTGGCATTCCTATACACTAATGATGCAAAACCTGAAAGTGAAAGCAAGAAAACACTCCCATTTACCATTGCAACAAAAAAATAAAATATCTAGGAATAAACCTACCTAAGGAGACAAAAGACCTGTATGCAGAAAATTATAAGACACTGATGAAAGAAATTAGAGATGATACAAATAGATGGAGAGATATACCATGTTCTTGGATTGGAAGAATCAACATTGTGAAAATGACTCTACTACCCAAAGCAATCTACAGATTCAATGCAATCCCTATCAAACTACCACTGGCATTTTTCACAGAACTAGAACAAAAAATTTCACAATTTGTATGTAAACACAAAAGACCCTGAATAGCCAAAGCAATCTTGAGAATGAAAAACGGAGCTGGAGGAATCAGGCTCCCTGACTTCAGACTATACTACAAAGCTACAGTAATCAAGACAGTATGGTACTGGCACAGAAACAGGTAGATCAATGGAACAGGATAGAAAGCCCAGAGATAAACCCACGCACATATGGTCACCTTATCTTTGATAAAGGAGGAAGGAATGTACAGTGGAGAAAGGACAGCCTCTTCAATAAGTGGTGCTGGGAAAACTGGACAGGTACATGTAAAAGTATGAGATTAGATCACTCCCTAACACTATACACAAAAATAAGCTCAAAATGGATTAAAGACCTAAATGTAAGGCCAGACACTATCAAATTCTTAGAGGAAAACATGGGCAGAACACTCTATGACATAAATCACAGCAAGATCCTTTTGGACCCACCTCCTAGAGAAATGGAAATAAAAACAAAAAGAAACAAATGGGACCTAATGAAACTTAAAATCTTTTGCGCAGCAAAGGAAACCATAAAGAAGACCAAAAGACAACCCTCCGAATGGGAGAAAATATTTGCAAATGAAGCAACTGACAAAGGATTAATCTCCAAAATTTATAAGCAGCTCATGCAGCTCAATATCAAAAAAACAAACAACCCAATCCAAAAATGGGCAGAAGACCTAAATAGACATTTCTCCAAAGAAGATATACAGACTGCCAACAAACACATGAAAGAATGCTCAACATCATTAATCATTAGAGAAATGCAAGTCAAAACTACAATGAGATATCATCTCACACCAGTCAGAATGGCCATCATCAAAAAATCTAGAAACAATAAATGCTGGAGAGGGTGTGGAGAAAAGGGAACACTCTTGCACTGCTGGTGGGAATGTGAATTGGTACAGCCACTATGGAGAACAGTATGGAGGTTCCTTAAAAAACTACAAATAGAACTACCATATGACCCAGCAATCCCTCTACTGGGCATATACCCTGAGAAAACCATAATTCAAAAAGAGTCATGTACCAAATTGTTCATTGCAGCTCTATTTACAATAGCCCGGAGATGGAAACAATCTAAGTGTCCATCGACAGATGAATGGATAAAGAAGATGTGGCCCATATATACAACGGAATATTACTCAGCCATAAAAAGAAACGAAATTGAGCTATTTGTAATGAGGTGGATAGACCTAGAGTCTGTCATTCAGAGTGAAGTAAGTCAGAAAGAGAAGGACAAATACCATATGCTAACACATATATATGGAATTTAAGGGAAAAAATGTCATGAGGAACCTAGGGGTAAAACAGGAATAAAGACACAGACCTACTAGAGAATGGACTTGAGGATATGGGGAGGGGGAAGGGTAAGCTGTGACAAAGCGAGAGAGAGGCATGGACATATATACACTACCAAACGTAAGGTAGATAGCTAGTGGGAAGCAGCCGCATAGCACAGGGAGATCAGCTCGGTGCTTTGTGACCGCCTGGAGGGGTGGGATAGGGAGGGTGGGTGGGAGGGAGATGCAAGAGGGAAGGGATATGGGAACAAATGTATATGTATAACTGATTCGCTTTGTTATAAAGCAGAAACTAATACACCATTGTGAAGCAATTATACTCCAATGAAGTTGTAAAAAAAATCCAAAATAATAAATAAATAAACAAATAAAGTCTTCAAAGTCTTTAACTGTAATAAATTAATCAAATTAATTAAAATAAAAATTAATAACTCTTGTAATACAAGCTTTTTAGATGCAGGAAATCTTGACTTGAGTTCCAAAACTATGAAAATGTCTATTATCTTAGTCTATGCAGCTCTCCCTAGAGGATAAAAATAAAGTATTTTTTTCCCCTGATTATCTTAGCTCAGAGTTCCAAATATGTAAAATAAAGCCTTTCTTAGCTAGAATATTTCAGTATTGGTTATTCAGTAGTCATAGCAGTAATAACAAAGCCGAACAAGTTAACCATGGGTAGGAGGATAAGAAGCAAGGACCTCAATCCCTGGGAAAGAATTTTTTTTTTTTTTTGCAGTACACGGGCCCCTCACTGCTGTGGCCTCTCCCACTGCAGAGCACAGGCTCCGGACGCGCAGGCTCAGTGGCCATGGCTCACGGGCCCAGCCGCTCTGTGGCATGTGGGATTTTCCCGGACCGGGGCACGAACCCGTGTCGCCTGCATCGGCAGGCGGACTCTCAACCACTGTGCCACCAGGGAAGCCCTGGGAAAGAATTTTTGAAGCAGAGGAGGAGTAGCTGAGTGAAGACCTAACATGTTGAGTTTTATTCTCAGGCTGCAGATTCCCCTGAAAGCATGCAGTCCATGTAGATTCCTGAGTCTGAGCTCAAACCAAGAAGTTTCTTCACCTGGTGTTTTTGGGGGGTTTTGTTTGTTTGTTTTAGGATGACTTACCCATGCTTGAGTTCTTAATTTTGGTTTATCTTTAAGTTGGCAATATGAAGCAATTTTTCTCAAGAAGAATGCATGGATATATTTTGTGAGCTCTACATAGCAAAGAATGTTTTTGTGTTAATTTCTCACACAAACAAAGTTTACTACATAAAAAGTTCTCAAAAGAATGCTAGAGTTGCTGATATTTTATGTTTTTTTGTGACATTCACTTTTGCAAAAGAAAAGTCTGTGGACAGTCTGGTTTTGTTCCCTTTTAGGACACCAGTTTTGAAGCCCAAATTAATGTAGAAGATATTTTTCTTTATCCTTGTCATTCTAAATTTTTCCAGGAAGTGAGATGCTGTTTTCAGAGCCTCACTTTGAAATACGATGATTCTTTTCTATGTACACACAATGCCTTTTTTCAAAAAAGATTGTCTCCATTTCATCCTTGATCATTGCTTCTGTTTGAGGTATTCTGTTTCTTAAAGAGCCCTAGTAAACCGTGGGTTGGATCTCTAAACTCTATCATCCATATTGATTATCTTAATAATCCCTCACACTTGTCTTTTTCTTTCTGTTTCTCTAGAACTTTTCAGATTTTTTCTCATGTCATTGATTTAGCTTATCCACTGTATCAGCTCTATCCTTTGCAGCTTCAAATGAAGGTTTTCATGTTGCTTTGATTACCTTCCTGATCTTAAGCTATCGTTGATGGCAATTAACCAAAAATCCTGAGTCAATTCAACTTACACAGTAAGGAAATCTATTATTTCATGTAACAATGATTTCTCAGACCATCAGCTGGATATTAGCATGACGTACATGGCTCCTGACCCAATTTCTATTATCTTGGAAGTCATCATCTACTCTGTCTTTGCTGGACTTAAATGGAATCCTTACCCCCCTCCACTGCCTATTACTTTGATTTAATTATCCATTGAAATACCTGAAAGGATATAATCCTGGAGACCTGCCTCCAGGACTTCCTGTCCCTGACTTTGCCGATGGTATTTCCTTGAGGGCACTGATTGATTGTTCTTTCTAGGATGCACCAGGATGCAAAGCATGTTCTTCCCCAGCATCATCTCTCTGTCTCTGTCTCCTCTGTCTCTGTCTGTCTGTCTCTCTCTTTTCCTGTTCGTCTCTGGGAGTGGCAGTCACGGTATGGATGTGCTCTGAACTGTAGTGATACCCGGTGAAGATCAAGGGATTGGAATGGTCCTCATGCTGCAGGAACAGGCTACTTCCAGGAACAGCCTTAGAGAGATGGCTTCACCATTCACTGGTTGGTTCGAGTCTTGAGTTTTTGATCCAGGATGAGGACTAAAGAGGCACATGCCCTTATTCCAAGCTGGCAGCAGGCTGAGCAGCCTGCTCATTAATTTACTTTCAACATGATTCCCTCGGCCCTGATCTTAGAAGACCCTCCTCCCAAATTCAGATATTGGGTTGATTGTCAGTATGAACTGATGATGATTGGTAAGTTTTGGTCTTTTTCTGTGTCTATGTAGATACAGATATCTTTATCTGAACTTGCACTAATCAGAAAATATGCTACTTTTTGAAAAAATAGTCACCCAAAATCCACTATCAAAATCTGAACTCAGGGAGGGTGGGAGGGAGGGAGACGCGATGGGGAAGGGATATGGGAACATATGTGTGTGTGTGTGACTGATTCACTTTGTTATGAAGCAGAAACTAGCACACCATTGTAAAACAATCATACTCCAATAAAGATGTAAAAAAAAATTGTAAGACCACAGAAAACAATGCTACATGTTGTTTATGGTTACATATATATGCATTACATGTATGAAAACTGGAAAAAAAATCTGAACTCTACTGCAAGAAATTGGCATGCCTGGACCAGTGAGCACACTCAGTAATCCTGAGCCTGGGTTACAGGGTATAGAGAGCTATCATCTTCCCCACCCTGTCCTAGGGATGAAGCCCTACATGATTTCCATGTTAGGGTCCCCAGGGCACCTGGGGGCACTAACAATCTGGGTCCAGTGTAGACAAAAACTTCAATGCTGTTGACTTGTTATTTCATTATAGACCCACGTTGCTGTACATGTCCACTGCAGGGTGTAGAGGGAACACATAATTGTAACTGCTATGGCTCAGAGATATTGTAAATATATGTCCCACAAAGAGACCTAATAATGAATTCATTAACTGTTATGTAACTGAGGCTTTAAAATGCTTTATTTTTTTTTCAAAAATTCTTAGTGGGTTTTTATGCTTAAGAGTATCATGGTGGGTTTTTTTGTGGTTCTTTGTCTTTTCAGAAAAAAAGTAGTTGAGGTTTTAGGTGACCAGGGAAGCATTATTATGTTTCCCACTTAAAAAAATAAGGCTACCACTCTTTAAAAAATTGTCATTCAACACATTTTCAGGAAAGAGTGAGTTTTAGATATCAAGGGATGACTGTATTTCAGCGGGAAGTAAGAACTGGGTCGGCGCTGCTAGCCAGTGTCATTTTCCTCTCCCTTCTTTTTTTATTTATTTTTTTTTTTGTGGTATGCGGGCCTCTCACTGTTGTGGCCTCTCCCGTTGCGGAGCACAGGCTCCGGACGCGCAGGCTCAGCGGCCATGGCTCACGGGCCCAGCCACTCCGCGGCATGTGGGATCCTCCCGGACCGGGGCACGAACCCGTGTCCCCTGCATCGGCAGGCAGACTCTCAACCACTGCGCCACCAGGGAAGCCCTTCCTCTCCCTTCTTGATCTGCTCTGTTCCCCTCTCCCTTCCTGGTGGTTGCAGGTGGATGGGCCCCAGTTGTTGTCTCTGTAATATCTTGGAACTCTGGAACTATATTACTGTCAACCTTGTCTCTAATGACTGACCCCAGCAGCCGGTGTTACTTCTGGTGGAGGCGTCTACAGGCCAAGCATGAGTAATAACTAATGGTGGTCGGCAGATTGCAGTGAGGAACTGATGCAAAGCAAAGATTGGATCAGTGCCTGTAGGAAAGGAAAGACTCCCCTACCCTCCCCTGCACCTCTTCTTCTCTCCCTCTCTCCCATCTCTCTTTCTCTCTCTCTCACACACACACACACACATGCACACGTGCTGTTCATGCTACAAACAGCAGCATAAGGGGTTAAATAACATTAAAGAAACAAATCCATTTTCCTCTTTTCACATCCTCCAGACCTGGCAGCTGGTAAAGATGGCTCTCACGGACATCATGTGTCAGTGATAACTCAAATGATCTCATTATTTCCTCATCAAAATAGCATTTTCTAACATCACTATTGGCAGAAACCAACTTTAAAGAAAAAAGAATAAATGAATCCAACAACATCTGATTTATTTCTTTTAATCAAATACCCTGACTTAGACCAAAGTGATAACAGATTTTTGCATCCCCTTCCCACCCCAAAAAAACAACCATCTTATTTTTGAAAACTTAGGGATGGAGTAAAGTGCATTTGTTTGTATATTAAGTATTTGCAATTATTTATTAACCCAGGGATTGGCAAACTACAGGCCAAATCTAGCCCACTGACTGTTTTTGTACAACCTGTAGGCTAAAAATAGTTTTTATATTTTTAGATGACTGGGAGAAAGAAACTAAAAGAAGATGGATATTTTGTGACATGTGCCAATTATATAAAATTTAGATTTTGAAAAAACTTCAGATTTTGATGTCTCTAAATAACATTTTATTGGAACCCAGCCATGCTCATGCATTACATATTGTCTATGGCTGTCAACTCAGCTACCTTCTACATCCTCCTCTAGGAGGAGCACACAGGACCATCTAGACCCTTCTCTACCACACAGGAGCCTAGAAACCCATGCAGGGTGGACCTTTCTCTGTCCTCTCTGTCTAGACCTTTCATTCAGCCCTTTCTGACTCACCATGTGGATAGCATCATGTGAGAGGTAGCAGTTCTCTGGGACTTGACATTTCCCCCATCTGTACCTGGAAAGTGAGGAACAAAGCCACTGCTCTGAGATTTCCCAAGCCACCTGGACATGTAGAACATGGTCCCCCTTCAGGGGAAGAAGCCAGGACACAAGTGTCTGATTATTTTCTCTCCTGACTTCCTGTCTGGTCAGCATCTCCCTTATGAAATAACCTGAGTTCTCTACCTAAGGCGTATGTGTCAAAATGCCAGCTCTAACCCCCCAAACATAAAGAGAGCTTTTAAAATTCAGAAAATAAACATTTTCTCTCTCCATAAAGCCTGGCTTTCAAAACTATAATTTCAATATGGAATCAACAAAGTCAGCTTTTGAAAGTCAAAGTTCATCAATGGCCTTTTTATTCCAGGCACTACCCACCCTCACCTGTCCTGCAGTTTACAGCTTAACATCCATGGTGGAAGGCCGTGGGGAGACATGATTTACAGGGGTATGAAAAACATGTCAGTTTAATATTTCAAAATATTATTCCTATTACCTTTGCTAAGTTAAAATCTTTTGTAAACATTTTTAGTCTTTAAAAAAAATTATATTATACCCTAGCAGAACACTTTGAACTCAGCTGTTGTATTAATTTGCTCAGGCTGCCATAACAAAATTCCCCAGTCTGGATGGCTTAAAGAACACACATTTCTTTTCTCACGATTCTGGAGGCTGGAAGTCTAAGATGTGAGCAGGGTTGGTCTTTCCTGAGTCCTCTCTCCTTGGCTTGCAGATGGCTACCTTCTCCCTGTGTCCTCACATGGTCTTCCCTCTGTGTGCACTTATGCCTGTCTCAACCTCCTCTTCTTATAAAAGCACCAGTCCTATTGGATTAGGGCCCACCCTAATGACTTCATTTTAACTTAATCACATATTTAAATGTCCCATTGGGACTTCGCTGGTGGCACAGTGGTTAAGAATCCGCCTGCCAATGCAGGGGACGCGGGTTCAAGCCCTGGTCTGGGAAGATCCTACATGCCACGGAGCAACTAAGCCCGTGCGCCACAGCTACTGAAGCCCGCATGCCTAGAGCCCATGCTCTGCAACAAGAGAAGCCACCGCAATGAGAGGCCCGTGCAGCTCAACAAAGAGTAGCCCCTGCTCACCACAACTAGAGAAAGCCCACGTGCAGCAACAAAGACCCAACACAGCCAAAAATAAATAAATTTATAAAAATAAAGGCCCCATCTCTAAACACAGTCACATTGGGGGTCAAGGCTTCAACTTATAAATGGGGGGAGGGGCACAATTCTATCTGTAACAGTTGTCAAGGCAGTATCAAATGAAGATTTTATATTGTTGCTGCTGGTATGTCTCCTACAAAAGGATTACAGGAAAACAAACTTCAGCTGACAAATGTGGGTTGATCACATGAATTTTCACTCACATGACAGGTTCTGGATGTCGTATAAGCTCAGGGTTCTCCCGGCAATGGTGACACAATTCATTCTGGACCAATGCTTTTCAACCCTGATTGTACATCAGAATCACCTAGAGAGCTTTAAAAGCAATGATTTGTAGCAGGTAGAAAAGCCACTATCTTGACAACTGCCACCGAAGTTCCTCTTAGGGAAGGGAACCTTTCTGTTCAGGAGAGCATGTTGAATACAAAGGATGAGAAGGGGACAGCCTCTGAGAGCTGAGGTTAGAAGACGGGGCAAAGAAAAAGGCCATTGTTTTGCATAAGCAATAAGCTGGAATTGGAGGCACAGGGGAAAGAATACAAGAGAAGGGAGGAGGAGGGAAAAGAGAAAGGTGAGATGACAGGAGTGGAGAGTGGAGCCTGAGGACAAAGCTGGCCAAAGGAGGAAATTCCCGGGGGTAAGTGGATGTGTTCTGCTAGGGCTGCCATAACACAGGCCACACGCTGCATGGCTTAAACAACAGAAATTTATTTCTCACTCTTCTGGAGACTAGAAGTCCAAGACCAAGGTGTTGGGAGGGTTGGTTCCTTCTGAAGGCTATGAGGGAGAATCTGTTCCAGGCCCCTCTCCTTGGCTTGTAGATGTCCATCATCATGTTCACATGGCATTCTCCCTGTATGCCTGCCTGTGTCCAAATTTCCTCTTAAGGATACCAGTCATATCAGATTAGGGCCCACCCTGATGAGACCTTATTTTAAATGATTACCTCTGTAAAGACTATATAAAGTCACATTCGAAAGGGGTTAGGACTCAAGAATATCTTTTGGTGGGGACCACAATTCAACCCGTAATAGTGGGCCAAAAAAGACACAGTGATGTCTAATATTCAAGGCAGAGTTATTTGTGTTCTGGGGGCAAACCTCTATTTCCTCAGAGTAAAAACACAGGGGATTTAGACGTCTGGTAGCCAAAAGCATCCTGCCCATGGCCATCCTCCACAGCCAGCCAGAAGGTGAGGGACAGTGACCAGAAGCAGAGTGAAGCTTCCCACAGTTTAGCCGAGAGCCACCCAAGAAGCGGCTGTGGTGAGGCCTCAAACTTTTTCCCCAAATAGATAATCTCAGAAGGAGGAGAGATTGCTATCAGACCTACTTATAGACACACAGTCAGGACCCCCAGACTTACAGAATCAAAATCCAAGGAAACCAAGGGTTTCTAACCCTACCCCCAATACAAGCCTGATGCCGTGTTTTAGAACCACTGCTGTCACCTAAAGCAGAAAAGGGTCCAGGTCACGTCTGTTCTCTCTGGAATTGTTTAGCCCTAATCTTAGTTAAATTCTTCACCCTTCTTACCTCCCAAGATACAGCATCTCCCAGGAGTGACGACTAATATAGCTGACCCCATTTTCAAAATAGCCCCCTGACTCTCCAAAATTATGGCTGAATTATTTGGGGGAGAGGGTTCCTGTCTTCTGAAATCACACCAGTTTTTTTCTGATTGAATATTTTCTCATAAAGTCTTTCCAGAGGATTTAAGTAGGTTTTAGACACAACTCTTCCACGCTGACAATTTTCACAGTGTTTCGGGTCACTGAGAGGTAACCACGATCTGTGTAACTCACTTTGCTGCAGTCACTGATTTTTTTTAAGGAGGTAGTGCTTGAAAAGAAGTGGGTAAAGCAATACTATAGTGTCAAGATGAACAAAGCTGGCCCGAAGTGGTCAGAAAAGATTTTAATCAGTAATATACTATCGTAGTGGGGAAAAAAAGTGCAGCGGGAACTGAACTCAGCTTCGATTCATATAGAGGTGAGCTGGGCATTTTAATGGGACAGTGAGGGGATAGGGAGGGGATGAGAGGGGGTTCAGTAGAGTCAGGGATGTGAAAAATTATTGGGTTGGCCAAAAAGTTTGTTGGGTTTTTCTGTAAGATAAGGTGAAAATCCGAACGAACTATTTGGCCAACCCAACACTAAAAGCAGGAGTGGGGTTGGTCCCTGTGAAACCCATCTGGGTTGCTAACTGGGACTCCTCCTTCCCACAGAGGCTGGGAGACAGGGCACTGTCTTCAGGTGGCATCTGGAAGAAACAGTAAATTCCTTTAGCAGCCTTGAGTGTTCTCAGGCAGGCACTTTAAGGCAGGTCTAGGGTCATCCTAGGGATGCAGCTTGGAGCTGTTAGAAACTGAGTTAGTGTTTGTTCATATCTTTATAGGCCAAGGTGGAGGGCTCAGAGGAGCCTGGCTGGCGTTTGATCAAGGAGAGAACCTTGGTCAGTCTGCAGCCCTGAGAACTTGCTCGAAGTTTCATGCCTGCCACCATCAGACCCAACAAGACTCTTTTTTTTAACTGACTAAATTGGCAGACAAGTTCTAAAGGGTAATAGGACTTGGTCTTAACCTGTTTGGGTTTTTGGGTTTACATTAAAGAACAAGGCACAGTCAGTTAGGTGAACCATGTGCATGGCCACAGCCATAGGCCGTGGGATGTGACCAGCAGACTCCTGTTGTGCTGATAGCACAGGTTCATTGTCACCATGAATCAGAAGCAGCCTTGACAACAACTGGACATGCTCCCCAAGCCAGGACACTGGCTTGATTATTATAATTAAAGTGTGAGATAAAAATCTGTCTGTTCTACTGTATGATTCCCTGGCTATAACATTCTCAAAATGAAACAAATCGTCGGGATAGAAAAGAGATTGGCTGCCAAAGGTTAGGGACGGTGTGGAGGGTATGAGTATAAAAAGGTGGCATAGGGCTTCCCTGGTGGCGCAGTGGTTGAGAGTCCGCCTGCCGTTGCAGGGGACACGGGTTCGTGCCCCGGTCCGGGAAGATCCCACATGCCGCGGAGCGGCTGGGCCCGTGAGCCATGGCTGCTGAGCCTGCGCGTCCGGAGCCTGTGCTCCGCAACGGGAGAGGCCACAACAGTGAGAGGCCCGCATACCACAAAAAAAAAATAAAATAAAAAAATAAAATAAAAATAAAGCGTATTTTTTTAAAAAGTAATGTACGTGTAACATGAACTGATTCTCTCCTCTTTATTCCAGAAAGTGGGACTCATCCAATAGTGACACAAATACTGGTTGAATGGGTAGGGGATGGGATTCTTTCTTATTTTAATTTATTTTTTATTGAAGTATAGTTGAATTACAATATTATGTTAATTACTGCTGTACAGCAAAATGACTCATTTATACATGTATATACATTGTTTTTCATATTCTTTTGCATTATGGTTTATCACAGGATATTAAATATAGTTCCCAGTGCTATACAGTAGGACCTTGTTGTTTATCCATCCTATATATTCCAGTTTGCATCTGCTAACCCCAAACTCCCATTCCTACCCTCTCTCACGCCTCTCCCCCTTGGCCACCACCAGTCTATTCTCTATGTCTCTGATTCTGTTTGTTTCATAGATAGGTTCATTTGTGTCATATTTTATATTCCACATATAAGTGATATCATATGGTATTTGTCTTTGTCTTGGATGGGATTCTTTTTTTTTTTTTTTTTTGCGGTACGCGGGCCTCTCACTGTTGTGGCCTCTCCCGCTGTGGAGCACAGGCTCCGGATGCGTAGGCTCAGCGGCCATGGCTCATGGGCCTAGCCGCTCCGCGGCATGTGGGATCTTCCCGGACCGGGGCACGAACCCATGTCCCCTGCATCGGCAGGCGGACTCTCAACCACTGCGCCACCAGGGAAGCCCCAGGATTCTTTTTTAATATAAATTTATTTATTTTATTTTTGGCTGCGTTGGGTCTTCATTGCTGCGTGTGGGCTTTCTCTAGCTGCGGCGAGCAGGGGCTACTCTTCGTTGTGGTGCGCAGGCTTCTCATTGTGGTGGCCTCTCTTGTTGTGGAGCACGGGCTCTAGGCTCCCTGGCTTCAGTAGTTGTGGCATGTGGGCTCAGTAGTTGTGGCTCGCGGGTTCTAGAGCGCAGCCTCAGTAGTTGTGGTGCACAGGCTTAGTTGCTCCACAGTGTGTGGGATCTTCCCGGACCAGGGCTCAAACCCGTGTCCCCTGCATTGGCAAGCAGATGCCTAACCACTGCACCACCAGGGAAGCCCTTGGATGGGATTCTTATTCCAACACAAGCTTGAAAGAAGGGGTGATTGGGAGCAGTGGTGTGACTCCAGCCTTCTTGAGTGTGAGTTGGAGCCCACGATTGCTTCTTTCCTGGGCCTCCATTGGTAGAGAAGGAGGCTTACCTTTCCCATCCTCCCAGGACTCAGTATGGGTCACTGCACACAGGCAGGGCCAGCTCCAGGGACGTCCACAAAGGGCTCCTTGCCCAGACCAACCCTGCACTTCGTCTGAAGCTCTGGTGGGGCCGTCTTAAAGTTCTAAATAATTTTGAGCAAGGGCCCTTCCATTTTCATCTGGCACCAAGCCCCAGAAATTGTGAAGCCAGTCGTGCTCCCAGAAAATGTGCAGGCTGGGCTCTAGAGTTCCAAATATTTAGGGTATGACAGAGACTGTACTTTCAACCCTCATGTGAATTAATAATTCACTTCTGCTCTTTAATAAAAGCCAAGCCTTCCCTATCGGCTTCTCCCAATAATTCAAATAATAGTTTATTTTTCTACCCAAGGAAAGAAGAAATAGGTGAAGGAACTAGGCTTTTATACTGTTCAAATATTCTTGGTCTCTTGACATCTTTGAGGACTCCTAATTGAGAAATGGATAAAGTGGTTTTTTTTTAATTTTATTTATTTATTTATGGCTGTGTTGGGTCCTCGTTTCTGTGTGAGGGCTTTCTCTAGTTGTGGCAAGTGGGGGCCACTCCTCATCGCGGTGCACGGGCCTCTCATTATCGTGGCCTCTCTTGTTGCGGAGCACAGGCTCCAGACGCGCAGGCTCAGTAATTGTCGCTCACGGGGCCAGCTGCTCCGCGGCATGTGGGATCTTCCCAGACCAGGGCTCGAACTCGTGTGTCCTGCATCGTCAGGCGGACTCTCAACCACTGTGCCACCAGGGAAGCCCCTGGATAAAGTGTTTTTAAAAACAATATTTGACATCACTACCAGATGTATGGCAGATCCGAAATTTGAGACTTCTATACAACCCACAAGTTGTGCGGGGTTTGCTTGGCTTTTGTTTTTAAATTTTTTTATTTTTTGCCAAGCCACGCAGCATGTGGGATCTGAGTTCCCCGACCAGGGGTGGAACCTGTGGCCCCCGCAGTGGAAGGGCAGAGCCCTAACCACTGAACTGCAAGGGAATTTATTTCCTGCTTGGCTTTTATTACTTTTTTTTTTTTTTTTTACATTTCTGATTGGAGGTGCTATCAAAATTTCAGAAACAAAACATTCCAGATATTGATGGTTCTGCCCCTGAGTGTGTGGTTCAAAGTCCTCACATCTGCACTGTTCTTGGGAAGACCAGCCCTCAAGCCTGCAGCAGCCTGGGAAGCTCAGTGCTTTCTTCCTGCATCTGGACTAGGGTGAAAGAACAGTGGGGAGATATCCAGAGCCAAGGTTGTAGCAATTAACGCTACCAATCAGAATTTTAAAAGCTTTAGGAAAAACTGCCTTTGCATCATTTCATTGGTTACTTCAACACATAATGTGTTGCCAGCTGAGGGATAAAATAGCCAAAGAGTAGCACTTTCCTCCTTCTACGTCAGGGACTGTCTATAACTGAGCTGTCAGACGTGGAAGTTGGGTGGAGTCATCCAGGAAATCACCGGGGCGCTGAGGGCTCCTCAGGCTGGATTCTGAGGCTGTGAGTTTTTTCTAACTTCCTGGATTCCAATGCTCCTCACTTACCACTCAAAAGGAGATTTAGGGGAACATACAGAGTGCATAAGCCCACAAGCTCTGGAACTAAATTCTCTAGCTATACTAGCGGTGTGATCCTGATTTAAGCACACTGCTTTAGTCCTCTTGTTGGCACAAGGTGGGTAATAAAGACACTTAATTCTCCAGGGTTGCTGTGAAGATTAAGTGAACTAACCAATGTAAAACACTTAGAACAGGTCCGGCATGCAGTAAGTGCTCTATAGATGGTAGCTTGAAAATAAGCCTGCGGTTTACCCACATCTCTCTAGGTGCCCAGGAAATACAAGCTATGCTCTCTCTCTTCTAGGAATGTGGTATTTAAATTGTGCTTCTTGGGTCCTCGCAGGTTCCTGTGAAGGGTATGCATATCCATGGTGGCCGTGGGAGATGACGGTGGAGGATGGTGAGCAGGTAGCCCTTTACCCCACTTAAGACAGGAATCTTTACTTATCTAATGTCTATAGACAGTCCCCGATTTAACGATTTTTCGCCCTTACGATGGCGCAAAAGCAATACGCACTCAGTAAGAACCATACTTAAGATTTTGAATTTTGAGCTCTTCCTGGGCTAGGGATGTGTGGCACCATAATTTTCTTTTCTTTCTTTCTTTTTTTAAAATTTATTTATTTATTTATTTATTTATTTATGGCTGCGTTGGGTCTTTGTTTCTGTGCGAGGGCTTTCTCTAGTTGTGGCAAGCAGGGGCCACTCTTCATTGCGGTGCGCGGGCCTCTCACTATCGCAGCCTCTCTTGTTGCGGAGCACAGGTTCTGGATGCGCAGGCTCAGTAATTGTGGCTCATGGGCCCAGTTGCTCCACTGCATGTGGGATCCTCCCAGACCAGGGCTCGAACCCGTGTCCCCTGCATTAGCAGGCAGATTCTCAACCACTGCGCCACCAGGGAAGCCCTCTTTCTTTTTTTTTTTAAACATCTTTATTGGAGTATAATTGCTTTAAAATGGTGTGTTAGCTTCTGCTGTATAACAAAGTGAATCAGCTATATGTATACACATATCCCCATATCCCCTCCCTCTTGGGTCTCCCTCCCACATTGCCTATCCCACCCCTCTAGGTGGAGAGAAAGCACCGAGCTGATGTTCCTGTGCTATGTGGCTGCTTCCCACTAGCTACCTATTTTACATTTGGTAGTGTATATATGCACATGCCACTCTCTCACTTCGTCCCAGCTTAACCTTCCCCCTCCCCATATCCTCAAGTTCATTCTCTACATCTGCGTCTTTATTCCTGTCCTGCCCCTAGGTTCTTCAGAACCTTTTTTTTTTTTTAGATTCCATATATATGTGTTAGCATACAGTATTTGTTTTTCTCTTTCTGACTTACTTCACTCTGTATGACAATCTCTAGGTCCATCCACCTCACTACAAATAACTCAGTTTCATTTCTTTTTATGGCTGAGTAATATTCCATTGTATATACGTGGCACCATACTTTTCTGTGATGCTGGGCAGCCAGCGAGCCACAGCTTTTAGTCAGCCATGCGAACATGAGGGTAAACAACTGATACACTTACAACCATCCTATTTTTCACTTTCAGTGCAGTATTCAATAAATTACATGAGATAGTCAATGCTTTATTATAAAATAGGCTTTGTGTTAGGTGATTCTGCCAAACTGTAGGCTAAGGTAAGTGTTCTGAGCATGTTTAAGGTAGGCTGGGCTAAGCTAGGATGTCTAGTAAGTTAGGTGTATTAAATGCACTTTTGACCTACTATATTTTCAACTTACCATGTGTTTATCAGGATGTAACCATGTTGTAAGTCAAGGAGGGTATGTATGTTGAGTTCTGAGGGAAGATTTCATTTGAAGAAAACATCCCAAGCAAGGCTCTGAAGAGTTTGAAAACCACTGCTCCTGGAAACTGCTATCTAAATGGAGACCCAGGGATGCATCCAGGAAACAAGTAAGCAGTTCTGCACAGCAATGTGATTTAGGTTCCCTGTTAGTCAGGGTCACAGGAGGAACAAGTGACCCACACTCCAATGGGTTATTAGAGCAGAGTATAATGAGGGCACTCTTGGTATACGGAAGTCAGAGAGAGATGATCCATTACCTGGAGCCAGTACCACTCAGAGACCTGAAGAGGGAAGGAGAAGAAATATCTGGATTCTAGAGAAGGTACATGCATGGAGTGGGTGCCTGACAGCAGCTATCACCTTTGTAAAGGGATGCAGCCAATCTGTGGGAAACTGTGAGGGATGGAGCCAGGAGAAAGGATACTCTGACCACGCTCTCTTCTCATCCTTCAATCCCCTGCAGGGGCCTCCCAATTGCCAAACCCAACCAGAAGCCAAAGGGCAAGGGAGTCTATCCGTATTCTGATATAGTCACAGTGGTGTGCTGGTCAATAAACATTTAACAACAAGCTCTGAACTCTGTGTGTGTGTGTGTGTGTGTGCGCGCGCTTATTGGTAGTGTTTGATGATTTCCATGGTGTAAAAACTCCTGCCATGGTCACCAAACATGGAGCTAGGAACAGATGCACATAATCAGCTTTTGAGGCTCCAGCACGCCACTGAAGGAGACCACATGGGTCAACTGCCTCCCCATCCCCGGCCATAGCGCGGGGTAGAGAGTGGATCTAAAAGGGAGATTGGGATTGACATATATACACTGATATGTATAAAATGGATAACTAACAAGAACCTGCTGTATACAAAAAATAAATAAAATAAAATTCAAAAATTCAAAGAAAAAGAAACTATACGATAAAAAATAAATAAATAAAATAAAAGGGCAAACAAAAGACATCCTGGGCTACTGTTGCTGTCCATGCTGAAGATGCCAACATCAGGCCAAGGGTTCTGACATTTGAGGGCAAGGGTACCAGTGCCTCCTTCTTCACCATCAACATGACTGCCATTTGCAATGCTAATAAAGAGTGGTTAAGTCCAATAAGCATTCGGCAGGTCAGGAATGTAGGTGACAGAAGGAATGAAACAGGAAGAGAGAGAGAGAGATGTGAATTCCATTCTAGGCTGGGGAATGTCTGCATTCCTCACAGATAACCATGTTGTATTATAAAGACACAAAGCAGGCAGGGTAGGAAGTTGTCCTTCTCCAGCTTCAATTAACTTCATCTGATAGCTCAACAGCATCCTATGACTGGCTGGGGCTGGGTCCTGTAGAGGGAGGAGGGGTGACACACTAGAAATGGGAGTCCCAGGAGTGGAGCCATCATACACCATCTGGCATGAGCTCCAAATCTTAGAGGTCATAGTATCATCCTGTTGTTTGCTGGCATGGGAGTGGCTGCAGAGCCATTACACTGACTGTTCTGAAGCTGTGTGGGCCCGTCCTGGCTGAGCCATTGCTGGAGGGAGTGGGATTCTGTTATGCTTAGGACCAGCTGTCTGGGTCCCAGTGCTATTCTTCTGTATGAGGAAGGCATAGCCCCAGTTCTCCAGGCAACAATGTGAAATAGGAGATCAGCTACCACCTACCACAAATGGTCTGTCCAGCCACCCCCATTATCCACGCCAATGGCTCACGTTCTCCTTCCAAGAGAGCAGCATCACAAACTTACCAAGTAAAACTGCAGGTATTGAGGCTGGTCTAGACGGAGAGCCAGGCCCAAAGGATGACCCTGTGACAAAAGAAATGGCACAAAATGAAATCTTCCCTTCATGTCCCGCACCAACCTCTATATCAACTGTCTTTATTTCCCCCTCAGACTAAGGTACTGCTAAACCAGTAATGTAAATTTATGTTGACAGGATCCTACCACGAGATTTGAGAGGAGTATTCTAATAGCGTCCATTCTGATTGTTTACGGGAAACTAAGGGCACTGGGCAGACCTCCCACCTTTAATGGGCCATTGAAGAAACTACAAGCTCCACGGTATCTATGAAAATATCCTGAGACATAAAAGATGGAGAGCACGGTACTCCGAGATGCAGAGGAAGGGCAGACTCTGGAGCACTATATAATACAGAGACAGGAGAAAATGCTAGAAAACAGACTGTAAAACAAGATTTTAGCAAAAGTGAAGAGGAATTGAGATGTCAGTGGATCTGGCTAAAAAAAGGCAGAGAAATAGAAAAGGAAATTGATGGGGAGGGAAAAACGAAAAGTTAAATATTCAATTTAAAAGATTAAATCTGCATTAGAATCAGGAAAGAGCAGGCAAAAAGGGAAGAAAACATAATTCAAATATAAATAATGTTTGCCTAAGAGAGTAGGTCTTAAAAGTTAAAAAAAAAAAGCAGAAAATTTGTAACTCTGGTGATGGATGTTAACTACATTTATTATGGCGATCATTTCACAATATATATAAATATAGAATCATTATGTTGTACACCTGTAACATGTTGATTGTATCTCAATCTTAAAATAAGAATCATTTTGCTAAGCTCTATGATAACATAAAAGAAAAGGATGACAAAATGAAAACTAGCAGATATAAAAACTAAACAAGAGAGACCCACTATATGGGCGATTATTATGTCCTATCTCTGAAAAAGAATCAGGAACTGCGGCAACAAAAGCAGAATGCTAGATATTATACAATAAAAGAGGTTTTTTTCCTTTGAAAGAAATTGTATGGTATAGTGACTAAAACCTCAGATCCTGGAGTGAAGTAGACCTAAGTTCCTATCTCAGTTCTGTTGTTGGACCTCTTATGAGCCCTTGAACCTCAGTTTCATCATCTGCAAATTGGGAGGGGTAATAGCTATCTCGTCCTAGGGTTGTCATAATGTCATACCTACAGAGCACTTAGCAGTGTATCTGGCAAAAGTATCAACATTTCAAAGGGGCTCACTGAGTACCAAGCAAAGTTAATGACAAAAAACCCACCTATAGGTACATGTGATAGAATTGGGAACTATCAAGATGGCAGAATAAAGAACTTATAAAGCATTTGAGGAAGAGGGAAATGTAACCTAAAAGCAAAGAAAGCCCATCTACTTCAAACTTTTCCCATAAAACCACCTTAAATGAGAAAGAACCTGTGCCAACTATTACAGTTTTGAGGGAATAAGGTAGTTAATCAAGATTATGGACTCAGTCAAGTCCTGTATCAAAAACAACCAAGACACATTGTCTCAGCTATTCAAGGACTCAGAAAGCGTATCTTCTCTATAGATCTTTCTTAAGTCAGGTACCAAAAGGCTTTTTACAGAAACCAAGACACACAGCGAATAAAGAACTCAACAGGGTTAATTTGTGCTGTGAAAGGACGGCTAGTGAACATTAAAACCTGTTCTGTGTTGAATAAAGCCTAATAATTATTGAAAATGTGATTATAAGATAGAATGCAAATGTCAAAAAAAATAATTAATTATAACCTCAGTGCAATTCCAGATTATACCAACAAAGACAGGTAGGAGTGAAAGTAGATGGAAGTAAAAGCGTGGTGAGTTTTTCATCTTACTTAGGAGGGAATCAATAAGTACTGTTTCATTCTTGTCATTGGTGATAATAGAATTATGAGTGAAGGACATTTTCAGATATATAGGAAGTAGGCACCAGTACTATATTAAAATACCATTTGTAGGGGACTTCCCTAGTGGCTCAGTGGTTAAGAATCCATCTGCCAATTCAGGGGACACAGCTTCGAGCCCTGGTCTGGGAAGATCCCACATGCCGTGAAGCAACTAAGCCTACGAGCCACAACTACTGAGCCTGCATGCCACAACTACTGAAGCCTGCATGCATAGAGCCCATGCTCCACAACAAGAGAAGCCACTGCAATGAGAAGCCCGTGCACCACAACAAAGAGTAGCCCCTGTTCACCGCAACTAGAGAAAGGCCCCGTGCAGCAACAAAGACCCAACACAGCCAAAAAGTTAAAAAAAAAAAAATAGACCATTTGTATTAGAGTAGGCTAACTGCTAAAACAAAGAATCCTTCAATCTGGGAATTCCCTGGTGGTCCAGTGGTTGGGACTTGGTGCTTTCACTGCCGTGGCCTGGGTTCAATCCCTGGCCGAGGAACTAAGATCCACATGTTGGGGCCAAAAAAAAAAGAAAAAATCCCTCAATCTTAGTGATATATCAGAGTAACATGTATTTCTTGCTTATGGCTCCAGTGCAGGCAGTGGGGAGGGAGGAGGGAAGGGTTCTTCTCACAGGGCTCCACCTAGATGCAAGGAAAGTGAGTAATATCGCTTAGCTGTGTGCTCAAGAGAAGAGCACATGTGGATTCTGCTTGGCGCCAGCACTCTGGTCATCAAAATAATTGTGCTTCCTTCTTCCTTCACAGAGAAGGCACACCTTGTCTAGTATCAATACTGTATTAGTCAGGCTTCAGTGAAGAAAACAGAAACTAGTATCTCAAATGAGGAATGCAGTACAGGGAACTGGGTGCTTACAGAATGGTTGGAAGATCTAAGGAAACAGAGGTCAGGGAAAACTGGCTGAGTGTTGGGAAATTCTATGCAGAAGTTGCAGGAAGTTGCCATTCAATCAACTCAGCTCCCTGAAGCACCAAAGCAGGCACCATGTGAGATCTCACTATGAAGCTGCTGCAGCCCTCGTGTGACACAGAAACCAGGATGCCACCATCTGCCCATGTGTCTATCCTGCTGGAGGAGGAAGACGTACCTTCTTCTCTTCCACCGTCTTAATCTCACACAGGTACTTCTCACTGGTAGAACCTAAACTGGAAGCCTGATGGCAAGGGATTCTGAGAAGCAATGTTCAGAAGGGAGTGAAGATGATGATGAGCTGAAGCAAACCTTCTAAATCACTGAAGGAAAACCACAGAAAACATAGTACAGTCAATTCTCATTATATACAATAGTTATAGTCTATAAAGCCCCCCTGAGCACTGAATTACCAAATGCTGAGCCATTGCTCCTATGGGAAATACAGGGTTATGTTCCTTTGAGCTTCTGGACACAACATTTTCATCAACTGATTAATACACAACTTTATTTTATATGTTTTCTGTTTAAAGACACTTTACAAGCACACCTAGGAGATATTGTATGTTCCATTCCAGACCACCATAATAAAGCAATTATCTCAATAAGGCAAGTCACATGAATTTTTTGGTTTCTCAGTGCATATAAAAGTTATGGATACACTCTCCTGTTGTCTATTAAGTGTACAATAGCATAATCTCTAAAAAAACATGTACCCACCTTGATTGAAAAATGTTTTATTGCTAAAAAAATGCTAACTATCATCCAAGCCTTCAACAATATATATTAAATACAGGCATACCTCATTTTATTGTGCTTCATTTTATTGCACTTTTCAGATACTTCAACAAGTTATAGTAGTAACACCAAAGATCACTGATTACAGACCCTCATAACAATTATAATTATAATGAAAAAGTTTGAAATATTTCAAGAATTACCAAAATGTGACATAGAGACACAAAGCGAACAAACGCTGTTGGAAAAATGGCGCCAGTAGACCTGCTCCACTGTGCAAGGTTGCCACAAACCTTCACTTTGTAAAAAAAAACATGGTATCTGCAAAGTGCAATAAAGTGAAGCATAATAAAATGAGGTATACCTGTATTTAATATATACTGTTGATTCACTAACATTGAACTTATAGTCAACAGCACTATATATAGCTCATGCCTGAACAAAGCTTATCTACTGCACATATTTTCTCCAAAAGACACATCACAGCTTCCTTGTGCTTAGAAGAGCTTCAGTAATAGGCTTGGGGACCATTTGAATGATGAAATCACCAACAAAAGGCACAAAAATGCAAAAACTTGATGGCACTAATAGACCACACAAATGGTCTTGTTACAATCAGAGCTGAACCAAGAAGGCAGAGCATTCCCTGGATTGACCTCAGCAAGGAACATGTATTTCGAGCAACTGAAATTCTCCACCGCTTTGCACGTGTCTGTATACGATCGCAAAAATGCCATGTGTGTAGATTTTGAGGTTACAAATAAATTCCAGTTAATGGGTAAATTCACAAATACAGAATCCTCAAATAATGTGGATCAACTCTACATATAACAGAAGACAGAAAGTAAAGGAAAAGAAATAAAGCACTAAAATAGAAAACAAAAAATAAATACACATTTAAGAAACTCAGAGTAATCCAAGGCAAACGAAAATGACAGAGGCAGCATTGGTCATCTATCTAATTGTTGGAACAGATTAGAATGTTGGTAAGCATATAAATGGCTACTAGCTCTCTTGAGAGAGATTTCCTTGTAAATATCAAAAGCCTTAAAATGTTCAGACTCTGACCTAGCATTGCAAACTAGAAATTTTAGCCTGTTAATAGGCCTAGATGTACACCAAAATTTAAATACAATATAAGAATAGTTATCTCGGGCTTCCCTGGCGGCGCAGTGGTTGAGAGTCCGCCTGTCGATGCAGGGGACACGGGTTCGTGCCCCGGTCCGGGAAGATCCCACATGCCACGGAGCAGCTGGGCCCGTGAGCCATGGCCACTGAGCCTGCGCATCCGGAGCTTGTGCTCTGCAACAGGAGAGACCACAACAGTGAGAGGCCCGCGTACCGGAAAAAAAAAGAAAAAAAAAATCTTCATTGTCCTTTATACATACCCAAGGCCCCTGAATGGAAACTATCTCAACATCAGAACCCCCTACTAGACTGTCAACTCCTCATGTTCAGGCAGATGTGAATGTAGTATTCATCATGACATCACCATGCCTACAGCACGGCATGTGGCACAAAACAAATATTGGACAAACATGAGTCATAGCTGCTCTACAGGATGGTTTTAGGGAACAAACAAGATAATAGTGTGAGATGCGTAAGATGGTTCCTGGTGTACAAAGAGCACTCAAGACAGTTCTGTTTCCTTCTTGTCTCTCTTTCCTCCTTAGCTTTTTCCCTTTCTCCTCCCCTGCTTTTGCTCCTCTTGATTCTCATCTCCTCTCCCTGTCCTCCTCATGCTTTTGAAAACAGCAACAGCAGGAAATAAATCAAATTTACTTGGACCCAACCATCACCAGCTTCAAGGTGCTCCAACTCCCAACCTATGACTCAGCCAGGGCTCACCTCGCTGTTGTTCCACCTTATTAAAGAGTTGACCTTTAGTTCACCTGACAAGGGAAGTTGGCCAGAAACAAACAATGTACTCATCGGGCTGTGTCCTTGAATCTTCCTAGGGAGGAACCACTGAGAGCCTAAGTGCCTCACCAGCTCAATCCTCCATAAAGTCCTGACCATGGCAAATAACGGTCATTGAAATCTAGATGCTACTTAACACCGTACCAATGACACATATAGGGAGTTTCAAATTATTCTAGTGATTCAGAAAAGAAGACGGGCTAGAAAGAGAGAAATCACCAGTTTACAGATTTCAGCCAGATCAAAGCCTTCGCCATGATTTTCTTTCTTTCTTTCTTTTTTTTTTTTGCGGTACGCGGGCCTCTCACTGTTGTGGCCTCTCCCGTTGCGGAGCACAGGCTCCAGACGCACAGGCTCAGCGGCCATGGCTCACGGGCCCAGCCGCTCCACGGCATGTGGGATCTTCCCGGACCGGGGCACGAACCCGTGTCCCCTGCATCGGCAGGTGGACTCTCCACCACTGTGCCACCAGGGAAGCCCCGCCATGATTTTCTTGATGTTCATGAAAGAACATGATGTAACAGCATAGCCCCAAAGATCCTATCCTCATATAGAAATGAGGATGACATTGAAGTCTTAACAAGGAAGATAGAAGAGGTAGTAAAGATAGTTCCTGGGGCTTCCCTGGTGGCGCAGTGGTTGAGAGTCTGCCTGCCGATGCAGGGGATGCGGGTTCGTGCCCCGGTTCGGGAGGATCCCACATGCCACGGAGCGGCTGGGCCCGTGGGCCATGGCCGCTGAGCCTGTGCGTCCGGAGCCTGTGCTCTGCAACGGGAGAGGCCACAACAGTGAGAGGCCCGCGTACCGCAAAAAAAAAAAAAAAAAAAAAAAAAAAAGATAATTCCTGTTAGAGGTGAACTAGTAGAGCAGGGCACGAAAGAAATGAAGGAAACAGAGGGAAAGGAAGAGACCTCCTTGCTGTCCTACCCAGCTGCCTCCTATTTTCTAAACTAGAAATAAAAATGATAACAGCTATGCAATTCTATTAATATATGGAGTACACTCTAATTCCCTTTTTTTTTTTTTTTTTTGTGGTACGCGGGCCTCTCACTGCCGTGGCCTCTCCCGTTGCGGAGCACAGGCTCCGGACACGCAGGCTCAGCGGCCATGGCTCACGGGCCCAGTCGCTCCGCGGCATGTGGGATCCTCCCGCACCGGGGCACGAACCCGTGTCCCCTGCATCGGCAGGCGGACTCTCAACCACTGCGCCACCAGGGAAGCCCTCTAATTCCCATTTTACATATTTGAAAACTGAGGCTCAGAGAGATTAAGCAACATGTACAATGTCACACAGGTAGACATGAGTCACATCAAGATTCCAAGCCAGGTTCATCCAACTCCAAAGCCCATGTCATTTCTAATCCTCCAGGCTGTCTCACATAAAGAATACTAAACACATATGAAATTAATCTACCAAGGTGATGGGGTTTATCTAACTTTATTGGTCATAATGTGGCAGAGAAATATTTTAGAACACCAAAACCACAGTTATAGAGACTGGAAGTCCAAGATCAAGGTATCAGCAAGGTTAGTTCCTTCTGAGGGCCATGAAGGAAGCATCTGTTTCAGACTTCTTTCCTTGGCTTGTACATGGTCATTTTCTCCCTGTGTCTTCACATCATCTTCCCTATGTACCGTGTCTGTGTCCAAATTTCCTCTTCCTGTGAGGACACCAGTCACATTGGACCTCATTTTAACTTAATTGCCTCCTTAAGGACTCTATCTCCAAATTCACTCACATTCTGAAGTCCCAGGAATTAGGATTTCAACATATGAATTTTGTTGAGGGGGGGGCGGCGGCAGTGGTGTGATGAATTGGGAGATTGGGATTGACATGTATACACTAATATGTATAAAATGGATAACTAATAAGAACCTGCTGCATAAAAAATAAATAAAATAAAATTCAAAAAAATAAATTAAAAAATTTAAAAATATATGAATTTTGGGAGGACACGATTCAGCCCATAACAAGTATCAAGAGGATTGATGAAGCATTATGTGAGCAATTTACTCTCAGATGGTTCAGGGGAAACAAGTCCTCTGTACAGTATTTCCAACTTTTCTGTAAACTTGTTTTTGTTTAAAACAAAGGGAAAAAATGTACCTGAAAGTTGTTCTTATATTCTTTCCATAATATTCTAACACAAAATGAAGGTAAGAGAGTGATCATGTTTTATAAAGATTCTAATTAAAAAATGTTAATTTTACCCCTGACATGATAACCTTCAGTTATTTTGAAAACGTGCTTCAGTGGAATACTTCATGCCTTGGAGATACCAGATATGTGACATATGGTAAAACAGATCTACTTTAATGCCAAACAACACAATCACAATGGACTCGTCTCTTTCAGGTCTCTACTGGATTTCCTTTACACAGTTAAGCTCAGGCCTTTCGCAGGATCAATGTGTTTATTCCTGAAGTGGCATCTTACATCATTTTATGGCTCCTTCCACAGGCTACCAGCTGTGTGAGCCTCCCTCAGAACCACAAAGTACATTAACTAGGAACAGAAGGAAAGGGAAGGGAAAGGGCTATATAAAGGAGACTTTAATTTCACTTTACTGGGTTTTGCCAAATTGTAGCATCATGCCATGTGGTGTATGTATGATGGTATTGGATCTGGAAAAAGCCAGTAGAGTTAAAGGAAGAAGATGGGAGAGGAGACACATGGGAGATTGGCACATAAATAAAGCAACCGGGGAGAAATGAAGTTCACTGGGGGATACCAAGATAAGACGTAGAGTCATCAATCCCTCCACAGGCCTTGGTCTGCAGCCTCCTATACCTGCTCCCCAAACTCACACCCCCAGACAGAGACCCTCTTCAGTGCTCACTTATCCACTCTGATTATGTGCTCCAACAATGTTCCCTGGTCAAAAGTACATTCCAGGGCTTCCCTGGTGGCACAGTGGTTGAGAGTCCGCCTGCCGATGCCGGGGACACGGGGTTCGTGCCCCGGTCCGGGAAGATCCCACATGCCATGGAGCGGCTAGGCCCGTGAGCCATGGCCGCTGAGGCTGCGCGTCCGGAGCCTGTGCTCTGCAGCGGGAGAGGCCACAACAGTGAGAGGCCCGCGTACCGAAAAAAAAAAAAAAAAAAAAAAGTACGTTCCTTATAGGCGTCTTGCTCAAGGTATAAAATTCCACTGTAAAAGAGCAATTCCAATAAGTGTGTTTTAAAAGTTTTTCTTTTCAATATGTAGCTACACAGTCGGCCCTCCGGATCTGTGGGTTTCACAACACAGATTCAACCAAACCCATTTTGATCTGTGGTTGGTTGAATCCGTGGACATGGAACCCGCGGATACGGAACGCGCGGATACAGAGAGCTGGCTGTACTACGCCATTTTCTCCAAGGGATTGGAGCATGCTCTGATTTTGGTATCCGAGGGAGATCCTAGAACCAATCTCGCGCGGATACTGAGGGACCACTGGATACAGGAAGAGTAGTGAATTAAGACGTTCTCTCTCAGGTCTGCAGGGCAGCTGCCTGAAATCAGTCAGGTCTGAGAGAAAAGCAAAGGGAAGAGGAATCCCATTTAATAAGAGTGGAGACTGCTTCAGGCAGGCATCTATTCTTTCCCATTCTCTCTCTCAGCGACTATGCTTC
This sequence comes from Hyperoodon ampullatus, assembly GCF_949752795.1. NCBI lineage: Eukaryota > Metazoa > Chordata > Mammalia > Artiodactyla > Ziphiidae > Hyperoodon > Hyperoodon ampullatus. The sequence continues at coordinate 116,403,670 of NC_136919.1, forward strand.
TTCTACTCTTCCTCACACCAATGGTCAGGGAGGCTGGTTTAGGCACCATTTCTCCAGGATCCTCTGCGTTTTCCAGGTCTTAACTTATTCTCTTCCTTGCATCTGGATTTCCATTCTGCCTACAATCTCCAATTCAGCTAAGATTTTGTCTGCCCTTTAAAATCAAACTAAAATGTCATTTGATCTAAGTCTTCCGCCATCCTCCCAGGCTACCTCTTTCCTACACTTCTCTGCTGACACCTTATTCTGGCATTTATTTGTGTGTTTGTCAATTCTATTATCAGATTGCAAACTCCTTTAGGGGAGGCACCATGTCTTACTCTGCTTCTATTTCCAGCTCCTACTACACTGCCTGGAACATACGAGTGTTTAATACATGTTTGCTGGATTAAGTAAGATGCAGAGTTAATGAGACCTTTCATTTTTCCAGGGGCTTATTTACACATTCTTTTCACACTTCCATGTAGGAAGGCATTAAACAAAAAATGCAAGGGAACAAACCTCTTTGTGCAGTAAAATAAGTTCCAAAAACGCTAATTAAAAAGCATTTCCCATTAAAAGAACAGATTTAAGAACAGTAACTCCATCCTCACATACCTAGTTAGTTAAAACGCATATGCTTTTGTGCCATGGATTTGAAAGTCATGAACTTGAAAATCAGTTCCCCTTCGCTTTGTGAGCTCTGAATTGTGTTTCCTTCCCCGTTTGATTAACATCAATGACACCCAGAACAATGGCAGGAAAGGGTCTGGAGGTGCCCGTGATGTTATCAGTGGCTGCAGGAGGACCAACTTGGGAGCCTGAGCTGGGGCCTGGCCAGAAAAGAAAGTACCTTTCAGAGGATTGAATGTATCATTCTTATTTGTTATTTGAATACAGCTCTGAAAGGTTTGTTTCTGTATTAAAGAGATTTTCAAACCCATACAGTAGAATTTACAAATATAAATGAGTCCTCTCTCCCCTAAAGTCTATAGGCTTATTCCCTTGACATTGCCATTGCTGACAACAAATTTGGAATTTCTCCTTGGGAATTGCTTCTGATTTGAAGCATCCAAGACTTTCTTTTGAATCTAGAATGACATTCTCAAGTTGGGTCACTCACCTCCTTTTATCAGACTTCACTCCAAATTATTTGGAGCTGGTTTCAAAAATGAAATCTGCTCTGAAATGACACACAGCTATGACCCCTGAGGATATGTAAGGAACGTGCCTCTGATACTGACGGCCACAGCCATAGTCACCTCTGGAACAAGCTTGGAGAGTGCCATGCTGATGCTGCAAGAGAGAGGATGCTCATTCAGACATACCAAATTCTGGCAGGTTTATTTAAAGGGCAGGTTCCTCGCCTTCATCTTCTTCTACAGATGATGAGCCTATCTGTAGGAGAAGAACAATGATCTGCAGGGGTGAAAAATATTAATTATGTGAGATGATGGAGGTGATAACTGACTTTATTGTGGTGATCATTTCACAATATATACGTATATCAAATCATCAGTTTGTACACCTTAAATGTACACAATGCTATCTACCTATTATATCTCAATAAAGCTGGAAAAAAATAAAGAGATGTAGGTTATTTTTTCAAAAAAGAAGGAAGGGAGGAAGGAAGGAAATGATCTACAGGGATTAAATAAGGAGAACATAAAGAAGACCAGAGCATCATTTGTTCATTCACTCAACTCACATCTATTAAGCACTGACTCTACAAAAGTGCTGCCCGAGGGGCTAAGACTATAGATGCATGAGGCTCGGTTCTTGCTGTCTCAAAATATTCATACACTGGTTGGGTTGAGAGACAGATAATTTCCATACTATTTCAGTGCTTTCAGGAAAGCAGGCACAGGCTGTGGAGAAAAGGGAACCCTTGTACACTGTTGGTGGGAATGTAAATTGGTGCAGCTGAAATGGAGCAGGGCCCTGTGGTCCTTCCCCTCCACGTCCTCCACCTGCCTTTGGTCTGTGGAAAAACTTTAGCCAAAGAATTAGTTTAATTAGAGAAGTGAGAAAATGCAGAAGCAAAGAAAGCAGTCCAACAAGACTAAATAATAATAGTGTGGTCATTCAGCAAAGTCAAGGACCTTTAGTTCCTCCTCAAGGGCTATAGATAATATTCTGAGCCATGTCCTTTGAGCTGCTTTGTAGATACTGAAGCCCCCACCAGGTAGAAGAAGTTAATTACATGATGACCAGACTGTAGCCATGACATAAGCTGCCACAGTTCTGAGAACTGGCGTCAAAGAAATGGGAACAAACCAACCCTGGAACTAAAGACTAAGTGCACTTAAAACAGTCAAGACGACACTGAGCAGACCACCACACGACCAATTTCAAAATGATTGTCAGAGCTGACTGTGCTGTTTCTGCATGTAACCCCTCCTTCCATCAATAAAAGCTCTTGCCCCCTGATTGTCAGTAGGGGGGAGTCGACCTTTGGACAGGAGTCCACCCTCCCCCACCCCATTGCTGGTATCCAAAATAAAGCAAACTTTCCTTTACACCAAACTTGCCTCTTTACTGGCTTTTGAGCAGCGAGCATTATTTGTGCCCAACGTGGGGCTGCGCTCTCACGACACCTGGCTCCCCAGGGTTTCCCCGAGTAGAGCCATGGCCATGATAATGTGCCAAGATGGTTGCAATGAGCTCACTGCTTGTGGCTCTCTGACCCTGAGAGAGGGATTTGGGGGGACGCTCTTAGCAGCTGCCAAAACCATTTGTTTGGGGGATCCTCCCTGTTTCTCCCCTGCTTGGCACTGGCTGCCAACTTACCCTTTTCCTTGGTAGAATGGAAAGACGCATCTGAACGAGCTGATGAGCTCCAAGACTGAATAGGTCCACATGTGTGCACCCGGGAAAACTTCTCTTTTGAGCACAAAGTGCTATTTGGACATTTTGCCAGTTGGTTCTGATGTGTGTCTGACGTCAAGAACTATTTTGTTGAGGAAGTGTTTGTTTAGGACTCTGTATGGGTAATCCTCTTGGGGGATTTGTGACAGCTCTGTCTTCTGGTGTGTGAGTGTATATTCCACTTGTGTGTTTGGTATCTTTGTTGTCTTTTGTAAAATGGGAAATTCAGGTTCAAGTCATTAGAAAAGTTTTAGCTATGAACCTATGACTAAAGAAAAAGAAAGATTTTAAAAAAAATAATATGTGACAACAGTATTCTTTAGACTCTGGAAAAAATTGGTTAAGATGAAACTCTTGAAACTCCAAAACTGGTTCTTTTTCCATATGCAGTTAGAGAAAGCTAACTTGATAAAATACTGTTTTCAGAATTCTGACCCTGAGAGAACAAAAATATGCCTAGGAGAAAGCTTGAAGTTAACTCGTATCATGTCCTTGAAATACAAACACAGCCCACTTTGCCTGAGACTTCAGCCCTGGCTTAATTAGTAGAACTTTAAAAGATGTTTGGGTTCATTAAACACACATCTTGTACCACAATTAAAGAGAAATTGTGCTATGAGAAAAATGTATGTTTTTAGAGGTTATGGAATATGTTCTTAAGTTTGCCAATCAGAAAATGCTGATACAACAAATAGTTCAATTACTTGTTTCTTGGTTTTGTTAAGGTCTTTTATGGTACGCGGGGCTCTCACTGTTGTGGCCTCTCCCGTTGCGGAGCACAGGCTCCGGACACACAGGCTCAGCGACCATGGCTCACAGGCCTAGCCGCTCCGCGACATGTGGGATCTTCCTGGACCGGGGCACGAACCCGTGTCCCCTGCATCGGCAGGCAGACTCTCAACCACTGTGCCACCAGGGAAGCCCTTGTTAAGGTCTTTTAAATGTTAAAAATTGTAATATGTAAAAATGATAAGGGAAGCATTTTAGTGTGGATATGTGTTATCAACGAAAGAAGGTATAAAAGGCAAAAATATTTCCATTGAGGGACGAAAGAAGAATAATTTAGTCCTAAAGCTAAATGTTTCTGGATGGGAAAATAAAGGGGGGAGACAAATTAATATGGATACAGAAAGTGATAAAAGCTTTGTAAAAAAAGGAACTTTGAGAAAATAATTTTGTACATTGTTAAGACTGATTAAGATTAGATCAAATTTAATTAGGAAAATGAATTTTATTGTTAATAGTAAACTAATGCAAGACTGATTTTGATTTTCTCTCTGTTAAGTGAACAAAGTTTTTCTAAACAAATTAGGATTATTTAGTATGTTAAATTACATATAAAACATTGTCAAAAATAAACATTCTTAGGTTATACTGTATGGGTAAATATCATTAATATGTGTTCTAGAAGTTATATGAAGTTTCTAAAATTTGAATGTTCTGGTATTATGTTGTCAGTCGTGCTTCTAGTTATAAATTGTCTAGTGAAGTTGTCACAGAGTATAACTACTTATGATGTGTATCACTGCTGGCTTTAAGTGTACTGGTTGAAGCACATGTACAATATTTGTGTGACAAATGTGTATAATTGATCAAATGTATAGTCTATAAAATGTTTCCCCGTCAGCATACCTCTGTACTTGTTTGTTATATCTGATTAGTTTTCCCCCAGCATGAATAACTAGGCCAATATATAAAAAATATATATATAGGCCTAGCACTGAGGGACATGAATGGACCCAGAGCAGGCAACTGAGCCACTCTGACAATGTTGGAAAAATATATTAATTATCAATGCTTTCTGTGGAAAGATTTGCAATTAAAAGGGGAAAATGATGGAAGAAATGTTCCCATATTGAGGTTTGGGGAAGTCATTCTGGTTTATACATGATTTAATTTGAACTTTAAGGTAACCAAAACAGTTTACAATTGCCAAGATATGGAAGCAATCTAAGTGTTCATCAACAGATGAATGGATAAAGAAGATGAGATATATATATATAATGGAATACTACTCAGCCATAAAAAAGAATGAAATTTTGCCATTTGCAACAACACGGATGGACTTGGAGGGTATTATGTTAATTGAAATAAGTCAGACAAAGACAAATACTGTATGATAACATGTACATGCATAACCTAAAAAATACAATAAACTAGTGAATATAACAAAAAAGAAGTAGACTCACAGATATAGAGAACAAACTTGTAGTTACCAGTGGGGAGAGGGAAGAGAGGAGGGGCAACATAGGTATAGGGGATCAGGAGGTACAAATTATTATGTATAAAATAAACTACAAGGATATGTTGTACAACACAGCAAATATAGCCAATATTGTGAATCACTATGTTGTACAACTGTAACTTACGTAATATTGTACATCAATTATACTTCAATAAATAAAGTAGAAAAAAAAGAAGATGTTAAAAGATTATGACCGAGAATATGTATAGGAAAGTTTATTGAAAGATTATAGGTAGAATAGGATATATTTTGGCACAAATGTTGACTATTGAAATTCTGTTTACAATAATCACTAAGACTTTTAATCACCTGTCTAATAGATATTTTTAAATTTATAAGAAAGAAGTTGCATCCTCATTCTTTAATTTCCAAGCATTGTAAGAAAAGTTCACAAAATACAATCCTGAAAATGGGATATATAAATAATCATTCCCCATTTAAAAAAAAAAAGGAAGCATGCACAGAGGAGACTTGGGAGCACATAGGAGGGCCACTGACCCTGGAGGTGGCCTCTTGTGTGAGGGAATGGCCCAGGAGGAGCAGGATGGAGCATCTGGAAAAGGGAAAACTTGCTTCGTAAAGATGGGCAGTAGTTTGCTTTAAGGCAGATCACACGGCAACATCCTCATCCCAGGTAAAAATATTCCAACATCCCAGAAAGGCCATATCTAACTTACCCAAAGCCTCACAGAGCAGGAAATATGGCAATCCAAGCAAATAGCTGCATAATTAATGAAAGCACAAGCCACCATTCTATTTAATGTGAGACACTGTAAAACATCTTAAGTTTTCACCATCATAGCAACAAAGAACAAAGATACATACACAAGGATGGCTTCTCACTGGGATCTATTGCTGTTGGGTTAGACTTTCCCTCCCCAACTCCCTTCCTCAGTCCAGCTGCTGCCTTGGTGACGTGGGCAGAATGGGTGTGGTGTCCTTTGAAGGTGAGGCCTGGTCTCTACCTTCTAATCATACTTCCTCCTGGGGAACCACCCATTAGCCCAGCCTGGTTCCCAGCTTCGGCCCACCTCTTCCTCCTTCTGAAGTAGCACCCACCATCCCCACCTCTAGTCCAGAGTCAATCCCACAACTAACCCAGGCCCAAATCTATGGGATTTAAGTCACTTCACAGTGAGTCTGACACTCATCTTGTCCTTGTTCTGGTACCTGGACTCTCAACTTATTCTCTAATCTAACCACCAACTCATAACACATTTAACCTGATACCAGTATTATACTGCCTATCTTATAAATTTTAAAAATCAAGGTTCAGAAAAAATTAAAATATTGTCCAAGACCCCATGGTTAGAAAACTATGGGGCAGGGATTTGAACACATCTCTCATTCCAAATGCCCTCCTTCCCCCCCGCCATTTCCCCTGCCTCCCAAAACTCACTCTGTGACTCCTGAATAAATTGCCTCACCCCTCTCTTTCCTGTTTTCCTCCTCTGTAAAAGGAAGGGACCATGCCAACATTTCTAAAATTATTGTTTCTTCATATGCTTGTGTCCATAAGTTAGTAGTGTGGGGCAAGAAGGTGGGAAAAGATTCCACAGTGAAATACATTTGAAAAAATGGATTCGAACAGGGCTTCCCTGATGGCGCAGTGGTTAAGAATCTGCCTACCAATGCAGGAGACACTGGTTCAAGCCCTAGTCCGGGAAGATCCCACATGCCACAGAGCAACTAAGCCCGTGCGCCACAACTACTGAAGCCTGTGCACCTAGAGCCCGTGCTCCACAACATAAGAAGCCACCACAATGAGAAGCCTGTGCACCACAACTAAGAGTAGCCCCCGCTCGCCGCAACTAGAGAAAGCCTGCACGCAGCAAGGAAGACCCGATGCAGCCAATACGTACATACGTAAATAAAATTTTTTTAAAAATGGATTTGAACAAAGACCAGCATCTATCTCTCCATTAGCATATGTATCTCAGAGACTTTAACATGATATCCTTTGGCAATCTTTGAGACAAGGATATAGTCTTACCTCTTCATTACACCATGGAACTCCATTTTCCCTGGAATACCAGTGTTTCTTGGAACCAGGTTGAGAAACACTGTCCTGGCTGCTACATAGGTGCCCCCAGTTCCTACATCCAGTGCCTGGACCTCAGAGCCTCTGAATTCTTGCTCTAATACTATACTTTTTCAAAATTGAAGTATAGTTGATTTACAATGTTGTGTCAGTTTCAGATGTTCAGCAAAGTGATTCAGCTATATATATACACATATCTACATATATCAAATCTTTTTCAGATGCTTTTCCATTACAGGTTATTACAAGATATTGAATAGAGTTCCCTGTGCTATACAGTAGGTCTTTGTTTTTTATCTGTTTTATGTATAGTCGTGTGTATCTATTAATCCCACTCTCCTAAATTATCCCTGCCCTCCTTTCCCCTTGGTAACCGTAAGTTTGTTTTCTGTGTCTGTGGGTCTATTTCTGTTTTGTAAATAAATTCATTTGTATCATTTTTTTAGATTTCACATATAAGTGATACCATATGATATTTGTCTTTCTCTGTCTGACTTCACTGAGTGTGATAATCTCTATTGTATGTATGTGTATATATATACCTCATATTCTTTATCCATTCATCTGTCAATGGACATTTACGTTGCTTCCACATCTTGTCTACTGTAAATAATATTATTCTCTAATACTATACATTTTTTTTTTTGCGGTACGCGGGCCTCTCACTGTTGTGGCCTCTCCCGTTGCGGAGCACAGGCTCCGGACGCGCAGGCCCAGCGGCCATGGCCCACGGGCCCAGCCGCTCCGCGGCATGTGGGATCCTCCCAGACCGGGGCACGAACCCGCGTCCCCTGCATCGGCAGGCGGACTCCTAACCACTGCGCCACCAGAGAAGCCCTAATACTATATATTTTTAAAGACCTTTAAGGAAGATGAATCCATGATGTTTCTTCATGGCCTACATTGGTGCTGCAGAGAGAATCTGTAAAGCTAGTTAATGGAATCACTCGTTCCTTAGTTAGTACAAATTAGGCTAACTTTCCATTTCCTCAGTAAGGACCAAGCAAAATCAAAGCTGGAGCTGCAAAGCATTGTTTGCACAGACGCTTCTTTTTCCCACACGGCTGTTGTGAATTCACATTGCTGTTTATTCCTGGTCATTTTATTTCCCCCTAAGCGCTTAGACTTGGATTCATTTTCATAAACTTAAATCTGCTATTTGGGGACTTGCTTTTGTGACCACAAATTGATTTAGTTCACAGTGGACTACACTTGGCTGCATCTTTCTAAAAGGATAGCTGCCCATTTATCTTGACTGAGCCTAAGTGCAGTGTTATCTGGGTAGAGGGGCTGGGCTGCAAGGTTTAGGGAGGCTCTTCAAAGCCCAGGATTCTGTGATTCCCTAATTTTTCATCTCATGCCTCATGTATTTCCAACTCTTTTAGAGAACCATAGAATAGAATATTAAAGAAAGAAAAGTTGGGGCTTCCCTGGTGGCACAGTGGTTGAGAGTCCGCCTGCTGATGCAGGGGACAAGGGTTTGAGCCCCGGTCTGGGAAGATCCCACATGCCGCGGAGCGGCTGGGCCCGTGAGCCATGGCCGCTGAGCCTGCGCGTCCGGAGCCTGTGCTCCACAACAGTGAGAGGCCTGCATACCGCAAAAAAAAAAAAAAAAAAAAAAAAAAAAAAAAAAAAGAAAGAAAGGTAGATGAAAGAAAAAGGGAGGGAAGGAGGGAGGGAAGGAAGGAGGGAGGGAGGGAGGGAAAAGGAAGGAAAAGGGAAAGAAAGTTTAAAAAAAAAAAAAACTCTAATTTTCCTTCTTTCCCATTGCTTAATACTTCCTATCCCCCATTCATTAAAAAAAGATGGGATGGGGGGTTGAAGTTGTTGAAGTTAGGGGGCCCTGGCAGCAAAATGAGAATCCTGTTTTCATGGTTAGGAGGCTAGATTCTATTCAAACTCGCCCCTAGTTTTCTACAAACTAATGGACAAGTCGCAACAATTTGGTGTGTTTCCCCAACTATAAAATGGGATAATAATCTCTCTAAACCCTTTCTTCCATCCTTAGATTGCCCCCAAAGATGAATTTAATCCTATAAAATCACTTTGAACACTAAAGTGAAAGGAGGTGCACAAACAAAAGACATAATTACAGAGCTGCTTAGTAAAACAGCTACTGCCTTCTGACTACAGTGAACCCAGACCAAAAATTTTATTGGCTTTTGCTGCTCTGTTTAACCACCACTTAATATATGTTGCTTCCTGTTTCCCACTGAAAGGACCCGGGACTCCTTGGAGAAAGGGCTGATGTCGGATCTGAAGCATCCTGTTATCACAAGACAGCAAGGAAATCAACAAAGACAATGAGAGTCATTTCAGAAGGACCATGGCATAACCTAAATAAGCTCCCATTGTCCAAAAAATGGACCGTTTGAGCTTCAAAAAGAATAAATAACTAAAAATAACTAATTATTCAAAAAGAATAATAACTAAAACGGTTGAAAATAGCAACATATTTAAATTTATCAGCTTATAAAATACTTTTTCCCCGTTGGTGTAGTGGGTAAGACTCCACGCTCCCAATGCAGGGGGCCCAGGTTTGATCCCTGGCCGGGGAACCAGATCCCACATGCATGCTGCAACTAAGAGTCCACATGCTGCAACTAAAGATCCCATATGCTGCAAGGAAGATCCCATGTGCCACAACGAAGACCGGGGGCAGCCAATAAATAAGTAAATATTTAAAATACTTGAAAAGTCTAATTCATGAGTAGTATGCTCATTTTCATAATTGTGACAGTTTCACAGGTACATACATTTGTCAAAACCCATCAAATTAAATGCTTTAATACACGTAGTTTATGTCAATTATACCTCAGTATTAATACTAATATATTAAATAATCAAATTGTTTACTGTTGGATGATGCTATAAAGCCAACTGATTATTTTGAAAATTAGTCAATAAAGGAAGAAAATCAAGCATTTTTCTTTCCAATGCAAACTGTACTTAGAATAACCAAATAGTAGATGAAGATTCTCCTGATAGATATATTCCCATTAATAAACAATGACGTGATCCCTAACAAATTAATATAGACATAAATCATCAACAACTGCTAGCATCACAAAAAAAGACAACCAGACATTATCTGCTTTTTGATGGACAAAAACACCACCATCTATAAACTTGTCAAAAAAAATCAAACCCAGTTCTAATGTAGGCTCTAGGTCCAACTACCAATTTATAGGAAGAACAGAAGAACAAAGAACATGTTAAATGATACATAAACATGTGATCAGAAAAGTCCGGACAGTGGGAACTCTATGAACCTATACATTTAAAAGAAACATAATCTCACCACAAGAAAAATGTTTATAACCATGTGTGGCAATAGGTGTTAACTAGACTTACTGTGGTGATCATTTTGCAATATATACAAATATCAAATCATTAAGTTGTACACCTAAAACTAATATAATGTTATAAATCAATTATATCTCGATTAAAAAAATTTGACTGGATTAATAAAACAAAAAAAAGAGACAAACCTTAAATAAAGATCACTGAGAGGGCTTCCCTGCTGGCGCAGTGGTTGAGAGTCCGCCTGCCGACACAGGGGACACGGGTTCGTGCCCCAGTCCGGGAGGATTCCACATGACGCGGAGCGGCTGGGCCCGTGAGCCATGGCCGCTGAGCCTGCGCGTCTGGAGCCTGTGCTCTGCAACGGGAGAGGCCACAACAGTGAGAGGCCCAGGTACCGCAAAAAAAAAAAAAAAACAAGATCACAGAGAAAAAATGAATAAATAAATAAAAGAGACATAAAAGACATATCAACCAACACAATAGGTGAGCCATTTTTAGATCTTGAGAGTCACAAAATTTGGGGAATTCCTGGTGGTCCAGTGGTTAGGACTCCACACTTCCACCACAGGGGGCAGGGGTTCGATCCCTGGTCCGAGAACTAAGATCCCGCGTGGCACACAGTGCAGCCAAGAAAAAAAAACATAGTCAAAAATTTTTTTTTAAGTTCATGAAGTTTATAGAACAACTGGAAATTAAAAATGGATTGAATACTTGATATTAGGAAATTATTCTTTACTGTCCATGGTGTGATACAGGTATCATGGTTATAGGTTGTTTGTTTGTTTTTTTTTTTGCAGAGTCCTTATCTTTCGGAGATGAAATTTTTATGAATGAAAATGTATGATACCTGAGATTTGCATCAATATAAGATGGGAAAGTAGAAGTGGGTAAGATTGGCCATGAATTCATGGTTGAATGGTAGGTGCATCCATGTTCATTACAGTATTCTCCTTACTTCTGTGTTTAAAATATTCTATAATAAAAAATGTTTTTGAAAAAAATAATAATCTGTAGATCCCTTACCAAGTTAGCTAACTCTCTATCATACATTATCCATCAGAGAAAGGGATCCAGTAACATCAATCCCCTGGGGCTGTTCATGTCTATTAATATTTAGAAAATGCTTTGATGTTTGAAGATGAAACCATATAATTATAAGGTATTATTACTATATTAGAATTAAATAAATTACACCGTAAATTTGGAAATCCAAATATGATCACCACCTAACTTAAAGTTTGGGTCAGGTGGAGAAAGAGCTTCCTGAGAAATGCCCGTAAAGAGCCAATGATCAAATGTTGATTCAAATGACATTCTTTCCCATGGGCGACAACCCCCCAGGCAGAGCAAATCTGAGGCAAAATTGCTAAGAATTAAGTACCCTCCCATATTACTGTTCAAGATACATCTTCTGCCTCTCCTATTCCCTCCTCGATGCTAGTAATAAACCCGTGTTACACCTGAGCCCTCGAAATTACCCTGCCAATCAAGACTTTATTCATTCATTCATTTTATTCAACAAACATTGAGTTTCTACTCTGTGCTGGCAACGCAGATATGAACAAAGTTCACCCTGGCAGAGCTTATAGGCTATTAGGAAAGCAATCTAAATAAATCATTACAAGGCCACCACAGGAGGTGTGGACAAAGTGGGAGCAGAAGAGAGGGAGTTACTAAGTCCCTGTGGGAGGATCTGGGAAAGTGTCAGCAGGCCAGTGACATTTACCCTGCCTCGTAAAGGACGAGGAGCTTACAGGCGGAGTCAAAGGAGAAAGGCACTCAAGATGTATTAGTCAGTGTTCTCCAGAGAAGCAGAACCAGTAGGATGTGTAGAGATACATGGGAGAGGAAATGTATTCTAGGGATTGGCTCTGTGCTTATGGAGGCCAACAAGTCCCACAATTTGCCCTCTGCAAGCTGGAGACCCAGAAGAGCCAAGGGTGTAATTCAGGCCAAGTCCAAAAGCCCAAGAATCAGGACAGGAGAACACGGAGGTCCCAGCTGAAGCAGGGAGAGCGGATTCGCCTTTCCTCATCTTTGTGTTCTATTTGGGCCCTCAGTGGATTAGGTGCTTCCCATCCACCTTGGGGAGGGCACTTGCTTTATTCAGTCTCCTGATTCAAATGCTAGTCTCCTCTGGAAACACCCTCAGAGACACGCCCAGAAATAATGTTTTACCAGCTACCGAGGCATCCCTTAGCCCAGTCAAACTGACACCTAAAATTAATCATCACACAAAGCAAAGGGAGTAACACAAAATCGTCAGAGGGTCTGTAGAAAACTTACTTGTGGATGGAGGAGAAGAGTTTGGAAAGCTGGGTGGATCGGTTCTTGAAAAGCCCTACAGGGAATTCCCTGGTGGTCCAGTGGTTAGGACTCGGACTTTCAGTGCCAGGGGTCTGGGTTCAATCCCCAGTCAGGAAATTAAGATTCTGCAAGCTACGCAGTGTGGCCAAAACAAAAACAAAGAAAAGAAAAGAAAAAAAAAAAAACGAAAAAGAAAAGCCCTGTATACTGTGCTAGAAACTTTATCCCGGGGACCCCTGGAAGCTTTCTAAGGAAAAAAAATGCCTTGTTCAAATCTGTGTTAGACAGAACGTTTACTTGTCTTTGGAACCTGTGAGACTATAAATTCTTTGCCTGGGCTTGTTTTCTCTTGTAACCCCAGTTCCCAGGACAGATTTAGACCTTTTGCAAGGGTCAGACTTAAAGTCAGTCATTTCCATTTTTTTTAGACACAATAGCTACAAACAATGCGTTGGAAAGGAGCCTGTGGAAGAAAAAAATAAAAGAGGCCTCTTTCCCTTAAAATAATTCTAGCCTGGCAACAGGAGCTAGTGTGACCTTCATTCCCAGTCCAAAGTCTCTCCTCCAAAGTGTCCCTTGAAAGAAACTGAAAAGGGATTTAGAAGTCAGAGGTCACATCCCTGGCCATAAGTATTAAGGTTCCTATACGAAGGGGAAGAGAAAAATGTAGGCCCCGAGTCCCATGAAAGGAAGGTAAAGGGAGTTCATCTTAAAAGAAGGACCTGCGTCCTCACTGTGGGACTTGGGTCAGAGAAGGAGCATAGAGCAGTATTTCCCAAGGCGCTTCCTTCCCAGTTCGTGGGAATTTAGTTTCAGTCTGTGGCAAAGGTGGGTGGTTGGATATCTGAAAACTCAGGACTACCACTGGGAATTTGGAAAGGGCTGTAAGCTCTCACAGAGCTCAGGGGCTCGAGTGCCCACAGCCAGCAGGGAGAAATCCCAGCTGGAGGGGTCTCCTTGGCTTGGGTGGAGAGAACTCTGAGTCTCGGTCAGTGGGTTTTCAGGGGCCAGAGAACAGCAGTGACTTGGGGTGTAGCAGGGACTCATAAAGGGAAGCCTAGGGACCCTCAGCCTTCTAGCTGGACCTTTGGTGAGTTGCCCCCGTACTTGGTGGGAAACAGCTCTAGAGGATGCCTGTGGATAAGGAAGCAGTTTCTAGGAGAGCTGGTGAAGTCTTAGCAAAATCAGTTGGGGGACTTCCCTGGCAGTCCAGTGGTTAAGACTTCGTGCTCCCAATGCAGGGGCCATGGGTTTGATCCCTGGTTGGGGAACTAAGATCCCACATGCCCTGCAGCCATAAAAACAAGAATTACTTGGGAATTCCACCTTGAGGATTGGATTTCCTGCCACTGAATCACAGTCTCCTGAAAGCAGTCCTCTGTGATGTCCCTGATTCTGGTCCCTGGCTAGAAGTGGGACCACATAAATGCCAGCTCAGACCTCATTGGGTTATGGACACTTTTTAGTCCTCTGATAATACGACTTTGTCTTAACTCACTCTTTCTCTAACAGACTGTCTGCCTTCGGATTCATCCCCAGTGTCCAACCTTAGCATCTGAAGCTCCTGGGTAAAGCCATACATGAGCGAAGTTTTGTTTTTCCAAGATAATCTACTTAGGTCCTTTGACATAACTTGATTCCTATTTTCTGCCTTTTTCTTCCTCCTTCTTATTCATAGACATTTTTAAGAATGTGTGTGAACTTATGAATTTATTAGCAATTACTAGCCATGGATAATTCATTTTTTTCTATTGTTCCACCACTGACAGCCTGTCATCTACAACCACTGTAGCTTAGTTACCATTGTGTGTGTGACCAACTTGGACTTTTTCATTGAATCCATTTGTGGTCCAGTTGGTCTAAACATCAATCATGATGCACAATCGGGCATGGTAATATCTTATAAGCTAAAGTCACGTTGCACAAAGTCTACAGTGTCTTTAAAAATTCCTTTGTAGGGCTTCCCTGGTGGCGCAGTGGTTGAGAGTCCGCCTGCCGATGCAGGGGACACGGGTTCGTGCCCCGGTCCGGGAAGATCCCACATGCCGTGGAGCGGCTGGGCCCGTGAGCCATGGCCACTGAGTCTGCACGTCCGGAGCCTGTGCTTCTCAACGGGAGAGGCCACAACAGTGAGAGGCCAGCGTACTGCAAAAAAAAAAAAAAAATTCCTTTGTAAATATACTGGAGTATTTATTGTATTTGTTTGTGTTTATTTTTTTAATTTTTAATTTAAAAGTCAAAAGTATTGCTCCAATATTAAAGCAATGATTTTTTTTTCTCCTCACGTGAGGAAGAGGACAGTGAAATAGGAGAAGCCTCCACTTGACTGCCAGCACCCTGCCCAACCTTGCCCAAATATCAGCTTTTATCAAGCCTTGGCCCCCATTACAACTGATCCCTGCCTCTCAGCCATACAGGCCACTTTCCTGCCTTCCCACCCCACACGCCTTGTTTACCCCTGTTTCCATACTGCTCCAGTCACCAGCCTGCTTCCTTGCAGCCTCAGTCCTGCCCCAGCTCCAGAACCCATCCTGACAGAGCCAGAAGGGGCAAAAAAAGACTTTTGTGGCTATAGCCCCTTAGCACAAAGAATACCTCTTATTTTGTAGGCTTGTAGTGTTTCAGAGCTAAGCAAGGTCCAGCTCACACCCTCTAGTGATGGTTTTCATCTTACATCTGAGTTCTTAGCATGATGCTGTTCTCCCCACCCGCATTCCCGATTCCTGCCTAAGCCCCCAACCCTATTAGACTGGACCATGCCTTGCTTTGGCCAGGTCCCCAGCTAGGATGTGCATCCTGGAGGGAGACAGGCTGGATCCCCCTGTGCTGCCCACCTGCTTAATTTTCAAGCGGAGTCTGCTTCCTGCATCCCCCAGGGCTGCTTGGAACAGTGTGCTTGGGACCTCCTGTGCCCACTCCTAATCCACACTTCTTACTGCTGTCCCTGGACTGATGTCTTCAGATTCCTTCACTAACCCTGCGCCCAGCCCTCCAACAAGTGAAGACTCTTTCCTCCCCTTGTGCACTGTTGGTGGGAATGTAAAATAGTACAGCCATTACAGAAAACAGTATGGAGGTTCCTCCAAAAATTAAAAATAAGACTGTCTTATGATCCCACAGTCTCACTTCTGGGTATATATTCAAAAGAAATGAAATCAGTATCTCAGAGAGATGTCTGAACTCTCATGTTCATGGCAGTATTGTTTACAATAGCCAAGACATGGGAACAACCAAAGTGTTCATCAATGGATGAATGGATAAAGAAGATGTTGTGTTGGGAATTCCCTGGCGGTCCAGTGGTTAGGACTCTGCGCTTTCACTGCCCAGGGCCAGGGTTCAATCCCTGGTTGGGAAACTAAGATCCCACAAGCTGCGTGGTGTGGCCAAAAAGAAAAAAGAAAACATGGTCTATATACACAATGGAATATTGTTCAGCCTTTAAAAACATGGAAATCCTGCCTTTTGTGACAATGTGGATGAACCTGGGGGACATATGCTAAATGAAATAAGAAAGAAAACTGCTGCATGAGCTGGAGGGTAGATACGAAGTGTTCTCATCTCACACACACAAAGATAACTATATGAAGTGATGGATACGTTAATTAGCTTGATTGTGGTGATTATTTCACAATGCAGAGGTATTTCAAAACATCCAGGGAATTTCCCGGTGGTTCAGTGGTTGGGACTCCACGCCCTCACTGCCGAGGGACCAGGTTCAATCCTTGGTCAGGGAACTATGATCCCACAAGCCACACAGCTCGGCCAAGAAAAAAAAAAAATCCAGTTGTACACCTTAAATATATACAATTTTATTTTTCAACTGTACCTCAATAAAGCTGGGGGGAAAGACTGTTTCCTCTTTCTAAATTGCCTTCCCCCTTTCTAATCCAGACCTACCCATCTTCCTTTGACTGTCCCCACCCACGAAAATTTCTCCTTCTCTCAACTCCTCCTACACTTAAAAGAAGAACCACAGTTTAGTACATAATTATATCCTTCCTTTATTTGTTCCCTGCCTTGTGTGCGTCACATCTCACCAACTAATTTGTAAACTCATTAAGTGCAGAGACTAAGTCTTTCTACGATGCCGTGTTCTTATTAGCTGACTCATTCATTAATTCAGCAGATATTTCAGTGACTACTCTGTCTCAGGCTTTGCTGTTCTGGACACAGAGTTGCAGGAGGCAAGGTGGCAAAGATAAACAGGATGCTGCTCTCAAAGCAGGAAGACAGGCAGTCAAATAATCACACAAATCAGTATAAAATTACATCAGAGAGCCACTATGGAAAACAATATGGCTGTTCCTCAAAATACTAATAAGCGAATTATCAGATGATCCAGCAATTGCACTTCTGGGTAGTATTTAGTTACAAGGACTGACAGCGGGGGTCTCAAAAAGATATTTGTACACCTGTGTTCATAGCAGCATTATTCACAATGACCAAAAGGTGGAAGCAATCCAAGTGTCCATCAACAGAGGAATGCGAAAACAAAACGTGGTCTCTCCGTACAATGCAATATTATTCAACCTCAAAAAGGAAGGAAATTCTGACACATGCTGCAACATGGATGAATTCTGAGGACATTCTACTAAGTGAAATAAGCTAGTCCCCAAAGGACAAATACTATATGATTCTACTTATATAAGGTACCTAGAGTTGTCACACACATAGAGACAAAGTAGAATGGTAGTTGCCAGGGGCTGAGGGGCAGGGGAGTGGAGATTTGCTATTGGAATGAAAGATGCGAGATGAAAAGAGTTCTGGACATGGATGGGGGTGGCGGTTGCACAACAACGTGAATGTACTCACACTACTGAACCGTGCACTTAAAACTGGTTCAGGTGGTAAATTTTATGTTATGTGTATTTTGGCACAATTAAAAATAATTTTTAGAATGACACACCAGGGGACTTCCCTGGTGGTCCAGGGGTTAAGACTCCATGCTCCCAAATCAGGGGGCATGGGTTTGATCCCTGGTTGGGGAACTAAGATCCTGCATGCCAAATGGTGCAGCAAATAAATAAATAAATAAAGCAGTGGCTATGTAAATCAACCATACTTCAAAAAAAAATAAAAATAAAAAATTTTAAAAAACGACAAACCAAAACAAAATTACAACCAGAGATGAGAGCAACAAAGGCAAGACAAGGCTGCTTGGAGGAAGTGATGGCCGAGCTGAGCTGGGGAGGATGAGTGACAGCTCTCAGGGTTAGCATCTGTCCTTCCCCACCCGCGACGTTGTCAGCCTGCCTAGAGCTCCGGGGTCTTCAGGAGCGATCTTCACTCAGGTTCAAGAACCAGGTATGGAAGTAGGTGAAGGAGACTTCCATACACTATCCTGTGATAACGTCCTGGGATACACGGGGTGCCCTTCAGGTTTTGTGTTGTTTTGTTTTCCAAGGATTAAACCAGGGCCTCTCAAGCTTTAGCATAACATAAGCTTCATCAGACAAGCTTGTTAAAGATGGATTCAGAGGCCTTAGCTCCCCATATTCTGATTCGGTAAGTTTGGCATGCAACCCAGACGTATGTATTTTAAACGATGGCATCCCACCAGTGTCTCTAAAGACCACCTGGAGACCACACTTTTGTGAGACCCTGCTGTGGATCTCTGTGATTTCATAAGCCTGAAACTCCGGACCTAGACCATCCTTATTGTTAATTTGCCACTCAATCGTAGGGTTAGGAAGTGAAGCATTTTACTTCAGAACGGCCTCGCCATCTAAAGAAAACAAATAACACAGGGAAATTCATATATTCACATGATGCCTGTATCTCAAGCTACTTTACAGGCAAAATTACACTCTACAACTTCCCGGGAACCAAGGAAAAACACTTACTCCTAATGCCTCAGTCTATAAATCACTAAATTAAGACAGGCAGAAGGCAGTAGTATGTCTTATCTAAAAGACAAGAAACTTATCATGAAATAGGGCTCTTGACCCACCTGTTATGTATCAGAACTGGTCCAGCCAACCAGTTCTGCAGGCCTTTCATTCCCTAGGAGAAAGACTGTCAAAGCCACTTACTTAGAAGCGTGTACAGGTAATGTTTACTGGCTTACTTGCCTAAGCTATTAAAATGTGTTCCCAGGAATTCTTTTCTTTTCTTTTTTTGGCTGCGCTGTGTGGCTTGCGGGATCTTAGTTCCCCGACCAGGGATCAAACCTGTGCCCCCTGTAATGGAAGCACAGAGTCCTAACCACTGGACTGCCAGGGAATTCTCCCAGCAATTCTTATTAGGTCAGAGCTGGCGTATTTAGCACACCATCACCCTGAAACCATTATTTTCCAATACTGCTATCAAAAACCAAACTCTGCATAGGGAATAAAGTGAAGCAGAAAGATGAGTTAGTTACAAGACTTTTGACCTGCAATTTGGGAAACTCGAGGCTATGGGAGTGACGAGTCCCAAGTTGCTCACAGGCTAAGGGATTTTTATGGGATAAATATGGAATTTATTTGGCTTTTTCAGATGAACGGTTGCTGGGTGGTCTTCTTTCATATTGGGATCAGGGTAGCTGAGTCAGGGAAACAAGTAAGTCCAGAGATGGCGTGAACAGACTTGGCATTTGGAGACTGGCTGGTGTCCTCTGCTGATTTCTGGGAAGAGCTGTAAATCCTTGTAACGTTAGGCCGAGTTTCCTTCCTGCACTTGCATCGACCATCTCCATTTGGTCCCTGACATAAATGACTCCATGTTAGTTTGTTCTACACTGCTTGCAATGGTGAGCCCGGTAGACCTTTGACTCCGCACAGTTCTAGGGGAGAAATCCTGCTCAATCGTCAAAGGAAGATTACTCTGTTCTCTGTGGTTATACCATGAAGTAAACTTCCCTGAGTCTTATTTCTTTAAAAATTGATAATGAGGGCTTCCCTGGTGGCGCAGTGGTTGAGAGTCCGCCTGCCAATGCAGGGGACGTGGGTTCGTGCCCCGGTCCAGGAAGATCCCACGTGCCGTGGAGCGGCTGGGCCCGTGAGCCATGGCCACTGAGCCTGTGCATCCGGAGCCTGTGCTCCGCAACGGGAGAGGCCACAACAGTGAGAGGCCCGCGTACCGCAAAAAAAAAAAAAAAAAATTGATAATGAGATATTATTAAATAACATGTTTCTGTTATAAAGCCGTGTATGCTAACTCCCAGTCATGGCAGGTAGTGGTCCATTTGCCCCTCTGTGCTGCCGAATGGCACTGTTCATTTCACTGCGCTCAGATGGGGCTGGCTGTAAAGTGGAACGAACACTCGGAGTTTGGAAGGAAGAGGTTTCTGTTAATGATCACAGGCCATTTCTTTGTTTTATCTAGATCTTTTACCTTGGCAGAATACCCTTACCCAGATTTATTTAATTTCTACTTCTTTGAGGCTTTGGGAGACATTCATTAGCTTGACCATTCCATTTGTTTGTGTCTTACTATTTCTTACTATTTCATGTGTTTGTGTCTTATTTCCTCGGTGAGTCAGTAAACAACCTAAGGAAGAGTCAGGATGAAACCCTAGGCCTCCTGATTCTTTCAACCACACGGTTCCACATGTAAAAGTCTCCTTACCTCTGAGGAAGCAGCAACTTTTTAATAATTTAATAATACAAGGCAAGATGGTGGCCTGCAAAACATGTCCAGTAGCTCTTAGGGTCTGATAGGCCTGTGTTTGAATCCTAGTGATATCAGCTGGTATGCTTTCATCCACAAATAACAGGAAACCCTAAGTCAAATCCTTAGAAAATAAGTATATCTGTTTTTTCTCATGACAAGGAATCCAGTGGCAGGGTGGCTTCAGGTGGCTGGCTAATTCAGTGGCTCAAGAATATTAGCAATAGGGCTTCCCTGGTGGCACAGTGGTTGAGAGTCCGCCTGCCGATGCAGGGAACACGGGTTCGTGCCCCAGTCCGGGAAGATCCCACATGCCGCGGAGCGGCTGGGCCCGTGAGCCATGGCCGCTGAGCCTGTGCATCCGGAGCCTATGCTCCGCAACGGGAGAGGCCACAACAGTGAGAGGCCCGCGTACCACAAAAAAAAAAAAAAAAAAGAATATTAGCAATAATCCAAGTTCTTTCCCTCTTTCTGCCCTACCTAACTTGAGGCGTTGCATCCAGCCACAATGGCCAGTGGAAGAAGACTATTAATTTCTTTAAGCTTAGCTTTCTTTGTTTGTAAAATAGTCTTATCATCTGTATGTACTTTACAGAGCTGTTGTAACAATTAAACAAGATAAAATACATGATGTCCTTAGTAGAACACTTGGCCTGTGTAGATGCTCAATATATGAAGATTGGATGCTCTGAATCCCAGAGTCTCTCAAGGGTTATAATTCAAGGGAGTAAGGATGTGGGCCCTGGATTTTTTTTTTTAGCGGAATTTATTTTTATTTATTTATTTATTTTTATTGCAGAAACAAAAAATTTTTAAAAATTCTAATTGGAAAAAAATAAAAAAGAAAATAGACTGTGGTGATGGCTGCACATACCTCTGAATATACTGAAAAAACCTTGAATTGTACACTTTAAATGGGAGAATTATATGTTATGTAAATTATATTTCAATAAAGCTGTTTAAAAGACTAAATAAAACAAAATAATTTTTTTAAGCTTTTGAGTAAAAAAGAAAAAAAATCTACGTGGATCTAAAATCTGGCACCACTGCTTACTAGCTGAGTGACCTCGGACAAATTTACATAATGGTCCTAAGCCTGTTTCCTCACCTGTAGCTTGAACATAAAGTTGAGCCTGGTACCCGAGCAGTGCTCAGTAAATACCAACAGTTTTTACCTTTTGACAATCAGTGGGACAGCAAAGAGGACTATAGCTTGATGAAGCAAGTTGAGCCTACTTAAGGACCCTAAGTAGGGAGGGTCCATTTGGGAGGGAGTCTTGCTAGCATAAACAAGGACCTACTGTATAGCACAGGGAACTCTTCTCAATACTCTGTAATGGCCAATATGGGAAAAGAATCTAAAAAAGAGTGGATATATGTATATGTATAACTGAGTCACTTTGCTGTACACCTGAAACTAACACAACATTGTAAAACAACTATTCTCCAATAAAAATTTTAAAAAAAACCTAACAAACAAAAGTGCAGCGCCTCTGATGAGAAGGTTAGCTAGATGAGATTGCTAAAGTGAGAACTGGTTTTTAGTGTGTCTTCAGCTGCCCAGGGGAAGATGAAGCCTTTGTTATGGTAATGAATCAGGAGGCCTCTGCAGGAATCCGGACTCCATCCCTAGGCCAGGCGGGTCCAGCGGAGGCCAGAGCAGGGAAGGAGGCTGAGTTGCCTCCGGAGCTCTGTAGGTGGCAGTGCGCGTGCAGCCACGAGGTGGGAGGCGGGCGTGGCCACCCCGGCGCCTGTACCGGACTGAGACCGGGTCTATATCCTGCACCCGGGAAAATGTCCCTGCAACAATCCCGGAGGCCTTCCAGCCGCCCATCCACCGGCCTCCCCTTCTCCTTCAGTCAACCTGCTGTGCTGGAAACAAAATTTCTAGAGGCTAGTTTGCAATTAAAAAAAAAAAAAAATGCAGCGTGGAAAAGCCTCCGCTGAGTTGGTAAAAAACACCCTCGCTCTCCGAATGGATTCTTAGATTTGTTTTTAAATACTTTATCTGATTCCAGCCTTTGGTTCTGAGAAAACCACTCTGCCGCTGAGAGATTTAAAGGAAAGGGTATGTGGCTTTAAGGACTCAAGGTCAGCCTAATTCTTCCTCAGCGTGTTTGTCAGGCAAGCCGAAGTCACTGTTGTGCTCACCCCACCCCCGACCAGACGACGATTCTAGGCTTAGTGGTGACTTATACCCTCAGGGCACTCCACGAATTATCTCCCGGCACCTCTGAAAAGCAATTGTTTCAGAGACTCAGGGTCCCAGCTGCCTTTGAAGAAGGCAGAGTGTCCCGCTCCTAAATTAGACATCGGTCCCCCAAAACCCAGCAGTTGGCTACATTCTTATGAAAAAAGCACCAACAGTGGGGTTCCGAGTTCAAGTTGCCTCTCTACCATTTACCAGAGTAAATGCTGAGCTCTTTGGAATCACAGTTTAGAACATGGCCCTACCCCAAGGGTATAATGAGAGGATTAGCAGTGCCAGGCCCAGCCTTTTCAGAGCTGAGGCCAAAGAAAAAAATCACTAACACGGATATCCTGTCTTTATTTTAAATCTTGATATTTTTTTCATCGTTGATATTTTTTTCATTAATTCTTATTTTTAAAAATATTGCATTGAAATATTATTTATCTTGACTCCTGAGTTGGGGTGGGGTCTTTGGCACCCCCTTAAATTTTGCACAAGAGGCAAGTACCTCGCTCCCTCACCCTAGTCTGTGACCCTGAGGATTAGATAAAGTAATGCATATAAACTTGACAAGAACCCTATAGATTTTCCAAAATATTTGAAGGGATGCATAGAAAATTGCGGGCTGAGTTTGGGGGCCGAGGGCCACATGTACACGCCATGGTGAACTCCACTGGACCCTTTGGCACAAGTCTGCTGTTTACTACGCGTAACTTTCAGTTAAGTGTTCATTTCCCCATCTTCAGGTGAAAAGGCAATAGAGAGTTTAGTCTTACGCAATACAGCGACTGTAGGAAAATGATGCTCTTTGGTTCTCCCCCGGCCCCCGTTTGCAGGCCCAATAGCCATGATGCTCTGAGTCATTTGAATTCTTCCTCCTGCAGCCCCTTTTCCACACACCCACTTACAAGGGAGACAGCAGGCAGCCTGGTGGGGCCGGCAGCAGTGTGTTCCTTTGGGTGAGTGCCTGGGAGCAGCCAGAGAACCCCTGCGTGGGAGGGAGCCTTAAATGAATGAAGGCAGGTCCAGAGCCCACAGAACCCCCCATTCTTCACCCAGGAGACCCTCGTGTGTAGAGTGGTTACCCTTTCCTTAGAGCTGCCCCTCCTGAACAGGGTGAGATGCCCTGGTGCTACTGCTGGCAGTGAGTATGGAGGGGCCAGATACACAGTGCCCAGTGATCCATTTCAGGACAACAAGCATTTGTTTGTAGTTCAGAGGGCAGTTTTTGGTTATCTGTTATTTTATTTTATTTTATTTATTTATTTATTTATTTTGTGGTACGCGGGCCTCTCACTGTCGTGGCCTCTCCCGTTGCGGAGCACAGGCTCCGGACACACAGGCTCAGCGGCCATGGCTCACGGGCCCAGCCGCTCCGCGGCATATGGGATCCTCCCGGACCAGGGCACGAACCCGTATCCCCTGCATCGGCAGGCGGACTCTCAACCACTGCGCCACCAGGGAGGCCCTATTTTATTTTATTTTAACTGAATGAGAGATTCTTTAAATTTTATAGTGCTTTACAATTTTCAAAAGTTTCACACACATGATTTCACCTAATCCCATAATAACCCCTTTTTTTGCCCCCTACCCCTAGATTAACACTCCCCCTTCCCTCTCCCCACTGGTAACCACTAGTTTGTTCTCTGTATCTGTGAGTCTGCTTCTTTTTTGTTATATTCACTAGTTTGCTGTGTTTAGATTCCACATATAAGCGATATCACACAGTATTTGCCTTTCTCTGTCTGACTTATTTCACTTAGCATAATGCCCAGAGGGCAGTTTTAACATGAGCCCTGTCCATATAAGTGGGAAAGAGAGAGGGAGAGAATGAAACAACACATGAGAAGAGCATGAGCGTGTAGGTGGAAGAATGATCCCATTTCTTCTTTCCTTTTGGCCCAGGATGAAACACAGTAGCGTCATCACTTGTTTCCCTCAGTTTCAGACGTCAAGACATTAATGACAGCTTCTGCGTAGGGTGGGAGAAACACGGAAGGGAAAAACAGCTATGTCTCTTCTCCAGAACGGAAGAGATGAGATGGAATGGCAGTTTGCCTCCCTTAAACCTCCAGTCTCCCTTTCCTCCTTTGTGTTAGAATTCCAGTTTTCAGCTGAGCACATTACTGCCCAGCTGAAACGCTTCATTTTCCAGTCTTTCTTGCAGAGGTGTGGGCGTGTGCCTAATTTCCCACTGAAGAGATGTGGGACTTAGGAAACTCTTTTTAAAAGGGAGAGGATGTTCTTGTCTTCTCCTCATTCTTCCATCTTGCTGCCTGGAACATTGATGTGATGACTGGAGCATCAGCAGCCACCATGGACCAAGAGGCCACCTTAGGGGAAGAGCTGAAAGGGGTGTGGATCTATGATGGTTTTGTGAAGCTGTCACAGGAGTCCTAGAATGGCTAACTCTATTCTTTTACATGAAAAAGAAATGTGGTTTTATCTTACCTAAGACTAAATTAGAAGGGGCGGGGTGAGGGGTGTTTACATTTTATGTAGGTGAACCTGATCCTAACTGATAGGAGAATTTATGTCAAAGCACCATAATCTTATTTTGCTGGGAAGTTTCTTTTCTCGATGTGTAGGAAGAGGCCATGGCCAGAACTGAGAAGCTGTGTGAAGAATCTCTCCTTTACTGCATTATTAAACTGTTACATTCATTCCAGAGGCCAGAACAAATGACTGAATGTATATTTACTCGGCATTATTAATGTGCCAGGCCTAGGAGAGACCCTGCCTGGGGATGTTTTCAGGGCGTCAACATTTGAGACGCTTCCGGCTCCTTGCCTCCCCAGCACTGCAAGAGAGAAGTGAAATAATCAGCTGTCGCTGGCCCTGACTGGGGAGTGGGGGGGTGGGGGGGAGAGGGGCGGAGTTTAAGTGACATTAATACACGCCAGGCTTTCGCATCCTTGCCCTTTTTTACATTTTGTGCCAGTCTGGAAATAGGTGTTATTGTCCTCATTTTATACATGTGTAAACTGAAACGCACAGAGATGGATTTACTGGCCCTTACACAGTGAATACTTGGGATACTGCTCCATAAATACATGTTGAAGGGAAGAATAAAAGCCCATGCTTTGTTTACTACCTTGCTGAGCATAAAAGTAAAAGGCATATGTAAAAGAAAAAAAAGGCTGACAGGGGCTTCCCTGGTGGCGTAGTGGCTGAGAGTCTCCCTGCCGATGCAGGGGACACGGGTTCGTGCCCCGGTCCGGGAAGATCCCACATGCCGCGGAGCGGCTGGGCCCGTGAGCCATGGCCGCTGAGCCTGCGCGTCCGGAGCCTGTGCTCCGCAACGGGAGAGGCCGCAACAGTGAGAGGCCCGCGTACAGCAAAAAAAAAAAAAAAAAAAAAAAAAAGCTGACTGGACTTCCCTTGCCATCCAGTAGTTGAGACTCCGTGCTTCCACTTCAGGGGGCATGAATCAGGGGAACTAAGATCCTGCATGCCACAAGGCATAGCCAAAAAAAAAAAAAGTCTAACAAGTAACATCTTTGAATGAATGAATGAGAATGATTGTGGGTGCTTCCCTGGAGCCAGAATTGGATGAAGGTTTAGCTGCTCCAGACTCCAGGCAAACAGCTTTATCTATCAATCCACTGACTACCTTCTAGATGGACTTCCCTGGTGGTCCAGTGGTTAAGAATCCACTTTCTAATGCTGAGGACACGGGTTTGATCCCTGGTCAGGGAACTAAGATCCCACATGCTGCGGGGCAACTAAGCCCATGCGCTCTAGAACCCACGCACCACAACTAGAGAGAAGCCCATGTGCTGCAACTAAGACCCAGTGCAGCCAAATAAATAAATATTTAAAAAAATTATTATATATATATATATGGCTCTATTACCTTCCTGTGCTTGACCATGGGCTCACCATGGTACCAAACACTTGGGAAAGCATAACACACATCCCTTGCCCTCAAGGCTTTGCTGGCAAGAGCAAAGGCTCAACCCATGGACGCTTTGGCTTTTGGATATAATTTATCTACGAGATGTGTGACCTTAAGCAAGTCACTCAATTACTAGGTCTCAAATGCTTAATCAATAAAGAAGGATGTTATTCAACAAATATAGAGGCTCAGCATTAGGCTAAGTGTGAAGGATGCAGAGAGAAAAGATAAGACACTTAAGAATCTGAGTCCGGGGAGGGAATTTACAGATAAACATAGTACATACAATGGTGCGGTGAATGTATAACCTGCTATAGTGTCCCTAATGTCCCTAATTTTTTTTTCTGGCCATACCCCGCGGCTTGCAAGGATCTTAGTTCCCCAGTTCCCCGGCCAGGGATTGAACCCGAGCCCCGTACATTGGGAGCGCGGAGTCTTAACCACTGGACCACCAGGGAAGTCATTGAAGTCCCTAATTGGGGGGCATGAAAGCACTCCAACCTGACTCAGAAGCCAGGGTGCAAGTTTCTCTTTGCCCTACCCCACCCACCAGTACTACCTTCCTGCTGGATTTCCGGTCGCCTAGTGGCTTATGAATCAATCTCCTGGTGTCACAGGGCGGTGCCTTCTCAAAGCGCCCTCATTCTCTTAGCACTTAGTGGTGTCCCGACAGTGGCTCTTTTCCGGGATGCTGGCACTTCCTAGCCCATGAGAGCCCAGGAACAGGGGCCAAACACCTGGCAGAGCTAGAGTCCCCTCTCCTGGTCCAGCTCCTCCAAACCATCGTGGTTTCTATGCACGGCCCAGTCAGTCCTCACTCCCCAAAGGCCTAATTTTACTTCTTTTTTTCAAATGACAGGCTTGCATGGCCCATAGCAAAAGACACTAGGACAGAATCCAAACCTTCAGTAACGCGAAATGGAGAATCCAGATTTGAGAAACAGATGGTCTTCCTTCCCAATAAGGGAGAGCAAATGATTTTACACAGGTTGGAGTGGAACCAGTGGAGACTTGCCACGGTAGGTAACATTCCAACTAAACTTTGAGGCTATGAGTTATTCTCAGATAAGAAGAGATTTCTAACATTTTTTTTTTTTTAGCAATTCCAGCACTTTGTGCCAGTCACTGAGTTAAATACTTTACAGCTAAGCACTTTAACCCTCCCTCTAACAACCCTACAATAGAACCTAGTATTAACTGCATTTTATGGATTTGAAAACAAAGCAGTCACATGACTTTCCCAAGGTGGAGTTGACTTGAGTCCAGCTCTTTTGACTCCAGGGCCCACACTCCTAACCACCATTGTAGATTAGATTATGAGCCTTTTATCTGTTGCTTTGAGGATCCAACCAGATGCTCTTTCCTCTATTTTTTTTTTTTTTCCTCTGTTTAGAATGTGCTCCTGCCACCCCTTGGTCTCACCAGCCTCTACTTACTCCTGGGCCCCAAGTTGCATTCGTTTGCTCTGGCTGATGTAACAAAATACCATAGACTGGGTGACTTAAACAACAGACATTTATGTTCTCACAGTTCTGGAGGCTGGAAGTTCATGATCAAGGTGCTGGCAGGACTGGCTCTCCTTGGCTTCCAGAAGGCCATCTTCCCACTGTGTCTTCACATGGTCTTTCCTCTGCATGCACATCCCTGGTGTTTCTGTGTGATCAAATTTCCTTTTTCTGTGTGTGTGTTTTTTGTGGGGTTTTTTGGTCGTGTCTTGTGGTTTGTGGGAACTTAGTTCCCCAACCAGGGATTGAACCTGGGCCCTCAGCAGTGAGAGCATGGGGTCTTAAAGACTGGACCACCAGGGAATTCCCAAATTTCCTCTTCTTATAAGGACACAAGTCAGATTGAATTCAGGTCCACCCTAAAGACTCGTTTTAAAGTAATCACCTCTGTAAAGAGCTTGTCTCTAAATACAGTCACTTTCTGAAGTGCTGGGGGTTAGGGCTGTAACACATGAATTTGCGGGGAGGGAGGGGTGAGAAATTTAGCCCATAATCCAGGTTAAATGTCATTTCCCAAGATAAGTCTTCTGTAATCTCCTGGGTGAGGTTAGTTTCTCCTGTAGTGCCTTATATATGTTCCTGCTATCAGTTAGAACTACTATAAATTAATTACTTAAATGATTATTTGTTCAAGGTCTATCTCCCCCCAATAATCCTGGGGATTATGTTGTTTTCTCATAATAATGAGATTGCCGGAAAAAGATGTTTAGGAAAATTGACGCTGGCACATTGTGCTTTGTCTTTTGCTGGTTTGGTTTGGGGGAGTGTGGGGGGGAGTTTCTTAAGCTTTTATTTTCTTTTAAAGCAGTGCTGGAATCAGTTCATACCAGCTCACAAGAGCTGATTTTCAGTCTTCAGGAAGTTTTCAAGTCAGCTGTTAAGCATAGCCATTATTGCAACCACTATGGAAAACAGTATAGAGGTTCCTCAAAAACTTAAAAATAGAACATGCCATACAATCCAGCAATTCCGCTTCTGGGTATTTTTTCCAAAGAAAACAAAAACACTAATTGGAAAAGATATATGCACTCCTGTGCTCGTTGCAGCATTATTTACAATAGCCAAGATATGGAAGCAACCCAAGTGTTCATCCATAGATGAATGGATAAAAAAGATGTGGTGTATAAATAAAATGGTTTATGACTCAGCCTACAAAAAACCATAGCCATTATTAAAACTTAAATTTTATAAACATATAATTCAATAAATGGTATTAAAAACAAAGAAATACTCAAACTTCATTGCTTCCTAATTATTATTATTATTTTAAAGCAGTCTATTAATTAATTAATTTATTTTTTCTGTGTTGGGTCTTCGTTTCTGTGCGAGGGCTTTCTCTAGTTGTGGCAAGCGGGAGCCACTCTTCATCGCGGTGCGTGGGCCTCTCACTATCGCGGCCTCTCTTGTTGCGGAGCACAGGCTCCAGACACGCAGGCTCAGTAGCTGTGGCTCACGGGCCTAGTTGCTACGCGGCATGTGGGATCCTCCCAGACCAGGGCTCGAACCCGTGTCCCCTGCACCTGCAGGCAGATTCTCAACCACTGTGCCACCAGGGAAGTCCCCTGCTTCCTAATTATTTTACTACATTCATTATGGACTGAATTGTGTCCCCTCTCAAAACTCATATACTGAAGTCCTAACCCCCAGCACCTGAGAATGTGACTGTATTTGGAGATGGGACCTTTACAGAAGTAATTAAGGTAAAATGAAGCCACTAGAGTGGGCCCTAATCCAATCTGAGTGGTGTCTTCTGCAAGGCAAGGAGAGACCTCAGAGGAAACCAGCCCTGCTGACACCTTGATCTTGGACTTCCAGCCTCCAGGGTTATGAGACAAAAAATTTCTGTTGTTGGAGCCTCCCATCTGTGGTATTTTATTATGGCAGCCCCATCAAACCAACACAGCATTTCCCCACTATCTAGCATCTTGAGGCCATTACTCCTGTCCTACCTGTCTGGTGGAAATACGCTGTGATGGTACTATTGCAAATCTCTTGCCATCTTCGTGCTCAGTGGCATCATGTTGGTAGCTCGAAACCCACTGAAGTGGGAATATTTATATCACAGAAACTGGCAAACATTATAAACCAGAGCTTTTCCCCCCAGATAGCCACATGGGAACCATTTATCAGGACACCACTGCTTTTAAGTTAGCAAGGAAAGAACAGTGGGAAGGAGGGACTTAATAGAGAGAAATGTGAGAATGGTTTTGACTTTTTTTCCTTTATTTATTCACTTCAACAGACTCTGCTAGTTTCCCACCCAATATTCATCTCTGTTTCTTCCTTACCAGCAATACCCTGATTTTGATTAGGATAATATCGCCCTCAACTAAAAATACTCGCCTTCCCAAACTCCCTGGTAGCTGGGAGCAGGGTTCTCTGCTGCTGACTACCTAAAGACAGTTCTTTTTTTTGTTTTAAGATTTTTTTAAATGTGGACCATATTTTTTAAAGTCTTTATTGAATTTGTTACAATATTGCTTCTGTTTTATGTTTTTTGGTCTTCTGGCCACGAGGCATGTGGGATCTTAGCTCCCCAACCAGGGACCGAACCCTCACAATTGCCTCTGCATTGGAAGGTGAAGTCTTAACCACTGGACCACTGGGGAAGTCCCTCAAGCCATTTCTAAGTGCTTTATCTACACACTCACTACAGGAAACTGAAAACCACTGCCTTTGGGGGTAGTAGATAAGCACTAGGGAAAGAGAAAACATTCAAAAAGAACAAATGAACCATGCTCTGGATGCCCACAAATCATCCTGGCTAAGTGTCAAAATCCTAGTTTTCAAGAATTGGAAAAACTTTAAAAGCCCAAAACGTCTATAAGAAGGGTGAGATAGAAGTTGGAATTTGCAATATTAACCTAAGGGAGATAAATTCTTTATGCTTCTTATACCACTATAAAGCCAAGGCAAATATATACATTGAGTCCAAACCAAACTACAAAATCGATAGTACTTACCATCATCAGTTTAGTATGCTGGGTCATGTTTTGCCAAATTAACTCACACATGTTGTGTTTCATAATAAGGTCCCATAGCCTCAGGTCCAGCCCTGTATTTAAACTGTTCTATATTTTGTCTTCGGTACGGCAGAGCATCTGTTTGTATACTATGTTGTACAAAATGGCATTAGTAATTTCAAAGCTTTGTTTCAAGAGAATCCGACCCCATGCGTACCCAAAACTCTGCCAGTGGGCAGTCTTCAATGCCATTTTAATGTGGTGTCATTTGATCTCTACAAAGCAGTTTTGTTTCCTTGAACATGAAATTAATATTGCAGCTTTATTGAAATCTGCACTAAATAAGTATCTAATCCAATTAAGACTGGAATTGGTTACAGAAAATTTCTTCATGGTGCACTTATGACTTACACGTAGAGCTAATAAACTCTTGCCAAGCTGGCACGGTCTTGAGTGGCACGGGTGCACACAGAACATCTGAGCGCTCTGCCAACACAGGACTGATGTCAAGCCCGCGGATTTTTGAGGGTGCAGGTGATGGTTTAAGCCTCTCCACTTTCTCTATTTGAACTCCTAAGTCCTGATTCTATCCAAACAGTTTCAGCTTCCTGTCCTTGGATGTCATTTATTAATTCCTTGGTTTGGGGGACAGAGATAGCAGCGTGTGGATTTTCTACTCTGTGTGTTGGGTGTTCGGGGGAGGTGTGGGCGCCCCAACCCTCTCGTTGTTCAAAGGTCAACTGTATATTATCAACGGTTGAGATAATAGCTCTAGAGTCAGAATGCCTTGAGTTCCATCTTGACTCCACATCTTACTAGCCCTTTGGTCTTTAGCAAGTGACTTAACCTCCCTGTGCCTCAGTCTTCTCATCTGATAAAAGGGTATGAAGAGTACAATCCTCATGAAGTTGCTGTCAGAATTACATGAGATCGTACATGGGTTTAGAAGAACGCCTGGCCCCTGGGACGTGCTCTGCGAAAACTTGCTGCTGCTCTTTTTGTTATCACTGTTTGGCCTTTACTTGACCTGAATTCAATCTTTTTTTTTTTGCGGTACGCGGGCCTCTCACTGTCGTGGCCTCTCCCGCTGCGGAGCACAGGCTCCGGATGCGCAGGCTCAGTGGCCGTGGCTCACCGGCCCAGCCGCTCCGCGGCATGTGGGATCCTCCCGGACTGGGGCACAAACCCATGTCCCTTGCATCGGCAGGTGGACTCTCAACCACTGCGCCACCAGGGAAGCCCCTGAATTCAATCTTAAATGCAAATTCAAACATGGACACTTCTGATGATTAAACTCCAGTGCCAGCATCTTCCTGAAGCCTTTCCTTATATATTCACTCCTGTATTGCATAGAATTAACCACTCTCCTCTGCATCCGACTGTGCTCCGTGCGATCTTCTACCACTGAAGAGGTAAACATTTACTGCCTTCCTATGTTGCTCTCCACGAGCTAAACCACAGGTTCTTACTGTCAGAGGTGAAGCCTGACTAGTCTTTGCATCCCAGGGTCTGGCACAATGACCAGCAGAGTTGTCATGGGCAAATTCTCAAAGAGAGGAAAGTGAGAAGAAGAGCAAGAGGACGAGGGGGAGGAGAACACACCCCCAGCTTTTTCAGAGAGACTTCTCTTTTGAAGGGAGTCCAAACCTTATAAATAAGACACTGCTGGTGGGCTAGTAGCTGCATCTGGCCGGAAGGGGCGTCTGGGGGTGGAGTGGGCCCAGCAGGCGCATGTGCCCTGGAGCCAGCCACTCTAGCTCCCAAGAGCGCACTGTACACGGCTCTTCCCGACTCGTTCCCATCTGGGGAGCTTGAAAATCTTCCGTGGCGCGGGAGCCTTCATACCACTGAAACTTTCTCAAGAGCCAACTTTCCCAGCACACCACCGGCAGCAAGGTTTCTCTGTGACTCCGAAAGCAATGAAATTTTACATCCCGAGGGATAGAGGACTAGGTGGGGCACAGAGGGACTCTGAAAGCAAAGCCACCGTCTGCCAGGGCTGAGGCTGTCCCTGGGTGGGTGCCAGCCCTCTGAGCATTCCCAACATCACAGCCCTGGCCCCAGGATGCCTCTGGGGACCACATCTTTATCACCCTTATCAAAGTCGTCAGGGAAGCATCCAGGGAGATTTTTGTCTCATTACTGTTGATTGCTTGGAATCTGTTAACAGTAGGCTAATAATAAAATTCATCATGTTAATGACTTACTAGTCATAACACCAAACAATTGAATGGACTATTTGCTTAATATTTTCATGAGAGAATGTGCACGTGACCTTGCAGCTTGGTGCCAGTTACATTTCTATTTACATGGAGATTGGGGACAATTAGAACATTTATCTCACTTAGTCACTAGTCACCCTTTCTCCCAACTTTCCCCTCCCTCTTCCCCAAAGAAATGAAAAAACGTTTTCATTATAAACTGCTATCTGTTGGTGAAAGCAGCTATTTTAAAAAAATGATGTCACAGCGGCTAGAATGCTACATTGTTCTAGTTTCAGAAAACACTCAATGGATTCTTTAGTTCTAGCTGTTTCCACATGTTAAGTGAACACGAAGTAACCTCCCTTCTTTATCTCCTATCTTCTTTTATTTATTTTCAGAACTGTCCATTGACACCTAGGGAAACTTCTTTAAGTTTATATTTTTCCCACCCTTAAAATAATGTATGTTTTCATATATTGTATATGGACACAACCATCCCCATTCTTTATAGGACTTCAAATTTCCACCTTTATGACTCCAATTCACAACTTTCCTGTTACATAAGCATATATTTATACATTTAAGCAGCTTTTACGTGTTCTACAAAACCTGAATAAGTCCCAAACACTGAATTATTTTCTATAGGAAATCTTCAGGAATAGAAAGTGCATTTTAAAAGTTTTTACAAAAAGAAATAGAATAACCCCTGCAACCAAACATAGACACCAACCATGTAGCAACAAATACTTCTTATCTACCTGTATAGAATTGGAAAAATGTCTTTAGAGGTCTGTTTTCTAGCTATATTCTTTCAAACAATGTGAAGAATAAATTGCACTTTTGCAATAACAATATTTTATGTGCAAAAAATAAACTTCAAGTTTAATCTTAGCTGAGAAAATAGTCTCAGTGTCTTGAATGAGTGTGACTCAAACGCCATGTTTAACATGCAGAGCCTCTGCGTTTCTGAGACTCCAGCCATGCGCATATGATAGGCATGAACTACTGATAAATTGAATTAGTGCTGTGACGAGGACTGGAGGGATAGCCTAAAAACTCACAAGCCGGGCAATTAACCTTGCCTGAATCCTTCTGAATGTGCTTCAGCTTTAATTCACGCTTCCTCCTCAGTCCTACACGCATGCGCGCACGCACACGCAAACACACACCCTCCCCTGCTCGCTTCCTTCCCAAACCATTTACTGTACCTCTCCGCGTTCCCACGCCATGGTTAAGGTACCTTCCTACATTTGTACTCTTAGCGGCTTACTCGAGTGGATCCCCAGCTCTTGGCTTTAAGTATAACGTAGCTACTTCCAAGTCTCTCCTAAGTGCAGAGCTCATGCTGCCATACCACGAGGACCCGGAATCCAGAGAGAGACTGGGGTCCTCCTCACTAGCTTATGTTGCTTTCAAATCATGAATCCCCCAGTTTTCTGTAAAGATTCGTGCTTGTGCCGTCTGCCCCCAGCTCACTGACGTCGTCTTCCCACATCCCCTGCTCATTCAAGACCTAGCCTGTGCTTCACGGTGTTTTCCTTTTTCTTTTTCTTTCTTCTTCTTCTTATTTTTTTTTTGCCATGCGACGCGCGGGATCTTAGTTCCCCAACCAAGGATCAAACCCGTGCCCCCTGCAGTGGAAGTGCAGAGTTTTAACCACTGGACCCACCAGGGAAGTTCCATAGTCTTTTTCTTTAAATAGAGTTCAGCCTTTATTTGGATAACTTCAGTACGTATTCAGATAGCCTGGCCAACATCTCAGTTTCTTGGAATTCTCAGCCTCAGTGTCCACCCTTCTCATCCCCTTCAGACATCCATTGCCATGAACCCCCAACCGTTCCACCTCTGAAGTCTGACACTCACACACAGTACTATCCTTTCTCATCCTCCTAGTTTTCAGCGACCATATCTACGGCAGCAAAACCAATTACCCGAAAACTAGCAGCTTAAAACAACACAAATGTATTAATTTACACAGTTTTTAAGAGTCAGGAATCCAGAAGCAGCTTAGTGGCGTGGTCCTGGATTAAAGTCTCTCTGGAGGTTGCAGTCAAGATACCCAGCAGAGCTGCAGGCGTCTATCTAGCTCCTCGGGAATTCACTTACTTGCCAGGCAGGTTCATGTGCATGGTTGGCAGGGACCTCCGTTCCTCACCACGTGGCCCTCTCCGTAGGGATTCTTTTTTCTTTTTCTTTTTTTAAATAGCTCTTGTGTGTGTGTGTGTGTGTGTGTGTTTAAATCAATTAATTAATTAATTTTCGGCTGTGTTGGGTCTTTGCTGCGCGCGGGACTTTCTCTAGCTGCGGCGAGCAGGGGCTACACTTCCGTGTGGTGCGCGGGCTTCTCATTGCGGTGGCTTCTCTTTGCTGTGGAGCACAGGCTCTAGGCGCGCGGGCTTCAGTGGTTGTGGCTCGCGGGCTGTAGAGCGCAGGCTCAGTAGTTGTGGCCCACGGGCTTAGCTGCTCCGAGGCATGTGGGATCTTCCCGGACCAGGGCTCGAACCAGTGTCCCCTACATTGGCAGGTGGATTCTTAACCACTGTGCCACCAGGGAAGTCCCTCTTTTTGTTTCTTTTTGTTTCTTGTTTTTGTATTTATTTTTCAATAGGGATTCTTTTTTTTTCATTCAGTGTTTTATTACAGTCAACTTTTACTCTCACACTATTGTATTTTTTATTATTCATTGTGGCCTTGTTATGAGTGTGTGTGTGTGTATATATATATATATATATATATAAAATGCCTTTGAGAAATTGATCTTTCTTTTAAAATTTTTATTGGAGTATAGTTGATGTAGTGTTGTGTTAGTTTCAGGTGTACAGCAAAGTGAGTCAGTTATACATATACATATATCCACTCTTTTTTAGATTCTTTTCCCATACAGGCCGTTACAGAGTACTGAGTAGAGTTCCCTGTGCTATACAGTAAGTCCTTATTAGTTATCTGTTTTATATATAGTCGTGTGTATATGTCAGTCCCAATCTCCCAATTTATCCCTCCCCAACCCCCTTTATCCCCTGGTAACCATAAGTTTTTTCCTACATCCATGACTCTACTTCTGTTTTGTAAATAAGTTCATTTGTACCCTTCAATAGGGATTCTTGAGTGTCCTTAAGACACAGCAACTTAGTTCCCCAGACCAAGTGAGCCATGAGAGGGCAAGCAGGAAGCCACAGCGCCTTTTGTAACTTAGCACCTTCTCCTTTTTAATTTTTTTCTATGTGTTAGAAGAGACTCATTGGGTCCAGCCCACACTCAATAAGAGGGGAATTAGGCTCCCCATTTTGGGGGGAGTTTTGTTTGTTTGTTTGTGATACGCGGTCCTCTCACTGTTGCGGCCTCTCCCGTTGCGGAGCACAGGCTCCGGACGCGCAGGCTCAGCGGTCATGGCTCACGGGCCCAGCCGCTCCGCGGCATGTGGGATCTTCCCGGACCGGGGCACGAACCCGTGTCCCCTGCATCGGCAGGCGGACTCTCAACCACTGCGCCACCAGGGAAGCCCCGTACTGAGGATTCTTGAACGAGGGATAGAGGGCTCTGCCCCTCCCCACTCCTCCCTTCCCTTCCCTTCCCTTCCGGGGCCCACTCAGCACCGCACTGACTCGGCTCGTGCAGAGGCCGCTTCCACGGTGCTGACACCATCCGCTCACCCCCTCACCTTCCTCAAGGTCCTCCCGGCACCGACACAGGCGGCCACACACCCCTAAAACGCCTCCCGTCCTCTCCTCAGCGTCCCACGTCTTCCCGTGTCCAGCCCCTGCTGCAGGCAGGCTCCTCGTCCACGGGCCTGCGGATTGGGCTTCCTCAGACTTCTGCCCACCGTCCTCTTTTCTTAGCCTGCACGGCTTAGTCACCTCCGTGGCTTTAAATATAATCTCCAAGCTGAGAAGTCACAAGCCTGCATTTCCAGCTCATGTTTCTCACCTGAGCTTCAGTCTTAAGACTCCAACTATATACCTCTGGACACACTGTCTTGGGGAACCCGGAGGCCCTGAACACTCAACATGGAAGCAATCTGGTCACTGAATAAAAGCAAGGGCCCTGCCACAGACTGGTCCTAGTGTTAAGTATGAGCTGTGGGGCTTGGATACATTATTTAATCTCTCTGAAACTCAGTCTCTTCATGGGTAAAATGGGAGATCATCATAGCCCAACTCTTCTTTCTTTTTTCGTATGTAGGTATAGTTGTTTTACAATGTTGTGTTAGTTTCTACTGTACAGTGAAGTGGAGTTCCCTGTGCTATACAGCAGGTTTTTATTAGTTATCTATTTTATGCATATTAGTGTATGTATAAATCCCAATCTCCCAATTTATCCCATCCCCCCACCCCCCCTACCCCCGCTTTCCCCCCTTGGTGTCCATACGTTTGTTCTCTACATCTGTGTCTCTATTTCTGCCTTGCAAACAGGTTCCTCTGTACCATTTTTCTAGATTCCATATATATACGTTAATAAACGGCATTTGTTTTTCTCTTTCTGACTTACTTCACTCTGTAGGACAGTCTCTAGGTCCATCCACGTCTCTACAAATGACCCAGTTTCGTTCCTTTTTATGGCTGAGTAATATTCCATTGTATCTATGTACCACATCTTCTTTATCTATTTGTCTGTCAATGGGCATTTAGGTTGCTTCCATGACCTGGCTATTGTAAATAGTGCTGCAGTGGACATTGGGGTGCATGTGTCTTTTTGAATTATGATAACCCAACTCTTAAGGTAACCATGAATAAGTCAGTTCAGGTAAAGTCCTTGGCATGGTGCCTGGTATATGGTACCAGGGCTCAGGAATGGGCGTTATTATTGTGAGGAATTAATGAGACAATACATGCACAGCATATGGTTCACAGTTAAGGGCTGAAGAAATACCATCTGGTATGATTATAGCCCAACCTGAATGTATCTCTCCATCCTTCTCTGTCTCACTCTGACAAGTCTGTCCCTCCTCTAGCGAGCATTTCCTCCCTCAGCCCATGGGGCCTTTATCTCCCAGCTCCCTCCACTCCATACCCAAGCAACCACCAGTTCTAGCAGTTCCACCATATTATTCCCTAATTGCTCTCTAATCAGTCCACTTCTTCCACCCTGTTCAATCCCATCAGTGTCTCTTCTCCGGATGACTGCAAAGCCTCCCACCTGGGCTCCCTGCCTCCGGTCCTACCCCTGGCCAATCCATTCTCCACATTGCAGCCAGAGCGATCAGTCCAAGGTGTGCGTCCAATCATGTAATTTCCCTGAGGGCTTTGCATTGTCCTCAGGCTAAAGTCCAAGGCTCTTAATTGGATGTACAAAGCCATTTAGAGTATGAACTTTGCTTTCCTCTCTGAAGTCAACTCCCAAGCTCACGTGACTTTCAGTTTCTCTGCTTTCTCTAGCCTCTGTGTCCTGTATTTTCTTCTAAAACCTGCTCACCTGGTGGGGCCTCTCGTGCTTGCCCTGTAGCTCTTAACGTGGATGACACTTCTGCAGGAAGTGTATCCAACTGTCTCCAAGCTAGATTAGGTGTTTGCCCCAATGTACTCTGCCGAAAGCATAGACTCTTCAAACTTACAATTATCATACTGTTATAATTGCCTTTTTTTTTTTTTTTTTTTTTTTTTTTTGCAGTACGTGGGCCTCTCACTGTCGTGGCCTGTCCCGTTGCGGAGCACAGGCTCCGGACGCACCGGCTCAGCGGCCATGGCTCACAGGCCCAGCCTCTCCGCGGCATGTGGGATCTTCCCGGACCGGGGCACGAACCCGTGTCCCCTGCATCGGCAGGCGGACTCTCAACCACTGCGCCACCAGGGAAGCCCTGTGAAGCCTTTTTTAGCATACCACCAAGTAGGCACCCACCTCCAACCACATCCTAGGAGGAGTGCAGATGTCTGCCCTTTAACAGTAAGCATAGAGGGCAATTAAAGTATAACACTTACAGGGAGAGATCACTATGGCTGATTTTCAGGGAAAAGCCTTTTGGAAGAAGGTCTCTTGAAGGAGGAGCTAGGTAGAATTTGCATAATGGAGAGGAGAGAGTGGTTAAAAGAGGAAGATTGCCTGGAGAAGTGGGCTGACAAACAGACACCAAACTGACACTGAATTCAGCTTCTAACAAGGTGGGATGGGATGCTGTCCAAAACTGAACTAAAATTATCTCGTCTTTCACACTCCCACCAAAATCATTCCTAGCTCTCTGAAAGCTTTGCAAACCTTGATGAACAGGGTCCACGTGTATCTTTAGGAATAGAATGTGGGCTCAGCATCTGTTTGACCGGCACTCTCTGAATTTTTCTCCATGGAAACACAAGCCGGTACATAGAAACTAGAAAGCTGAATGTCTGGGTTCTTTTCCCATCTCTCTAACTTCCTTGCTTGGTAACATCAGGCAAGTTAGCTCACTGCTCAATTTCCCCACTTTAAATGGATCAATTCACATTCTTCACTCATTGGTAGATAAAGATGTACAACATTATCTTTGGGAAATAGTCTAAGCTCTTTTAAGAAAGACATAAAGAGTGACATGCTTATGAGAAGTGAAATCATTTTCTTTTTATTCCAAATATGAATAGAAACATCCTCGAAAAGCTCAAAAGGGAGAAAAATCTCTAGTAAATGTTTCCGTTGCTAGGAAAGCATTTTTCTCTCAAAGTGCTCCTCCTCCAGACCATAAATTTACAAAAGGAATTCCCACACCAGGCTGTGGTTAAACTGGCCTCCAATGGCTTGTTCAGAATATCAGGCTATGCAGTAGTAGAAATAATATGGTGTGAAGAGAGTGTCCTGCTCAGGTGCCTTGGTTCAGTGTGACATTCACTGTCTCTTAAATTCTCTCATCAGCTCAGCACCATTCTTCTTCTGTGACACCCAACCCTAGATGAATCCAGCAATTTGCTTTCTTTCAACTTACACTGGAGAAAAAATGGTGGGAAAAAGATCACACCGCTTAGCAGATTGATTGCCCTTTAAATCCTTTTTCTTCCTTCCTTTCTTTCTCTTTCTTTCTTTCTTTCTTTCTTTCTTTCTTTCTTTCTTTCTTTCTTTCTTTCTTTCTTTCTTTCTATTTTTGGCTGCATTGGGTCTTTGTTGCTGCATGCAGGCTTTCTCTAGTTGTGGCAAGCTGGGGCTACTGTTGGTTGCAGTGCGTGGGCTTCTCATTGGGGTGGCTTCTCTTGCTGCGGAGCACGGGCGCTAGGCGTGCAGGCTTCAGTAGTCGTGGCTCACGGGCTCTAGAGCACAGGCTCAGTAGTTGTGGCTCGCAGGCTTAGTTGCTCCGTGGCATGTGGGATCTTCCCGGACTAGGGCTCGAACCCATGTCCCCTGCATTGACAGGCGGATTCTTAACCACTGCACGACTAGGGAAGCCCGTGCTCTTTAAATTCTTGATCAGCAACAACAAACGGGCATTCAAGACCCACTCGACCAGGTTACTATCCTTTTCTAATGTGATTTTGATCCTCCTCACCACAAAAACTACATCTTCTCCACATCTCCCTTCACCCTCAGCTAATAACTGTCTTAGTCAATTTGTACTGCTGCAACAAAAATACCATAGACTGGGTGGCTTAAATAGCAAATACCTATTTCTCACAGTTCCGAAGGCTGAGAAGTCCACAATCAAGGTGTTGGCAGATTCCATGTCTGGTGAGGACCCTCTTCCTGGTTTGTAGATGGCTGGCTTCTGGCTGTGTCCTAACACAGAGGAAGGAGAGAGGAAGCAAGCTCTCTGCTGTCTCATCTTATAAGGGCACTAATCCTATCATGCGGGTTCTAGCCTCATGACTTAATCACCTCCTCAAAGCCCCATTACCTAATACCATCACACTGGGGCTTAAACTTCAACCCATGAGTTTGGAGGGGACACAAACATTCAGTAAATAGCACTAACCTTGCCTTACTCCTAAGTTATAACATTGAAGTCACCAGACAAAACTTACCTCACTTTCCCACTGCTAAATCCCCAGACCTACCTGCCACTACATCCATTTCTTTACTTTTCTTGCAAACAAGAGTCCCTTCTCCCAGAACCCAATTCCTCCAGGTAAGTTTATTCCATCTCCTCTAACCACTGGACTCCAGACCATTGTTTATCATCTCTTTCCTTAATCTTCAATCTCTTCTCTTGACTTAATTATTCCTGTGAAGATCCTAGGATGCACTAGTAACTGCTATGCTAAAATAATGTGTGTGAGTGAACATGTATGCATGTGTGTGTATGGAGGGAGAAACAGGGGAGTAGAGAGAGAGAGAAAGCACGTGTGCAAAATGTTAAAAGTTGTTACATCTGTCAAGCAAAATGATCAAGTCATTTATAGGGGAGAGAAATCAGGCTGGTCTCAGAGTTCTCTACAGCAATATTCAGTGCCAGAAGATTGTGGTACAATACTTAAAGATCTCCAAGGGAAAAAAAGTGTTACCCAAGTATTTTATATCCAGCCAAATTATCTTTCAACTATAAAGATTACAGATAGTCTTGAACATGAAAGAATTCAGGGAATATCCATTACATGAACCTTTCCTTGAGGAAACTACCAGAGGATAAATGTCAGCCAACCAAGAGATAATTGGGAAAATTATGAAAAAAAAATTGGCAGCAAGATTTGAATACATTT
This sequence comes from Hyperoodon ampullatus, assembly GCF_949752795.1. Lineage (NCBI taxonomy): Eukaryota > Metazoa > Chordata > Mammalia > Artiodactyla > Ziphiidae > Hyperoodon > Hyperoodon ampullatus. Next base: position 116,445,352 of record NC_136919.1, read on the forward strand.
ACTGTAAACTAAAATGAATTCTACACATTAGAGTGATTTAAAAGGATGTGACAGTTATGTGTCCTGACAATATATAAATAAAGTAATTAACAACTACTGGGAAAGGAAGAGAGAAAGTAGAATATGAGAGGTAGAATATGTTTATTGATTGCTACATCTGTAATAACTGGAAGACAAAAAACATTCCTCCAAGCAGACAAACCATGTAATAACTTAAGCATTTTTAAGATTTTTTAAAAAAATTTTGAATCCAGGTAAAGCATATATTGGAGTTCTGTGCCATTCTTACAACTTTTCTCAAAGTCTGAGATCATTTCAAATGCCACTTCCTCTGAGAGGGCTTCCAAACTACCAAATCTCATGTAGTTACCTAATATTAATTTCTCCCCTAGTAACCTGTCCTTTATAGAATTTACTATATCTTGGAATTCTATATGTACAATGGCCATCTCAGCTGTGTTTAATCCATGACTCAGACATGATTAAATGTTTCTGAAGACTGATGGGAGTGGACCCAGGGCCAGGGCTAAGATGAGACAAGGGAGACACTCTCCTTGGGCACAGAATTTTCAGGGGCACCAAAACCTCAGAAATCAAGATAAATAATGTTTTCATATAATATATTAAAAAGACAAGAAACAATGCAAAAAAAGTGATGAACAAAAATTACAATTTTTTTTTTCAGCTGCACCACAAGGCATGTGGGATCTTAGTTCCCTCACCAGGGATCGAGCCTGTGCCCCCTGCAGTGGAAGCGTAGCATCTTAACCACTGGACCGCCAGGGAAGTCCCACAATTTTAAATAAAGATCCAAACCTTTACTTTCATGACACTGCCTCACTCACCTTACCCTAATCCTGATGTTTCCAATAAAACTTTATTTATAAAACCAGGCAGCTGACTTATGGGCCATAATTTGCCGTTATTTTTTTTTTAACATGAATCTCAATTTCTGAAGATTTTGATGACCCCTTAAAATTTGCCTCACACTACTCCCGGCCCTGGGGGCACCCCTCTACCACTATCGTGAAGGTCTGCTAGGGAGCCTCCAGGATATGAGTGAGGGTGCACATTTGTTTGCAGGTGATGATCTAGCCTTGGAGAGGAGGCTCATTTCTGAACTCAGCAGAGAGTCTGTCACTCAGATTGTTGCTTCACATGGTTGATTGCACTCCTCCTTTGTTGTTCCTCAGCACCGAGGTACAATTTGCAAGCTGCATATGCATGTGTTACATTTCAGTGAAACTATTTATAGACTGTGTGCTCCTTGAAGGCCAGACTGCCTCTTGATCCTTAAGTCTAGTGCCTGAGGTATCGTCGATGCCTGGGGTGCCTGGGGATTCAGAACCTCACATTTTTATCCATGTGACAGGTGGTCAACCAGTGGGCTGAATGGTTTCGGTTCCACTGCCTACCCCTCAATCTGCAGAGCTGTTTGGTGGTTGTTCTGGTTTGGAGGGGGGTAAGAGGAGATGAAATGAATGCATCTGCAAAGCATTCAAAGGCCCTTCTGGAGCACTGCAGCAAGCAAATGGATTCAGACCCCAATTCTTTTCTTTTCTAATTTATTTATTTATTTATTTCTCATTTTGGCTGCGCCGGGTCTTAGTTGTGGCACTTGGGATCTTTAGTTGCAGCATGCAGGCTTCTTAGTTGCGGCATGCAGGCTTCTTAATTGCAGCATGCATGCAGGATCTAGTTCCCCGACCAGGGATCGAACCCAGGCCCCCTGCATGGGGAGTGCAGAGTCTTACCCACTGGACCACCAGGGAAGTCCCCCAATTCTTCTCCTTTTGAAGTTCAGCATTATTTTTTGTTTATAAATTTATTTATTTATTTATTTTTGGCTGCACTGGGCCTTCGTTGCTGCATGTGGGCTTTCTCTAGTTGCGGCGAGCGGGGGCTACTCTTTGTTGTGGTGTGCAGGCTTCTCATTGCGGTGGCTTCTCTTGTTGTGGGGCACGGGCTCTAGGCATGCGGGCTTCAGTAGTTGTGGCTCGCAGGCTCTAGAGCGCAGGCTCTGGAGCACAGGCTCAGTAGTTGTGGCGCACGGGCTTAGTTGCCCCACGACATGTGGGATCTTCCCAGACCAAGGCTCGAACCCGTGCCCCCTGTCTTGGCAGGCGGATCCTTAACCACTGCACCACCAGGGAAGTCCTGAAGTTCAACATTATTAGAAACTCTCTGATGAAGTGGATGCTGGCAGGAAAATTCCCAGAGGTACACTGCCACAGGGAGAAGAATCTCAACTAGTGGCCTGGACCTATGTTCCTGGGGAGAGCTGGATCCTAGAAGGGTGGCGATGCTCTGAAATGCTTCCAGAACCAACCTCCTTGGCATCAGGGTGATAATGCCTGATCATGTAAGTGTGAGTTAAAAGAGTGTTAAACTTAGAGTCCAAAGTTGAAGCACCACTACCACTCATGAGGGGGTCTCAACAAGCAACATATCATCAACATAATGGGCAAGCATCCAGAGTTGCGAATGGGACCAATTTTTAGAGCAATAGCGAGATTGTGGAAGAAGCAACATCAGCCGTCCGCTGATTCAACTACTGTTCTCTGCCTGGCAGAGCAAGGATTAGCCTAGCATTTGGGGCTGAATGGGTGTCTGAGGCTCTTAGACAAATCAGAGACGCCTCAAAAGGGAGAAGCTGTATTTCCTGCTAAGTTGGGCATGTGGAATCTTGAATGATTAATCAGAAAAATAGAAAAGATGTGATCACATTTGCACACCCAAGTTGCTGACCCAGGTCATGATAGCTTCAGTAGATATTCCATGGAAGTTTGATGAATGAATGCATGTTGTAATCTCTTCTGCCCCATTGTCTGTGTCCACCTTTTACCCTAGAGGATACCAATTCTTCGAGGAGAAGGGGCTGGGTAATGAGGAGGAAGGAGTTCTCTTGGAACCATGATGACTCAATCCACCAGCGACTAACATCCATTCGATGAAAAAATTTCCTCTTTTTCAGTAGGGCCTATGTATTTACATACCATCTTTCCTCAAATCAGCAAATATTTATTGCGTACTTATGCGAAGTGCACCTTTGCTCCAAAAAAAATTGCCTATTAAAGAGTTTGGAATTCATTCTCAGTCAAGCTTATTACTATGCAGGATGAATCATAGATCTGCATCTCTCTGTGGAATCAAGTAAAGAGGTTACAGTAGAATACAACCCACACATTTGAATATCCAGATTTTCTTCTTTGTTTAGACACACAAAGGTTCTTTCACACCAATAATGTTCCTGGGACCAAAAAGATGTAAGGATCTAAGAGGGGTAGATCCAGGTTTTATGGAGTCTCAAGCTTATACGATTTAGGGGATTCAGAACCTCACATTTTAATACATGTGATAGAGAAAAAGTATAGAAATAAAATTAGGTATGAAAATAAATATTTAATCCAAATAAGAAAAGAAATCACAACAAATAGCAGTTTTTTAAAGCTGATACACCTAGGAAAGTGAACCAAAAAATCCAGAAAAGGTAATACAATATTTTTATCAATTTGCTGCCCTTGATAATACATTTTTCCTACATTTTTTACTGCATTATCTTTGATCACATCTTTACCTGCCAATGATTTTGTAATATAATTTACAGAGAAAATAGAAAGATAAATTCCTCTTTTTTCTTAGCATGGTTCTTTGAATGTTTTTATTATTGATAATTCTCATTTCTAGAGCTGTTATTAAATTTTAAAAGTCTTTTAGGAAAAAAGTAAAAAATAAAAGTCCTTTATGAAATTTCTCTCATATAAGCAATAGAATTTGGAATCATTTGCCAGACTTAAATTTGACTCTGCCCTTCAAGGCTTGTTTCTCCTCCACCGTCCTCATGCTTTGGGCCTGAGTGTGGTGGGACACACTTATATCATAAGTCCTCTGGCCCCAGACCTGCACTTCACCATACCTGGATGGCCCGCAGTAACTTAAGTAGACATGAAAGTGGTTGTGAGCCAGAGAAATATATCCCACTCAACCCAGATTTAATCCCATTACATCTGAAAATCAATGTCCCTTTAACTGGATCCCAAAAACGCCCATGGCCATTCCAACATCACCAACGTGAGGGGACATTGACAGAGGGCAAGACCAAAGGAATGGACAGCAGTCCTAATCAACTATGGTGAAGATGTCTCAATTTTGAAAATTTTACTAAAGCAGACGACCACATGAATGCATTGGGAGGGCGGACCAACCTGTCTTGCAAGGGAGCAGCGTGAGTAAGAGGCCCTGAAGCTTAATCTCCTTTAGTTTGACTGTCAACCCTCCTCTGTGGTTCTGTACCAGCAGCCCCTACTCTATCCCCAGGTTGAGGTGCTCTTTTGTGTTTTCATGACCTTAGAGACTGTTTTGCTGCCAAGTGGACCCATAGTCAATTTCCCCACCAACCTCATCTTTCCTACGTCCCTGGTCCAGTTTCTGCAAAGCTCCTGCTTTACCTCTGCTGTCTGCCTTACTCTTTTTTTTAAAAAATTAATTTATTAATTTATTTTTTGGCTGCTTTGCGTATTCGTTGCTGTGTGTGGGCTTTCTCTCGTTGTGGCGAGCAGGGGCTACTCTTCATTGCAGTGCTCAGGGCTTCTTATTGCAGTGGCTTCTCTTGTTGTGGAGCACAGGCTCTAGGCGCGTGGGCTTCAGTAGTTGTGGCACGCAGGTTCAGTAGTTGTGGCTCGCGGGCTCTAGAGTGCAGGTTCAGTAGCTGTGGCTCAAAGGCTTAGTCACTCCGAGGCATGTGGGATCTTCCTGGACCAAGGATGGGACCCGTGTCCCCTACACTGACAGGTGGATTCTTAGCCACTGCGCCACCAGGGAAGTCCCATCTGCCTTACTCTTGACAGTTCTTTCTTCCCTCTTCTCATCATTAACCCTAGCATGGTGGTAGATCCACTTTCTTGCAAAAAGGTCCGTCTGTCCAGGATGATCACGGCCCAACCGCTGCACTCTGAAGACCAGTGCCCCCCACTCTCCCCTCAGTTGTACTCAACGTGCTGGATTATGACCCAGTTGCCTCCTCTTAGAAATGCTTTGAACTATTGTTTATAGGCCCATTACCTCAAATGTTTCCTAATCACAACACTCAACATGTTAACGACACTCAACTCATATCTTCTCAAATTTTCTGCAATACACAAACTATCGACCATCCCTTCTTAAAACTCTTCCTTTGGTTTCCATACTGCCTGCATCCTCTCCTACCTCCCTACTTCCTTTCCCTAATAATTCCTTAAATGTAGGCCTTCTTGGTCCTCTTCTTCCAAACAACCTTCCTTAGCTGTAACCACAACTCCTAAATCTACATTTGTGGCTCGGATATTTCTCCCAATCTCCTGACTGTATTTTCCAGCTGGTTTATAGGCATCTCACATGTCTATAAATGTCTATAATGTCTCACCTGGTTTCGAACTCCACATACCAAAGCTGAACTCCTGATCTTCACCCATCAAATGCTGTTCCTTGTGTGTGCCCCCCTGTTTCTATTAAGGGCCTAACCACTCACCCTGGTCTAGACAGCTCTAATTTTCTCGCTCCATCCTTTAGCAAATTGGTTAGATCCAATTATGTCAAGTCCAACTCCACAACATCTCTCAAACCTGTCCCTGTCCATCCAGTTTTCAAGGCCATTACCTCAGTCCAGGCCATCAGTTCCTTGCATGCAGACTTTCACAGTGGTCCCCTAATTGATTTCCTTTCCTCCCAGGGTTCCTCAGTCTAATTTTTCCTGCATACTGTTGATGTTCATCATTCTACAATATAGATTAGTTCATGCCATTTTCTGTGAAAAAAAACTTTTATACTTAACAAAGAAAGTTACTTAAAATCTCTATAATATGCCCCAACTTAACCTCCCTGCCTTATGTCCCACGTAAACCCCCCATGCACGTCAAGATCCAGCCACCTGGGCTTCCCTGGTAGCGCAGTGGTTAAGAATCCGCCTGCCAATGCAGGGGACACGGGTTCGAGCCCTGGTCCGGGAAGATCCCACGTGCCGTGGAGCAACTAAGCCCGTGCGCCACAACTACTGAGCCTGCGCTCTAGAACCCGCGAGCCACAACTACTGAAGCCTGTGCATCTAGAGCCCGTGCTCCACAACAAGAGAAGCCACCGCAACAAGAAGCCCGTGCGCTGCAACGAAGAGTAGACCCTGCTCACCGCAACTAGAGAAAGCCCGCACGCAGCAATGAAGACCCAACACAGCCAAAAATAAAAATAAATAAAATTAAGAAAAAAAAAAGATCCAGCCACCTAACCACACTGGCCCTCCCCATGCCTTGCCCAACCTGTCCCATCAGCTCCAGGCTCCCCCTCTCCTCCCAAACTACCTTTTCATCCTTCAAACCAACCAATCTTCTTTTTTTCCTTCCAGTTTTACTGAGATATAATCGACACATAGCACTGTATAAGTTTAAAGAGTACGGCATAATGATTTGACTTGCATACATCATGAAATGATGACCACAGTAAGATTAATGAACATCTATCAACTCATACAGACACAAAATAAAAGAAAAAATATATTTTTCTGTTGTGATGAGAACTCTGAGGGTCTACTCTCTTAACAACTTTTGTATATAACATAGAGTAGTGTTAATTATGTTCATCCTGCTGTACGTTACATCCCTAGCACTTCTTTATCTTATAACTGGAAGTTTGCAACTTTTGACCACCTTTTTCCAATTACCCCTCCCTCTATTCCCCTCAAACCAACCAATCTTCCTAACTCCAGAAATCCTCCTCTCAAGGCTACAACATTTGTCTGGAATAATGTGAATTTGGGTGACTGTCCTATGCATCATATACGTTTAGATGGAGACCTCTCTTCCACATGAAGCAGTGAGTTTTCCAAGACCAAGTCGTGGGTCCTCCTACTACTTGTTTTTCTCCATCCCTGGCACTGTGCCTGTGCTCAGTAATCTCATGGTCATTGTGGAGGCTGTGGTTTAGAATCCCTGGGGACAGTGTGACCCACTGTGCCGTAGACAAACTGCTCAGGAGAAAGGGCCCTGAGTTTGCCATCAAAGAGACTGACATTCAAAACCAAACTACACCATTCTTTAATAGTACGACTTGGGGCAAATTAACGTACTTCTTTTTTTTTTTTTTGCGGTACACGGGCCTCTCACTGTTGTGGCCTCTCCCGTTGTGGAGCACAGGCTCCGGACGTACAGGCTCAGTGGCCATGGCTCACGGGCCCAGCCGCTCCGCGGCATGTGGGATCTTCCCGGACCGGGGCACGAATCCGTGTCCCCTGAATCGGCAGGCGGACTCTCAACCACTGCGCCACCAGGGAAGCCCCCCTTAACGCACTTCTGACCTCAGTTTCCTTATCAGCAAAATCGGAATAATCGTAACTTTGCAAAGCTTAAATGACATGACAGGCACAGGAGTGTTTGGACCTGGAAGCTTCTCAAATATTGATTGGACTTCATCATGCTGTCACTGCCAGGCCCACCCCGACTTTTGTGTTTTCAGCTTTTTAACCTGGGAAATGTATCACAGTCCAAAAAACTACTTTGGAATGAAAAAACACTTCAAAAATCTTTAAAAATCACAGTGAGGGATTAAAACTAGTAGCTAACACAGTAAGGTAATAATAAGTGTTACAAAACCCTTATTATAGTGCTTGCCACGTTGCACTGTAACAATTTATTGTCTCTCTCCCATGAGATTCTCAAGGGAAAGGACTGTGACCTTTTGTCCCTAGCACCCAGCACAGTGCTTGGCATGGAGAAAGCTTTCAGTATATGTTTACTGTCTATCTGAAGAACAATTTCACAATCTTTTACAAATTAAATTACACATATCTTTGACCTGAATATTTCACTTCTAGGAATTTGTCTTACAAATAGGCTTGCACAAGTACCAACAGAGAAGTCCAGGAGAATGTGGTTTGTGGTATTGTTCATAGTAGCAAAGCCAAAAAACAAACAAAAGATACCTCAAACATCCAAAATTAGAGGTCCAGTTAAATAAATAAATACATGCACACCAAGAAACACTATGTAACATTAAAAACTGTGAAGTAGACCTCTAAGTACTGGTGTGAAAAGGTGTCTAATATACATTGTTAAATGAAAACCGCGATGTACACACACACATATACATACACACATAGGCCTGTATATGCCAGAACAACTGGAAGGATATACAGGAAACTGTTTAGAGTGGTAACCTCTGCAGAGGGGGAACAAAGAATCAGGAGAAAGAGGAAGAAGTTCCGTGCTCACCGTTTACCCTCCAATACAATTTGAACTTTTACCATGAGCAGGAACTAAGTTTAGATTTTTTTTTTTTTTGACTACACCGCACCGAGATCTTGGTTCCTGACCAGAGATTGAACCCGGGCCCCAGCAGTGAAAACGCTGCGTCCTAACCACTGGACTGCCAGGAAATTCCTGAAATTTTTAAATAATAAAGTAAACAAATATTTGTTGAACGATTCTGTGAGGTTGTCTGGGTAAAATCTGTCTGATTATTAATTTCCATCAGCCGGATAAAGAAAGTGATATGCGGAAGCTCCTTTCTTTTCCCTTGATGTGAGTTCAAAGACCATGGGAACAATTTCTGGAACATTCAGCTGCACAGCAGGCATCTCCAGTGGTTTAGCAATGTCACTAAGAGCTCCAGATGCATTTATAATCCCACCCGTAAGAGTCAATTGTGGCTTGTTCTCCATGATCAATTACCAGCCCCATCTTCCGCCCTGTTGGCGAGAAAGCACATCCTCCCCAGGACAAAAGGGAAAATGGAGAAAAGCAGCTTTGCCGATTGTCTCTGCAGACTTCTTGCTCTTTCCCTGGAAGCCATGTGGCTGCCTTAACAGTTGTCTCAAAGCTGGCACTGCCTAGAGGAGAGGGATCTATAGCAGCAAGTGGTGGTGATTAATTTTAAGCTATCATGGAAAATGTTTTTGCACTTTCATGTCAGAGAACCGTATTATTATCATAGGTCTGATGCTCCCTTGCCAAGGTGGCGTGTTTGCTCTCAGGCTACAAAATGAATACAGAAAGCTTTCTGGTTGGCTCCCAGGAGCATCGTTTGGAGAAAGGACAAATGGGAAGCTGCCAAGCCAGCCAGATCCCCCCGGAGCCCTCCCCTACCTGCCTGCCTCCCTGTCCCAGCTGGAGCAGCCCTAGCTGCTCCCCTCTGCCCTTATGGTTATCCACAAGGGTCTCAGTTTGTCCTCTTGGGCCATTAGGAAATCCCAAATAGCAGTGGACACCCCAGATAAGAAAAGGATACAGGAGGTCAAGAGTCACTCTAAGGAAACGAAGGTGCTGACAGTGTAGAAGCAGATGGAGGAGAGCATGGGGGCCAAAATCAACCAGGACACAAACGTCTAAAGGTCCCCCCCAACGTGGGTCTGAGTCAGAGACAAAAACTGTTTCTCGGGACTTCCTTGGTGGCGCAGGGGTTAAGAATCCACCTGCCAATGCAGGGGACACGGGTTCGAGCCCTGGTCCGGGAAGATCCTACGTGCCGCAGAGCAACTAAGCCCGGTGCGCCACAACTACTGAGCCTGCGCTCTAGAGCCCACGAGCCACAACTACTGAGTCCATGCACCACAACCACTGAAGCCCGCGCGCCTAGAGCCCGTGCTCCGCAACAAGAGAAGCCACCGCAATGAGAAGCCCGCGCACCGCAACGAAGAGTAGCCCCCGCTCGCCGCAAGTAGAGAAAGCCCGCGCGCAGCAACAAAGACCCAACGCAGCTAAAAATTAATTAATTTTTTAAAAAACCTGTTTCTCTCCCTTACCTACCTCCATGCCCACTATCACTCCTCATTCCCCAAATGCCCAGGGAGGAGAAGGGGGGCGCAAAAACTGACTAGCTTTTGCATTTCAATAAAATATATATTTCTTGCATAATCTGCCAGCAAATTAGATCAAAGAGCTGTCAGTTTATAAAATCATGCCGTTTATGAAGGGAACAAACTTAAAATATACTCAGTTTAAAATAACAGTCACCAAGAAGGAAGATTGATTTTGGTAGCTAGAACAGATCTAGGAACTAGAAGAGAGTACAAAAGACAGAGACTCAGAACATTTCCTTTATAGCACTGTATCAAACACCTTTTTCAACACTTAAGTAAGAAAATCATAGTAATAATAGTAAACTTCTATTTATTGAGATCTTACCCTGCGCCAAACCAGACACTTTACAAAGCTTTTTTTTTTTTTTTTTTTTTTTCCGGTACGCGGACCTCTCACTGTTGTGGCCTCTTCCGTTGCGGAGCACAGGCTCCGGACGCGCAGGCTCGGCAGCCATGGCTCATGGGCCCAGCCGCTCCGCGGCATGGGGGATCTTCCCGGACCGGGGCACAAACCCGTGTCCCCTGCCTCGGCAGGCGGACTCTCAACCACTGCGCCACCAGGGAAGACCTAAAGTTTTTATTTATAATCCTACTGCATGCGAAATATAGTTATTCTCATTTTTCAGACGAGAAATCTGAGCATCAGGGAACTTGCTAAGAATACACAACAAAGAAGCAGTGAGGACCACCCCACCCGGTTCCCCAGACCGGACTACTTCCAGGGATGTTCTACTAAGAGAGCTACACGTCGTGGCTAAACAGCCTCCATTCTAAGCGAGTCTTGGATTCAAATGTTTCTTTTAATTGCACACTTATTCAAGGTATGGCAGAACCTAGTTTGAGCTTAAAAAAAATTATTGTCCTCTACTGTATAGAACAGGGAACTCTGCTCAATATTATGTAACAACCTAATGGGAAAAGAATTTGAAAAAGAATAGATACATATATAAGTATAACCAGATCACTTTGCTGTACACCTGAAACTAACACAACATTGTTAATCAACTATACTCCAGTATAAAATAAAAAGTTTAAAAAAATAAAAATAAATTTAAAAAAATATGTTCCTTCAAGCTATTCAAATACTGGCTTCAATAAACCAACAGGAGAAGCTGAACTTGTGCCCTAGTCAAAAGCATCGCTATGTTTCACGTTAGAGTTTGATGGAAAGGGACTGAGAGCCAGCCTTGCATATAAGACCTGCTGCAGTATCCATAGCTCTTTTCTTGTCCAGGGGCTTAAGCTCCCTCATAAGGTGGTAAGAGAATAAGAAGATGCTTTGTGCACCACCTCTGGGCTAGTTCTCTCCTCTGGGCTCCAGATCATAACCAATGCCATTTGGATGCCGCAACTCATCTGGTCCAGAACTGAACTCATCATTTCCCCCCAAACTACCTCCTGGTTTCCTATCTGCATGAATAGCCTTTCCAGCCTCCCAAGGGCCCAAGGCAGTAACTGGGGTGAGATCCCTAGCTTCCCATCCCCCACTTCTGACACTCCCCAAGTCATGTCAGTTTTGTTCCTTAAAGTCTCAGACCTGTCCATTCCATTCTGTCTACCCTATGTCTCTCCCACTACTGCAACCACCCGCTAACCAGACTCACACTTTTCACCTTGCCCTGTCCTAACCATCCACTGCATCTATTCAGAGCAAAAGTTCTAGAGTAAATCTAGGGAGTTCCCTGGCGGTCCAGTGGTTAGGACTCGGTGCTTTCACTGCCGGGGCCCGGGTTCTACCCCTGGTCAGGGACCTAAGATCCTCAAAGCTGCACGGTGTGGCCCCCCCACCAAAAAAAAGTAAATCTAATTGGGACATTTTTCTTCTTAAAACCAAATGACCTCCCTATGGCCCCTCTCCCAGGTATTTTTTAACAGCTTCATTGAGATATAATTCCCATATCATACCCATGTAAAGCACACAGTTCCATGGTTTTACTACACTAGCAGAGTTGTACAGCCACCACCAGGATTCAGTTTAGAACATTTTCATCACGCAAAAAGAACCTCCATACCCATTAGCAGTCAATTCCCATTTTTCCTCAACCTCTGGCAATAAATAATCCACTTTCTGCCTCATTGAATTTGTCTGTTATTCTGACATTTTACATAAATGAAATCATACAAGATGTGGTCCTTTATGACTGCCTTCTTTCACTTAGCATAATGTTTTCAAGGTTCATCCATGTTGTAGCAGGTATCAGAACTTCTTTCCTCTTTTATAGCTGAATAATATTCCATCCTATGGATAGACCACGTTTTGTTTACCTGTTCATCAGCTGATAGGCATTTGGGTAGTTTCCACTTTGGGCTATTATGGGTAATGCTGCTATGAACATTCACATGCAGGTCTTTGTATGGATGTATGCTTTTGTTTCTCTTGGCTGGACATGAGTGGAATTGCTGGGTCATATGGTAAGTTTATGTTTAACTTCTTAAGAAACTGCCAAACCGTTTTCCTGTTTTCTAAAGTAGCTGCACCACCCCCAGACACTGTAAAGCCAAGTTGTTTAACGCGGTTTATAAAGACCTTCCTAACCTGGTTGCAGCCTACCTTTTCCCCTTCATCTCCATTGACACCCCAACTCAAACTGTGTACTGTGTACAGTTCAAACTGTATGCTCGACTTAGCCATCCCTAAAAAATATATATCCTCTCTCTCCTTCGGGCTTCTGTAAACACTGGTTCCCATGCTTGGATTACTACTCTCCAGGCCAATGCCCACTGGTCCTCGGGCCTCAGTTTCTGTGACCCTTCCTTCTAGGACCCTCAACAAGACTAGTGTTGCTCCCTTGTGTGTGTGACTTGAATTGACCGCTCTGGCAACACTTGTCACTGCATTATCACTGCTTTGCCATGAGTATTGCCATTGCTGGTCTCGATCCCCCCTTTTTTTTTTCGATTCCATATATATGTGTTAGCATATGGTATTTGTTTTTCTCTTTCTGATTTACTTCACTCTGTATGACAGACTCTAGGTCCATCCACCTCACTACAAATAACTCAATTTCGTTTCTTTTTATGGCTGAGTAATATTCCATTGTATATATGGGCCACATCTTAAAAATATGGAATGCTTCACGAATTTGCATGTCATCTTTGTGCAGGGGCCGTGCTAATCTTCTATGTATTGTTCCAATTTTAGTATATGTGCTGCTGAAGCAAGCACTCGATCCTCTTTTTTTGTTTTCTGTTTTTTTGGCCGCGTGGCATGTGGGATCTTGGTTGCCCCACCAGGGATCAAACCAGTGCCCCCTGCAGTGGCAGCACCGGGTCCTAATCATGGGACCCCCAGGGAAGTCCCACTGGTCTAGATCATTTACTAACCAGTAAGCTCACGGAGGGTAAGGATTCTACCTTTCTTCTCCAGCCTGGAATTGGTGTCTTGGAGGTCAATAAATATTTGATAAACGTATAAAGTCCCTGGTCATCACTTTTCTTCCCTGGGAGATTAAAGCTGTGGTGCCAGGATCCAGAACTCCCTTCTCCCAAAGGAAATCATTCGCAAACCATCTTGGAAATGCACAATCTGATTTTCAAAATAAAACATTTGTAGTTCCTTCCTAATTCTGTTTTGCTCAGGCTAATAATAAAATGAGTTGGCTTTTCTTGGGTATATATCAACTGACAGTAGAGGGAGCCAAGCCAAGAATGTGTTAGGTGACGGGTAGGCGTCTGTATGCGATTAAAAATAGACCATGTGTAATAATGAAGAATTGAAAATTACTCAAATGACCAACAATTAGGAAATAGTTAAATAAATTCTGAGATTAGATAGACAGATAGATAATTAGATGAATAATACTGACATTAAAATTGTAAATAGGGAATGGTCTGTTCGAAACAGTCCTAAAACTAAAACCAGAACCCCAACTAGAATCAACACATTGATTACAACTATGCAATATTGTGTATGTACAATGGCAATGACAAGAAATGTCATGTCATAGAACCAAATGAATAGTGAGTGTTTTATAATGAAACTTAGAATTTTGTTTTTTCGATGTTTTTTAGCTTTTGCTGCAAAAATCTATAATAAATAATTGTGACGTATTGTATCTAAGTGTGTATCATAAATTGAAACTATTGAGCTTTTCTAAGGTACCTAAGGCACGGTTTATAATTTGTTGGATATATATGATGCATTGCATCCCCTAAGTAAAAAATATATGTGTGCATATGTACGTATGTGTATATACACATACCTATATGTGGCTTTCATATGCTCTCAGAGAAGGTAAAATGGTTTCACTTTGTCATTGTCCCTCGCCTCCGTACTTCTGGGAGTCAGATAAACAAGCACTACGGTATTATCTCCTCTTTATCAGGTTAACTTTTTTTGTGTGTCTGGTACGCGGGCCTCTCACTGCTGTGTCCTCTCCCGTTGAGGAGCACAGGCTCTGGACGCGCAGGCTCAGCGGCCATGGCTCACAGGCCCAGCCGCTCCACAGCACGTGGGATCTTCCCAGACCGGGGCACGAACCCATGTCCCCTGCATCGGCAGGCGGACTCTCAACCACTGCGCCACCAGGGAAGCCCTATGAGGTTAACTTTAAACACAATATGAAACTGAGATTTATGAGGCCATTTGCTCAAAGTGACAAGCTAGCAAGGATCAGAACCAAGACCAGAACCCAGGTGTCTTGGCACAAACACAAATTCTTAACTCTGCACAAAAACCTGAGCCAGGATGACCAGGATGAGAGCAGCATGGACTCACTTCACTTACTCAGGATCTTCAGTGTTCTTCCCTGAAGGACCTTGCACAGCATCCTACACAAGGAGATGCTCAGAGAGCATTTGTTCAAGGGATTGATGCATCAGTGGATCCATCAATGGGCAGGAATTTAACAGGTGGACACTGATCAGCAAAAATTCTTCGGTACACTTGGTGGTATCAGTCTTCACCAGACCTTCACTATTATTTAATATTTTTCCTCTACAAATATTCTATCCATTCACTTATTCGTTCAGCAATTGATTATTAGGCAACTACTATATGTAGGAAACTGTGTCACTAGCTTACAGAATTATAAAAATAAGGTATTAGTCTTACCTCCAATATACTTATCATCTACTAGGAGAATGAGATTTGTATTTTAAAAATCACTATAGGGCTTCCCTGGTGGCGCAGTGGTTGAGGGTCCGCCTGCCGATGCAGCGGACATGGGTTCGTGCCCCGGTCCGGGAAGATCCCACATGCCGCGGAGCGGCTGGGCCCGTGAGCCATGGCCACTGAGCCTGCACGTCCGGAGCCCGTGCTCCACCACGGGAGAGGCCACAGTAGTGAGAGGCCCGCATACCGAAAAAATAAAATAAAATTTAAAAATAATAAAAATCACTATAATTCTTGGCAGAATATGAGATGAAGGGGGGATAGACAGTGTTCAGAGAGTCCAGAGGAGAGAGAAAAGGTATTTAGCTGAAAGAATAAAGGCAAGCTTCACAGAACTGTGGCATTTCGGCAGGGCCTTGAATGACAGGAACAATTTCACAAGAAGAGATGGGGGAGGACATTTCAGGAGAAGCAAAACATTTTTAAAAAGGCACGAGGTGAAAATGTTCACAAAGCTGAGGATCTAAGAAACACTCAGTTTCCTTAGAGAAACACATTTTGGCTAAAACGCGTTCCTTTGTGTTCCCATAGTCGCTTTTTCCAGTCTCTTTGCCTAAAGGCAGCTGGAGGGTGCTTTAGCCAAAAACCTCATCTGACTTGGGCAGGTGCTAGAACTCGGGCCCCAGTTCTGTAGGAATGTACTGTGAGGGCTGGTCTGTGAATGTCCTCTCTTTTATGAACAAGGTAGAAGGTATTATTAGCCCTGTTTTAGCGCAAGTGTGAAACAAAGGTGCAGAGAGACTGGGAACTTTCTCAAGGTCACAGGATGAGTCAGCTGGAAAGAAACCCTAGAACAAGGGCTGCCCCTCTCCAAAGGAGCCTGCAGAGGCGCGTCTGCGCCAGGGGACAACGTGTTCCCACCCAGAACCCCCGGCATCTGCAGTGCCTTTTCCTAGGAGTTCAGCACGCACGGCAGACATGATTTCGTGCTCTCAGCACCCACTGAAGTCGGGTGAAGGCGTCTTTACGTTCTTTGCTCAAGTAGACAAACTAAAAGTCCCCAGGGTATCTTAAGCAGTTCATCTGCGAGCAAGTAATATGTCGAAGTCACATTGATGACTGACTCAAGAGCAGTGTGCTTTTTGACCCTTGTCTTGGGAGCAAAGGCCAGCTAGAGAGGTGGTGGTTTCAAGGTTGAAACGTGGCATTTTAAGACCTGAGTTCTGATCCCAGCTCTGTCCTTCACCTGCTGTTTGATTTTGGGCAATCACTCAACCTCACGGAACCTCAGTTTCCTCATCCATAAAATGGAAACAATATATCTTTGCAGGGGCTTCCCTGGTGGTGCAGTGTTTAAGAATCCACCTGCTGGGCTTCCCTGGTGGCGCAGTGGTTAAGAATCCGCCTGCCAGTGCAGCGGACATGGGTTCGAGCCCTGGTCCGGGAAGATCCCACATGCCGTGGAGCAGCTAGGCCTGTGCGCCACAGCTGCTGAGCCTGTGCTCTAGAGCCTGTGAGCCACAAATGCTGAAGCCTGCGCACCTAGATCCCGTGCTCCGCAGCAAGAGAGGCCACTGCCATGAGAGGCTCGCGCACCGCAGCGGGGAGTGGCCCTGCTTGCTACAACTGGAGAGAGCCGGCGCACAGCAACGAAGACCCAACACAGCCAAAAATAAATAAATTAAAAAAATAAATTAAAAAAAAAAAAAAAAAGAATCCACCTGCCAAAAAAAAAAAAAAATCCGCCTGCCATTGCAAGGGACACAGGTTCGAGCCCTGGTACGGGAGGATCCCACATGCCGTGGAGCAATTAAGCCCATGCACCACAGCTACTGAGCCCGCATGCCACAACTACTGAAGCCCGTGCCCCTAGAGCCGTGCTTGGCAACAAGAGAAGCCACCGCAATGAGAAGCCCGTGCACTGCAACGAAGAGTAGCCCCTGCTCAACACAACTAGAGAAAGCCTGTGTGCAGCAACGAAGACCCGATGCAGTCAAAAATAAATAAATAAATATATTAAAAAAATATATATATATATCTTTGTATCTGTTCTCAACATGTAATTGTTTCTTTCATCTGATGGGGTTTGCATTCTAATGCCTCCACGTGTATTTTTAAATGCTAAGAAAAACAGCTGAGAGAAAACCCACAAATCCATTAAAAATGGTTACTTTGGGGGGAGGAGAATGGAACTGATGAGCTTCTATTTGTACCCAATGTACTTCTATTTCACTTGGAATTTCTTGAAATGACCCAGGCAGACAAATAAAGGATAAAAATAACAGCAACCTTATAAATTACTGTTTTAAAAGTACCTAGCACAGTGATTGCCAAAGACCTCCTTCTCGACAAAAGTTAGTTTTACATTTAAAAATTAATCATTATGTCATGTGGCAAAAAGGAGGTGGAATCAAGGCAGGAAATCAAGGAACAAGAAGAGAATAACACAAAGTTTCTAATAAGAGCTAAATCCCTTGGAAGACAATGAATGGAGAAGAAAGAGCACAAGCCCTGGCTTTGAAAAAGAGACCTGGTTTTGAATCCAATCATGGCCACACATGCATTCTGAGCCGTGGGAGAAGTTCCAGACTCTCTGGGCTTCAGTTTTCTTATCTGTAAATGGAAATAAAAATTCTCAGCTCATAGATTTACGGTGAGGATTACATGAGACAAATACGTGAGGTGCTTTAGAAGGCACTGAATGTTACATGTAATGTGGGCCACAGAAATGAAAACACTGTACACACCCACAAACCTCCTGTTTTACCTGCTTCTGGCAGGTGGAGTGTTCCTGTGGGTTATTATAGGACCGTATCATGAGGGGACATCTAAACTGTTTAAGCCGCAAATTATCCTTTTAAAAACATTTTGTGCTGTATCCTTGAAAGTTGCTATAAGGGTAAAGATTTAATGTTCTCATCATAACAGCAACAAAATGGCAATTGTGTGAGGTAAAGGATGTGTGAACTAGCCTGACTGCGGTAACCATTTCGCAATATATATGTGCATCAATATATGTGTGTATTATACACCTTGAACTTACGCAATAGTATGTGTCAATTATATCTCAATAAAGCTGGGGGAAAAAGTTTTAACAGAACTGAATTAAAGCCAAGAAAGCACCTTGAAAACCAGCCAAAGTGGTTTCCATCTTTCTGATATAGACAGGGCTTTTCAAGACCACATACTTGGCGGTCAAACGCTGACCTCGGGGATCCCCTGGTGCTTCCTGGACATACTGTGTTTAAGCTCCTGCAGCCTTTGGTAGCAGATGTGTTTAAAGAGCCATAAACTCAGCAACGATAGACAGAAACATACTTGCTTTCCTCTGGGCTTCTGGCTCGGAGTCAAATAATTTTTCCTGTGTAGGAATCTGGCCTGCGTGCTCTGTTCTGTGTATCTGAGGGCTCTTTTTAGAGGAGCCTCAAAATCGGGATGATTTTTGTTCCCTTCGAATCAGAGCAGTTGGCTTTCTGTTTCTTCGCCTGTGAAATGAAGCAGCCTCCTTGTCACAATGGCATAAAATCGTGGCTTGTTGTGAGAGGTCAATGAGACACTCTACATGACAGTGCTTTGCAAACTGGAAACAGTAAACCATTCAGAAGAAAACACACGAGACAAGCTGAGGTCCCAAACACTACAAGCGCGGGATCAATTTTCTGGTCGAAGGAGAGACTTAATGAAAACTTTCCTAAAACTCCAAGGAAAAGAAGTATTTTTGCTTTTGAACTTTATGAATTTGTTTTGCCCCAAATCTCCCACTCCTTTTGTCCTTAATCTCAATTTTTGGCTTTCAATTTTGGTTCGGTGCTTCTGCCTGTGTTTCTGTGGTTTAATCATCTCTCCCACCCTCCTCCTCTTCTCTTTGCTACCATGGGCATTTCCAGGCAGCACATGAGGTGGGAGAGCTGAATTTCTCAGAGAAAGCAGTGGTTGGTCCATCCAGCTCTCTTGTTAATTGCATCTTTTAATGACACCACAAAGGACAGCAACAATTTCCTACGAACTCTTGTCTTCTCTGCTTCTTCTTTTTTTAAAATATTTATTTACTTACTTATTTGTTCACACCGGGTCTTGGTTGCGGCGAGCGGGCTCCTTAGTTGTGGCATGCGAACTCTTAGTTGCGGCATGCCTGTGGGATCTAGTTCCCTGACCAGGGATCGAACCCGGGCCGCCTGCATTGGGAGCGCGGAGTCTTGTCCACTGTGGCACCAGGGAAGCGCCTTGTCTTCTCTTCTTTATTGAGTGCTTCCCTGTGCCAGACGTTTTGCCCAGTGCTTTAACCCCACCCCAGTCTCCCTTACAATCCTCACAACAGTCCACTAGAGAAGACTTTACTTATTTCACAGATAAGGAAAGTAAGGGTCTAAGTTAGAAATTAAGTGACTTGTTCAAAGTCCCACAGCTAATGAATGACAGAGGTGGGATTCAACGTCAGCTACATCTGACGTCAAAGCCTTTCGCCACTGGACCACACCGCCTCCTAGCCTGCTAAAGCGTTTGTATGACCTGGAGCAAATCCGACCCCACCACTGCCCACCCCACCTCCCACAGTCAGCAGGGCTGGCGTCCATCAAGCCTGGGACATCCACGTCTCTCTCTCGAAAACCTGCCCTTCAAGACTTACAGGAGATGCCTGTGCTGAGACAACCTTGCCAGCATCCATCCCCAGGATGATTTCAAGACCCCCCTCTAGGCTTCCATAGCCCTAACACTATGAATTGCTTTCTTTCTTTCTTTCTTTCTTTCTTTCTTTCTTTCTTTCTGGTCCCACTGCGGGGCACGTAGGATCTTAGTTCTCCGACCAGGGATGGAACCCATGCTCCCTGCGGTGGAACTGTGGAGTCCTAACCTCTGGACCGCCAGGGAAGTCCCCAATGAATTTTTATATTTCAATTGTGGGTTTATTTGTGCTTTGCTGTCACAACTTGACCAGCAACCAAAGGGCAGTGTCTGAAACTTTTTGTGCTTAACTAGTGCTTAACCAGTGCCTGGCACTGGAATGTAGTTGGCCCTCTGTACTTCTGTTGAATGAATAAATGGATTAATATATAATGAATACATGAACAGCAACAAAAGCTACAACAAAGAACAAGCCAGAGCTGCTCCTTACTTCTTGTACTCTCATCCATATCGATGCGACCAACCAAGTAGCATGAAATCAATTCAACAGAGATTTATTGAGCCGTAGGGCGGTATAGCTGAGCGCTGGCACTTTGCATCAGAATATCTTAGAAGCGAGGATGCTGGGCACAGATTTCTTGTCTGTAAAAGAAGGATAATAACATACTTTTATCACCAGATTGCCATGGGGCCAAATCGCAGAATGGATATGAAAGCACTTTGGAAACTGAGGCGTGATATGCAAATGTGGGTGGTCGTAATTTGATGGTTATTATTACGTACAAAGCAGGTCAGGTCCCGAAGGAGGTCCCGAAGGAGGACTTAAAGAAGAGGAAACTACTGCCCACAGGACACCCACACATAATGAAGCACTCAAGGGACTGTGAAACTAGGCAGAAAATAATGAAAGAAGTTCAAAGACCTCGAGGGGCTCAAAGGAGGGAGAAATCTGGGGTCAGGGGTCAGGGGTCCAGACGAGCCATCATCTAAAGGCTGTGGGATCTAAGGGAGGCTTAATGACAAGGTCCCCACTCTCAAGCCATTTGTGGTCACACGCATTGTCTGGTGAGACTGAAATGCATGGTGTTTGAATGCAGACAGCTTTTCCAGTGTGTGGTCAGTGGAGCACATCAGAGACCTGGATCTTGCAGAGAGGGTGGGATTCAAGTTAGAGGAGAGAGGGAAAATGAGTTCCGTACAGGGAGGAGGTTGGAAACAAAGCAGGACTGAGCTTGGAGGGTCTAGGATAGCAGAGGAGAGACCTCTGTGCTCCATCGTGTCCTCATTCCCTGACCCCGGGCACAGCATCAAAATCGTCTGAAGTGCCACACTGGGTTAGATCAATAGTCCGTTCAGCACTCTATATTTGGACTGTAGCTCGAGGGGATATTTTGGGAGAGCCTCTGGTTGTCCTGTTTGGGTAATCACTAATCTTTAATGATTAGGAAGATAAATTATATGATAACCCATTATGGAATAATCATTCATGAATTTTTATTCACCCTGTCTGCATCGACAGGCAAAAATCCCCCCAAAAAGACCATCTCAGAGGAATGTTCTATAATATAAAGCTGTTTTCCACAGGCTCTCAGATGGCTGATAGAAAATTAAAAAAATTTTTTTTATATAAGATGCAACCCTAAAAAAAAAAATCCCCAAAACTTTAGAGACAGAAAGCAGATCAGTGGTTGCCTAGAGCTGCGGGTGGGAATGGGGAGTGTCTGCAAATTGGCACAAGGCGACCTTTTGGAGGATGGAAGTGCTTGAAATTTACATTACAATTTGTGGATTTCATGATATATATCTATTACATCTCATAAATTTTTTTTAAAACCTATATAAATGCTTCCTCCAGTCCAGTCCCATAAAATATTATTCTTTATAAAGGAAGATATGGCAAGGACAGACACGAGAATAGGAGGAAACTCAAAATTGTGTCACAAGAAAAGCATTTCAAGGACCTGGGATGTTCAGCCTGGGAAGGTGAGGGGAAAAGAGAAAATCTAGGGGCACCTGGTGGTACGTGAGAGAGAACGAGAGGTGCTTCATGGAATCCCATGGAGACTGAACCAGCTGAAACAGATGAAGGTTGCAGCTTGCTCTGAGAAGTAGGGAGCCCCCCAACACTGGAAGGATTCCAGCCTAGGCTGAATGCCCCGTTGTTGGATGTTGCAGGTTTTTTTTTTTTTTTTTGCGGTACGTGGGCCTCTCGTTGTGGCCTCTCCTGTTGCGGAGCACAGGCTACAGACGCGCAGCCTCAGCGGCCATGGCTCACGGGCCCAGCCGCTCCGCGGCATGTGGGATCTTCCCGGATGGGGGCAGGAACCCGTGTCCCCTGCATTGGCGGGCGGACTCTCAACCACTGCGCCACCAGGGAAGCCCGTACGTTGCAGGTTTTTAAACAACGGATGAGGTCATGGAGTATCAGGGCTTTAAGGTCCTTTCTCACCTTCAGAGTCTCTGACTCTATAAACTGGATGAAATGTGGGGTTTCCCCATTCATTAGGAGAACAGAGTGAACACACCAGGCTTTTGCTCCTTTCCTTCCCAAAGAGCCTGATTACAAAACTGGGCAAAAAGATCCAGTAACTAAACTGGGGATCTAGACATCGGCAGCTAATATTACCTTCCTCTCCCGCAGTTTTTTATTTCTTTACAGTACCTAGAGATTGAGGGTCAGTTCTGTTGTATCTTTGGGTCTTAAAGGCCTTGACGGGACACCCAGAAGCTTCTATCCATAGAATTCTGAGCTCCCTTTCCAGCCTTCCTTCAATGTTCCCCACAGCAAACCACCTGTTCCAGGCAAACCCACCAACACACAGCCCCCCAAGCACCTTTCACATGTTCCATTCTGCATCTTTCTTCAGATCATCCCCCCTGCATACAAGCCCTCCTCTGATCCCCACACTTGCCTAAGTCCTAAGCTGCCCACAAGGCCTGGGTCCGGTTGCTTCCTGCCTCTGCCCCACAGGTGAGATGGTCTTGGAGGTATGTCCTGGGAGGGCCTCACTGCCAGCCATCCACCAGCAAAGGCCGAAGCTGGGAGGCTGAGGCTACAAGAGGCCTGGGATGAACTCGGAAATGGAGACCAGGAATCCAAAATAGGTCAAAGCCAAGGGGATGATGTCTTTGGCACAGGATTAGGGGATCCAAACAGAACACTGATTCAGTTTTTTTATTTCCTTTCAAAGTTTTAATTTATATATACTTTATATGTAATATTAAGAAGTCAATCTTGAAACAGAATAAATTATATTATCACCATTTAAATAGTTTACTTACATAATTGTCATTTTTATTTAAGTTCTAAGGTGAATTCTGCTTTCACTCTTAATTAAAATGATGCCCTTGGGACTTCCCTGGCAGTCCAGTGGTTAAGACTGCATGCTTCCATTGCAGGGGGCACGGGTTCAATCCTTGGTCGGGGAACTAAGATCCCACATACCATGTGGTGGCACGGCCCCAAAAAAATACAAAACAAAATTAACGAATTAATAAAATAAAATGATGCCCTCGTTGAAAATGTAACGGTCACTGAAATGTCATTTTGTGATTTTAGGCAAACCAGAGAGGGGTATCTCAGTCCAAGGATTTTAGAAACCGACTTACTGAGCATTCTCCAAAAGGTGTCCTCTTGGCCTTTGAGGGTTTCTATGTTCAAACTTAACAAGAAAAATTGAAAATGAAGAACCTATTTGCTGGAGGTTTTCAAAATTAGAATATATTATAAAAATTCAGTTCATATTTTTCATAATCATTAATCTATGGTCTATGTAAAATTTTTATCTTCCTATCTTAAGACACCACTAAATAAAGGCATACCAGGCACAAAACCCACATGCAATAAATATATAATAAGCGAAGTAAATTGATAAATGCCATTAGTGACACCATCCCTAACAACAAAAACCACCATTGCTTCCCAGCCTTTGGTGACACAGTTGTATAGCTTGTCAGATTCAAGTTCATGACATCCTTCCAAGAAACAAATGTGTCTTTTGGAGGAGAAGACTGCATCAATTTTAGGTTAAATTCCTGGAAATTTCTCAGTAATCAATATGGGATAAACAAGATACATAATTACTTTCTCTCATTTCCCCTCCAATATTGTTTATCCACAAAGAGGCTGGTCTTGTAGATGAGTGGATTAAAACCAGCAACATCAGTCTTGTCACAGAGTCAGGGAAACCCAGATAATGTGTGCTCTTGGTATAGTTGGGTTGTGGTTTTTAAATCACTGATTAACCAGTACTTGCAATCTTTTTTTTTTTACATCTTTATTGGAGTATAATTGCTTAACAATGGTGTGTTAGTTTCTGCTTGATAACAAAGTGAATCAGTTATACATATACATCTGTTCTCATATCCCCTCCCTCTTGCGTCTCCCTCCCACCCTCCCTATCCCACCCCTCCAGGTGGTCACAAAACACAGAGCTGATCTCCCTGTGCTATGCGGCTGCTTCCCACTAGCTATCTACCTTACGTTTGGTAGTGTATATATGTCCATGCCTCTCTCTCGCTTTGTCACAGCTTACCCTTCCCCCTCCCCATATCCTCAAGTCCATTCTCTAGTAGGTCTGTGTCTTTATTCCTGTCTTACCCTTAGTTTCTTTAAAAAGAAAAACTTAACTCCTAGTTCCAATTTCGTATGTGGCTTAATAGCTCAGGAAGCTTCCACCATCTTTAAATAACTCATCTTTAAAGAAAAAAATTTTTCTTCCAATTGTAATGATAGTATCAACAGTCAAATTGGAGCCACAGGTGGCTGGTTCCATGGTCTAAGGCTGTGACACTGCCTTTATGAGCCTCCATTGAGAGACCAAATGTCACAAATGACCTCAGCAGAGAGGCAAAATCTGTTGAGGTCAACATAATGTAGAGGAGGAACATAGTAGCCTTTGGATGTTTGGAATGGCCAAACTCATGACCAGCAACAAGAAACAAATGTATGCTTTTGGTGTGTTTAAATCCAGATTTCAGCCCTTTCAAAATGCAAGCCTCCCCCAATACCAGCTCCAGGCCCATAAGCACAGGTGATGGTTCCATCTCTGCCATCAAAAGAATTAGAGTCTCTATGAGCTCCTTGTGGGAAATATATGATAACATCAGCCTCTTCAGGCTTCTTCTGTTTGAATTGCAGGGGGTCACATCACTCCGTACTTGAGAAGCCTGGGGATGGCATAGTCAACGTCCTTCCACACCATGGAGGGTAATTCTTGATTCCGTAGGTGGCATGATGTTTTGTCCATACTGGTTTCCCCATCACTGTGCCAAACTGGTGAACACTGGGCTTCCCACATCTTGGTGTAGACCTCATTGTCAGAGGAGAGGCATCCAAAGGCCGGTCACATTTGGCCCCAAGAACAGCTGCCACATTTCCTGGATTTTGCCCACCACGAAGTTGCTAATGATTCTCATTTGAGCATGGGAGTTCTCTCCACCAGGAGGCCATAAAAGGTGCCCAGGTATCTTTGTGCAAACAGCACATCATTTTCTCCTAGACTTGTACTATTAGACAGAGGAACAACTCCAGGAGCAGCAGCTTGAAGAACGAGAATTAAGAGGAGAAACTTCATTCCAAACTTCTCTTGAATAGTTTAACCCGATGAACTTTGTTCCTTTTTAGTCTTCAGCTGACTTTTGTTCCTGCCTTATACATATGCAGGTATTTCCACCCCCAGCATTCCTGAATGTCTCTGACACCAGATCTCAGGGAGCACTCCCTCCTCTAAATTCCTTATTATCTGTACCTCCTATTTAATGATACCTTATATTATTACTCAACTTTTCATAAAAATGGTCTGATTTACCAACTGTATTGTCAGACCCTTGAGGGAACACAAGCCAACCTGAGTGTCCAGATTTATTATTATTGTTGTTGTTGTTTACTTGTTATTTTTTTCATTTTATAGGCTGACATCTCCCTTCCACCCCTCACTCTCTCCTTTGACCCTGAATCTTCAAATTTAGATCAAAAGTTTTCGCAGGTGCATTCAGATGAAAATGAGGTGAGGAACAGAGAGTTTTACCAGAAGGAAGGAAGCCCCAGAACTCGGGATCAGTGTCCACAAATATGGCATCACAAGTATCTCAGATCGAACTTGAGTTCTAAAACTAGGGCTCTATTTACAAAAGCATATTTAGAACTTCTAGGCTTTTCTGAGCTTTTTGTTGTTAAAGCAAAGAAATGCTATGATGAGGTGTCCAGCCTACGTGTAAAAGGTTCCTTCAGAATAAAAAGACTTACTTGAAAACATTTTACTGGAAGTAATTCCACACTCTGAGTAGTATAGCTGTTATTGGTCTTACCCATTAGATGGGCAGCAGCCAAACTTTTCTCCTGTCGCAAGTGCCGAGTACTAACCACTGGACCGCCAGGGAATCCCCAACACTATTTTTTAAAGTATTTTAAAAATTTTAATGAATGAATTTATTTATTGAAGTATAGTTGATTTACAATGTTGTGTTAGTTTCAGGTATACAGCAAATTGATTCAGTTATACCTATACATATCTATTCTTTTCCAGATTTTTTTCCCTTATAAGTTATTACAAAATATTGAATGTAGTTCCCTGTGCCATCCAGTAGGACCTTGTTGGTTATCTGTTTTATATATAGTAGTGTGTATATGTTAATCCCAAACTCCTAATTTATCCCTCCCTCCTAAACTATTTTTCTAATGCGGTAGAAACATCCACAGCCAGGATTGCGAACCACTGACCCAGATCAACCCTCTCGTATTCCCTGGGGCAACTGAGAACCAAAAAAGAGAAATAACCAAACCAGACAGCTGTAAGTCCCTCTTGACAGCTATGCCAACGTTGTTTTCAACATGCTATGGTGTCTTTTTCAACTTTGATTCTACAGTTTGATTATGCTTTTTTACATATTAGCCTGTTGACAGTTTGGTCCATGTTTTACACCAAAATTTATCCTGGCAGTTTGAGTAGTGATTTATGGTTTTTTGTAAAAAGTGAAAATATACTCCATGCATATGGTTTCGAAAAATTCAAATACAAAATGTACCTTATGAAAACTGAGTGTCTCTCTCTCAACCCCTACTTCAGTCTCCCAGTCACTGACCCCCTTCCCCAGATGCACGCTCTGTGCCAGGTCTCTTGAGTGTCTGTCCGACAGATTTCTGTGCCTCCTTCTATCCCCTTTAAGTAATGCAAGTGCTTGATAATTATACAGGAAAGAATAATGCTCAAATCAGAGCGCCCAAGCATCTTTACTTCTAGCTCCATTGTATCTTTCTCAGGGTTTGGTAATGACAAGTACACATCCTTGTCCAGGAGTGAAAATAACATCATTGTGAACAGCACTATGATTATACTTTCATTTTATACCGAATCTGCCTACACCAGAAATGTCCCAGCTATAAAATAGGACCACAACAGGCTGTCTCATGGTCCTGCTATAAGGCAGCAGTCTAAGTTACCCAGCATTTCACAGAACAATCGACGTATCAAGAGAAAACAAACAAACAAAAAACTTTGCCTATCACAGATTTCCTTTCCTTTCTTTTCTTTTTTGTTTTTTTGTTCTAAAAGCAAATTGCTTTAAGCACAGACTAATCAAATCCTGTATAACAAATATATACAGTAAACTGTAAAGGGCATGGTGGTCTTTCAAATGCATACAAGCACATAGTATCCTTGCTGGATAATTTGGATTGTTTGACTATTGATTCCTCACTTTCGTAAGGAGATTTTTTTTTTTTTAATAGAGCATCTTTGTGTTTTCCTTACCAGGACATTCCTGTTGTCCCAAAAGTGACCCGAGGCAGTGACAGGCAATCATCTATAGACTCTTATTCTAGGCTGATGACTAATCTCCAAAATTCTGCTTCTTTTCTCCACCCAGACTCCAACTCTGAAGTGTTACCCTAAGGAGAAAAGCCATTTTATTTCTCTGGGAAGATAAATTTTAAAAAACTGTTCTCTTGAAATTTATCCCTACCCAGAACATGCTGACGTAGAAGTGATAACAGTTAAATTTAGATAGCTCTTTCTCAAATCAAAGAATACTCAAGTTGAGAGGAAAAACAGAGCTCATGCTAGCCCGTTGTTTCATTTTACAGAGAAGGTAGTTGAAGATGAAGGAGGTTAGCTGGTTTGTCCAAGGTTATGTGGGAAAACTCACTTCTTTTTCTTAGTAAATAGTTACTAGGTGCCTACCACGTGTCCAGCATGGCCCAAGCTCTGGGGCGCAGCAACCGGTGGGTTCCATCAGGGACATGGGAATGGCAGTGCCAAGGCTAGAACTCAGGTTCAGTCCTCCTCCTCCCTCCATCACAGTGCCCTTGGGGGGGCCCTCTGGCCTGGCCTCCTCAGAGGATCAGCATTCAGAGTGATCAAAATAAGACAATTTCCAGGAAGATGGAGCCTCATTTTTCTCAGTCCCTTCTGGCAGGAATCGAAGGACATTTGGGAGGAAGCCAGGGACATGAATGTGTCCTTGTTTGTGGTGATAATGCCGTTTCCAAGAGGCCATAGGACACAGGCCTTGGGTGATTTTAGAGAGAGCCCTCCCATGGTCACGCGCCCCCTTTGTGAATCAAGAAGGGGGCAGGGCTAGAAGTGGCTATGTTGCCCACGGAACACACACCAAGCTGACCTACTCGGGGATTACAACCAAGACGCTGTCTCCCCTAGAACAGTGCTGGAGACAATTCAGACACAAACAGAACAGCCCTGCAATCTGACTTTAAACCAACGACTCACTTGTTTCTCAAATGTCTATTTATTTTAGTTTCATGACTTAACAGGAATAGTGTGAGGTAAGATGACGTGAATCACTTAGAGCTTTTCAGATGGTGAAGTACCAGCCTTGACAAGAAAAATAAAACAAATCATACAGACAGGCACAAGGCATGCATGTGAGCGCATGCATACTCACACGTACACGCACATAGGCACACATGCATACAGATGCACACACACTCAGCTAAAACTCATCCTTACAAAAATAAAATCTGACAAGAGGAAACTTCACGGGACATTGACTCTGGAATACCTCTATGAATGAGTATTCATTTTGTCAAAAACATTTCAAATAAAAGAATAAACCTTAAGGACATTATACTAAGAGAAATAAGCCAGTTACAAAAAGACAACTACTGTATGATTCATGTGTATGAAGCAACTAGATTATTCAAATTCATAGAAACAGAAAGTAGAATGGTCGTTGCCAGGGGCTGGGGGGACAGGGAAATGCGGAGCTGTTTGTTTTTTGAGTCTTTTTAAATTATTTTGGCTGCGTTGGGTCTTCGTTGCTGCACGCGAGCTTTCTCTAGTTGTGGCGAGAGGGAGCTACTCTTCATTGTGGTGCGCGGGCTTCTCATTGTGTTGCGGAGCACGGGCTCTAGGCGCGCGGGGGAACTGTTTTTTTTAATAGGTATAGAGTATCAGTTTTGCAAGGGGAAAAAGTCCTGGGAGTGGATCATACAACCATGTGAATACAGTAAGTCCCCTACATGAAGACCTTCAAGTTGCAAACTTTCAAAGATGCAAATGTGCGCTGGCATGTCCAATAACGTAAGTTAGTTCACATGTCTGGTGTACATTGACACGTGCGTGCATCCTCTACAAGTGGTTATGCTTTTGTGTACTTTACTGTACAGTACTGTATAGACTACAGTAGTATAATAACTTTATTTCAAGCCCAGGATGTCCAGAAGCAAGCGTAAAAGCAGCGGTGGTGTAACTGGTACTACTGTACTTTTCAAGGTCCTGTACTGTAAGATTAAAAATGTTTTCTTTATTTTTTGTGTTTGTTTTTTAATGTATTATTTGTGTGGGAAGTATTATAAACCTATTACAGTACAGTACTATACAGCCAACTGTGTTAATTGGGTACCTAGGCTAACTTTGTTGGACCTATGAACGCACTCTCAGAATAGAACTCGTTCGTATATCAGGGACTTACTTTATACTTAATAATACTGAACTGTACTCAGAAAATGGTTACAGTGGTAATTTTTATGTTATGTGTATTGCACCACAATTAAAAAAAATTTTTTTTCAAATGGAAAAGAAGTAATACTTGCTCTCCTTCAAGAGTTTTCTACCAAATATGAGGTACTATTAATAGGTGTCAGGGAGGTAAGTTAAGTGCTTGAGGGCCTGTGAATTAAATTGACAAAAGCCAGCATTTCAAGAGAAAAGATGATGTTTATTCACATAGGTACTCAGGAGCGCATATAGAAAGTAGCTCAGCTCAATACCTTAAGTTAGGGGGTTATTTAAATAATTTAATAGAGAAAAGGGAGGAGGGAGAAAAGGGTTCTTTTGGAAAGACCAAATGGGTTTCTTTAGGAAAAACAAAGAAGCTTTTAGGAGAACAAAATGGGAGATAAGATAGTTTGTAATAATGTTTGTTTATGCACGGATGAGTGGTCCTCTTCATCTTCTTTGGGGGCATGAAACTCCCTCGGAGAAGGAATTTATGGGAGTTTCATTCTAGGTCTCCTTCC
This sequence comes from Hyperoodon ampullatus, assembly GCF_949752795.1. Lineage (NCBI taxonomy): Eukaryota > Metazoa > Chordata > Mammalia > Artiodactyla > Ziphiidae > Hyperoodon > Hyperoodon ampullatus. Next base: position 116,475,325 of record NC_136919.1, read on the forward strand.
TGGAGAAGAGGGGAATTATGACAGCCTCACTCCCAGAATATTCTTTTAGTCGGATTAGGTGATGGGGAAGGGCGAGGTTGGGGGGTGGTCAGACAAAGCCTCTTGCTGCATCTGTTGACCCTCCAATGTCTTCAGCTCAAAATAATTTTTATGCCCCTGTGGATGACTTCACAGATGTTCTTCCAAGTGTTAAAGGCAGGGCTGTTTGTACTAGTTCCCCGAACTTTAATCAATACATATGCCAAATGAACCCCTGCCCTCCTGACAAGAAGTCCCCAATTTTATATTTATTTATACCATATATATATGTATATAATATATACATTTGTCAGAACCTTATCTCTTTGTTCAACTTTAGCCCACAAAAAGCTGAAGCTGAAAGCTCGAAAGATCTTTTGAGATCAGGTGTCGTTTAAGGGGAGCAGTGAAGTGAGAAAATTAGGAGCTGTATGTTGGTAGAAAATGTGATTTTGTACCTGGGGGGCACCTGTTGGGTGGCACAGAGGATTCCCTTTTTGCTGTAGAGTCTAGAGCCCAGAAGAAATGAAGTTATAAGAACCTGCCCTCCTTGAGTGGGTGCTCACTGGTTCTCAGGTTCAGAGCACGTCTGAGGTGATTTTGGACAGGATGTTTATCGATTTCAGGGCGTTTTTCAGTATTGTTTTAATTCTTAGAATTCTATGTGCTTCACTACTTTACTGCAAGTATTTGGAATAAGCCTCCTTCTTCTAAGGAGTTCTCCAGGTAGAGTAAGAAATGTTCAAAGCCTTGCCATTCAAAGTGTGGTCCTGGACCAGCATCGTGCGGGAGCCGGTTAGAAATGCAGACTCTCAGACCCCACCCCTGACCGACTGCGTCAGAATCTGCATTGCAACAAGGGATTCCTATGCCCCTGAAAGGCTGGTGAGAAATGTGCAGTTCTGGGTTCCACCTCAATGAATCTCTCCTAAAGTCTGAGACCCACCCCGGCCTAGAAGTTTCAAGTTACTTAAAAAATTTCATGTGAAAATAGGAAACTTCATATCCGTGGAATGCCTATTATAACGGTGATTGCTTTCGGAGGAAAGTACTGGGAGAAACTTCCACATTATATCTTCGTTCGGCTTGAATTTTTTTAGTATGGGCTCAGATTACCTTTACCATGTAAACGTGTCTTTTCTAACTAATACATTCCTTAGACCACTGTAATTTACCAAGTACTTTCCTATACATGATTTCACAAATACTCTGAATATCCTTACCAAGAAGGAATACATCGAGATATTCCTATATTAGATGAAGATGTTGAAGTATAGAAATAAAAGTCATGAGGAAGCACTGAAAATTAGAGCCAAAAGATAGGATCCAAGTGTTTAAAATGTTTTTATTATGAAAAATTTCAAACATTACAAAATAAACAGAATATTATCATAGGACCTCATGTACCCATCCCTCCTCACGCCCTACTCCATTAGTATGTACATAATTTTTTAAGGTAAAATGTACATACATTGAAATACACAAATCTTATCAGGATCCTTTTTTTCCCCCTTAATTCCAGTCTCGTTTGCCAAAAATCTGGCTCTATTGCCTCCCAGATGTAAATGCTATTGACGGATTTCCTGCTGTTTCCTACACTGTGTTGAATCATCCTTCCCTCGATTTAGGTTCGCTTGGAGAAGAGGAATGCCTTTGTTTTCAGTCGGAAAGCATATGGGGTACCAAGTCTGGCTGCTGCATTGTTACCCATTCACAAATGAAACCCAGGCATGCCTTCTTTAAATTGTCCTCTTGGCCAAGAGTCAGAAGCTTCCCTCCAAAATGGAAGCTCAAAGCCCCTTAGGGATGGTCCACCCCCAGCCAGCCTTGCACCCCTCCCCTGAGCACTCACCACTCTCAGTGGGCTCTTGGGGCCACCATGAATATATTCAACAACGCTCATTTATTCAGCCCTACTACGTGCCGCGCGCTGCCTGTACTGGACCTCATTTCCAAGAGCCCCAACCTCGTAAGACTCCCTTTGCCCTTTAACAGCTGGAAAAGAAAATATAAACGTGTCTTCCATCTCGTTGCAGGAGATGAGTCAGCAGAACAGGAAATTCTCCTTGCACAAGCCCTTCTGATCCCGTGGGCTGGGTGTGTGTGGTATCCAGCGAGGGCTGGGAAGGGAACCGGCTTCTCTCCTGGAAGCACTTTGAGAGGTGAACAATGCAAGCTGGCCGGTGAGTTTACATGTGTTGACACACACCTCGCCAATTAGAATGGTCCCAACATGTTTGGGGGAAAGCTCAGCGGCTTCCAAATAAGGAACAGGGCAAATAAGGAAGCTGGTTGTTGCCAAAGTCTAGGTGGCTTCAGAAGGAAAGGTTGAAGGAGTTACCTCCTGTGAAACTCAAAAGGCACCTGAGCGGCGAGCCCAGCTTTCAGGATGTTTGAGGAGACAGCCATTTAAGGCGGGGTTCAAGGAAGGCCCTCAAATGCCACAAAAGCCCTAGTGGTGCAGTTATGCACACGTAGAGAATTACAGAAGGAAGAAGAACTGTGGGCATTGGAAATGCCCGCCTGTCCAAGCCCCCTCTGGCCTGATCTCTAACAACAGAGCAAAGTCCACCGTGGGGACCCAGGCTGCAGCCTGGGCTCCACTCCACACCAGCTGTGAGCTTGGGAATAAGTCATTTAATCTCTGCGGGCCCCAGTTTTCTCCTCTGCAGAAAGTTAAACAGGATAAGCTCTTCCATTTCAAAATGACTGGAGCCCCTCTGCAAACGCAAATTGGTTTAGCATTAACCCTACTTTTTCCTTTCCTTTCACTACTTTTCCAATGAGATCACAAGGGAGAAATAGCTGAGTGGAGCTGTTAGCAAAACCAGCACTCTTTAAAATAGCTGTTCTGTGGGAACCAGGCACTGGGTGCCGTGTCTGTGTGTGTGTGTGTGTGTGTGTGTGTGTGTGTACACATTTCTATTGGGTGGGGCTGTGGAGAAGGGGGAATGCATTCAGCCAGCTCTAAACGTTTCAGCTTTGCAGAAAAATAAATGCAGCCAAGATTGAGGAGTGAGATTTGCATATGAGGAGGAGGTCGAGGAGGAGTAAATGTGCTGAGATTCCAGCACTGAACTGAAAAAAGGATGAGGACGCAGTTAGAAGGGTAGGCCTCCCAGGAGTCAAGGAGTAAGAATATGCCGGGGCTTTGAAATAGGGTGTAGCCAGAGCCGGTTAAACCCTAGTCTTCCACCCCGACTGGCCTTCCCCCTCACCCCGCCCGGCCCCATTCTAAATTCTTTCAAGGCCTGGCTCCTTCCCCCTCCTCCCCCGCAGAGAAATGATATAGGAGCCAGGAGGAAGTGACACATTTTCCTGCTTGAATGGAGCGGGCCCCTGCAGCAGCCTCTCGGCAATCGTCAGCAGCCTTATCTCACCCCGGCCATCGCCGGCGCCTGGTTCCTCAAACAATGCTTTCCTCTGGCTGAACCCTGGGTGATGTCTCCAATGCCTAGGAAAGCTGCATGCTTAGAGGTTCAGGGCACCCCATGCATGGTTCACGTTCCTTTCCAATACAACTTCCAAGTCAGTAATCCAGCACAGAGGGTTGTGTCTAGGGCTTTGTTAGACCAGTGACGGGAACCTCGGGAAATGCAGGACCCTTGGGAGGTGGAATGGGAGAATCCCAAGGCTGGGAGTCTTGGAAAACCTGAAATTTGCAGGCCAGCTCTCTCGCTTTAGAGCTGTGTGACTTTGGGCAAGTTTCTCAGCCACTCTGAACCTCTGTATCTTCCTCTGTCAGAGGAGGGACGATTGGTAATAATAACTGCTTTGAAGGTTCCAATGAAGCTTTCATAAGGTAGCAGGTGTGATGTGCCCTGGGAGTATAATACATATATAAATAAGTCCATTCCCTTTCCCCTCCCATCTTGGATTCCCTCCACCTACCAGTCCCACTCGCACTACTACTTGTCTACCCCTCAATGGCACTTTTTTTTTTTTTAATTTATTTATTTATTTATTTATTTTTGGCCGTGTTGGGTCTTTGTTACTGTGCGTGGCTCTTCTCTGGTTGTGGTGAGTGGGGGGCTACTCTTCGTTGTGGTGCACGGGCTTCTCATTGCGGTGGCTTCTCTTGTGGAGCATGGGCTCTAGGTGTGCGGGCTTCAGTAGTTGTGGCACACAGGCTCAGTAGTTGTGGCTTGCAGGCTCTAGAGCACAGCCTCAGTAGTTGTGGCACACGGGCTGAGTTGCTCCGCGGCATGTGGGATCTTCCCAGGCTAGGGCTCGAACCCGTGCTCCCTGCATTGGCAGGTGGATTCTTAACCACTGCGCCACCAGGGAAGCCCGGCACTTTTTAGTAGTACCTTACCAGCTTAGCAATTAATTTCACGCAGTTGTATTGTAGTTTAATCATACAGGCCTTAGTGACACCGAAAACTTAAATCAGCATTCCAGTCTTACATCTCATTCATAGCTCCCAAATGACTAACTGAAGGACATACTAACAGAATAAGAAAACTGCATAAAAACAGAGAGTGATGTTAAAAATCATCATGGGCGTGAATGGCCTCTAGTCCTCCCTGTTTCCACTTGTTTTTGTCCTGCCTCACGTGGATCTCTACTATATAGAATTTAACTTATTGTGTTGTAATGATCTGTTTCCATACTTGTCTCTCACTAGACTAAAAGCTCCTCGAAGGCAGGGACAATGCCTCTTTTATCTTCGTATTTCCAGAACTTAGCTTAAAAAAATACATGATGGGTAGGTGATAATTTAATGAATTACTTTGAACAAACAATTGAACTAGTATATTTGGTCCTATTCTGTCTGCTGATGTAGCCTCTGCACATGCAACAGTGCCTGGCACAAAGCAAAGACTCCATAGGCACATGCTGAATAACGGCCTGGGACCTTCCTGAGCTGCACATTCGTCATCTGTATGAGGTTGGTTCATCAGGGTCCGTGGACTGAATCGGAGGTTCTCAAATCCTGGCTCTCCAATGGGTCATAGAAGAAATGCATCGGGATTTTAAAAGATAGAGATTCCTAGACTCCGTTTCTGAATGATTCAGGTCTCAGCTAGGACCTATAAATCTGTAGTTTATTTATTTATTTATTTATTTTTGCTGTACGCGGGCCTCTCACTGTTGTGGCCTCTCCCGTTGCGGAGCACAGGCTCCGGACGCGCAGGCTCAGCAGCCATGGCTCACGGGCCCAGCTGCTGCACGGCATGTGGGATCTTCCCGGACCGGGGCACGAACTCGTGTCCCCTGCATCGGCAGGCGGACTCTCAACCACTGCGCCACCAGGGAAGCCCTAAATCTGTAGTTTAAAAAAAAAAAAAAAAAAAAAGAAAAGGTTTCCACATGATTCTGGTACAGAATAAAATGTAGGCCTCAGTATACCAGGTATTTCTAACATTTCTCAGGTAGTAGGATTTGATATATCATTTTGACTGTTTTCAAAAGACTACAGATCATCAGAGTGGTTTACCAGGCTGATATAATGTGAATATATAGAACTTGATGTAAACTAGTCGGCCTCAGGCAGACCAGTGATTATGCACCCTTTAAACCAATGTTTTGTTTTTTTTGTTTTTGTTTTTGCGGTACGCGGGCCTCTCACTGTTGTGGCCTCTCCCGTTGCGGAGCACAGGCTCAGGACGCGCAGGCTCAGCGGCCATGGCTCCCGGGCCTAGCCGCTCCGCGGCATGTGGGATCTTCCCGGATCGAGGCACGAACCCGTGTCCCCTGCATCGGCAGGCGGACTCTCAACCACTGTGCCACCAGGGAAGCCCTGTATTTTTTTTTTTATATCATCTATTTAGCGGGGTTAAAGAGGAACTCATTTTTTTAAAAGAAATAATACATAGTGCACACCTCTTTATGTTCAAAATAATAGATTTATGAGATTTTTTTCCCCCTGAATTTCTGAACCAGACAGCTCCTTAGAAGGCAGAGAGCATAGTTTCCAATTTAAATAAAAATAAGTTGTTCCAGGTAAACAGCACAGTGTCATCCATTATTCAGACCACTGTCAGCTGGCTGCCTTCAAGGCTGGGGGAGGACCTGAATAAAGTTGTACCTGGACCTTACATGCGTGTGCCACAAAATGCTAAAGGTACAAGGGGGAAGGGCTTTGTTTTTCTTCCAGGGCACGCTCTTCTTTGGTGGTAGCAGGGCTGATTTATATTTCACCACTTAGGTGAAATAACTGGGTGCTCTAACTGGGTGGGATTGTTCAACTTGACTCCAATGATGGTTGAATACACCTTTCTTTTTTTCTTTTTTTTTTGGCTGCACCGTAAGGCATGCAGGATCTTAGTTCCCCGACCAGGGATCAAACCCATGCCCTCGGCAATGGAAGCACAGATTCTTAACCACTGGACCGCCAGGGAAGTCCCCTGAATATACCTTTTAGATTGAGGTCCTAGGTAGCCAGCTGGCTGGTGGATCCATTAGCCCTCATCACATGTGAGACAGGCTCATCATATAACCAAAAAGTCCCTTCTACATCCCCACAAATATTTTTTCTCTCTCTCCCAAGACAGTATTTTGGATTTCATCCATTATGTAATTGCACGTGGGGGATGAGGAGTTCGGGGGCAGAGGAAGGAAGCAGGCTTATTTTGAACTGGATCAAATTCCCTCCCACTCAGTAGTCAGGGCATCCTCAAAGAAGCCAAGTAACTGTGGGGAAGAATCCAAGGAGACCTTCTGGAGATTTGGCATCTCTCAGCAGGTGGTCAAGAGAGAGAGTCAGAAACACGTGCACGTAGAAATGCAAAGCCTGGGGAATTCCCTGGCGGTCCAGTGGTTAGGACTCGGTGTTTTCACTGCTGGGGCTGGGTTTGATTTCTGATGGGGGAACTAAGATCCCACAAGCCACATGGTGCAGCCAAAAAAAAAAAAAGTAAAGCCTATAAGCAGATACATAAACAAACATGGCGGTGACATCCAAGTGGGGATGGGACAACACAGGTACTGTGATCATCTGTTGACTTATACCACTGTGTTTAGAGCTACTCTTCATTTTTCTTTTCCATTTTGATGAAAAATCTTGCAGTTTTTACATTGTCACCGAACAATAAAAAACCTGTGACATTTCACAACACATAAGCTATTCAGTCAACTTTTGACAATTCTATTATGTTTCTGACACTTGCAGAAACACGTTCAACTCCTCTGGGAGGGTGAGGATGTCACATGTCTGCCTTTCCATTTCCCTGTGCTTTGTTTGTGTCACTATGTGACTTCTGGTGGCAACACAGGCAGACAAGATCCGTAACATGGCTGCACAGTTTCCCCAGGATGTTCTGTTTGGTGACAGAGGACAGCAAGTCTTCAGGGATACTGGCCTCCTAGAGGTCATTGGTAAAGCAAGTGCATGCCATTTAGTTGCAGAAGAAGGTTCAGGATTTCACAGTGAAATTCTGAATCGCAGAGCTTTGGCTGACCAAAAAAAAGAATGTGACATGGATGAATATCATAGCATTTTCTATCAACGTTTAGGAGTTAGAGTGACATGATGGAGGTCACGGATAGTTTGCATTTGGCCCCAGAGTTGATTTCTCTGGAAGGACCTGAAGTTTCACCCTGAAGGATGTCCAAGTTCTTTCTCCTTCTAGGTCCAAAACTGTGAAGCACATCTCCAAGCACGATCTGGAGGCGGTAGCTCCTTGGGTAATCAGGAGGACCTGTATTTAGCGTGGAATCATTTATGGAGCGCCAGCAGATGGTGGTGGTATAAAATCGCATGCTTATCATGACTGTGCTCTCAGACTTTCTGCAGAGGAATTCAGTCTAGTGACAAAGAAGAGTGGGGATGACTGCCACGTCAAACCAAAGCAGCCTGCTTGTCATCTTCAAGGTTTGGAGTAATCGGTCTGCCTTTCTTCAAAGGCATGTCTCTCATGGGCACTTAGGAGGAAGGTCATGTTCTCAGCAGCACCTGTAGAGTAGAAATTCTTGGTAAACAAACAGAAAAAGAGCGTATTTCACTGCCTTCAGTTCTCTCAACTACGGGGTTGTCATGCTAGTTGTTATTGTCACCCTAAATCTCTAGCCTGGTAATAATGGTGATGACGATAAAGTGTATGACTTGCTTTGCAGTCGTGACAGCTTTTCAAAACATTTGTTACTAGTTGTCCAATCGGTCATTTCATTTCTGTGACATTTAGTTAAGGGTGGACCCTGGAGTCAGACAGCCTACGTTTGAGTCTCAATTCTGCCACTTCTTTGCTGAGAGATCTTGTTGAGTTACTTAGACTCTCTGCTTCCATTTTCTTACCTGTAAAAGGAGGATGGTGGTCCTTACCTCCTAGGGCTGCTGTGCAGCACAAATGAGTTAATGTATGTCAAGGGCTTAGACGGGTGTCTGGCACTGCTAGGAAGTACGAGGTAAATATTTGCTTCTTCTGTTGCCATTGTTATTCCCTCCTGAAAGCAATTCATTCACTTAGCATCAACAGCAAAACTGGCCATCCTGCTGTGTCACATGACACACCTGTGGGACAGAACAGGTGGCATTAACCCCATTTCATCAGAGTAGAGGACCTAATAAAAATACAACACAGGATATTGAATATGGTTCCCTGTGCTCTACATTAGGACCTTTTTGTTTATGCATTCTATATGTAATAGTTTGCATCTACCAACCCCAAACTCCCAGTTCATCCCTCTCCCTCCCTACCTCCCCTGTTCAATATCCTGTGATAAACCATATGGAAAAGAATATAAAGAAAGAATGTCTATATGTGTATAACTGAGTCACTTTGCTGTATAGCAGAAATTAATACAACATTGTAAATTAATACAACATTGTAAATCAACTATACTTCAATAAAATAAAAAAATTTTAATACATTATTGTGAGTGACACTTTTTTAAACCAGGAACACTGACCCCCAGGGACGATCCTTAAAGGACCAGTATTCAACCAATATAAGGATATTTGCTATCCCAAAGTAATCATCTCATATAATCTTTTTCTTTCCAATAAATAGTTGTTTTTAATATTTCAGGTCATGGTCTTCTTTAAAAATCTGATGAAAACTATGGGTCTTGTGCTCGGAACAGTGCACATTCACATATGCAGAGAATATTTTGCATGCAGTATCATGGGGTTCACTGACCTCAAGTTAGGATTCTCCCATAGACATGGGAGGATTAGATAAAGAAAGTTCTGGAATGGATCTTCTTTCCAAAATTCTTTGAGGTCCATCTCCATGGTGACTGTTTCAAATGCCGAATTCCAAGGCCACACCTTTATAAGATGAATCTCTGGATCCAATTGTTTTCAGCATAATTTTCAACTTCTCTTCTTGTAATCGTTCTCAGTCTTGACTATATGTTAGAATCCCAAAGGGAGTTTTAAAAATCCCAAGGTGTGTCCAAATCCACATCCCAGATCAATTAAATCAGAATTTCTGGAGGGTGGGAGCAAGGCATCAACAGTATTTAAAGCTCCCGGGTGATTTGGATGTTAGATCATGGTTGAGAAATACTATTCTACTGCCTCCCCATAATTAAGAGCATACTTCAGTTAATCTGGGCATTCCAGCCCCTTACAAACCCCTGTGTCTTCTGTGTCTTCCTGTGTGACTTTGTGTCTTTTCTGTGTGGGGTATAACAACTTCCTCTTTAAGCTAATAATTGCCTTTCACCTCATGTTATTTAGTATGTCACTAAGAAATGTATTGTTCAACCACCACTTAAGAAAGACGTCATCTGACTCAGAGCTTATAATGGGGAGAAAAAGAAGCAAAAGAAAACCAAAGCTGCCCTGGATTATTAAACTCCATCCGATCTCATGAGCATGCTTTACCGAAAGAGCAGAAGACAAAGAGGTGGTGGGGACCAAAAAAAAAATTTTTTAAGCTGATTTTGAAGAAGTAGGTGACTCAGTTAAATCTGCGTGAGTGAAGATGTCCAGAGACGAGGCAGAAACATCTACAGAGTGATGTTCCTTTCGTTGTAGGAGGTGAAGAGTAAGGTGAAGACTGAGCGGGTGGGGTTGAGTAGGCAAAAAACAAAAGGTTTTTTCCTATAGTCATAATTTTAGAACTCAAAGAGACCCCTGAGAGACTCAAGTGCCACTTCTTTCATTTTATAGATGAGAAAGCCATCCAAGTGGGTGATGTCCCTGCCTGAGGTCTCAGCTGTGAGTGGCAGGGTCAGGCCCAGGACCCAGGTCTTCTGAGTTCAGTGTTTTCTCATCTTCCATGATGCCAGGCTGACTGGGGCTCCTATGGCTGAGAGAGACCAGGTGAGTAGAGAAAGCTAATGTAACTCATTAATGAGGTGGCCATACACCTTATCAGCCAAACCTAGACACTTTTGAAAGAAAAAAACAGCAACAAAAATAACAACAACAGGCAAATCTGGCCTTATTTCCCTCTAAAACCCATTTACCATTACCTGTCATTTTACATTATCTGTCACCATACTGATAATTCTACCATCAATGATCCTGTGTGGAGAGTGGCTATTAGTAGTTTTCAATGTCCTTGAACTCATCTGCCAGCTCTTCCCATTGAGAACACCAAATTGTCAATCAAAAGAAAAGTTGAGGGGCTTCCCTGGTGGCGCAGTGGTTGAGAGTCCGCCTGCCGATGTGGGGTACACGGGTTCGTGCCCCGGTCTGGGAAGATCCCACATGCCGCAGAGCGGCTGGACCCGTGAGCCATGGCCGCTGAGCCTGCGCTTCCTGAGCCTGTGCTCCGCAACGGGAGAGGCCACGACAGTGAGAGGCCCACGTACCGCAAAAAAAAAAAAAAAAGAAAAGTTGGCTGGTTCTAACTCTGGTTACTGCTCTTTTTCCGTCTTTCATCTAGATTCTAGCATTCCAATGGGGTAACACGTGGACTCTGAGAGAACGGTTTCACGAACACACTTTCAGTGGTAGTGAGGTCTCAGATGTGTGTCCTGTATCTTGTACTCCACTTCCTTCCTCGTGGGGTTTCCGGTTATAAAACTTTCACTCTGTAGAAGCCTCTCTGGGTTGACTTCTCTCCTTCCCAGAGATGCAGTGTTGCTTCCCAGTTGAGCACACTGGTTCTCTTACCCACCATAGGTTTCCTTTTTGAGAGGACGATGCTTTGATTTCTGCCGCATTTTTTGCTTGTTAAAAGACAGACCCGGGACTTCCCTGGTGGCACAGTGGTTAAGAATCCGCCTGCCAATGCAGGGGACATGGGTTCGATCCCTGGTCCGGGAAGATCCCACATGCTGCAGAGCAACTAAGCCCGTGCGCCACAACTACTGAGCCTGCGCTCTAGAGCCTGCGTGCCACAACTACTGAAGCCCACGCGCCTAGAGCCCATTCTCTGCAACAAGAGAAGCCACCGCAATGAGAAGCCTGTGCACTGCAATTAGAGAAAGCCCGCGTGCAGCAACGAAGACCCAACGCAGCCAAAAATAAATAAATTCATTAAAAAAAAAAAGACAGACCCGCCCTCTTTCCAAGTTAGGCTCTGTCTGCTTAGGGCTGGATTTTTTTTTTTTTGAATTTTATTTAATTTATTTTTTTATACAGCAGGTTCTTATTAGTTACCTATTTAATACATATTAGTGTATATATGTCAATCCCAATCTCCCAGTTCATCCCACCACCACCTTCCCCCCGCCACCACCACCAAGGGCTGGATTTTAACATCTGCCAAGTCTTGGTCGGTGATATCAGTGGGACCTCCAGTCAGTTTTCCATAGGTGCAGCTCTTATGAGCGACCCTGTTACACTTTTACGCTTTGGGGACCTTCCAGGAACAGAGCACCATCTCCTTATCTGAGAAGGATGCTGTTTCCAAATGGGCTAATTATATAGTTCTCCTGCACCACCTGGGTTTTTCCCCAAGGGGTTGAATGTAGTTACCAGATTCTGAGATGTTTGGTAAGCCTTTTATGATCTCTCTGCATCGACATGGAGCGAACTCCTAGTATAAGATTGAGATTGTCTTTTGGGTCTCCATTTCTCATCAAGATTGGGACCAATTGGGAACAGGACTCACTCAAGGCTACACAATCCCTTTAAAATATTTAGATCTCAGTTATCAATACTTCAACGTCCACCCAACTGTTGCTGTCTCATTTCCCAACATCGCAGTCTGGTTAATTCAATGATCTTAAATGAGTGGCTTACCAAGCCCTGGGGGTCTTCAGTTCGTTTGCTGTTACTGTAGATTTTGCTAAATGGAAACAGCTTAAGCCCATTTATTCTTTAACTGTGGCACTGTCTTCCAACTTTGTTGGAGCTATTACTACCTTATCATGTTGTCTTGATTTTGATTAGCCTCCCTCTCCCGACACAAAGCAGTATTTCCCCCTAGGTGAGTTGCTTGGGGCCATGAAACCTATAGTGATAAAAGAGGCTAAATTATGGAGGCGGGTACTTGCGTTGGAGGTAAATCTTCTTAGGTTGGAAAGGACTCTGGCAGGAGACATAGGACTCTGGCAGGAGACATAGGTGGGGCACTCGATAGCATCCTCATGTGACCTTCCAAAGAACCACGTATTTTTCCTTCTGCAACATGGTGGGGATTGCGAACTTTGCTGTAGTGGAGGAGGTTAGGTTCTGGAGGTGGCTGCTTCAAATAGCATTTGCAGAGTGGTACCTCACCTAATTTCCCTTGCTGAAAGCAATTTTGAAGTTCATCTTTTGTCATAGCTTTATTGCCTTCCAAATTAAGAAGTTATTAAATTAACATTTTTATTGCAAAAAGCTACCAACACACCATGTCAGAGAGATTTTTGCAGGTCTATTAAGTGTAAGCTGGATTTGATTCATTAAGCTTTCAATTTTCTCTAAAGTCATCTTCAAGGGTTGGTGGAAGAATTCATAAGCTTTTTGGAGGTGAGTCTGTTCTAAAGATGAGGGGTACACTCATACCAGACTATTATTTTGGAGCCTCATAGGTGAGTTTACATGTTTTCCCCCCCTAGGGAATTTTTACTCAGCCAGTTCTAGTTTGACTGTTTTTAAAATGTGTGTGTTTGAGGATGTATCTTCTGTAAGTGCTCTGGGCCAAAGTACGGTACCAAGGAAAACACTAGAGAAACAAACAGCTGGGTAGGATAACAGAATAAACATTAAATTGAGTGGATTGAGCCAAAAACTGGCTCTCAGCTCCCAGCCTCTCCACTAACCAGCTGGGTGACCTCAAGCAAGCTACCAGCATTTAATAACAAATGCCTTAATCTCTTAGAACCCCAATGTGTCCTCATCTATCTCATGAACATCTTTGAGATAATATACATGACAAAGCGAATGTACTATCCAAATGCAGGATATTATTGTTGATTTTGTTGTCATGAATAATAATATGAGATCTGAAACCTGAATTGTGGTAAAAACTGAAAAGAACAGGGCTTTGGCTCACTCAAAAATGCACAAGGCGAACACAGGAAGACCTGCAAAGGCATCTCTTTCCCTGTACTTTTCGGGGGCTTTCAGCGCTTGAAGCAGACTCAGTGTTGGACCAACGTTTGAATCCAGGAGTGCTATTGTTGAGGTAGGACATTGGGAAGTATGTGTCAATATCAAAGGCTATTTTCTGGATGGTTAAGTGACAAACTGTTTGTTGCTGAAGGGCCTAGAGGCAACTTGGACTGAACTTGGATATGGTTGAATAGGATCCAGTAATCAATATTAGAGGACCCCTCGGTTCTTGAATGTATCAGACCCAATAGCTTATCTAAATAGTTAGTGTGAAACTGATGAATAGAAGGTCTATTCATCCTACATCAAAGATCTAGGACTGGGGGTTGAATGTTCCATGACTAAGAATGTGTGTTAGTAAGGAAATGTGTGTAAGTAAGACCTTAGAGAAGTGCTGTTTCATCAGTGGTGTCAATGAGAATAATGAAGGACAGTGCCAAATCTCCCACCAGGGGCTTGGAAGAACTATTAGCACTAAAGAATTTCTTGTGACTTAACTACGGAGTGCACTGAGCTAGATATGAGTAGGGAGGGGATAATGGCAAGATACAATAAACCTAGTATAATGGATGTCCAAACTGAGGTTGAAGCACAGAAAAAAAAACTTAAATAAATCCTAAAGTACATTATCAAACGTTGGAGCAGAGTTGTGGACTGACTTCTGGGGGGAAATTATGGAAGCAATATTAACTGGCAGTAGGGTTAGAAATGAATAAGTAACAGGTTCTAGCATATCCAAATCGATCTTTACTGCAACTCAAAAGCAACATTTATTTGTAAGCATTGATTTCTTTTGATGTTGTTCGGTCAATCTTCATTTGTGACCACACGTGTTCCAACATCACTATTTTGCCATCTCAGTAGAAAAAAGGTTCACATCCAATGTACAGGCATGTATTAGTAAACATCCTAAAATTGAATTTTTTTTCGGTTGCACCAAGTGGCTTGTGGGATCTTAGTTCCCCGACCAGGGATCGAACCTGGGGCCCAGCAGTGAGAGCACAGAGTCCTAACCACTGGACCACCAGGGAACTCCCCTAAGATTGAAATCTTAAAATAAAAAGTTCAGACTTATCATGGAGATGAGGGTCATCATAACTGGAACATGTCAATGGGAGGAAACACTTTAGGGTAAAAATATACTGATTAGGAAGGAAAGCAGAGTACAGCTGTAGGACAGAGATTCACTTATGGGGGAAAGTCACTGCCCAATGCATGGGCAATGATGTGCTGGTAAATGTTTAACAACTTTTTCCAGCTTTCTGATGTGGGATGGGAGGGGCCCTGATTTCTAGCATTTGCTTATTTCTGAGGTACAAATATTCCCATCACGACCAGTTCCCACCACACAGTTACAATAGATGTAAATAACCTCAAGAACCTAGTAAATAGTAAAATGTAGTAAAATAATTAAGAAGTGATGAGATTTGAGTATTTATTACCTTTGTTTATAACATACATGATTTAATTGTATGTTTACATAATTTAATTTCTAATAATGTCTGTTTTTTGACAACCAGCTCACGAAATTCCTAAAAAATTTAACAATCAGCTCTCAAGAGCCAGTACAAGCTCGTTCCAGCAACCACAGTCTATGAGTGAAAGAACATCTTTAGGGGGAAAAAAAAAAAAAGAGCATCTTTAGGGAAAGATTAAAAAAAAAATTAAAAACATAACAAGGAAAGAAAAAAGAAAATAAATGGAATTGCAGTGAAATTTTTTTATTTATAAGAAAATATGGAGAAATGTGGGTTTAGATTCTTCTTCATTTAAATTAATACTTCACTATTGAATGATTATACTCAAATAACACTGGCTAATGGATCAGTCTCTTGTCCCCCACGTTTGGGGGAGTGCTTCACGTTAGATCTCATCTGCTACAGATTCACAAGGTACAGGTGACCCCTGAAAAACACAGGTTTGAACTGCACAGTTCCATTTATAAGCAGGTTTTTTTCAATAGTAAATACTACAGTACAACACAATCTGTGATTTGTCGAATCTGTGGCTAGGAATCTCGGATTGGAGGAGTTGCCAATGCAGAGGGCCAACTACAAGTTACAAGCAGATTTTCAACTGTTCAGAGGGTGGGTGCCCCTAACCCCAGTGTTGTGCTAAGGTCAACTGTATATTTAAAAAAATCACACAGTAAAGAACCCATTTACACCTCGTGTCCCCCAACATTTTTGACCATAGAATCCATTTCCCCCCCCACAGAATACTTAATATCTTGTGGAAAATAGATTGAAGAACACTGTTTTGTGGGTGTGCTGTAAGTAGCCTGCCCCTTAACATTTCCTATTAATAATTTCCATCAGACACCTTATAGCATGTTGATCAAATGTGTAGATATACTACGTCAGTGATTCTCAAATTTGACTGCACATCAGATTCATCTAGAAGATTGATTTATAAAAACTATGTATATACTTAAGGTGTACAGCATGGCATTTTATACACATAGAGTGAAATGATTTCTACAATCAAGCTAATTAAGGTATCCATCTCCTCACAGTTACTGGGGTGTGTGTGTGTGTGTGTGTGTGTGTGTGTGTGTGTGTGATGAGAGCATCTGAAATCTACTGTCTTAGCAAATTTTGTTTTTGACTGCACGACGCAGCATGTGGGATCTCAGTTCCCGACCAGGAGTTGCACCCCTGCCCTCTGCAGTGGAAATAACCATTGGACCACCAGGGAAGCCTCAGCAAATTTTCAGTATATGATAAATATGGTATTATTAATTATAGTCAACATGCTGTACATTAGATCTCCAGAACTCATTCATCCTACGTAACTGCAACTTTGTACCCTTCTGATTAACGTCTCCCCCTTCCTCCCTCCCCCCCAGCCCCTGGCAACCACCACTCTACTCTCTGCTTCTATGAGTCTGACTCTTGCAGATTTACATAAGTGAAATCATGCAGTATTTCCTTTCTGTGTCTTGCTTATTTCACTTAGTATAATGTCCTCCAGTTTCATCCATATTGCTTCAAATGGCAGGATCTCCCTTTTTAAGGCGGAATAATATCCCTATATATACGTCACATTTTTAAAATTCATTCTTCTGTTGACAGACTCTAAGATTTGTTTCATATCTTGGCTATTGTGAATAATGTTGCACCGAACATGAGAGCACAGATAATTCTTTGAGGTCTTACTTTCATTTCCTTTGGATATATACCCAGAAATGGGATTGATGGATCGTATGGTTGGAAGCTTCTTAAGGGACATAGTAAATTAGAATCTTTGGAATTGGAGCCTGAAAGCTCCCTTTATTTTTATTTATTTATTTATTTTTGGCCACGTGGCTTGTGGGATCTCAGTTCCACAACCAGGGATCAAACCCGGGCCACGGCAGTGAAAGCCCAGAATCCTAACCACTAGGCCACCAGGAAACTCCCTGAAAACTCTCTCTCTCTCTCTTCTTTTTTAAAAGATTTTTTAATAATTTAATTTAATTTTATTTTATTTTTGGCTGCCTTTGGTTTTCATTGCTGTGTGGGCTTTCTCTAGTTGCAGCAAGCGGGGGGGGCTACTCTTCCGTTGTGGTTCATGGGTGTCTCATCTCGGTGGCTTCTCTTGTTGCAGAACATGGGCTCTAGGCGCGTGGGCTTCAGTAGTTGTGGCTCGTGGGCTCTAGAGCGCAGGCTCAGTAGTTGGGGTGCACGGGCTTAGTTGCTCCGCGGCATGTGGGTTCTTCCCCGACCAGAGCTCGAACCCATGTCCCCTGCATTGGCAGGCGGATTCTTAACCACTGCACCACCAGGGAAGCCCAGATTTTCGTTGTTTTTGATGTGGACCATTTTTAGTCTTTATTGAATTTGTTATAATATTGCTTCTGTTTTATGTTTTGGATTTTTGGCCATGAGGCATGTGGGATCTTAGCTCCCTGACCAGGGATCAGACCCGAACCCCCTGCGTTGGAAAGGGAAGTCTTAACTACTGGATCACCGGGAAAGTCCCGAAAGCTCTTTTTAAGAGGCATCCCCTGGGAATTCACTAGCGATCCAGTGGTTAGGACTCAGCACTTCCACTGCCTGGGGCCAGGGTTCAATCCCTGGTTGGGGAACTGAGATCTCACAAGCCATGTGGTGTGGCCAAAAAAGAGAGAGAAAAAAAAAGAGGCACCCCTGTCAGACATATGAGCTAGCAGTAATATCTTTGGGTGTGGTAGTCCACTTTTTCCTAATAATTTGTTAGTGTGTAATGTATAAATTTTTGAGCATGTAGTATGACTGATAATCATGGAATCAGGGGGCTCCAGATGTAAGAACTTATCAATGCCTTAAGATAATATATTTGACATCCTCGTCTAAAAAGCATTTTGCGGGCTTCCCTCGTGGCACAGTGGTTAAGAATCCGCCTGCCAATGCAGGGGACATGTGTTCGAGCCCTGGTCGGGGAAGATCCCACATGCCACGGAGCAACAAAGCCCGGGCACCACAACTGCTGAAGCCCGCGTGCCTAAAGCCCGTGATCCACAACAAGAGAAGCCACCGCACTGAGAAGCCCACGCACCACAACGAAGAGTAGCCCCTGCTGGCAGCAACTAGAGAAAGCCCACGCACAGCAACGAAGACCTAACACAGCCAAAAATAAATAAGATGAAATAAATAAATTTAAAATATAATAAAAATAAAAAACATTTTGCTACCAAATTTTAAGTTGACAAGTATTTGGAATAATTCTGTAGAAAGAATTATAACTACATGCCTTTTTAGGTTTTCTTACAAATTATTCATAATTTCTATGAACTGGTCATCAAGTTATTACCAATAAAATATCAATTATGAAGGAAACAATTAATAGAGAATAAGATAAAACCTTCTATTTGTTTATCCAAATATTTATCAAGTTCCTACTATGTTCCAGAGATTATGTATCAATCCAAAAAATGAACCACTGGGAAAAAAGATTAAGGAATTGTGTATGTGTTAACAGCTATGCAGGGAAAAGGGCCCAGATCACAGTATGTGATTGTCAAATCCAGTGGACTCTTGGCTAATGGAAATATGGTTTGCAGAAGAGGGCAGGTAACAATTTCACTCAGATGGGTAATTGTCAGGCCTGCATTGTTATATTTAGTTCTGGGCATCATTATATGATGGTTTGGAACAGTTAGACTATATGCAGAGGATATTGACTGAGATAATACACTGATACATAGATCAAAGCTGGATCAAGGAAGGAAGCTTTGAAGAAGCTAAGTTAATTACTGTGGAGAAGAGAAAATTTGGAAGACATGATTATATTCCAATATCTAAACCACTTTTGTGCTCATGTTGAAGAGGTCCCAGATGGGAGAGCCAGACTCTGCAGAATACAGCTGCAGTGAGGTACATTTCTGTACAATACAGGGAAGAATGACTTAGTGATTATAGCTATCTAAGAATAGAATAGATTTTAGTCCTTGGTTAGTTGGAAGTTTTTAAGCAAAGGCTGAATGAACACTGGAGGGCATCTTGAATAGGAAATTCAAATATCCATTGTGAGAACTGGACTAGTTAGTGTGAATTTCCTTTCAACTTTGAGCCTATACATTTCTGTTATTTAACCGTAAAACATGTACTGGTGCCATAGCTAAACTCAAATGCCACCTTGAAGATCTACAGCATGGAAACAGACATACTTCAAGCAAGTAGGCCTTTTGAATAATACTTTGTCTATGTTACAGAACATTTATGATCATTTAATAAACAAGACTGAAAGTAGATTTCAGAGATAATGTTTAATTTCATAAAGTTTACATGTCACACCAAGGAGATTTCAGGCTGTATATTTATAGACCGTATCTCCCATGAAAGCATAAGACAAGATTTTTGGTTGCAATTTATAAACAGAAGGTAATGGCATGAATTTACTAATCTTTCCTTCATCTTTAAATATACATAATGTTAAAAGACCAAAACAGAAATTTCTCAGTTTTAGGGTAAAGCCATGGATTAAATCACATCTGTGTATACAGTTATAATGGACTACAACCTTTACTTTAATGTGGGAAATCTGGAACATAGACTTTATCATCATGCTCTACTACCAGCATTAGAATGGATTTTAAAATTAAGTTTATTCTTTTCCCTAATATATACAGATTATAGGATATTTGGAGAAATGCAAATGTCAAAGGAGAAAAAATTACTCATTGTGTCACTGCCCAGAGACATTGCTGTGAGCACCTTGTGCATTTCCTTTGTATTTTGGACTCTACATATCTGGTGTATGTTTGTTGTACTACTTTGATCATATTGTATCAGTATTTTGTATCCTTTTCCTAAAGCACAAGCAATTTCCGTTGTTTTCCCAAACGTTTGATGACATAATAATCCTCCTGGTGGGTTCACTATTGTTTTTCTTAAACACCTGCTAGTGTAGGATATTTTGGTGATTTCATAGTGAGTTCTACACCTTGAACATTGTGGGGTGAATTGTCATTATAGTCTAGACTCTGCAGAGTCTTGGGAAACTGTCTTCCAGGCCAAATTTATAGATATTAAGAAATTCTGTAAAAAGCTGACATCTGCTTATAATATTCCCTGTAAAGCCCTTGAACCTGTTCCATATCAGAAAGCGTGGCTCTGACGGGTTTGCCAGTGTTTTAAACCATATCATTTTCTCTTTTTAAAATTTATTTTATTCAAGTATAGTCGATTTATAATGTGTTAATTTCTGTTATACAGCAAAGTGGTTCAGCTATGCATATATATGTATTCTTTTTCATATTCTTTTCCATTATGGTTTATCACAGGATATTGAATATAGTTCCTAAATGATATCATTTTCTAATCAGGGACCTCTCTCTTTTATTTTTATTTTATTTATTTATTTTTTGGCCTCGCCAAATGGCATGCAGGATATTAGTTCCCCGACCAGGGATTGAACCTGTGCCCACTGCAGAGGAAGTGCAGAGTCCTAGCCACTGGGCCGCCAGAGAAGTCCCAGGGACCTCACCTTTTACCTTTGAGTTGATGGGTTTTCCTAGACACCCTAAGTTCTAACTGCCTAGAGGAGAGGAACATCTAAGTGCCACTTCTACTTACTGTGGAGGAGGTTTGTGTTCATCTTAACTCCAAGGAAAAGAACAACTTTCAAGTGATTCTCCTCTCATCATATAACATTCTTTAAAAAGCCTTCTTGCAAAAACCCACGGGTGAGTCCCGTTAGCTCCGTTCTGCTGGTGAGATTGTGGGTGTCCTTTAGTGCCTTTCAGCTCAGATTGGAAGCAAAACACCTCCAGGCCTTACAGACTGAAGGATATCATCAGGAAAACCCAGAGGGAGTTTTCCTCTTGGTGTGCCTAAGCTGAACCCATCTCTGCTAGGAACTATTACTTTGTGCATCTGACATGTGGTCAGTTGTTGAAGTTCTGGCTCAGGCTCACGTGGAAAAATGCTTGCATAATAGCACGTGGTTCACGTTGGTGAGGGAATGGTGTCTATGGGATTCTCTTAGATAATATGTATTCGGGGACAAAGGACCAGTTGGAAGTAGTGGGGATGACTCTGCCTATAAGCAACTTAACATCTTTAACCAACTATTGCCTAACAAATGTAGATCAGCATGACCAAGATAATTTGTAAAATGTCTCTTTCTTCCAGGATTAAGAAGGGGGAGGGAAAACACTTAGGATACAGTAAGTGATAAGGAGCCAACATGTCAGTGGTTTTCTTCCCAAGCCAGAGAGATTTATTCACTCATCCATCAATCCAACAAATTAGGTGGCTTATGATATGGAGGTGAATATGACATACTTCCTACCCTCACAGAACTCAGTCTAGTAACAGACACATATTTAGATAATTCTAACATGATCTAGTAAGAGAGAAGTGCATTAGATTTTTAAAAATAAATTTATTATTTTTTAATTTATTTGGTTATTTTTGGCTGTATTGGGTCTTTGTTGCCACACACCGGCTTTCTCTAGTTGAGGCCAGCAGAGGCTACTCTTCGTTGCGGAGCACGGGCTCTAGGTACGTGGGCTTCAGTAGTTGTGGCCCGCGGGCTCTAGAGCACAGGCTCAGTAGCTGTGGTGCACGGGCTCAGTTGCTCCACAGCATGTGGGATCTTCCCGGACCAGGGCTTGAACCCGTGTCCCCTGCACTGGCAGGTGGATTCCTAGCCACTGTGCCACCAGGGAAGCCCCAGTGCATTAGATTTTATGAGAATATTTTGGAAGGGCATCTAACACAGCTTAAGGTGGGTAGGGAACGGGGAAAATATCAGGGAAGCCTTCCTGGAGGTAGTTACATCTACATTTTTTAAAAAAGATATTTATTTATTTATTTTGGCTGCACTGGGTCTTAGTTGAGACACGTGGGATCTTTTTTTAAAAATATATTTATTTATTTATTTATTTATTTGGCTGTGTCAGGTCTTAGTTGCGGCACGCGGGATCTTTCGTTGTGGCGTGCAGGCTTCTCTCTAGTTGTGGCACTCGGGCTCTCTAGTTGTGGCGTGCAGGCTCAGTTGCCCCACGGCATGTGGGATCTTAGTTCCCCGACCCGGGATCAAACCCACGTCCCCTGCGTTGGAAGGTGGATTCTTAACCACTGCGCCACCAGGGAGGTCCCTTGTTTGAAATGTTTATTGGACATCTGTAGAAATGTCACGTAGGCCAGTAGAGGTGTGTGTCTGCAGTTCCAAGGCAAGAACAGAGCTGGAGGTCTAGATTTGGCAGTCACTGGTAAATACATGGTATTTACACCTGTAAATATCTGTAAATACTGAATGAAGTTGCCCAGAAGAGTGTGAAATTAGAGAAGAAGACCCAGAGAGACAGGACTGCCTTAATATTTAGAGGGTGGTCTGAGAGGAGGAGCCAGCAAGGGAAGCTGAAAAGGGTGCCTAGAAAGTTTGGGGGGAACCAATAATGTGTCAAGAAAAACAAGGGTCTCATTAAGCATGGGGTGATCAGCAGCTTCAAATGCTTTGGGGAAGGAGAGAAAGAGAAAACCAAAGAAGTGACCATTGCATTTGGTAACTTGAAGATCGTTAATGACCTTGCCAGAAACTGTTTCTGTGAAGTAGCAGGGACAGAGCCATAGTGCAGAGGATGGAAGATAGAATGTAAGATAAGGACAGGGAGATGAACAAGAGCAACTCTTGTCATTGGGCTAATGGGTCTTCTGGCCTCTCTTCCTAAGTGCCATTCAAAGGAAAGGGAGGGAGTTTGTGGTCCACTGAAAAGACTGCCCAGGGTCAAAAAGTGCCAGGTCACTCATACCAGGGCCCCAGAGGGCACTGATCCTTGCTTATTAGGCTCATCTCAGCTTCCACGGACATGTAGTACTTTCAAGACTCTATGTAATGTTCTTAGAACAGCACACGGCACATAGTCAGTGCTATATGAACTTTTGTTAAAATTATCCCAGTTTCTAGGCAGGCCCTTTGGTGCCTAAGAAGAACAAATCATTTATGTAGACCAAATCATTTTTCAGGAAGTGTGAAGACACAAATCTTAACACATGGCAAAAAATGAAGCATAAAAAAGAAAAATGACCTGTGTATAGGGGTGCCAGTCCTCTAGTTTAATGATCTATTCTCTCTCTTTTCTGGTTAAGGTTTTTTAGAGAGTATAGGATTGAGCTATCGAACAAGGGCAGAGAACATGAAAAGGAAAACAAAGAGTAAAGGCATATCCAGAGAAATACATTTACGAAATCAACCAAAATAGAAGTCAGTACAGCACACACTGCATTAAAGTTTTGTATCTTTCAGGTAGCTGAAAGATGACAGATACAGGGTGGATTTTTAGTTTTGGTTTGTTCATTGGTTAGATGAAAAATATTAATGTAGAAATGGAGGAATAATAATACAACGGTGCAGCTGTTCCACTGTGGAGGAATTTTGAAACCGAACTGCTCCGCAGATCAAGAATAAGGCAGAGGGCTTCCCTGGTGGCGCAGTGGTTGAGAGTCTGCCTGCCGATGCCGGGGACACGGGTTCGTGCCCCGGTCCGGGAAGATCCCACATGCCGCAGAGCGGCTGGGCCTGTGAGCCATGGCCGCTGAGCCTGCGCGTCCGGAGCCTGTGCTCCGCAACGGGAGAGGCCACAAGTGAGAGGCCCGCGTACCGGAGGAAAAAAAAAAAAAGAGAATAAGGCAGAAAGTGGAGATAATGGAGAGGAAGTATATAAATAATCATAAACTTCTCCTTGGTCTCTGAATGCCTTATCACTCCTTTCTGCCTGAAGGTTAAATCCTGGATGTTTTCACAGTTTTCATGTGGAAATTGTGGTTCTCTCTTACAGGAATATTGTGGAGATTAAGTGAGATATGTAAAGTGTACAGTATATAGTGACTGCATCTTTAGTGCGTCTTTGAAAGAAGTACACATCCCCTCTTGACTGATGACTGGTGTTTCCGGTTTATTTTTTTCCTTATACCCTTTAACTCCACTGAAGATGCTTTCAGTACAAATCTAATAATAACTGCAGCTAACGTTTATCATGTACTCAAATTAAGTCATTTAATCTTCGAAACAATTCTATAAGGTAGGATAGTTACCCTCATCTCGTGCGTGGAGTCAGCGTTTGGCATCCTGGCTTCAGAGCCCATCTTAACTACTATTTCTACACTTTTGGCCAGACAGACCTGGGCCACCCTTTCGGGCATATTCTGCTGCTAGCAAACTCAGTTTTCTTTTTTGAAACCACTCTTAACTGCCTTCCTTTGCCAAGGGCTCTCGCCTCAGTTCCAGGGCCCATGAGAAGGTAATTTAATTCACCCAGATGGCACCAGCCCAGCTACGTTCTCCTCAGATCCGCGAACTTTCACCTTGCCTGAGCAACGAGTCAGCGCTACCGTCCCTGTATTTCACTGGCCGCGGGGCTGCCCCACAGTGTCATTATTTTAAGTAGCAATACAGTACGGGTATTCTCTGCAAAGACACAGGACCCCACCAATCTCTACGAGCGACCACGTTAACTGGACCACTGAGCCGGCCCCAGAGTCCATGCACTGGCGCGACGGTGTGGGCACCGATGTGCAGCAGGACCTCGGACTGGGACCGGCAGGGCGGGCAGAGGGGGAACCGCCTGAGACTGGGAGCGCGCGGGCCAGGCCGGAGGGGACGCAGCAGGCGGGGCGAGGCGGGAAGGGGCGGGGCGAGGCGGGAAGGGGCGGGGCCAGGAGCCCGCCGGGCCGCTCCCCCGCCCCTCCCCCTCCGCTCCCCGCTCCAGCCCTCGCCCCGCCCCGCCCCTCCGGCCCAGGCCTGCGGCTCCGCCCTCCTGGTGACGTCACTGGCCAGGCCAGCCGGCGCCATTTTGAAAGTGGAGTCGCCTGCCCTGCCGCTGCCGCCGCCGCCGTCGCTGTCGTAGCCGCCGCCGCCGCCGCTGGAGAAAGAGCAAGAGTGGGGAAGACCAAGAGTGAAATCCACCATCCCGCCGGCTGGTTTGCCAGCCCCTCCTTCCTTCTCCCCCGACCCCCGCCCCCTCCCCCCACAGGTGCCATCCGCCGCCATCCGCCCTCTCTACCCCCCCATCCCCAGGTGAGGGGGGTGAGTTCAGGAAGCGGAGACCCCGAGGAACCCAGCAGGGTCACCATTTGCAGCGCAACATGGCAGGTAAAGGAGAAATCACCCTCTCCACTGACAAGGCACTGCTTCCTTCCTCCTCCCTCCATCACCCCCTAGCGACTGCTTGCGCCTCTCGGAGAGCCATGGGGCACCCCTGGGATTTCGGGGAATTGGTGAAGTGGGCTGGGGTGGGGGTGGGGCGGGTTCTGGAGAGGCGAGTGGTCGCTGTGGTATCGAAATGGCTTTGAACAGGAGGGCTGGAGCCTGGGCATGGGTGGGGGTGGGGTGTGTGCCGGCGAGCCGAGGGGTAAGGCGTGGGTGGGGCGGGGTAGGGGCGAGTGCCGATTCGTCCCTGCGCTTGGGAGCCCGGTGGAACCTCCGCCCCCGCCCCCCCCAGGGGGCTTTTCTGCGGCTCTTCCTTTAATTCCTATGTTTCTCCCTGCTGCAAGCCTTTTTGGGTGTTCCTACAAATAAATACATTTTGCACTGAGAAGGAAGAGTGCTTTATAAGTTAAAATACAATGGGGACATAACGTGTATTTCTTTCCACTGTGGGTACGTATATTTTTGAGACTGTAAGCCTGAATTTTTTTTTTTGTCTGGAACCATCTCCCTTTCGTTTTTTTTTACCCTTTAGGTCCAAAGAGTGCAAGGCCTCTAATACAGCGAGTTGCGTGAAAAATGTAATTTAAACTTTCCGTTTTGCATGTTAGCTTTTGTGCAGATGTCCTTTTCCCAAAAGGGTTTCATGGAGTTAGTTAAAATAGTTGTGGAGCTCAGAGATATAAATAGCCAAGAGGAGAGAGATTTAGGTAAAAGCTTGGGGCGGAGGGGGAGAGATGCAGAGAGAAAACCAGGTTGGAATATTTAGCAAGGAATGGAGGTGAAGGAAGAGAAAGGTAATTGCTTCGAGGATTATTTTTGTACATTTTGGTGTTGCTGAATATCTTCCTTCCTCTGGTAGAATCAGTCCTAGATCTAGATTCAGTTTCTTTCTCCATAGATCCAGGACATTGCCCCCTCCCTGCTTGGCAGTGAAATGGAAACATTCAGGGACTAAACCAGTTTTCCGTGCTTTTATCAATATTTAGATAGATAATCAAACCTGTAAAAAAGTTAACATATTGGATTGACTTAGGGTTTGCTATGCATAAGTTGCTTTTTGGCCTTGTTGAATGATTAAGTGTAATTAAAATTGTTCTGCCCAAGATGATGACAAATGAGCGAAATTAATTCTTTGCCAGGTCCTTTGGATTCTGACGGATTAGGTGAAGGGAGGCAAACCAAGCTTCCTTTTGGCAATCTCTTCACCAGCATTCAATTCAGTTTCTTTTCCTCTCTGGAGCCAGTGATTTGCTGGTAATGAACTGCAAAGAAATGGGTGGTGAGGTTGTGTTTGCTGTCTGTACGCTGTGGTGATAGGGGTCATATGAATCATCGCTTCTCAGTCGGGCAGTGATGTTCCTGAAGTTTTCTCTTCGTTCCGTGTTTTATGGTAGCTTAACCTTATTAACTCTCCTGCAGCCTTTTGTAGCCTTAAAGGAAAACTCTTTAACTTTCGGTATTTACTTTTTTCTGGTAGGTCTTGCTTGAAGTAAGGCTTTTACTGTGTCTGAGGGGAAGGGAAAATGGAAGGGAACTTTTGAACTGATGTACAATGGTAACGATAGTACATGGCCTTTAAATATTTCAGACCTGGAATCTCTCTCTCTCTTTTTTAATGCAATACCAACTATTGGGGACTAACCTTTTTCCAGATTAGTGCTGTGGGGTGGTGGTTGTATGTGTGGGCAGTACCAGGCTGTTAGTATCATGCCAACTATGGATGCCATCTCTGTGTTTATGAGAGTAAACATGAGTAAGACTCAGTTTTAATTGGTATGTTTTCTTTTTCCAGGAGCTGGAGGAGGGAATGATATTCAGTGGTGTTTTTCTCAGGTGAAAGGAGCAGTAGATGATGATGTAGCAGAAGGTAAGAAAGCATTTAATAATGCAGAATTTGGATATAGAATCTTTACAAAATCTCTGTTGCTGAAGGATTTCCTTTCAGCTGAGTCTGTTCTAGTTTAAGGACGTTTTATGTTTGTTGTCCAAGCAGGGAAAGAACAGTTTTAAAAGTCACCTTTCTGGAACATAATCTTAAATTTTTTATTACTTATGCCGTGTTTTATTATTATTTTTTTCCTGAATAAAGTCAGGAGCACTAGATGATGATATATATAAAACCGTCACAAGAAAAGTCTAAGGTCCATGCGGTAAAGGTGTCCTTGCTGTGTAAATTTCACGTACAAATAAATGGTGATGCATTTTCATGGTTGTACACTGTTTTTAGATAATTTAGTTGAAATAGGTGCCATCAGTGTTTAGCTCAGAAATATTCTTGATAGCATCTTCCATTTTTGAGGGGAGATTTTTAGTTTTTCTGCACTTGCCTATTATGAGCGTGTGGTGTTGATTGGCATATTCTGTGAAGAAATGCTGGCTCAAATGTTGCATTTAATTGTCTTGTAAAGATTAACTTAGGTGGATAAGAAAATAACGGTGTTATAGATATATAGCATGTCTTCTGGAGAGCTTATTGTTGTGTATTTTGAAGCTGGATTTGATCAGTGGAAGGGCTTTAGTTTTTTTCCCCAGATTTGTTTATTAGTGTATTTCAAAATTCTAAAGTTTTGAAACTTTAGGATTTTGCATTCATTTGAGATGGTCTTAGATGGAGGAAGTCTTGAGATGGAGGATACATTATATTCTATAAAGTAGTTTTATTATTTCATTGTTCAGAAATATTAAAGTTTGAATTTTAATAGTATTGTGTGTTTGAATTACAGTAGGAATTTTCTAATACTCAGATAAATTAAAATATGTACTTTTAATTTTCAAAAATTTGTCTAGTGAAAATTTATAAATTATCTGTCTCTGGATTGTGTTGTCCTCATAATAAGATCCTATTTCTGACTTACTGTCAGTGTACTGTTTGTTTTGAGGGTTTTTCCAGGTGACGGTAGGACGATGGCCTTGTGTTGAGCCGGTTGAATGCTTGGATTTGCTTGTGTCAATGTTATTCGGTTTTGTTTTTTTTTTAATTTTTAAATTTATTTACATTTAAAAATTTTTGGCTGCGTTGGGTCTTCGTTACGCATGGGTTTTCTCTAGTTGCGGCGAGCGGGGGCTACTCTGTTGCGGTGCGCGGACTTCTCATTGCGGTGGCTTCTCTTGTTGTGGAGCACGGGCTCTAGGCACGCGGGCTTCCCTAGTTGTGGCACGTGGGCTCAGTAGTTGTGGCTCGCAGGCTCTAGGGCGCATGCTCAGTAGTTGTGGCGCACGGGCTTAGTTGCACCGCGGCATGTGGGGTCTTGCCGGACCAGGTCTCGAACCCGTGTCTCCTGCATTGGCAGGCGGATTCTTCACCACTGTGCCACCAGGGAAGTCCTCGATGTCATTCTTAATTAAGTACCTGATGAGTTTTCTGAGTTGTGTGGGGAGCCACCTGGCATACACTGTACTTCTGATACAGAACACTCTCACATTTCTTTCTATTGAATCCTCATCTGTCTTTCAGATGAGAAACTGGAAGCTAAAGAAGTTAAGAGACTCACTGATGGTCATACAAATAGTGTAAATCAGGGTCTTCCGATGAAGCCTGTGGTGTTTGGCTTGTTCAGAGAAATAAATCCTAAGTTCCAGGGAGGAGTCATGTGTTCCTCATTTTGTAATTCCATTACCTATTGAACAGCAGGCACTCAGATATTGGATCATTAGTTCTGTGCTGTTGTGTAATACTCGCCAAGTTATGAAAGTGCTGTATACTTGAAAAACATTCCTTTGTTGATGCCCATTTATTCCCTTTATCAAAGATCTTCTAGGGGCCTCCTAAATGCTGAGCACTAGGGCTCCAAGGTGTCTAGAATACAAACCCTGCACGTAGTTCACTGTTAAACAGGCAAAGACCACATGCATTTGATTTAATCAGAAGAAATTGATGATTCCAAACTTAACTGAACCAAATGATAGTTTGTGACATGTATGATGGATCAGTGGTAATTTTCTTCTGCTAATACTTAGTAACTGCATTTTGCAACTGATTCATTAAATAATTTTCATCTGTGGTTGTTAAATATTAATTTAACATACAGTGCATTCCTAGTATCTTATGCTGAAGCTTGGTATGTATATTTTAAGAGAAACATGATTTATTCTAGTACCTATGTCTATACAAATGCAGTAAGTATAAAAAGCACCCAATTTTCAAATTATGCAGCTTTAATTTGGGTTTTTTGCATACTGTAGTTTGCACATCATAGTCTATTATGTTTATTTTACTAAGAGAAGGTTTACTTTTCTGAAATAAAGTAAGATTAATACATTTCCCCCTTGGTTTAGATTATAGTCTCTAAATGGGTTACATCTGGCTCAACCTTTAGTTTAGCTTGCCTGTTTTCTGTTAACAGTACATCCGAAGTTCTTTTCCATCAAAGGCACCAAATTGTCTTTCCCCTCCTACATGTATTCAGCTGTCATGGCATACTCTTTTTACTTCTGTAATGCTTTAATCTTCTTTCCATACCCACTTTTACCTTGGTTAAGGTTCTCAGTATCTCTCATCAGGATTGCTCTAACTTCCTAAATGATTCCCTGCTTCTTGTCATGTTTTGCTTCTAAGTTAATCTTAAATGCCATCCCAGTTTTATTTTCCTCAGAAATCTTTAGTGGTCACTGTATCCACAGGCTTATGAATTATATTCAGATATTTTAGTCTAGAATGTGAGACTTCTCACTGGTATGGCCCCTACTTCTCTAAGTTTATTTGCTAGTGTGGTTTACGATCCAGCTAAATGGATACTGTTCTTCAAACAAGTCCTGTACACTCTTACCTTGGGGACTTCGTGGGTTTTTTTGTTTTTGTTTTTGTTTTGCTGTTCCTACCTTGGAATGCCTGATACTCCTGCCACAGTTCTCTTGTCAGAATCATATTTATCCTTCAGGTCATGCCTGTAACCCTTTTACTCATCTCCCTTTTTCGGGAGTACTTTAAGAATCTTCCTTCGTAGCATTTTGTATTTATATTAGTACCCCAAACCTCTACTGTTCTACCGTGAGCTGTATGTGGGACATTCTGTATATAAACTGCTATGCTTAAAAGAAAGCCCGGAACACAGTAGGTGTCCAGTATTTATTGAATGGAGGAAGAAAATTTACTATAATGAGGTTATGAAGGGGGTCAAGTATGGGTGAAAGGTGGTGTGACTGAGACATACTTTTGGCAATCGTGAATTTATTTACTTGGCAGCTTTGTAAGTGGACTGATGGTATATAGCCGTGTAGTAGAAAGAAGCGAGGAGACCTTGGGTTTCTATCCTAGTGACAGACTAGTGTATGTCACTTTGGGTAAGTACTCTTCTGAGTTCCAGTATGCTTAACCTTAAGAAAACAGAACTGGATTAGCTGATTTCGGTTGTTCTTGCACTCTTAATCTTGTTAACTCTCAAAGATGTCTTAGAAAAGAGACAGCCCCACATTATTATTACTGGTAAGTTAAATTGTTTGAGATGTTAGACTCTCTGGGGGCCTTAATTTAAAAATAAGACAGTGGACTTAGTTACTCAAGGCTCAGAATTTTTCCTTAAATAACATTACAGAACTAAGACAGAATTTTGACATTTGATCAGATACTCTCATTGTCTTTTGGCCCATGTAAGCCCTACGGGACAGTTATAGCCTGTGTTGGGGTGCTTATTCTACGCACACGGCTCTTCAGGCACTTTAAGTAGTTTACCTTTAATATAGCTAATTGTTTGGGAGAAGGATGAGGCACTAAAATCATTCTCATGTAGTTTTTATTTTAACCTTCATAGTAACAGTAATAACATTTTATCATATCCTGCACTTTTAGTTTTTCCTTTATTGATAGCTATTCTCCCATGAGAAGGTAGGTCAGAGCACAAAGTCCATGGTGTGAATCCTGCCCAGTCACCTACTAGCTGTATGGTCTTGGGCGGGTTAACTCAACCTCTTTGTGCCCGTTTTCCCGTCTGTAAAATGAGGATGGCAGTAAAACTGGTCTTCGGATGTTGTTTTGATGATTAAATGAGTTAATATTCCTAAAACAGAAACCCAGCACATAATAAGGGTTTAGCTATTGTTATTACTTGAATATTTATGATGAGTAAGGGAGAGCAGGAGAATGAGGAAACTGGGCAATTGTCTTTAAATGCTACTAAAAGCTTCTCATCAGCCAAAGTGAGGAAAATGGTATGTGTATGTTTTGTACATACTCTTTGATTCCACAGATATAAAGTTCAGAAACATTTAGAATTAAACCATAGATTTAGAGACACATATGAAGCTGGTAAAACTCTATAAAGAATAGCTACAAAGTAATTAACTGTAAAAGCCAGGGTAGTGGTTATCTTTAAGCAGTGATAGGCAGTTGTGATTGCCAGGGGTTCTGGGAAGGCTCATGGGATGGCAAATTGACCTGGATGGTGGTTGTACAGATGTTTGTAATAACTGATTAACCTGAAGATTGTTGTTTTGATTTTCTATATTTGTTAGACTTCACAATGAAAAAGGTTTTAAAAAAATCCCATGCTGTACTAAAGGATGAAAAATGGCAATCCCTTCCACACTCACTCCCTAATCCTCCTTAGCCCTTCTCCTAAAGGCAATTATGTTGAACCCTTCTTCTAGCTGTATTCCCTTGGGCTTAATTACATTTTTTTGTGAATAAAATTATACTTCTATTTCTTTCAATTTTAGACATTTTCAATTGACTTCCTTCCATGGTAGATGAAGATTAAGCTGTTTTTGACGTTTTTGTCCGTTTGCCCCAGCGTTACATCACATGTTGTGGTTAAATTAGAAGTCAGTGCTTACATTGTTACGAGGATGCAGATGTTCCCTCCTGAGCCGGTACTACACTGTAGTGTTGCTCATTTCTTGTGCATCCCTTCATTTTCCCTGAAGCTAATAATTGCCTGTTTTTTAATTTGCCTAGTCCTTTTCGATTTTTTAAAAACCTTCATTATGGAGATTTTGAACATTACAGGAAGAAGAGGGAATAGTATAATGAACTCCCATCACCCAACATCAACATGTGGCCAGTGCTGTCCCATTTATAACTTGCATGACTTGACTCCTTCACAGTTCTTTGTTATTTACTAATAGAGATATTATTGGTTTTGTTTTTAAAATCTAGATTCAACAAACTAGAAAACCAAGTTCATCATTTTAATGTGAAACAGTAAGGAATTTTTCCTCATGATTTTTTGCAGTAGCAATTCTGATAATTTGTTAATTTGTTCAAATTTTACTTGTGAAAATAAAATTATTAAAAATTCAAATACACGTGGATAATCTGAAGTGTGTAATTTTGGGTGAAAGATAAGGAAAAATTAACCAATATGGTTATTTTAATTATTTTAATGCAAATTTTCACCATTTAATATTAAGTATTAAATAATAAATTTTTATTTTCATTAATTAATGTAAGTATAATTTTCCTCATCTCCATATTTGACATTCTAAAACTTTCTTTCATAGGATATTATTTTAGGGTATGATTTTATTACATGAAGTCAGTGAAACTTGGATCTAAATGTATTACATCTTTTCAACACTGCTTCCTGTTTATTTTTGGACTTAGACTTGTGGA
The DNA here is from genome assembly GCF_949752795.1 of Hyperoodon ampullatus. Lineage (NCBI taxonomy): Eukaryota > Metazoa > Chordata > Mammalia > Artiodactyla > Ziphiidae > Hyperoodon > Hyperoodon ampullatus. Next base: position 116,507,886 of record NC_136919.1, read on the forward strand.
CTGGTTCTTGGAAAAAAAAACTTTCATTGGGAGAGTCTAAATACTCCCTGAATAAGGACATAAATAAAATTTGAGAAGCAAATAATCTTTGGGGTATCACACAAAATTTCAGGGTTTTAAATCCATTCAGTATGTTTTATGCTACAATATAAATAGATTTTAAGATCATTTGTGTTCTGTGTTTCTTAGAGTAGTATGCATGTTAGATTTAGGCACTAGGGTCAATTAGTAGAAGAAAATAGTAGAACCCCATTTTTTGCAAATTTCAGAATATTGGCACATCAGCTGTATTCCAAAACGTAATGACTCACAGCAAAGGTATTAGTTAACATTCTTACCTTGTTTCACATGTCACACTTCTTTCTCTCAGCACTAGCATTACTACTGACAGAAGTCTGGTACTAATGCAGTACCATCACTTAAAGTAGTGTAACTTCGCCCATTAAATAACATGAATGATCATATTTATCTAGTATTAGGCAAGTATCCTTGTTTTCTTTTAAGATGCTAAATTTTTCCTTACCCCTTTATTGGTAAAAAAAAAAAAAAAAATACAAGAGATAATGGCATTTTGTCTCAGGTTACTAAAATAAACCAAAAATTACACTTAGGTATTTTTTAGTACTCTCTTATAGTGAACTATATTTAAAAATTTTTGAAAATTGTGGAATAAGCAGAATGATGAGAGACTGAAGCAAAGAATTAATTTTATTAAATCAGTAAAAAGATTACCATATATTACATATTTATACATCTATATTTGCCTAGTTGAGTTGCAGGAAGAAAGGTAAACTTTATTTTAAGCTTCTTATGCTGTTAAATCGGAAAATTAAAGGGTTGGAGATAGATGTTTTAGCTAATATTCTCAATTACAATCTCTTTTCCCTTCTCTTAGGTTATAATGGAAATTAAAATTGAGTAATCAAAGGTCTGCAAGTTGCTTCCTTAGTAGAAGGAAAGAGAAGTAAAGTCTGTTAATATATAAATTAGATTTCTCAATTATGTGCCAGGTACTGTTTTAGGTGCTTTATTGATATTAATTTATTAATCTTTGAAATAAATAGATGCTGTTGTTTTTCCATAGAGACAGGAAACTCGGCTAGGAAGGCTAGTTTACTAACTGTTTCCTTGAGCAGGTGGTAGAGCTGGGATTCTTACCTCAAATCTTTATATTTCCCTAATGTAATTTTATTTATTTAAAAACTTGAGCTGCTTCTTTTAGTTTAGGTGAAGGTGTGTGAGGTTGTTGGAATGTGACTTGTTTAGAGTTTATTTGTAATGCCAAGTAGATTATTGTTGTTTTGAAGTAATTAAATCCAATTTGGAGATTTACTGAGTCTTTTGCTAATGGAATTCTTAAGCTAGGACATTCGATAAGGGATTTTTGAGCCTTCTGATGTTGTATGTAAAGTTGTAATGTGTGTGCTTATACATAGGTGCATTTTTCTGGTCACAGGGGGTCTGTAACCACAGTCAAAATAGCGATCATTTATTCAGTTTTGATGTGTGGTCTGGCAACCCCTCAACTGTATCAGAAGGTCTCTGAAGTTGAAACTATTTTCATAATAATACTAAGATAATATTTGCCTTTTTCACTGTGTTGACATTTGCACCAATGGTACAAAAGCAAGGGTTGGTAAATCTGCTGGCATCTTAGCATGTATCAAGGCCTTGGCACCAAATGGTACCAGTAGTCATGGTAATCTTCATTGCCATGTACCAGCAGTTTTAAAATGCCTGTTTTATGTAATGTCTTTGATGAAACAGTAAAAATTAATTTTGTCAAGTCTCTGCTATTGAAAGTCTTGACTTTTTTTTTTTTTAATTAATTAATTTATTTTTTGCTGCGTTGGGTCTTCATTTCTTGTGCGTGGGCTTTCTCTAGTTGTGGCAAGCGAGGGCCACTCTTCATCGCGGTGCGCGGGCCTCTCACTATCACGGCCTGTCTTGTTGCGGAGCACAGGCTCCAGACACGCAGGCTCAGTAGTTGTGGCTCACAGGTGTAGTTGCTCCACGGCATGTGGGATCCTCCCAGACCAGGGCTCGAACCCGTGTCCCCTGCATTAGCAGGCAGATTCTCGACCACTGCGCCACCAGGGAAGCCCAAGTCTTGGCTCTTGAGTACATGCGTGGTGAGCATTCTGTGTGACAGAATGGGAAGTACACTTAAAGCATTGTTCTAGGCCAGACAGAGTACAGTGGTTGAAGGAAAAGTATGGGTGCAATTATTTGTTTCAAGCTGAAGTAGTTGCTCTTTTCATGGAACATTATTTTTACTAGAAAGAGCTACTGACAAACTACCTAGACTTGTATATTTGACAGACATTTTCTCAAATGAACGGTGAATCTGTTACCTCAATGGACAGTATTTGTTGCCCATGATAAAATCTGAGCTTTCAAGCAGAACTCAAAGTTTTGGAAAACGTGTATCTCCTGAGCTTGATAATTTCTGAATACTTACAGATATTTCAGATGAGATCAGTAGTAATATTAATGATTGTGATTTTTAATACTGTGTAATGAAATGTGTCAACATTTGGAAAATCTGCATAACTGAATGGCCAATGCTTGTGATGTTAAAAAGTTATGCATAAGTAAAAGTGCAAGATAGAGCATTGGATTCTAATATAACAGACAACTGATATGGTTTCAGACTCCACAAACCTTTAAGAAACTATCACGTGTTGAGTTTTGCTGTAGTATCAAAGAGATATCCGTAACTACCTGAAAAGCCTATTAAACTATTCCTCCCAGGACTTCCCTGGTGGTCCAGTGGTAAAGAATCTGCCTTACAATGCAGGGGACACAGGTTGATCCTTGATCAGGGAACTAAGATCCCACATGCCTCGGGGCAACTAAGCCCTTGTGCCAGAACTACTGAGCTAACGAACCTCAGCTAGAGCCTGTGTGCTGCAAACTACAGAGCCCACGCGCCCTGGTGCCTGTGCGCCCCAACTAGAGAAGAGAAAAACCCGCACGCCACAACTATAGAGAAGGCCGTGTGCTGCAACGGAAGATCCCGCATGCTGCAACTAAGCCCCGACACAGCCAAAAATAAATAAAATTAAATAAATAATAAATAAAGCTTAAAAAAATAAAAGTCAACATCTATTAAAAAAAGAAACTATACCTGCGTTACCAACTACATACCTAAGACTGGATTTTTTCATATATATTTAACCTACACAACATAGTGTAGTATGTTGAATGCAGAAGCAATTAAGAGAATCTCAGCATCTTCTGTTAAGTCAGACATTAAAAAGATTTGCAGCAATGTAAAACAATGCCGTTCTTCTCACTAATTTTTTTTTTTTTTTTTTTTTTTTTTTTGCGGTACGCGGGCCTCTCACTGTTGTGGCTTCTCCCGTTGCGGAGAAGCACAGGCTCAGCGGCCATGACTCCGGGCCTAGCCGCTCCACGGCATGTGGAATCTTCCCGGACCGGGGCACGAACCCGTGTCCTCTGCATCGGCAGGCGGACTCTCAACCACTGCGCCACCCAGGGGAGCCTTCTCACTAATTTTTGGGGGGCGGGGCAGTAGTCTCTTTTTTTTCTTTTTATAACTTTTTTGTTAATGTGTAGGGCTTTTTATTACATTCTTGTTTTTTGGCTGCTTTGGGTCTTCGTTGCTGCATGTGGGCTTTTGTCTAGTTGTGGCGAGTGGGGGCTACTCTTCGTTGTGGTGCATGGGTTTCTCACTGCAGTGGCTTCTCTTGTTGCGGAGCACGGGCTCTAGGCATGCAGGCTTCAGTAGTTGTGGCTCGCGGGCTCTGGGGCGCCCAGGCTTTAGTAGTTGCGAAGCACGGGCTTAGTTGCTCTGGGGCATGTGGGATCCTCCCGAACCAGGGATCAAACCCGTGTCCCCTGCATTGGCAGGCGGCTTCTCAACCACTGTGCCACCAGGGAAGTCCCTGCTTATTACATTTTAAAATAAGAAAGTATTTGAAAATTTAAAATATCTTTGGGGTCTTCAGATTTTAATAGTATAAGGAAATTCTGCCATCCAGAAATACCTCACAACTGTGGGCTTAGTCTGTTAATTTCATTGTTCTGTTGCTTTAAAAGAATCTCATGGGGGCTTCCCTGGTGGCGCAGTGGTTGGGAGTCCGCCTGCCAATGCAGGGGACGTGGGTTCATGCCCCGGTCCGGGAAGATCCCGCATGCCTTGGAGCGGCTGGGCCCGTGAGCCATGGCCACTGAGCCTGCGCGTCCGGAGCCTGTGCTCCACAGCGGGAGAGGCCACAACAGCGAGAGGCCCGCGTACTGCAAAAAAAAAAAAAAAAAAAAAAAAGAACTGTAAGTGATCAGAAAGAATCATAAAGTGCTGCTTTTGTGCATGTGTATTTAAAGCTTTCCTATGACTTCAGATTGTTTCAGCCTACTTCCTCCCTTGCTGTTCTTTAGGTACCAAATTAAATCTGCCTTCAGTTTTTTAGGGCTTTTCCCACTATCTCTGCTGAGGTCCAGCTATCATTAATACTTAATGTAGGATTACTGAATTCCTTAAAGCCTAGTCTAGTGCCATTTCTGGGTTGGCTACCTGGTCATTAGAAATGAGTTGGTGCCCTTGACATTGCGTTTTATTTTGAACCCGACATGTAGTGGTTTGATGTGTTATTTTTTTCTTGTAAGAAAGGCACAGAATTGGCATGGTAACTATTTTCAACTCTTAACCACTAAAGGGAGGAAAGGAGAAGGAACAGTGTTTTTCTTTAAATTCTACTTTAAAATGCAGCATAATTCTATATTTAAATAGTTGCTGAGTTTCCCATTCGAAGAATGCAGTATCAACTATTTATTGCTTAGTATTTTCAGGGTTTTTTTGTGGCTACTTTTCTACCGTTTAAAAAAAATTGTCCAAGTATGTAGGACTTTTAAAACTAGCTTTACCAATTTTCCATCCATGTTTAAACATTTAAACATTTTAAAATAAACATTGAGTTTATTTTAAAAATAGCTAATTTTTTATTAATATGGACATTTTTAGTTAATGTTAGCTGTAGCTGATTAAAATGTCATCTAGATCTTTGCCTGTGGCATATGTGGAATTCCTGGCAATTCATTATTGAATGCTTCTGTGTGCCACTTTACCAAGGGTCAGGCTCTTGTAATTTTAGTTTCTATAGGTTGACTTTCTCTCTGAATGTTCAGATATCAACTGGAATTTTCTTTTCTGAAGTCCTTGAGTGATCTCTTTTATCCAGTTCACGGGGGTTCATGGACCAATGACCCTGTTTAAGAGCCTCTGCTTTAACAATTTGTCTATGATTATATGCCTATATGGTTAAGTTGGAGGAGTCAAGGATATTTTATATGGTAACGATAGTTTTTGGACTATTAAAAGGGTATTCTTTCTTAGGAATCTTCTTAGTACTTACTGTTACTGATATAATATTAGAGGGATGAATCTCCTAAGATACTGGACCTGACAGCTTTAGTGTATTCCCATCTTGATTTTTTTTTTTTAATTAGAAACTGTCTCTTTAACCATGGATAAAAATATTACAGGATTGGATTTTTATCTAACTGCTTGTTTATACTTCATTCAGAAGGAATCTAAATTCTTCTTCAGTAGTCTGTATTAAGAGAGAAGCCGAAGTAGGTAAAAGGGTTTGGTGGGAACATTTTTTAAATTATTTGAAAATCTGGAACAATGTTACTTTTTAGAACTTGCCATTGTAGTTTCAGGTCAGCTGCCTATGAAAGTGGAAACAACCTTTTTGGTGTTTCCCCATGTCTTTTTTTTTTCTTTCCCAGTTTACCACAAGGTGAGAGTCTTGTGGGCCTGGAGTAGATGTGTTTTTAAGATAGCATAAGAGGAATCTTTAATATTTTCTGTTGGCTAATAGATTGGGAAGGCTGTATTTCAAGAAAACAAGCTGTTGTAGGCAATCAGTAACTCTTGTCAGATTCCTTATGTAGGGATGCAACGTTAAAAATGGTTATAAGAATTTGTAGTAGGGAAGGGATTGCTCGTAGTCTTCTTTTTTCCCCTTGACAAGAATTATTTTTTTCTAGCAGCAGAACCACATCTTTAAGTGAAGTACTTTTTAGCTCCCTAATGTTTTTTTCATTGTAAAAAAACATAAAGTTTACCATGTTGACCTTTTTTTTGGCGGTACGCGGGCCTCTCACTGCTGTGGCCTCTCCCATTGCGGAGCACAGGCTCCGGACGTGCAGGCTCAGCGGCCATGGCTCACGGGCCCAGCCACTCCGGGGCACGAACCCGCGTCCCCTGCATCGGCAGGCGGACTCTCAACCACTGCGCCACCAGGGAAGCCCCCATCTTGACCATTTTTATGTGTACAGTTCAGTAGTGCTAACTGTATTCACATTACTGTGAAACAGGTCTCCAGAACTTCATCTTGCAAAACTGATACTGGACCCATTAAACAACAACTCTCCATTCTCTCCTCTGCCCTGGTATCCACCACTGTGCCTTCTGTTTCTGTGAATTTGACTACTTCAAATACCTCATACACGTGGAATCATACAGTATTTGCCTTTTTGTGACTGGCTTATTTCATATCCTCAGGGTTGATCCATGTTGTAGCATGTGACAGGATTTCCTTCCTTTTTAAGGTTGATTTCATTTTATGTATATACCACATTTTGTTTTTCCATTCATTTTTTGACAGACACTTAGTTTGTTTCCATCTCTTAGCTATTGTGTACTTCCAGCCTTTTTATATATAGCTGGGGTTCTGTGGGGAGGAACATCCTATAAGTACTTTCTGTAAGTGATTGGAGGTGGACAGGAAGAACCCTAAGCAGAACATGAAAGTATCAGATTAGAGGATATTAAAGAATACAGATCGGTACTGCTGTGATACAAATCTGTTATCCCAGATTAACAGTTTGAGGACAAGAACTGGGTTACTTTATTTTGTAGGCTATTTCAGGATAAGATTAGGCAAAATCTAAATTTTTGACCAAAGTTTCACCTCATTTGCAGTTTCTGGTTAAAAATAGAAAATCCCATAGATTTTGTAAGTCACATTTCATTACTGTAAAACTAACAGTAAAGACAGTCAGTATGTTGTTTTGTGTGTACTTTAATTAGGCTGAGTCTTCACCATAATAGGAAAATGTGATAACTGCATTGCATTTCTTTATAATGAAATTGTAGATAAGGAATGAACAAGGTTGCGTTTCTTAACAATAGCCTTTGAGGTAGACATTATTGTCATTTTGTACACAAGGGCACTGAAGCTCCAAGAAGTTGAGCAATGTTAATCTAAGACTATGAGTTAGTAAAACTGTTCTGTCTACTTTTTAGGCTCCCATGTTGCTTCTATGTGGTTCAGCTTTAAAAAAATACTATTTGATTAAATCTAAATCTCGGGTTCTCATAGGGAATGGTGCTAAGGTGAGACCTTAGGTATTCATCTACAAGTCAACAAGTACTTGTTGAGTGCCCAATATTTTGGAGAATGTGAGAGAAATAGAAGACATGAATCCATCACTTTAGGTATATTAAGGAAGGTCAGTTTTATTACAATAAGCATTCTCCATTGTAGCCTTTGGTATTAACCAGTTCATGTCACCAGGAGATCCTTGACTAATCGTATGTAAAACTTTTATAGGTAATGCTGGGATATGAGTAGTAAATCATTTCCCCTTTTCCAAGTTGACTTGACTTTGCTTGATATTGAGATGGTGTTGTAGTACACATACTTGGTTGTTCAAAGAATCACATATATCTCGTCTTTTTTTTTTTAATGAGATGTCTATATTTATGCTTTAGAGAAACTAGGAGTGTATAACATTAAGTAGTAGTGTTAATTCTGAGGTCTCATAACATGAGCATTTTCCACATTTTTGAAAGAGTTAACTGCAAATAAGCTGTTATCAGTTGGAGGGCCTTTATTCTGTGAAAGTAGATGACAGTTGTCATGGGTGTAGGTTGAAGGCATATGGAGATGTTTGTATATGTTATTTATAGCTATGATGGTAAGAAAATCCAATACCAACTAGAAAGAAAACCCCACTATAACTTTGAAGTGTTGTATTTTATTTATGTAACTGATACCCGAGGCCTCATGGAAATAAAGTGAGAGCTAATTGAAGTTATTTGGAAGTTCCTTTACTGTTAGAATTATAGTCCTTTAAGTCGGGAATGCTCAGTTCTACTCTGGGAGCATTCTGTTATTAACACATACTTGTTAAGCATGTCTCAAGTCTTTTTAAGACATAAATATGTCTTTCAGTGTTTTCAGATGGTCATGAGTCGAATTTACTAATGAATATAAGTGGAGATTTCTCCAGGCAAATGTTTGTGGTAGTTTACAAGCCCTTTTGTCCCTTTCCTTTGTATCCTGTGTTTCAAAACCTTCATTTGAAATTTGGCAGTTCCTTAAAAAGTTAAACACCGATTTGCTGTGTAACCCAGCAATTCTACTCCTAGGTATATATCTAAGAGAATTGAAAACCTGTGTCCACAAAAACTTGAACACGAATGTTTACACAGCCACAGAAAAGAATGAAGTACTGATACATGCTGCAACGTGGATGAACTTTGAAAGCATGCTAAGTGAAGAAGCCAGTCACAGAATCCACATACTACATGATTCCATATATATGAAATGTCCAGAATAGGCAAATATATTGAGACAGAAAGTAAATTAGTGGTTGCTAGGGCTCGTGAAGGGTGGGAGTAAGGGGAGTGGCTGCCGACAGGTACAGCGTTTCTCTAAGGGGTGATGAAAATGTTCTGGAACTAGATAGGGGTGATGGTCACAAAATTCTGTGAATACAGTAAAAACTGCTGACTTGTACACTGAATTTGAAAAAATAAACTAAAAAATAAACAAGAGAGACAAGGTAAGATTCTGTTTCTTAAAAAAATTTCTAGAGCCAATTAAAAACTCCCATTTACAAAAGAAAAAACTTTTGTTTTGTAGTACTTCTCATATACAGACCACATCTACATCTGACTCTCTCCACTGTAGTAAGCAAATCTAGTTTGCATATCTTTTTTACAAACCAAACATAAGGCAATTATTTTTGTATTTTACTAACCAGAATTTAATATAAACACACACACACACAGACGTATACAGTGGTAAAGACAAACAGTACGAGAGGTATACATAGAAAGCATGTCTCCCTCTTACCCCATTCTCCCAGGTTCTGTGTCCCCAGAGATACTGTCACAAATTTCTTATATGTTATTCCAGAAGTATTTCATATTTGCATGTTTTTAACTTAATGGAGCATGTTCATCATTTTAGATTTAAAAGTAGGAAAATATATTCCAGAAATCCATGATAGGAAAGGTCTGTAGGCCCCCTTAGCTACCAATTTCTTTTAACTGGTGATTTCTGTATCTTCAGCCTGAAGAGTTGCTGAGAAGGTTGTATATGTTTGGGATGTACATCTAGGTTTGCAATTAGTGTGCAATAAAGCTAAGTAAAATTTATAGTTATTAATGTCTAAGATATCAGAGTCTTTAAAAATAACAGTTTGGGTTCATTGATACTTGGGGTCTGTGTCTTACCCCTTATTAAATTAGATCTTGAGCTTTCTGGAATTGAATCTTACTGTTCCTGGTAGAGTCTGAAGTGACCTGGTCTTTTTGGTGATTATTTAATTAAGATTATAGTAGATGTTATAGAGTAGGCTAGATCCCAAGGACCTAATTTTTTTTTCTACTGTGTCTTTCTGACTGTTCAATAAATACATAGGTCCCTTTGTTCACATATCCACCATCTCTAGTTCTCAGATGAATTTCTTGGGGATTTGGTTAACATTGTTTAAAATGCTAAAATGTCCTGATTTGTATACTGCTCAGTTGATGAGAATACAGCTTTACCAAATTCTTGTTATGGTAATTTGCTAATGTTACAAATTTTTATTCTTTAAGGAAAAATAACTTTCTGAATATAAACATAAAATGTTGATATATTTTTTAAAAGTGCTCATTGGGCTTCCCTGGTAGTGCAGTGGTTGAGAGTCCGCCTGCCGATGCCGGGGACACGGGTTCGTGCCCCAGTCTGGGAAGATAACACATGCCGCAGAGCGTCTAGGCCCGTGAGCCATGGCCGCTGAGCCTGCGCGTCCGGAGCCTGTGCTCCGCAACGGGAGAGGCCACAACAGTGAGAGGCCTGTGTACCACACACACACACACACAAAAGTGCTCACAGAACTTAGCTGATTGCCTATTAGTGTAAGCACTTTGCATACATTATCTCATTTAATCTCGGAGGATAGGTATTACCACTTTCATTTTATACATGAGAATATCAAGGATTAGATAAAGTAAATTGACCAGGGTCACACAGTTGGTAAGTGGGGGAGCCAGGGGGTGAACCTTGGTTTCTTCTGACTTCAAAACCGTCATAAGTAAGTGAAAAAACTAAAACCACATACAATCTCACCATTTTTAAATAACATCTATTAACATTTTGGCATAGATGTTTCCAGTGTACAGTCCTTTTTCTGCTGTGAATGTATATTTTCAAAGCTGGCATTACACGTATAGTTTTGTATTATGCCTTCTTCCCAGTTAACATTTCAGAAGATAAATGGCTGTATGTTATTTAATTGGATGTCTGGTATATTTAATTTGGACATTTCATTTGTTTATGATTTTTGCTATTATAAATTATGATGAACATCCTTGTGAGAATTTTATCATTACTTTAGGGTATATTTCTAGCAGTAGAACATAATAGTCAAAAGGTGTGATCTTTTTTTTGAGGCTAATGGTATGTATTACCAAATTGCCATAGAAAGGTGGTGTTGGGTTTCCCTTCCTCCACCAGTAAATGGGAGTGCCCATTTCCTGACCTGTTGACAATGTCTGGCACAATACTACCATTCAGAAAAATCTTTTCCACTTACTTGTTTGCGTGTGTTTAAGTGTGTAGATTCTGTCCCTGTCCTTTGTGTGTTGTTCTTTGGGGGTGCTTGTCTTTCTTATTCATATGTATTAGCACCACCTCCCCCCGCATCATATTATACCTGAGGGAGGTTGTATGGAAGCACAGAGAAGAAATAATTTGGGTCAAGAGTAGATGTGGAAAACTTTCTAAAAGAAGTGATTTTTGTTTGTTTGTTTTTGACAGGCAAAGGAAGGCCAAAGGGTAAGGAAACAAACATTTGAGAACTACTGTGTGTTTTCTTATCTGTAAATGGGGGTAATTAATAGACTTGCCTTGTTATTCAGAGGATTAAATGTATGTGCGTGCTTAGTTTTGACACATAATAAGTGCTCAGAAAATTTAGTAGGTGCAGTTATTTAGTTACGTAATGCTAGCAGATTAACAATTAACAGAAGAATAAAAGCCTATATGAGCCCATAAATTTAAAAAAATCTAGTTGGTTTTGAGATTTGGGGCAGGTTACAGGCACTTTCAGTAAGTGTATGTTGCATTAATGAATACAACTGTAGTTTGGTTGGGTTAGGAATTTGGGAAATCCAAAGACAGAAGTGGGAAGATTAATTTCATCAGGATTGGGGTCAGGCTGGGGTTTGGCACTTTGCCTATTCATTTGACTAATTTAAAATTAATGTGTGGCAAAACAAACTCAAAATGGATTAAAGACCTAAATGTAAGACCAGATACTATAAAACTCTTAGAGGAAAACATAGGCAGAACACTCTATGACATACATCACAGCAAGATCCTTTTTGACCCACCTCCTAGAGAAATGGAAACAAAAACAAAAAGAAACAAATGGGACCTAATGAAACAAAAGCTTTTGCACAGCCAAGGAGACCATAAACAAGACCAAAAGACAACCCTCAGAATGGGAGAAAATATTTGCAAACGAAGCAACTGACAAAGGATTAATCTCCAAAATATACAAGCAGCTCATGCAGCTCAATATCAAGAAAACAAACAACCCAATCCAAAAATGGGCAGAAGACCTAAATAGACATTTCTCCAAAGAAGATATACAGACTGCCAACAAACACATGAAAGAATGCTCAACATCATTAATCATTAGAGAAATGCAAATCAAAACTACAATGAGATATCATCTCACACCAGTCAGAATGGCCATGATCAAAAAATCTAGAAACAATAAGTGCTGGAGAGGGTGTGGAGAAAAGGGAACACTCTTGCACTGTTGGTGGGAATGTGAATTGGTACAGCCACTATGGAGAACAGTATGGAGGTTCCTCAAAAAAACTACAAATAGAACTACCATATGACCCAGCAATCCCACTACTGGGCATATACCCTAAGAAAACCATAATTCAAAAAGAGTCATGTACCACAATGCTCATTGCAGCACTATTTCCAATAGCCAGGACACGGAAGCAACCTAAGTGTCCATCAACAGATGAATGGATAAAGAAGATGTGGCCCATATATACAATGGAATATTACTCAGCCATAAAAAGAAGTGAAATTGAGTTAGTTTTAGTGAGGTGGATGGACCTAGAGTCTGTCATACAGAGTGAAGTAAGTCAGAAAGAGAAAAGCAAATACCATATGCTAAGACATATATATAGCACAGGGAGATCAGCTCGGTGCTTTGTGACCACCTAGAGGGGTGGGATAGGGAGGGCGGGAGGGAGATGCAAGAGGGAGGGGATATGGGGATATATGTATATGTATAACTGATTCACTGTTGTACAGCAGAAACTACCACAACAATGTAAAGCAATTATACTCCAATAAAGATGTTTTAAAAAAAAACGTGGGGCAACAAAATTTCAAGCTTTTTTTTTAATTTTAAATTTTTTGCCTCATCTTCCCGTTTTTCTCAAGTTCCTCCAGTGTTTTGTTCTTCCGTGTGATTGTGTACTCTACATCGTCTCTCAAGACTAATATACTTCGGGAGTGGGGGGGGAACTTGGAACAGGCAGTGGAGCCCAAAGCAGCCTTCACCATTAGCTTCATTTTCCCTGAGCAGGTAAGAGTGGAGTTTGGGACACCTGAAGGTGTGATATCAGGAAAATCCCGTTACAGGTATTGACCCCTAATTGCTGAGGCTCTAAAAAAGCCCTGTCGCGTACCCCCCGCCCCATCTAAGGCAACATTATAAGTACAGTCTTCTTTTATATTATAAGTATTTTCCCACTCTTCTTTCCTCCACTCCTCAGCTGTTTCTATGATGATCTGAATGCTTTACCAAACCTTGAGTAGGCTGACGAGTATATGGATAGCTCATAAAAAAGGCGTCTGAAGAGAAAGCAAGTTTTATTGTACCAGTGAGCACCCTTTTTCTCTCCTCCATTCCTTATTCAGAGGTGTGCTGTTTTGTTGTCAGAGGGATGGTGTTAGCCCAGTACAGGTACTTCTCAAGATTTATGTGCTTACGAATTTCCTGGGAATCTTGTTAAAATGGAGATTATGATTCTGCTTGTAGGTCTCGGGTGGAGCCTATGATTTTGCACTTCTAACCAGCTCCAGTGACGGCCATGTTGTTGCTGCGGCTGCTCTGGTGGTCTGCGGTCCACACTTTGAGCGCCAAGGCAGTTTATAGCCTTTTTTAGGGGAAGGGGAACAGGTAGGGTAGTCTCTTAATTCTTTTACTCAGCATTTCTGACATACTGAATAGACCCATTGTGCTCTTCTCACATCAGTTAACAGTTGTTCAATAAATGAATAAACACCTCCTGGGAAGCTTTGTACTCGCTGTTAAAAGAACAGCTTGCATCATAGTACACTACACTTTAGCCATCCCTAACTGTTAGGTTAAATCCATGTTTGCAAGTTCAGTTTAGCGCAGGCCAAGATCTTACTATATTTATGGGCTTGCTTTTGCTAATTTGCTTTTATCAGTAGATTGTCCCCCAGGGCTGTGAAAAGGATGCTTTAAGAAGTGAAATCTTAACTCCGTAATTGGTTGTTTCATAATCTCTAACACAGGTTTCAATAAGGATAAATGACTAACCTTTTAATTTTTATGTTTGTGGTTCTTCTGTTTGTTTCACTAGCCCTGAGTGACCTTTTCAGTCTCCAATGAGGCTTTCTCCCTCCCCGGCCACCTAATCTTCGTTTTGTTTTAGGCTGATTTTCATTTTATCCACACAGCTCATGGACATAGTTCAACAAGTCATTGGTTTCAAAATGCTTTTGAGTTTTGTGTCCTTCCTCACCTATCCTCACCTTGACTCCGCTTCTTCACACTCTTCTAGCAGTTTCTTCTGGAATTTGTTTTCCTAGTTCTAGGGAGTTTGCTCCTACGGCTCTTTATCAGTTTTAGACATCCTCAGGTATAAATAGTAGCTACGGATTGAGCTCTATTCTGTCCCTCTTACTGCTCCTGCTCTGTTTCCTCAGGGTGGTTGTACCATTATTATTGTTTAAACCAATGTTAGAGTGAGTTTAAACAGGCTGAATAATGCCTCCCTCCCCCTCCCCAAAGAAGATCCCCACTTTGTAACCCTGGGAATGAGTGAATATTATATGATGAAGGGATTTGAGAGGTGATTAAATTAAGGATGTTTTTGAGACAGGGAGTTTATTTGGGCTTATCCTCCTAGGCCCTAAATGTAATCACAAGGGTACTTGTAAGGAAAACAGGAGGAGATAAGAAGATCTAAGGAGGAAGTAGTAGATGTGACACCAGAAGCAAGAGGTTGAAGTGAAGCAAGGAAAGGAGTACAAGCCAAGGAATGCAGGTGGCCTCCAGAAGCTTAAAAAGGCAAGAAAACCATATTCTTTCTTAGAGTCTCTAGAAGGAGCTAGCCTAGCCAATACCTTTAGTCCAGTGAAACTGATTTTGGACTTCTGGCCTCCAGAACTGTAAGCAAATAAATTTTTGTTGTGTTAAGCCACCAAATTTATGGTAATTTGTTACAGTGGTCATAGGAAACAAATACAAAAGTAGACATTATTATGTCCATATAAATACTGTTCACGCTGCCAGGTAATGAATTATGATTATATCCTTTCTGCTATAACATTGTTTTTTCTAGGGATAATAATCACCGTGTTTTTCCATTTGTTTTTGTTTTTTTGTTTTAATCTACCATCACTGTTTCCTTTCTACACCTTTCAGTAGCCTTTCAATACAGTTTTCTACATGGTCTAAAGAATCAGGTAATCAATTATTTCCTCTCCCCGCGGCCCCTGGAGTTCTCCGTCATGCTGTTTCAGTCAGAAGTGATTTGCTCCATTTTCTGTGAATCTATCACTGAATCGCCCTCAAATCCTCTGACAGGAGACTGGCTCTCCTGACAGTGTTTTGAAGCACATTGTATGTTCTACCAGTTTCACTTTTGCCTTGAGCTCTGTCCCTCTGATACTCTGGGTGTTTTCTAAGTTTATTGCTTCGCCTTGGGGTTTTCCTTTGTTCTTATCATGTTCACATCAACATCGTGGGAACTCCTTTTGCCTTTCCTGTGTTGGATCTCCTTGTTCCTGGATGCCATGTTTTTTTCTTTCGTGGTTTACTCCCTCATTTTAGTGGTGTACAGCATCTGGTAGGTCATGAGAAAGATTTCATGGGTGGTAGTTTTTGAGATCTTACCTGCTTCGAAAAGATGTCTTCATTCTGCCTTCACACTTTTGGGTTTGGCTGGTTATTGGAAATCATTTTTCCTCAGAATTTGGAAGGCATTTCTTCTGTCTGCTACTGTCCCGTGTTGCATTTGAGAAGCCTGTTGCTATTCTGTAGCACACTATTCTTTTTTCCTCTCTGGACGATGTGCTATGGTGTGAGTCTTTTTCGTTAGTTGGGCCAGTACTCGTTGGCCCCTTTAAACTTGCAGATTCATTTCCTTTAGTTTTTTTTCTTCTCTGTTTGTTTCTGAAACCCCTAATATGTGAATCTTGGACTTTCTGCATTGATCCTCTAGTTTTTATGGGGGGGGGGTTTCCCTTCTATTTTCCGTCATTTTTACATTTTGTTCTTTCTGGGAGAGTTCCTCAATTTTGTTTCCAACTCTTTCGCTGATTTTTCCAATTTCAGTTATTTTATATATATATATATATATATATATATATATATATATAATTTATTATTATTATTTTTTTTTTTGCGGTACGCGGGCCTCTCACTGTTGTGGCCTCTCCCGTTGCAGAGCACAGGCTCCGGATGTGCAGGCTCAGCGGCCATGGCTCACAGGCCCAGCCGCTCCGCGGCATGTGGGATCTTCCTGGACCGGGGCACGAACCCGTGTCCCCTGCATCGGCAGGCGGACTCTCAACCAGTGCGCCACAAGGGAAGCCCTATATATATATATATTTTTTGCACTACGCGGGCCCCTCACTGCTGTGGCCTCTCCCTCCGCGGAGCACAGGCTCCGGACGCGCAGGCCCAGCGGCCACGGCCCACGGGCCCAACCGCTCCGCGGCACGCGGGATCCTCCCGGACCAGGGCACGAACCCGCATCCCCTGCACCAGCAGGCGGACTGCCAACCACTGCGCCACCAGGGAAGCCCTCAGTTATTATATTTTTAAAAGCTTTTTGTGGAGTATTCCTTTTTCAGCAACCTCTGTTTTGTAGACGGAGTATCTTTGAGAAGATCAGTCTAATCTTGGCATTCCGTTTCCTTTGAGTTCCTTTGACAGAGCGAATCAGTTGGTGGGCTCACTGTAAGGTGATGAGCCGGGGATTCTCAGCATCTTAACAGAAGGAACACTTTCAGAGGCAGGTGTGTGTGGGGGGTGTCATATCTTAAGCCTGGCTGCTGGCATCCTGAGAGCCAGGAAGGTCAGCTCATTGCTGAGTATGCATCCTTTCACTTGATCTCGTTTTCAGTTTGGTACTTTACCTTCAGCTCCAACCGATATCTTCTCTGGCTCAGTTTCTTCAGAAACTAAATAGTTCTCTCCTTGAGAGTAGGACTTCTCTGCATCTTATGTAGATGTTTCAACCAGTAGCCTTGTTTTGAGCCCCATGTCTCACTGTTGTCCTGTGCTGGCCCCTTGCATGGTCTGCGGGGTGAGTCTGCAGGGGGAATCTCCTCGTCTCTCCTTGGCAACCCCCTCCACGTGCTTTTAGTTTTCGGTTTCCTTTATTTTGCTAAGTTACCTGCTTTCTGTTTTCCAGCACATTTGTTATTGTCCTCTGCTGTTTCCCTGCATGTTCCTTTGTTCTTATTATCTTAAACTGTTTTTATTCATTTATTGTCATTTTAGTGGGATCTAAAGGGGAGAGTTAAATGAAGTGTTTGGCATCTCCACGTTTAACAGGTAGATCAATAAATATAGTTCTGTTTCCTTCATGTGGCAGGACACTTGGTAATCACTTTCTCTGCCATGGAACAGGAGAATTCACAGAATTCATATTTCTAATTCTTTTAATGTAAAGGTAGACTTAATTGTTTTCTCATATTTAAATTCTAACGTTGTGTACTATTATTCTCCATATACTATAAGCCTTGGAAAATTGTGGAATCTTTCCCTCAATTAGAGCAAAAAATGAGAGAAATTAAAGTAAAAGACACTATTTTCAAACCAAATTTTAGACATTAAAGAATCAGCCAAAAGGAGTGAGTTTTTAAAAAATTTACTATTATAATTTTTAAACTTTGAGGCGTGTTTTGATACATTAAACTCTGCAAGGACCAGGTCTTTATTTACTGTGATACCTTCAGCAACTGCACACGTAGTAGAAGCTCATGAGATACTTGTTGACTGAATGCATATGTGAAATTTGTTCACATCTTTAAAATGTCAAGAGAAAGCTTGAGCTTTATTAGATATTAATGCCTTTTAAGGTTTTTTTCCTACTTCTAAAATCACTTTTAATTAGTTGAAATGTTTGTCCCAAAGTGAATAAATTAAGATTATAGTCAGTTACTGATTGCAGGGCAACTAAGTTCATAATTTTCTACTGCGAACATCACTTATTCCTGAAACCAAGACAGAATTAAGGGAGTAATAATTTTTCTCTCTTTTTATCAGGAGCACTCATCCCCTGATATTAGTACTATACCATTTGTATACTTAGTACCAGGCTGCCTCTGCCTATCTCTGAGATCTTTTCTGTCATCTCCTCCTTGTGTTCCATGAACTTACACATACACAGTCTTGTTCTTGCTGAAGGCTTTCAACTTGCCTTTTTAACCTGGAATGTACATTACCCAAATTTTTGCATGGCCTTACTACCAGTGTAAGTTAACTCGAGTCCCCTCCCAACCCCAAAGTACACTCAGTGTTATCTGCTTTTTTCCCTCTTTTTCACCCGCATTATTATTTGAAATAATCTTATTTATTGTTTGCTTGCTTATTATAGGCTTTCTCTCAAGTTTAAAGTTTTCACGCATGAGGCAATGAACTCTATTTCTTTATTTCTACCACTTTATTCTTAGCATCTTGAATAATCTCAGGGACGTAACAGTATTTGGCGCACTCAGTGGGCATTTTGTAATTATTTGTTGAAAGGGTATATAAATTGTGCAGCGTGTTTTCACATGTCATCCCATTCATTTAAACATATATAAAACTTCAATGTTTTATTTTACTAAATGTATATATTAGTTTTTTAAAACAAAAGAAAATACAGCCAGCTAAAGAAGTTAATAGCATTCATATCATTCATCTCAGTTTTGTGAACCAGTAAAATGAGGCCCAGAAAAGTACCCTGAGTCACACAAGCTATTATAGACCAAGCTGCTGTAAAAGATCCAAATACCCCGTGGTTCCCCAAATTGGAAGCTTATTTCTCTCATGTAAGCCACCAGTGGTAGAGAGGAGTCGGAAATGGATAAGCTGCTTTTTTCCTGGGATTATCCAGCACCCCAGGTTTCTTATGTCTTCGTCTGTAGTGTATTGCTCTTATCTGCATGGCCGGATCTGGTTCACATCTGTGTTCAGCCCTTGGGAGGGAGACAAAGAGAGGAGGACAAGGAGCTTCTTTTTAAGGATGTGCCATGGAAATTTTATACTCATATCCCATTGTTCAGAACTTGGTCACATGGCCTTAGAAGAGCCCAAGAAATGTAACCTCTACTTTCCTGTTAAAAACTGTGTGCGTGGTTTTGCTGGGGGTGTGGATGGAGGGCCCCCCGGTGGGGAGTATCAGGGTGTTTTGTTACTAAAAGGAGAAAGACGGAAATGGCCACTTGCAGGGTCAGTCTTAGAACTTTTTACTCAGGCCTGATGATTCCTTAGTTCAGTGCTCTTTCCTTCCTACCTCATCTGCACCTAACTGACATTAGATATCTTCTTCAAGAAATGAAGAAATTAAAAAATGCCACTGTAACTTTCATTGTCAGATAAAATGTTGGTTAATGCAGAATGGAATAGGTTCTAGAGTAGTGACCGTTAAAATCTTCAACTTTGATTGTGTCTTGTTTGAAGTGGGGTGGGGTAGGCCTACATCTCCTTTGTAAGAGGCACGAATCCCTCTCCCCCAGTCACGGGTGCCCTATATAGATAGCTTGGTTAGAACAGGGGAGATGATCTGGTTTAGTGATGATCTGGGAGAAACATGCCAGCTTAGATCTTGGTTTTCACACTGGTTAGATAGGAAAAGACCAGTCCGGCTTTTTTTTTCCTATTATAGGTGGCTTCATAGTTTTAGGACTAAGCTAAATGTGAAATGAGGTCAGACAGATAATATTAGATCTGTACAATGAAATACGAAGAGCTCTCTCCTGGGGGCAGGAACCAGAGGGGTGGTTCCCTGAAAGGCTTTGCAACCCATTGAAAAGAGACCCAGAGAGGAGAGAGCTTCCTTTTTTGCTGCCATTGTACGAGAATGTATCTGGAGTTGCTATATCCCTGTATCCCTTCCTTTTCCAACTTTCATTTTGAAAAATTTTAAGCCCACAAAGAAATTGAAAAATAGATATGATGATAACCATTCTTTATTTTACTTATATTCACCAGTTGTAAACATTTTGCCACATTTGCTTTATCTATACCTGCACTCCGGCCTCTAAATTTTTTGAAAGTAAATTGGAAACAGCATGATGCTTTACCCCTAAATAACTCAGCTTTTATCTCCTAAGAGCAAGAATATTCTATTACACAACCACAGTACCATTATGATATCCAAGTAATTTAGCATTAATTCAGAAATGTTCTCTATTACACTGTCCATTTTTTTTTTTTTTTTTTTTTTTTTTTTTTGCGGTACGCGGGCCTCTCACTGTTGTGGCCTCTCCCGTTGCGGAGCACAGGCTCCGGACGCGCAGGCTCACGGGCCCAGCCGCTCCGCGGCATATGGGACCCTCCCGGACCGGGGCACGAACCCGTATCCCCTGGCATCGGCAGGCGGACTCTCAACCACTGCGCCACCAGGGAGGCCCTACACTGTCCATTTTTAAACTTCCCCAACTGACACAAAAACTGTCCTTAAAAAAAAAAAATTATTTTTTTCAATTCAGGATCCAACCAAAGCATTCTGTTAATTTTGAAGAGTCAAAGCTTGTTATAAAATATCTCACTTTCTGGATTTCACCAATTGTTTCCTCATAATTAAATCAATGTTAAACATTTTTGAGAAGACATATTACATAAGAGTACATAGAGTGTGCTTCCTGGTGCATCACATCATGTAATAAATTTGTCCTGTTATTGATGATTGATCTCTTGGTCATATAGTATATACTAGATCTCTCAGAAAAGGCCCTTTTCCCTCCTTTGTAATTAATAAGTGAATCACTGATGGTCCTTGCCTGAGGCAGTTATTACATTGGTGGATGCAGAATGGTGATCTTCTAATTTCCCGACTCTTTTCCTTTTTAGTGTCAATGTGGACTTGTAGGTTCTTTTTTGTTCAGTGTATTAACAATCTATTAATGCCACCCAATCTGTTAATGCCACCATTTCTTTTGATGCTCAAATTGTCCTAAATTTGGCCAGTGAGAGACCCATCAAGTCTCTTCCCTTTACGTGTCCCAGTCAGTCTTTTAATATTCCCTATTCTTTTGACACAAGATGTTTCCAGTTGTACTTGTCCCCCTGCCATACTGGGAGTTATTTTTCTAAGAAGTTTTGTGTTCTTTTAGTAGAGAATGGTATTTGGAAACCATCATATGTACTAAGTGTATTCTTTACTGCTGGAATATCTTTATTCCTAGGCCCTGTCATTTTTTTCTAGACAGAACTAGGAAATTAAAAGGCGTATTTGTTTTTGTTTTGGCCACACTGTGAGGCATGCGAGATCTTAGTTCCCCAACCAGGGATCGAACCCGTGCCCCCTGCGTTGGGAGTCTGGAGTCTTAACCACTGGACCTCCAGGGAAGTCCTGGGTTTTGTTTTTAAATCGTGAGTTCACATAGGATGAACTGCAGTACGTTTTATCAAGAGATAAACTACAAGGAAAAAAAGGGGGGGAACCTATAGATTAAAAAAACTAAAAGGATGTATCAGTCCATTGTAGTTTGAAAACCGTATTGGATCGTAATTCAGATAGTTAAACTTTTTTTTGACGCAAGACAATTGGAAATTTGAACATATACTGGATATTTGATATTTGTAATACTGATTTTAAATTTGAACATATACTGGATATTTGATATTTGTAATACTGATTTTTTTCAGGTGGGATAAAGTACTATTGATTTTTTTCAGGTATGGTGTTTAGCTATATTAAGAGTGGTGGTCTTATCTTTTAGAGATAACTTCTGAAATATTTAAGGGTGAAATAATTTGATATCTGGGATGTGCAAAAAATAATATGGGATGACTTTATGGATCAAACAAGATTGGCCATGAGTTTGTGATTGCTGAAGCTGGGTACGTGGGAATTTGTTATACTTTGCTTCTCTACCTACTTTCATATATGATTGAAATAACTCTGTCATAAGATTTTTAAAATACCAGTTTATACTGATTGGCCAGTTTCGATGGACTGCCACAGAGTTCTTCCTTACCTCTCCCATTCTGTATTTATGTCTTTTTTCTCCCACACTGAGAACTCTAGATCCCAACCCTGTAGCTATCTTTTGTCAGAATGTAAAGATGAAAAGAACCTGGATCTTTAATTAAATAAGTTGGTGAATTAACTAACATTGGATTTAATTGCCCTACCTTGGAATTTCTTATGGGAGATAACTAATTTATTGTGATAAAATATACATAAGTTTACAGTTCAATGGCATTAAGTACATGACACATTATGGTGCAACCTTCACCACCATCCATCTCTAGAACTTTTTTTCATCTAACCAGACTGAAACTCTATATCTATTAAATGGTAACTCCCCAGTTCTCTCCTTTCCCAGCCCCTGGTAACTCCCATTCTACTTTCTGTCTCTATGAATCTGACTACTCTAGGTACCTAATAAGAGTGGAATTATACAGTGTTTGTTCTTTTGTGCCTGGCTTATTTCACTTAACATGCCCCTCATCTTTGTCTATTCAGGCTGCCGTAACAAACTACCAGAGACTGGGTGGCTTAAATAACAGTTTATTTCTCACAGTTCTTAGAAGTCCAAGGTGAAGGCACCAGCAGATTCTGTGTCTGGTTCACAGATTGCTGTCTTCTCACTGTGTCCTCACATGGCACAAGGGGAGAGAGAGCTCTCTGGGGCCTCTTTTGTAAGGGCACACTAATCCCGTTCATGAAGGCCCTACCCTCATGACCTAATCACCTCCCAGAGGTCCCACCTCCTAATGAGCATCACACTGAGGGTTAGGATTTCAGCATACGAATTTTGGGGGCCGGGGGGACAGAAACATTCCATCTATAACAGTCCTCAGAGCTCATCCATGTTGTATGTCGCATGTGTCAGAATTTCTTTCCTTTTTAAGGCTGAATAGTCCATTGTAGGTATATACCATTTTGTTTATCCAATTCATCTGTCATGCACGTTTGGGTTGTTTCTACCTTTTGGCTCTTGTAAATAGCGCTGCTTTGAACACTGGTGTTCAAATATCTGTTCAAGTCTGTGCTTTGAATTCATTCGAGTATATACCCAGAATTGCAATTGCTGGATCATAAGATAATTCTGTGTTTAACTTTTGAGGAATTACTGTACTGTTTTCCATAGTGGCTGCACCATTTTAATTCCCACCAGCAATGTTGTACAGGGCTTCAGTTTCTCCATATCCTTACCTACACTAGTTATTTTCTGTTTTTGTTTTTGATAATAGCCATCCTCATGGATGTCAAGTGGATTTGATTTACACTGTGGTTTTGATTTACATGTCCATGATGATTAGTTATACTGAGCAAATCTTCATGTGTTTATTGGCCACTTGTATATCTTTAGAGAAATGTCTTTTCAGGTCCTTTGCCTGTCTTAAAATTGGGGATTTTTTTGTTTATCTGTAGGAATTCTTAATATATGCTGGATATTAATCCCTTATATGATTATGATTTGCACGTTTTTCTCTCATTCCATGTGTTGCCTTTTCATTCTGTTACTTGCGTCTTTTGCACCAAAGGTTTTAATTTTGGTGAAGTTCAATTTATTTTTTCTTTTTTTGCCTGTTTTTCAGTGTCATATTCAAGAAATCATTGCCAAATCCAGTGCCATGATACTTTTCCCCTGTGTTTCTTCTAAGAGTTTTATAGTTTTAGGTGTTTTTAAAATTTTATTTTATTTATTTATTTTTGGCTGTGTTGGGTCTTCCTTGCTGCGCGCAGGCTTTTTCTAGTTGCGGTGAGCGGGGGCTACTCTTTGTGGCGGTGCCTGGGCTTCTCACTGCGGTGGCTTCTCTTGTTGCAGAGCACGGGCTCTAGGCCCTCCGGCTTCAGTAGTTGTGGCATGTGGGCTCAGTAGTTGTGGCTCACGGGCTCTAGAGCACAGGTTCAGTAGTTGTGGTGCATGGGCTTCATTGCTCCGCAGCATGTGGGATCTTCCCGGACCAGGGCTCGAACCCGTGTCCCCTGCATTGACAGGTGGATTCTTAACCACTGCGCTACCAGGGAAGTCCTAGTTTTAGGTCTTACGTTGAGGTCTTTGATCCATTTTAAGTCAGTTTTTGTAAATGGTATAAGGTATGAGTCCAACTTCATTCTTTTACACATGGATATCCAGTTTTTCCAACACCATGTGTTGAAACGACCTTGTCAGAAAGCATTTGACCATGTGTGGAAGGGTCATGTGTGATCAGATGTGGAGTAGAATAGTGTTTATTTCTGGGCTCTCTATTCCATTGGACTATATGTCTGCATTTATGCCAGTCCCATACTGTTGATTTCTTAGCTTCACAGTAACTTTTGAAATCAGGAAGTGTAAGACTTCCAACTTTGTTCTTTTTCAAGATTGGTCTGGCTTTTCAGGTCCCTTGACATTCCACATGAATTTTAGGATGGATTTTTCTATTTCTGCAAAAAACATCATCAGGATGATAGGGATTACATCGAGTCTATAGAACACTTTGGGTAATATTGAACAATATTAACTATTAAATCTCCCAATCCATGAACATGGGATGTCTTTCCATTTATGTTTTTAATTTATTTCAGTAACGTTTTGTAGTTTTCCTTGTGTAAGTCTTTCACCGCATTTATTAAGTTTATTCTTAAATATTTTATTCTTTTTGATACTATTGTAAAAGGAATTTCCTTTTTGTATTGCTCATTTTTAATATATAGAAATGCCACCGATTTTTGTGCATTGGTTTTGTATCCTACAACTTTGCTAAGATAACAAGTAATTTTATTCCTTAAATGAAGTGCTAAAATGTTTGAAAATGCTGTTTGACTCAGAACATATCACCTAGAAATTTGTTGAGATCAGATACAGGGTTAAGCCTTAGGCACTGTGCCTTTTATGTCTGTACAGGATGGCTGCTTGTGTAGGTTAGATCCTGTGCAGCAGTATGTGGTGGCCTTGTGTCTACTTAAGGTATTTCTTAATTCTGTTTTCTACATATTCATCAGCAGACGACAAAGAACCTGAATTCCGATTATCCAGTACCAGAGTATCACATCAGAAAATTTGTTGACATCTGATTGAGTTTTTGTTGATTCTCTTCCTTCCCACTTTATTAGTATGCTAAGGAAATAGGGTGAATAAATTATCTTCCTGGGAATGAGGGTGGGGTATAGGAATAATACGGTATAGGAAAATATTGTTAAACCAAAAATGGGTATTTTCGTTTGTGATTGAGAATGCTGTTGGTGTTTTTCACTTCAGATTTGTCTTTTAAGTGTTATGTCCATCCCATAGTGCTAGGTGCCCCCTGCTGGACACATAGTGGTAGAGGCTTCTTTACAACGCTCTCTGATTAGTTCATCCTGCAGAGCAGCTGTGTGTGTGATTCCTCTAAAGATAATGTTAAAGCGTTTCTGTGCTAAGTTTTCTAATTAGTCGCGTCTTAAACTGAACTAAGTTTGGTGACACTGCATTTTTTAGAAATCAGCAAAATTTAGTTATTTAAATTACCATAGTAGAATATATCTTGGGAACTGGTGTAGATTGAAACGTCTCTGTTTTATCCAACAACAGGATTGAATTATATGACTAAGAAAACCAACAAGTATTTCCTGTCATATTTATCAAAACAGAGTCTTTGAAGGAATGTGTAAAGTGCTTTACTTAAACAAATCGCTGTGTTGACTTCCAGTGGAGGATGATGATCTAAGCCCATGTGTTAAAACAAACAGACAAACACACTGAAATGACCAAGAAGCATAATGGGGAGAGTTCAGTTTCCTTGGAAACCCTGGAAGAGTGCCGTAACAAAACTAAAAAGAATTTTGGCAGGAGACAGTACAGATGAGAAACATAGTGAGGGAAGTCCTTATTAGCTGACTTGGATTCATTTATGTAGTTGAGAATCCCTCCTGGGGTGTGACTAAAGGAACCTACCTTGAGCAGCCAGAGCTAGAATTGAAGGTGGTTCGTGGGGCAGTTCGTTGGTGAGGTATCTGGTACTTTGAAGCAGGGTTAAACGCTGAATGACTCGGCGTGGTTCTTACCAAGGGGAATGTGACCAGTTGAGAGGGGCTGGCTACCCATGGTTGTAAGAGAGAGACTAACCATGAAGCACAATGTTAAAACTCCCTGCTCTAAAGCTTCCTTCTCTGGCCTTGTAGTCCTGCTTCCTGACCACATATTGCTGAATTGATAAGCTGACTAAGGGTAATGTGTAGCAGACGGCCTCTAAGATGGCCCCCAGTGACCCCTGCCCCCCACTCATGTCCTTGTGTACTCATGTCCCTCCCCTTGAGTATGGCCGGACCTAGTGACTTGCTTCCACAAGTGTGGCAAAAGGGATGGGATGTCACTTTCAAGGTTAGATTACAGCAAAGCTTTGGCTTCCACCAAAGCCTTTTGGGCAGCCCTGTCATTTGCTCTGAGGGAAGCCATCTCCCACTTTGTGAGCTTCCCTGTGGAGCTCATGTGGCCAGCAGCCCTTGAAGACCCGATGCGATGCCTGCCAGCAGCCGTGTGCGTGAGTTTGGTGTGCAAGCAGACCCTCCCCCACCAGCCCTCATCAAGTTTGGAGATGGCAGGTGCCCTGTCTGACACATTGCTGCCTTTTGAGAGATCCTGAGTGAGATGCACCCAGCTAAGCCACACTCAGATTCCTGATCCACGGGAACTGTGAGATAATACTTGTTCACTGTTTTAAGCTGCTAAATTTGGGGTAATTTGTTAGGCAGCAGTTGAGAACTAATACAGGAAGTAACAATGTAAACACCTCCCCATCCCCAAAGATTTGAACTTGGTTCTAAATGTTTTTTGATTGAACCCAACACAGTTCCCAATATTGCATAAACATAGACCTTTCTCTTTAAAGTTGAATACACAAAAAGATAGACACAGATGCAGTCTAAGAGAAGGTGACAGACTTACTTCAAGAAACAAGAGAAGACATTGAAATTTAAAGAAGAACTAATTAATATTCTCAAGGAGACTCTTGAGCATTTGAAGAAAAAGTATCAGAGAGCAGAAAAAGGAATTCTTAAGTGAAATATGTGATTCTTAACTATTGACTCTTTGGAGGCAGGAAGTAGCAGGGCTGTAGAAATACCCCTGCAACTCAGAGGAAAATATAAGATGAATATTATAGACAAAAATACAAGAAATACAAATAGTAGATTCCATGTAGAATAAAAGTTCAGAGTGAGAGGTCAGAGAGAACAGATCAAAAGGGCTCAGAGAATATATTTAACACTTACTGAGCACTTACTATGTGCCACGTGTTTGGCAAGTTGAAACTCATTTATAAATCTCTATACAACTTCCATGTGGAAGGGTCTGTTAATACTCTTCTTTTACAGATAACTGAAGTGCATACCAAGCAAAATAAACGGGATCCACACCTAGAAATAGCCTAGTGGATTTCTAAATATTAAGATGTGGAAATAAATAGTACAAGTATTGAGACAAGAAACAGGTTACTGGCAAAGGAAGGTATATCAAGTAGACATTGTGTTTGTCTTCTGTATGCTAGAGCTGTCCAGTTAGTGGTAGCCACTAGCCATATGTAGCTGTTAAACTTAATTAAAATAAATTCGTTCTCTCACTGCTGGCCGTTCAAGTGCTCAGTAAATAGCTACATGTGGCTAGTGACTACCATGTTGAACAGTGCAGAATAGAACATTTCTGTGATCACAGAAGGTTTTGTTGAACCATGCTGTGCTAAAAGACAGTGAGTGGAGTGCCATGTAGAAAACTTTGAGGAAAAAACTGTGTAAACTGAGAATCTTAAATTGGTGAAACTATCATTCACATAGGGCAATAGAATAGCATTTTTCAGGCTTGGAATGACCCAGCGTATCACTCAAGTGCTTTTCTTGAAAACACACTACACTCAGTATAGCCAGCCCCCTGAGAAGTCAGCAACTCTGGAGCATGATGAGTCAGCTTCAGTGTTTGCTTAACCCTCTGTTTCCCAGAATAATCCAAGACGTATAAAAGTCAGGGAAGATCTTCATCAGTGTCAGATGTAAAGAGGGTGCCCTTCACAAGCCAGATTTCAGACTGTCAGAGCAGTGCTTTCAACCTGGACAGCTCAGTGCCAGAGCTGCTTCTCCTGACAACTGTAAAATAAAGCCACAGAAAATAACTTTTATTTTAAGGACACCAACTCCCTGAAACCACTTCTGTCAAAATCACCCCCCAAATCTGCATGTCACCAAATCCAAGTTTAATTCTCAGCATTCCCTTGATTTCTTTGCACTTTCGGACACAGTTCATCACTGCCTCCTTTTATTTATTCATTTATTTATTTTATTTTTTTCTGGATGCGCTGTGTGGCATGCGGGATCTTAGTTCCCCGACGAGGGATCGAACCCCTGCCCCCTGCAGTGGCAGCGTGGAGTCCTAACCGCTGGACCACCAGGGAATTCCCCATCACTGCCTCTTTTTAGAAAGACTGTCTTTGCCTGGCTTCCAGAAAAGCTCTTCTTTTTTTTTTTTTTCTTGTGGTACGCGGCCTCTCACTGTCGTGGCCTCTCTCGTTGCGGAGCACAGGCTCCGGACACGCAGGCTCAGCGGCCATGGCTCACGGGCCTAGCCGCTCTGCGGCATGTGGGATCTTCCCGGACCGGGGCACGAACCTGTGTCCCCTGCATCGGCAGGCGGACTCTCAACCACTGCGCCACCAGGGAAGCCCAGGAAAGCTCTTCTTAACCTCACCAGTAGTACCGGTGCAATCTCCTTTCCTAGCTGCTTTCTCCTTTTCAGCTAATGGTGGGAGAGCCTGAAGGCTCAGTCCTCAGACCAGACCTTGTTTTCTTATCTGTACTTGCTCTCTAGGAAATCACATTTAGTCCTTAAATGCCTCTACTAATTGATGATACTCTAATTTATATCTCCTCTTCCTCCCATAAGCTGTCAAATCTGTCTAGCTGCCTGGATGACATTTCTACATGTGTCTGGTCGAAATCAACACCAAAGATGTGAAAATGGAATTTTTGGCTCCTTTCTTACCCCAAACCTGCTCTTTCTTGGTGTGTCTCTCCTCAGTAAATGGCACTGACTTTCCTCCATTGGACGTGGTTCTAAAACCTTGGAACCATCCTTTGACACCTCCTGTGACACCTCTTTTGAAACCTCAGCAAGTTCTGCAGTGCTGTCTTCAGATTGTGTTCTGAATTCATCCATTTCTCTGGCTGCCACCTGAGTTCAGACCATCATCATCTCTTACTCAGGCTACTGCAATAACTTATGAACCAGATGAGCACTTTAAAACATAAATTAAAAACTCTCCAATGGCTTCTTATTTATCACTTACAACAAATCTACAGTCCTACCATGGCTTACAAGGCTGAATATGGTTTGGCCTCTGTTAAATGCTCCATCTTTTCTACCACGTTTTTCTGCATTCGTCTTATCAAGTTTGGCAAACTCATTTCTACTTAGGTCCTCTGCTTGGAATGCTTTACTTTACAAGCTTGGATGACTAATTCCCTGTTCATTTTGGTTTCTGCCTAAGTCGTCTCCTCAGGGAGGCTTTCTTTGACTACCCTACTGTATTTGTATAGTACTTATTAGCACTACCCGGTACATTTTATATTTATCATTCATTTGTTTATCATATGCCCGCATCACTAGAATGTATGATCCATGAGGGCAGGGATTTTTTGGTCTGTCTTATGAACTCCCATATCCCTAGCACCTAGAAATGCTGGCATAACCTGGAGTGTCTTAACATGTATTAGATGCTCAGTAAAACATTTGTTAAAGGAATGACTCTCTTAAGAATTTGTTGAAGGAATGAGCAAAACAACAAAAATGTGCAGGATTTATAAAAAATAAAATCAGTTGTCAGAGGAATGAACTTTTTAGTTCAAGTAAGTGGAGAAAAACTTTAATTCTCTTTGAGTAAGATTCATGAAAGAAATTGCATCTTTGAAAATGGAATCGTGAAATTAATTTCAAATTATTTGAAAAATACGATTATAACTGTTTAAAAAGTATAGCAGAAACAATGAGTTGCAGTGTAAATACAATTGAAACAAGGTCAGAGAACTATCACCTAGAGCAGACTAACCTACCAGAACCGAGAAGAAAAGGATAAAAAAGGAAAAGATGAGGAAAAAGAATGCTCTGAACGAAATTACTTTTTTTGTAGTAATGTATGATGTATTCCTTTTGGTTAAGAGTTTTGGTGAAATCATTCGTGACGTGCTCTTTTGAACTTAGCCAATGGGTGCTTAGCTTTTTTCTTTTACCTGAAGTTGGACCTGCCATTTAGATGCTATTAAAGAATACCTAAAGTAAGGTAAAATATCTGTCCATTGATGGTAATAAATACATTCAGCCAGCATGAGAACCTGGACATTATTCTTGCTTTCATCTTCAGCTCTCCCCAGCTTACTGATTATCAAGCCTTGCTTTATATACTTCATAAATGAATTGTAAAGGCTGTACACTTCTGTCGCCTCTTTTGCTTCCATGCTTTAGTTTCTTCATCTGTTAAATGGGTATATTAATACCACTAGCTTCATAGATTTGTTATGAAGATTAAATACCTAACATACTGTAAGTGAATTTTAAATGTTGGCTACTTATAATATTGTTACTACACTAATACTGATTCACTCAGGTCACCTTCATTGCTTACTAGGATTTCTGGAGTAACTCTAGGTTTGTCTCCAGACTTCCCTCTACTTAACCTTCTCCCAATTCCCAGTCCACTTCAGCCTGAGTAATCTAAGGTGCATGTCTAATTGGATTACTCATATTTAAAGCTCCCCAGTGGGCTTCCTTTTGTCATCAGAATAAATTCGATAACGTTATTTGTATCGTATCTTAAAGTCCTCTAACCTCTTTTTCTAAATATTCTGCCTCTTTGTACCCAGTTTGTAGGTGAGCTGAAGGAATTCTATCAGAAAACAAATTTGCGCTGGTTGGTCAGTGAAGTGCTTTCAGGTTCTTATAGCGTGGCCATAATAATCCTAGTTTGTAAAGATTTTAGGCAGATATTAATAACCAGATACCCATCTGGTTATAAAAATATTTTAATAATGCATGCATAGATGCAGGAGCTTTGTGCAGTACTGCTTGTTTGTATAACCTCCACGAGAAACTATTTGCACTTTATTTCGATAAGGCAACCTAATGAGATGATTTGTTTAGTGGACTTAATTATGAGTCCGTTAAAAGTTGGTGAACATCTAATGAAGATGGTAACTAGGCTTAGAATGGTCAATTTAGAGCTCTACTTTCTAACATATATAACATTAATACACCAAGCCTTGTTTGTTAAATCACCCCTGTAGACTAAATGTATTAGCAACTGTTTATCTTTCTGTTCTTTGTTGCAGGAGGGTATTGTTCCATTCCATTTTATCCAAACATGATATCAGATTATCCAGGAACAAGTAAAAAAGAAGGGAGGCTGGTTCCAGAACACATCTCTGGAAATCACCTTATGGACCCTGACTCTCATGGCAACATTACAATGTAGGTTCTGTATGAGCATCAATAGCCAGCGGTCTTTGTTGAGCTTATCTCATAATGTGTTCCCGGTCACTGAGTCAGAGGTTGAGAAAGGGTTATTATGAAGGCCGTTAGCACTTACTTTGTTCTTGGAAATCATGGTAAAATCGAGGTGATATTTTGACCAAGAGACAGAAGTACAGGATCCTATCCTCAACCAGTTGTGCTTCAACCTGAGGCCTCTTGAGTGTATCTACAGAGAAGCAGCAAGCCGGGCAGCTGCAATACTTTGTTCCTAGTTTGGGCTTTAGCCTCAGGCTCCTGGGAGCTCAGCTGAACCATTTGGGGAACTTTTTTTTACGTAGGCTAGATTGATTCACTGGAATAGTCTAGAAACAAGGGAAACTACTTGTTTCTTCTTTGTGCAACAGAGCCCAAACCCCAGCCCACATCTTCTTTTAACCAGTGTGCCTACTGTGTGCCTCATTCAGGGATCATTTCTTTGCATTTATGGCTTGTTTAGCCCTAAAAGCAACTCTGAGGTAGGTATTGAAGGATAAGGAAATTAAGTTTTCAAGGGGCTGAGTTACTTCCTTAGGGTCATACAGACAGAAGAAATGGCAATTTGACAGTGGGGAAATGACCAGTCTGACTTCTGGTCATTTCCTGCACAAGTTCCCTGCAGATGTGGCCCCAAGAATGTGGTAGAGGTGTGCTAAGGTAATGATCCCTCGGTCCTTGGAGCAGATGTGAGCAGCCTCGCCTCCCCTCCGTGCCAATGTGCCCTGGCGGGAGGGAGGTGGAGGTGCACTGGCTGCTACTGTCAGCAGGAGTGCCGCCCTCCCTGCCGCCTTTCAGGCTACAGTGATCTGCCTTAGCCAGTGCAAAGTAGGAAAGAAGAGTCGGGAAGGGAGCGAGGCGGAAGTGGTTGGGGCCTGCTCGCCGCAGCAGCAGGTGATCAGGTCACGTCTCGCTCACTTCTGCGGGGCAAGAGATCGCTGAAGGGACGGCACACACTTAACTTGCTTCTTGGGCTGCCGAAATAAAATGTTCTTAAGTCTTGGCCACAGCAGACTTGTGGGAGGAGTGTCCTGACCTTTGGGAAAAAGTAAAGAGAACTTTGAGCTCCCTCTAGAGGTCAACAGTGACAAAGGAACATCATAGCGGTCTGTAGGGAAATAACTGTACCTTCAGCTTGCCTACCCTTTATCAAAAAACTGGCATTTTATAGCTGCATTGTCCAGCAAAGTATTTTCTATGCTAGGGAGTAATTAGTTACCTTTGAGAAGAAATTTGGGTGAATCACATTCTGCTTAGCTGTGTGGGGCAATCCTGAAGTTCAGTGTTCTCCACATAGGGTATACTAAATGAAGAGAGGAGAAAAGACCGTGAAAATGGTCGTGTGTCCGAACAAGGATAACATGCTGCTTTTTTTTTTTTACATTTATTTTATTTTTTAACATCTTTATTAGACGTTATTTGCTTTACAAGATAGCAGGCTTCTTAATGAGAACTCTAAGTGCTGAAACAAACTGGATCAAAATGAGAATTTCTGTGCCGTTATCTGCCAGGATGGTTTGACAGCAGGCCCTTGACTATAACGGAAAGTAGTTTGCCTGCTGTGTTCTCACCCCACTTCCCCAACATCTGAGAAGAAAAAAAAGCAGCGAGTACCGGAAGATTAGAATTATGAAATCCAAGTTGTAGGCATGTGCTAAGACTTCTAAGAAGGCTAACACACACAGTTTCTTAACTTTGAGAACCTCAGCTGACCAAATGAGAATCTATTCCAGGATAGAAGTCTCAGTCTCGGTCAGATAATCCCAGGATGAGAGTTAGTTACGGTGCTCTAGTCTTTCCTTTTGTTCTCAGTATATTTATACTTCTCTTCAGAACTGAGAGAATTCCGTTCTTAAAACTTAGTAGGTCACTACAGAATGAGTTAGAAGTCATCTTTAATTTGTGGTAATATTAAGAATATCTGAAAGTTACACATTAAAATAAATATTCCAGAAGTGCTCAAAAAAACCAGAAGGATGGGAATATGTCAGAGGGACCCAGGAGCCAGTCTGAAAGAGTTCTCAGTGGCCAAATCAGGGACAGTTTGAGCAACACAGTAATTACATATTATTAGATTATAACCCAAAGTATGACCTTAATGCCTGTGAGTTCCTACTGATAGATGATTGATTGGATAAACAAATGAGGGAGAAGAGACAAATTTCCTATACAGAAGAATTCCAAATAATTTAACTAGCTACTCCCCCTCAAAGGGATGGAGCTTAACACACACGCATTCCCTCTCCCTCTCTCTCTCTGCCCCTTTAGTGATTTCTTCCGGAGTACATTCTGGGGGGGTGGAGTGACTGGAGGAACTTGGCAGACAGTACCTTGGCCAGGTCATCTGGGTTGTCATCAATAAGTCATGCTGGTAGGATGTACCCTTGATGTGATAAGAATGGCACCTCCTCTCTGTGATCTTCCTGCCAGTAACCCATAATTGCAGTCTGGCTGTGAGGAAAACACAGTCCCAAATGGAGAGACATGCTGCAAAGTACCTGACCAGTACTCTTCAAAGCTGTTAAGGTCAACAGAAACAAGAAAAGCCTGAGAAATTGTCACAGACCATAGGAAGCTAATGTGGTATCCTGGAACTGAAAAAGAACAGTAGGGAAAAACTAGTGAAATATGAACAAAACTGTGGAGTTTAGTTAGTAATCATATTCAAGTGTTAATCCCTTAGTTGTGACAAATGTACCTTGGTAATGTAAGATGTAAACAATAGGAGAAACTAGGTGAGTGTAGATGGGAACTCTCTGTACTGTCCTTGTAACTCTTCTGTAAGTCCAAAATTATGATAAAATAAACTTATAGAAGACGAAAAGATCCAGCTCAGTTAACTCTTGTGTTATATAGATTTTGTTCCATGATGCTTGAAAAATGGGGAACTTTTCTGTTATGTGTACATGTATTAAGTAGTTTCTGACTTGTGTATAAAAGCGAGGAAGATACCATCTCGTGAAGTCAGCCTGACTACCCTTGTAGTCAGCCTCTACCCCACACCTATCCCTGTAGTTATACCTTTTCTAGAATGTCAGATAAATGGAATCATATAGTGTGTAGCCTTTTAAATCTGGCTTCTATCACTTAGCATAATGCATTTTGGATTTTATCCATGTTACTGCTTCTATTGGTAGTTTGTTCCTTTTTCTTTTTTGCTGAGTGGTACTTCATTGCATGGATATACACCTCATTTTGTTTATTCATTCACCAGTTGAGGATCATTTGGTTTGTGTCCAGTTTTTGGTGATTACAAATAAAGCTGCTATAAACATTTGCATTCAGATTTTTGTGTGAATGTAAGTTTTCATTTGACTTGGGTAAACATCTAGTAATGTGGTCGTTGGGTTGCATGGTGTTTGTTTTTAGCTTTATGAGAAACTGTCAAATTTTTCCCCCAAGGTGGGTTGCATTCCTACCAACTGTATGTAAGGGCTCCAGTTGCTCAATACCAGCACCAGCCATTGTCAATTTTTAAATAAAAGTTTAGTCATTTGAATGGTGTGTAGTGCTACCTCATTACTTTTTTTTACTTTGTAGAGATTCGTCTGTCATTCGTGTATCTGTTACTGGTCTCCCTGTCTAAGCTCTGGTCACCAATTCCATAATGCTCTGATCGTTTTGTTTATGTTATACAAGTAGGATCAAATATGATTTGTAACGTTTTTTTTAACAGCGATATAATGTAGATAACATTCTTTCTCAGCACAATAGGTATTTTTTTGTACTGAGCATGGGAAGTACATGTGGACAAACTATGGAAGGATATACTATACTGGAATTCTCTCAGAAGAGGGGTTAAGAGTAGATGACTGGGCCTCCCTGGTGGCGCAGTGGTTGAGAGTCCGCCTGCCGATGCAGGGGATGCGGGTTCGTGCCCCGGTCTGGGAGGATCCCATGTGCCGCGGAGCGGCTGGGCCCGTGGGCCATGGCTGCTGAGCCTGTGCGTCCGGAGCCTGTGCTCCGCAACGGGAGAGGCCACAGCAGTGAGAGGCCCGCGTACCACAAAAAAAAAAAAAAAAAAAAAGAGTAGATGACTACAGTGTTTTACAAAGTAGTTATTTGTGTGATCAAAAAAAAGAGTAAAGTTAATTTTAATTATAATTCCATTACTGAAGTTGGTCTTACAGAAGTTATAACATATATAAATATCAATACATCTCATACATATTTTGCAATTTGCATGAGTTTGCTTAAGAGATGGTTCATTCATTACCTATGGTTATCCCTTGTGGTGGGATTTCAGGTTTTTTATTCTTTCAGTTTTTATAAGTTGGTTAGTTTTACAGTGATCATTGTATCTCTTTAAAAAAGAACAATACTTAAATATTTATATACTTATGTTTTTGTAAATCTTTTAAAATATTTTTATTGCAGTACTGATTTTTATCTTTGCCCTTAGAGGTTTAAGGTTACTAAGTGGTTGATTAGAACCAGTGGTTATTAATCTTTAGCTAATTTTATTGTGATTGAGAATGTGGTCTTTATAAGTAGAATTTTTTAAGGGGCTCTGTCGCTGCACCTGAGTTTTTTAAATTGCAAAGCTCTTTGGAAGAAATATGTATTTTTATATTGGTATAAAGTTCTGTGTGTGTGTGTGTGTGTGTGTGTGTGTGTGTATCAATTATATTTTTCAAGTGTCTGTCCTTTCTTTCTCCCTTCCCTGCCTCCCTACCTTTTTTTTTTTTTTTTTCGATTCGCGGGCCTCTCACTGTTGTGGCCTCTCCCGTTGCGGGGCACAGGCTCCGGACGTGCAGGCTCAGTGGCCATGGCTCACGGGCCCAGCTGCTCCGCGGCATGTGGGATCTTCCCGGACTGGGGTACAAACCCGTGTCCCCTGCATCAGCAGGCGGACTCCCAACCACTGCACCACCAGGGACGCCCTCCCTACCTATTTTTAATCTGTCAGGTGTGGAAAAGGATTTGTCCACCTTCTATAATTATTGTCAACTCTTCTATTCCTAGTAACTCTGAAGTATATGAAGTATAAAGTAAAAATCTTTGAGTATAAAGATTTATGACCATTACATCTTCACCATACCTTTTTATCAAATATATACATATTAATAAACTCTAGTCCTACTGAATTCTTTTTTTTTACCTAATTTTACCAATGATTACAGGCATTATTGGCATTTACTAGGCATGGGCCGAGTATGCTAGCTATTCTGCAGTTTGCAGGACAGTCTTGAACAGGAAGAAGTTGTCGCATGGTCTGCATGATTTAGAATATTCTGCCAAATGTTCGTGGTGCTGAAAAAGACTTTATTTTCTAAGCCTAAAACCCAACTATTTGGTACTTTTAGTATGTGTTTAATGTGTATACTAAAGTTTACTTTGTAAATCAGGGGAAGATTATGCTTTGAAATGTTGGAATTCTTCATGATTTTGCAGTCACATCACTAACAAAAAACTAATGAAGTTTATTGAGTTGCCACTACTGTATACCTTTGTAAGTCTGCATTTATCCCTTGGTTTGATTATTCTACATATGCTGTCATCATGCTTGAGCACTTACATACTGGTCATTTTTCCAAATATTCCCCACCTTTTTTCCTGGTACTGCAGTGGTACGTATGTTAGAAAACTTGATATTATCCTAGAAATCAAGTCTTTGTTCTTTTTCTCCCCCCCTCTGCATCATTTTGTTTTGATTCTGTTACTAGGCCTTCAAGTTCTTGACCTTTTCTACTGCAGCATCTAATCTATTAATCCCATCCGGTGCATCTTTCATTTCAAATTGTGTACTTTTCATTTTCAGATGTTCCTTCTTTGTCTTGAGCATATGGAGCATATTTACAACAGCTATTTTAAGGCCCTTGTCTTCTAAAAATGATTCTTCCATCATTTTTGTCATTTCTGGGTCTGTTTCTATTGGTTTGTTTTTCTTCTGGTTATGGGTCATATTTTCCTGCTTCCTTACATTCCTGGTGATTTTAGATGCCAGAGGTGAATTTACGTTGTTGTCGGATTCCGTCCTTGCACGTAGTTAAGTTACTTGAGATCAGTTTTTCAATGTTTGCTTTTAAGCTTTGTCAGGACAAATTCAATAGGGTGCTGATTGAGTCTCACCACTAAGGTGATACCCTTCTGAGGACTCTCCCTGATGCCTTATTAATTATGAGGTTTCTTTACTCTGACTGAGTGGGAGACCTCTTTATTCTGAACCCTTGTAAACTTTCTGATGGTTCTTTTCTAGGCCTTGTGGAGTGGCACACCACATGTCTTCAGATCAGTACTAAACCAAAGATTTTTAGTGATCTCTGTAGATCCCTTGAACTTTCTCTTTGTACTCTATCCAAAAAAATCTAACTGCTTTGGCTTTCCCTAACCCCCAGTTTCTGACTCCACAACTCGGTGAGGTTGCTGGCCTATGTTTGGGTTCTTCCTGACTCACCGCACTGTCCAGGCGGTAAGTTAGGGCAAATACAGGGCTCACTTACTCTTCTCTAAGGGTTCACAGTCCTAAACTCCATGTTGTCCATTGTCTGAAAACAGTTTCATATATTTTGTTCCGTTTTCTAGTCATTCATAGCTAGAGGCTGAATCCAGATTGTCTTA
Organism: Hyperoodon ampullatus; assembly: GCF_949752795.1. Lineage (NCBI taxonomy): Eukaryota > Metazoa > Chordata > Mammalia > Artiodactyla > Ziphiidae > Hyperoodon > Hyperoodon ampullatus. The sequence continues at coordinate 116,545,661 of NC_136919.1, forward strand.
CTCCCCCATGGCCAGAAGCGGAAGACCAATTACAGATTTTTAATTTTGACTTCTGTCTTTCACTTCAGACTTTTGAAAGAGGAAGTGCTAAGTTACTTCACATTTTTATTGGTACTTTTTTGGGACACCTTCGTTTATGCAGTTAGTTGTAGTGTTCTTTGTTAACCTTTGTTTTTACTGAAATGTAACAAAAAGGAAAGGAGACTGATTACCTAGTAGAGTTTTGTGGGAAATTAAATATTATTTGCAAAAAAGCAAGATTCAGCATAGCCAACTTGCTAATGAGCTCATTTTCTTCCAGGCGTGAAAGTTTCATTTGATGCCTAGAAGGCCCCGCTGGCAGCTGCCCTTGCAGCAAGTCTTCGCAGACACTTGCTTTTTTCGCCAGAGCGGTCCCTTCTGAGATGAAATTTAAAATGTAGAATTTTAAGAAACCGTGGTTATTCATAGAATTTTTGTGAGCCTCTTGTCATGAGATTTATGCTATCTTGTGATGCATAAAGTAGCTAGGCCTGAATTTTTTAGAATTATTTGCTGCAGCAATGTTTATAGTATTTTATGAATTTTAACCTTTTAAATTTTCTTCTGTGTTACTTAGCTTTAAAGACTAATCATATTGAGGGGTACTTAGCACAGTACCCAGCACTGTGTAAGTGTGAGCTGCTCTTATGGGGGGGGGCTCTTAATACTGATGTCTCAGTGATAGCAAAGTAAGTGCTCAGTAATGTTTTTGTGAGCACGTGAATTTGCGATACGGGTTAAAGTATATGCATTGTTTTCTGGGCGGAGTAAGAATAAATAACAGGTTGGACCAGGTTAAGTTAAATTTAGGATTAAGTAAAAACGTTTGTGATCTGACATAATTTTATTGAAAAAATACTGCACATTCTTGTTTCATTAAAAAGTGTATCTATATTTAACAATAAAAATTCTCTTAGGTCAGTAAAAAATTTTTTTTAATAGACTAATCATATTGAGAAAAATAACAGAATCAGGTTTGTCAGCATTCAGTGGATGCTGTGTTAAATGTTTCAAGTGAAACTTTTGGGAATCTGTAATCCAGATGGGTAAAAATATGTAAGCAGCTTATTCTAGTTGATTCCTCCCCCTTTATTTTTAAAATGAAGGGAGCATCTTTATATGTTTACTCAGTCTTTATGTCTTAGAATTCATTTTATAATTGTTTATTTTGCCTTACAATATTCCTTCTTTGGTTCTCTTAAACATTTACTAAATCTTTTCTTGGTTAACTGTTTATCTGTTGTGATTACATTCTGCTTATAATCCCCTTTAGACGGTAGAATTTAGACTGTGGATCACCCAGCCCCTTGAATATAGTAGAGTTTTTTCAGCAGGTGCTGAAAAAAATGCTCCGTTTTATGGTAGGGCTACAAGTAACTGTCATGTGGTCATTAGTAAATAGTATAAAGGTGATGTAGTTTGACTCTACATGTTATATTGAACACAGACATTTTGGCAATGAAAAAGAAGCAGTAAACTGAACACATATATTATTTCTTTATTCGTCATCCAGTGATTTATAGGATTCTGTGCTGCCACCTTATCCATATGATTGTTCACACCTGCTAAATTTGAATCTTGGCTCTGACACTTGACAGAGGTGTGATAGGCAAGTTACTTAATCTCTCTGTGCTTTCGTACACTCCTATTAATTGAAAATGATGTCTATGCCATAGTGGTATTACAAGGATTAAAGGAGGGATATGTAAATGCTCACTCAGTGTAGTGCTTGGCACGTTACAGCTGTGCCTGTCTGTAGACAGTGTGTGCTTTGACATTAGTTTGTTGTGTCTCTGTACCCACATAAGCCATATTTGTTCATTTAATGTTAATATCCAATTATATTAATATTCTAGAGCAGGCGTTGGGGAGCATTTTTTGTAAAGGGCCAGATAGTAAATATTTTCAGTCTGTCTCAACTGCTCACCCCTGCTGTTGTCAAGTGAAAGCAGCCAAAGACAATATATAAACAAATGGTCATGGCTGGGTTCCAATAAAACATTATTTACAAAAACAGCTGGTGGGCCATAATTTTCCAACCTGTGTACTAGAGGTTACTTTTATATTTCCTCGTTATCGGATGTTTGAAATACGTTTGGCTTATTTCATAACAGGCACATCTCAGATGTTGAGGGTTTGGCTCCAGATGACTGCAGTAAATAGAGTCACATGAATTTTTTTGGTTTCCCAATGCATATAAGAGTTGTTTGCACTACACTGTAGTCTCTTAAGTGTGCGATAGCATTTATGTCTAAAAAAAACAACGTACGTACCTTAATTGAAAAAACACTTTATTTTTTAAAAATGCGATCATAATCTTTTTGCAATAGTAATATCAAAGATCACTGATCACAGATCACTGTTAAAAATAAAATAATAATAATAATGAAAAGGTTTGGCATATTGAGAGAATAACCAAAATGTGACACAGAAATGAAGTGAGCAAACGCTGTTGGAAAAACAGTGCTGATAGACTTTGTCCTCGAAGGGCTGCCACAAACCTCCAATTTGTAAACAAACACAGTACCTGCGAAGAATGGTAAAGGGAAGTGCAATAAAATGACGTATGCCAGTGTGTTAATAACTCAGCTGTAACCGTGTGGGTACTAATTTTAATCGGTTTCTTTCAAATTATTTATTTGGACTGTAGTCCTGAAATGGAATGATAAAATCAATGAGTAACCCCATCAGGTGTCTTACAGTGCAGGAGTTGAAGTATTTAGAGAATGTCAGAGCTACTAATAATTTGATCACTTAATATTTAGTCATTATTGTTCATTACTACCATTTATAGATACTATCTATTCATTTTCCCTCATCTGATTTTTATGCTGAGCGTGTTATACTTTTGAACCTTCGGTTGTCTGATTGATTGTGTCCTAGTCTGTTTATTAGAGTCCATAAGAAATAGAGAAGGTAGGTAACAAGGGGACGGGGTGGTGCGCCTGATGAAGCGAAGACAGACCAGTAACACAGCTGTTGTCATTCCCACCACCACCGATTACCGTTCCACCCCCAAGAGAAAGTGATTATTTCACCTTCTTAGGATGAAACCTGGGCGCTGACAGTCTAGAACGAAGAGGTTGGAAGAAATTAGAGTTCCATTTTGTATAACACATTATAAATTCCTTGGTTTTTATTAATAGTATATAGAATTTCATAACAAAGGTCAAAAACGTTGTGTTAAGTTTTCTTACCAAAAATGGGATTGTGCCTTTTAAATCTCACTTTAGTGTGTGCCTAAAATGGCTGTGTGTTGACTTAAGGCACAGTGGGACCGTTGACTGATGTTCTGATAGAGTCCTTCCTTTTTATTAACTGTATTAGAATGTTCTTTAGATGATTAACACAGGTGTTTTTTTCCATTGTGAAATAACATTTTTATTGGTCATAGGAAAGATTCCTATTTTTCTCCTTAGGAGAGGAAGTTTTTTGTTGGTTTATGAGAACAGACCTAGTTGATGTGTTATACTGGACCCTGCCTTGAGTTCAGTAATATGACTCTAACAGTGAGGCTAATGTCTTTGCCTTTTTAAAGTATATGATAGTGACTTTAATCTCAAGAGTAAAGTGTTCTCAAGTTTTTGAGGCTTTCATTAACAGTTTGTTTTAAAAATAGTATTCAGGAATCTAAATTTTCATGAAATGCATTTATATTTTCAACCTGCTCCTTGAGGTAACAATCTGGGTGTGTGTGTGCACAGTAGTTTTATTTTACCCATAGTGCACTGTTTAAAGGTTCAAAATTCTCCCAGTTCCAGCATTCTTGGCTTTTCAGTAGAAGTCAGTGTCCACTCTGTAATGTTTTAGACCTAGGCTGTCCAGTATGATAGCCCCTAGACACACGGCTAAAGTTAAAAATTCAGGAGCCACCTGTGGCTAGTGATTACTGTATGAACAGCGCAGATACAGGACACCTCCATGGTAACGAGAGAGTTCTGTCGAACGGTGCTGTTGTAGACTTCCTGCAGTCGTCTACTCTGTAATAGTTTTCAGTGGCATAGGAATCAGAACATTAGAAGAATATTTCCTAGGAGCAGAGTTACTGTTACTTTCAAAAACATAGGTAGCAAGCAGTATTTGACCAAGCTCATTTGGGTATCAGTGCACATGATGTGGGAGCACTATTTTTAGAGCTGTGCTTCCTCATCTTTTACACATCCTGGCACACTTGAAAACAGAAATGTTTGTATGGCACACTGAGGTAAAGAGCTTTCTCAAAACTGGAGGTTACAGGTTTTGGGTGCTTGCCGTATCCAGTCAAACCCATATCCCCTTCTTGGTACACCAGGGTGTAGAAGCACATACAGCTCAAAGCTCAGTTTCATAGCATACTCCATAACGGATTCCTGGGTATTTTTCTTGGTCTACAAAGCAGAATTTGATCTTATTCTCCCTTTTATTCATCATTTTTATGTCGTATTCTCAGTGAGAACTTGTGACATCTAGGCATTTTACAACTCAGAAAAACTTTAAAAGCAGTCATACACTTGGAGATTTAATAGGTGCTTGTGTATATGGTGGCTCTCTCACACATGTGCGGATGACCAAGCATCCAGAAATCATGGTGTTTCTTTTCTCCCCTTTCTTTTATTGTGGGGAAGGAGGAGGGAACACCATGGCGTGGTACCTATTTAACTTCATCATACAAGCCAGGAAAATAATTTACTTATCTGAAATATGGCTATATTAAATATATGCAGTATAAAAATCACAGCAAGGAGGCCATGAATCTGCCTGCCCACCCCTCCCCCAAATAAAATTCCTCTACACTACTCACTAAGCATCAGTGGCTTGGTTAGCTATTTCTAAAATTTTCTGTTTGTTCATTGGCTTTTGGCAAGATAGTCACAAACAGTAGTGTATTAAAAATATCTAAAATGAGAAAATTGTATGCCTTTCACTCAATATTTCTCTCCCTCAAGGATTTAAAGAGGGTTGACTTTTATGATGTAGATCTTTGTTTCTTGTCGTTTCCTGACGTTCAGCCTCTCACCGTGTAGGCCATTTGTGTCTAGGGTTCCTCAGCCTGTCTCAAGTGTACCTCTTAGAGTTTTGTACCCTTGCTGCAAAGCTGGTTTGGTACTAAACACCTATCATTTCACTTTACTCTGCAGCTCTTGTTGTAAAATAACCATTCTTAGGATAAGAAGTGACACATTGTAAGAGCAGATGTCTTACTATTCCTGTTGCGTCCTGCACTAAATTATTGGTCTTTTCCTCTTCTCCTTCCTCCCCTCCACACCCCATGCATGTGCTCCCCCCACGCACGTGCGCACACGTCTCCTTCCCTTCCCCGTCCGCTGTTCAGTGACCTCATTATAACCAGCTGTGTGAGTCAGTAATGTCTTCAGTACTTGGGGGTATTGTGCCTGCTGTTTTATTCCTTGATTCTTGTTCTGTCTCTAAGAATAATACAGGTGTGGAATCCCTACTGCCACCACCCCCATCCCAGATCTCCTCAATCCTCTTATTATAATGATCTCCTTACTGACTTAATCACCTCTAGATTTCCCCCTGTCCAGCTCACCTAAGGAAGATCGACATTTCTCCCCATTAGAAATGGAGCCCATCCTGCAGCGTTCTGTCCTGCCTACTTTTTAACCGCTGCCCAACAGAGAGGCCAGCCAGGCTGGTCATACCGTGATCACTGACATATGCCCTGTTAAGTCTTATCTGTGATAGTTCATCTACCTAACAAGGAATTAATTTAGGTGGCTGCAACAATTTGGACCTGGCGGAAGAGGAAATAATTTAAATACTGAGCCTACTCTTCCTGTTATTCCACTGAGTGAAAAGGAGAGTGAATCTGGAGTTGGTGTCAGGTGTGAGCACTTCACCAAGCCAAGAGCATACACTGGAGTCGAGAGATAAGGTGTTTTTGGTGAAGCATGACTTTATATTCAAATTAACTAGTTCATTTGATGAGTTAGCCAAAGAAATCACAAACTATCAATGCTGTAGGGAAAATTGGCTGAGTTGGACTTAAAAGAACAAGAGAAACAGTTTTCATCTCCAAAGTGGTGCCTGTCGGAGGGATTTGAATTTAAAGATAATTTTTACTATGTATGGCTTTTACCTTACTCCCTGATTTTAGAATCTAACCTTCAAATCAGATGTAACTATTTGTGCTGATATTGTTAGCTCCTAATTACTTTCTCTCTGTAACTATACTATAATGTGCTTTAAGTGCAGGGACTCTGTGTGTTTTTAATCCTTTATTCTATTTACTACAGAAGTAAATACAGAGCACCTACTAGAGTGGCTTTTAAGTATTTATTGACGTTGGGCTTTACAGAATAGTACAGTATATTCACTTTTACCCCGTGGTGTTGCATATGCATGTAGTGTAAACACTAGATTTATTCTTTCCTCCTGACACCACCGGCCACGGTGAGTTGTCTGGGCTAAAGGTTTTAACCTGGAGGTGGGATGCTGTCCAAACCTTTTGAAATTATATGCAAATTTTTGTGTGTACTTAAATATGTACAGTTTCTTGGGACAGCATGTGAACTTTCAGTAGGTTCTCAGAGAGTTCCAAAAAGGTAAGGTGCCTTGGACCTAGACAATGGAGGAAGCAAAGAAAGCTTTCTAAAATCAAGCTGAACTTGGAAAAATCACTAAAATGAAAATGGTAAAATGCTGTGCTGGACAGGTTATTGATATGATATAATACATTGGTCAGTAAGTGTTAAAATTTAAAGTATACAGTGTTCTTTACTATATAAAGTCACATTTTAAAATTCTTACAGTTAGCTAATAATATAGGCAAGAAAATGACCCTTCTCCTGTAGTAAAAGTTTGATTGTTTATATAACATGCATATGATGGGGTCTTTCCTAATTTGGCATAATGCTTGTAAAAATGGTGAATTGTATAGTTTAATTGCTTTATCTTAATGCCCAATTCTGTAACTTAGATTTTTTTCTTTAGGAAAATGGCTCTGGTGTCAAAAAGCAAGGAAAAAACCCTGATAATTTTATTTGAACTTGACTGTGAAGTTAGCACCGACTTTGGGTGTAACATGACTGATTCTAGTAGCCCCTGCTGTGTTTGGGAGCCACAAGAAGAGCTGTGCATGTTGAAGGTGCATAGCACAAAGCATTGCTGGTATAAGTGTGTTCTATTTGCAAACATTTGTTTAAGAAGCCATAATTTGAATTTACATATTTATGATTGTTAAATTTCCACCTGCAATTATTTTTACATTTAAAAAATTTCCCCATTTTATTTATATCTGTCTTAATTTTATAGACCATCTTTGGGTTTGCATAAAGTAGCTTATCAAAAGTATATCAGAAAGAAAATTAGCACAATAATTACCGATATTAATGTTTAATGGTGCTGTCATAGAATGTTTCACAAGTTGTTGATTTCTTTACATTCATGAATTTAGTGAAATATTAATAAAGCACTAGTGTTTATTATTTGTTGTGTTCCTGTTTGTTAAAATAGTGTCACTGGTTTACTCCGGGGAGCTTTTTTTCTTCTGGATGAACCAAAATATTCATGAAAGAACTTTAGATTTACTTTATTTGTGATGGCAGGTTGATATATAGACTTGGAATGTATTAGGAAAAACATGCTAAGTTCTCATTAAGAAACTCTGTAGTGAGTTGGGAAAGAAGAACTAATATCTTTTTTTTTTCATTTTTGTTTCAATTATACAGCAGATATAATTTCTACAGTAGAATTTAATCATTCTGGAGAATTACTAGCAACCGGAGATAAAGGTGGTAGAGTCGTCATCTTTCAACAGGAGCAGGAGGTAAGTATTTAAAGTTTAATATCTAAATTTCAGTTTGCTCTTGGGACTGGAGCTTATGCTGGAGAATCTCATCAGAGGATGTTGGGCAGATTTGTAAAGAAGTGTGTTTATCGAGCAGAGTATCCAATGTATAGACGGCTCTGGTTCTCTTAGCTCTCTGTGTGTGTATGTGTACGTGTGTGTGTTGTTTTGATTTAATTGTTAGAAGATTTGGTTAGAGAAAGGGGTGGGAAGTGTGGAATAAAAGATTTTAACTGGTTTTAAAGCCTTGGCCCTCTTTTTTTTCCTCTTAAAATTCCATAAAGCAAAATTGCTTTGACCTCTTTTTCAGTGCATAGTTTGCTTTGTGTAATTGGGGGTGGGAGCGTAGTTTAAAGAAAAAGCTGCTCAATTATTTTGACATCAGTTTATACTAATACTATTACTGTGGTTTAAGTATAAAGGTTTTAAATGACAGTTGCATATATACGCATGTAACGTAATTTATAAGCTCAGTACCCCTCTTAAAGTGGAGTTGATTTGAAAATTGTTTCCCTTTCTCTTTGAAGAAAGGAATTTCTCATTGCAGAATCTGTGATTAAAGTAGGGTTTGGTTTTGTTTTGGGTACAACTTAGGCACACTTCTAAATCTGGTTGACAAGATTTCTCACTAAAATTTTATGCTGAACAAAATTTGTCACAATGGATTTTCCCTTAGTCTCTCCCTCCATTCGTAGATCAAAGTTAAACCTTTATCATTTGTTTCCAAACATTCTGCCCCTATCTATAAGATATTCAAGAAGAGTTAAAAGTAATGTGGATAAAATGCAGGGTTTTACAAATAGATGTCTAAATCATAACACAGAGTTAGCTTTTAAAGGATTGTGAAATTCCTTAAATAAGCAAGAATCTAGTAATAATACTACTACTTTGCACTTCTATAGCGCCTTTGACCTGAGGATCTCAAAGTGCTTTACAAACACTAATGAATTAATCCTCACAACACCCAGTGAGGTAGGTAATTTAATTTTAAAAGAAATGATTAATAGTGTCTGATTCGAAGATGCACAAACACTAAATATGTCTCCTTTTATTTATTATTTTTTCTGGTTGGAAGAAAATATGAAAATAAGACTCAAGCTTTTCTTGACAGAGAATGATCTTGTGGGAAGGGGGGCAAAATCAGTTTTCTGTTCCTGTTTTCAAGCAGCTAAAAACGTGACCATAAGAATTTTGAAATACTTAAGAGTCGAAATGGAACCTTACAGGTCATTACCCTTTCCCTTTATTTACAAATGAGAAAGCCAGGCTATTAAGAGATCACTTGATTTCTTTGTGGCAGAGCTAACAACCAGAACCCAGAACTTCCAACATATTCTCTCTCAGTGCGCTCTGATGTCTTTCATGTTAGGTAACCAAAATGTGAGTGTTAATTTTGTTATTCAGCATTTAGAGCTGGCTTTCCCGTAGGCGTTTTCTGCCCTTCCGTGTATTTTTTTTTTAAACTGAAAATTAATGGCAGTCTACACTTTTGTTTTAAAGAAGGGTGTTTGGAGAAAAGCATTTAAAATTAAGTTTGTTTCCTAAGCACTTCCATCTTGAAGGGATTTACATTGAGGGTTTCTGAGAGAGCCTACATTTCACATGGGGGGCTTTGTGTTCTTTAAAAGTGTAAGTTGTCTGTCATTCTTAACTGCATTTAAGAGTTAAAGACAGGGCTCCCCTGGTGGCGCAGTGGTTGAGAGTCCGCCTGCCGATGCAGGGGACGCGGGTTCGTGCCCTGGTCCAGGAAGATCCCACGTGCTGCGGAGCGGCTGGGCCTGTGAGCCATGGCCGCTGAGCCTGCGCGTCCGGAGCCTGTGCTCCGCAATGGGAGAGGCCACAACAGTGAGAGGCCCACGTACTGCAAAAAAAAAAAAAAAAAAAAAAAAGAGTTAAAGACAAAAATTAATTATCTAGAAACTCAGATTAGTAGCGTGTCTTTTGAAAATTACTTAATATAAATATCAGTGTATTTTTTAAGGGATAGATTAAATAACAAAGATGATAATTACTGGCTTTCCCTCTTGAAACTTGATCTTGTTAATATTAATCTGATGCATTTTATCTAATATATTTTACACATTTTTAAGCCCTGTCTTATATTGGAGCTTCTAATATAATGCTGTCTTCAGGACATTCAGCATCTATGTCGTTGATTATAAATGTGTGTACCTTACATTTATATCAATGCCTAACATATTTAGGTTAGATTTTATGAGTTCATAGCTATACGTCTGTAAAATAGTGTTACAGTGTAAAAACTGGAAGAGAACTTAGAGATAGTCTTTTCCTAATGTTTAGGTAAATCCTAGCAAAAGTTTACATAACAAAGTTATATTGCTTAGTTTAATAGCAAAGCGCTGGGATTAGACCTTGGATCTCTAAATTTTAATCCAGCTTTTTCTAACAACCACAGCTATTATACATACATTCCAAGGTACACCGGCACTTAACAAGTGAGCATTTCTTAGACCCTGATGGTGATGCTAGCTCTCTTTGCAAAACACAATGATGTTTGAACTGTCGTGTCTACAGTGTCAGCGTTCCTTGCTAAAATTCCCTTGACTGGAGATTTACATATTTCCACTCACTTTTTTTTATTGCCCTTAATTAAGAAGAAAAGATCATACTGTAGCAGCAGTGAACCTTGCACATCAAACTCTGACATCTTTAACCCACCTTTCTGCCTCACTTTTACCCTTCAGGTGTGGCAGGTCCTCTTCCTGTCATCCTGTCGGGCACACTTTGCTGCCTGTCCATCTGTTTCCCAGGCAGAGAAACTGGGTGGCCAATAAACAGGGTCTTCATTCAGTTTGAGTATATTTCAGCCTGGTGTTCCTGTAACATTTTCTGCTGTTATTTAGTAGTATTTTTATAACTAACACGTTTGAATAGTTTTCTATTTGACAGAATCTCTGTGATAGAAGCAGGGCGTGTAGGGAAATTGAGGCACAAGGGTAAATCGACTTTAGGCATCATGTGCATCACATGGTCAGAGTCCAAAACTTTGAGTCTAATCCAGTGTTCTTTGTAGCATGTCCTGAAATAACTGACCCGTCTTACTAGTGTTCACAGCTTGTATATAATGGCTTTGGACAACAAAGTGGATGGTGCAATACATTCCTTCTGATAATGATAATTTGGAGGGAGATTCCATGCAGCTGTTAAGTTGCGGTGTTCCGTAGTTTTTAAGGGTTCTTTGTTTCTATGGGTGCTCATATTAGGTGATCAGCAGTTGTTGAAGTAGTTGGTTTCCTGTTGGCTTTGGATTGCTCAGAACTTCTTCACGTTCCTCTGAGGCTTTTTGATACACATGATAAGCTAAAGTGTTGGGGGAGGGTTGATATTTTTAAGGGACAGCTAAGGAGAAAAGTGAGCAGAGAGGTGGTTCCTTTCTGATTTCTTTCTGGATTGTTAAGCAGCGTTTGTTTTCTGTTTTCTGTGACTGCTGGTTACTTTCTAGGATTTCTTTCTCATTTTTTTGTTCTTAATGTGGTATTCCCAAAACTCCTTAACAGAGTATAGAAGAAAGCTTCGTGTGCTTATCTCAAAAGATGGATAGTATTGTTAATATGTTTGTATTCCCTTTCTGAATTATTTAGAAAGACTGGAATGGGACTCAAAATCAAGATGTGGTTTAACGGAATTCAATGTCGTTTATACAAAGGGCTTGGCTTAGTCTATTGTTTAGGTGGAGGGACAGATCCTACTGTTTTAGAGTGATGTGGCCCCGTTCACTTAACATAGCACTTACTGTGCGCCAAGCAGAATAGCAGGTTTAGAAACATTGGGGAGGAATGGTGGGAGGGACTAAGGCTGTAAAGCCAGGAGAAGAAGAGACGACGAAGAGCCTTGTAACTTAGGGATTCATGTGGAAGAAGAGATTAGTTTATTTTGTGTATGGAAATAAGTACACAAGAATTGGATGCCCATCTGTCAGGAGTATTGTGGAAAGAATAGGAGAACTTCAAGAAAATACTACCACTGTGGTTTCTTCCAAAGCAAAATATCTATAAAATAAGCTTCCTTTTCTAAGCTACCAGGCTTGGCTTTACCTGTCTTCATTTTTCATTCATTTTTTTAATCTAAGGTTGTGCTTTCAGAGTACAAAATGTTAGAATCACCTAAAAGTGCACCTAGCCACCTAAAAATTTTCAGAATGTTAAAATGCAGATTCCTAGATTGCACTTCAAAACCACCAAATCAGAATTTCTGGAAGCCAGAGACACTATCACTTTTCCTCTATCTATCTATCTATTTATTTATTTACTCACTCACTCACTCACTCACTTACTTTACTTACTTACTTACTTACTTTTACTTACTTTTAATAAACTCCTTTGGGGACTTAACCTGATAGAAAATTAAAATTAAAATTGACTTCATTCCAATACCAGGATAATGATAAAAGCTCCAAAATACAGCTTCAAGGCTATCTTATCTAAAAATATGTTTAAACTGTTTTTCCAAGATAGATCATGCATATAGAAAAATGCATAGAATTATATGTGTACAGTTCTATGGATTTTCACAACAAATACATTTGTGTAACTATCATCTGGGTCAAGAAATGGGATATTACTGGCACTCCAGAAGCCTCTCTATCCTGTCACTACTACCCCCTATCCCGAACTAACTGTGAATTTGTTTTGCCTCTTTTGAACTTTTTATGTATATGGTGTGTTCATAGAAATTCAGAGCTAAAATTTATAGGGTTTGCGGGGTTCTTAATCCTTTCTGTGCCGTAGCTTCCTTCAGTAGCCTGGTAAAGTCTGTGGATTTCTCAAGAATGTTTTAAGTGCATAAAATACATAGGATTGTGAAGGAAACGATTGAAATATATTTTTCAATTTATTAAAAACACTTATTTTTGAGCAATCTGTGTTTTTTTGTGACTAACAGCTGAAGTGTGATTTTAAAACATGTCATTTCTATAGTGACAAAGTCGTGGTATTGCTAACACTGTGGCCTGCTGCTACATCCATAATTGAAAGAAATGCTGAATTTCAGCTAGAGATTAGTAAAAATAACATGTAAATTTCTACCACATCCGAGTTTATAAAATCCCATGGACCCTTGGGAGTTGAGTAGTCTGTGGGCCCCAAATTTGTAACCTCTGGTAATGCAATCTCTTTTTACCAATAAAGAAACTGGGGGGCTCAGACAGCAGGTTTACTCGTGGAGAGTCATACAGTTAACAGAGAAGTGAACCCTTGCTCTGGAACCCTCATATCCCGATTCCCTGTCCATTGCTTTTTCCATTCTGACATGGGTATAGCAGCAACAGTTTATATGCCAGACCCTCTGCCAAGCTCCCTAAATCTTATTAATCTTCACAGTAAAATAACGAAGATGTTATGCTCACTTACTATGCCTCAGTTTATTACAGATTTATAAATGAATTGAGATTTAGCGAAGATAAATGTTTCCTCTAAGATCACACAGCTAGTCGTGGGTAAAAAAAAAAAAAAGCTAATTCTGTATAAATTGGGATGAATATCCACAATGAAAAAAAATCTTACTCCTCTAAGTAATGAGCCTAAATGGTGTAAATCACACAAGAAAATCAGTTTCATTAACTTTATAGTAATGAGAAAAGTGCTTATCAGACTTCTTAATAGTAGCCATTAAGGTATGATGTTTTCTCTGTAGAGGCTTAGCGAGAGAAAAGTTGGAACGAGTTTGAAAGACCTGAGAGTTTAAAGACCTGGGTTCCAGTCCTCGGTTGTATTCACTCGTTCATCCAGCCACCCCTCTTGTTCAGCCATCTATTATCCAGATTTCTAGTTTCAGTTTACCTCTTAATATTCCCAGTAATTAAAATTATTTGCTCTATGCCCTGCTCTTACTCTGTGTCATGGTTTAGAAATAAATTATTCTGGGTAGTTAGATAATCTGAATAATAGCACATTAACTCTTTTAGATTTTATAACATTTTAAAGCATTACAGTTAACCCTTGAACTACATGGGGTTAATCCCTATGTAATTTATGGTCAGCCCTCCACATCTACTGATTTGTGGTACTGTCATATTTGCTATTGAAAAATATCCATGTAAGAGCGGTCCTGCACAGTTCAAACCCGCGTTGTTCAAGGGTCAACTGTATATTAATTGTAACGTAACACATTTTCTTTAAATTTTATTTGAATATCATAGGTAAAGAATAATACCACTTGATTTGCTTTTCTAATTGATTCAACCAGGTATCCTTTTTATCTCTCCCACTATGTTGTAGTTTGTTTTTTTTTTGTGGTACGCGGGCCTCTCACTGTTGTGGCCTTTCCTGTTGTGGAGCACAGGCTCCGGACGCGCAGGCTCAGCGGCCATGGCTCACGGGCCCAGCCGCTCCGCGGCATGTGGGATCTTCCCGGACCGAGGCACGAACCTATGTCCCCTGCATTGGCAGGCAGACTCTCAACCACTGCGCCACCAGGGAAGCCCTATGTTGTAGTTTTGTAAATAGGAAATTATGACTGACATTCTTCTAGATTACATATTGATTAGCATAGTACATAATAAGCACTCAGTGAATGAGCATTAGCTTATTACTATTGGATATAATTTAATAGGATCCTGTAAAATCTTCAAGTATTTCAACTACCATCACTGTGATGAGCTTGGAAAAAGTTTGAAAATTTTTTGTCTGTTTTATGTTTACACCATCTTGTATTTTGCTTTATTCTAGAAAACTCCCCTAGGTTGCTGAGTGCATTGATAGTGGTTTGTTATCTGATCTGAATTGATTTTGTTTTGTACCATTTCTGTCACTGTCCCTGAATTGCTGTTTGACAAGACTCAAAAACTCTTTAAACTAACTGTAGGTGACGCTTGAATAACACAGATTCGAACTGCGTGGGTCCACTTACACATGGATTATTTTCAATAGTAAATGCTGCAGTACTACACAATTCATGGTTGGTTGAATCCACAGCTGTGGAGCCACAATACAGAGGGCTAAGTACGAGCTATACGTGGACTTACCACTGTGCAGAGAGACTTGGCGCCCATGACTCCCATGTTGTTCAAGAGTCAACTACATTTTGAAATATAAAACAAATGGTTGTCTCTAACAAGTAATAGGATTAAAGGAGCATTAAAAAACAGTAACTAAGTTTTCATAGTGTTCTATGTGGAAGCTTAAAAAATGTCCTTTTTTTGGGCTTCCCTGGTGGCGCAGTGGTTGAGAGTCCGCCTGCTGATGCAGGGGACACGGGTTCGTGCCCCGGTCTGGGAAGATCCCACATGCCGCAGAGCGGCTGGGCCCGTGAGCCGTGGCCGCTGAGCCTGCGCGTCCAGAGCCTGTGCTCCGCAACGGGAGAGGCCACGACAGTGAGAGGCCTGCGTACCGCCAAAAAAAAAAAAAATCCCTTTTTTTCTCATTTTTATGTGATCAAACGAAAATACATGTAATGTTTTCTAAACTTTTTTGTGTTTTGGTCTGGGAGCAAAGTAAATATTTTCTGTATTTTCACAGAGTTTCATTTAAGGCAGAGGAAGTTAGTAAAAACACAAGGCAGTTTTTTATATATTTAGAATTAGCTGTTATAGAACGTCAAGTGATGTTCCTTCAAAGAAGTCATTTTTAACTCTTGATTATTCTTAATATGTTTATCGTGGAAAATATGAAAACTGTGTATCATTTCCACAAAGAATAATTTACTTAGGTTGTTTATGCATTAAGTTGTTCATACATCTTTTCATCATTGTTTTTCATTAGGTTATACTTCGAAGTGGAATTGTTGAGTACCTTTTTAAGGCTTTCAATAAGTATGGATAAATTATCCTCCAGAAAAGTTGTGTAAATTTATACTTCTCTCTTATACTTTATATGACTTTGTCCATATTCTCATCATTAAAACAGGGGTCATTATCATGTTTTTTTATTCTTCATCAGTTTAAAGGCAAAACATTATTCCTTAATTTTGAATACTAATGATGATGAGTAGTTATACATATATTTGCTGATCATTTTTTAAGTAAATGACCTTTTCATCTTTCAGAGGAGGGTGTTAATATTTTTCCTACTTATTTTTAAGGACCTTTTACACATGAAAGATAGTAACCTGTTGTCTTAAGATGCACTTTTCTCCCCAGTATACTTTTTTTTAACCTTTAAATATTCTTACCTAGTCAGACAGACGTCCACCTTTCTCTGCTCTTTGCTTTCATTTTTATACGTAGAAGCTCTTTTTCACTTCAGAATTCTATAGAAAGTTGCCATTGTACTTTCTTTTGGCTGCTTTTATTTACTTTTAAATATTTAATTGTTCCCTCTGGAATTTATTTTTGTGTAAGAAATGAAGTTCTAATTCTCTTTCCAAATGTTTGTTTGGCTCAAACATCATTGGATTTTACTGCTGTTTTATATTCCGTTTTGGCTTGTCTGAACCTCAGGGGCATACTTGAGTTCATGACACTACCATTATAGATCATGGTGAGGCCCTTTCTTTAAGTAAACAAACACGTGCACGCACGTGTGTAGTCACACGTACATTAACTTTTATTTGCATAATGTGCTCCCATTCTCCCATGCACCTCTCCTTCATAGATAACCATTTGAATGTGTTCTTATAATTTGTATTTTGTCTTTGTGTGCTGTTTGTTATTTAATTGTGGCAAAATATCCATGCGTACAATACAATTTTGCCAACCACATATACATTGTTATGCAACAGAATCCCCCAGTTCTGCATAGCTGAACCTCTGTACCCACCGAACAGCAACTTCCTTCCTCCCTCCAGTCCCTGGCAGTCACCATTCTCCTTTCTGTTTCTATGAGGTCGACTACTTTAGATACCCCGTATAAGTGGAATTATGCAGTATTTGTCATTTTTGACTGGCTTATTTCACTTGGCATAATGTCCTTAAGGTTCATCCATGTTGTAGCCTATGACAGGAGTTCCTTTTTTTTAAGGCTGAATAATATTCCATTAAATGTATATTATACACACACACACCACATTTTCTTTATTCATTTATCAGTCTATGGACATTTAGGTTGTTTCCACTTCTTTTTTTTTTTTTTTTTTTTTTTTTTTTGCGGTAGGCGGGCCTCTCACTGTTGTGGCCTCTCCCCTTGCGGAGCACAGGCTCAGCGCCATGGCTCACGGGCCTAGCCGCTCTGCAGCATGTGGGATCTTCCCAGACCGGGGCACGAACCCTTGTCCCCTGCATCGGCAGGCGGACTCTTAACCACTGCGCCACCAGGGAAGCCCTCCACTTCTTAGCTATTGTGAATAATCTCATTTGAGATTCTGTTTTCAATTATTTTGGATGTATACCAGATTGCTGGATCATATGGTAGTTCTTTTTTTTTTTTTTTTTTTCCCATCTGTGCCTCGTGGCATGCAGGATCTTAGTTCCCTGACAGGGGATCAAACCTGTGCCCCCTGCAGTGGAAACGTGGAGTCTTAACCACTGGAACGCTAGGGAAGTCCCCTTTTTTAAAAAAAAAATAAATTTATTTATTTTTGGCTGTGCTGGGTCTTCGTTGCTGCGCGCGGGCTTTTCTCTACTTGCGGCGAGCGGGGGCTACTCTTCGTTGCGGTGCGCGGCCTTCTCATTGCGGTGGCTTCTCTTGTTGTGGAGCATGGGCTCTAGGCTCATGGGCTTCAGTGGTTGTGGCTCGCGGGCTCTAGAGCGCAGGCTCAGGAGTTGTGGCACACGGGCTTAGTTGCACCACAGCATGTGGGATCTTCCCGGACCAGGGCTCGAACCTATGTCCCTTGCATTGGCAGGTGAATTCTTAAACACTGTGTCACCAGTGAAACCCTATTTTTTATTTTTTTGAGGAACGCCCATACCGTTTTCAAAGTGGCTGCACAGTTTATATGCTGTTTTTTAAAAAGCTCTATTGAAAGATACACAGAAAAGTGCACAAAACACTAGTGTATTATCACACACAGAACTTCCCATCCTTCCTTTAACCCTTCTCATTCCCCTTCCCAGTCATTCCTTTCTCTTTCCTCCCCTTGGAAGCCTGTCTTCTAACACTTAGTTTGGCTTGTAGTTATAGAACGTTTTATAAGTCGAATCTACAGTATTTTATGTCTGGCCTTTTTGCTCAGTTTATGTTTGTGTAATAATTGGCTCACTTTCATTGCTATATAATGTTCTTTTGTAAAACTGTACCACAATTTGTCCATTCTGTTATAAATAGATGCAGACATTTTGGTTGTTTCAGTTCATGGCTTAATAATGCTGCTGCGAACACTCTTGATCAGATTTTTTGGTGCACATTGTCATGCATGAAATTATCATGTCATGGGGGGGGTAGGCATTTAGTTTTGGTAGACAACACAGTAAAAAGTGGTTCTGCCAATTTTATTCTCATGAACAATATATGAAAATTCTGGCTGTGCCACATCTTTGCCAGTGCTTTGTATTGTCAGTAATTTTAAAATTTAAACATTCAGAGGTTATGAGGGTATCTTACGGTGGTTTTAATTTGTACTTTTCTTGATTAACGCCAAGTTTCAGCATCTTTTTATGTGTTTATTGGCGATTGGATATCATCTTTTGTGAAGTGCCTACTAAAATCTCTTGCACTTGTTTTCTGCTGGGTTGTCTGTCATTTTTCTTATTGATTTGTAGGCTTTTTGCACTTTTTGAATATATGAACCCTTTGTCAGTTGTATTTGTTGGAAGTATCTATCTTCCATTCTGTGACTTACCTTTTCATTTTTTCTGAATGGTATCTTTGGACAAATAGAGGTTATTAATATTAATATAATTCAGTTTATCAATGTTTTCTCTAGACTTAACTGCTTTTTCTGTCCTGTATAAGAAATACTTCTCTACCCCAAGGTCCAGGAAGATCTACATTTCTGTTATCTTTTAGATCTGTGCTCTCTGGTATGGTAGTTAGTAGATCCCTTTGGCTATTTAAATTTTAATTAATTAAAATTAAGTAAAATTTAAAGTTCACTTCCTTAGTCACAGTAGCTACATTTCAGGTGCTCAGTAACCAGATGTGGCTGGTGGCTACCATATTGGACAGCACAGATACAGACTATTTGCGGAAAGCTCGCTTGGACAGTGTTGAACTAGACATATTCACATTTATATTTTTGATTCACCTGGAATCAGTTTACATGAGTGGCTTGAGGTGTAGTAAGGGTCAGGGTTTGTTTTATTATATATGAATAGCCAATTAACCAAAAACTATTTAGTGAGAAGACCATCCTGGCTCAGCAGTGCCACTTTTGTCCAAATTCAGGCCTGTTTCTGGGCCATCTGTTCTATTCCATTGGTATATTTGTCAGTTCTCGTGTGAGCACCACACTGTCCTCATTGTGGCTTTAAAACTTGATCATGATATAGTATCCTTTATGTATTTGTGGCTTCTGTTTGTGTCCATGTTGAAGTATGTGATTTTGTTTTTGTGGACTGTGTTTTTTAATGTATGTGAAGAATACCCTGTCTTGCACCTCATTCTGTGTCCTACTTTATCACTGAGAGCTGTGTTTTCCAGAACCTTCTGTCTTGCTGTGTGTGCATCTAACCCATTCTTCCTCATTTCTGCACCATACTCCATTTGCCAGGTTAATTCCAGCTTCCCTTTACCATACTGGTGCCACCTTTTATTCATTCTTTTTGCTTTTATTTTTGTTCATTTAGAAAATTTTTATTGAATGCCTGTTATATGCCAGATACTATTACGGGTGTTGGGATGAAGCGCTTCTAAATTCATTAAGAAGATTTCACATAAATAGATTGTGTGGTTAAGAAAATAGATTCTGGAAAGCTGTGCAAAAAAACCCAAATATGAAGCATTCTGGAATGTATCATGATTCTCTCTGATTGTAGGAGAGTTTTTAAAACAAAAATAGCCTTCTTTGACTTTGATGCATTCTTGTTCGAATGGCACAGTGTTGAGGACATGGGATTATGTTCCTTTTTTTCGTTTGCTCAGTGTACTTAGTTCATGCCGAGAACAGTGCTGTCGTGACCATTATAATGTAAACATCCCTCCCCATGTTTTAGGGAAAATCGCACTGTCTGCTAGGGTCCGGCTCTCTGCAGTTCGTTAAGTCGGTCATTGTTTTATGGCATCTGTTTTATGACATCTTTCATTTGTTACTGCTGCTGTCATCTCTGCTGTTATTTTTTTGTTCTTATCCATTGTCTTTAAAAATTCACTGTAATTTTAGCATAGTTTGAGGAGAGAGTGCACATGCCTCATGTATCTTTAACTTGTCAGCTGTAACTTTCTCCTTGTGTGGTGTGTGTGTGTGTATATATATACATATATATATATATATATTTTTTCCTGTCGGAAAGAAACAGTGCTTCTTGCAATCCATTGAGACGGCCAAACACCTCCAATGATTTTGTTTCTGAATCATGTAATAGATCATGTTTAGACCCATGTAGTTATTCTTGAGTCTTAAGGATGATGTTATTTTTCTGTTGTAGAAAATATTTTTATATGGTTGTGCTTTTCTTTTCCTTATCATCAAATACAGACCCTAGTCTCTGCATATACCTTGGCCCTGCTTACCTGGGCTCTTTGTTTTGCTTACCTGAATTATATGGACCTTAATTTCTATTTTCGACTAAAGTTTCACACACACAAGTTACCGGAAGGCAGAGATTCTGTGTTATTAAATTTCTCTGTACCTCTGGGACCTAGTGTACATAGTACTGTAGTCTCTTGCTTAAGTTAAAAACACTGCATTATATTGTAGCTTTTTTTGGAGAGTAACATGACAAACGTTTAGAGACTGAGTAACTTTCAATGGAAGACTTACGGAATTTCTTCTGGTGAGATATTAGCATGTACACATTAAATGGGTTAGTTATCAGATTTGGTGTAAGAGTATGGTAATGAGACCAAGGTTCTGAGTTTGATTTTTACCCTTTCCATATCCCCAGTGTGGATTTTGTTCTATGGTATGCTCTGCATTCTCAGTATTGGCAAACCCACTCAGTAATGATTGACACTACTGTCAGAGGACCCACATACAACTGTAACCATGAATGATCAATCCAGATAATCAAGCTACTGGAAAAAAACAACCCAGAACATACACTTACAAGATGATGACTCAATAAAGTTTTCTTTTTATAAGGAGAAATAATAATAATGACTAACAGGTCATTCTTATTATCAAGTAATCTTAAACATTTCATTTGCTAATTCACTTTTACTTAAAACAGTTGATTATAAATAATATCTTTCTTTTAAACTATTTTTCCATTGGTTTTTTGAACTAGACATTTAATGTTTTTGGTGGAAAGGTTTTTTGATGTGTGATTATGTGAGATTATGTGATGATGGATTAAAAGGTAAAATTCATGGTTATAATTCTCATTTTTGCTAAGGTAGTGTTAACTGAAGAAGTTCACAGGTAGACTCTTTATCCAATAGCTTAAATTATTTTCACTCACACTGATACTAAGTGAAATAAATCGTTGGTACGTGCTAGGCTCATAATATAAGAAAGATAATTCAAGGAAGGTACGCAGTTGTTGATGGCGTGAGGCCTGCTGGGTATTGCTGAATGTGGGCTCAGTGGGTAATAGAGCCCTGTAACTGTGGTCTTGGGTGGGGGAGGTCGGGGTCAGATGTGCTGTTGCATTTATGAGAGCTGTTCTCTTAAAGAGTTTTTCAGCAGTGAATTGACCTAAAGGCAGGCATGAGAAAGGGAAAGGAAGAGGACAATACATCATGTTAAGTAACGGATAGAGAACTGATCCTTAAAACAGTGGGCAGAGAAAGAAGGTGTGCCTCAGCCAGCTGTTCCTGATGAGCTTTTCTTATTTAATCTTTACTTTTTGTTATGTGTGCTCAGTAGTCCTCTGTACTATGTCATAGATAAAGGTAAAGTAATCAGCAAAGTGATCCGTATTTTAATAACGCTTTTCCTTATGAATTGGGCCTAATTACTAGGCTTTATTTAGCTTTTCCTTTTTTTTTTCTTTTAAGCATTTATATTTATTCCTTGAAAGCCTTTAAATATAAAAAAACAATATAACGTATATAAGATTCAGGGTCTGTTGGAATTGATTATATGTTTGATTAATTTGAAATATTTCTCAACTGGTCCAAATATTTTTGTTTCCATTTTAGAACAAAATCCAGTCTCATAGCAGAGGAGAATATAATGTTTACAGCACCTTTCAGAGCCATGAACCAGAGTTTGACTACTTGAAAAGTTTAGAAATAGAAGAAAAGATCAACAAAATTAGGTGGTTACCCCAGAAAAATGCTGCTCAGTTTTTATTGTCTACCAATGGTAAGTGTAAATTTTTTCTTTTCATATGCCCAGTATTTACACATAGCCCGTAGGATGCTTTCCCCTTTTCAAAGAGGAGTAGTTGTTAAGAGATCTCTGCAAATAGACATTTGGAAATATTTTTTCCCTATATAGAATGTAAACTCTTCTTTTTTGTCTTCCCTTTTTTATTGTCTTTTAGTTTTTAAATTCTTTGAAAGAGATCCTCAGGTGTCCACTTCTTTTAGTCCACACAGTTTGTAGTGAAAAGAATGAGCTTTGCCATTGGGTTTGGGTCAGATCCTATTTCTGCCACTTCTTGGCTTAGTCGCCTTGGGCAGGTTACTAACCCTGAATCAAGTTTCCCTCATCTGCAAACTGGAGATGGTAATATCTGTGTTACAGTGCGGCTGTGAGGAGTGAATGTGATGACTCCTAGTGTACATAGTGAGTGGTCGGTAAATACTAATTTCCTTTCCTCTTCCTTTTTTTTTTTTTTTTTTTTTGCGGTACGCGGGCCTCTCACTGTTGTGGCCTCTCCCGCTGTGGAGCACAGGCTCCGGACGCGCAGGCTCAGCGGCCATGGCTCACGGGCCCAGCTGCTCTGCGGCATGTGGGATCTTCCCGGACCGGGGCACGAACCCGTGTCCCCTGAATCGGCAGGCGGACTCTCAACCACTGCGCCACCAGGGAAGCCCTCCTCTTCCTTTTTAAGTGTGCCTAACTCTCCAAAGAGTATTTCAAACTGTAAATACAAAACACTCTGTCAAAGGACGGCCCCCATTCCAGGATACTCTCTAGGAGAGCGCTCCTCTTACTTGATCCTCATCCAGGAAGGACACAAACCGGAGTTGACTCATTGCATTCTTCCCAGCGAGCCTTATGGCTGTAAGAAGATGCTTCTTATACTGTTTTGTTTGTTCAGGAAACGTTATTAAGTGAGGGTTAGAATTATATAATGACTCTACCAGAATTTAAAGTCCCTTATGACAGGTTAAGAAGTGGGTCATTTCTTTTGTTCTTCTAAATTTTTTTCACATGAGTTAGTGTGACCTGGTTTGTCCCTGTGGATTTGGGTCTAAAGAGAAGCATTAGAGTGCTTGAGGGGTACGTCCAGCTGTTCTGGGTAGCCATAGTCTGTAAAAACTTAGATTAAAAGTTTTTTGAGGCTGGCACAAGGATTGGGGAAAACCTCTCATTTTCTCATCCCCTCGGTGTTAATAAAATCAGATTTTAGCACCTAGACCTCACCATTCTTTAGCACTTGCAGAATGTAAATTCAGGTGACTTCGGGGGTGACCCAGTAGACAGTATTAAGTGCTGCCCTCATCCACCTTAGGCCTTATCACCCATTGTATCCAATTATTGGAAATGCGTTCCCCAGAATGCTACCACTAGCTGACAACATAAATGTTTGCTTCCTCTTCGGTGCCAATTTTTCTGGTTGTCAAAGCTCTCCCTAACAAGTCCATTGAAATCTGTACCACCTACCCCCTCTCTTTGCACATAAACTGCATTCCCCTCTCTTCTTACTAAGAGAAAAATAAATAGAAATAATGATTTAAAGCTTTTAACTTAGAGCACCCTAGATGGAGGTCATATGTTTACTCATGTCACATGTTGGCTTCTAATCTTGGTTCGGTTTTAATTTACATAGGTAACTAAGTTATTTCAAATAGCACTTCAGACACTGCTCTTTGACACAAATAATATGTAATTACACCATTTACGTAGTTTCTGCTTTGGAAGTAAATGTCCCAGGAAGTGTGTTTGCTCTTAGTAATTTTGGCGGTTCACTTTTAAAAAAAAATTTTGGCTGCGTTGGGTCTTCATTGCTGTACGTGGGCTTTCTCTAGTTGCAGCGAGCAGGGGCTACTCTTCGTTGCAGTGTGCGGGCTTCTCATTGCGGTGGCTTCTCTTGTTGCAGAGCACGGGCGGTAGACACGCGGGCTCAGTAGTTGTGGCGAACGGACTCAGTAGTTGTGGCGAACGGGCTTAGTTGCTCCGTGGCATGTGGGATCTTCCCGGACCAGGGCGCGAACCCACGTCCCCTGTACTGGCTGGCGGATTCTTAACCTCTGCGCCACCAGGGAAGTCCCAGTTCACTTCTTATAGGCTAAATCATTTTACTTTTTATAGAGGGGAATTTTTAAAGTACAAGCTGAAGCAGAATAATGAAGCCCCATATACCCAACACCCAGCTTCAACAGTTCTCAGTTCATCACCAGTTGTGTTTCTCAGGTACTTCTCCTCCCCCTCCTTCTCAGTATTATTTGGAAGCAAATCCCATTTCAGTTCACTTATGGATTAAATCTTAAATCTCTTTCAGTTCTTATTTATATCCACATGTGTCTTCCATGCAGGTTTCCATGTGCTTCTCTGTGATTTGAGATAAGGCATCATTTAACCAGGCGAGCCTTTCTAGACACTAAACTCTACAAAAGCTCAGTGGAAGGAGAAACCACTGGAAATTGCAGTGGTTGGGTCGGGTTATGTGAATCTATGTAATATTTTTCTATGGACAGAATCAACAGTGTTTCCCAAATAGGATTCCTGTGTAAATTTGAAAAATCATTGATTAATAATACAGATTATTTTAAAGGACACTACACAGTGCATTGTAGGTTTCTGTCTTTTTGTTGTTAATGAATACTAAGTAAAATACAAATTTTGGGGTGGGGGCTGTATTTTTTGTGCTAAAAATAGAGTCCATTGTGGAAGGCTAGAACAAGTATGGACATTTTACAAACTGCTGTGTCTGGGTTTGGTGAGATAGGGAAAAGGATAGGAGGAGTAGGACTTAAAACTCTGTATCTGAAAAGCTTTACTCTTTCAAAAGAGAGAAAGCAAGTATGGGAAAATGTCAACTTCTGTTAAATCTGAGCAGTATCTTTCTGTTATTTCGTATAGTTTTCTTTGTGAGATATAGCACAGTAGTACCTTTTCCCCCCACACGTAATGGGTCTTTACACTCACAAAAAGATTAGAAACTACTGGGGAGAGCGGTGGAAAACAGGATCAAACGTTCCAGCTTTGAATAACCCAAATTAATCTTACTTTCATCTTTGTATTGGCTTTCCACGATCATCACAAACTGTTCAGTGTTTCCCAGATTTTTTTTTTTTTTTCCTGGCGGTACGCGGGCCTCTCACTGCTGTGGCCTCTCCCGTCGCGGAGCACAGGCTCCGGACACGCAGGCTCAGCGGCCATGGCTCACGGGCCCAGCCGCTCCACGGCATGTGGGATCCTCCCAGACCAGGGCACGAACCCGTGTCCCCTGCATCGGCAGGCGGACTCTCAACCACTGTGCCACCAGGGAAGCCCTCCCAGATTGTTTTTACTTAAATAACTTCATAGTCACCTTCTTATAACTTTATTCACTTAATGTTTGTTCAAGTGGTTTTATTCTCTTTCTCTTTCACCTTCTTTTGCCTTTCTCTGAATTCTCCTCAGTTTCTCTACATTGCAAAAACGTCCAACTCTAATCTCTTGACCCTGGATCTTTGAATATATGAATAATACAAAGTTCACTCGTAAACAGGTTGTGTTTTAACAGCTTATTATTAAGAAGCTTTTTGGATTTTATGTAAAAAGCTGCACACCCACAGAGGAGAGTTGGTGGCATGGCTCTCCCTGGTCTGACCCTCTGGTGAGGGGGGTGCTGGGGTTGTGGACTTCTTAAGTTATCAGTGTTCACAGTGCAGGGAAACACTGCAGAGCAGTGGTTCTTAACTTTTTGGAAGCAACAGTTCTCTTTGAGGAATCTAATAATCCCCTTCACAGAAAATGAGTATATTCACATAATCGTGCATGCAGTTTTATGGAGTTTGATTATTCTCATGTACCTCCAACTGTGGACCAAAAACTCCAGATAAAAAGGTCACTACTGTAGAACATAAGAATTTTGATTTTTAAAAAGTTCCTGACCTGCCTTGTTCCCAGGCACTGCACTAAAACTGTGTAGTACTTCTGGATCCTTTGTTTAGGCCATTAAACGTTTTTAAAAGTCTCTTAAGTTACAAATTTTATCACTTAAAAATTTTTGTTTTGAAGTTTAATTTGTTTTAAAATTCTGTTCACCCAAGTTTTTTTCTTTCTTTTTGTTTAGAATTTTCTTCCTGTAACACTACTAGGAACCACAAACACTAATTATGTCTTATTTCAAATGTTTGATAAGTGTATCGTGATTTCTTTATTTGGATCTTTAGTAAGGATGAAGAATTTGAACAGGCCATAAGATAGTCATGGGGATGTGTATGTGCCGGGGGAGGGGGGTCATCCTTATCATATTTAGGTGATACTTTCTCCCAAAATGTAGAATTCAGGCCTTGGTTCATTTATATTACAGATTTGGGGACAAGTTAAATATTCTAAAATATATCATTCTTTACCTAAATTATATAAATATATATAAACTAAATAGCACATAGAAAACACATAGAACTTAACTGCAATATAGCTGAAAAACAAGATTACAGAGGGTTCAGATGAAATACTAGGCTACAAGTTAGTAAAGTTAGCAGTTTTTCTCTGTGTACACTTCACCTCTGCAAAGGGCACCCCCAGGGGCAGCTTAGCATGCTCTTCTGTACCAGGCAGAGAGGGGTGGCCAGGCTGGAGGAGTCCCTGCTACCTCTCTATGACAGAGTTCTACGGTGCCTTTATGCACTGCTTTTTCAAATTGTGTTATATCCATTTGCTTATGAAGGGCCATTAAGAATGTGATACTTTTGGGCTTCCCTGGTGGCGCAGTGGTTGAGAGTCCGCCTGCCGATGCAGGGGACACGGGTTCATGCCCCGGTCCGGGAAGATCCCACATGCCGCGGAGCGGCTGGGCCCGTGAGCCATGGCCGCTGGGCCTGCGCGTCCGGAGCCTGTGCTCCGCAGCGGGAGAGGCCACAACAGTGAGAGGCCCGCATATCGCAAAAAAAAAAAAAAAAAAA
Organism: Hyperoodon ampullatus; assembly: GCF_949752795.1. Taxonomy (NCBI): domain Eukaryota; kingdom Metazoa; phylum Chordata; class Mammalia; order Artiodactyla; family Ziphiidae; genus Hyperoodon; species Hyperoodon ampullatus. Next base: position 116,572,634 of record NC_136919.1, read on the forward strand.
AGAAGAATGTGATACTTTTATAAGTGTAGTTTCAGGATTGTAACACAAAGTGTAATATTAAATGAACGTGCTTGAGTCCATAGTGATATAAATGGTTGACTGAATAAATAAATAAGTGGGGAGAAGGAACGCTTGTTACAAAGGAGAATTACAAATAATATGTGGACAGATATTCCTCCGTGCAGGGACTGTAACTTAATTGTCCTTTTAAGTGTAGACTGGACTTAGTGACTCACTTCCAAAGAATAGAGTATGGCAAGGGGGAAGTAGTGAAACCTGGCAGTTACTGCCTTAACCAAGTGATCAAATCTAACATCACCAGCGGAAAAGTCACGTTGGTGCTATGTGTACACTCGCTTCGCCTCTGGGCTCTTCCTAAAAACCCATGATCCCAGTCTGCTCATGAGGAAAGAGCAGACATACCCAGTTCAGGGACGTTCTACACAGCACCTCGCCACTGCTTCTCAGAGCTGTCAGGGTGAGGAAAACGAAGGGAAGTCTGAGAAATCGGTAAGGTCAGAGAGACCAAGGAAGCTTGACAACTAATACAGTGTTATTTGGATCCTGGAACAGAAAAGAGGCATTAGTGGAAAACCTGGTGAAATCAGAGTCAAGTCTGGAGTTCAGTTAATGGTAATGTAAAATGTTAATTTCTTAGTTTTAACAAATGTACTGAGGTTGCATAAGATGCTGACATTAGAAAAAACTGGGTGAAGGGTATATGGAAACACTCTTTGCAACTGCTCTGTAACTCTAAACTTACTTCACAATTAAAGCTTATTTTAAAAAACGCTATATATTCTTTTTTTTCTTTTAACATATTCTTATTTATTTATTTATTTACGGCTGCATCGGGTCTTTGTTGCTGTGCATGGGCTTTTTCTCTAGTTGCGGTGCGAGGTCTTCTAATTGCAGCGGCTTCTCTTGTTGTGGAGCATGGGCTCTAGGTGCGCGGGCTTCAGTATTTGTGGCGCACGGGCATAGTTGCTCCATGGCATGTGGGATCTTCCCAGACCAGGGATCGAAGGACTTGGGGACGTATGCTTTTAATTGGTAAATTATTTTCAGGCCCTGTTACTTACTTGAATTGAATCCCTGATGCAACAGAGGAAAAGAAAGATTTTAAAAACAGATCCATCCAGACCTATGAAGAAATTTATGGAGTCTTTGATAGCAACTGCTAGGAAGTGTGTGACCAAGGGAGATAGATATTCTTTATCATTTTTATTCTAAATAGTAGGCTATTTTAACTGACTTTGTTGTTTGTGTAAAAATTAATTTTTTAAAATCTTTATTGGAGTATAATTGCTTTACAATGGTGTGTTAGTTTCTGCTTTATAACAAAGTGAATCAGTTATACATATACATATGTTCCCATATCTCTTCCCTCTTGCGTCTCCCTCCCTCCCACCCTCCCTATCCCACCCCTCTAGGTGGTCACAAAGCACCGAGCTGATCTCCCTGTGCTATGCGGCTGCTTCCCACTAGCTATCTATTTTACATTTGGTAGTGTATATATGTCCATGCCTCTCTCACTTTGTCACAGCTTACCCTTCCCCCTCCCCATATCCTCAAGTCCATTCTCTAGTAGGTCTGTATCTTTATTCCTGTCTTACCCCTAGGTTCTTCATGACATTTTTTTTTTTTTTTTGGATTCCGTATATATGTGTTAGCATACGGTATTTGTTTTTCTCTTTCTGACTTACTTCACTCTGTATGACAGACTCTAGGTCCATCAACCTCATTACAAATAGCTCAATTTCGTTTCTTTTTATGGCTGAGTAATATTCCATTGTATATATGTGCCACATGTTCTTTATCCATTCATCCGATGATGGACACTTAGGTTGTTTCCATCTCCTGGCAAAATTAAATATTAAGCATTATATATGTATATGTTTGTATATATGTATAGACATATATGTGTTTATATGTACATAAATATACAATTTTTTCCCTTTAGCTTTAATTATTTTTGAAGGGTAAGGACCTGGCTGTGACTTGATTTTAATATCAAATGGAATTTTACAAGTGCCATTAACATAAATGTGCGATTTCTTTACTGTTTTTCTATGTATGGATGTTTTTATTCATCTGGTAGTAGGAAATTTGTTTTCTGTTAAGTCAGATCAGGGATTTTATTCTTGGGATACGAAATGGTGTGTTTAAATATATCTTAAAGTGTTCTTCTTCCATCAGTTTTAATCTTTTTTTTGAGGACTTTCTTTATTTTCTCCCCAGATAAAACAATAAAATTATGGAAAATCAGTGAAAGGGACAAAAGACCAGAAGGGTATAACTTGAAAGAGGAAGATGGAAGGTATAGAGATCCTACTACAGTCACTACACTACGTGTAAGTACATTTAAAAAAAAAAAAAAAGGTTCTAATTCTGATGAATTACGTTTTGTATTCCTGTTATAGATACTCAGCAGAACATGAATAGGAATAATTACAGTCTGCTCTTTCCCAAGATTCGGTAACCACATAGAACGTTAATAACTCAAATTTTAAACAGACCCTGATCTACAGAGAGGTTTCACTGTGGTCAGGGGCTGAACCAGGACTCAGCACAAGCCTGTGTTTTATACTGTGCCACCGTACTCTCTTCTGCTCTCATGGTTTGATTGTCAGCTGTTAGAAGGTTAAGTTTCAAGGTTAACTTTCTTTGGAGATGAAAAAAGTAGAAATGGACTAAATCTTCTAGTTGCAATTAAAAAAAATACCAAGAATTAGATGCTTTGGGCTAATTTCCTTTTTAGCCACTTTAAATTATAAACATTTATTAGCTTTGCAAGTCTTTCAAGCAAAAGATTGAAACTGGGAAAAACTGCAGATTCTCATAGTACTGCTGTCTGTAAAAGAAGGTAAATTTTCATTTTTCTTCCCATTTCAACACTTTAAATAAGCAGTCAACATCAGTTGCTTTATAAAACTATATCTGTGTAATATTATACTGTCTTATGTTCCCTCAAAAACTGGAGTAATGCAGCGTTCTGGACCTTCAGCGCTCTTGTAAACAATAAACATCTTGTAATCAACGGTTTTTCATGTGTCTTATTGACAGGTGCCGGTCTTTAGGCCCATGGATCTAATGGTTGAGGCCAGTCCACGACGAATATTTGCCAATGCTCATACATATCACATCAACTCAATTTCTATTAATAGTGATTATGAAACGTATTTATCTGCAGATGACTTGCGGATTAATCTTTGGCACCTGGAAATTACAGACAGGAGTTTTAGTATCCATTTGGTTTCTTTTTTTGGGTGTTTGGTAAAGAATGCATGTTGTGCCCATACTGGATTTATTTTCATCTCTCCTTAGTGTGTTTTGATTCTTTTTATAGTAGCTTCTTACTTTATACCATTTTTTCTTTGTGTTTAAGCGATTAAACACTGGCTGAAGTTATTTGATAAAAAGCATAATGTATCAATTTAAAAATTGGATTCTTAGAATTTTAAGGAATTCATCTGTTTTGTACCTATGAAAATAGAAAAATTTTTAAATAGCTGTTTCTTGTAACAGAAACAAATATGTGGAGTATTATTCTTAAAAAATGTTTTTAATTATAAAAATAAGATTGGAAAAAGAAATTCATACAAGTCATGATGCATGGCAGTATAAATACTTTCCCAAACCTCATTTTCATTGTTTATGTTATCCTCCTGAAATTTTTCTGTGCATATACAAATGTGTGATATATGAGATATATACACACACATATACTATACACATATAAATATAGAAATGTATATATATGTTTGTTTTTAAGTATTTAAGTTCTTGATAAATGTTAGTTATTATAACTAGTATTAATGTATGTCTTTCCAAATAGGTATCATTTGAAAAATTAACACTACTATTATTCATACTCTACCAATACAGGCATACCTGTAGTGGTGGCTGCTGAAGGGTGGAGGAGGTGTGGCAACTTCTCTGAAATAAGACAACAGCGAAGTTTGCCACGTCAGTTTTGACTCTTCCTTTCATGAATGATTTCTCTGTAGTCTGCAGTGCTGTTTGACAGCATTTCACCCACAGTAGAACTTCCCTTCAGAACTGGAGTCAGTACCCGCAAACCTTGCTGCTGCTTTATCAACTAAGTTTATGTAATGTTCTAAGCCCTTGGTTGTCCTTTCAACAACTGACTAAATTCACCATCTTGTGGGCACAGTTCATGGCACCCCAAAACAATTACAATAGTGACATCAAAGATCACAGATCACCGTAACAAATGTAATAATAATGTAAAAGTTTGAAATATTGTGATAATAACCAAAATGTGACAGAGACACAAAGTGAGCAAATGCAGTTGGAAAAATGGCGCTGATAGACTTGCTAGATGCAGGGTTGCTACAAAACTTCAATTTATAAAAAAATGCAGTATCTGTGAAGCTCAATAAAAGCGAAGCACAATGAAACGAGGTATGTTTATAGTGTATAAAAGAGCCTGTTTTCCTATACCTTTAGCAGTGTAGTTAGTGAAAACTTCTCTTGTTTTGATTCGCTTCTTTCATCCTGAGTAGATTTGAGCATGTTTTCATATTTATCAACCATTTATATTTCTTTTTGTTCTTTTCCATATTTTTCGTTGGATTTGCCTATATTCTTATTGGAATTTCTTTGTTTTTAAAGCACCTTTTTGACATCAAGTAAATCATCTCCATTGTTTGTGTGCAAACAGTTTCCCTTTTTTGCCGCCTTTCAGATTTTTCCTTTTGTTTTGTTTGGAGTGTACACTAAGTTCTTAATATTTAGGAAGATGGCGTGTCAGTCTTTTTGTTATGGCTTCTGGGGTTTGTATCGTACTCAGAAAAAAAAGACCTCTACATTCTAAGGTGATTTAAAATTCACCCGTGTTTTCGTCTCAGACTTTTTTTCACACATTAAGAGTTTTGATCCCTCTGGGATTTATACTCATGTAAGTAGTAATATGCAGTTTAGAATTAATAGTTGTGCTTATTAAGTCTATGAATGAATTTTAGATTTGAAAAACATAAAATTATGCTTGACCTTTTTTCTAAGTGGAAATTCCTTAATAAAATGCTGTCCAGATATTGTGGATATCAAGCCTGCCAATATGGAGGAGCTGACAGAGGTGATTACAGCAGCAGAATTCCATCCAAACAGTTGTAACACATTTGTATACAGCAGCAGTAAAGGAACTATTCGGTTATGTGACATGAGGGCATCCGCCCTCTGTGATAGGCATTCTAAACGTAAGTTTATTGCATCTTGTTTTCAAAAGATAACATTTTCTGTTTGTCTTCAGACATGGTAACTACATTTACATAGGTTTACAAGTCTTAAACCTCCTGTTCCCTTTGGTAAGCTGCCTGACTCAACATGAGGGATTATAGGTTATTGTACTGGAAGAGCATAGAAGGCTGTCTTGGGGGCATGTCTGTTGAGTCCCAGTGGATGTATTGTTAATGGAATGCTATTTATTCTTTGGGAACTTGGGTTGGGTTCTCCAGTCCTGTACTCAAGTAGAGCAGTTCCTTTCTTCCCTGTCTCCCTTCTCTCTTTTGCTCCCTCCCTTCCTTTCTTCCTTTATGTTTTGAGCTTCCTAGGAAGATTTCTTCTGAGATGAGGTTTCTTTGGCTTAAACAAGTTTGAAAAGTACCAGGTTAAAAAAATTAAAGGATTGCATTATTCTTATCTTCAAGTTGTTGAAGATTTTAAAAACTCATGAAGATTGGTACATGCTGCTTATCAAAATAATTTTACCTGGCCACTAAAAAAATAAAATGCGGGTATGAGTTGGAATGGTGAGGATGGTGTGTTTCTCATGGTGACAGTACAGGCAAAGTCAGTGAGGTATGTGCAGGACCTCAGATTGGTGCACTGAAGTCAGACATCTTGAGTGAATCTGGTTCTGCTGAATTAGCCCAGTGACTCTGGAAGGTGCTGTGCTACATACGTCCTTTTGCATCTTCGACTTCAGTACTAAGTCACTCTCATTCTCTTAAGAAGCTCTCAGGGAGGGTATGTTCTTATAGCCAGAGAGATGTTTTTCGGTTATTACCCTGCCATTTTTAGCTCACTCTTAGGAAGTTGATGAATGGTGTTTTGAGTAAATGCTTTGTCCAAGCCAGAATATTTACAAATTGCCCTCAGCCCTCCTATTTTGCTTGTTTTTAGTGTTTGAAGAACCTGAAGATCCGAGTAACAGGTCTTTTTTTTCTGAAATCATCTCTTCAATTTCTGATGTAAAATTCAGCCATAGTGGTCGATATATGATGACTAGAGACTATTTGTCAGTCAAAATTTGGGACTTAAATATGGAAAACAGGCCTGTGGAAACATACCAGGTATTTGCAATTTTTTCTTTCAGTGAGTATATAACCTGTTTACTTACTTTTAAGTGTTTATAGAGAAGGATTTTGTACTATGTGTTAATCCCAGTTCCATGCAGTGCGTGTTCACCATTCGGCTTTTTCCTTCAGAGATCCATGAGTACACTGCCTTTCCTTATGTTAAATTTATATATACTTTTATAGGTTGTGTTTGTGTATTCAAAGTGTAAAGCTACCAATTTGGTTCAGTAATAACTTTTTTCCCGTTATCTACATTTAAAGTGAGGATGGGATTACGGTCTCTATCAAGGTCTGGGGGAAGAGGATTGGGGAGAATGGTCAGTCCTAGTCGAGGTGTCCTGGATGGAGTCTGGATCGTGCTAGTTGAACTAGAGCTTAGCTTTGGTGTGCCCAGTCAAGTGAACTGGCATTCTCCTTTTGGCTAATAACTGTTGTCTTAACCTAAAGGAGAAGGACTTGTGAGAACCCAGCAGACAGCTTTAGGAGCTGCCTTTCTGTTGTAGGATGTCAGTTCTGGATTCTCTTCTTGTCAGCCGAGCCGCTACCGTGGATCCCTTTCTTCTGGAGAAGAGAATGAAGATGTGCACAGCTGGGAACAGGGTCGGGGGGCCAGTAGAAACCTGTGTTATGCCCTAAGCTGCAGTGTAGGAAACATTTAACACTGCTATAGGAACACAGACTTTATAAATGGTACCTTCTTCACATTGTACGTTCTCAGTAAAATTAGAAGGATGTTCCTCAAGCTTTTTAATCCTCTTTGACAAACATGAACCACTTAGGAGTCTCCTTAATGGTATTTGAAATTTCAAAATAAACGCTACATTGAAACAACAAAGGGATACAATACTGCTTTGTTTTTAAATTAATTTGTGTAACTGCCAAGATTCTGATCTATTCTAGTGATCCTCACCACTATCACCACCACCCCATTCCCACTGAGAGTAATCGATCTGAACCTTAACTTCATTCTCTTAGATTGTTTGGTGAGAAACCCTGTATGTGCACTCTAAAACTTGGCTGAAGTTATCATGATTTACCTATTTTACCTGATTTGCAAGTTTTTCTACCTATGCTGTACTAGATTAGTGATTGGGAGTACAGTCACATCATGCTCAAATGTAGCAATGCAGATTCAGCTATTATTGAATATGTATAATTGAAATGGACACTTAAAGTGACTTTAGGTTGTTTCATAGAGAATTCTAAGCATTGAGAAGGTACCTACTCTTTATTTATTTATTTATTTATTTATTTTTGGCTGCGTTGGGTCTTTGTTGCTGCAGGTGGGCTTTCTCTAGTTGGCGAGCAGGGGCTACTCTTCGTTGCGGTGCGCGGGCTTCTCATTGCGGTGGCTTCTCGTTCCGGAGCATGGGCTCTAGGCGCGCGGGCTTCAGTAGTTGTAGCACGTGGGCTCAGTAGTTGTGGTTTGTGGGCTCTAGAGTGCAGGCTCAGTAGTTGTGGCGCACGGGCTTAGTTGCTCCGCGGCATGTGGGATCTTCCTGGACTAGGGCTTGAACCCATGTCCCCTGCATTGGCAGGCGGATTCTTAACCACTGTGCCACCAGGGAAGTCCCAAGGTACCTACTCTTTTCTATCATTACTTCTTTTTAAGGTTCTCTTTAAGTAAAAAAGAATAGTGAGATAGAAACTTGTTTTTTTTCCCCTTATGATCACAACAAATACTTTGGAACTGTCCTTTGTAATTTAGTAATATTAATATAGAATTGTATCATTTCTCAGAATACTTTTTATGTAACTAATTTATTTTCTAGTTGATCCCTTTGTGAAATACTAGTGAGTAAACGTAGAATTATACTTCAAAAAACAGAGCTACATTTTCATTATCTTTGGATATTGTATAAGTAATTACAAGTATATCAAATATTTCCATAACACATACCTGGAATAACCATATAATTTATCACCAAACTAGGGCAGGGTCATGCAATGCATAACGTATGCACTTAATAAGATATTGTAGGCTTCAGTTATTTATGCCCCAAAAATGGTAGTTAAAAAGGAAGTAAAGCCACAGTATTGCGTGTTTTTTATCAACAATTAATGGGCTGAAAATCAAGTGTTAGCAAATTCAAATATTGCTATAATATTCTTTAATTAGTCTCTTATCTGTGCCAGTTTTAAATGTTTTCTGGCCTAAATATTTCAGTCGAGCTTGTGGAGTACATGTGCCATGCCCAGAGGGGTATTTTTCTCTGTTGTACGAGAGGAAAATGTGTGTTCATGGAAGGGGGATCAGATGTCTGTGAAAGGATAAAATACCTTTACTGTTTCTCAGAGAACTGAGTTTTTTGTTTGTTTGTTTTGAGAATTGAGTTTTAATGAGATTAAAAGGTATGTATACGTGTTTGTATATGCCTTAAAAAAATATAGACTTGTTAAACCATTTTCTAATTTCAAGAGCAGCAGATCTTAAGGTGTAAGCTAAGTATACATATATATTTGTTTTTTCCCCAGGTGCATGAATACCTCAGAAGTAAACTTTGTTCACTATATGAAAATGACTGCATATTTGACAAATTTGAATGTTGTTGGAATGGATCTGACAGGTAAATTGATTTTAATTTGAACTGAACCTCTTATTCAAATTGAATTTCATTAGAGGAGAGAATTTTACTACTTGACTCCTAGTATGGTTGCTGCATTTACTAACGGCCAACCTGTTTTTAAACTGACATAAATTACATTTCCCAACTTCATTTTTCCTAGGGCTTCCTTGAAATAAATTTAGTAATCTTACAGCGGTATTGGCAGATAAAAATTAAACATTATGTTTCACTAGTAAATGTGAAAGTATACCAAAAAATTCTAGATATATTATGATATAAATTTTAAACTTTACCTTTTATGAAACAGATCAGTCACATTTTTGACATGCCAGTGGTTAAAATGGTGAAATTTCAGTTTGGTTGTTACTTTGCTATTAAATTGTTTTTAGAAATATTTAGGCAGTAGATACTTCATTTGCAGCATTACACACTGGTTTTTCCAGGTACTACATTAATACCTCATAGAAGAGAAGAGGTAATTACCATGTATTATTTTAACCATATTACCATGAGTAATTAAGCTTTTTATAATCCACAACTTCATCAAAATGTGTACCATTATTTCGAAGGATAAGTAAGTCTTAATCATTCCATTTTTAAATGTCAGTATTTCATTTATTATGTTCCAATAGAACAGACAATAGTAAAAGAAAACATAATTCTGGTATTATTAAACTTGCTTTCAAGGTACTCATTAGAGTATTTTATTCAACAATAGTTTTATTGCTGAAGCTTGATATGAGTCAGGTTTCATGGTGCTTTTGAAGATAATAGAACTTGGATAATTTATCTTTTGTCTGATTTTTAAAATTGTTTTTATCTGATTATAATATGAGGCCCTGTAGGCTGGCCACAGCACACCTGGAGTAGGAGCAAGGAGGCTTCGTCTCTGAATGCCACTGCTCACCCGAGGCCTCAAGGAGACAGGAAAGGGAAGGCGACACTGGTGGAGCAGGATATGGCGCAGTGCTACGGCCAGCTCGTCCTCGTAGTGTGTTTAAACATCGTGTTCCATTGTCAGGGAAAATTGTTTATTTCCCTTAACATAAAAAAATTTTTTTTGAAAGACTCTCTCCTATATAATGACAGTATAGGCATCTAAAGCAGAAAAATTTGCATTGATGCAGTACTGCCGTCTAATCCACAGGTCCCCATAAAGAACACGAGTTCTCTCAATGATGTCCTTTCTAGCAGAGAAAAAAAATCTGGTATCCAATCCAAAAGTATATGTTTCATTTAATTGTCACATCTCATTAGTCTCCTTTAATCTGTAAGAGTTCTTCCTTCTTCCCTTGTCTTTCATGACCCTGGCTTTTTTGAAAACCCCAGGCAATTTATTTTGTAGAATTTTCCTTAATTTGAGTGTTGTCTAATATTCTCTCGTGTTTAGATTCCAGTTATACATTTTTGGCAAGAATACCACAGAAATGCTGGCTAACAACACCTTTTAAAATAGCATAGACTAGGTGCCCTAATCCATTAAAACCTCACAAGTTCAGCTAACATGGGGATGCCAGTCTAAACTACAGAAATTATTTTAAAAGAAATAGTTTTATTACCTTCAGGTATGTGCACCGACCTGAGTTTGGTTAAAATGTTGTGACGTGTACTTTGGGAGAACTGACATTAATGAATAGGTCATAATCATTTGTATTTAATATGTGACCCTGTATAATGTATAATATTTGTAAGTATTCAGAGATGTTTTCAAGCATTACCTTAAACAGTTCCCGGTGTCCTATAATCTTATTTACAATAATAATTTAAACCATGTGGGAAGGATGTAAGTAATTTATTAATGGTTTCAAACATGTGAAGTTTTGCTCATTGGGCTGCTTTGCAGATGTTGAGCCGTGATGGATGGCGAGTAGGACTGACAGAGAAATTGTCTTAGGGTTTAGGCAAGAACGTGGCGCCCCTGCAGGCTGATGCTATTAAAAATATTGGTCAAAAAATACTTGCTTAAAATATATTTAGTATGATAGGTTAAACGATTTTCTGTTAATAATAGTTGTATTATATGCTACTTCCTTTATATACTCTGAAGCAGATTTCTTACAAGCATACATAAGGCATTACTGTCTGAACCAGACAGGGTCCTGGGGACATAAATAGCTTATAATGTAAATCATAAAATAAAGCATTGGTTTCTTACATTAAGCTGTATACCATCGTTTTGTTTTGTTTTCTGTTGTTGGTTGGTTGGTAGAAGCTGGCTGGTCTGGTTGGTTGCATAGACTGAAGTTGCAAAAACATTCAACTAAGATAATTCAGTACTGCTTACAAGCTTTACTTGAGGATGCTTTCAACTTTGGTGACAGTTTTGGTAGTCGTGAAAAAGGAGTCATTAATAGAAAATCAAGTTTACTAATACTGTATTCCTAGTTTATTCCAGTGATTGTTCCCTGGATTGGTGTCAGCCGCCCCCTCCTTAAATCCAAATCTGCTTGAAGTAGCTCTTTCTTTGGAGTACTAGGCAAGGTTTCACCAATGAAAACTAATGTTCATTATTTGACTGAGTGCTTTGTCTACTTTTACAGTGTTGTCATGACTGGATCTTACAATAATTTCTTCAGAATGTTTGACCGGAACACAAAGCGAGACATAACCCTAGAAGCATCACGGGAAAACAATAAACCTCGCACAGTTCTGAAGCCACGCAAAGTGTGTGCAAGTGGCAAGCGAAAGAAAGATGAAATAAGTGTTGACAGCCTAGACTTCAACAAGAAAATACTTCATACAGCCTGGCACCCCAAGGAAAATATCATTGCTGTAGCTACTACAAACAATCTGTATATATTTCAAGACAAAGTGAATTAGGGTTGGCATTCCTAGCAGAAGAGCCCACTTCCTGCTTAGTTGAGATAGTTGAATCTAGCATTCATACTTAAAAAAGAGAGAGGTCCATTGTGGCGCCCCTTTTCCAGTGTTTGACAATGTGCCATTCGACAACACATTTTTAATAGCTACATGGAGAAAGCTCTGTGGATTCCTCCCTGTGGTGTTCTCCATGTCTGCTAGCCATTTAGGTAAGGGTAGGGCACTTTTAATTTAAATGACTTCTTGCACCATCTTGCCTAATGGACTAGATTGGACTGTATCAACATTGATTTACTCCACTTTTTATGCCTTCCATTGTGATGACGTCAAACACAGTGAAAGCCTTCAGTCATGCTTATGGGATTTAATTGTGTATCCTCATTCCTGTATCATTTGTGGGGTACACCCCTCCCCCCTTTTTTAAATTAAATACCGCTCCTTCTTACTGTGGCTTGCAGCATTCCTCCTCTTCCGGCCTCCTGGACTCTCCCCGTCACCTCTCTTACCCTCGCCCCTCCGCCCAGTCTTGGTGGTGGTAGAAACAAGGCAGGAACGAAAGCACACGGAACGAGTCAGTCTGGGGTCAGTGGTAAAGGGGGTGCGTGTTGCGAACAAATGTTTTCATAACAGTTGGCTGTAATCACTCCTTGCCGTGTCTGGCACTGAAAATAAGGACAAAAAAAAAAACTACTACTGAATAAAAGTGACAAAGAATGGAGAATCTGGTTTTCTTTTTCTTTTTAATTATCTACCCCTTTAAGCCAATATTTTGTGTCATAGCTTTGGGTGCAGTGAAATGAAATGAGGTTCCATTGTTTTATGGGAATTTTTGTTAATTATTTTTAACCAGTGTCCTTTTACATGGAGAAGGAGAGGTATCGGTTCTGTACGAACATGTTTTGACTATATATTGATATTACTAAGGATATCATGATCTATACATGCTACTAGAGATTTTTTTTTTTTTTACTGTAGTTATAAGGGTATTGGATACATTGTATCTACACTTCATTCATTATCTGTTAATGAAACTGTTGTAAATGGGAACCAAATTTGTAGAACTTCATTTTTAAAGACTTTACAGTGCTTAATCTCATTTTTGCGTTACTAAATACTAAGTCAAAGTCTTAAACTTTTTAAACAAGTTAAAACTTTTTTTATCAGTCAGTCATAAACCATAACATAAAACTATCTTCAAGGGATTTACAAAGATAAAATTGACACTGCACTAAATTTTTTTTTGTATTTTACTGCTATCAAATCTGAATGAAATGTACTTTGTCATAGATGTTTTTCTTTTATTTTTGGTTTTCCAAAGCTATTAATGTTAAAGACAAACTTTAAAGGTACAGTGTTCCAAAAGTGCTTAATGGATTCTAACAGCTGCCTCAAATAAAAATTTAGTAATATGTATATGACTACATTTTCCCTAAATGGTGAGACCTTATCCAAAGATGAAGAGTACCCCTATTTTTAGTAGGTAGAATGAACCTTTGTGTCAGTCTTGCAGAAGCTTTAATGGAGAAAGAATGACCTTTATTTTTAAAAGATAAATGAGTAGGCATTTCTAGTAGAGAATGGTAGTATGTTTTGGTTGAGCAGTAATATACAACCTTGAATCTTTGAGGACTCTGAGTGCTGCTTATTATTTGTCCACTACCTTATTGTTCTCTTCTCACCAATGAAAAATGATTATAAAGAATTCCACCGTAATTCCCTCTACACTTATACAGATATTATGTCTTGTAAGTTAACGTTTTTAGCACACAGGAGAAATTATATGTAATAAAATTACTGTATCTTTTGGACTTAACAAATTTGAATTTGTATTTAAACACTTTGATTATATGTCTGATAATTCTTAATGGTACTTTTACTAATTTATTTGGGGATCTTGGGTACATACATAATTTGTGTTTTTCTTCATGCTTGACTTGGAAGTGGGCTATTCCCCTGCCATGAGCAGACACTGATACTCTTTATCTCTGATCAGGCAGTTTTCCAGAAGATCTTTTTGGGAGATTGTTTCCCTAAAGTTTGGGTGTAGGTATTGAAATAACACCATCAAACAGCTCTTGGAAATTGTTTCATTTAGCAGTAGCTATGATGATTCTCATCCATGACACTAGGGGTTAGTTTTATGTATTTAAGAGAGAAACACTGCTTAAATTAAAATGCCTCTATAAAGGAATGCTATCATAAATTATTATAACAATATTCTCAAGTATCAATTTTTAATTTCTTTGGTGTAGCAAACTATAAGCCCAGCCACTCATGGTCATGGTTAATCTTTTATAGAATAAACTTAGTCTTGTCAAGTTGCTTGTATTCTCCTCTTCTCTTGACACCTACAAATATATACATATTCTATTCCTCTGTCTTAACCTTTTTGAAAAATTATGGTAGGAAAAAGAACTTTCATTCTGTTAATCTCTTGATCTTTATTTAGTGGCTGGGCAATAGTTATATAAAATCTGTATCTGTATAAACTCATGTTTATATAACTTAACTATTGGATATTAAGCTTTCTTCTGTGAAGCCCTGAGACTTTCTGGAATAGAAAAGTACATTCACACTCTTTTTCCTTTCAAATTAAGTGAGGATTTAAAAAAAAAAAAAAAACCTTCAATGTGAGGATTATTCTGTTCACAGACATTCCTAAGGAAAGCTAAAAATAATAAAACAGGTTCTTTTAGTTTGTAACAGTATTTATACAAGTAACGTGTTTATTCTTGGAAAATTATTTGTGAAAGCTAAACAGTTACTGATAGAAGTATTTTAGTGAAATTTAAACCATTACCTTGTTGGGGAACACTGCTTCAGCATCTTCTTTCTACCACATAAAAACTCAAGGGGAGATAGTAATGTGCACTTCTGGAAGAACAAAGCCAAGCCCAACCCCTACCCCCAAAACAGAAAGAAAAGACAGGTATATGCTAGGTAATCAAGAATCAAGTCAGTTTTACTGTAGTATTTGAGAGCACTACTATTTTAGATATTTATCTGTTCAGACGGTTGATAATTAAAGCTTTGTGTGTGTGTGAGAGAGAGACCATGGTTAAAAGAGGTTGTTTACACACCCCTCCTCTCCAGAAAGCCTTGGAAACTCGTTCAGCTTCATCTTGTAACTGTGCATATAAGGTCAAGACACTATATCTCACTCTTTGGTGTTGATCAAAAGCTTAGAGAATTTACAAAATCTTGAGGTTCTCAGGTGCTGGTTTTAAGTGTAATGATAAATTGAGTTTTGTCTCCTTGACATGTTATTGCATAATGGTATTGAACTTTGTGACCTACTGCGTAAGAAATGAACGCCCACCTTGCAGGCTTAAAGTTAATAATACGTATGAAAAGGCCCACCTTAGCACGTACCTATAAAAAGGAAGGCACTACAAACTTCAGTTTCCTGCAAAAGGAGGAATTTGGCAAACAAAAATAATTAAACTGGCCTAAAGGGAGAAAGCTAGTATTTATTTACCTTTTTAAAATGTTTTGCACTTACGTGAACAGCAGCCAGTTAGTTGAGGACTTTCCCACTAGGGGACACCAGTTAAGCCTTGACCAACACAAGTTTCGATTTTTGAGAATGCATAAATGAGATTCTGTTTCTATATTGAAAGAGCTTCATTATTAAAAACGAAATTGGGAACCTGATAAAGGGAAAGTCCGAAGTGTATTTATGCCCAAATAAAACCGCTATTCAGCATGATCCTGGAGTGAGTGATGGAGGGGAACCCAAATACCAACTATGCTGTCATGGTCATACCTTACGGGAGGAATAGCAAAAATGAAACGGGAAGAGAATTATGAACTGCCCTCTCACAGATGACTCAGTCTGCACCCTTCCCCTGGGAAAATCAGATCCTTAGGTACCATGTTAGCTTTCTCCTTTACAAGGAGACCGGGAATTTCAGGTTGCACGTTTATGCTGAGTTAACTCTGGAATGTCTAAATTCCTTTACAAAAAAAGTAACTTCTGCCTTCTGAATACATGTTCTTCAAATAGACCAAAAAAAAAGAAAAAATACCCCAGCAGTTAATCATGCCGAGAAAACTCCCATTCACATTTGTATGAATTTCTTTTGTTCTCTCTCTTCTGGGCATACTTTAAGCCAGATTTCCCCTCTGCATAGCCTCATAATCTGTGGCTGATCCTTTATTTATTTAACTGGTGCCTGTTACCAAGATTGATTTTTATTTTCATTTTTGCAAGTGGAAATATTGGAATAGTGACCATACATACCAGCCTTGGTGTGTAAGATTTTTAGGATACATTCCTAGAACTGTAATTACTGTATTAAAGGATATGGGTGTATTTAAGATTTGGTACATATTGTCAAATTTCTGTTCCAAAAATGGAAGTTCCATCACAAATACACCCCTATCTTCACACTCTCAATAATGGACAAAAACCTCGTGTTTTATCTTGGCCAATCAGAAAAAGTCAAAAATGGTAACCCAATTTGTGTTTACATATTTCTAGTCAGACATTATTTTCTATAATCTGGATACCAGACTTTATCACATATGCTTTATAAGTATTTTCTCCCAGTATGAGGTTTGTCTTGGCACAGAGCTTTTTGAAGAGCAGAAATTCTTAATTTTCACAGAAGTCCACTTTTTCAACTTTTTCTTTAATGGGTTATGTTTTGGTGTCATATCTAAGAAATCTGCCTAACTTAAGGTGACAAAAATTTTTAATATTTTTAGAAGTTTAATAGTTTCCAGTTTTTATATTTACGTCTGATTGATTTGAGTTGGTTTTTGTATCTGTTTACATATAAAAATTATATATGTACCATATATAGATTGAGGTTCATTTTTCTTTGCACCTTTGCTGAAAATCAGTTGACACAGCATTAGTCTATTTCTGAACTATTCCATTAGTTTATACGTCTGAGCTTTCACCCATACTACATTGCGTGATCACTGTAGCTTTGCATAAGTAATGCAACTATGTTCTTTTTGAAAACTGTTTTGCTAATTTTAGTTCCTTTGCCTTGCTATGTACATTTTAGAATCAGCCTGTTGACAAGAACAAAACCACCTGCTTGGATTTTGATGATTGCACTGAATCCATAGACCAGGGAGAGTGGACCTCTTAATATTTGTCCTCCGATCCATGAATGCAGCATGTTGCTCCATTTATATAGGTCTTTGATTTCTTTTATCGGTGTTTTTAGATTTTAGCATACAGATCTTGCACATATATTGTTAGTACTTTATGGGTTTTTTTGTGTGTGCTTTTGTAAATGGTACTTTAAAAATTTTCAATTTCCAAAATGTTCATTGCTAATATCTAGAAATACAATTGATTTTTGTATTTTGACCTTGTATCCTGACACCTTGCCAGATTCACTTATGTAGATTTTTAAAAAGTTTTCTACGTAGTCATGTCTGCAGATTATTATTTATAATAAATGTTTTATTTTTTTCCAGTCTTTCCAGTTTTCCTTTCCAACGCCTTTTATTTCTTTTTCTTGTCTTGCTGCACTGGTTAGACCTTCCAGTATGATGGTGAAAGGAATGGTGATATCAGACACATCCTTGCCTTGTCACCAGTATTAGGGGGCAAGCATGCAGTCTTTTACCATTAAGTGTATCAGGTGTAGATTTTTGTAGATGGTCTTTATCAGGTTGAGGAAATTCCCTTTTACTCCTAGTTTTCTGAGAGTTCTTAATCATGAATGGATGTTGGATTTTGTCAGATGTTTTTTCTGCATCTATTAAAATGATCATTCTTCATAATGTTGACATGGTGAATTACACTGATTTTTAATTGTGGAACCAGTATTTTTGCTTCAAGGTTCATGAGAGATATTGATCTCTAGTTTCCTTACTTTTTAATGTCATTGGTCAGTGTAATACTGACCTCATAAAATGTTTCTCTCCTCACCTGTATTATTGAAGGTTGTAGATAGAATTCATATAATTTCTTCCTTAAATGTTGGGTAGAATTCACCAGTGATGCCACTTGGGCCTCCTTACTGAAAGGTTGTTATCTGAATTCAATTGTTTTGAAGACATAAAATTACACAAATTATCTATCACTTCTTAAATGAGTTTTGGCAGTTTGCCCTTCAAGGAAACTGTCCATTTCACCTAAGCTGTCACATTTATGAGCACAGTTATTCATAACATTCTCTTATCTTTTGTCTTAGTCTGCTCAGACTACTTTAACAAAATACCATAAACTGGGTTTTCATTTATTATTTCATAGTCAAACCAAAGAGTTATTTATGGTTAGAAAGTCCTTCTCCAACTTAAAATGAGAAAAAGTTATTTTATGTTCATTTTTATGTTTGATGGTTTTATTATGAATCATTTTATTCCTTCATTGCATTCTCATTTCTATTAGTGGTGTTCTAATTCTGAACTCCATTAAGGTTATAAGACGGAAAATTTGGTATAGGTGAAGTATTCACTCCAAAATACCAAATAATGTGCCCCAGTAGCATTAATTAACCTTGATCTATATACATCAATAAAGAATTACTTTATGGCTTAAAGGGACCTCAAATGTCATTAAACCAGACTCCTCATTTGAAAGATGACACAATATAAAATTGTTCTGTCAAGGGTCACAACAGCTGTGAGTAACTCTACAAAGAGAACTGTAACATACGTCCCTTTGGAGAACTGAAATTTATTATTATTGTATTATTCTCTGAATTTCTCAGCAGAGTCCGCGGAATGAAGCACCATAATTTGAAGTTTTCCAAGTGACATTTTGCTTCCTCACAGTATCTACGAAAATGTTCATTTATTAGCCCCAATCTAGATCAGACTCTTGCTGCCCACTGATCAGGTTATGTAGTTGTTACCTTAAGTGGCAAAGAACAAGGTGGTCAGGATGTGGTGTGATGCCACGCCTGGAACCCTGCCAGTCTAAGAAAATATTATAAAGTTCTTTCCTCCTCTTAGCCTCCCTTCACTCTCAGCTGGCAGCAAATGATGACCGATCTTGCAGAAAAGTTGATTTGGTCACTGGATGAGAAGGCCTCTCAACAGCTCATTCTTCAATTTATTCTACCATGTTTACTTACTTCTCTTCCTTCTGAAACCACTAAGTTTACACCTCTTCTGCTTTAGAATTAGGGCCAAAACAAGGCAATATTATTTGTAATTGGGTATGACATGGAATTCATACTGAATATAATTAATAATTATAAAATAGTTTGCAGAGTACATCATGGTTTATGTAGCGCTCTTAGAAACATCCCATTTGATCCCTACTACATCCCTGAGATAGTGAGAGAGGATGACTGTCCCTGTTCGACCCTTGATCAGGCTCAGAGAGGATGTGACTCGCCCAGCGTCTCACCACTGGTAAGCCTGGACACGGGACCCGGTTTTTCGTACTCCGGGTCCCATGGTTTTTTGCGCTACATTACACACAATGCCTCTCTGAGGTTAAAGACATCTGTATTTTTACCTAAGTTCCATTTTATAATGGTGATGACGATGATGATAATTGCACTGTACTAAGGATTTTACATAAATTAATTTTCTCCAAATAACCTGCCTAGAGCTACACAGCTAGTAAATACTACCCAGTTGGTCATCTCCAGAGCCCACAGTCCTACCACTACTTTAGACTGCCAGTAAAGAAAAAAAAAAGTCCGTCCACAGTTCTACCTCTCAGAGATCATTTGTTTTGCTTTCATATATACAAAACATGGAGTGCTATTCGTACTGTTCTGTAAACTATTTTCACATTATGGCCCACATTTTTCCCATCACTGATAAACATTTTCATTTTTAATGACTGAATTACAAGGATATACCATTGCGTATTAAACTGACTTTATTGGCCACATCTAGTTTTTTTTCCTAAATTTTTTGTTGCTAATAATGCTGCAATGACTATCCATGTACAGACTCTTTGATTATTTTGTTAGGCCAATTTCCTGAAAGTGAAAGTTCTAGATCAATAGACTACATTTAAAATTTGGATACACAGTATCCACCAGAAAGGGTGTAGACAAAGCTTTGTTAGTGCGACAAGCTTAAGATCCTAATTTATTTTTGTTTGTTTCTTTTGGCCCTGCACCGTGTGGCTTGTGGGATCTTAGTTCTCCCACCAGGGATCGAACCCAGGCCCTTAGCAGTGAAAGCTCGGATTCTTAACCACTGGACCTCCAGGGAATTCCCTTAAGATCCTAATTTAGATATCAATATTACAGGTGCCAAAGCAGTTCCCAAAATTGTGGATCAGTACGTCCATTTCCTGACTGATTTATATCATTTGGTCCTTATTTTTCCAAAAGCAATAACACTGCAGAGTTCTCAAACTCGATGAAACTTCAGGGATCAAGGCAAAATATTTTCTGCATGATACAACTGTGGCTCTTTCTCTTGACAGGAGAGTAAAACTATAATTTGAGAGAAATCATTCCCCGGGTGAATGCACAGGCAGCCAGCATTTTTTTTTTTTTTTGAGCATTTGAAAGGAAACCAATCCTTTCCTACAAGTCAAATGCTAAATAATTACACCTCATAGACTAAACTTCGCATAACCCCATAACTAATAAGTAGGAACTCTGTGATTAGTAAAAAGTTCTGAAGGAAGGGTGCCTGGCAGTGCAGCTGATGTGTTCAGGTGGGATCTCTGTAAATCCGGGTAAAGAAGAATCTGGCCCAACTGGAGCCATTTTTCTAGACAGTGCCTTGGAGGCCAAGAAACTAGATTACAACCAGAATACACTGGCCACTTCATTCACATGTGTGTGAAAATGAAAAGGGAGCATAGTAGCGGTGAGTCTGTACTTTGCAGTCAAATGGTTCTGGGTTCGAGTACTAGCTCTATCACTGTCATCTTGTGTATGGTACTTTGCAAGTGTCTCAGATTTCTTATTTGTAAAATGGTAATAATACCTAACTTGTAAGATTGTTGTGAGAACTAAATAGGAAATTATCTATATGAGGTACCTATAAAGCCTGGCTCATATTAAGTACACAATAACTTTAGCTGCTATTGTAAATGTCTGACACCACCTTCTACCTGATGTATTAGCTAACTGGGTTTGGATGAAGGCAATGTGTATACATCCACTACATACAGTGTAGTATTTACAAACTCTTTGGCATCTAGACCCAGCTTAACTCATACGTAATACACAAATGTTCCCTCATGGTAAATAACATGTGTTATGGTATAGACTCATCTTCAGGCCTTCCCCCAAAGTGGGGCCGGCTAGGCCACATGTCCTGCCCCCCTAACTAGGAACTCGCATGTGGCTTTTCTCATCATAATAAATATGGGAAAGGGACATTGACCAGGGCAGTTGGGAGTAATTCAGGCTTTACTCAGTAATGTACTTTGCCTTAACTGAAATCTGCTTCCCTACCTCAAGGAAACCCTAATGCAGTTTACCAAGTGCTAAAGAACAGCCCGTTGTCTCTCGCTCCCTTTTCCTCTTCTCGTGCTCCCGTCCGTGCCTTCTGCTCCCATTCCCAGGCCTCCTGCCTGCGCTCTGAGCATGCCAAGTTTCCGATCATCACAAGGCTGCTCCTTTATGTCTTAGTTCAAATGTCTACTCCTCAGAGAGGTTTCTGCAGACTATATTCTAGTCCACATCTCCTTCAGTGAGTCTTAATCACCAACCACTGACCTTCTATTTTCTTCTCGGTGCTCGTTACTATCTGAAGTTATTTCAATCACACACTTGATAATTACCTGTCTCACTACTGAGATAGGAAGCTACAATAAAGAGGCTTTCTTAACTGCAGTGATCTGGATGCCAAAACATGCCTGGCACTTGATAAGTGCTCAAAGAATATTTTATTGAATGATTGAGTGAATACATCCTGGCTTTTTGATTAGTCCTCTATAACCCTGCTAAAGCTACTCAATGTATCTAAGCTTTAGACTCCTCATTGGTAAAATGATACTGATAATGATACTTAAACTCACAGGGTGTGATGCGGATCAAATGAAGTAATTTACGTGGCAAACTTCCTGGCATTAAACAGTAGCTATTATGATGTTGGCATATTTAATGATGATGTGATATCTTGTAATGTATTTATTAAAGGAAATTTTCATTGGATATAGAGTCTAGGTAGACTTTTTACTTTCAGCACTTTTAAGAAATTCCAATACTCTCTGCCTTCCATAGTTTTCAATGAGGAGTTTGCTGTTTTCTTATCTTTGTCTCTCTGTAAGTCGTGTGTCGTTTTTTAGCTACTGCTTTTAAGATTTTCTCTTTATCACTTTTTTTTTTTGGCCACATAATTATGATGTTCCTTGCTATGATCTCCTTCATCGTTTTCCCGTTTAGGGAAACTACAAAAGAACTGTAGGACAACTACAAAAGGTGTAACATACACAGCTTATAACAGAAGGAGAAAAAAGGAGAAAAAGGAAAAAAAGAAATATTTGAAAAAAATGACTAAGAGTTTTCCCCTAGATTAACGTCAAATACCAAATTACTGATACAAAAAACACAGAACACCAAGCAGGATAAAAGCAAAACAAGGGCTTCCCTGGTGGCGCAGTGGTTGAGAGTCCGCTTGCCGATGCAGGGGACATGGGTTCGTTTCCCGGTCCAGGAAGATCCCACATGCCGCTGAGCGGCTGGGCCCATGAGCCATGGCCGCTGAGCCTGCGCGTCCGGAGCCTGTGCTCCGCAACGGGAGAGGCCACAACAGTGAGAGGACCGTGTACCACAAAAAAAAAAAAAGCAAAACAAAACAGGGACTTTCCTGGTAGTCTAGTGGTAAGAATCCGCCTTCCAATGCAGGGGACAGGGGTCCGATCCCTGGTCAGGGAACTAAGATCCCACATGCCACGGTGCAACTAAGCCTGCGTGCTGCAACTACAAAGCCCACACACTCTGGAACCCGCGCACCACAACTAGAGAGAACCTCACAGGTCACAACGAAAAGATCCCGCGTGCCATAACAAAGACCCAATGCAGCCAAAAATAAATAAAATTGAATAAAATTTAAAAAACAAAACAAAACAAAATAAAATGACACCAAGGCATATTGTTTTCAAAGTACAGAAAATCAAAGATAAAGAAAAAAATTCTTAAGAAACTAAAGAAAAAAACACCTTATCTATAGAGGAACAAAGATAAGAATTACAAGTGACCTCTCCTCTGAAATCATGAAAGCAAGAAGAGAGTAAAATATTAAAATGTTGAGAGAAAAAAAATCTAGAATTCTGTATACTGTGAAATTATTCTTCAAAACTGAAAGAGAAATAAAGATTTTCTCAAACAAAAATTGAGGAAATTTGTTCCAGTAGACCTGCCTTGCAAGAAATGTTTTTCTTGAGAAAGAAAATGATATAGGTCAGAAACTCGGATCTACAGAAAGACAGGAAAAGCATTGGAGAAGGAATAACTGAAGGTGAAATAAAAAGGTATTTTTCTTATTCTTAACTGACTTAACAGATAACAGTTTATTCAAAATAATAATAATATCAACGATGTGTATATGCTCACGTGTAAGTGAAATAAATGACAACAATAATACTAGAGAAGGGACTTCCCTGGTCGCACAGTGGTTAAGAATCCGCCTGCCAATGCAGGGGACATGGGTTCGAGCCCTGGTCCGGGTAGATCCCACATGTCGCAGAGAAGCTAGGCCCATGCGCCACAACTACTGAGCCTGCGCTCTAGAGCCCGTGCTCTGCAACAAGAGAAGCCACCGCAATAAGAAGCTCATGCACTGCAACAAAGAGCAGCCCCCGCTCACTGTAACTAGAGAAAGCCCACGTGCAGCAATGAAGACCCGACAGAGCCCTAAATAAATAAATAATACTAGAGAAGGGATGGAAGAATTAGGATTATTTTGTTATCATAAGTTGCTCACACTACCTGGGAAGCAGTACAGTGTTATTTGAAAGTAGATCTGAATTAGTTGTAAATGTATATTGCAAACTCTAAGGTAACCACTGAAAAAAGAGGGGAAAAAGTATAAATGATATGCTAAGAAAGGAGAGAAATGGAATCATATAAAATGTCCCATAAAATTACATAAGACAGGAAAAGAGTGGAAGACAAAAATAGGAAGAACCTGGGCAAAAAACAGAAAACAGTAACAAGCAACAGCAATAATAAAGAATGAAATCATGCCATTTGCCACAACATGGATGTATCTTGAAGGCATTATGCTAACTGAAATAAGTCAGACAGAGAAAGACAATTACCATATGATCTCTCTTTTATGTGGAATCAAATAAATAAATAAATAAAACCAAGCACATAGATACAGAGAAGAGATTGGTGGTCACCAGAGGCACAATACAGGGGTAGGAGAAATGGGTAAACTGTTTTTATTTAGTTAGTTTAAATAAACTGAATAAAAAGAAAAGAAAAAAAAAGTAAATGGTGATAAATGTGGTAAATATTAATCCAACTATGTCAATAATCACTTTGAATATAAATGGCCTAAATGTGCCAAATAAAAGACAGAGATTGTCAGAGTGAATCAAAAAACACCACCCACCTACATGTTACCTACAAAAAAGTTTATTTTAAACAGAAAAACAAACATAGATTAAAAGTAAAGGAATGGGGACTTCCTTGGTGGCACAGAGGTTAAGAATCTGCCTGCCAATGCGGGGGATGTGGGTTTGAGCCCTGGTCCGGGAAGATGCCACATGCCGTGCAGCAACTAAGCCTGTGCGCCACAACTACTGAGCCTGTGCTCTAGAGCCCACAAGCCACAACTACTGAGCCCACTCTCCTAGAGCCCATGTTCCGCAACAAGAGAAGCCACCGCAATGAGAAACCCGTTCATTGCAATGAAGAGTAGCCCCCACTCGTTGCAACTAAAGAAAGCCCGTGTGCAGCAACAAAGACCCAACACAGCCAAAAATAAAAAATAAATTAATTAATTAATTTAAAAAAAAGCTTTATACTTTACAGCTAGAACTGCAAGGAGAAATAGATGAATCCATTATTATGGTCAGAGACGTCAACACACCTCTGTAAGAAATGGACAGATTAGACTGGCAGAAAACCATTAAAGACATAGTGGAAATCAACAGCACCATTGTTCAACTGGATATAACGTATATCTATAAACTACTTCATGCAAAACCACAGAATACACATTTTTCTCAAATTCACATCAAACATTCACCAAGCTAGATTACATTCTGGCCCTAAAACATACCTTTACAAATTTAAAAGAATAGAAGTCATATAATAACTGCTCTCAGTCCACAGTGGAATTAAACTAGCATTCAATAACAGAAAGAAGCTGGAAAATCACAAAAGACTCAGATTAAACAACACACTTCTAAATAACACATGGGTCAACAAATAAATCTCAAGAGAAATATAAAAATATTTGACCTAAATGAAAATTAAAGCATAAGTAATCACAATCTGTGGAAGGCAGTGAAAGCAATGCTTTAAAGACATTTATACTATTGAATGCATGTATTAAAATAAGAAGAGAGATCTAAAATAAATAATGTAAGGTTCCATCTTAGGAAACTAGAAAAAGAAGAACAAATTAAGTCAAAACTACACAGAAGAAAATAAGTAATAAAAACTAAAAGAAAAATCAATGAAATAGAAAACAGAAAATTGATAGAAAAAATAAAAGTAACAAATAGCTGGTTCTTTTCAAAGATCAATAAAATCAATCAACCACTCACTAGGCTAATTAAGAATAAAAGAGAAAGGACACAAACTATTAATATAAGAAATGAACAGGGGAACATCAATACAGATCCCATGAACATTAAAAGGAAAATAAAGGAATGCTATGAATAACTCTCTACTTACAAATTTGACCGTCTACATGAAACAGATGAATTTCTTGAAAGATAAGATGTGCAAAAACTCACACCAGAAGCGACAGGCCATTTAAATAGGCCTATATCTATTAACAAAATTGAATTAATAATTAAAAATCTTCCAAAACATAAAGCACTAGGCCACGATGGGTTCACTGGTGAATTATAACAACCATTTAATGAAGAAATCATATTAATTCTCTAGAATCTATTTCAGAAGATAGAAGCAGAGAGGATTCTTCTTAATGCATTCCATGAGGCCAGCACACCCTAATACCAAATACCAAACTTGGGGTATCAAATACCAAAACCAGACTAAGACATTATAAGAAAACTGCAAGCCAATATCTCCCATGAACATAAACTTAAAAATCCTCAAAAGATATTAGCAAATCAAAGCCAACAATGTATTAAAAAAAGTATATACCACAACTAAGTGGGACTTATCCCAGGTATGCAAGGCCAGTTCACATTAGAAAATCAATTAATGTAAACCATCACATCAATAGGCTAAAGAAGAAAAATGAATCTAGACACAGACTTTACATCCTTCACAAAAATTAGCTCAAAACAGATCACAGATCTAAATGTAAAACATAAAACTATAAAACTGGAAGATGACATAGGAAAAAAGTCTAGAAGACCTTGCTTTTGGCAATGACTTTTTCATTGCAACACCAAGGGCACAATCTGTGAAAGAAATAATTGATAAGGTGAACTTCATTAAAATAAAAAACTTCAGCTCTTTGAAAGACACTGACAAGAGAAAGAAAAGATAATTTACAGACTGGGAGAAGATATTTGTAAAAGACATATCTCATAAAGGACTGTTCTGCAAAATATACAAAGAACTTTTAAAACTCAACAAAGAAAACAAACGATCTGATTTTTAAAAAATGGGCCAAAGACCTTAACAGACACCTTCCCAAAGAAAATATAGAAAGAAGTAAACTGTCACTATTTGCAGATGACAGACACTGCACAGAGAAAAACCTAAAATCTCCACCAAAAAGCTATTGGAGAAGTAATAAATGAATTCACAAAGTTGCAGGATACAAGCTTAATATACAGAAATCTGTTGCTTTTTTGTACACTAATAACTATCAGAAAGAGAAAGCAAGAAAATAATCCTATTTAAATCTCATAAAAAATAAAATAAAATAACTAAGAATAAACTTAATTACGGAGGTGAAAGAGCTATACTCTGAAAACCATAAAATACTGATGAAGGAAACTGAAGATGGTACAAAGATGGAAAGATATCCTGTGTTCTTGGATTAAAATAATTAATATTTTTTAAATGTCCATACTACCCAAAGCAATCTGCAGATTTAATGCAATCCCTATCAAAATACCCATGACATTTTTCACAGACCTAGAACAACTAATCCTAAAATTTATATGGAACCACAAAAGACCCTAAATTGCCAAAACAGTCTTAAGAAAAAAAGAACAAAGCTGGAGGTATCATGCTCCTTGACTTCAGACTACACTACAGAGCTACAGTAATCAAAACAGTATGGTACTGGCATAAAAACAGATACGTAGATGAAAGGAACAGAACAGAGAGCCCAGAAATAAACCCACATATTTATGCTCAATTAATCTACGACAGAGGAGGCAAGAATATAAAATTGAGAAAAGACAGTATCTTCAATAAGTGGTGCCAGGAAAACAGGACAGCTATATGTAAAAGAATGAAATTAGCACATTTCCTCACATCATATATGAAAAACAAAAAAAATGGAGAGGATTGGTTCAAGATGGAGGAATAGAAGGACATGCTCTCGCTCCCTCTTGCAAGAACACCAGAATCACAACTAACTGCTGAACAGTCAACGACAGGAAGAAACTGGAACTCATCATAAAAGATACTCCACACTCAAAGACAAAGGAGAAGCCACAATGAGATGGTAGGAGGGGCACAAACACAATAAAATCAAATCCCATAACTGCTGGGTGGGTGACACACAAACTGGAGAACACTTATACCACAGAAGTCCACCCACTGGAGTGAAGGTTCTGAGCCCCACATCAGGCTTCCCAATCTGGGGGTCCGGCAATGGGAGGAGGAATTCCTAAAGAATCAGACTTTGAAGGCTAGTGGGATTTGATTGCAGGACTTCGACAGAACTCGGGGAAACAGAGACTCCACTCTTGGAGGGCACACACAAAGTAGTGTGTGCACTGGGACCCAGGGGAAGGAGCAGTGACGCCATAGAAGACTGAACCAGACCTACCTGCTAGTGCTGGAGGGTCTCCTGCAGAGGCAGGGGGTGGCAGTGTCTCACCGTGAAAACAAGGACACTGGCAGCAGAAGTTCTGGGAAGTACTCCTTGGCGTGAGCCCTCCCAGAGTCCACCATTAGCCCCACCAAAGAGCCCAGGTAGGCTCCAGTGTTGGGTCACCTCAGGCCAAACAACCAACAGGAAGGGAACCCAGCCCCACCCATCAGCAGACAAGTGGATTAAAGTTTTACTGAGCTCTGCCCACGAAAGCAACAGCCAGCTCTACCCACCACCAGTGCCTCCCATTAGGAAACTTGCACAAGCCTCTTAGACAGCCTCATCCACCAGAGGGCAGACAGCAGAAGCAGGAAGAACTACAATCCTGCAGCCTGTGGAACAAAAACCACATTCACAGAAAGATGGACAAGATGAAAAGGCAGAGGGCTATGCAGCAGATGAAGGAACACGATAAAACCCCAGAAAAACAACTAAATGAAGTGGAGATAGGAAACCTTCCAGAAAAAGAATTCAGAATAATGATAGTGAAGGTGATCCAGGACCTTGGAAAAAGAATGGAGGCAAAGATCAAGAAGACACAAGAAATGTTTAACAAAGATCTAGAAGAATTAAAGAACAAACAGAGATGAACAACACAATAACTGAAATGAAAAATACACTAGAAGGAATCAATAGCAGAATAACTGAGGCAGAAGAACTGATAAGTGACCTGGAAGAGAGAATGGTGGAATTCACTGCTGCGGAACAGAATAAAGAAAAAAGAATGAAAAGAAATAAAGACAACATTCATTTCTGGGATAACATTAAATGCAGCAACATTCACATTATAGGGGTCCCAGAAGGAGAAGAGAGAGAGAAAGGACCAGAGAAAATATTTGAAGAGATTATAGTCAAAAACTTCCCTAACATGGGAAAGGAAAGAGCCACCCAAGTCCAGGAAGTGCAGAGAGTCCCATACAGGATAAACCCAAGGACAAACACACCTAGACACATAGTAATCAAATTGGCAAAACTTAAAGACAAAGAAAAATTATTGAAAGCAGCAAAGGAAAAATGACAAATAACATACAAGGGAACTCCCATAAGGTTAACAGCTGATTTCTCAGCAGAAACTCTACAAGCCAAAAGGGAGTGGCATGATATACCTAAAGTGATGAAAGGGAAGAATCTACAACCAAGATTACTCTACCCCGCAAGGATCTCATTCAGATTCGATGGAGAAATCAAAAGCTTTACAGACAAGCAAAAGCTAAGAGAATTCAGCACCATCAAACCAGCTCTACAACAAATGCTAAAGGAGCTCCTCTAAGTGGGAAACACAAGAGAAGAAAAAGACCTACAAAAACAAACCCAAAACAGTTTAAAAAATGGTAATAGGAACATACATATCAATAATTACCTTAAACCTGAATGGAATAAATCCTCCAACCAAAAGACACAGGCTTGCTGAATGGATCCAAAAACAAGACCCATATATATGCTGTCTACAAGAGACCCACTTCACAGACCTAGGGACACATTCAGACTGAAAGTGAGGGGATGGAAAAAGATATTCCATGCAAATGGAAATCAAAAGAAAGCTGGAGTAGCAATACTCATATCAGATAAAATAGACTTTAAAATAAAGAATGTTACAAGAGACAAAAAGGACACTACATAATGATCAAGGGATCAATCCAAGAAGAAGATATAACAATTATAAATATATATGCACGCAACATAGGAGCACCTCAATACATAAGGCAACTGCTAATACCTATAAAAGAGGAAACCGACAGTAACACAATAATAGTGGGGGACTTTAACACCTCACTTACACCAATGGACAGATCATCCAAACAGAAAATTAATAAGTAAACACAAGATTTAAATGACACAATAGACCAGATAGATTTAATTGATATTTATAGGACATTTCATCCAAAAAGAACAGATTACATTTCTTCTCAAGTGCACACGGAACATTCTCCAGAATACATCATATCTTGGGTCACAAATCAAGCCTCAGTAAATTTAAGAAAATTGAAATCATATCAAGCATCTTCTCTGACCACAATGCTATGAGATTAGAAATGAATTACAGGGGAAAAAAACGTAAAAAACACAAACACATGGAGGCTAAACAATACGTTACTAAATAAATCATACAACTCCTAGAAGAAAACATAGGCAGAACACTATTTGACATAAATGGCAGCAATATTTTTTTGGACCTGTCTCCTAAGGCAAAAGAAACAAAGCAAATTAAACAAATGGCACCTAATTAAGCTTAAAAGCTTTTTCACAGCAAAGGAAATCATAGACAAAACAAAAAGAAAACCTCCTGAATGGAAGAAAATATTTGCAAATGATATGACCAATAAGGGGTTAATATCCAAAATACATAAACAGCTCATACAACTTAGCATCAAAAAACAAACAAAAAACCAAACAACCTAATTAAAAAATGGGCAGAAGACCTGAATAGACATTTTTTCCAAAGAAGATATACAGACGGCCAACAGGCACATGAAAAAATGTTCAACACTGCTAATCATCAGAGAAGTGCAAATCAAAACCACAGTGAGATATCACCTCACACCTATCAAAATGGCTGTCATCAAAAAGTCTACAAAGAACAAATGTTGGCAAGGATGTAGAGAAAAGGGAACCTTAGTACACTGTCAGTGGGATTGTAAATTGGTGCAGCCACTACTGAAAACAATATGAAGGTTCCTCAAAAAACAGAAAATAGAACTACCATATGATCCAGTAATTCTGCTCCTGGGTATGTATCTGAAGAAAACAAAAACACTAATTTGCAAAGATACATGACCCCAATGTTCACAGTAGAATTACTTACAATAGCCAAGATATGGAAGCAACCTAAGTGTTCATCAATAGATGAATGGATAAAGAATATGTAATATACACACATATATTACTCAGCCATAAAAGAGAATGAAATTCTGCCATTCGCAACAGTGTGGATGGACCTAGAGAGTATTTATGCTTAGTGAAATAAGTCAGACAGAGAAAGACAAATACTGTATGTTATATTACTGTATGTTATCACTTATATGTGGAATCTAAAAGATAAAACAAACGAATTTCTGAAGAGCTGATTTCTCATCAGAAACTACAAAGGTAAGAAGATAGTAGGAAAATACATTTAAAGTGCTGAAAGAAAGAACTACCAACCAAGAATTCTATATCTGGCAAAACTATCCTTCAAAGATGAAGATGGAATTAAGACATTCCCAGCTAAGGAATGAGGGAGTTCATCACTAGTAGACTTTCAGTACATGAAATGCTTAAAAAAAAAAAAAATCCTCAGGCTGAAATGAAAGGATACTAGACAGTAACTCAAAGACTTATGAACCCCAGTAAAGGTAAGTACATAGGTAAACATAAAACCACTGTTACCATGGCTTTGGTCTGTTAACTCCTCTTTTTGTTTCCTATATGATTTAAAAGAATAATGCATAAAATAGTAATTATAAGTTTAGGTTAAAGGGCATACAATGTATCAAGACATAAGTTGCAGCAATAACAACATAAAAGGGAGCGAAGCTATACAGGAACAGAGTTTTTCTATGTCAGTGAAGCTATGTCGGTATCAATTCCAACTTCACTTGACCCTTCAACAACATGGGGGTTATGGGCACAGGTGAAAATCCATGTATAACTTTACAATGGGCCCTCTGTATCTGAGGTTGCACACCTGCGGATTCAACCAACCACAGATCATGTATTATTATAGTCGTGCTTATTGAAAAAAAAAACAAAACACATACAAATGGACCCGTGTAGTTCAATCCCACGTTGTTCAAGGGTCAACTGTACATTGCTATAAACTTAGGCTGCTAAATGTAACCTTCATGGTAACCACTGAGAAATTATAATTTGTTGCCATATAATTCTTCACAGTATTCTCTTATTCATAGTCTGTCAAGTCGGTAGTAAGGTGCCCACTTTCACTTTTGATTGTAGCTATTTGCTTCTTCTCTTTTTCTTGTCAGTCTAGCTAAAGGCTGGTCAATTCTGTTGATATTTTCAAAGAGCCAACTTTTGGTTTTGTTGATTCTCTCTGTCGTTTTACTATTTGCCTATTATGTTTATCTCTGCTATAATATTTATTTCCTTCTGCTAGCCTTTGGTTTAGTTTGGTCTTTTTTTCAGTTCCTTAACTCATAAAGTTAGGCTATGGACATGCAGGTAAATATTAAGAGAGAACATGATCTTCTAAAAAAGTGGGTAGGAGAGGGAAAGGAGGAAGAAGAGGCATTATACTAATTTCACTGTTGTTCCTTTCTGAGCATTAAATGAAACCATCTAAAGAAATGGCAAAATTATATAAATATACAGTTATAAAGGCTACTAATTGAACAAAAATTAAAATTTCTAGGTTATACGATGAAATACACTGGAAAACAAATAGGGCCATAGTGAAAGATATTTTAAGATGTTAACTGGAAAGCACGATGTAAAATAACAATATTAAATCCAAATACATGTAAACTATCAATAAATGTAAATGTGTTAAACGGCCCTATTAAAAGAAAAAGAAATTCTGATTACATCCTAATGCAAAGACTGCTTTTCTGCAGTTATCAGGTGACACACCTAATAGAAAGTGATTCAGGAAAGTAGGAAATTAAAAGAGTGGGTAGAAGTACATCAAAATGTTGCAACTGAACAAAAACAATAATAACAATAATAAAAACCAGAATCATGATTTCAATAACAGACAAGGTTGGCCTGAGGACACAATTACGACCAATTCATAATGATAAAGACACAATTATGAGCATCTATGCATCAAATAATGAAGCCTCAACGACAAAAGAGATAGAAGAAACAGAAACATATCAGGAGTGGGAAATATTAATTGACCTCTTGAAATCCATATGACATAGAGAGGGTGGAAATATAAAAAGCTTAAATGACATTATTACTAAGGTAGTACAATAGATACATCAGACCTGCTGCCCTGAACACAGAAACCACACCTTCTTTTCAAATACTCATGGAACATTCCCCAAAAGGAACAATGTATTACGCTTCAAAGAAAACCTAAGAAAAACCTCCAAACTAGAAATAGTACAAAAACATACGCTGACCAGGGAAAAATTCTTAAATACCCAAATAAAGAAAGAATGAATGAAATAAGCATCAAATGTAAGAAGTTGGGAAAAATGAGACATAACTAATGAGCATAGGGTTTCTTTTGGGGGCGACAAAAGTCCAAAATTAGACTGTGGTGATGGCTGCACAACTCTGAATATAACAAAAAACAGTGAACTGTGAACTTTAAATGGATTAACTGTATAGTATGTGAATTATATCTCATTTAAGCTGATAAAAAAGGATTTAAGAATCATACAATTAGGAAGAAGGAACTGGGTTTAAAAGAGCCAATAAAATAGATTAACCATTAGGTAATATAATCATGAGAAAATAAAGTCCAAATAACACAACATAAGAAATAAAGGTAACATCCTACAGAAACAGAGCTACCCACTCCCGCAAAAAAAAAAAAAAACCCCACTAGGTCTGGATGTTTCCTAAGGGAAACAGAAAAGTAATTTCAATTTTGCCTACTTAAAAACATAAAAAAGGAAACTTTCTATGTTTTTTTAAAAAATGAGTGTAAGATTATACTAAAACTCAAAAAAGTTTATGAAATGTTTAAGATCTTTTTAAAGAACACCTTTTAACATTTTTAATAAAAATAGAATAAGGAGGGATATGTCTGAATGGAAGACAACTTTGTATGTCAGTTATCCCCTCCAAATTCATCTGAAGAGTAATTAAACAGTCAAAGAAAAATTTTTAACAAACTTTCTCTAATAGTTATCTAATAGAGCTACTGTAGAGAAACCTGAAATGAACTCCCGTTTTTGTGGGAATTTAGAATGCGACAAGGGTGCAATTTCAAATCAGGGTGGAAGGACGACTTAAAAATTAATAAATACTGTTGGGTCAGTTGGGAAGAGTTGGAGTTAAGCAGTCTACACATACAAGAATAAGTTTCAGATGGATTAGGGGTATAGATATAAAAATTAAACCTATAAGAAAATTAGAAAAAAATTATAGGGAGTAGGTTCTAAATCGAGGTGTGAGGGTATTCCCAAGCCATATACAAACAATAGATCTCATTGCCTGAAAATTTTAACTTCAGCAAAGTGAAACAAGGTTAAAAGACAAATGAGAAAGGGCTTCCCTGGTGGCACAGTGGTTGAGAGTCCACCTGCCGATGCAGGAGACACGGGTTCGTGCCCCGGCCCGGGAAGATCCCACATGCTGCGGAGCGGCTGGGCCCGTGAGCCATGACCGTTGAGCCTGCGCGTCCGGAGCCTGTGCTCCGCAACGGGAGAGGCCACAACGGTCAGAGGCCCGCGCACTGAAAAAAAAAAAAAGACAAACGAGAAAAATAGATGTCACACATAAATGAAACCAAGGAAACGATCAAGACATGGAGAGAGGAAGGAGGTGGAACGTTTAGGAACATAGTTTACTGTCACCCACGTAAACGAAACATGGCTTGCCATGTCAAGTCCCAGAAATGGGTTAAGTGATGGGATGTGGTTGATTATTTTCTTCTCTATGTTTTCCTGAAATTTTCCTTTTCTTTTTTTTTTTTTTAGAATGATTGCGTATTGTTTGTAATTAATTTTTTTTTAAAAATTGTTTAACAGCGAAAAAGTCTGGCCTGCCTTACATTGCCCACTGGCGTGTCAGTGTTCCACCAGCTTTATTTTAGATTTATGACGGGGAGGCACGGGGACTTTTGCTTATTTTGTGTCACCACGATACCTATTACAGCCTGAGTCCTTACAGATATTAAAAAAGAAATGCTCACGTATTGGATAAATAACGTTGGTCCTGTAGGTGTGGGAGACCTGCGTGCCAGCACCTGAGGGCCTTGCACTTCCTCATTACACACGTCTCCCCATCCTCTACCCCACTTCCAGCCGCATACCTCACTCCATCCGGCCGGTACAAATGACACGCAGGAATTCATTCCTGGCGCGCGCGTCAGCGTGACTCCCGCGTCTCCACGTCTGTAGCTCGCCTGGGAACGCCCCCGGCCCTCCCCGTCGCTTGTTGTGTTGTCATCACGTGGCCGGGGCGGGTCCTGACGTCAGGGCCAGGGGAGGGACTGCGCAGGCGCAGAAAAGGGGGCGGGGGACTCGGCTTGTTGTGTTGCTGCCCAAGAACCAGAGACGGTCCTGCTGCGGTCGCAGCTCTTCCAGCCGCCCGACAATGTCGTCTCACTTAGTAGAGCAGCCACCGCCCCCGCACAACAACAACAACAACTGGGAGGAAGGTGAACAGTCTCTGCCCCCACCAGCAGGCCTCAACAGTGAGTGCTGGGCCGGCGGGCTCGGTAAAGGGGATGGGGGAGGAGGAGCTGCTCGGGCCGCAGCCGCCAGCTCCGCGCGGGGAGCGGGAGGAGGAGGCAGACCATTGGTCAAGGCCTAGGATGTGCGGGTGACTGACAGCTCCCATCACCTGTCAGGAGGAGTTGCTCCTGTCTTCCTCCAGACCTGGCTCAGCTCCCTCCTGGGGTCTTGGGTGGGGGGCTGCTTGGGTTCGCCGTTGGGAAGGGTAGGTGGGTGGGAAGACGAGGGGGTCGAGCGGATCCCACCTGTGGTGGGCCCCTGAGCGGAGCCAATCGGGGCGTGGAGGGGCGGGCCTTGGGGCGCGGGGAGGGAGGGTGGGCGGAGCGGGCCGCCAAGTGGACGTGGGCAGGGATGGGGACGTGCGGCGGGGACGCCAGGGGATGGACGCGGGCGGCGGACTGAGAGGAGGGGGCGGGCGAGGGACGGGCGGGAGGTAAAGTGTGCGGCAGGCCTTGGGCCAAGCCCGGCTGACCCCACCTCACTGGGTCGGCCTTCCCCCAGGGCTCAAAATGCGAGCCCTCTCGTTGCGTTCCTTTGTTAGCACAAGCTGGCCAGGAGAATTATTTGGTAATTTAGTGGTTACTTGTATCACGTGACGGGGGGGGGTGAGGAGGCTATACTACTTTTTTTAAAAGATGTTTCAGAGTTGCTCAAGTAATTTTTTTTTTTTTTTTTTAAACACTGGGGTTGTGTGTCCTGTAAACCTGCTTACGAACAGCTTCTTGAACCATCCAAGATTACACAGATCACGGAGTCTGGGGCAATGAATTTTCAGAAACGGGATTAAAAATACATTGGTACACTGGGGCGGTTGAAAGTTAATGGCAGTATCGAATTACGACCAACTACAGTTGCTTTTGCTAACATTCTGGTGCTTAGACATCTTGTTCTAAGGTGATTCCCTGTTGTCTTTAAAGCTCGCTGGAAGTCTTGGAAAGGTTCTTGCCTTAACCTTCCTGTAATTTACCTTTTGAAAGAGGTGGTTGGGACATTTAGCGTATGGCCAGATGAAGTCGTTTGAAAATCAGTTGGATGCTTAAATGACACTTAAAGGCACTCTAAGATCTTTCATCAGAGGGAGGTGTTCCAGCGTGGCCTAACAACTATTTTAGGGAAGAGAGTTCCTGTCCTCACAAGATGTTTTCATTGCTTATTCTTTTTGCTCCATCTTTTGATTAGGTGATTCTTTAAATGTTGACTTTTAAAAACTTTTTAAGTGTCTTATGTTCTAGAATGTAAGATTTAGATATTTCCCACAGTAAATTAAGATTAATTTCTGTGTGTTTTAATGTTCTTTGCTTCACATATTAATATGCATTTTTAAATTAATTACCTGTATTTAGAACCGTGTGATTTTAGAACGGGAAGAAACTTTAGCGATAACTGTCCAGTTTTACTTACTGGTAGAGAAACAGGTCTATTTAGAATGGATAAAAAACAAGGTTCTACTGTATAGCACAGGGAACTATATCCAGTCTCCTGGGATAAACCATAATGGAAAAGATACAGAAAAAAAGGATGGGTATATATGTATAACTGAGTCACTTTGCTCTGCAGCAGGAATTAGCACAACATTGTAAATTAACTCTACTTCAATAGAAAAAACAAACAGGTCTAGAGTAAAGTGTGTTGTCCAAGTTCACGGCAGGCTAGGTCCTAGAGCTGAGGTTTTACTTTCACCCGATCTAGTGTTGCTTTCAGGACACTTCTTTTCATTGGCCCACAATCCCCTGATTATGTGTGTTTCTTATTCTCTCAGTGTTATGCCACCTAATGTATAGAGGTGACCTGCCTATCGATCTCTTTTTAGTGTACTGTTTCTTAATTGTACTCCAGTTTTCCTGTGATACTTACAAGTTAGCTGTTTGGTTAGTACGTGTACCCGACTTCACAGAAAGCAAAGGAATTTTTCTTTTCCTTTGACCATGTAACAGAAAAATGGGGTTGAGCTCTATGTGATGGTTTTCCTCCGTGTCCTGACAGACCTCTGAGGTCTTTGATGTCCTTGGCCAATCAGGTACTGCTACGTTTGTATTAGCTCTTACAGAAGTGCAAGAATGCTCCGCCTGTGTGCGATATCAAAATGTTGCTTTGGGAAATCTGCTAGATAGAAAGTATTTTATTTGAGCTAGGGTGAGCTGCTTTTAAATGTTACTGAAAAGCTTTCAGATAAGTGCCATGTTTCATTACACTCCTCTCGCCTTTTACTATTTTTTAGCTCATTATACAATACTGGACTGAACAAAACAAGAAGCCTTATTGATTCCTTCAAGTGATTTTTGGGCACTGAGCAAAACAACTTATTCAGGCATCTAATACTATCCGAATTGCTGATAAGTTGAAGTTGTTTGTTGCATAAAGTCGCACAACTCTGAAAAACAGGAGATGAACTCATTGTACAGATTATCTCTGGCTTGGGATATTATCTTTAGTTCAGGGATCAAAGTTTTAATAGAAAATTATTGAAATATTTGGAATAATGAAACCGTTCTCTGATTTTTTTTTTTTTTAATTTTATCCTTGTATGGGGACTGTTCGCTTTCATTACAAATTAGTGGACAAATATCTGAACTACTTCCAAAGTTAAAAGGCTATTTTCCAGTTGATAGTTTTATTCTAGAGAAAACTATCAAGTTACTTAAGAATATTGGACATTTATGTCATAAAATTCAGTAGGTAATATGAGGAAAATTATGGTAGTAATAAAATTCTTGTTATTGTCTCACGTAGGAAGTGCAGCCTTTTTCTTCTTCTTCTTTTTTTTTTTTTTTAGTACAGCCTTTTTTAAATAT
The DNA here is from genome assembly GCF_949752795.1 of Hyperoodon ampullatus. Taxonomy (NCBI): domain Eukaryota; kingdom Metazoa; phylum Chordata; class Mammalia; order Artiodactyla; family Ziphiidae; genus Hyperoodon; species Hyperoodon ampullatus. The sequence goes on from NC_136919.1 coordinate 116,610,532, forward strand.
TTACAGTTATGATGCACTTGCTTCCTCAGTATGGCAAGAAGGCTTTTAAGGCTATGACACGTGAAACTCCAATGCCTTATAATACTGTGTTTTTTTAGAAAAATGTTAGTAAATGTTCTCAGTCTGGATCCCAGCATCAGGTACTTGAAATAAAATACATGTTTTGAGGAAAGAAAATAAGACATGATGAAATGTGTTAGCCCTGGTTAGGATGAGTTACACATGGAATTGAAAAGTTGAGGAAAGAATGAGAAATATTCTTTTTCCTTTTCTCCCTTCCCCCATTCGCTCACTGTCCTTGCAAGAGGATTAAACTGGTGATTATAAAATTATAAAGAGTAAATACAGCATACAGTCATGAATGCAAATCACAATTACTGGACCAGCCTTCATGAGGAACTGTATTACAGAATGTAGAAGCGTGCATCTCTGAATCCTCTTAGCAGTTCTCAGACTTAAACTAGAAAATAGCTCCTGTAGTGTGTATATGTACCACCTGGCGTAAGAGAACCATTGTTAGTTTGTAAGTAGTCTTTTAATATAATAGAGCCTCCAGTTTTTAATTTTAAAGCTTATTTATTAGGAAGGGAATTCACTCTGAGATTTTTTTTCTGCATTGCATTGCTTGGACAGCACAGTCCTCATGTCTTATTTCCTTTCCAACTAAAAAGGGACTTTGTGAGGATTGGTAGTGTTAGAACGTCAAGAAATTCGGAGGCTATAAATCGGGAATGAACTAAGAGATGAGAAAAAGGTATGTGTAGTTCATCTATTGAGAAAGATAAGTTTGATTTTTTCCACTTTACTCAAAAGATAAAGCTAGTATGTAAACATTTTTTTTCAGATCTAAATTTTTTTTTTCTTTACTGGAGTATAATTGCTTTAAGTATGTAAACATTTAATGGATATCTATGTCCTAACTTTCTCTGCAGAACTGATTATTTCCATAGATGATATTACTGGAACAGAATTAAGAGTTAAAGGAAATCTGCCATTTTAAGGCTTTTAATGGGTATTGCCAGATTACCCAGCAGAATGTTCATGGAAGTCCTGGTTGTAATAACAAAATATTAGAAACAATCATTTGGGTGATGATTAACCATTGCCATTTGGATAATGGTTTAAAGCATGGTATATCTTTATGATGGGATGCAGTGCAGTTCCAAAGAATAAGGTAAGGCAATATATATTGACATTGAAAGACATCAACAAGTTGTTAGGTAAGAAACACTATTTACAGAAAAATATATACAGTACAATTCCATTGTTTTTATTTGTAATAACAAAAGCAAAACACAGAAAACAAAAGTATTCTCTGGAAGTCTACATATGAAACTGTTAAAAGTAGTTTCCTTTAGGAGTAGGAATGAGAGGTTGGGAGGAGAGGTATCAGTTTTTTTCCTTCACGTACTGATGTTTACATTTTCAAGGAATGCATTAATTTTGTAGTAAGAAATGTTTTTAAAAGATACTGAGTATAATTATAATAGTAACTAACACCTAGCACTTGTTATGTACTCGGAACTTTTCGTTGTGTTTTATTCCTGTCATCCTCCCAACAGCCCTTTAGGTAGATGCGGTGTTTTGTTTTGTTTTTTTTCCACTATGTGCAGGCAACCATTCGGTGTGTTTTTCTTAAATTGAGGTGTAAGTGACATATAACATTATATTAGTTTCAGGTGTACAAAATAATGATTTATTTATTCATTCATTTTGAAATGACCACCGCAGTAAGCCTAGTTAACATTCATCACCACACAGAGTTACGAAAAATTTTTTCCTTATGATGAGAACTTTTAAGATCTACTCTCTTTTCTTTCAAATATACAATACAGCTATTAACTATAGTCACCATGCTGTACATTACATCCCCAGGACTGACTTCTCTCCTGACTGGAAGTTTCTACCTTTTGATCACCTTCAGGTAGACACAGTTATTATCCCTATTTTACAGATGAGAAAACTGGAACATAGAGAGGTAACTGGAACACAGAGAGGTTAAGTGACCTGTCTAGGCTGTGACAATTTGATGTGAGAGAAGGGGAGTCTGGGACAACTGGACGTGATAGAAGGTAGAAGGAGAGTCTGGCTTCAGTCTGTGCTCCGAGCCACTATGCTAATACATGCCCGATAGGTATTGTCTGCCTTGAGTAGAGATGCCTTCAGTTACGTTACAGAGTGTTAAGGCAATTACAGGTCCTTTTCACTAAGCTTTTCTGGGTGAGTCTCCTCAAGTTCCTACATTATGATTACTTACATATATTTAATGTAGAAGGTAGAATTTAGATATGGGTGTGGAAGTCCTTCAAAAAAGCAAGGTTTTGAAAACCTGATATCGTTACAGCCTTTTTTCTCTCTGATCAGCTGCTTCAAGTGAACGTTAATTGTATTTTAGAGAAGACTGGCTTCCACGGAGACCCATCTAGAACTCCTGGTTCCTTAGTTCTGCTTCTGCCAGAGCACCTCCAGCCTTTTATTTTTTTCACATTGGGCTTCTGTACAAGAACTGGTCCCATTGGTATAGAATAAATTGGACAGTCCTAGAAAGAGTGGGAGTAGAAAAGAAACAGTTTGTTCATCATATACCTCTCTCTCTGTCGCTCTGTTCAGTTAAAATATTTTGTAGAGCTCTACATCTAGGGATGCTCATGGTATATTTCTTATGCATTCCAGAGGCGCTCCACACGTATTTAGTTAAATGACCTTCAGTGTTAGATCTGTCTTACTAGCTTTGCTAGTTGAATTTCTTCATCCATTTTGAGTACTGCCTAGTCTGTGTCCATTTTTGTGTGTGCACAGAATGAGACCATGGAGATGTCATGGAGTCGTGTTGTTTGGCAGTACAGTCCCGAAGAATCGGGGGTGATGATGGGACTCTGACAGCCACTGGGACCACCTTGGAGGGGAAGGAGGGAAAGGGTACCTTCACTTCTATGGAGCAAACGCTGTTCTAAGTATATTACAAATATCAGCTCTTTTAACTAGTGTATTGATGAGTATCTCCTGTTTACTAGGCACTTTACCTGTGTTGCTCTGTTTAATGCTCACAGCAACCCTGGGGGGAAGGTACTATGTAATCATCTCTGTTTTACAAATGAGGAAACTGAAGCTCAGGAAGTCATAGTAAGTGGGAGAGTCAGATTTCCAACCAGGGCTACCTTTGAGCTTTTCCTTTGTAGACGGGTGATGTTGAGTTCACTTCTGGGCCTGGATTAGCGGTCATCTCATGTAGAGTGCATTTTAGGGTTTGAGCCTCTTATTCTGATTTACGGATGGAAGACTGTTCTGCCACAGAGCTCTCTCTAACACTTGTGCTTGGAGTTTAGAGAAATGGCTCCACCAACCTGCTTGGTTATGTTTTCTAAAACAAAATTTGTTGTAAGGAATGGAAATCAGAAAAAAAAATACACCACTCTCTTTTTGTTATGAAGTTGTTTTATTGGCGACTGTTGTCAATGCTTATTAGAATTCAAGGACCTTCATGTAGTCAGCAAACTCATGGAGCCAATATTTTCAAGACCAGTCCAAATTACCAGGGCCCCATCCTTTCCTGTGGCTCCACCCCCTTTGACTGTTCGCCTGAGGCAGCGTCAGTGTTGCCCTGTAGCAGATGCCTGGTTTTCTGCCCCAAACCAACGAGGCTTCATGAAAACCCTAGAAAGTGGGAACTGGTGGGAGAGAAGAGAGAAAAGGCAAGCTTGCAAGGTATGTTTAGTGCATAGAGAAAGGAGAAGCAGAAAGAGTGAGGCATAAAGCAAGGGAAGAAGGTAATGTGTGGGACAGGGATAAAGCTTTTTTTTTAGGGTTTTTAAGCGTTCTCACCTGATTTAGGTAAGAGCCAGCTGCATTCATTTTATGCCGCAGACTTGCACACAAATTGAAATGTTGATGATTGGATTTAGGTTCCCTCTCCAGGAAGGTCTCAATTGTTTGTGCTAATTAAGGCACCGTTGTTAACATACTTAGATGACCTTTATGAAGTTTCTAAATACGGGGGAGAAGATACAACTAAATAGCTGAGGCAGACTGTGGAAAGAATACATATGTAATTAAAATATTAAACGTAAGTACCCTGTCTGGTAATAAAGTAGCTGTTTATTTTTTGAAAAGCAACCTAAAAATTTTCAGTCAAGTATGTATTGTATGTAAATTAAGTTTTAACCAGAGAGAAAACTGGCTGAAAGACACATCTTCTAAGATACCCATTTTAGAAGTCCAGCTTCTTCTAAATCAGTTGATTGCACGAGCTCCTTCAGAAGCAGAACTATATAGATTTTCAGACTTTTATTGCTCCTTGTTTATTTTCTTCAGAATGCTTTGGCATTTGGTTTGAGGCGAGCCAGAATTCTTATCTGAATTCACCATGTTCACACGCTGTGTGCACTCGAGAGACTCCTGTCCTGCTGTGGTTGACTGCGGTTATCTGACTCGTCCAACAGGTTCCTGGGTGGAGCTCCCCATGGACAGCAGCAATGGCAGTGATAATGGCAACGGGAAAAACGGGGGTCTAGAGCACGTACCCTCCTCCTCCTCTATCCACAATGGAGACATGGAGAAGATTCTTTTGGATGCACAACATGAATCCGGACAGAGCAGTTCACGAGGCAGTTCTCACTGCGACAGGTAAGTGAGATCGATCCACGTTTTGGTGGAATTCTGGAAACGGATGGGTTGCAGGGTTACCTCCCACTAGAAAAAATGAGTCGCTTACATCTTCCTTTGACAAAATTTACAACTCCCGATTCCTTGCAGCATGTGTATTTAAATCACATAGCCCACTGACAAGGACAGGAGTGCCCACTTTTTCCTCAGCTTAAATCCGTTTCCTTAGATCGTGTCGTTTTCAGATGTTTACTAGTTTAAAAATCAGCGGTGTAAGTGTTTACTTACAGAATTAACCTAACTTTCTCCCGTTTTCCTTTGTCCTTTCACAGCTCTTTCTGCCTCAAATACAGTTACCTCTGTAATCTCTGCCCTCCCTTCTAAATTGTGAGGCTTTAAAAGGCAGGGATCCTGTTTCATCTCCTCTGTACCCTTGACAGTCAACGATGCTGGTATATAGTAGACATTCAGGAAATGTTTGAGTCGCAGGAAGTACAGGTTGATTCAGCTTGTTGTATAGCAGTATTTGCACGGTGGAAGCACCAACTAAGGTCTGTAAAGATAGTTACTTTTGAAGGCGGCCATTGCGTTTCCTTAGAGCTCTGAGGAAGTTTTGTTTCAGACCTTGTTTTTCTCTATTTGGCTTGGGGAGACATTCTTCAATTAAGGACTGCATGTGGTGAAAGAGTTAAGAATACAGACACGTATGAGGAGAGTGAAACTGAGTTGTTAGTTTATTTTTCAGTACAAGCTTCTCTTTTTTCCAGAGGGGCTAGGTATTACATGACATAGTGGTATATTGAACATTCTTAGACCAGTGACAGCCATAGTATTAGCATTCTGGGGTACTGGATGATCTTCTGGCTAATTAAGAGTTCACTGTTATTGGCCATGTAGAAAATGCAGATACACAGGAAATAGACTAAGGGGACGTCTAAAAATGTAAACAGTGATTATCTCTAGGGGATGGAATGATGGCCATTTTTCTTCTTCCAAATTTTCATACTTGGTAAAAATTGTGTGTGTGGTACATATTATTTCCCATCAGAAAAAGTAGAAAAGGAGAATCAAGAGTTAAATCATGTTCGAAGTGCCTCCATGACTTACGATCCACTGATGTCACCAAGGCCGCAGAGGACTGGTCTGACGGCTCTCTGGCACGCCCACCTCCCAGTCACATCCCTCACGTGTCCCTGTGCTTCTGAAGAGCCGGGATGGCTCTTGTCATGAGCAGAAGCAGAGCAGATGGCTCTTCTCTGAGCAGCTTGCCACCAATTCTGGGAGCTACGACATTAGTCTGTTTTTGAGAATCACGTTTATATTATGTTACATTTATGTTGTGAGACTCACCGATGGGTTTTCTGAAGTTTTCTGCTGCTTATGGGCTTGTTGATAAGCCTTTTATTATATGTTCAAGTACTGGTGAGTCCCTTAACGTGCTGTTCACTTGGTGCTGTCATGGAGCAGAGATAAGATCACCTGCCCGGCCTTCTGGTCATCTTAACGTCATTTCTGATTGCAGTTATACTTGTGATTAAATACAAATTCATCTTCCCGTGATCGTGTTTCAGTTAGGTTTCTGAACATGTAAATCGAGATGTGGCTGGTGCACTTGGACACTTTCCTGTTCTCCGCTTACACATCTTCAGGCTCTGGGTCACTGGTCACGTCTCAGGGGAGGCCTACAACTCTAGCTCAGTAATGCTCTCCTGGGATATCTAACACTTGAACATTTAAGGATGTCTTCACAGTTCATGTCATCTGAATTGCCAGCATCTCTAGATTTGAGGCTGTTAAGCAGTGCTTCTTGTAGGCGGAAATGTTTTAGGATTGTTGGCTATTCGTCCCCAAGCTAATTTATGTATATTTTCGTACATATTTAAAAATTTAAAAATTATTCCATTGGTATATTTTTGTCACTGTGGTGGTTGTTAGAAGAGACCCCCATGTGTTTTGCTTTGTGCTCCAGCCTATTGTAGGAGTTTCCAACCTACACACTATATTCCCACAGGGAGCTTTTTATTTTTATTTTATTTTATTTTTTTTGCGGTACGCAGGCCTCTCACTGCTGTGGCCTCTCCCGTTGCGGAGCACAGGCTCCGGATGCGCAGGCTCAGCGGCCATGGCTCATGGGCCTAGCCGCTCCGCGGCATGTGGGATCTTCCCAGACCGGGGCACGAACCCATGTCCCCTGCATCGGCAGGCGGACTCTCAACCACTGCGCCACCAGGGAAGCCCAGGGAGCTTTTTAAAATACCAGTGCACAGACCCCATCCCTAGAGAATCTTGTTCTGTTGTCAAGACATGAGAAAAAAATTTTTTTTTTAAGATGTTGGGGTAGGAGTTTTTATTAATTTTTTAATTTATTTTTGCTGTGTTGGGTCTTTGTTTCTGTGCGAGGGCTTTCTCTAGTTGTGGCAAGTGGGGGCCACTCTTCATCGTGGTGCGCGGGCCTCTCACTGTCGCGGCCTCTCTTGTTGCGGAGCATAGGCTCCAGACGCGCAGGCTCAGTAGTTGTGGCTCACGGGCCCACTTGCTCCGCAGCATGTGGGATCCTCCCAGACCAGGGCTCGAACCCGTGTGCCCTGCATTAGCAGGCAGATTCTCAACCACTGCGCCACCAGGGAAGCCCGACATGAGAAAATTTTAAAAGCTCCCCAGCTGACCCTAACATGAGCCAGGATAATAATGCATCGCAAATGGATCAGTCTGCCAGTGAAACGTTGTTTGTCTAAGTGAGCTTGGTGCCAGTGGTAAGAAGAGTGTAAAGTAGAGCTGTGCTTCTCTTGTCTTTTTGACTTGGTCATTCTGCTACCTTGACCTGGTCATGGCTCTGTAAGGCTGGTCCTTAACTTGATCTCTGGCTGTGAATCCAGCAGTGTTATGAGCATAATAACAGTACACTGAGGACAACAAGAGTCCCTCGTTCTACATGGTTCCTGTGCTATAGCCTGAGATTTCTTGTTCAAGACAAAACTTTTCTAAATACAATAATACGGTGGTTTGGTATGGAATCAGTTTTTCACTTTTCCTTCCCCCGTTTAAGAATCTCCTACATCAGTTACAATAGTCAAAGACTATTACATCAGTTTATAATAGTCAAAGACTGGTGATCTTACTTACTTCCCAGTCAGTCTCACCAGCATCTGTATATATTACCATTGTACTCATGCTCTTGACAGCGTTGATAGTTAATATCTATTCCTTTGAGCAAGTTAAGCCTGGAGCATCCTTCAGGCCCACTTGAGTTTACATTTGGGGAGGTGGGGTGTGTAGTGAAAGATCTAGTGACTCGCTGTGGTTACACAAGGAATCATTGATAAAGCTAAGAATAGCACTTAGCACATTGTATTCATCTCTTGTATCAAGTACAGCTTGTGACCATGTATCTTTGTCTAAAAATGTATCTGTAAATTTTTATAGTTCTGGGAATATATCTTGTACTTGGTAAAAGTTATCACTTGCTATAAGTTTATATAATTCACTCTGAAATATCTCAAAGTCAGTATTTCAAAAATAGGTAAAATAGTGGTTCTCAAACTGTTTGGTCTCAGTACTCCTTTACACTTGTAATAACTGTTGGGGACCCCAAAGATCTTTTGTTTATGTGGGTTATATATTTTGATATTTACTATATTAGAAATTAAAACTGAGAACATTAAAAAATATGTATTCACTCATTCAACAATAAGCCTATTACATGTTAACATAAGTAACTTTTTTAAACAAAAATTACCTGTTTTCCATAACCAAAAAATTAGTAAGAATAGTGGCATTGTCTTACATTTATGCAAATCTCTTTAATATCTGGCTTAATAGAAAACAGCTGGATTCTCACCTGCTTTTACATTCTTTCTGTTGTGCTATTACACATAATTTAGCCTTTGGAAATTTTCACTGTACACGCATGGCAAAATGAGAATGAAAAAGGCAAATAAATCCTGATAGTATTATGAAAACAATTTTAACCTCAAAGACCCTTTGAAAGAGTCGTTAAGAGCTGCTTTCACACTTTGAGAATAGCTGGTGAATTGTTTAACGATGAAAGAACTTTGAGAAAAAGAACCCCAAACTAGAGTTTCTGAATTTGAAGATCATTTTACTTTTATTGGAAAAAGAGTAAAAATAAGAAAATGTGACATTCTTGTATCTTTAGGTAGTATTTCCGTTGCAGATTTATTATTGCAAAGGAATTTATCACCACTGAAAAATTCTAGAACATTTGGGAGTAAGGGTGCTCAATTTCATTTTTTCTTACATGGGGTTATGGTATACTTTCTGATTTGCTGCTTTTTCAAAACATACCACTATAACTTTTAATTTTCTAATTTCCAGTAGAGGCTAATTTATTTGACAAAATGAGAATTAAAACTAATGGCTATAAATGTGTCTTTCTCTTCTAGCCCTTCCCCACAAGAAGATGGGCAGATCATGTTTGATGTGGAAATGCACACCAGCAGGGACCATAGCTCTCAGGTGTGTGTGTATGTTTGTTTATTTTTCTGATTTGCATTAGATAGTTAGGAAAAATGCAAATCTCTAAGTCTGTTTTGCTGAAATATAGTAAAGAATGTGAAGACTTTAAAAAATAGTTTGAACAATGGAATATTACTCAGCCATAAAAAAGAACGAAATAATGTCATTTGTAGCAACGTAGATGGACCTAGACATTGTCATACTGAGTGAAGTAAGCCAGAGAAAGACAAATATCATATGATATTGTTTATTTGTGGAATCTAAAAAAATGGTATAAATGAACTTATTTACAAAACAGAAATAGAGTCACAAATATAGAAAACAAACTTATGGTTACCAGGGGGGAAAGGGAGGGAGGGATAAATTGGGAGATTGGGATTGACATATACACAGAACTATATATAAAATAGATCACTAATAAGGACCTACTGTAGAGCACAGGGAACTCTGCTCAGTACTCTACAATGACCTATATGGAAAAAGAATCTAAAAAAGTGGATAAATGTTTATGTATAACTAACTGATTCATTTTGCTGTACACCTGAAACTAACAACATTCACAACATTTTAAATCAACTATACTCCAATAAAAATTTTAGAAAAATACTTCAAAGCCATTTTAAGTTATTCAGTTTCTGATGTTGGAATTTATGCTGCTGTGGTCGTCGTCGTGCTCCTTTACAGCTAAGAATTTTGGGTCCTAAAAGAATTGGGAAATTCTTGTCTGTAATGGGTCATTCCAATATTCCAGGCTAGTTTCTTGAGTTTATACATAGAAAACTGAGGCACATGTCTTATTTAAGGTCACAGAATAAATGAAACAGAAGGTGGTTGTAGAACCAGGTGTGAAAACTTTTTTGCGTCTGAAATCAAATCAAGCTAGAGACAAAATTCACCTAAATTACGCAGGATTCCTTAAGGTAAAGAAGTTAAATATAGTTTCACTAGGAGTTGACATTGTTGGAAATATAGATGGATATAGTATTGAAAGCTTACAAAGGTTTTTATTGTAAAACTTGGGATAAATAAATAATTGTCATTAATGATTTAGAATGTTCATTGACTTTATTGATGTGTCAGATCACCTGCAAGTGTCAGAGTGCAATTTTTTTTTAATAAATTTTTTTTATTTATTTATTTTTGGCTGTGTTGGGTCTTCGTTGCTGCGCTTGGGCTTTCTCTAGTTGTGGCGAGCGGGGGCTACTCTTCGTTGCGGTGCGCGGGCTTCTCATTGCAGTGGTTTCTCTTGTTGTGGAGCCCGTATGGGCTCTAGGCATGCGGGCTTCAGTCGTTGTGGCACATAGGCTCAGTAGTTGTGGCTTGCGGGCTCTAGAGCTCAGGCTCAGTAGTTGTGGCGCACGGGCTTAGTTGCTCCGCGGCATGTGGGATCTTCCCGGGCCAGGGCTCAAACCTGTGTCCCCTGCATTGGCAGGCAGATTCTTAACCACTGAGCCACCAGGGAAGTCCAGATCAGTCAATTTAAACCAGGTTACATTTTTGAAAAAGCAATCTAACTCCTATAAGAAAAACATTATATCCTTTAGAGTAAGACTTCTAGTAAGAGAGAAATCAATAGGAATAATATACTTGAACTTTCAAAAAGCCTTTTACATTGCTTGTTTTTAATTGAGGAAATGATAATTCAAAAATTAGTTACTTTAGGGTTTGGGAAGGTGTATTTTTTTTTTCATGAATTAGAAGGAAGCTTAGGGTTAGGAAACAGTTAAAAACAGTTAATAAAGGACTTAATGGTACTTGCTCTTATTGAATTTTTTAGATCGTCTATATGAGGAATATATGACATTTTTAGCTTTTTTAGGAGGAGGAAGGAAAGGAGCTAATATTTACTAGATATATTCCAGGTGTGAAATTTTTTTTTTTTTAATTTTTTCCCACTGTAGTGTTCTCAGTCCAGTGAAAGAGGTGACATAATGCCCATGAATGAATTGGAAAAAATGAAGCATTGTCTTAATTAAGTTACTTACCTAAGATCAGAAGCAAGTAAGTGATAGAGTCAGGACTGAAACTGGGGCTGCCTGGGCCTGTGGCCCCTGTTCTACTAAAATAAGTCAATGAATGGGATTGATTTCAGAAGAGCTCACAAGGTCGTGAGAATGAACTAAAACATGTCTGGTGAGTCGTGGTACAAGGAAGCCTAAGGTGTAATGCATTTAGGAAAAAGTTGTTCAAACTGGACTTTTAGGATGATGGTCCTCAAGAGTCAGTTTTGTAGCAGAAAATAGATGGTAGATTGTCTCTCAGAGGCGTTTTTCAGTGTGTTTCTGGGACCAAATAGGCCAGCACAGGGTCGGGTGGCATTGGAAGGTGATACAAACTGAAAATGTCTTCCTTTTCCCTCCTGTAAAACTGTGGTTTATCTGTTCTGTGCTATGTAGTTTAATAGCCACATTTAGAGACCTAAGAGAGCTTGAGGTGGGCCAGAGAAGGAAAATGTAAGTGATTAGAAGATAAGGGACTGCCCATGATAATAGGCTGAAATGATCAGAATCTTCTGTCTGAATAGATATAGGTGTGGAGCGAGGGTTATTGATTTGGATAAAGGCATGAATATTACTTCATTAGACTAAGTGCATTTTTACCATATTCTGAAATTCCAAGAATCAGAAGGCAATTTAAAGCCTAAAGCTGGCAAATTTAAGATTAATAAAAGGAAGCACAGGGCAGTAGTGAATGAGGAGAGCTTACAGTTCTTATTCTTAAGGTAAGCATTCTAAACTGATCTGGGAAGTTTTTGGTTTTTTTGTTTTTGTTTTTTTAATAATAGCCCAAAGATCATCATCTTTAAAAATTAGAATAAAATCTTATTATATTTTCATTCTTTTGGGAAGTATGAAATACTAGCTTGTTCACACATTTAAACCTGAATCTTTGAGCAGTTTTAGAAGCGATATTTAAGACCAATGTTGGAAACTGAACAGAAGTGACCTGCAGTGTGTTGAATGAGGTATGGTGTGGCACAGGCTGATCTATAAGTAAATTGTAACAATTTATCGTTTTTGATTTAGGGTATTTTCAGATTTACTCCAGAGAGCCAACTCATGATTCTGAGTAATCTCAATACTCAGTGGAACAAGTTTAATCCTAAAGCCTACATTATGTCATTCAGTGGTATTTGCCAAGTCCAGCAGAACTAAATAAGAATGATAGTACCAGGGTAGCAAAAATCCACAGGGATTTTACTTTCTGTTTGGTAGCAAAAGGGACCATCTATATCTAGAGATTCTCTGAAGCTACCTTCCTGGAGCAGCTGTTTCAGAGAATTTTCATAACTACCTACAAAAGAGAATAAAAGTTTTAATTCTATCCAAACAAAATAACAAATCAAAATAATTCTTAGCTTTGAGACCCTTTGGTTTGAGGTCATAGCATTATATTCCTTAAAACTGAATAAATAATGCTGTGTCATTTTTTAGGAATTTCTCGTCCTTGTGGGGTCTGTGGAAAGAGAAGCTATTGGAAATTTTGATTGTTCTTAACCTGAAACTTTAGGTTATTATCATTAGCAAGGAAAAGGACTTTTTTTATTTATTTGATGTGGAAGATGTCCAGCTCTTACTCTGTATTAAATAAATTACTCTTAAAACTTTTGGCTTAAATAGTTTTGAATAAACCTTTGAAAATGTTTGGATAGCAATTTGTCTAAAAATCTCCTTCTAGGGAGTAAAACCTAATGCCTAAGAGTGGGGGCTATAGAGACCATTTGCCTGTGTTTGAATACTGGCCCTGCTACTTACCGCTTATAGAAACTTGGGCAGTCACTTAATTTATGTCTCGGATTCCTCATCTGTAGAATGGAATAGTAATAGTTCCTTTTTTTTACAGGATTGTTGTAAGGTAAAGGTTAATGCATGTAAAGTGCTTAGACTGATGCTTGTCTCTTGATAAATGCTTAATAAATACTAGTTATTTTAAGTTATTATAAATTGTTTACTTCCTCAGCCCAACTTCCAGTTATTTATTTTCTCATTACTTTGTATTTGTTAGCATATACTTTTTGATGTTCCCCTTTGTTTCTAATTATGAAAAATTTTGAATGCATACAAAAGTAAAGAGGATATTACAATGGCCCTTCATACACGTATCACCCAGATTCAACGATTATCAGTGTTTTCCACACTTTAGTTACACTATATCCCCAAATATACTTTTTTCAGATTCATATTCTTTTTTTTTAATTGAGGAATAATTCAAATCTCAGGTTCATATTCTGTGTTTAGACATAACAGTGAAACTCACTCAAGTTTTTTTTTTGTTTTTTTTTTGTTTTTTTAGTTTCTGCTTTATAACAAAGTGAATCAGTCATACATATACATCTGTTCCCACATCCCTTCGCTCTTGCGTCTCTCTCCCAAGTTTTTTTTTAAGATGTTAAATACTCTGATCTTAGATCATTTTGTCAGCCTTTTTGGAAAAATGACATCTTTCTTACATAAAATTTATTGATGCCCAAGCTTATGATTTTTGTATATTTTCTGTCTAGATTTGTCTTCTGTAGTAGGAAGGATCATTCTTCCTTTTCTCCTTTTTTAAAATGTGAATTCGCCTTTACAGTCAGAAGAAGAAGTTGCAGAAGGAGAGAAAGAAGTGGATGCTTTGAAGAAAAGTGTAGACTGGGTGTCCGACTGGTCCAGTAGACCTGAAAACATTCCACCTAAGTAAGTCAGTACATGGTTCTTTTCAGTGGACACAGTGCATGTAGTGTGGGCTTGCTAATTCCCAAGATATTTTCAGCAAATGCATTTCTGACACCTGCCTCTGCATTTCTTCCCCCAGGGAGTTCCACTTCAGACACCCTAAACGTTCCGTTTCCTTAAGCATGAGAAAAAGTGGAGCCATGAAGAAAGGGGGGATTTTCTCTGCAGAATTTCTTAAGGTGTTCATTCCATCTCTCTTCCTTTCCCATGTTTTGGCTTTGGGGCTAGGGTAAGTACTGGTCAGTGCCTGAAGTTTCGTCCATTCGTTTATTCACAGATTTTATTTCCAGCTGTAAGAAATATACGTGAAAGCAGTTTGTGTTGTCCTTTTAATGTTTCAGCGCAAGTGGGGTGAACTTAGAAGAATTATTGAAGTCAATTCACTTTTGGTATATAGGGTTCCCCCGCTCTCTGAAAGTAGAGCATGTCTATGAAACCTTCCGTAAGCTGAAATGGTGTAAAGTGAAGAAGCAATTACCTTAGGACACATCTTGCTAACCGATGCACAGCATACATCGAGATAAAGCACAGATGCTCACAGGTGCAGTTCAAAGCTATGGGAGCTGGATGCTGAGGTGCTGAGTGTGGTTCCTGGGAAGGAGGCGCTCTCACTGCTCGGAGTGTGTTTCCTCTGTAACAGCTCACTGCAGAACCACTGCTGAACACTGTTCACTTTTTGCCTTTTTTTATGAAAGTGAAAATCCTCGTCGAATTTCTTTCAGTTATCGAAAACAGGTACTAACATAGGTCTAACCTACATAGCGAAGTAATGAAAAGCAAACTTTCGAAAAGCGGGGGATACCTATCCAATAAGCATTTTTTAAGAGTAGAGTTTTTTCTTATTTGAAAATAAGTTGTTCATATGATTTACTACCCTAAATGTTCATTTTAAAGTGAGCTCTTCTATATTTGATTTTTCTTTCTGGGTTTTGTTGTTGTTGTTTATAAATTACTCAAGATAAGCTGAGTTTTAAAGTAAATCAATCTTTAGTGTATAAAGTTGGCGTTGATGTGAGCATTTCTCTTTCCCAAATGGGAAAATATACCATTTTGTCGAGTAGTCCTTGAGTGCAACTGGAAAGCTGGTTGGGGTTACTACTGTTTTCTCTTTGTATTGACAGCATTTTTCTTTTCTTCTAAAATTGACCCCACGTTTACCTGCAATTCATTAAATTTTCAGGGGTTTCTTTTATTTTTTAATAGATCTTTATTGGAGTATAATTGCTTCATAGTACTGTGTTAGTTTTGGTTGCACAACAAAGCACATCAGCCATATGCATACATATGTCCCCATATCCCCTCCCTCTTGAGCCTCCCTCCCACCCTCCCTATCCCACGCCTCTAGGTCATCGCAAAGCACCGATCCCGTCTCCCTGTGCTATGCTGCTACTTCCCACCAGCCAACTATTTTACATTCGGTGGTGTATATATGTCGACGCCACTCTCACTTTGCCCCAGCTTCACCCTCCCACCCCATGTCCTCAAGTCCATTTTCTATGTCTCCCTCTTTATTCCTGCCCTGCAACTAGGTTCATCAGTAACATTTTCTTTTTTTTTTTTTCATTCCATATACATGCATTAGCATACGGTATTTGTTTTTCTCTTTCTGACGTACTTCACTCTGTATGACAGACTCTCAGGTCCATCCACCTCATTACAAATAACTCAATTTCGTTTCTTTTTATGACTGATTAATATTCCATTGTATATATGTGCCACATCTTCTTTATCCATTCATCTGTCGATGGACATTTAGGTTGGTTCCATATCCTGGCTATCGTAAATAGTGCTGCAGTGAACATTGTAGTACATGTCTCTTTTTGAATTATGGTTTTCTCAGGGTATATGTCCAGCAGTGAGATTGCTGGGTCATATGGTAGTTCTATTTTTAGTTTTTTTAAGGAACCTCCATACTGTTTTCCATAGTGATTGTATCAATTTACATTCCCACCAACAGTGCAGGAGGGTTCCCTTTTCTCCACACTCTCTCCAGCATTTATTGTTTGTAAATTTTTTGATGATGGCTATTCTGACTGGCGTGAGGTGATACCTCATTGTAGTTTTGATTTGCATTTCTCTAATAATTAGTGATGTTGAGCATCTTTTCATGTGCCTCTTGGCTATCTGTTTGTCTTCCTTGGTGAAATGTCTGTTTAGGTCTTCCACCCATTTTTTAACTGGATTGTTTGTTTTTTTGATATTGAGCTCCATGAGCTGTTTGTATGTTTTAGAGATTAATCCTTGTCTGTTGTTTCATTTGCAAATATTTTCTCCCATTTCGAGGGTTGTCTTTTTGTCTTGTTTATGGTTTCCTTTGCTGTGCAGAAGCTTTTAAGTTTAAGTAAGTCCCATTTGTTTATTTTTGTTTTTATTTCTGTTACTCTAGGAGGTGGGTCAAGAAAAATCTTGCTGTGGTTTATGTCTAAGAGTGTTTTTCCTATGTTTTCCTCTTAAGGGTTTTATAGTGTCTGGTCTTACATTTAGGTCTTTAATCCATTTGGAGTTTACTTTTGTGTATGGTGTTAGGTAGGGTTCTAATTTCATTCTTTTGCATGTAGCTGTCCAGTTTTCCCAGCACTGAAGAGGCTATCTTTTCTCCATTGTATGTTCTTGCTTCCTTTGTCGTAAATAAGGTGCCCATACGTGTGTGGGTTTATCTCTGGGCATTCTATCCTGTACCATTGATCTATCTTTCTGTTTTTGTGCCAGTACCATAGTGTCTTGATTACTGTAGCTTTGTGGTATAGTTTGAAGTTAGGGAGCCTCATTCCTCCAACTTCATTTTTCTTTTTTAAGATTACTTTGGCTATTCAGGGTCTTTTGTGTTTCCATACAAATTGTAAGATTTTTTTGTTCCAATTCTGTGAAGAATGCCACTGGTAGTTTGATAGGGATTGCATTGAATCTGTAGATTGCTTTGGGTAGTATAGTCATTTTCACAATATTGATTCTTCCAATCCAAGAACATGGTATATTTCTCCATCTGTTTATGTCATCTTTGATTTCTTTCATCAGTGTTTTATAGATTTCTGAGTACAAGTCTTTCACCTCCTTAGGCAGGTTTATTCCTAAGTATTTTATTCTTTTTGTTGCAGTGGTAAATGGGAGTGTTTCCTTAATTTCTCTTTCTGATTTTTTGTTGTTGTTGTATAGGAAAGTCAGAGACTTCTGTGCATTAATTTTGTATTCTGCAGCCTTACCAAATTAATTGATTAGTTCTGGTAGTTTTCTGGTGGCATCTTTAGGATCTTCTGTGTATAGTATCATGTCATCAGCAAACAGTGACAGCTTTACTTCTTTTCCAATTTTGTATTCCTTTTATTTCTTTTTCTTGTTTGATTGCTGTGGCTAGGACTTCCAAAACTATGTTGAAGAGAGGGATATCCTTCTCTTGTTTCTGATCTTAGTGGAAATGCTTTCAGTTTTTCACCATTGAGTATGATGCTTGCTGTGGGTTTGTCATATATGGCCTTTATTATGTTGAGGTAGGTTCCCTCTTTGCCCATTTTCTGAAGAGCTTCTATCATAAAAGGGTGTTGAATTTTGTCAAAAGCTTTTTCTGCATCTATTGAGATGATCATATGGTTTTTATTCCTTGTTAATGTGGTGTATCACATTGATTGATTTGCATATACTGAAGAATCCTTGCATTTCTGGGATAAATCCCACTTGATCATGGTGTATGATCCTTTTAATGTGCTGTTGGATTCTGTTTGCTAGTATTTTGTTCAGGATTTTTGCATCTATGTTCATCAGTGATATTGGTCTGTAATTTTCTTTTTTTGTGGTATCTTTTTCTGGTTTTGGTATCAGGGTGATGGTTGCCTCATAGAATGAGTTTGGGAGTGTTCCTTCCTCTGCAATTTTTTGTAAGAGTTTGAGAAGGATGGGTGTTAGCTCTTCTCTAAATGTTTGATAGAATTCACCTGTGAAGCCATCTGGTCCTGGACTTTTGTTTGTTGGAAGATTTTTAATTATGGTTTCAATGTCATTACTTGTGATAGGTCTGTTCATATTTTCTGTTTCTTCCTGATTCAGTCTTGGAAAATTGTACCTTTCCAAGAATTTGTCCATTTCTTTATGGTTGTCCATTTTATTGGCATAGAGTTTCTTGTAGTAATCGCTCATGATCTTTTGTATTTCTGCAGTGTCAGTTGTTACCTCTCCTTTTTCATTTCTAATTCTATTGATTTGAGTCTTCTCCCTTTTTTTCTTGATGAGTCTGGCTAAGGGTTTATCAATTTCGTTCATCTTCTCAAAGAACCAGCTTTTCATTTTATTGATCTTTGCTATTGTTTTCTTCATTTCTATTTATTTCTGCTCTGATCTTTATGATTTTTTTCCTTCTACAGACTTCGGGTTTTCTGTGTTCTTTCACTAGTTGTTTTAAGTGTAGTGTTAGGTTGTTTATTTGAGATTTTTCTTGTTTCTTGAGGTGAGATTGTATTGCTATAAACTTCCCTCTTAGAACTGCTTTTGCTGCTTCCCATAGGTTTTGGGTCGTTGTGTTTTCATTGTCATTTGTTTCTATGTATTTTTTTATTTTCTCTTTGATTTCTACAGTGGTCTCTTGGTTATTTACCAGCACACTGTTTAGCCTCCATGTATTTGTATTTTTTACAGTTTTTTCCCTGTAATTGATTACCAGTCTCATAGCGTTGTAGTCAGAAAAGATGCTTGATATGATTTCAATTTTCTTAAATTTTCTGAGGCTTGATTAGTGACCCAAGGTGTGATCTATCCTGGAGAATGTTCCATGTGCACTTGAGAAGAAAGTGTATTCTGCCACTTTTGGGTGGAATGTTATATAAATATCAATTAGACCTGTCTGGTCTATTGTGTCATTTAAAGCTTGTGTTTCCGTATTTATTTTCTGCTTGGATGATCTGTCCATTGGTGTAAGTGGGGTGTTAAAGTCCCCTACTATTATTGTGTTACTGTCAGTTTCTCCTTTCATGGTTGTTAGCATTTGCCCTATGTATTGAGGTGCTCCTATGTTGCGTGCATAAACATTTATAATTGTTATATCTTCTTCTTGGACTGATCCTTTGATCATTATGTAGTGTCCCTCCTTATCTCTTGTAACAGTCTTTATTTTAAAGTCTTATTTTATCTGGTACGAGTGTTGCTACTCCAGCTTTCTTTTGATTTCCATTTGCATGGAATATCTTTTTCCATCCCTTCACTTTCAGTCTGTATGTGTCCCTAGGTCTGAAGTGGGTCTCTTGTAGACAGCATATATATGGGTCTTGTTTTTGTATCCATTCAGCCAGTCTGTGTCTTTTGGTTGGGCCATTTAATCCATTTACATTCAAGGTTATTATCGATATGTATGTTCCTCTTACCATCTTCTTAATTGCTTTGGGTTTGTTTTTGTGGGTCTTTTTCTTTTTTGTGTGTTTCCTGCTTAGAGAAGTTTCTTTAGCATTTGTTGTGAAGCTGGTTTGGTGGTGCTGAATCCTCTTAGCTTTTGCTTATCTGAAAAGCTTTTGACTTCTCCATTGAATCTGAATGAGATCCTTGCTGGGTAGAGTAATCTTGGTTGTAGGTTTTTCTCTTTCATCGTTTTAAGTATATCCTGCCACTACCTTCTGGCCTGCAGAGTTTCCGCTGAAAAATCAGCTGATAACATTATGGGGATTCCTTTGTAATTTTTTTTTCCCTTGCTGCTTTTAATATTTTTTTCTTTGGATTTAATTTTTGTTAGTTTGATTAATATGTGTCTTGTTGTGTTTTTCCTAGGGTTTATCCTGTATGGGACTCTCTGTGTTTCCTTGACTTGGGTGACTATTTCCTTTCCCATGTTAGGGAAGTTTTCAACTATAATCTCTTCAAATATTTTCGCAGACCCTCTCTTTTTCTTTTCTTCTTCTGGGACCCCTGTAATTCAAACATTGGTGTGTTTAGTGTTGTTCCAGAGGTCTCTGAGATTGTCTTCAATTCTTTTCGTTCTTTTTTCTTTATTCTGCTCCTCGGCAGTTATTTCTACCATTTTGTCTCCTAGCTCTCTTATTCGTTCTTCTGCCTCAGTTATTCTGTTATTGATTCCTTCTTGTGTATTTTTCTTTTCAGTTACTGTGTTGTTTATCTCTTTTTGTTTGTTCTTTAGTTCTTCTAGATCTTTGTTAAACATTTCTTGAATTTTTCTCAATCCATGCCTCCATTCTATTTCTGAGATTCTGGATGATCTTAACTATCATTACTCAGAATTCTTTTTCAGGTAGATGGTCTATTTCCTCTTCATTTATTTGGTCTTGTAGGTTTTTACCTTACTCCTTCATCTGTGACATATTTTTTTTGCCATCCCATTTTTTTTTTTTTTTTTTTTAAATGAGTGGGATTGTGTTCCTGTCTTACTGGTTGTTTGGCCTGAGGCTTCCAACACTGGAGTTTGTAGGCTGTTGGGTAGAGCTGGTTCTTGGTGCTGAGATGAGGAACTCCATGAGACCTCACTCTGATGAATATTCCCTGGGGTCTGAGGTTCTGTGTTAGTCCAGTGGTTGGGACTTGGATCTCCCACCACAGGAGCTTCGGCCTGACCCCAGGCTCGTGAACCAAGATCCCGCAAGCCGCCGGTTCACTTTGGGCTTCTCCTGTCTCCTTGGGCATCAGAGTCCCCCACCAGCTGCCGGCAGGCGCCCTAGTTGTGGGGAGACTCCAACTCCGCATCTTCCCACACCGCCATCTTGACTCCTCCAGGGATGTCTTTTAAATTCTTCTTTTTTTCTTGATTTGAACAATTGAGGAAATATACTTTTGAAATATTTTAGGAGTTAAACACTTGTGGTTAAATATTTTTAAGACATACCTGCTATTCTCTTTGAGCATGCCCAATGGGTCCTTTTCTGTATATAATGAGCAGAAGAAGTACAGCATCTCTTATCTCTCCTTTAAGGAGCTCAGCATATGGGAGAGATGTTCACAGTAATGAACTCGGAAACATACGTGACTTTGCCACACACACCTCCTGTCTTTCTGGGTGCCTGATCTGCTTTTGTGAGGGTGAGGACAGTGATGGCACGCAACAAAACAGGGAGTATGTGAGAATGCTGCGTGGGGTAGGCATTCACATTCCCCTGCAGCATTGACTGCACAGTAGTTCATTTGCCCTCAAGAGGTTGGTCGGCTTTTGTACCTTGGAGGATCTCTTCCTTTTATGACTCTTCAGACTGTTTCTCTTGCTGGTGTAAGTGTAACTGTTATTATAGATGAATGTAGAAAACAAAAGGATTCTAAAAAGTAAAGTTGGTTTTATTACGTTGGGATGTGGGGCTAGTTCCATCTTTTCCTTAACTTCCCTTCTGCTTCTGTTATATAAGGGTCAGACCCTTGCTTGGCATGGGAAAGTAATATAAGGCCCTAATCCTTAAGAGTTAAACTGTTAGTAAGAGCATTTTAAAGCACTGGCAGCTTTGTAATTTGGTATATTAATGTATTTTGTGTCTGAAATATCAGTAGAATTTTTTGTCCACCACAGCGGACCGTCTCACAGGAGGTTGGCTCTGCTTTACTCTTTGAAGGGCTCTGTTCTCTCTGGCTTTGTTTTGTCTAATCATCGCCCCAGTGATGTCCAGTCCTGCCCAATAAGTAAACATAATCATATAAAACCAGTTTAGCTGGCTGATGACTAGCTTTAAGTAAGTCAGTGATGATTACAGGGTGTTAGGGAACTGTACACATGGACCTTTAGAGCCTTATACAATGGCTGAAAATTTTCATTTGTAAGTACAGTTCAACCTGTGGGCAAGTTGGTATAGAGCTGTTGAAACAGATGAAGCATGATATACTGTGTTTCCTTTCAGCATCTACATTGGAAAACGACTCAGCACACCTTCTGCCAGCACCTACTGAGGGAAAAGAAGAGCCCCTGGGAAAGTGTGTGACTTGTGAAGTGGTGTATTGTCACAGTAGTTTATTTGAACTTGAGACCATTGTAAGCATGACCCAACCTACACCCTATTTTTACATATCCAAGTTCCAGTAACTCTCAAATCCAATATTTTATTCAAACTCTGTTGAGGCATTTTACTAACCTCATTCCCTTTTTGGCCTGTAAAACACTTTAGAATTTCCTAACAGAGTTTCCTGTTGTTTAGAAATTTGCAAGGGCTTCTTTTCTGCAAATGCCACCAGCAGATTATAATTTTGTCAACAATGCTGTTGTCTCCTTTTAGTACCACCAGACTTAGACCTGCATCATTCATGGTATAAATTTTACTCTTGCAAGATAACTCCCATCTTTCTCTTAAAGCAAGACCAGGTTAGCAAATGATTAAAAGCTTTGTTGTTTTTTTTTTTCAAGACAAAGGCAAGCTTCCCTAAGCTTGAATTTATAGTTATTAAAAAATAAAACAAAAACAAACAAAATAGGACACAAGAAAAAAAATATCCTGGGCAATAAAAAATTATTTTAAACCAGCTTTGGAGCCACTTTTTGTCTAAGCCTCTTAATGGCGCCTTTTAATTTGTAGGAGGCAAGCTATATAAATGATAGGTATAAAATAGAAGAACTAGAATACATCAGCAGATTTTAATACTAGTATGTTATAATGCTGTCTTTTCTATGGTGTAGAATCTTTATTTCTGGTAAGGAATGTCTCAGGCCTAGAAATCTATGAAATTGCTTTGGGGACTTCTGTGTGTGTGTTTGGTATTTTTATGTTTATTAGCTGCATGTGAATTTTTCATGACTTTGAGGGTTTTTTTTTCTTTTTTTCTTTTTTCCTAAGAGGCTTTGGAATGAGTTCCAATTTGTGGTATAAATACAGGCTTCTTGTTTTAGGAAGCATCACTTACACTCTGAAGCCTTTAAACTCTGAAGATAATTGTTTCAGAGTTATTTCAAGCACTTGGGCAACTTTGAAAACCAGACTTGGGTTGTGGGAACAGTTGACAGAGTTCTGAAGAGATGCCATTGGTTTTCTTCTGCTCTCTCCCTTTCTTATGTTTACTGTACAACCTGCCCAAGGCGATTCCTGTGATTGTGCAGGCGCTAGCCATTTCCTTCTCCTGTAGCCATCTTTTCAGTTATGTTCAACTCCTGAAGTTCCAGAACACTCAACAGCTTCCTCTAATGATATACGTTTTGGTTCATTTCTCACATGTGAAGCTTTAGGACCAAATTGTTAGAAAGCAACAGATTTACCAGTCATTTCAAGTAGGTTTATTGACTTTCTGAACACACAGCATGATTCTGAAGGATACTATTATATGTTTTATATATAAATAATTACTGTTTATGGTATAGGCATTGAATATTTAGAGAACCATTGTTAATTTGAAGGCTAGCAATCTATTCAGTAAATAAGGAGCATCAGGTTGACTTGAATAAAAGCACTCTGACCACCAGGTTTGCTAGTTTGCAGAAACTACCTGAGTCTTTTCTCTCTCACATGAAGTTTTGTAAAGTTGATATGTTATAGTGGAAAATAACATACAGATTAAACAAAAAAATTAATTGCTGACTCTCTTTTTTCAAGAATGTAGCTGGCTGTCTTTAAGAAAGATGAGATATCCAGATAGTCTTCTGAATTCTTTGACTTTGTTTTTCTTTCTAGATTTTGGTGTCTAAATAATTTTGGACATTTTAAAATTATTCCTTGTTTCTATCTTATTCACAAATCTGATAACACTTGACTTGCCTTCTGTAACCTATTTATTTCAAGTCTTCATATTTCTTTGGGAAGAAAGTAAATCTGCTGGCCCGCTGACTTTGAAAAGTCTGAATAAAATTGGAAAGGCCGGTAAAGTTAGGAGAACTGAAGAGCTAAACCGTTCTAATATACAATTTGTATTACAGTTGGTATCATGGGAGGAAAAAGTAAAATTATACTTAAAGAAAAGCAGCTTTTTACAGGCAACACATTACTCTCTTTTGAAATTCAGTAGTGATCTTGTCAGGTGTGTGGCTGAATTTGGGTATATTTGTGGTTTTTTTCCAACATTGAAAATAAATTTAGTCCTGCCCTTTTTCTTAAAATAGCTCTGAAATTTTGGACTATTACTTAAAACATGAATACATGATCACAGTAGAACTTAATCATAAGATGAAATCGTGCAGTATTTATTGATAACCCTAACATCTGGGGTAAATGTTTATGCTCCTACCCAGATCTGTGTTGAATGGAAACAGATTGTGTGATTGAAAAGGAGAATTCGACAGTTAACAGTTGACATTTTTAAGATTAATGTTTAGAAAGCTTTACACCTGTTTACAATTTGAGGACGAAAAGGCAGTCTTCATTTTTCTTACGTTTGATGAAAACTGGCTTAAGATATTTGTAAATATAATCAAGAGCAAAACTGCACAAACTTGCACATGGAAAAGTGCAGCAAGTTACTTTGATTGCAGTGAAAACATCTACTGTTCTAAAAAATGAAAACTGAAGACTTAGATGAATTTTCAAGTGAACCAGTTGTTGAAATTATCGGAATTAACTGAGCCAAAGTGATTGTGCATTCTTCATCTATTTAGTTAGCACTTTGTATCATTATATACAGTTTACAATCCATGTATAACTTGTAGCTACAAACATTTTGTGCCATTAAAGCTCTCACAGAACTCTTTCTGTCAGTACGTTATTTTACGTCCCGTGTGTTGCCTGGGAGTTAGGGGGAAAGGAGACCTCACCTGTCTGCACACACGTTTTCCATAGTTGAGTTCCTCCAATCCTAGAGGGACTGCCAGTGCGCCAGTCACATAGGAGTGGATGATATTCCTGCCCTCCTGAGGCTGCCACACTCAGGAGACAGCCACCACGCGATGTAATTATCATGTATGAGGCACAGTGGGGCCATGACCGTCAGAGCATTTGTTCTGCCAGAGGGCGTCAGGGCTCACAGAGGAGGGGGTCTGTTGTAGGATGAGTTAAGTGTTCAGCCAAGGGAATTACAAGCATGCCTGTGGCTGACACACGTGAAAATACATTCCGGAAATAACGAAGCTCACTGTGGCTGGAAAACACGGTGGGTAGAGAGGACACCGAAAATGTAGTGAAGTGTTGAACCAAACTGAAGTTTACATGGCCTCGGTGGTTGAACTTATTTGGATAGTCATTGGGTTACTTTTGAGGGGTTTATTTAAAGCAGGGAAACGCTTGAAGACTTAAGTTGTAGATGGTTATGAAACAGGGAAGCAAAGAGAACCAGAGGCCAGGAGACCCGTGAGTTCTCTGAGGAAGGAATAGGAGCCTTTCCTCAGCTGTAACCCTAGGGATGGGAAAGGTGGACCGGGGTAGATTCGGAAGACAAAGCCGAGTCAGTGGTAAGGAGATGGTTGAGAAAGGAAGAAGGCATGTGACATTAATGTGACGATGCCATTAACTGAGAAGGTGAGGACCAGAGGAGGAATGGAGTGGTAGGGGGAGAGAAAGATGATTTCAGCTTTGAATACATTTGACCTGGTTTGAACATAACCAGCAGACACTTCTTAAACAGAACTAGAACTCGGGAGGAAAGTCTGGAGTGGAGATGGAAACACGTTGTATTTGAAGATTTGGCCATGAGGGCAGATGAGAGAAGTCGGCAAAGTAGTGGGGTAGGGCAGCATTTGAAGATCGAGCAGACGAGGAGCTCGAAAAGGTGAGCGATGTAAATAGTGCGGTAGGAGAACCCCTCCTCCCCAAAAAGAGGTGGTAACCAGTCCTGTCCAATTCAGTGGTTAAAGAGGGTGAATTGAAGGGTAGCTTTTGAACTGGGCAGTTGCATCACTGCTGATCTTTGCAAGAGCATTTCTGTCGGAGCAAAAGAGGGGTCCCAGGTTAAACTGAATTGAGTCAACGAATGAATAGCAACTAAGAAGTGTTGACTTTTCTTGGTCAATTGGGAGATGAAGAAAGTGAAGGGGGAGATTTCCCAGAGGAGAGCGGATGGTAGGATTGTTTGCTTAGGTTGGGATAGAGAGAGGAGGAACGAGTTTGTAGGCTAAGGAGGGAGTGCAAAGGGAAGTTTTTTTTTTTTTTTACATCTTTATTGGAGTATAATTGCTCAACAATGGTGTGTTAGTTTCTGCTTTATAACAAAATGAATCAGTTATACATATACATATGTTCCCATATCCCCTCCCTCTTGCGTCTCCCACCCACCCTCCCTATCCCACCCCTCCAGGCGGTCACAAAGCACCGAGCTGATCTCCCTGTGCTATGCGGCTGCTTCCCACTAGCTAGCTATTTTACATTTGGTAGTGTGTATATGTCCATGCCTCTGCAAAGGGAAATATTGAAGATGCGGGGGAGCCGATAAATAACCAGATGAAGTCCTGGAGGGAGTAGGCAGGATATACTAAGGACTCAGAGGGGAGATTGACCTTGGAAAGGGGGAGAGGGACTTTTGGAATCACTCAAAACCCAAATACTTAGAATAGGAAATAAAGAGGTAGGTGAGAAGAGGTGGAGATCTGTGAAGAGGTGAAGGAGCAGTCAGTTGAGGAAATCCACATGTGACGGGCTCCGTTTGCTCCGTGAACACTAGGTCTCTGAAGATGAGGATGGTGGTGGAGGCTGAAGGAGGAGGGAACTGTTTTCCGTCAGTATCTCCTGACCTAAAAGGAGCCGGAACTAAAGCTGAGACTCTTGGAACCTTTTAATTGCTCTTGGCATCTTTCCCCAGTGTACCTTGCTGTTGAGCGGGCTCGAAGCCCAGACCGGGCTCTGCCATCTTCCAGCCTAGTCAGTGCTTTTGAGATTTCAGCCGTCTTGGATTAAACGAAACGATCTCTTGGGACTTTTTAATCCTATAATTGCTGTCAGTAAATTACAGTTCAGTCTAAAAAGCAGGATTGAGAATGGCTGAATGATGAATAGGCATTAGGAACATCTTATAAGTATTACTTTATATTTGTTAGTGGAACAAGAGAGTGTGTTTTTCTGAGCGTCTCCTTTATGTCTCTTGGTAAATGGACAAGATAACAAACCAGAATGCAGAGGAAAAGCTATAAATTCTGGGTGCAGATGAGTGAGGATTCCAAATCACAAATGGTTTAAATCTTTAATCAGTTAGTAAGCCCCATTCCTGACATTTAAACTTTTACATGTTTTAGCCCTGGGATGATGTATTGTACCCCTGCTCTACGAGGGGTATGAAGTTCAAAGTCATAATCACTCTTCTAGATTAATTATAAAATTTAATGAAATCTTTGGAGTGGGGAGAAAAATTTGTAAAGATTACCATGTCATCTACTTCATTTATTATTATTTCTCACTTAGAAACACAAATATAAAGGTCATGAAATTAGCCAGTTTATAAATTCAAATCAAGGAAAAAATAGTTTCCAACAAAGGCCTCATTTCTCCAGCTAAGACAGAAAGCGCTCAGTCATAAGTCAATGGACAGGGCTTCCCTGGTGGCGCAGTGGTTAGGAATCTGCCTGCCAATGCAGGGGACATGGGTTCGAGCCCTGGTCCGGGAAGATCCCACATGCTGCGGAGCAACTAAGCCTGTGCATCACAACTACTGAGCCTGCGCTCTAGAGCCTGTGAGCCACAGCTACTGAGTCCGCGAGCCACAACTACTGAAGCCTGCATGCCTAGAGCCTGTGCTCTGCAACAAGAGAAGCCACCGCGATGAGAAGCCAGAGCACCGCAACGAAGAGTAACGCCCACTCGCTGCAACTAGAGAAAGCCCGCGCGCAGCAACAAAGATCCAACACAGCCAAAAATAAGTAAATTAAATAAATTAAAAAAAAAAGTCAGTGGACAATGACAAGTCCTATAAATAACCGGAAAGAGCTTTTGAGCTGTTTCCAAGGGTTTTGAATAAGAGCTAATGGATGGTGAAGCTGCTGACCAATTCTTAGACTTTGAAATGCAAATTTGAAGTTTGCCTAAGTGAAATGAGGCTGGAAACTTGGGGCGAGGGGAGAAGGATTACAAATCACATCAGAAATCATTTGCTTAGGGCTTCCCTGGTGGCGCAGTGGTTGAGAGTCCGCCTGCCAATGCAGGGGACACGGGTTCGTGCCCCGGCCTGGGAAGATCCCACATGCCGCGGAGCGGCTAGGCCCGTGAGCCATGGCCGCTGAGCCTGCGCGTCCGGAGCCTGTGCTCCGCAACGGGAGAGGCCACAACAGTGAGAGGCCCGCATACTGAAAAAAAAAAAAAAAAAAAAAGAAATCATTTGCTTACCACTTAGTAAGAGAGACACCCCTGCAGTTCCTAGCATTTTTCGAAATGCTCAACAAACAAAAACGTCTTTACTTCCTCAACCTCGTTGAATTTGACTTCTACTTAATGTCCTGTCCTCTGCTTTCACTACTAGCATGAATATGGAAAAACTGTGGATATATTGAATAAGGAAAGAAACCACAGGTTTTTTTAAAAAAGAGCTCCAAAAGCGATTCTGCTGCACAGCCAAGATGTGGACTCACTGACCCACAGGTACATGGGAAGGATGCCCACAGCTGCAATCAAAGCAGATCTCTACTGGACTTCAGGCCCATGTATCCAGCTACCACGGGCATTTTAAACTTCTTACGTCCTAAACTCATCTTGCCCATCTTTCCTGCTGTGTACCCATCTCTTATGTTGTCTGGGAATTACACAAGTATCCCTTCAGCTGCCCAAACCAGAAACTTGCCAATTATTTTCCTTCCCCACTTCTCCAGTCATTCACCACGGCCTGTTAATTCCACCTTCAAAACAGCCCCGCCTACTCCTCCCCACCTTCCCCTACCTTAATCCAGGCCGCCCCCCAACCCCCTTTGTTGGGTCACTGCAAGAGCTTCCTGACTGGTCTCCATGGCAGCCAGAGTAATTGTTCTAAAATACAAATCCATTCTGACTGGTGTGAGATGATGTCTCATTGTAGTTTTGATTTGCATTTCTCTAATGATTAATGATGTTGAGCATTCTTTCATGTGTTTGTTGGCCATCTGTATGTCTTCTTTGGAGAAATGTCTATTTAGGTCTTCTGCCTGTTTTTGGATTGGGTTATTTGTTTTATTGCTATTGAGCTGCATGAGCTGCTTATAAATTTTGGAGATTAATCCTTTGTCAGTTGCTTCATTTGCAAATATTTTCTCCCATTCTGAGGGTTGTCTTTTGGTCTTGTTTATGGTCTCCTTTGCTGTGCAAAAGCTTTGAAGTTTCATTAGGTCCCATTTGCAATCCCACTACTGGGCATATACCCTGAGAAAACCATAATTCAAAAAGAGTCATGTACCAAAATGTTCATTGCAGCTCTATTTACGATAGCCCAGAGATGGAAACAACCTAAGTGTCCATCATCTGATGAATGGATAAAGAAGATGTGGCACATATATACAATGGAATATTACTCAGCCATAAAAAGAAATGAAATTGAGCTATTTGTAATGAGGTGGATAGACCTAGAGTCTGACATACAGAGTGAAGTAAATCAGAAAGAGAAAGACAAATACCGTATGCTAACACATATATATGGAATTTAAGGGAAAAAAATGTCATGAAGAACATAAGGGTAAAACAGGAATAAAGACACAGACCTACTTGATAATGGACTTGAGGATATGGGGAGGGGGAAGGGTAAGCTGTGACAAAGCGAAAGAGAGGCATGGGCATATATCCACTACCAAACGTAAGGTAGATAGCTAGTGGGAAGCAGCCGCATAGCACAGGGAGATCAACTCAGTGCTTTGTGACCGCCTGGAGGGGTGGGATAGGGAGGGTGGGAGGGAGGGAGACACAAGAGGGAGGAGATATGGGAACATATGTATATGTATAACTGATTCACTTTGTTATAAAGCAGAAACTAACACACCATTGTGAAGCAATTATACTCCAATAAAGTTGTAAAAAAAATAAATAAATAAAATACAAATCCGATCAGACCACGGTGTCACCCTTAAATGGTTCCCCGTTGTCTTGAGGGCAAAGTTAAAGTTCTCTAAGGTTGCTGCCAGGACCTTCTTTATCAGGTTCTGCCCGTCTCAGCCTCACGTCTCCCGTGGCTGTTCTCCACTCCCTCCCCCAACACAGGTCAGACTGAACAGATCTTCATGCTCTTCTAACTCCGGCCTTTGTGAATATGGTTTCCTCTGCCAGGATAGCCCTTTCCCCACCCCTCCCTCTCACTCTTCATTTTTCAGGGCAGCTCAGCGTTCATTTCCTCTGAGAAATCTTCTTTGACGCCTGTCACACACACTCCACACCCAAGTGGACTGAGTGCCTCGCCTGTAACCTCCCAGAACAGTTGGCATTTACCTCCATTGTGGCACAGTTCACCCTGAAATATGATTGTCTTTTTCCATGTTTTCTGCCCTCATAGACCTTGAGGCCCTCTAAGTTAAGTCCTGTATCTGGTTTGTTTTCCACCATGTCCCAGAACTGACGGCTCTTGTCACCGCATGCATGCTAAACATAGTGAAAATTGCTGAATTTTGTTTTCAACACACACACACAGCTAGTTTCAGGCTAGTTTTATTGAATTTACCTGAGGTGGAATAGTAAGTATTTGGAGATAATTCAGAAGGATTGAACTCTAGGGAAATTGCATAGAAAGGCAGCAGATTTTTGAAAAACTTCATTTTGGAGAGAGAAGAGGAAAATGTTTTAAAAAACACAAGGGAAAGAACAGAGCTTGTGGAAACCTGAAATCTGAAGCAACATGGGTCAAACTGATTATTTAAACATCTGGTTAAACCTAGAATCTTCTCTTGTATCCTACCTAGGGTGCCTTGTGAGTTCTGTGTGAGAAGTGTCACATGCAAAAGCAGCTCTGTGTCATCGCTGGTTTTAAAAATGGGATTAGAGCTACCACAGGGTTGGCTTGCATAATGTTAAACGTGGGACTGATTACTTTTCACCTTGTAAATTGTTTATGGCTTGGGATTGCATTAGATGGCTTGAAATGAGATGGCTGGCCATTGGAGGTGTTCGGACTAAAATTCAGCCTACAGAAAACAGTGTGTCAAGTTTGAGACTTTTTTTTGTAAAGGTGGTACTCCATTTATAGTTATTATAAAATATTTTCTACATTCCCCGTGTTGTACAGTATATCCTTGTAGCTTATTTTGTACATAATAGTTTGTACCTCTTCCTCCCCTACCCCTGTATTGCCCCTCCCCTGCCACTGGTACGCACTAGTTTGTTCTCTCTCTCTCTGTGAGTCTCTCTCTTTTCTGTTATATTCACTAGTTTGTTGTATTATTTAGATTCCACATATGAGTGATATCGTACAGTATTTGTCTCTCTCTGTCTGACTTATTTCACTTAGCATAATGCCCTTCAAGTCCATCCATGTTGCTGCAGATGGCAAAATTTCACAAGACTTTTTTTGCTTGTTTGTTTTGTTTTTTTTGCGGTACGCGGGCCTCTCACTGTTGTGGCCTCTCCCGTTGCGGAGCACAGGCTCCGGACGCGCAGGCTCAGCGGCCATGGCTCATGGGCCCAGCCGTTTTGCGGCATGTGGGATCCTCCCGGACTGGGGCACGAACCCGTGTCCCCTGCATCGTCAGGTGGACTCTCAACTGCTGCGCCACCAGGGAAGCCCCTCACAAGACTTTTAAAAATCAGTGTTTCTAACAAGTTATCTCCACTGCCTGTTGAGAAAAACTGCATCTGGTAAGGATTTTCTTTTTGATGAGCATTGTGGTTGCTGTTACTTAATAGAGTCCTATAATAGGTGATTTTATAGATGAAGGAACCAGGGCTCAGAGGTCTTAGATAATTCGCCCATATCACACCATTAATAAATTACAACATTGAGATGCCAATTTAAAGCAAAATCACTTTCAGGGCTCTTTTTAAATCAAGCATCTGGGGTTTCTTAGTTTTTCTGAAATAATTCTGAAGTGTCCATTTATATCCTGAAAATCACAGCTTCTAACCAAAACATTAGACGTCTGCAATAATTAAATTTTCTTGAAAATACTTGTCAACTGTTCTAATGGTAGATCTAGGAAATAACAGAATCAGATCAAACCCGGGGCAGTATTGTCAGAGTGAGTGGCATACTTTGTTATGTTTGGCAGCACTAACAAGCCTTGTGCAAAGATAGATTTTAAGCTTCAAGCCATCCATTTGGGCATCACCAAGTTCTGCTTCATGAATAAATCTGAAACGGGAAACCCATACCCATTTCAACCATTTCTGAAAGTTAATTTTCATATCATCTGTGCCTTTATCCATGTTATAATGTTCCTGCCAAAGAATCTATGTTTTGGGTGGGTTGTGATTCAGGCTGAGAACAGTGTGAAGAAAGATGGGTGGGCTGGGGGAGATGGGAGGGAGGTGCAAGAGGGAGGGGATACATGTATGCATAGAGCTGATTCACTTCGTGGTACAGCAGAAACGAACACAATGTGAAGCAGCTATACTCCAAAAGACAGAAAGAAGGGAACTGTCAGTATCACTGGCTTCTGAAACATTGCCGTGTTAGCTATGCGATTTCATACACGAATCACTGGGGTGAGTAGTAAGGGGCAAGGGAAGGATAGGAGGTTGGAAGGAAATAGGAAAACTTTGGGGGAGCACTTAGCAAGGGCCAGAAATGGGATCTTGAGCTCTTACATTCTTTCGTCCTCACAACAGCTCGTGTTGTTGCTCTTGTGATTTTACAGAAGAGAAAATCGAGGTTCAATAAATGACCCAGATCTCACCTATGTTTTTGCTCATAGAACAACTTCTGAATCCCTTTGGGTTTTAGTCTCTAGCCTGGTGACCCTTAGCTCCAGGTGAACTGTCCTTCCCGTAACGCACACTCCCCCGTTGCTGAGTCAACTTTTTATCCTTTGGTGGATGTGATTTTTTTTTTTTTCCTAGTGGGAAAATCAGGTATTAATGCAGTGAGCACAGTCGTAAAGGAATTTCCATTATCAACAAATGCAGTGTTTTCCAAACTTTGGTTTAACCTTGGTGATTTTTGCCATTTAAATGTAAGGTGAATGTGAATTTTAAAAATCATTCTCTGTAAGAATAAGGGCTCTTCAGTCCACAAAGGCACCTATGGCCCTTTTGTTTCATGCATTCTTTTAACCAGAGGATATTCATGGTGTACGTGCTCCGTGCCAGGGACTGTTCTGGGACGCCAGATTAATAGCTGCTGCATTCATTAGTCACCTCTGACTAGTGGATGCTGGTATAGTCTGATGCACATTGCGTCTATTAAAAAGTTCATTACAAGTGACAGAATCATTGAGAGGGCTGGAGAGCCACTCCTCTGAACTAATGAAACTGCTGAACCCCAGGCACTGCATTTTTCTTTTTTTTTCTTTTTACTGATGGTCATTTATTTTATTTTTTAAGATTTTTATTGGAGTATAGTTGGTTTACAATGTTGTATTAGTTTCTGTTGTACAGCAGAGACATTTTTCTTTCTTTTTCTTCTTTTCTTTTTTCCAG
Source organism: Hyperoodon ampullatus (assembly GCF_949752795.1). Classification (NCBI taxonomy): domain Eukaryota; kingdom Metazoa; phylum Chordata; class Mammalia; order Artiodactyla; family Ziphiidae; genus Hyperoodon; species Hyperoodon ampullatus. The sequence continues at coordinate 116,643,638 of NC_136919.1, forward strand.
CCACGCCCCCACGGTATGCGGGATCCTAGTTCCCCAACCAGGGATTCCTCCTGCGCCCCGTGTAGTGGAAGCGCGGAGTCTTAACCACTGGACCGCCAGGGAAGTCCCTATAGTGGCTTAAAACAAAATCTGTGGTTGTGAAGATGGGGGAAAAATGGATTTGAGGAATATCCAGGAAGTAAAATTGATAGGATGGAATGAATGCTGGGCTATGTCACCCAAAGAGGAAAAGGGTTACTCTTAGGTTGCTACCAGGTGATGGTTCCATTTCCTTGGGGACAGCAAGTCTAGTGCTTCAGAATGAGATTGAGGGCTTGTCAGATAACCCAGCAGACATGTGCACCAGGTCACTGGACAGATGAGTCTGGAACTCAGAGGAAAGAGCTGGGCTGCGGACACAGAGTTTGGTCTTAAACAGCAAAAGGATGGTAGATGAAGCCGTGGAGTAGGTGCTACGGTCTAGAGGGATAGAATAAAAGAGAAGAAGGAAGGTCTAGAAAGAGCCCCAGAAAATGGCAACACTGAAAGATTTGGACAGAGGAGAAGCTAAAAAAGAGGTTGAAAAGGAAGAGCCAGGGAGGAGGAGGAAAGCCAGGAGTGGGAACCGAGAGAGGAGCGTACTTATAGAGCCGCGATGCCAAAGGTTGTTTCAAGGTCAGTTTACAGGAGGGACTGCAGAGCATTTGCTGGTTTCATCAACATGGAGACATTGATTGGATCCACAGCCCCACTGGAAGATGGCTGGCGTTGGGGGCTGGACTAGAGAGCTTTGCAGAGCAGCAGGAGGAATGGGGACGGCCCTTTAAGGGACACGTGGCCACGGAGGAGAAGAAAGAGATGGGATGAGGACTGGGGGAGAGGGACTTGAGGGAGGTTTTGTTTTTTTTTTTTTAAGCTGAACAGGTTTGAGCATATTTAAGTGGTAAGAGAAGGATGGAGTAGGAAAAGAAGTTGAAGGTGGGGGCTTCCCTGGTGGCGCAGTGGTTGAGAGTCCGCCTGCCGATGCAGGGGACACGGGTTCGTGCCCCGGTCCGGGAAGATACCACATGCCGCGGAGCGGCTGGGCCCGTGAGCCATGGCCGCTGAGCCTGTGCGTCCGGAGCCTGTGCTCCGCAACGGGAGAGGCCACAGCAGTGAGAGGCCCACGTACCGCAAAAAAAAAAAAAAGAAGGTGAAGGAGAGATACAAGTGGGCAGGGTTTTGCTCTAGTCTCTTTTTGCTCCATTAAGATCAATGGCCCTGAGAAGGAGGAAGCTGCCTCGGAAGGCCTCCCTGAGACCCTCTCCTCCAAGCCCCTATTGCATAAGGCCGACGCGTTCCCCACCTTGGGGGGTGGGGCACTTTTCCTGAGCGCAGTGATGCGCTTACCTTCAACACCATTAAACCAATACATATCACTTGTAAAGCGATTTTGGGCGGGGGAGGCCGCACCTCGCAGCATGTGGGCACGGAGCCCTAACCACTGGACCGCCAGGGAAGTCCCTAAAGCGATTTTTTAAAGGCATGTGTGAAACTACATCCAACCTTGCAATCACACCTGGTATGTAAGTTTGAGAGCACAAGGCAGAAAACTAAACTGGTCTTCATAATCCAGGCAGAGGAATTTGGGGTGAGTGTAGAGGTCAGATCCCTAGGGGGTGGAGGAAGAGGAAGGAGCCCACGGATATTCTCTAGCTGAGAGGGACTGTGGAATGTAAATCTCTTTTTCCCAAACAAAATCTCCAGGGAAGTCTGCCCTGCTTGCTCCAGAGACTAAGTGGATTATTTGGGGGGCACTCAAAGAGATGTTGTATTTCACAACTGGGTCAAAATTGTAATTCAGAGAAAGCTCTACTTACCGGATAACTTGTTTTTCTCCATTAAAAAAATTAGGCTTCATTTACATAAAGTAAAACATTTTAGTATACGGTTCTTCGAGTTTTGACAAATGCACAGAGTTAGGTAACCCTCACCGTAACCAAGATACCCAACAGTTCCATCCCCCATCCCCCAAATTCCCACATCCTCATACTATTCATATTACCCTCATGTTAAGAACAAATCCTGATTGGAAAACTGGAAACACCCTCAGTCAATGGTAGTTTTGATTGCTTATCCCAAAAATGATAGGAACAAGCAAAGAAAGTTAACACGGATTTAAAAGTTATACTGGGGTAATTGCAAGTGTTGAATGGAGTTGCAAACGTGCCTTTAAAAATCACTTTACAATCAATATTTATTGGCTTAAGTGATATTATAAGGAGCTCTTTCCAACCTGTTCTAAGCAAATCAAATAGAAAAAAAAATTTTTTTTTAAAGAAGGGAAAGCTATATCCACTCTCAAAACAGGATAACATACAGAGACCCACGCAGAGATGGAAGCTGCAGGGACTTCTGGGCTCTAGTTCAAAAGCAGACAGTGGAGCTGGAGATGGGGAGTCGCAGCCCTCACAGGGGGTGCGTGCAGGGCCAAGGTCAGCCAGCTCTGGAAAGCTGGTGTCTGCGGGGCAGAGAATGCAGAGGACAGCCCCTGCGGACACTGCAGCATCAGCCCTGGCTGGTAGGAAGCTGAGGCCGAAGGAGGAGGAGCCAGCCTCACAGCCAAGCTGCAGCCGAGGGAGCCGAGCGGGCACCGCCAAGGTCACAGTGGAGGAGACTCCGCATACTACGCTGGCGTGGAGGCCCCTGTGCTGCGGCCAACACAAGCAGCCCTCAGATGATGGGTTCCAGAGAGAATGCAAATGAAAGACAGTTGTTTAAAAACTGCGGTTAAATATACATTAATTTAAAGTGCACATTTCATTAATTTTAAGTGCACATTTCAGTGGCATTAAATGCATTCACATTGCTGTGCAACCATCACCACCATCCGTCTCCAGAACTTTTCCATCTTCCCAAACTGAAACTCTGTACCCATCAAACACTAACTTCCCATTCTCACCTCCCTGTCCCTCCCCCTACCAACCACTATTCTACTTTCTATCTCTATTAATTTGATAATATTTGTCATATTTCACTTAGCATAATGTTTTCTAGGTTTATCCATGACGTAGCATGTGTCGATTTCCTTCCTTTTCAAGACTGAATAGTATTCCATTGTTCGTTGATGGACACTTGGGTTGCTTCCACCTTTTCGCCTTTGGATAACACTGCTATGAACGTGGGTGTACAAATCTCTGTAAACGGCAGGGTTTTGTTTGTTTGTTTGTTTTTAAAGCGGCAGCATAGCATAATGATTACAAACCAGACTGGAGCCAGACAGCTTGGGTTTGATACATGTTATTTGTGGACTTCGGTCGATTTACTTAACTTCTCTTCCTGTGCCCGGGTCCCCTCACCTGTACAATAGGGTGATAACGGTATCTTCCTTAGAAGGTTGTTGTAATTACATGAGATTTTATATATACTTAAAATGCTTAGAACAGTGCCTGGCACACAGGGCCATGTAAGTATTTATTAGTTTACCTTGAATTACTTATGTTTAGGATCCCCAAGGAGATAAATGAAGGAATAACAGCCATTAAAAATCTAAAATAAAATATGGAGAAATGAAACAAAATCAAACGGATATGAGAAAAAAACACCTTGAGAATGAATTACACAGTTACTGAAAAAAGACACAGGGTGAATGATAACCTAGAATTAAGGAGAGAATTACTAAGTTGGAAGATGCTGCTATAATAGTCACCACAATGCGTCACTAAGCGTCAGAGAGCTTTCTATGTGATGCTCAAGTATCTCTTATTTAAAGGCGGGGAGAACTTCACATCTCCTTTCAGCCTTTCTTTACAGCACACATCCTTGGAAAAGTGGAACCGTTTTTCACTTCCTCTCTTTTGCTCTTAAACTCCCTTGGTCAGGCTTCTCCATCAACCCAGCCAAACATCCTTTGTCAAGGTCACCTATGACCTCCATGGTGCCAGATTCAATAGTTCCTGCTCAGTCCTTGTCCCCTGTAACATCCGATCAGCACTTGATGCCATGGGTCACACTTTCATCTCTCAGCTTCCAGGATCTTGCCTTCTTGTGTTTTCCCCTCCTACATCCCGGGAGCAGCTTCTCAGGCTTCCTTGCTGGACGCCTCTCCTCTCTTGCCTCCTAATTCCAGCGCACCCCAGAGTGCTCCCTGGACATGAGCACCCAGCATCTCATGGCATCTCGTTACTGAAGACTCCCAAGTTATGTCTGTAGCTGCGATCTGGCCCCTGGACTCCAGGTTCATACATCCGTCTGCTTCCCACTTCCACTTGGACAGCTATCAGGCATCTCAAATTTATTGTGTCTAAAATACATTTCCTCTCCACACACAGACACAGACCACTCATTTCTCCTGCATTTTCCTCCATCTGATTAAATGGCAACGTGGTCCGTTCAGTGGCTTAGGTCACCTCTTCCTCCCTCTCCGCCCATGTCTCTGTAACACCCCCATATTCAACCCATCAGCAAATCTTAGCCTCTGCGTTCAAAATACATCCCAAATCTAACTTCCACCGCTACCACCTTAGTCCAAGGCTCCAACCAGTCATTGCTCTGCTCACTGCCCCCCCTCCTTCCAGCAGTGACTTCTTATTTCCTTCTGGATAAAATTTAGAAGTCTTGACTGTGACCTCGCAGGTCCTACCTTGCTCCCTTGATGCAATGCTTCCCTCCCACGTGCTCACTGCAGCTCACACGCGCTGACCTCCTTGACATGCGTCCTGCAGGCTGGCTCCCACCTCCCGACCTTCTCATCAGGGGTTCCCGGGACTGTGTTGGGAGTAAAATGACTCTTTTCACTGTTGCCTCTTCTTTCTCCACTGGGCCACACATTCCTCAGCATCTTGGGCAGGTTCCGTAACTTCACACTGGCTTTGGCGATTAAAAGGCCAATCTGATCCACTTGAAAAACACCCATCTCGGAGAATTCCCTGGCAGTCCGGTGGTTAGGACTCCGCACTTTCACTGCCAAGTGAAAACTGTGTTTATTGTTCTTGTTGTTTGACAGTGGCTGTCCTAAATGGGTGTAAGGTGATCATGACTTAAGTTTTCAATTTTTATCTGGAAATGATTTACGTTAAGTTAGATATACAACATAGTTAACAGTCACTTGTATGTGTGTGTGTGTGACAGAGAGAGAGACAGACTGAATACGTATAAACTGCCTATTTTTGCTAATTAGCACAGAGAATACAATTGGAATTATTTGAGAAGGAAGGATTCAGTGTCATGTGGTAGCCAAAGCCCAGGCAGTGGAGACAGGAATTCTTGTCTTTTTGCCATTGGCTTGGGTTTCGTGAGTGATCATGTAAGTTCTCTGGGTCTCAGTCTCTTCATAGTGATGATTAAAAGAAATATACATGTAAAAGAAAAGGGGCTGACACATATCAAACACTTAACAACAAGGCCATCTAGAATAAACAAAGAGAAACAACCAAAGGGAACTGGGCTAGATAACAGCCAAGTGCAGCCCATAGCTGAGTTCTTCACATTATAGATATTGCTGGAAATGGATGGTTTTCTCTATTTTGAAATACAGATAAAATTCACTTTATGCATGGGACTTCCCCTGGTGGTCCAGTGGTTAAGACTCTGTGCTCCCACTGCAGGGGGAAGGGGTTTGATCTCTGTTTGAGGAGCTAAGTATCCTGCATGCCGCATGGCCAAAAAAAAAAAAAAAAACTTCACTTTACACAGCAGACTTGTTGAAGGGATACTGTGCCTATCGGGAATTGTTGTTTAATAAAGCAAATGAAAATGTAAATATTTTCAGAGAACTCTACATGAAGGAATCCCATGGTGAAGTTAAATGTAATTTGGTAGTGTAAATAATTAGTGTGATTGCTAAGTACATGTTCTGGGAGAATTGTCTCTCTCTCTCTCTTCCATTTCTTTCTCTCCTTCATTCTTTTCTTTCCCACCCCCTTTCAAAAAGGACTCGATATACCATATCAAAGATTAGTATAAGATTAAAAGATGGGACTTCCCTGGTGCCACAGTGATTAAGAATCCACCTGCCAATGCAGGGGACACAGGTTCGAGCCCTGGTCTGGGAAGATTCCACATGCTGCGGAGCAACTAAGCCCGTGTGCCACAACCACTGAGCCCGTGTGCCACAACTACTGAAGCCCGTGTGCCTAGAGCCTGTGCTCCGCAACAAGAGAAGCCACCACAATGAGACGCCCGCTCACTGCAACGAAGAGTAGACACTGCTCACCACAACTAGAGAAAGCCCACACACAGCAATGAAGACCCAATGCGGCCCAAAATAAATAAATTAGTTAATTAATTTTAAAAAATTAAAAGATACATTGGAAGGAAGAGAAAGAAAAAAAGGAGAAAAATTTAAAGTCAGAGCAAATATTAATTCCCCAAACACATGCTTTGTGAAGATATACTTTTTATTAAAGGAAGTGTGAAAAAAAAGTTGGATCTGAGCATCCTAGCACCCAGTGTAAAGGGGGAAACATAATCCAATACATCACGCACAGTCCAAAAAATTAAAACAAGCCCATTGTGTAATTCTGATTACTGATGCCTGAAAGACTTTTCCCCCCTGAGAAATATTTTAAAAAGGACACAGTGTCCTATCAATGCCTGCATACTCAACAGTTATCTCCAGAATAAATACAATACTGAATTTTTTAAAAATCAATGAACCAGCAAACCATAGCCTGGCTTGTGTCGAAGAGCCCTTTCCTTAGATATTGCTGATCTTGTCTTTGTGAGCTCTTAGTTTTTTTTATAATCTTCAGAACTGACTCATAAAAAACAAAGGAAAAAGGCTCTGTTGAACCTCTGGAGCCCCAGTCTTAACCTCAAAAATCCTAAGGAAAATATTTGATGACTTAAAGTTGATTATCGAAAACATGTAAATTGTGTATTAAAAATACCATAAACAAAGTCAGCAGATAAATGATAAACCTGGAAAAGGCTGTTCAACAAATATGACAAAGAGAAAAATTGCCTCTTCTTCTAAGGCAGCCCCCCTCCCCTGTTCCCATTTACACGTAAGTGGATACAGTGCGGAGAAGGGAGGAACCAGGATTGGGGAAGGGCCATTAAGGAAGATGCTGTATGATAAAGTTTGTAGTTCACAAAATCTTTGTGAAACCCTTCTCTCAGAATCAGCCTTCTGTGGGGACAGTGCTCAACTTCCATGGTGTTTCTCCATCATGCAACCTGTAACATCCCCCAGGTTCTGGTAGCCCGCTGACCCTGCCTGGCTTTCTTGCTTGAGGACCCTAGAGGTTGGGGATTGGTGGACACATCTTGGGTAGTCTTTTTTTTTTTTTAATATAATATTTATTTATTTACTTAGGCCACGCTGGGTCTTAGTTGCAGCATGAGGGATCTTCATTGCGGCATACGGGATCTTTTAGTCGTGGCATTCGGACTCTTAGTTGCGGCATGCACACGAGATCTAGTTCCCTGACCAGGGATTGAACCCGGGCCTCCTGCATTGGGAGCCCGGAGTGTTACCCACTGGACACCAGGGAAGTCCCAGTCCTGGGTAGTCTTCACACCCATACCTGGGTGATCTCATCCCAACTATAAGTTTTGGCTCCCAGTTTGACTTTATGTAGATAATATCTTTATATGTACTGCCTCCTGGGACTTCTCCATGCGGAGATCTCCTAGTACTTCAAATCCAACACATCGTGGGCTTCCCTGGCGGCGCACTGGTTGAGAGTCCGCCTGCCGATTCAGGGGACACGGGTTCGTGCCCTGGTCCGGGAAGATCCCACATGCCGCGGAGCAGCTGGGCCCGTGAGCCATGGCCGCTGAGCCTGCGCGTCCGGAGCTTGTGCTCCGCAATGGGAGAGGCCACAAAAGTGAGAGGCCCGCATACTGCAAAAAAATTTAATTAATTAATTAATTAAAAAATGGGCAGAAGACCTAAACAGACATTCCTCCAAAGAAGACATACAGATGGCCAAGAAGCAATGAAAAGCTGCTCAACGTCACCAATTATTAGAGAAATGCAAATCAAAACTACAATGAGGTATCACCTCACACCAGTTAGGATGGGCATCATCAGAGAATCTACAAACAACAAATGCTGGAGAGGGTGTGGAGAAAAGGGAACCCTCTTGCACTGTTGATGGGAATGTAAATTGATACAGCCACTATGGAGAACAGTATGGAGGTTCCTCAAAAAACTAAAAATAGAACTACCATATGACCCAGCAATCCCACTCCTGGGCATATACCCTGAGAAAACCATAATTCAGAAAGACACATGCACCCCAATGTTCATCGCAGCACTATTTACAAGAGCCCGGTCATGGAAGCAACCTAAATGCCCATCGACAGACGAATGGATAAAGAAGATGTGGTACATATATACAATGGAATATTAGCCATAGAAAGGAACGAAATTGGGTCATTTGTTGAGAGGTGGATGGACCTAGAGATTGTCAGACAGAGTGAAGTAAGTCAGAAAGAGAAAAACAAATATTGTATGTTAACGCATATATGTGGAACCTAGAAAAATGGTACAGATGAACCGGTTTACAGGGCAGAAATAGAGACACAGATGCAGAGAACAAACGTATGGACACCAAGAGGGGAAAGCGGTGGTGGTGGGGGAGGTGGGATGAATTGAGAGATTGGGATTGACATGTATACACTGCTGTGTATAAAATTGATGACTAATAAGAACCTGCTGTATAAAAAAATAAATAAAATAAAATTCAAAAAATAAAAAATAAAAAAGTAAATACATTTAAAAAATAAAGATGTTTAAATAAATTGTATTAAAAAGGCCATTTTACATAACAATAAGCGCAACAGGAAAATAAAACAGAGTGATGCACTAGATGTGAACGTAGATGTTGGTAGAGGTGTGATTTGGGGAGGAAGATGACATTGGTGTTGATCTTGGTCTATGAGGGACAACGTAATCGGGCACCTCCCCTCCCTACTCTTCCACGTCTTTGAAGGCACCGTGTTTCCTGACTTCTAGGCCTTCAACAAACTGTTGTCTCTGCCTCGTTTGCTCCCTTCTCTCCCTTCACTTGACTGAGACGTACCTTTCAGATCGCTTCTTTAAGGAAGTCTGCACATCCTTCAGAACACTGCAAAGTACGTCATGCTAAGCTGCTTTGCAGAAGCTGTGTTCCAAGTACACCCTCACCAGCCAGACATCAAAGGGCGAGTTCCCTGTGTCCACACATCTACAGGTGGCCATTGTCTATTCTTCTTAATCTTAGCCATTTTGCTATTGTCCATTCTTTTTAACCTTGGCTGTCTTGATAGGCAAATGATAGTAGCTCCTTGTTGTCTTAATTTGTGTTTCTTTGATTCTAGTGAGATCAGACATAGTTTTATGTGTTTACTGTCCATTTGAGCTTTTCTTTTCGATTTTCCAATTTATCTCCTTCATTTGTTTTTCATTGCTATTCTTATAGTTTTATCATTCACGCAACAGTGCATTTGTTGCATGCCTACTCTATGTTATGGGCTGAATTTTGTCCTCTTAAAATCCATATGTTGAAGCCTCCAGTACCTCAGAAATGGACTGTATTTGAAGATAGGCCCTTTAAAGAAATAATTAAGGTAAAATGAGGCCATGTGGATGGGCCCTAATCCAACATCACTGGTATCCTTATAAGAAGAAGGGACCGGAGCACAGACACACACAAAGGGAAGATCATGTGAGGACTCTGGGGAAGGTGGTATCTACAAGGAAAGAAAAGAGGCCTCAGAAGAAACCAACCCTGCCAACACCTTGATCTTGGGCTTCCAGCCTCCAGAACTGTGAGAAAATATATATCCACTGTTTAAGCCCCTCAGTCTGTCGTATTTTGTTGTGGTAGCCCTAGGAAACTAACACAGCCGTGTTCTGGGCCCTGGCATTTAAGCATTTGAATAAGACAAAGTCCTTGCTCTTATGAATTAGAGCAGGAAGAAATAAATAAGATATATAATTTATTGTATATCATCTTTTATTATATATGTGTCTTGTTATAACTGCCGTATAAGCTAAATAAATAACATTTAGTGCTACAAAGAAAATAAATAGGGTGATGTAATAGCAAGTGATGAGGGCCTATCAGGAAAGGCTGTAGGAGTCGGAGAAGGTCTCTCGGAGGAACTAAGACCTAAACTGTGCTGAGACCTGAAGTCGGGAAAGAGCTGGCCACACAAAGGTCAGACGGAGAGGGTCTGCACATGCCGTGCAAAGGCCCAGAGGCACCATGAGTTTGGCTTGCGCATTAGTTTCCTGTGGCTGATGTAACAACTCACCGCAGGTTTAAAGGCTTAAAACCACAGAAACGTATTGTCTCCCAGTTCTGGAGTCTGAAATCACGTTGCTGGCAGGGCCGTGCGCCCTCCATTAGTGGCAGGAGAGGAGCCCTCCTTACCTCTTCCAGTTTCTGGAAGTTCCAGGCATTCACAGGCCCTCTCCTCCATGTGTGCACCTAATCAGTATAGTTATTACTGATTCTCTCTTATCAGGACACTCGTGGTAGCCTCTAGGGCCCACTGGATAATCCAAGACAAGCGCCTCATCTCAAAATTCTTAACCACATCTGCAAAGACCCTTTAGTAGGTAACATTGACAAGTTCCAGGGCTTAGGATCTCGTATCTTTGGGTGGTGGTTAGTCAGCCTACTATGGCTTGATTGAGGACAAGGGAGAAGGTCTGCTCTGCCCTGGGGAGTGATGTCTATTGTAAGAGCCATGGGACCCAATGGCAGGTTCTCGCTGGGGAGGGAATGAACCGATTTAAGTCTGAAGGCCATCACCCTAGCTGCTGTGGGAAGAATGCATCACTCAGGGGAAAGATGGGAAGCAGGAAGATGAGTTAGGAGGTTATTGTAGTCGTCCTGGAAGGAGATAGTGATAGAGATGGAGAATGGAGTCATTTGGGATGCACTTTAGAGACAGAGCCAGCAAGACATACTGATGGGTTTAACATGCATGTTGAGTGGAAGGAGGGATCAAAGATAACTTCTAGGTTTCCAGCTTGAGCCAGAGTGCATGGTGGTTCCATTTACTGGGGGAGAAGTCTGGGCAAAGAACAAATATGGCGGCTGTGGGAAGAGAAGTTCTTTTTTTCTTAATATTTATTTTGTTTATTTATAAGTATTTGTTTGTGAGTATTTGTAAGTATAGTTGATGTTGTACATTATATATATTATATAATATGTGTTGTATATCATGTACATGTATATTATGTAAGTTACAGGTGTACAATATAGTGATTCACAATATTTAAAGGTTATTACAAAATATTGGCTATACTCCCATGTTGTACAATATATCCTTGTAGCTCATTTTATACATAATAGTTTGTACCTCTTACTCCCCTACCCCTATCTTACCCCTCCCCCCTTCTCTTTCCCCCCTGGTTTGTTCTCTATATCTGTGAGTCTGTTTCTTTTTTGTTATATTCACTAATTTGTTGTATTTTTAAAATTCCACATATAAGTGAGATCATATAGTATTTGTCTTTCTCTGTCTGACTTATTTCACTTAGCGTGATACCCTCTAAGTCCATCCATGTTGTTGCAAATGGCATTATTTCATTCATTTTTATGGCTGAGTAGTATTCCATTGTGTATATATATATACACCACATCTTCTTTATCCGTTCATCTGATGGACACTTATATTGCTTCCATATCTTGGCAACTGTACACAATGATACTGTGAACATTGGGGTGAAGTTCTCTTGGGACTGTTTGGAATTTGAAATGCCCATTGGACATCCAGTGGAGAAGTCAACAAGTGGCTGAAAATACAGGTCTGGAGATGTAAATCTGGGAGTCATCTGTGATAGATGGTACATACAGCTGTAGCTCTGGATGAGGTGCCCTCCCTCCCACGTTAAGAGAACGTGGCTTAAGAAGAGAAGGGGGCCCGGGTTTGGACCCTCAGATGTTCCAAAACTTAGCCAACAGTCAAAGAGATGGACCACTGTCATCAACACACATCTATCCTGTTTGAGGGACTGCCTGGGGAACGCTCATAATCACACAAGAACCAGTCAAAGCAAATAGTTTAACTTACACTCAGATACGGGTAGAGAAGAACCTGGAATGTCCAGCCCCTGGAGGAGATTTTGTCATGTCAGTCTGGGGTTCTGGAAGCCTATGGTAGGAGGGGTGTGGAGTCAGAGAATAAGGGGGGCATGGGAGGCCCCAGGCATCTTTCCTCTGGTCAGTACAGCCAGGCTTTGTAACCTTCTAGGTGTGGTTGTATCAGAATGTAAGGGTCATGGGTGAGGGGCAGTGCAGCGTGGCGGCCAAGAGCTTGGATACCGGAGTCAGGCTGCTTGGGGAGAATCCTTGTTCTGACACTTAGCTGCGTAGACGTAGGCAAGATAAGTAAGCTTTCTGCACCCGATTTATTCTTCTTTAAAAGGGAATAATATCAATCGATTCCACTTCTGGTTATATGTCCTAAAGAATTGCAAGAAGGGACTCAAAGAGATATTTGTACATTCATGTTCACAGCGGCATTATTCCCTATAGCCAAAAGGCAGAAGCCACCCAAGCATTCATCAAAAGATGAATGAATTAAAAAATGTGATATATACATATAACAAAATATCGTTCAGCCTGGAAAAGAAAGGAAATTCTGAGATGGGGTACAACATGGATGAACCTTGTCGACATTATGTCAAGTGGGATAAGCCAGCCACGAAAGGACAAATACCGTATGATTCCACTGATATGACGGCCTAGAGTAGTCAGACTCATGGAGACAGAAAGTAGATGGTGGTTGCCAGGGGCTGCGGGCAGGAGAAAAGGGAATTTGTCGTTTAATGGGAACAGAATGTGTATAGAATGTGAACGTCATGCCACATGGGTACACTCAAAAATGGTGATGTGTACACTTTAACATGTACATTTAAAAATGGTTGAAATGGTAAAATTTGTTATGTCTATTTTACTGCAGTGGAAAAACAAGGAAGGAGGATAATAATATGTGCCTGGTAGGTTTACTGGGAGGCCTAGCTGAGCTGATGCACGTAAAGACCATGGAGCAGGGCCCAATGAATGGCACTTACTGTTACTTTGTGAATACATTCACCTTAAAAAGTTGATCACTGGGCTTCCCTGGTGGCGCAGTGGTTGAGAGTCCGCCTGCTGATGCAGGGGACACGGGTTCTTGCCCCAGTCTGGGAAGATCCCACATGCTATGGAGTGGCTGGGCCCGTGAGCCATGGCTGCTGAGCCTGCGTGTCCGGAGCCTGTGCTCCGCAGTGGGAAAGGCCACAGCAGTGAGAGGCCCACGTACCGCAAAAAAAAAAAAAAAAAAAAGTTGATCACTTTATGGACAGCTGTTCTCAAGAGTCCACCCTCTGGGCACGTCCCCTGCATGACCCGTATGTGGCCCTCCAATTGCCACCGTAAATACTGCTGAAGTGTCTCTCATTTTTCTCGGGAAAACGGACAGAATTGTTTAACTAGATCCCAGCAGTTTTTAACCTTAGTTATAAATCCATCCGTTTTGTTGACAAAACTTGAGCCAGGACACAGCTGACAACACTTAGAAGTGCCCCAGCCACTTGTTTATTGTATGGTCCAAGGAAGCTGGGTCATCCAGGTCTCCCCGGATGTCAGGGGACACATCCCAGCCAGCCTGCAGAGGGCGGAGCCTGGGAGGCACACTCCAGCTTCAAGGCCTGCTGGGTCTGTGTGGTACCCCTCTTCCTGGCTCTCAGATCCTCTTGTAAGGATCCCAGTGGTATTGTTTATCAGATCATCACAGACACACTCAGAGTCATGTTTAACCAAATATCCGGGCACCCTGTGGCCCAATCAAGTGGACGCACAAAATCATCCATCACGAATCTCACATGAATCAGCAAGAAAAATGTTCTGGTTTACAAATACAGTTCAGGACCTGGAAAGGGAACCAGGCTGAGCTCAATTTTAGGTCCAGAAAGGACTTCAGAGGGCATCCTCTGAAGAGCCTGGTGTTTAAGAGCTTGAAGTGCTTAAGTGCTTTGCTCAGATATGTAGAACTACTTAGTGGTGGAGACCCAGGTGCCCTCAAATGAATGAGCCACTGCTTATTATGATAATAACAAGTTAACACATATTGAATCTCACGGAGGGCTGAACACCGTTTTCTGTTCATCTCCTGTATTAATGCATTTAATAACACATGAGCCCTGAATTTGACCAATGGGGGTGCTAAGGTCGGGCCACTAAGGGTCAGAGCCAGGAATCAAACACATGCATTCTGGTTCCAGACCTTGTGCCCTTAGCCACCGTGCTAGAAGATCTGACTGGTTTGCCTGAGAGCAGTGCATGGGTCCAGGTAAACTTTTTTTTTTTTTTTTTTTTTTTTTGCGGTACACGGGCCTCTCACTGTTGTGGCCTCTCCCGTTGCGGAGCACAGGCTCCAGACGCGCAGGCTCAGCGGCCATGGCTCACGGGCCCAGCTGCTCTCCGGCACGTGGGATCTTCCCAGACCGGGGCACGAACCCGTGTCCCCTGCATCGGCAGGCAGACTCTCAAGCCCCCAGGAAAACTTTTCATGAGGCCTGATCTCAGTTGGAACTCGACTGGCCGCCACGGGCTGTGTGAGTTTGGCCAGTTTTGGCCTCTATGAACTTTTTGAATTGGATTCAACAGATCAATCTGTTCTCTAAAAGGAAAAGGACCGCATTTGCTATTGGCGTTTCATTAAAAGGAATTTCTGGCCCCTTTACTATACCTTCAAAAGAGGATATGCTTTCTTGCATGAGTCAACACTGCTGCTTTTCAAGAACATGGGACCGATCCTTATTTTGAAAGCTGTCAGCTGCCCTGTGATGTAGGAAATGAACCAGGCGAAATAGGGTTTCAATACCAGGGAAACCACTCAGTTTACTGCCCTCCAGGGACAAACAGGAAGCTCTGCTTCCTTCCCCTACAAATGGACTCACGTAGCCTTTTCTTTTTTCCTTTTTAAAATGAAACTGGAGTTTCCGTCCCACATTCCCATATAGGTTTTGCCCCCATTCATGTTTTACCCATCAATGGTATTTGACTTTTATTTACTAAAAGCACACTGTTTTAGATCAAGTCCCCAGAAGCAGGACCTGAGAGAGAGATTTTTATGAAAGTGATTTATTAAGAGAATGCTCTCCAGAAAAAAACCTAAGGGAGAGAGGGATGCGGGATGGAGAGGGGGAAAGGCTGGGGCCCAGCCAGGATGCAGTCTCAAGTCAAGTGTAGGTTTGGCTTAATCCCCAGGGCGAAGGTTCTAGAATATAAACCGCACTGCAGAGCTGACCCACCTTGAGGCAAGGGGTCAGCTGTGTACACAGTACCACTCAGTTCGTGGCCCTGGGGGACTCCCCTCCGTGTCAGCAAGGGGTCATTCTCCAGACACTGGGGGCTCTGGCCAGCGGTGGTTCCGGCTTGGGCATCACAGCTTCCGCTTCACGCATGTGGTTTGATTGCTCAGCATCCAACACCATTTCCCCATAACTTCCCTCCTCCTCCTCTTCTTCCTGTGCGTCACACAGCAGTTACCAAATCAGCACAGGCAGAAGCGTGGAGGGGGTTGGCAAGACAGGGGAGGTGGCGGCTGCTAGGGAACCAACTCCCAGTGGCCATTTGCTCTGTTCCTAACTCACCGTGCACCTGGCCTGGTGTTCAGTCTGCAGATGTGAAAAATCAGAGTGGGGCAGCAGGAAGGGAAGTTGGAAAACATCTGGTCTGCAGGTGGACAGACCTTGTGGGTGCCATGCTTGTGGTGTGCGTCGAATGCGTGACAAAATCAGGGCTGGGATTCAGGTCTCCTGACTTGAGGATGGGGCTCTTTTCCCAACAGCCTGCTGCCTGTGCTGCCTTCTCAGACCGGCTCCTTATGTTGTCTGCCCCGCCCACCTTCCCCCGCTCCCGGAGATACTATTTGCTGAGTGACAACCCTGGAGAGAGTCCCTTAGTGCACACTTAGTGTCATCAAAGTATGGGGCACAGGGACTTCCCTGGCGGTCCGGTGGTTAAGACTCTGTGTTTCCAATGCAGGGGGTATGGGTTCGATGCCTGGTTGGGGAGCTAAGATTCCACATAACGAATGGCGTGGCCAAAAAGCAAAAAACAAACAAACAGACAAAAAAAAAAAAAAAAAGGAAAAAAACACAAACAAATACATGCAGGTCATTTCATTAAAAAAACAAAGGGATGGGGCACATGGCAAGGGAATGAGCACAGACAGGACAGAGATAAGTTGACATGAGATTCTTCAGATTCTCCGATCACATGTTATAGAGCTTTCTGTAGGGCCTGGGTAACCAATGGAGGTTTTTAACAAGAGGAATGATGGAATCGGTTGGTTTTGGGGGAAAGTGGCAGTATGGAGTATGAACCAAGAGAGAAAAAGATGGCAGACGATTTGTAGCAAGTTAGGCAAGATATGGTGAGGGCCTACACTAAGATGTCTTTCAGCATAGGTGCTGGGGAGAGAGTTGAGCGGGAGAGCCAAAAAGCCAGGGATCTGATGCAAACAACTCCCCAAACTGCATCTTTAGGTCAAATAGGGGGCACCACCGAGAGCACTTCCTCAAAGTCTCTTGCATGTGTTTCTCAGAAGGAAAGGGTAGGTGATTCCATGGCCAACACCACCAGCGAGGGGTTGTATTAGGTTCCTAGAGCTGCTGTAACAAAGCACCACCAACTGGATGGCTCGAAACAACAGAAATTTATTCTCCCAGGGTTCTGGAAACTGGAAGGTCAAAATTCAGGTGTCAGCAGGGTTGGCTTCTTCTGGAGTTTCTGAGAGAGAATCGGAGGGAATTTCCACGGCTCTCTCCGAGCTTCCGGTGGCTCCTGGCATTCCTTGGCTTGTAGATGCATCACTCCAATCTCTACCTCCATCGCTACGCGGTGTTACCTCCTGTGTGTGTCTTCGTCCTCAGCCTAATCTAATGGGGCCTCATCTTAGCCTGATCACATCTGTAAAGACCCTAATTCCAAATAAGGCCACACTCACAGGTACCAGAGGTTGGGACTTGGACACGTCCTTCCGGGAGACACACTTCAATCCACACAGGTGTGTTACGCCTACTTCAGCTGAAAGTTTCAGAGTTTCCCCTCTGGCTTAAGGGGAAGAGAGGGACTTGACCTCCTTGCGTAATTTGAAGCACGAGGGCATGGCTCTGCCGTCCTCAGTGTTGCTTCATTGTCCAGAAGAATCTCTCCTGTGGGTGGCTAAGATTACCCTCCACCCACCCTGACCACATCCAGATTTACAAAGGTAATCTCGGAAAAAAGATCTCCCCCCTAAATCCATGGCCACCTTTCCACAGGAGTCATGGGTCACACGCCCATCCTTGGAGGCAACTTGCCCAAATCATAACAACTGAAGAGGATTATCATGGAATGTGTGTGTGAGGGGGAATTCCCCAAAGTGCTGTTGGGCAATGTTCTTTCTCTGCCTCTGCCCAAGTGAGGCCAAGGGGAGAGCCCCAGCTGTAAATACCAGCTGCTTCCTGGCCATCTTGATTTTGTGGGCAACCCACATGATGGATAGTCATTGCATCTGTTGACTTCTGTTCATGTGGTTCTGATGGATGCATCTCTGTCCAGCCTTTTTTCTGATCAGGAATCTGGCATTTGTCCCCGTTTCCTCACCTGCCCACAAGAGATAAGAGCCAGTGGGAGAGGTTGCCTAATGAATGAGCTGAGCTCAGTACCTAGAGGCTGTCTGCTGTCAGTGCCTCTAGGGCCATGACGCTGGAGGTGGCTGGCCACTGGGCACTGTTCCTTGCATCATGTCCTTTGGGACTGCCCACCACCCATCACATTCTCCCTTCACAGGCCTCCTGGGGGTGCGGGGAACCTAGTCTGCTCCCAACTGGCCGGCTCCTACCTCTCTCAGCACAGGCAAGCAAGAAGCTAAAAACATCTTGAGGTCCATACCTGGGTCATGGCTCCATAAACATCCTGCTACCACCACCGCCATCGCGCTCAGCATCTGAGCTGGAAAACTGCCGTACTTCCCTCCAGCTGGCTTTTCTTCTACGTTGCTCAGCCTAAGAGTTCCCTGACCATAGGCCAACAGAACTACGAAAAGCCTCAGGGACAACTAGTCCAGGCCCCTCCCGGTATGGACGGTGGTGAGATGTTCATTTTCACCCTCGTTCGCCTGTGGGGCGATGGAGGAAGGGAAGCCTTGCCGTGCCTTGACCAGCATGGGCCTCCTGGACCGGGATGACCCGCGGCCCCCCTGGATGCCTGTCTTCCCTTTGTCCCAGGTGAACAGCCCTTCTCCCCTCACCTCGCCACTTGGCACTCGCTTTTCCGCCATAAAGATAAATAAAGGAGACCTCCTTTAAAATGGAATCGGGCAGCTCGGAAAGGGGAGGTCTCACACACTTAGCCTAGGTCACCAGCAGGGAGAACAAAAGATGAGAATTATTCTGACAAGGGAAGGCATTTTCCACCCGGGGATTTTATCTCCTGTTTTTAAGAATAAGAAGGAAGATCCCTCCCTGCTCCAGCAAGAGCGCTCCAGCCACCACGGGCAGCTGATGAGAAACTGCCACAGCCTTGAACTCTCGTTCTCCTCAGATAAACTTTCGCTTAAAACAATCCTCTCCAGTTTCCTCCTGTAACCTTAATAAAAGCTGACCTTCCCTTTGTCTTTTTTGACTTGCCCGTGGGTCACCATAGCTTCCTTGTCCTTCATGGCAATTCCCGTTCTTCCCGAATGAACTTCATTTTGCTTTTTCTTATTTGTCAATTTTTTTTTTTTAAGGTTGATACTACTCATGTTCTCCTCTTTAGGACCTCCCATAGGGTGAAACAAAATACGACTATTCTCATGAACAATATCATCATTAACAAAATAATCATCATAATAATAATATGCATCCCCATGTGCCAAGCCCTGTATTTAGTCCTGTAATATATCTCTACTATTCAGATGAACACACTGAAGTTCAGAGAGGGGTTGAGTAATAGGTCCATGTGCATAAACCTAGGGTGTGAAAGGACTGTCAGACTTGAACTCTGAGGGGGTGGCCTCAGGCCACGCAGGCAGTGGGAAAGAGGTGAATATGACTATGGCTCCTTTTCTGTCTTCTCCTTGGCATCACCTGCATTTGTCCCCTGTTCCTGGCCATGTCCTATAGGCATTTTTCTTAATTAGAAAAAAAAAAAACTTTATTTTAAAATTTGTTCACTGCTTTTTAATTTTTGAAATATTAATTTTTGCCTTCTCGTCCTTAATTTCTTCCTTTGGATTCCCTTAAGTTTCTTTTTCAAATGTAAATGTTCTCAGTGTTATTTTCTAAAGAATCTATCATTGCAGCTTGAGTTTCTCTTTGACCCAAGAGTTAGAGAGGGCTCTTAAGATTTCCAAATGGTTAACCTTTCCTGACTAATGACTAGTTTTTTTTGTTTGTGTGTTTTGATGGTGGGATAGAGGTGGGCGGGAAGGTTATTTGTGTAAGTGTGTTTGTGTGTATTTAGGAGAAACTTGTTTAGTTGACCCGCATTAATTGACATCAGCTGTGTGAGGGCATATGTTGAACTCCACAGGAAACACAGAGGCAGGTAAGGCAACGCTTATAGAGAATCAAGTCTCGGTTACTTGCATCAGCTTCCAAGGCTTTTTGTTTCCATTTTTTTAATTGAGATATAATTGACATATAACATCGTATTAGTTTTAGGTGTATAACGTGGTTTGATATATGTATGTATTGTGAAATGATTACTGCAGTACCTTTAGCTAACATTCTTCATCTCACATAGTTACAAATCTTTTCTTGTGATGAGAACTTTTAAGATCTAGTCTCTGAGCAACTTTCAAATATACAATTACTAGTGTATTAACTACTAGTTTTTATGGCATTGCTGTTAGATATTGTGACCTGTACAATTTCTACTTTTGAAATGCATAAAGCTTTTCAAAAAGAATATATATTCTCTGTAAAAGTAAATAGAAAGCTCTTAAAACTATTAAACTCGACATAGAAAACAAACTTATGGTACCAAAGGGGAAGGGGGGAGGGATAAATTTGGAATTTGGGATTAACAGACACACATTACTTAATATAAAATAGATAAGCAACAAGGACCTACTGTACAGGACAGGGAACAGTATTCAATATGTTGTAATAACTTATAATGGAAAAGAATCTGAAAAAGAATAAATATATATGTATCTATAACTGAATCACTTTGCTATACACCTGAAACAGTGTAAATCAACTATACTTCAATAAAAATGTGGGTACAAAAACATTTTAGATTAGAGCCTAAAAATAATGAACTATAAAACTCTTGAGAAGAAAACATAGGGAAAAAGCTTCAGGACATGGGATTTGCCTATGATTTCTTGGGTATGACACCAAAAGCACAGATAACTGAAGGAAATTTAGATAAATCGGACTTCATCAACATTACACACGTCTGTGCCTCAAAGGACAGTATCAACAAGATGAAAAGGCAACCTACAAAATGGGAGA
This sequence comes from Hyperoodon ampullatus, assembly GCF_949752795.1. Taxonomy (NCBI): domain Eukaryota; kingdom Metazoa; phylum Chordata; class Mammalia; order Artiodactyla; family Ziphiidae; genus Hyperoodon; species Hyperoodon ampullatus. The sequence goes on from NC_136919.1 coordinate 116,664,021, forward strand.
AAATATTTGCAAATCATATATCTGATAAGGAATTAATATCTAGAACATGTAACAGACTCCTACAGCTCAACAAAAAAAACCAAACAATACAATTCAAAAATGGGCAAAGGACTTTGATAGACATTTCTCCACAGAAGATATACAAATGGCCAATAAGCATGTGAAAAAATGCTCAGCATCACTAATCATTAGGAAAATGCAAATCAAAACCACAATGAGACACCACTTCACACCCAAAAGTATGGCTATTATAAAAAAAAAAAAAGAAAGAAAGAAAGAAAGAAAGAAGATAACAAATTTAGACAAGGATATAGACAAATTGGAATCCTTGTACATTGCATGTGGGCAATGATACAGCTGCTGTGGGAAACAGTATGGTGGGTCCTCAAAAAATTAAACAAGGAATGGTCCATATGACTCAGCAATTCCACTTCTGGGTATATACCTAGAAGAACTGAAAGCAGGGACTTGAGCAGATATTTGTACACCCACATTCATAACATTATCATGGTAGCCAAAAGGTAGAAACAACCCAAGTGTCCATCCACAAATGAATAGATAAATAAAATGTGATATATACATAAAATAGAATATTATTCAATTTTAACTAGGAAGGACATTCTGACACGTGCTACAACATGGATGAGCCTTGAGAACATTATGCTAAGTGAAATGAGCCAGACACAGGACAAATATTGTAGATTCCACTTAAGTGAGGTAGGTAGAGTAGTCAGATTCAGAGGCAGAAATTAGGTTATGGGTTGCCTGGGGCTGGGGGGAAGGGGGAAACGGGAGTTATGGTTTAGTGGGTACAGAGTTGCAGTTGGAGAAGATGAAAAATTTCTGTGGCTGGATCGTGGTGATGGTTGCACAGCAATGTGAACATACTTAATGTCATCAAACCATACATATAAAAATGGCTAAAATGCTAAACTTTATGTTATGTATATTTTGCCACAATAAAAAAGTAAATACAGAGCTCTGATACCAAGTTAATGTTTTTTTTCAGTTCTTCTATGTCACCATTTTCCTATGAGATGTGACCAAGACAGACAGAGTTAAAATTTCTAATCTCAACGTGATATTTGCGATTTTCCTTGTTCTTTGGATGGTTTTTACTTTAAATAAGTATATCATACTACTCAAGACCTAAGGGTCTGTGACTGTTATTTCCTCCCATTTTTAAAATAAATACAAAAAAATGTATTTTTCCCCCATTTCCTTTGTTCCGTTTACAGTTTTCACCTTGAATTCCACTTTGTATGACACTGGATTTATCATCTTGGCTTTCTCTTTTGGCTTATATTTCATTCACTCCTTCCTTCCTTCCTTCAATAAATAACCATGTTCCCCCACTGTGTGTCAGGTTCCAGGTGCTGAGGTAGAGCAGGCAACAAAATAAACCAAATCTTTACCCTCCTGGAACTTACATTCTAGTGCAGGGAGAAAGAACGTAAAGCGAGATAAATATGAAAACCATGGTCTAGTGTTTTAGGTCCTTCCTATGTAAAGGGTCGCCCACAGATCCAGAGGCACAAGGTGGGAACGGGTTAGAAACGTGGGAACCCACCTTGGACCAACTGAATGTGCATCTGTGTTGGAACAAGTTTCCCAGGTGGATCCACCGGCACATTCCGGATGGAGAAGCACTGCTTACACCCTGATACATGCGAGGGAGAAAAAGTAGACAGTGAAAGGGGTCGGGAGGCCTCGCTGGGAAGGGGGCCTTGGAGCAGAGGACGTGAGCTCCGCAGATACCCGGAGGAAGAAGCTGCAGCACACTGTAAGGCAGAGCGAGCAGGTGCAGGAGGCTCCCGAAGAAGCCGACTCATCCTCGCTCGGCCTTGGGTGTGCCCTGGCGGCGCTGCAACATCTCCCGGCGCTGGGATGCTAGGAGCGCCGTGCGCTGTGCTAACTCGGGGGCACTGGCGAGTAAAGCTTGCTTGCCCAGGGTTTCTGTCGCTCCAGCAGAGCTCCCAAGACTTTCTCTTTAAAATGCGACCCCGCCCCGCCCCTCCCCTTACACTAGCCAGGCTAGTAACGGGAGAAATACCAAGGCAACCCTTCGAGTTTACCCTTTTCTCTCAGCTTCCTCTACCTAAACGTCCCGCCCTAACTTCCTCCTCTCATCCCTGCTATCTTCCCCTGTTTTTCCACGCCTGTACCATCGAAACTCTTAGAAGAGTCGTCCAGGCAAGTGGATCTCAAACGGGGCAGACTGAGAGAATCACCTGTTCCTCCACTGGCCCTCAGTTTCTGAGCAGGAGGACGTGGAGTCCGGCCTGGATCCGCGTCTGACCGAGCCGGGCTCCGCCGCCCAGCCTGGGACCTTGGAGCAGTTACTTGGTCTCGCCACCCTGTCCTTTCCTCCGCTGTGAGAAGGAGATAACATCCGCCTCACCGGGTTGGTTTGGGGACCGAGAGAGAGCATTTGTAGAAAAGCATTTTGAAGTGACAGGCTGCTAAACACACTGCACTAACTTCAGCTCGCGGATTGCGGCTAAATGATTGATGTCTGGACTCTCCCCTTCCCCCAGCCGTCTTCCTGTTTCTTCTGCACTTGGAATTGCCCTCTCGCCAGGTTATTGCACACGACGTACTCGATTCTGCATCTCCGGCCACAGGTTTTCCCGGGGAGGGCAGGCCTGGTGCGGAGGAGAGGACTGATTGGCTGGGCGGGAGGTGGGACGAGCGGTGACGCGCGGAGCCCGGGAGACTGCGCCGCGGGTGCGCGGGACGCCGGGGCCGCGGAGAGGGCGGGGCGGAAAGGGAGCGGACTGGTCGCGGGGCGGGGTTGGGGGGGGAAGAGGGGGACAGGGACAGGATGGAGAGGAGGGGGAGAGGGGCGGAAGGAAGAGGGGAGAGGGCGGGGTGGGGAGGGGGGAGGGGAGGAGGGGAGAGAGGGACGGGGTTGGAGGGAAGGAGGGGAGGGGCGGGGTGGGAAGAGGGCTGAGGGCCTGGATGGAGAGGGGAGTATGGGGGAGGGGGGGCGCCTTCCTGCGGCCGGGGCGGAGACCTGGTCCGGGCCGGGTCGCCGCGTCCCCCTGAGGACAGTGTCCCTGGTGAATCCTCTCTGGTCCAGTAGGGGAAGAGGCAGAGCCTGAGCTGCAGGAGGAGGGGGCGCGGGAGAGGGAAGGGCCCTCGGGGGCGCCAGGCCGGGGGCGGGTGTGCAGCCGCCCGCAGAGCTTTGGCTCCTCGCGTCGCTGCGCCGGGAGGTTTCCGGTCACACCACATCTCTGGGCATGTGGCTTCTTCCCGGACCGGCTGTTCTCACAGCCGCCGCCCGTCCCTCCCTTGGCTGCTGCCCCGTGCGGGAGGCGAGGGACGTCGGGGTCGTGTCCCCGGCGCTGGTTGGCGGGGCGGAGAGGTGGGGTCTCTCAGTGACCCACAGCGGGACCTCCCGTGGGCGTGGTGCGGGTTTGTGGGCTGTGGAACTGGAGCACAAGGTCACCATGAGGACCCCGGGAGACGGGTCCCCCTCTCAAGGGGCAGACGCCCCTTGAAGGGGGTCTGACCTCGGGGTTTGCGAGGGTCAGGGCGGAGGAGGGGTGAGCCTTGAAAGATGGGGGCGATCTGGCCAGTGGAGATGTGGGTGCAACAGGCCGAGAGAATGCGATGATGGGGGCACAGGCCTGCTGGGGTCGAGGGCTGGAAGAGTCCGAGGCGAGCTGGAAAGGTCCCGGCCCGTCCAGTGCCTGCAGAGTGACCCGCTGAGGTAGCCCTTCCCTTCTGGGCCTTCAAGTCCTCATCTGTAGGTGGGACAGTGACCCACTGTTGTGAAGATTTATAATGTTTGTGAAACTGGAGCAGCTCCCAGCATGGCTCTGCTTAATAAACTTAGTCCTTTTCCCTCCTGGAAGGAGAAGAAAGTGAACTTGGGAGGCTTTGCTGGACATTTTACAAACACAGCTCAGAGCCAAATAGAGTTCAACAGAATAGATGTCTTAAGAGTCAAAAGGAATAGGCGCCTGGCCTGACCCACCCTCTGCTTCTGAGATGCACACCCCTTAGGACTATGGTCTCAACTTGTTTAGGCTTTGTTGGGGATCCTTACCTAGCACAACAGAGGGAGTTTACTGGCACTGATTGCATTAGAATGGACAGACACACACAGCTGGTGACTTTCTCTCTCTCAAAGGGATATAGAACCATCCAGATTATCTTTGGCCAGAATTCCTTGATTTGCAAGTCTATGCTGGGTTCAGGATTCAACATAATGGGTCTGAGAGGCAGGATCCCAGAGCTGTCACTGATGAGCCCTGGGCCAAACTTCTGGCACCAGCCAGGCCCGGTGTCTATGATAAAGCACAGGGCAGGGTGACTGGCCTGAAGTCACACAGCTTGTGCGTTGGGCTTTGTGGAATTTGGACCTCGCTGAGTCGCGGAGGAGTTGAGAAGGCCTTGGCAAGCAGTTTCCATGACTCAGTTTCTCCACCTGTATCCTGGGAGTGAGAAAACTGGCTGTTTAGCTTCCCTTAGGTTAGGTGCAATCTTAAATAGCTCCTCCCACGACAAGGCAGTGGTGGGTGGGATGGTCATTTTTGTGGCATGAGAGTGGGTGCAGCCTCCTGGTGAGATCAGTGCTCTGGCACGGCTGAAGCAGCATGGAAGAGCCTGGTGGGGAGGGTGGAAGAGCCCAGAGGGAGGGGAGGAGGAAGGCACAGAGGTGTGGCGGACTTGGCAGGGAGAGATGTCAATGCACTCCCATGACAGGGGCAGGGCGGGCTGTGTGAATATGCCCTGGACAATGGCCAGGACAGGTGAAGCTTCCCCTTGTGGGACTGTGATTTAGGAAGTAGCTTGAGTAATGGGACAGTCAGGGCTGAGCCACAGAATGTGGCCATAAATGCAAATAAGTGTGCACCTTCTTTCCTCTCTCCTACAGCAGTAGTCAACCCAACCCTCCTGAACCTGGCTCCCGCCTTCGCCTTCGTTTCCTTCTCCAGGTGGGCTCTGCTTTGATGACAGGCTCATTCTTGGAGGTAAGCTTTTTCCGCAGAGATTTACGTAATGGGAGGCTGAGCAGTCAGCCCTTGATGTCACTGAAATACCCAGTGAAACCTAGCGGCAGCTCTGAGTGAGTGTAGTGGCTTGTGAGGCCCCTCTTCATTGTGGCCAGGCCACTGTCTCCTGCCCACCGTCCTTCTTAGCATTACCTCTGCCCCTCTCTTCAGCAGGCTCATTTATATCTTTATACCAGCTCTCAGGATACCCGCCTCCCCATGCACACACCTAGAATATTCTCTCCCACTGCAGTCAATCCTTCTCATCCTCAGGGTTTAGTGCAGCCCCACCTCCATCTCCAGTCCTTCCCTGACAGGTCCAGCCTTGTTCTGTGAGCTCAAATAGCATTCAGAATCATTTCACGTGTTTATATATGATCATGAGTGCCTGCCACTGTTTTATGTTTCTGAATCTTAACTCCTTATCTGAAATGTGAGTTTCCTGGTGGCAGAGATGCTACCAGATATATCTGTGTTTATGTCCTTTGGAAATGTTCCCATCAACCTTTAAGCATTTCCTTACTTATTGTAAGAATAGTATAAGAGTATTCTAGGCACATTTTGTACTCTGAGCCATTTGTCCTAGCAACACCAATTCTTTTTAGCAGAGAATGATTTAGAAACCAAGATTAGGGTTGTAGGTGTGCTTATTACAGTTGGAGTGTTGCAACTCCCATGCCTTCTCAGTGGACAGAGCTAGGGATATACACGAGGATACATTTGTATATTTGCATCCTTACATATATATTTATTTCTATATTGAAATGTACTGGTGAAAAGAAGGAGCTCACACCAATACCTCCAGTTCCAATCTGGCATCAAAAGATTCATTCTAGTTTCCTCCCTTTCTTTATTTGTAACTCTTTTCTCCAACAGGGAGAAATCTGGCTCACATTATCTGTAATATGGCTACTTACTGATCACCCCCTTTTTATGTAACTGATTCCCACTGCCACAGGTACCCCTTCCCTCTATGGATGCCATCCTCACCCCCTTGAACTCCAGCACCTCACTCACACACAGTCGCCTTCCTCACCCTTTTCAGGATCTGATACTCTGTGTCACACCCCCTCCTTCCTGCTTGGACTCTGTCCTCCACATGCTTGGGTTTTGACATCCCACACTGGGGCACTCCTCAATACCCCCGTGGGTTCTCCTCACCCTCCTCAGTGTCTGAGACCTTACACTGTCACCCCCTGAACCTGAAGCCAAATCCAGCCTCTGAACCCCAACACCAAGTTGAATCTCGGAGTTTTGGGTGAAGTAGAAAAGAATAGCTTTATTGCTTGTCAGGCAAAGGGGGGCCACAGTGGGCTAATGCCCTCAAAACCATGTGTCCTGACCTGGAGGGGGTAGTGAGGAGATTTACAGTAATGGTTCAAAGAGGGCATGATCAGCTCATGGACAATCTTCTGACTGGTTGGTGGGGAGGTAAGTGGGAGTCGGCATCATCAACCTTCTGGTTCCAACCGGGTCTGGGGTCTACATGCTTGTGGGCAGCATACCATTGTAAACCGTTCACTTCTCCACTTAGCTGGGGTTTCAGTATCTGCAAAACAGCTCAAAGACATTGTTATGTGTATCCCTTGATGGGGAACCAGGACCCTGCCCCGAGGCTGCACTATTGTTTCTCTTGACTGTTCCTCCCTTGTCTCCCAACCCCTCCCTTCCCTGATCAACAACTGTTTGAACCTGCCTGTTGGAACTCAGGGAAAGTCATGGAGGCTGAGTGAAGCCTATTTCCTGTAATCAAAGAAATGGGGGACAAGAAAGGCTTTTGTGCCCAGGAGCGCCGCAGGGTCCTGCTCGGTATCAAACTTAGCTGCCCTGCTACCCTCATGCAGACGTCCTTTCCCCCTGCTTGGGGTGAGGTGGGGGCCCCAGTCTAAACCCCTCCAACCCCCATGTGGACACCTGTTTTTCTAGTCTTCACCCAATGGCTTTAGGACCAAGTTATTCAGGAATGAAAAGGTAAGAGGAAGAGGCACATGCTAAATTTTTAGTCTCAGATTCCTCATCGGTAAAATGAGCTTAATAATGGTGCCCACCTAGTACAGTTCTGTTACGGTGAGAACTACATGAGGTAACATACAGAAGTGCTTCCTCAGCACAGGGCTTGCCAGCACTCAGTGTCAGAGCCCATCATTATTACTATAAATTAACGTTCCCATTTTTTTGCATCATTTGGCAGGAATACAGTGGAGACCTATAGAAGAGAATTAAGCAGGAGAAATGGGTGCCAATGGCAGATGTTATCAAGACGGGGGGACTGTTGACTCTTTCTTAAGAGAATGAAGACACTCATTATATCAGCTAAGTTCAAGTAAGTAAGTAAGGAGAAGAAACGGGGAGGGAACATCCAATATGTTGAGTGGTTATCTTTTTGCGGTACGCGGGCCTCTCTCTGTTGCGGCCTCTCCCGTTGCGGAGCACAGGCTCCGGGTGCGCAGGCTCAGCGGCCATGGCTCACGGGCCCAGCCGCTCCGCGGCATGTGGGATCTTCCCGGACCAGGGCACGAACCCGTGTCCCCTGCATCGGCAGGTGGACTCTCAACCACTGCGCCAACCAGGGAAGCCCTGACTTCACATTTTTTAATGTGTTTTCCAAAATGTATTCAATAAATATTATTCAGACTTAGACAGAAACATTTTAGAAGGCCTCTGCTTAACTTCAGCCTAACTAAATGAAAACTGCTCTCAGCCTGAGTGGTTGGTTGTGCCTTTTTCTTCTGCCTGGTAGGTTCTGGAGTCAAGAGTGCCTGGATTCAAACTCTGGCTCTGCCATTTACTAGCTGGGTGACCATGGGCAAGTTAATGAACTTCTCTGTGCTTTCGCTTTTTGTTTTGTGAAGTGAGGAGTCTTACAGTGCCTAATTCAGGGGTATTTAACAATTAAATGAGATAATGCTTCTAAAGCACCGACCCAGGGTAAGCACACAAAAATGTTAGCTTTTAATGTTATTATTATTCCATGGGACAGAATGTAGTGAGTGGTTCCTCAGATGTCTCAGAGGAAAGACTAGCCTCAGCTATGCCTCCCCCGAGTGAGTATCTTGTGACTAACCCGGAGACCTCAGGCAGCTGAGCCTCCCGTGGGACATCAAGCAGAAGCAAGGGTGACAAATTAAAGCAGGGGAAGTGTTTTCCTCACTTCTTGGATGGGATCCAAAGAGATCAGTTTCTTAACTGATGCAGCATCCTGACATTAGGACACTGTGACTGGCACCCACAGGACAAATGATACAGCTCTGTCTGAGTTGATGTCCAATTTGGGATTCGCTCATGCATTCGCTCGTCTAGCTGTCAATTTCATATATATTTATTAAATGCTTGTTATGTGTCAGGCACTGTTGCAGGCAATGTAGTAAACAACCATTAAAATGCAATTAATTAAAATTATATTTAAAAATTAAAAATGCAATTAGTAAGGGACTCAGACATCTATATACCCATGTTCATAGCAGCATTATGCGCAATAGTCAAAAAGTGGAAGCAACCCAAGTGGTCACTGATGGGTGAATGGATAAACAAAATGTGGTATATACATACAAAAGAAGATGATTCAGCCTTAGAAAGGGGGAAATGCTGTCACGTCTACAAAATGGATGAACTTGAAGACATTATGCTAAGTGAAGTAAGTCAGTCACAAAAGGACAAGTGTTGTCTGATTCATTTGAGGTGCCCAGGGTAGTCAAGTTCCTAGAGACAGAAAGCAGAATGTTGGTTGCCAGGGGCTGGGAGGAGTGGGGAGAAACAAGGAGTTAGTTTTTAATGGGTAGGGAGTTTCAATTTGGGATGATGAAAAAAGTTCTGGAGACGGATGGTGGTGATGGTCGCACAACAGCGTGAATGTACTTAATGCCACTGAACTGTACACTTAAAAACAGTTAAAGTGGTAAATTTTATGTTGTGTATATTTTACCACAATTTTTAAATGTGAAAAATTATAGATATTCCACTTTAAATAGTGGAGTAAAGAATAGAAATTACGTTCATGAAAAGATTTCCCTAATAGGTTTAGTTTTTACAATTTGTTTTCTTTTAAAATTTCTTGGAGACTTCACCAAACAAGATGTGTGGATGGCAAATAAGCACGTGAAAAGATGCTCAGCATCATTAATCATTAGGAAAATGCAGCTTAAAACCACAATAAGATACCATCATACACCTATTCCAATGGCTAGAATTAAAAAGATTGACCCTACCAAGTATTGACAAGAATGTAGAGCAAGTGGAACTCTCATACTTTACTGGTGAGAGTGTAAAATGGTACAACCCCTTTTGGAAAACAGTTTGACAGTTTGTTAAAAAAGTTGAACATATGCTGCCATATAATACGGCCATTGCACTTCTACATATTTACCCAGGAGAAATGAAAGCATACACTCATACAGACAGGAAACAACACAAATGTCCATCAACAGATAAATGGATAAACAGACTGTATTATATGCATACAGTAGAATACTACTCAACAATAAAAAAAGGATGTACTACTGCTGTTACATGGATGAATCTCAAAATAATTACACTGGGTAAAAAAAGCCAGGGAAAAGAGAGCATATACTGTATGATTACATTTATATAAAATTCTAGAAAATGCTAACTAATATATGGTGACAGAGCCAATCGGTGGTTGCCTGAAAATGAGAGAAGGGTTGGAGAGGGCAGGAGGAAGAGATTATCAGAGGACAACAAAGAAATTTGAGGGGCTGATAGATAAATTTATTATCATTTTTAAAAAGATTATTTATTTTTTGTCTGCATTGGGTCTTAGTTGCAGCACACGGGATCTTCACTGAGGCGTGCAGGCTCTTCATTGCTTCTCTCTAGTTGTGGCGTGCGAGTTTTCTCTTCTCTAGTTGCGGTGCACAGGCTCCAGGGCACGTAGGCTCTGTAGTTCATGGCAAGCAAACTCTCTAGTTGAGGTGCGCAAGCTGAGTAGTTGTGGCATGCAGGCTTAGTTGCCCCGTGGCATGTGGGATCTTAGTTCCCTGACCAGGGATTGAACCCGCGTCCCCTGCATTGTAAGGCGGATTCTTTACCACTGGACCACCAGGGAAGTCCCTAAATTTATTATCTTGAGTGTGGTGATTCTTTCACGGGTGTATACATGTCAGAGCTAATCAAATTATATACCTAAATGTGTGCAGTTTATTGTATGTCAATTATACATTAATAAAACTGGTAAAGCCAGTTTAAAAAAAATTGTAATGCACAGAAAAAATGCAATAAGGGGCAGGAAGATGAAAATCATAGAGTTCTATGGGGCTGTGCATGCAAGTGGTAGAGGTCAGGTGGGGCTTCACAGAAGTGACCTGAGGACAAGTAAGTGTTGTCAGGCAAAGCGTGGGATTGTGGATGGTGTCTCACATTGAGGAAGAAATGGGTGCGATGACCCACAGGCAGGAGAGAGCCTGAGCTGAAACTCCGTGTGGCTAGAACACAGGCCTTAGGGGGCAGTAGAGAAATATGAGGCCAGAGAGCACAGCAGGGGACCAACTATGAGTGTAGATTTTATCCTGGAGTCAACGGAGAATGACTACAAGCAAGCAGAGGGTTATCACTTGTGCAGTTTAGAAAGATGCTCTGGCTGCAGTCTGGGAATTGAGCTGGGGAGGAAGCAGAGTGCAGGCAGGAATCAGGTATTAGATAAGGAGGGCTGAGGACATTTGACCGGCGGGGAATGACCCAAGACAAGAGCTGTTGGGATATGCCACTTCCTTTTAACTTTTCAACACCCCGGAGAGTTAGGAAATTTTATCTCAGCTTTACAGAAGAGGAAACAGACTTGGAGCAGTTAAGTAACTTGGTTACGGTCACACAACTCCTGAGAAGGAGATCTGGGGTTTCCGGTCTGATGGGTTCTGAGTCCAAAGTCCCCAGTGCTCACAGGCTTCTCTCTAATTTTAATAAAAGGCATCTGGGATGACTCTCCTCTCTCCTACTGCCTACTTTTCTCACCCTCACTGTGGTTTGTTCCATGAATGTCTTCCCCTGGGAGGAGGCAGGGTGCCACGGGAACATGTAACAGAGGCTGTAATGTCATCCGGGCAGTCAGGAGAGGGAGGCTTCCTGGAGGAAGGGGCATGGCCGCTGAGCCCTGAAGAATTGGAAAGAGAGGGAAGAGCTAGTAATGGAACATGCTGGAGGAGTGGGGCATGAGAAGGACAAGGTGTTCTAGAATGGAGAGAAGAGCGTGTGGGAATAAACTCCAGCATGGCATGCTGGAATAACTGAGCTTCAGAGCACCTGAGTGACGGCGTGAGAGGCACGTCGGACAGACTTTTAGCTCTCTGTGTAGCAACTTAGAGAATGGAGCGGATGGGAGGGAGACCAGTAAGGTGAACCCTGTTGCTTTTTTTTTTTTTTTTTTTTTTTTTTTTTTTTTTTTTTGTGGTACGCGGGCCTCTCACTGTTGTGGCCTCTCCCGTTGCGGAGCACAGGCTCCGGACGCGCAGGCTCAGCAGCCATGGCTCACGGGCCCAGCCGCTCCGCGGCATATGGGATCCTCCCAGACCGGGGCACGAACCCGTATCCCCTGCATCGGCAGGCGGACTCTCAACCACTGCGCCACCAGGGAGGCCCAACCCTGTTGCTTTGATGGTGAAATCCTGCTCGCCAGGCATCTGCTTGTTGTGGTTACCATGGAAACATCAGACCGCAGACCCAGAAACCTCTAGTCAGCCCCGCTTATTAAAGATGATGAGACTAAGTCCCTCAAGATGGAGAAGAGGTTTGTTTGCTAGCTTTCCTACTGGCAGCATGGAAACCTTTTTTATTTTATTTAAAAAATTTTTATTTTACTTATTTATTTTTGGCTGCGATGGGTCTACGTTGCTGAGCTCAGGCTTTCTCTAGTTGCAGCGAGTGGGGTCTACTCTTCGTTGTGGTGCGCGGGCTTCTCATCATGGTGGTCTCTCTTGTTGTGGAACACGGGCTCTAGGCACACGGGCTTCAGTAGTTGTGACACGCAGGCTCAGTATTTGTGGCTCGCGGGCTCCAGAGCACAAGCTCAGTAGTTGTGGCACACGGGCTTAGTTGCTCCGTGGCATGTGGGATCTTCCCGGGCCAGGGCTCAAACCCGTGTCCCCTGCATTGGCAGGCGGATTCTTAACCACTGTGCCACCAGGGAAGCCTGAAACCTTTTCAAAAAATATGTATGAATAGTGATAAAATATACATAACATAAAATGTATCATTTTAGCCATTTTAGGTATATGGTTCAGTGGTAGTACATACGTTCACAATATCCATCAACACCATTTATCTCCAGAAATTTTTCATCTTCCCCAACTGAAACTCTGTACCCATTCTGTTTTTTTTTTTTCCTTCGGTACGCGGGCCTCTCACCGCTGTGGCCTCTCCCGTTGCGGAGCACAGGCTCCGAACGCGCAGGCTCAGTGGCCATGGCTCACGGGCCCAGCCGCTCCGCGGCATGTGGGATCTTCCCGGACTGGGGCACGAACCTGTGTCCCCTGCATCGGCAGGCGGACTCTCAACCACTGCGCCACCAGGGAAGCCCTGTACCCATTCTTATAACTCTCATTTTCCCTTCTCCCAGCTCCTGGTAACTAGTGTTCTACTTTCTGTCTCTCTGAATGTGGCTACTCTAAGTACCTCATGTAAGTGGAATCATGCAATATTTGTCTTTTTGTGACAGGCTTATTTCACTTAGCATAATGTCTTCAAGGTTCTTCCATGTTGTAGCATGTGTCAGTATTTCCTTCCTTTTTAAGGCTGAATAGCATTCCAATGTGCGTATATATCGCATTTTGTTTATCCATTCATGTTGATGGATATTTAGATTGCCCCATCTTTTGACTGTTGTGGATAATGCTGCTGTGAACGTGGCTATGCTGGCAACCTCCTCTGTAGACATGGATTACTGGTATTGAGCGAAGAAGACAGACTTTTGCTGATGAGTTTTGAGTAAAAGAAAAAGAGAATCGAGAGAAAAGAATAATGTTTTCCCTGCAAGTCAACCAGAAGTACCTTTTGTGCCTAGATATTTTAAGGACTTATTCTAGGCAATGCCCTCCTTTGCTGTTGTCTTGAATACCGTTCGTTAAGTCTGCACGTGGTCCATCTTGAGTTAACACGACAGACTCAGCAGAGCAGCTTCCATTTTGGAGGCACAAATTCGCCTTGGGACACTTCTCCTGAGGAATTCTTTGGGCTTCTAGGAAAATTGTCAGAAGGCCAACTCGTTTACTCCGTCATCTACAAGAATATAGGCTTCATGATGGGAGGATCATGTCTGTTTGATTTTAATAACTAGTAAATCTCCAACACCTAGAACACTGCCAGTCACTTAAAGAATATTTGTCAAATGAATGAATGTGTCTTCCACTGATTGAGCCCTCCATGCTCCTGGACAAGTCTTATCTCAAGAAAAGAGGCCACGGGGGCTTCCCTGGTGGCGCAGTGGTTGAGAGTCCACCTGCCAATGCAGGGGACGCGGGTTCGTGCCCCAGTCCGGGAAGATCCCACATGCTGCGGAGCGGCTGGGCCCGTGAGCCATGGCCACTGAGCCTGTGTGTCCAGAGCCTGTGCTCCGCAACGGGAGAGGCCACAGCAGTGAGAGGCCCGCGTACTGCAAAAAATAAATAAATAAATAAAAATAAAAATAGAACTACCATATCATCCAGCAATCCCACTTCTTGGTATATATCCAAAAGGATTGAAAGCAAAGACTCAAAGAGATATTTGTACACCCATATTCATAGAAGCATTATTCTCAAGATCCAAAAGGTGGAAGCAACCTGCCTTTATCCATTGATAGATGAGTGGATAAACAAATGTGGTATATACACACAATGGAATTATTCAGCCTTAAAAAAGAAGAAAATCCTGTCACAGGTTATAACATGGATGAACCTTGAAGATACTGTTAAGTGAAATAAGCCTGTCACAAAATGACAAATACTGTATAATTCCACTTGTATAAGGTACCTAGAATAGTCAAATTCATAGAGGCAGAAAGTAGAACGGGAGTTACCCGGGGTGGAAATGGGGGGAGAATAGGGGAGTTGCTTAATGGGTGCAGAGTTTCAGGTTTGCAGGCTGAAAACATTCTGGAGACCCATGTCATAACAATGTGAATATACTTAACGCTACTGAACTGTACCCTTAAAAATGGTTACGATGATAAATTTTATGTGCTTTTCACCACAATTTTTAAAAAAATGACTGATGGATCAATTGACTACATCTATCCTCTGCACCCTGGCTTTCAAGGCCCTCCCATAGCTGCTCTTTCTGCTGAGCTCAGCTGGATGTACCCTGAGCATCCTTGCCCCTTTGCCTCGGCATCCACTGCCCCCTCTGGCAAGAACACTGATGTTCTCTCCTCTCTGCGCTGTTGAAATCCTTCCTGTGTTTAAAAAACCCAGCTCAAGTGCTCCGCTGTGCTATTTCTGTGCACCGTACGTGCTGTAGGTACTGTACCTACAGCATTGGCGGGGAAGTGTTTGGGTGCATTCCTTCCTTTGCTCCCCTGCCTAGGCCGAATTCCTGAGGGTGGTGGTTTGTTCCAGCGCAGTGTGGTCCAACCAGCAGTAGGTGGTTGCTGGTTTGGGGGTGGGTCTCCTTGCTCCCCCATGAGGCCTTTTCTGACTCTCTTTCTCTGTCTGTTCCAGCCTCAGGTGCTGACCTTATCCCCTTTCTGGTCCATGAGTTCTTGAAGGGCAGAGCCTGGAGTTTATTCTTTTTTTAAAAATTTTGGCTGTGCTACGTGGCTTGTGGGATCATAGTTCCCCGACCAGAGATTGAACCCGAGACGTTGGTAGTGAGGGCGCGGAGTCCCAACCACTGAACCTCCAGGGAATTCCCTGGATGTTTTGAAATACCTCTGCATTGTGAAATAATCATCACAATCAAGCTAATTAACATATCCTGCACAGCATAAGGGATCTTAGTTCCCTGACCAAGGGTCGAACCTGTGCCCCTTGCAGTGGCAGCGTGGAGTCTTAACCACTGGACCACCAGGGAAGCCCCTGGAGTTTATTCTTTGCATGGCCCACAGTGCCTTGCCCGGTGCCTGGCTCGGAGGGGCTGTACAAATGTTTGAGGGTTATAAAAATAGGTGAGAATCCCTAGCTGTGGGCTTTGTTGCCTCTCTCTCTGATGGGAAGCTGAGAAGGAATTGACCGAGCCCTGCTTTCTCCTGCCCTCTATGAATTGTAAACCCTGGGTCCTAGCTGTTCTGCTGCTTCAGCATTTCTTTGTTCTGGAACAAGTGCAGCAGCCAAGACTGCAGAAGAAGGGAATGAGGGAGTTTCTCAGCCATCGCGTATGATTGTACTTGTTGCATCTAGTGCCACCAGCCAAAGGCCTTTTCATTAGACCAGACGCGTTGGCTCTAGGCTGGCCGGGCTTCCTGTCACCGATGGACTCTGTGTAATGTCTCAGCTGGATTTGGCAGACTTGGCGATCCCAGGGGACGTGGCTGGTCCACTTTGGTGGATTTGCACATTGGCATCCTGTCTGTGTGCCTGTCTGCAGGCCTGGCAGCTTCCTGTCACTCCTGCCTTCTTCTCAGAAGCTCAGCAGCAGGGGAGGTGGTTCCATCCACTCCCTAATGGAAACCAGACTGCCGTGTACACAGAGCAACAAGATGAGTTAGGGCTGGGTTTTTCTGGAATAGTTGAGATTATCGTTATTTTATTCATTGGAATGGCGATGAAGTGCCAAATGTAACAGTTAAATGTAATGTAAATGTTTTATCCTTGTGAAGGTTTTTTCCTGGAAATTCACTAATTAAGAAAAATCTTTTGGACAGCGGCTTGCCCATATTTTTGTGTGAGCCATGGGGAAACTGAGACGTAAGATATTCCAGCTGGGACACATTTTTCTGCTTCTGAACGTGAGGAATTGCCTTTAAAACGTTAGACATAAGATAGAAGGCTGATGTTAGCTTATTAGTGGGCAGCCTTTTGAAAGCATCCCTAAGGTCCTCTTTAGAGAACAGTGGGTCCCACGCAACCATTTCTTATCTTCCAGTTTGTCAGCACCTTGATCTTGTTGGTGATCCCTGATCCTCAATTCCCACTTTGAGCTGAGATTTTTGTATAAATCATGCCTTTTAATTTTTTGTATTGATATTTTCTGATGCATTGACATCTAGGGCTTGCTGATCCTGGAGAGACTGTCCCTTCCAGTCTGGGCAATTTCTAGAGCTAGTAAAGACATGCCTGCAAGTGCACCTTTCATAAGCAATCCAACCAATCCAGACCCCACACCTCCAACCACCTTCTTCATCTACTCTCACCCTCTGAGCCAATGTCTGCCTGCCCTAATCATCCTAGGGCCAGGTGTTAGACAACTAGGGACAATGCCTGTGACCCAGAGCCTGCTGAAGTTATTCAAACTAGCCAATCCTAAGCCTGCTTCCCCTGCCTTGCCTTTCCTGCAAAAACCACAGTAAAGGCTCTTTCTTTCTCATTCCCTCTGCCCCCTGACTGACCCTGGTGCTTCCCCATGTGGCCCTGCACGGCATGTCATATACCTTATTTTTAGGGGTGTCTGAGTATAAAGACTTCTTTCTTCATGATGGTCATTTTCATGCCTGCATGTTTACTATACCTGATTAAAATAATCAACATACAGCCTTTCTTTGGCTCCAATCTTGATAATTCCTGGTGACTCTCAAAATGGGACTTGGCCCCTTGCCTCTGGCCTTGATTCTTTAGCCTAAGAGTAAGCCTGTCATCCAACTCTTCAGGCTCTATGCTTTCATTTCTTTCTGGCCAGTGTCAAACTAGACACAACAAGGAATGCTGAACTTAGGCTTGGAAGAGAAGTTTAGCTTCACAGGGTAATTTGAGTTGCCCTAGAAAAGCTCCAAGCCCCCTTAACTGCACCCTGATGCCTAAAATTTTCCCACCACTAACCTATCCCTTCTCCTTGAGCATCATCCTCTGCTTTCTTCTCACCTTTTAGTTTTGAAATAATTTTCTCAGTTGCTTTTCCCCTTATAATAAAAAGAAGAAAGATTGGATCGAAATGGCATATGGAGTGCATGCATCTGCTTCTCCTATCCCAAATCCCACGAAATGACAGTAAATATATCCTTAATCAGGAGGGTCTCCAAGCTTAGTCATTAGTTCCCCTCTACCCATTTAGGGTAATGATGTATACTCTCATCAGCACTAGATTTTGATAGAAAAAAAATGAGTTTCAAGTTAAAGGATATCCGTAGAAAAATAGAATAATGATGTAGAAATCATTAGAAGAAAAATGCAATCCAATAAAAGTCAGAAAAGAAATAAAATAAAGAACAAGAAAGCATGGTAAGTATAAAACATAAAAGATAATCAGGAACAAATTTAAGTACATCGATAATTACAATAAATGAAAATGGGTTTAAATATTGTATTAAAAGTCTCTCAGATTGGGTTAAGAAAAAAAAGCAAGGAATATACAGTTTATAGGAGACTTTTCTCAAACAAAATGTCTTAGTGTTAAAAACAAAGCATGAAAAAAGATATTTTAAGTAAATTTAGTAAAAAGAAATTATCAGAGAAAAATAAAAGTCAAAGTGAAAATTATTATAAGAGAACAGTTTCGTTTTTTATTATGAAAGCTATAATTCACAAAAAGATCTATAATAGTTATAAATCTTTATGCACCTAATAACACAGCTTTAAAACATATTAAGCATAAACTGATAGAAGTATAAAGAGAAATGAATGAATCCATAATCATAGTGGGAGATTTAAAAATTCACCTCTTTCAGATATTGATAAACAAAGTAAACAAAAATTAAGTGAGGACTTGAGGATTTGAATAAATGAATACATTTTACAAATAACTATACGTAGAATTTTATACCCAATGTAGAGAAACTACATTATTTTTACACACTTATGGTACATGAATAAAAATTAGCTACCAAGTCTCACACACACACAAAATCTCTATTTGAAAAATGCAGATGGCTACAATAAAAAAAATGATTGCCAAAGAAAATATACACAATGAAATCATTCATATGATACTTAAGAAAGAATCAAAAGCTGTTGGTAGTGATTACCTCTGCGGAAGAGTTGGAGGTGGGTCTGGGCATTTTTAATAGCCTCATGTATGAAGTATTTGCTTGAATTTATTATTATTGTGTGTAATTTTGAAGTGTCTAAAGTAACAAGTATATAAAATAATGAATAAGATATATAATGAGCAAAATCTCCCTTCTTACAATAAAAAAACTGAAAAAAGTTATTTAGAAATATATATATTTCTAAATATACATAAAAAGATCATCATATATAAAATCCCATGGATGAATACAAAGCAGTAGCCAGAGTAAATGTATAGCCTCAAATGCACATTTTAGAAAATAATAAACAGAACGTAAGTGAAACAAGTGTTTAACTAAAAAAGGCTTTTGTAAAGCCTTCCAAAACCCAAAGAAAGGCTAATCCAAATAAAAATTTCAAATATTGAAGAGACAAGACTATTATTGGCATTTACTAAAATTATCTACTATAGACATCCTAGAGAATCAGCTGAAACCCCATCATCCAATAAATAAGAATAAAACAATGATATTTTTGCTCCTTATTTGGATAATATTTAGAATTTCCAGTGTTCGTGGGGGTGTGGGAAATAGACACTCACATACAGTGCTGGTGGGGGTGTAAGTCGGCCCATTTCGAGGGCAATTCAGCAGAATCCATCAGTTTTAAAAACACTAATCCTCTGACCAACAATTGCACTTGTAACTATCCTAGAACAATATTTTTGCATGTGCTCAAGGAAACTCGTACAAGGAGTTTGCTGCAGCATTGTTTGAAATCGGGGAATTTAGGAGCAATCTAAGTGTTTATCAATGTGAAACAGAAAATGTCATTATTTATACTATGCAATATAATACAGAATTTTAAAAAAATGGTATAAAATTACTGACAGAGAATCTCTAAGACATACAATATTGTTTGAAAAACATATACAAACTAAAAAATTAGCAGTTCGGTCAGACACAGCTGTTGATAGATCCAAAAGCAGCTGTCAAACTGCCTCTTTGGTGCCATCTCCTTGGATGGTTGGAACAGTTAACATTTGCCTTTCTGCTTCCACTGCATCTAGAGGTGGCCATGGGACACATTTGGCAAGTGAAACATATGGAAGCCTATTGGTAGGTTTCTGGAAATCTTTGCTTTCCTGATAAAAAGATCAGATACAGCAGTTCTCTCCTCTTCTTCCCACTTTGAACACAGAGATGTAGCAGGTGGACCACTGGAAGGGTACAGGCATCTTGTAGCCACGAGGTCACAAACAGGAGTAAAAGCTCCTGAGAATCATCAAGACAGTGGTGTCACCTAACGTCACTGAGCTTCTGGGCTAACTCTAGGACCAACTCATGTCCAGAATTCTTGGACTGTGAGTCAAGTCAAACCCCCCTTTAAGTCACTTTAAAGAAAGTTTCTAGATGAACGCATTTTCAAGTAAAACAACTGTGCATTGGTATATGTATATCCAGAGAAGAGGCACAGAGACTACCCAGAAGGTGTCTCACCAAATTATCTATGGTTAACATTCCAGAATGGAATGGGATTGACTCTAAGTCCTTCTGTAGTGTTTCACATATTTTCAAGAAGGAAGTATTTATGTATCAATCATGTAATTAACAATTTTAAAAATAAATAATGAAACCTTATGTTGAAATTATGGGATTACAGTCAAATACAGAAGAAAATGATGTCACTTTTATCATACAGAAATAAACATTGTCCGTTTGCTCTCTTTTTTTTCAACTAATATGTTTTATGTTTTAGAACTTTTAGATTTACAGAAAAATTGAGCCTCTAGTACAGAAAGTTCCCATATACTACCCCTCTCCCCTACAGTTGCTTCTGTTATTAACATCTTGCATTAGTATGGTGCATTTGTTACAATTAATGAAACAAAGCTGATACACTATGATTAACGAAAGTCCATAGTTTATATCATGTTTCACTCTCTGTGTTGTACAAAGAATTCTATGGGTTTGGACAAATGTATAATGACATGGATCCACCTTCAAAGTATCATACAGATTAGTTTCACTGCCCTAAAAATTTCCTGTGCTTCACCTGTTCATCACTCTTTTCTCTCCTCCCACCTCCCTCCATCCCCCACTGCCATCGGCCCAACCTCTGGCAAGCACTGACTTTTTATTGTCTTAATTTTGCCTTTTCTAGAATGTCATATAGTTGGAATCATACAGTATGAAGTCTTTTAGATTGGCTTCTTTCACTTAGTAATACGCATTTGAGTTTCCTCCAAGTCTTTGCATGGCTTGATAGCTCATGTCTTTTTAGCACCAAATAATATTCCATTGTCTGGATGTGCTACAGTTTATCCACTCACTGCAGGACATCTTGGTTGTTCCTAAGATTTGGCAATTCTGAATAAACCTGCTATAAATATCCACGTGCAGGTTTTTGTGTAGACATATGTTTTAAACTCATTTGGGTATAAATACCAAGGAGCACAATTGCTGGATGGTATGGTAGGATTTTGTTTAGTTCTGTAAGAAACTCCCAAACTGTCTTCCAAAGTGGCTGTACCATTTTGCATTCCCACCAGCAACGAATGAGTGTTCCCGTTGCTCTGTCAACGTTTGGTATTGTTGGATTTTTGGATGTTAGCCATTCTAATAGGTGTGTCGTGGTTTGTCATTGTGGTTTGAACTTGCAGTTGCCTAATGACATATGATGTTTGCACCTGCTCACATGCTGCTTATTTTCTATCTGTTGCTCTCTTTTCATAAAATGTGTAGCCCAGGTGACAGCTGGGGTCTGCTGATCTCTCGAAGTCAGATAAGATTTATTAACCTATTTATTCCAAGCTCTGTGAAAGTGCTGGTCCCTCTTTGAGATAAATCTAGACTAGACGAGACAAAGAAAGACATATAGAAGTGGAGGAATCTATAATGCTTAACACCCAATCCTGGTCCTCTTCCAGCGGTCCCTGTCTCTGTCTCATCCACTTGGGCAAGCCAGAGCCCTCAGGGTCACCCTTCATCACTCCACTCCCTCATCCTCTTAGCCAGGTCCTGGCAACGGCAGCTCCAAAATATTTCTCAAATCCATTCACTTGTCTCCACCGCCACCACTGCCACCACCAAATACAATAAGAACCTAGTTCAGGCTACCTTTCTTCTTGCCTAAAGGACTGCAAATGGGACGAGAGCTAGAGAGACCTCTTCAACAGGCACATCTCTTCACGTTACCCTCCTGCTTGCAGAATAGGTAAAACCCCGTCAGGGTCCCACTGCCACAACCCTCACTGCCCACTCCACTCATCGGCACATGCACTTTTGTCCAGTCACGATCCTTTTCCTCGCCTCGATTCTTGGGAACATCTACTCAGTATTCATCACTCAGCTCAAGCATCACTCGGCAGAGAAGCCAACTTCCTGAGCGGGACAGACCTCCTTCTTACAACACAGGTTCTCTCTCCCGCGGAACACCTGTCACAGGTGTGATTTGATTGTGCGGTTTTCACGGTGCCCGTTTCACCATTAGACTGTGAACCCCGTGCGACTGAGGATTTTGCCTGCTGTTGCCCACCATTTTATCCAGTGCTTAATACACTGTCACCCTCCTAACAGGCACTCGATAAATATTTGTCAAATGAATGAGTGACTAAATGAATCACTTCCCTAGGGGATTCTCAATACAGGACTAATTGGTCCTTCTGGCTACCTTCTTCTGAGGCTGGCATAATAACGCAGATAAAAAATCGCCCCAAAGCGTGAGCGACTCTAACCCAGGTGACAGATGAATCTTATTAAAGTCAGCAAGGGAGAATGGCTTTTGACTTCCTGGGAAAAGATCCAGTATAATAAAATAATGCTTCTTTCTCCCAGCATGCAACTAGGCTGGAAATATTTTACATCAGCTTGTGTTTTACATCATCACCATTCATTAGAGCTCCAGGGAAGCTCTCAGTGTTCCAGAGGCTAAAATCTGGACACGTTTGTGAGATCTGAATTTCCGCACCCTACATTAGACCAGCAGGAAGGAGGTTCCTGAGTTTGGCTTTGTCTGACTCCTTTCACATATGGATGATGTGACCACATGATGGGCGCACATGGGGCCCCTCTGGTTCTCCCAGGAGCTCGCAGCCTGTCTTATGCAGGACAGGGTATATATTAGGAGAAAGTCTGGACCACAGCCTCCTGCTGAGTCATCTGCCCAGAGATTTTGGGAGAATTCCACCGAGGAGGACTTTGAGGAAGCAGAGAATACTTTGGGTGCCTGTTCGTTCTGTGCTCCCTTCTCTGAGATTCCTCACTGCAAAAGGGAGAGAGGTGACCCTAGGCTTTGTCTGGTCACACCTGATGGACCATAGTGGAAAGCCCTGACTGAGTGTGGGTGAATGAGACAATTTTCCTGGAACTGGGGGCTGGCACAGCGGCTCTTCTAGCTCATATTGAGCTTATGAGTCAGAAGGCTACATGGAGTCAGGGCTGGCATGACCATTTCTTCCCTGCACACAGAGAGGCGGGGCGAGCTGATGAGCAGATAGAGGCGGAGAGTCTAAAGCGCAAGAGACAAGAGACCGCTTAGTCCCAGTTCCTGGTTCCAGGCCCTTAAGGGGCCTGGGTCTATTCCCCTCCCGATGTCCTACAAGATATCCCTGCATCCTGCCAATAGATTCTAATTTATGCTTGAGCATGTGCCGTATAAACAGTTATAGAGACATGGTGAGGACCTCCCATATATCACCTCCTTTGTAAGAACCTTACGCATCGGATCTCATTACCCTCGTTTGGCAGATAAGGGAGCAGAAGCTTAGAGAGGTCAGGCAGTGTCCCAGGGTCACACACCTAGCAGGTGGCATGGAAGCAGATAAGGAGCTGGCGTTAGGAACGAAGGTGGCAACTCCAGTGGCTCCTGCCTTAACGACTAACCGGTGGACCAGGAGTGGGGCGATGGCTGGGATGGACTTCGTCTCCCTGTCTAGGGAAGCAGCATCATTTCCCTCTTGTCCTGGTTATACCTGATCACCATCAGACCACGTGGCAGAATGCATCAAATTCATTGCTCTGTGCAAAACTCCTTCTCTACCCCTCAGCCCCGTCTCATTTCCTCCGCTGCCATGACAGGGTGCAATTTACATTGTAGCCTTCCCTGGCAGATGCCTGTTTGTCCCATCACTCAGGCCAGGGGAGGTCTGTGCTTCATGTCATTAAGGGGCTGGCACATTTCCCATCGGGGTGCCTGGGAAAGTGGGGGTGAGAGGAGGGAAGAGGAAAATGTATGTTCTGGTTGTAGAGCAGCAATCTTTTTGCTTTTCCCTTCTCACAACTGTCTGCTGGTTCCTACCTCAGGCACTACATTCTCTCAGGAGCCAGGGCTGATTGTGCTAGAAGTTGCCCTTGTGCAAGAATAGCCCAAGCATGGTTTCCATGGGAACATCTCAGAAGGAGGATGCTAGGATTCCAGGCTTTTTGTGGCTTTGGATAAGCAATGAACTGGTTGCTTCTGAGAAGCCCAGAGCTTTCCCTCGGCCCTCTCTAACACTGTGTACAGTGCCCATCCCTCCCCCCACCCGCCACATACAAAAAGCGAGTGAAATGAAAAATTAAGTCAATTCAGCCTTAAACTTGTAGGAAAAAAATAAACCTTATGTTTATTGAATAATCCAAGTGTGTGTGGGTTTAAAAAACTGAGTGGTCAAACCCACTCAGCAGTACAAAGAATCCTAGTAGAGAATTCTAACCAGGGATCGCTGAAGTTCCTGCGGCGGACTGGGGGACTCTAGCTTCCCCCTGATACCTTGTCTGCTCAGTCACAGCCTGACTAAGTAGTCTCTGCCATGCTGCCCCTCAGTTAAGGACGCATTCATCCATCCATTCATTCACACATCCCACCATCATTTATGGAGCGCCTACCCCTGGTGGAGCCAGGTGCTGCGCCACCAGCTGTGGACACAAAGAACACTTAAGGAACTCACAGCTTAGTAAGGAAGACAAATAGTGGGCAGATTATAAATCACAGTTGAGTCCAGACCTGAGGCAGGAGGAATTCAAGCAGCTCCAGCCCCATGTTATAACTCAACCACTGAGATATTATTGTTAATGGTCAGCCCTTAGCTTTCTGCCCTGGCGACTCTTGAGTACTTGGGTCCTATAGTTAGAGGGGAATGGCCTTTCTCTTTCTAGACTGGCTTCTAAGGATTGGTACCTGCCCTGGAGTCCCTGTGGTCCCCAGGACCCGCTTTAGCTGACTTCTCAGATGCTTTATTTTATTTTGTTTTTTTAATAGTTTTTAAAAATTCTTTTTCAAATTCTTTTCTCATTTAGTTTATTAGAGTGTATTGAGCAGAGTTCCCTGTGCTATACAGTAGGTCCTTGTGGTTATGTGTTTTAAATACAACAGTGGGTACGTGTCAATCCCAAACTCCCAATCTATCCCTCCCCCTCATATGCTTTAGTATTGTAGGGAAAGACCGTGGGCTTTGAGGCCAGGATCTGGGGTTAGATTCCAGCCCTGTCATTTACCCACTGGGTGACTGCTGAATCTTGGTTTCCTCATTTTTATTTTTAAAAATTTTTTTTAATTTATTTTATTGACGTATAGTTGATTTACAACGTTGTGTCAGTTTCTGCTGTATAGCAAAGTGACTCAGTTGTACATATATATATATATATATATATACACACACATTCTTTTTCATATTCTTTTCCATTATGGTTTATTATAGGATATTGAATATAGTCCCCTGTGCTCTACAGTAGGACCTAGCTGTTTATCCATCCTATATGTAATAGTTTGCATCTGCTAACCCCAAACTCCCACTCCATCCCTCCCCCCCACCTTTGGCAACCACAAGTCTCTTCTCTATGTTTGTGAGTCTGTTTCTGTTTTGTAGACAAGTTCATTTGTATCATATTTTAGATTCCACATATAAGTGATATCATACGGTATTTGTCTTTCTCTTTCTGACTTACTTCACTTAGTATGATCATCTCTGGGTCCATCCATGTTGCTGCAAATGGCAGTATTTCATTCTTTGTTATGGCTGAGTAATATTCCATCGTGTATATCTACCACATCTTCTTTATCCATTCCTCTGTCGATGGACATTTAGGTTGTTTCCACATCTTGGCTTTTGTAAATAGTGCTGCCATGAACACTGAGGTGCATGTATCTTTTGGAATTATAGTTTTGTCTGGATATATGCCCAGGAGTGGGATTGCTGGATCATATGGCAACTCTATTTTTAGTCTTTTGAGGTTTCCTCATTTTTCAAATGGCCTATCTGGGGGAATCCCTGGTGGTCCAGTGGTTAAGTCTTCGCCTTCCAATGCAGGGGGTGTGGGTTCAATTCCTGGTTGGGGAGCTAAGATCCCACATGCCTCGTGGCCAAAAAATCAAAACATAAAAGAGAAGCATATTGTAACAAATTCAATAAAGACTTTAAAAATGGTCCACATCAAAAAAAAATCTTAAAAATATATACTCTCTGGTAGAGATTGTCAAGAGGTTAAATGAAATAATATCTACAAAGTGCCTGGCATAGCGTTTGGCATATGCAAGGAGTTAAATAAGTACCAGTCCCTTCTTTTCTACTTTTTAGAATTCCACCCCCTCCCACCCTGCTCCACTTATCGCCACCTGTTTGCCTGGCCTCCCACTGGAAACAGCTGCCATTTGGGACCCAGCATTACTTGCCAAACTGCACTTTCCTTTTACTGGACCCCATAGCAGAGTGGTTTCCGCAAGTCTCCTGGCCGGCCCCATAGGTAGACTGCTTTCTGCAGCTTAGAACTCACGCCCTTCCCCTCCGCCCCTGCCCCATTCCCTTCTTCTCTATTTCATTGTAAGAGGATAGGCAATGCGTGGGGTTCCTGTGAAGGAACCTGGAGAAATGAAGAATGTAGGGAAAAGTATATGGAGAAGCCAGGTCCTCCCAGCAGAAGTAAGTCGAAGTTCTCCTCTCTTGCAAGTTTCATTGCATTGATCATTTATGTTCTTTCAATTCCCTGAAGACCTCCACTGCCCCACTTCTCTTTGTATCGAGTCTCATCTATTATAAGGCTTTCAACTCGACATTTACAAAGTCAGTATCTTGAGCGACAGCACAGGCTGCGTTGAGCATCGCTCCTGGTCTCTGAAAGGGCGTGGCGTCTGGTTGGGGCTGTCTGTCTGAGCAGGCTGCGCAGGCAGCCTCCTGGGAGGTGTGATTTGAGTTACGTCTTCTCCCCCCATATATCTCCGCTCACCAGCTGTCTGAGCGCCTGAAGTTCCAAAATTAGACGATTGCTTTTTTTACTCCCCTTATTCAAATGTCCCAGTTCCTGGCAAATGCAAGTAGATGAAATAGTCGTGGGATAGCCAGTGGGGCCAGCCTGGGGTCGCTGGGGACATGCGGGAGCTGGGACAGATTTGTGGACTTGACCTTTTCTTTGGTGCTGTTCTACTAGCCTGAGACAGCCAGCCGAGAGCGTGGGCCTGAAGAGCCAGCAGACTCGACAGGAGGGGAGGAGGAGGACATGGATACAGGACAGGAGCGGTTCTGATGTGGAAACCGTTTAAAGAGATGGTGTTCCTACTTGACCATTCAGGGTCAGAGGCCAGGGGAGGGGGCCCGAACTCCACAGAGGTGGCTTATCAGTGTCTTGAGACCGGGAAGTCCAGTGTGAGAAAAAACAAAGTTAGTGTGAGAGCACCGAGCCGGGACAGAGGGGACAAATTCACGTGATACACTGAGGGTCCTAAAGCCTAGGGGAGGCTGCAGGTGGGAAGGCTGAGCAAAGCTGGAGGTTGGATGGGGACCAGCAGAGACCAGATTAGATTTGGGGGCTGCAGCAACACTCCACCTTGGGATTTGGGTTGTTGTGACCACTGCTGGGTGTGGTGGGCCTTAGGGTGGCTCCCACTGGGCCCTGGGAGCACAGCTCAGGGGCTGCATTGTGGGACCCTGGGCTGGCTTGCCTTCATGGGTCCCTATGGGATACTAAATAAAAAAACAACAAAAACAAACAAACAAAAAACCGTGGTCTTTGTCCCCGGTTCCTGGCACAGATCTTCAAAAACCTTTGGACTTTCCAGGAAACTCCCTGGCGGTCCAGTGGTTAGGACTCTGTGCTTTCACTGCTGAGGGTGAGGGCCTGGGTTCAATCCCTGGTCGGGGAACTAAGATCCCACAAGCCTCGCAGTGTGGCCAAAAAAAAAAAGAAAAAGAAAAAAAAAACCCTTGGACTTTCCAGATGATGGAAGCATCTTTTGTTATTTATAATGAGTGCCCCCCCTTTTTTTTTGACCGTGCAGCCTGTGGGATCTTCGTTCCCCACCAGGGATCGAACCCGTGCCCCCTGCAGTGGAAGCTCGGAGTCCTAACCACTGGACCAACAAGGAAGACCCTGTAATGAGCCCCTTTTAAACATACCTGAGTTTATGTGGACAAGGTTACTCATGGCGGGTCCCCTAAATAGCTTCAGGATGGAGACTGGTGCCAGAAAAACCCACCGCATGATCGGAGGGCTGGAACTCTCACCCAACCCCACCATGCACCTCCAGGGAAGGAAGAGGGGCTGGAGACTGAGTTTGATCACATGGCCAATGGCTTCCTCAACCAGGCCCGAGTATTGAAATCTTGACAGAAGCTGAACAACAAAGCTCAGGGAGCTTCCTGGTTAGTGAACTTGTCAATATACCAATATATCCCCTCAGTGGGACAGAAGTGCCTGCACCTCTACCTCCCTAGACCTTGCCCTAAGTGTTGCTTCTAGTTGGCTGTTCCTCAGTTGTCTTGTTATAATACAATGGTAATCATGTGTATAGTGCTTTCCTGGGTTCTGTGAGTTGTTCTACTGAATTATCAAGTGGGGGAGGTGTTGTGGGAACCCCTGAATTTGCAGCTGGCTAGGCGGAAGCATGGGTAGCTTGGGGATACCTGAGACCGTGGCTGGTGTTTGAAGTGAAGGTGGTCTTGTAGGACCGAGCCCTTAACTTGTGAGGTCTGTGCTAACATCAGTTAGTGTCAGAACTGAGCTGAATTGTAGGAAACCCAGCTGGTGTCAGGACATAGCCCCTTCCTCTGACGAAAGATGAAATTATGTATTACAGCTGTATTGGTATAAATGTGAATGTAATCCAAGCTGGATTCACTATTATAAATCGATTATTATGACAGTCATTTTTTCTCATCTGACTCTAAAAAAAATTAACATGAAGACCTTCCCATCAGCCTCAGGCACTGAGCCTAGTGTGCTCAGGGCACGTCTCGGAGAAGCTGGGCTTCTGGAGCAGCTTGAGGATGGAGCATAGCCAGGTGCCCAGAGGGACAGAGAAGGAGGTAGGAAGGAAAGACATCATCATTTTGTACTAGGGTGATTCCTTATCTCCCATATTCCTGTTACAACAACCTGGACCCATGCCCTAATCATGGCAGCCTTTTTAGTCTTTGGGGACAACTTTTAGACACTATTTGGTGCTGTTTTGCTGGCACTCCGGCAAATGTCTAATCTACCAGGGGAGTGAAGCATTATCCTGGTTTAAGCCTAAGAAATAGGTGTTCACAAAGATTTAAGAAGTTTCCAACTCCCTCTTACAAATTCTCCCTTCTTCGAAATACAACCATGTGGCTACACACTAAATACAGAAGGGAAGTTGGAGCGAATGTCATCAGGATATGAATTAACTTGAAACCTGGAGTTTCCAATCCCAACTTGTCTGGTGGTCTAATTGATATTCCACATAGGTCATCACCAGGCGCTGGGCAATCCCTGCCCCAAACCAAAACTCTAAGTTACCTAAATGGGGGCATGCAGTCTTCCCCCCTCCCAGTGAATTTGTTTGCTAGGGCTACCATAGTAAGGTACCACAAACGGAGTGGCTTAAACAACAGACATCCATTGTCTTCCAGTTCTGCAGGCCAGAAGTCTGAGATCAGGGTGTCAGCAAGGTTGGTTCCTTCTGAGGGGTGTGAGGGAGAATCTGTCCCATGCCTCTCCTCCAGCTTCTGCTGTTTGACATTTTGGATTATAGATGCAGCACCCTGACCTCTGCATTCACCTTCACGTGACGATCTCCCTGTGTGTGCGTCTGTGTCCAGATTTCCCCTTTATATAAGGACACCAGCCATATTGAATGAGGGACCCACCCTACTCCAGTACGACCTCATCTTAACTAATGACATCTCCAGTGACCCTATTTCTAAATAAAGTCACTGCCTGAGGTCCAGGGGGGTTAAGACTTCAACATATGAATCTTGCCGGCGGGGGGCACAATTTAACCTATGACGCCTACCTTTACTCTTCCTTGCTCACTGGAGGCTCTAACTGAAGCAGGAATGTACGCAGCAGCCAGAAGGCAAGGTGGGTGAGGGCTCAGTGAGCTGGGGATGACGGGGCAGAAAACTGTATGCACGTCTCTGGTCATCCACACGCATCCTTCCTCAAAGAAGCTCAGCAGGGATTGGCTTCAAACGTCTGAATTATTAGACATGAATAATGTTGCACTTTAGCCGTTCTCTTTGGGACCTGCCTCATCTCCAGTGACTCTTTTTTTTTTTTTCCAGTGACTTTTCTGATTCAACGTTTCCTCTGCTGTCATGAGGAAAGTCACTTCCTGTAATCCAATGTCCCCTCGCTCCTGAATTAGAGCAGTTCTTAGGAGCAGCAGACATTTTCTCTGGGTAATTTAAGAAGAAAAGGAATTGAGGAAAGGATGTTGGGCAGGTCATTGGCTCTCTAGAAAGGATGGCAAACCAGGCCAAACCTGTGCTTCCGGAAACAAATCACACCACAGTCAGAAGGACCCAGCGTGCGCTCTGCCACTGGGCTCAGGCACCCAGGAGGCGTGTCCATCCTGGATGTTAGTTGCCTCCACTGCTCCTGGAAACTCTATCTAGAGGCTTTTTTTTCCAGATTCGGAGACATCCCTGAGCCCCAAAGGATAGGCACATCTTTGCTAAAGCTTTCTAAGGCCACCTTTATGACCAACATTTTCTAATTAACTGTAGATTCCAATAGTCCCCTCCTGACCGGTGAAAATTTGGCTCTGCTGGGGTCCTGAGAGAAGCAGGCACTGAGATGAGTTAAGAGTGAAAAAGTTTAACAGATGGCCAACAAACACATGAAAAGATGCTCAACATCACTAATCATTAGAGAAATGCAAATCAGAACTACAGTGAGGTATCACCTCACACTGGTCAGAATGGCCATCATCAAAAAATCTACAAACAATACATGCTGCAGAGGGTGTGGAGAAAAGGGAACCCTCTTGCACTGTTGGTGGGAATGTAAATTGATACAGCCACTATGGAGAACAATATGGAGGTTCTTTAAAAAACTAAAAGTAGAGTTACCATATGATCGTGCAATCCCACTCCTGGGCATATACCCTGAGAAAACCATAATTCAAAAAGACACATGCACCCCAATGTTCATTGCAGCACTATTTACAATAGCCAGGACATGGAAGCAACCTAAATGTCCATTGACAGAGGAATGGATAAAGAAGATGTGGTACATATATACAATGGGATATTACTCAGCCATAAAAAAATGAAATTGGGTCATTTGCAGAGACGTGGATGGACCTAGAGACTGTCATAGAGAGTGAAGTAAGTCAGAAAGAGAAAAACATGTATCATACATTAATGCATGTATGCGGAATCTAGAAAAGTGCTATAGATGATCTTATTTGCAAAGCAGAAATAGAGACACAGATGTAGAGAACAAACACGTGGATACCAAGGGGGAAGAGGGCTGAACTGGGAGATTGGGATTGACATATATTTGCCACTGGGTATGAAATAGATATCTAGTGAGAACCTACTGTGTAGGGAACTCTACTCAGTGCTCTGTGGTGACCTAAATGGGAAGGAAATCCAAACAAGAGGGGATATATGTATACGTATAACTGATTCACTTTGCTGTACGGTAGAAACTAACACAACATTGTAAAGCAACTATACCCCCCCCCAAAAAAAAGAGTGAAAAATTGATCAGGAGTAACACCTGTGAGAGGGAAAGGCAGGAAGCGGGATGGGGCAGGGATGGGTTCAGTCAGACCACGATACAGAACTGTCCCCTCCAGCCTGATGGGAGCTCTGAGCAAACGCCTGCAGAGAAGTGATGGGTGGGAACGGCTGGGGACTCGTGCCGCGTCATGCTCAGTCACTGTCCAAGCCACCCCAGGAAGAAGGTGGCTTTGACGCCAAAGCGGAGGTGGACTTAAAGGTGTCTGTCCGTTAACCACTTGAATAGTGGCTGGACCAGAGCTTTGGTCCCCAGCAAAGGGAAACAGCCATTCAAGGATGTGGGTCATGCATAGCCATGCAACTCTCAGAGTCTGCATCCGATCCAGGCAGTACTGCACATGTAGATGGGGCATCTTTACAGAGGAAACACATGTCAGTATCATACACTGGCTTCTGTCATTTCTTTTATTCTATGGGTCTTGGTTCCACTTCCCCAGTGAAATTGTGACTCTCCAAAACTACAGACTAATCTGACTTCCTCAGCATCCCCGACAGAGCCTAGCCTGAGGCTAAACACAGAGTAAAAGCTCTAGGAACATTTGCTTTGTGTTTTCTCTTTTTAATTTTTTGGTCGCGCTACGTGGCATGTGGGATATTAGTTCCCCGACCAGGGATAGAACCGGTGCCCCCTGCATTGGAAGTGCAGAGTCTTAACCACTGGACCGCCAGGGAAGTCCCTCTAGGAACATTTTCTGATTCATCTAAGGTGGCTTTCTCACTGCTTCCTCATCCCTCTCCACCACGGCCCCGCCCTGTCCCTAAGCACTGCAATTTGAAGGCTCCACTAGAACAGGCCACACCTAAAGCCCCCGGGTCACTGTCAGGGTGAATTTCTGACAGACAACTGATTTCCTGCCCATCTCCCTCTCCAATCATTCATTGTTCTTGTCACAAATTAAAAAGAAAAGCAGGCAGTGCTTAAGAAAATCTGTGGCCCCGTTGGACACCTCCCGCGCAGAAAAGCATTTGACTGCCGGTTCCCATGGCAACGGGCTTTCTTTGAAATAATTTCTTGCTCGGCGCCGCCAGACCCCCGCCTTTCTCTTCTTGGGAGTAATGGCCAGCATTGAAAGTGAGATCAGAGAAGGAGAGAACATCCAGATGAACGGAGCCCACAGGCCGGCAGGAGGGCTCTCGCGCCCAGGAGGGAAGAGCTCAACGCCGCTGTCCTCAGGGCCACGCTGGTGCTCACCAAGGGGTTAAAAGATGCCAAGGATGAGGTCTGGAAAAAGCTGACTGCAGCATCAACGGGCACTATTTAGAGCCACACAACTGAGCAGAGTTCTCTAATTTTGGAAAAGGGCCATGTTCGCACATTCTATGCAACTGTGCCTGCCCCGGAAGCTGCTTGCTTCCATTTTTTTGTTTGTTTTTTGGTTTTTTTTTTTGGTTCTTTGGGGCCATGGCACATGGGCAGTGCTTTCGCCTCAGAGGAGAGCCGCCCCTGTCCTTGCCCCTCATCCTTATCCCCACTGTGCTGAGCAGTGAGACCCAGACCTGACTTCTGTTGTAGGTGGACTTGTGGTCCCCCCAGAGTCCTATGTTGAAGTCCTAGCCTCCAGGACTTCAGAACGTGACTGTATGCTTTGGAGACAGGGCCTTTAGAGAGGTGATTAAGTTAAAATGAGACCGCTGGTGTGGGTCCTAATCCAAGCTGGCTGGTGCCTTTATAGGAAGATGAGTTTTGGACACAGAAGAGACACCAGAGATGCACCAGCACTGAGGAAAGGCCATTGTGAGGACTCAGTGAGAAGGCAGCCGTCTGTGAGTCAAGGAGAGAGGGCTCGGGAGAAACCAGCCCTGCCTGCGCAGTGATCTGGGACTTCCAGCCCCCAGTCTGCGTGTTTTGGTTGTGGCAGCCCAAGCACTCACATACGACTTGCCCCTGGGCTGCAGAGGCTCCATCTGTCAGACTGGGACTCAGGAAAGTCAGTCTAAAATTATCTGCTTTACATTTCCTTCAGAGGGGGATGGGCTCCGCCAAGAGCTCCAGCAAGCTCACTGCCCTCACCACGCGACCTGTGATACACTTGCGTCTTGACGTGTCTGAAGATCTCTTCTCTCATTGGATACCGTACTCTGAAGTGACTGATGGAGGCCCAGTGTCCACCCTTTACAGCAAAGGAAGCCAGACGGGTCTAAGTGATTCAGCGCGGGAGGCTGGGCGACATAAGTAGTTGTGTCCTTGCTTCTCCATCCACCCACGTTTACAGCATTTTAACGTATATGAGATCCCAGAATGGGATGCTTTGAGGTTGGGATGCTATCTTCTTCCATTTGTATCCTGGCCACTGGGAGTGTGTTTAGCATGAAAGCACTTAATAAAGATCCCTGAAGGGTTTCCCTGGTGGCGCAGTGGTTGAGAGTCCGCCTGCCGATGCAGCGGATACGAGTTTGTGCCCCGGTCCGGGAAGATCCCACATGCCGCGGAGCGGCTGGGCCCGTGAGCCATGGCTGCTGAGCCTGCGCGTCTGGAGCCTGCGCTCCGCAGTGAGAGAGGCCACGGTGGTGAGAGGCCCGCGTACCGCAAAAAAAAAAAAAAAAAAAAGGATCCCTGAATAAGTTAATGAATCTTATTCTGGCCAAGAGAAGGAAGCTTTAGGATTTACATCAAAAGAGAAATCTCTGGTCTTTTGTTCCTTTTCTTTCTTTCTTCTTTTTTCTTTTAGACGAGGAGACAAAGGCTTAGAAAGTGAAGTGACACAGAAGCAGAACCAGGACCAAAACCAAGGTCTTCTGAATCCAAGTGCTGGGGTTTTCTGCTCTGCCATTCACTGAAGTGAATACACAGCCAACTGTGTGTGCACCCATGTCAGGAAAACAAAGACAATACCTATATATTCAGGTAAGCACAGTCTCTCTTTTTATTTTTAAACATCTTTATTAGAGTATAATTGCTTTACAATAGTGTGTCAGTTTCTGCTTTATAACGAAGTGAATCATTTATACATACACATATGTCCCCATATCTCTTCCCTCTTGCATCTCCCTCCCTCCCACCCTCCCTATCCCACCCCTCTATGTGGTCACAAAGCACCAAGCTGATCTCTCTGTGCTATGCGGCTGCTTCCCACTAGCTATCTATTTTACGTTTGGTAGTAAGCACAGTCTCTTAGGTTCAGCATTCAAGTGTGAATCTACTTATTATGTTTCAAAGGACCTGGTATTATTCCATGTACATCCTGGTATTTGCTTCTTTCATCTTTTCACTCCCTTCATTAAAATTCTCAATGGCTCCCAACTGAGTCCCGAGTAAAGAGACTGCACATAGTAAGCATTTGATACATAAAAAAAATTAATTAATGAATAAATGAAAGCAGAGATAATTCTTAATTCCTCCCCCTGGCATTCAAAGCTCTCCATAATCTGGTACCCTAATTTTCAGCCTTCATAGACAAAATCCTTTGCTCTAGCTGGCTCAGTTTCCTCTCTGCTCCCAGAAGAATGCATCACTTGTAACTCTGCTTTGGTTGTTCGCCCAGACTCACAGCACCCTTCTCTCCCTTATTTGTCCATCCTGAAGTAACTCACACCTTCAAGCCTAACTGAAGCCACCCGTCCTTCTGGCTTGGTGCACAAATAAGAGCAATAAGGATTTGCAGTCTGGAAGATGTGGGTGGAGGAAAAGGAATCTACAAAGCATCCTGAAATAGAGGTGCAAGTTAGGAAGAAAACCTAGAAGAGACAGAAATAGAGGGGCTGCATTTGCTTTTGCCACTCAGAGAAACTGTAACCTTGAGGAAGTCACAGTCCCGGTAGCTGAAGTTTCTTCATTTATACAATGGAGCTTTAGACTAGACAGTCCTTAAGACAATTCCAGCCTTAACACTCTGACTGCACATCAACCCAAACAGCTGCTGTCTCTCTTTGTAGGGTCCCCAACTCTTTTCTCTCCTCTTCCCCAAGGCCATGTATGCACAAAGCCCTGCTCTTCAGAGACCTTGACCGTACGTCACCCCCTCTTTTCTATCTTCAACTTCTTCCTCTCTAATGGTTCTTTCCTACCAGCATTGAATGCACTGAAAGTCTTTTCCATCTTCCAGACAAGGAGGTGGGTTTCCACTTTTGTCCACAGTGGAATATCTAGTACCAGACTTACCTTCCTGCCATAAACACCAATTCATTAGACAAACTATATTAAAAAAATGTTTTCAGACATTAAGGAATGGGCAGTGCAGAATTGTGATTCCCAATAGAAAGGAAACAAATGAGATGAGCCCTAAGATTGCTTTGGCTTTCTGCCTGGAGACACTTTCCTGCTGATGGCACAAGAGGTACCCAAGCAGAGCCAGTGGTCTCAGTGAGTTGAGGGGAGGCCAAAGTAGCTGGAATTTGCCAGACAGAGTATCAGAGTGGAGGGAGCCATGTAGAGAAAGCCCTCCAGAAGTCAGCACTGGGGTCCCCTTGAATCTTTGGCTGAGTACTTAGTTATGCCCACATAGGAAAAAACTCCACATCATCAGGCAAAGAAAACTATAATTCCCCAAACGGAACAATTCCCAGAGCTCATGTAGGGCTTGGAGATGTTTGAGTTACGACTAGCCAAAGGAGAGAAACCCCTTTGAACACCTGGATCATTTAGTAAAGACTCCAGAAGGGTCATACATTAGTAGTAGGGCTAAATCAGCCCTATTTGACTTCCCCTAACAAAGCTTAAAAATAAGCCAAATGATGCATTCAAAGGATGCAAGCTGTTTCACAAGTAACTGTCTGCTAGAGCTAACTTCTGTACCCTTTAAAGGAAGAGAACAAAATCCAGACACTCAACAACCTAATATTCATGATGACCAGTGTAAGGGTTAAGTAGTCAGGGTTCAATCAGAGAAGCGGGGTGAGTAGGAGTCATATATATAGGACACGAATTTATTAGAGGAACTGGCTTACACAGTTGTAGGAATTGGTAAGCAAGCCTGAAGTCCGTAGGGCAGGCAGACACGCAGGGAAGAACACAGTAGGCTGGAAGCACGGTGGGGAGAAGAAAGAATTTCAGATCTAGTCATTGTTTGGAATCTCTGAGCTCAGCGGAGGCCCGAGGCCTCATTTTTTTTTTTTTTTTTTGCAAGGTGATTCTCAAATTTATATGGAAATTCATAGATAGAATAACCAAGACACTGCTGAGGAAGATAGATGTAATAGAACTCACTCTCACTCTACTATAAGACTTTTAGACTGTATGG
This sequence comes from Hyperoodon ampullatus, assembly GCF_949752795.1. Lineage (NCBI taxonomy): Eukaryota > Metazoa > Chordata > Mammalia > Artiodactyla > Ziphiidae > Hyperoodon > Hyperoodon ampullatus. The sequence goes on from NC_136919.1 coordinate 116,700,187, forward strand.
TATTGACATAAACATAGACAAATTGACTGATAGAATGGAAATGGAGAGCTAAGAACAGGCGCATTTATATAATTTATGACAAAGGTGGCACTGTAGAGCAATAATAAAACAGTATTTTTGAATTGACCCCTGCCTCACAGCATAATTAAAACTATATATATATATATATATATAAATATATAATAATTGCAAGGGGACTTTATATCTAAATGTACGGAGCCCTCTTTTAAAGGCTTCCCAATGATTAAGTTAGGCCCACTTAGAATACTCTCCATTTTATTAACTTAAAGACAACTGATTATGGACTTGAATTACATCTGCAAAATTCCTTCAAAATGGCACCTAGATTTGTGTTTGATTGAAACTCTGGGAAAGGGTGTGTGTGTGTGTGTGTGTGTGTGTGTGTGTGTATTACAAAATAGCTGCAGTTTCCCTTCCATGCTCCAACTCCTATCAGAGAAATATCCCTTGTACCCTACCATAACTGGAAACATACTAGAAAGGGAATTCTGGGGACTGTAGTTCAGCCTAGCCAAGGTGACATATCACAAAGCCATCACATTCAGCATCCATTAAAAGTTAGACCTTCATTGAAGCATAACCAGGAGACACCCGTAACCAGGAGAAAAATATAAACAGACACAGACATGACAGAGATGATGGAATTAATAGAAAAGAACTTTAAAAGAGCCATCATAAACATGCTCAAAAATTTAAGGAAAAACCTGAAGACGATAAGGAGAGAAATTGAAGGTATTAAAAGAAATCAAACAGGACATCTAGGGCTGAAAAAATAAAATGTCTACAGTGAAAAATATACCAAATGGGCTTAGCTGTAGATGAGACACCAAAGAAGAGAAAAATTAATGAACTTGGAGATGTAGTGATAGAAATTCTCTAAGTTGAAGCACAGAGAGAAAAAGATCTGAAGGAAAATGAAAAGGAAGAGAGCCTCAGTGACAGTATCATGTAGTCTAACATATGTGTCTCCCCAAAAGAGACAGAGATCAGAAAATAATTTGAAATAATAGGAAAAAAATTTCCAAATTTGATGGAAAATATAAATCTCAATATTCAACAAGTTCAGTGAATACCAAGCAGAATAAATAGATACCACATCAAAGCACATAATAATCTAACTCATGAAAACCAGTGAGAAAGAGGAAAATCTTAAAGAAACTAGAGAAAAAAAGACACATCATATTCAAGAGAAAAAAAATTTGATTTACTACAGAATTTTTGTCAGAAGCAGTATAAGCCAGAAGTTAAAGGAATGACATCCAATGTGCTGAAATTACAAAAAGAAACCCCTGCTAACCTAGAATTCTGTATGTAGTGAAAAGATTCTTTAAAAGTAGAGTAAAATAAAGACATTTTTGATAAAAACAAGCTGAGATAATTCATTGCCAATAGACTAGCACTGCAAAAAATTGTAAAAGGAGTTTCCTCAGGCTGAAGGAAAATGACATGAAATAGAAACTCAAATGTACATAAAAAATGAAGAGTACTAGAAATATTAAATGAGTGAGTAAATATAAAAGACTTTTCCCCCCCTCATTTAAAAATCTTATAAAAGAACATTGAACGCAGAAATCAGAATGCGCTGGACTTCTCCCTCTGCACAAGATCTCACATTTTGGTGTTGGCTGGGCTCTCACCTGGAGGCATGGGGAAGAATCTATTTTTTAGCTCATTCAAGTTGCTGGCAGAACCTGGTTCTAGGTTGTAGGTTGAAGATCTAAGGTCTATGTTTCCTTGCTGGCTGGTACTCAGGCTCTGCCCTCAGCTTCCTGAGGCCCCCATTTCTTCTCACATGGCCCCCTTCATATTCAAAGCAACAATGATGTATCAAGTTCTTACACTTTGAATCTGCCTGACATCCCTTTTTATTAATCAGAGAAAGGTTTCTAATTTTTTCTTTTAGATTCTTTTTAGAGCGTTCTTTTTTTTTTTTAACAGCACAATTCAGAGGAAGGTACAGAGATTTCCCATATTCCTCCTATTCCACCATGCATAGCCCCGCCCATTATCAACGTTCCTTACCAGAGTATCCCCTCTCAACAGCTCCTACCATTATCAACATCCCTTTATTTGTTACAATTGATAAACCTACTTTGACACATCATCAATGCCCAAAGTCCATTGTTTACCTTACATTCATTCTTAGTATTGTACATTCTGTGGGTTTAGGCAAATGTATAATGAAATGGATCTATTATTTATTTTTATTTATTTATTTTTGCGGTACGCGGGCCTCTCACTGTTGTGGCCTCTCCCCTTGCGGAGCACAGGCTCTGGACACGCAGGCTCAGCAGCCATGGCTCACAGGCCCAGCCGCTCTGCGGAATGTGGGATCTTCCCGGACCGGGGCACGAACCCATGTCCCCTGCATCGGCAGGCGGACTCTCAACCACTGCGCCACCAGGGAAGCCCTTATTATTTTTTTTATTTCTGGCTGTGTTGGGTCTTTGTTGCTGCACATAGGCTTTTCTCTGGTTGCAGTGAGCAGGGGCTACTCTTTGTTGTGGTGCAGGGGCTACTCTTTGTTGTGGTGCGCGGGCTTCTCATTGCGGTGACGTCTCTTTTTGTGGAGCGTGGGCTCTAGGCGAGCGGGCTTCAGTAGTTGTGGCACACGGGCTCAGTAGTTGTGGCTCGCGGTCTTAGTTGCTCTGTGGTATGTGGGATTTTCCCGGACCAGGGCTCGAACCCGTGTCCCCTGCATTGGCAGGCAGATTCTTAACCAGTGCGCCACCAAGGAAGCCCTGGCTTTCTCTTTTTGTTCCTAAGTTGGAAGTGGAGGCAAAAATTAGGGAAGCTAGCAGTTACTGACCAAGTGCTGACTCTTTGGGACTGTTTGCTGCAGAAGTTGTGAGTCAGAGATCTACTTTTTTTATATATGGTCTGCCCATTGTCATTTTGTATATTCAGTCTTTCAAGGGATTAGTGGGAAGATTTTGGGGGAGCATTTAAGAAATTCTACCTATTGCAGATACCTACAAAAAACGTACTTACAGCTAACAACAAACTTAATGGTAAGAGATTGAATGCTTTCCCTTTAAGATCAGGAACAAGACAATGATGTTCTCACCACTTCTATTCAATATGGTACTGTGGGTTCCAGCCAGTGCCATAAGTCAAGAAAAAGAAATAAATGATATCTAGATTGGAAAGAGAGAAGTAAAATTGTTTTAATCTCGGATGACATAATCATTTATGCAAAAAAATCCATGACATCAAAAAAAAGTTACTGGAACTGATAAGTGAGTTTAGCAAGGTTGCAGGACACATATCAATATATAAAAATTAATTGTAGCTCTATATGCTAGCAACAAACAAAAGACAAAATGACTTACAATAGCATTAAATATTAAATACTTAGGAATATAATTGACAAAAAGTGTGTAAGACCCCCAATACTCAAAACTACAAAATTTTGCTATAAAAATTAAACATGACCTAATAAAATGGAGAGATATACCATGTTCATGGATCAGAAAATTGACTATTGTCAAAATTTTAGTTATTCCCAAATTGATCCATAGATTAAAGGCAATTCCAACAAAATTCCAGAAGGCTTTTTTGGTAGAGATTGGGAAGTTTGTTCTAAAATTCACATTGAAATGCAAAGGATCACAAACAGAATAACTCTGAGAAAGAAGAACAAAGTTGGAGGACTTACACTACCTGATGTCAAGACTTATTATAGTGTTATAGTAAATAAGATGGTCAGTATTGGTGCCAAGATAGACAAATAGATCAACGGGGCAGAAGAGAGTCCAGAAGCAGATGCCCACATACATGGTCAATTAATTCTTGACAAAGATTCAAAACCCATTCAGTAGAGAAATGATAGTGTTTTCAACAAATGGTGCTGGAACAGTTGGATATCCATGTGCAAAAAAGAAGCAAAACCTGGAAGAACCAAAAGAGAGAAGCAGACAAATCCACAATTACGGTTGCATATTGTAACACCCCTGTCTCAGTAATTCACAAAAGAAGTAGGCAGAAGATGAGCAAGGAAATTAAAAAAGTGTACAACTTTTTCAACCAACTTGACTTAATTAAAACTTGCAACCTACAACAGTAGAGTCCACATTATCCTCATGTGCACATTGACCATTCACCAAGATAGACCATATGTTAGATCACAAGTCTTTGAAACCACGGGGTGTATTCTCTTACCATAAAAGAATTAAATTAGAAGTTAGTAATAAAAAGATGATTGAAAACCCACATATTGGAAACTGGACAACATAGTACTAAATAATTCAAGAATCAGAAAAGAGATCATAAGAGAAATTAGGAAATATTTTGAAATGGCTAACAATAAAAAAAAGTATCAAAATTTGTGGAATGCAGGTAAAGCAGTTCACAAAGGAAATTTATAGCTTTCAAGGCTTATAGGTTGTTACCTATATTCCTGAACAACTGGCTATAAATCAGAAGTTCCCACATCCCCCTTTGGGTTCTATTAATTTGCTAGAGCAAATCACAGAATTCAGGAAACCTGCTTACTCACCAGATTACCAGTTTATTACAAAGGAAATTAAAGGATGTGAATCAGCAGCCAGATGAAGAGATGCATGGGGCAAGGTTCTGAATAAAGGAGCCCTGGGGTCCAGCATGGTGGCACATGGAAGCATTCTGGTTCCACCTGGAGCTTTCTAGTACCCCTCCTTTTTGGTTGTCTTATGGAGGCCTCATTACAAAGGCATGATTGATTAAATTATTGACCATTGGTGATTCAACCTCTAGCCCTTCTCCCCTCCCCAGAAATCAGGGGGTGGGGCTGAAAGTTCCAACACTCTGTTCATGATTGGTCTCCCTGGCAACCAGTGCCCCCATCCTTAGGGGACTTCCAAAAGTCACCTCATTAACACAAACTCAGTTCTGGTGAAAATGGGCTTGTGAATAACAAGACACCTATTTCACCATTATGGCTCTGAAGCCATTTCAGGAACTGAGAACAAGAGAACAAATATTATAACAAAAGATGCTCCCTTTGCTCTTATTTCTCAGGAAATTACAAGAATTTTGAGAGCTGTGAGCTAGGAACTATGGCTGGAAGACTGAAATATGTATTTATTGTAAATCATAATATCTTTAACTACTTTGCACCCCTCAAAAAACTAATTCATGGTTTATGAAAAAAAACAATGAAAATATTTAAAGTATTATATAACAAAATTATGGGATGTAATTAAAGTGATACTTGGTTATAAATGTCTATGCTTAAATACATTAAAAAAAAAATCATGGGGCTTCCCTGGTGGTGCAGTGGTTGAGAGTCCACCTGCCGATGCAGGGGACACGGGTTTGTGCCCCGGTCCGGGAAGGTCCCACATGCCGCAGAGTGGCTGGGCCTGTGAGCCATGGCCGCTGAGCCTGCGCATCTGGAGCCTGTGCTCCGCAGTGCGAGAGGCCACAACAGTGAGAGGCCCGCATACCGCCAAAAAAAAAAAAAAATCATGAAACAGAAAAGAAGAAACAATCTTCAAGAAGCTGGAAATGAAATGGTATATTAATTCTAAACATCATGAAAGAAATAATAAAAAAAGAACAAAAATTACTAAAATAACGATGGAGAGGATGAACAAGTCCAGAAGCTGATTCTTTGAAAAACATAGATGGAATAGCTACACTTCTAGGAATATTAACCCAGAGATAAAGAGCAAAAACACAAACAATAGAATAAGGAGCCATAACTGTAGAAGCATTAATAATTAAAAACATCTGAATAGAACACCGACAAATTTATGCCAATATATTTTTTAAAAACTAGATAAAATGGAAAAGAATCAGAAAACTGAACTACTAAAATTGACTTCAGAAGACTGAAAACCCAAATAGTTCAATAACCTGCCAACCACTTCCAAATGTTTCTAGGTTCAACTGATTTTAAAGGCAAATTTGTACTAAATCTTGGCTGAACAAGGTTTATTTATCCAGTGGTTTAAATATGTTATTGCCCTTTTGGCCTTCATATTTTCTTAAGAGATGTCAGCAGTACAGTTAGCCCTCCATATCCGCCTGTTCTGCATCCGTGGATTCAACCAAAGGCGGATTGGAAATATTAAAAAAAAAAAATCCAGGTGGTTCCAAAAAGCAAAACTATTTACATAGCATTTATATTATATTGGGTATTACAGGTAATTCAGAGAAGATTTAAACTATACGGGAGGATGTGCGTAGGTTATATGCAATTACTGTGCATATAAGGGACTTGAGCATCACGGATTGGTCCTGGAACTAATGCCCCTAGGATACTGAGGGAAGACTGTAATTGCTATGATTACTTCTCTCTATGAAATATGCCATTTTCCTCTGGCCACTTTCAAGATTTTCTTGGTTTACAGCAGTTTATCTTTTGTTACAGCAGCTTGACTACGATGTGCCTATATGTGTTTTTCTTCATACTTGTCTGGCGTTGTCTGTTCCCTTGCTTATATCTTGTTTCACTCCTTGTCTGTTTCTAGGTTTTAATTTCCATTGCTCTGTCCTTTGTTTCTGGTGTAGGTTGGAAGTGTCAGGAGTTGGGGTGGGGGGAGGAGGCACAAACAGCCCTCTTGGTCTCTCTCCTTATCCCTCAATATGTATCAGGGCCTATCCCTGTGCCCTGAGGACTTTGTCTACTTTATAAACAGATTGCTCAGTTCAGGTTAACCTGCCCACTCCTGGCAAACACCACAGCCCGCCTGGTAACAGAAGTGGTACATGGGCCCAAACCCTATCCCTTGTAGTACAACTTTGATGGATTCCTAAGCCAAAACCATTCTCCTTACAGGTGGAATACATTTCAGGCCCATGCCACCGAGTGCTCTGAAGCATCAAAGAACTACCAGCCAGGCTCTGGTCAAGGAGGACTAGCTCCCCCGTAGTTCAGCTGCTGATAAAATCTAGGGTCCCGGGGACGAATATGACCTAGGGTTCCATGGTCCTGCCAGGTTGCCCTCTTAGTCATCAACTAAAAGCCCATCCAAGGCCCTGAATATGGCCTGGGGAACCTCTGCAGGCTGGGTCCTCACCCAACATTGCCAACTGTAGCCATAAACCCAGTCCAGTGACAGGGCTTGGGAGTCCAAAGGATTACTATCTTAGTTTTAGACTCATAAATCACCTTGAAATTGGAAACAGTCCTGGAAATTCTGGATTGGTTGACAGATGTTTTTCCCAAGATGGCAACACACCCAGCCCTAGACATTTACAGTTGCCTCAGGCCTATATAACAGCTTTCTACTTAGAAACTTTAAAATGTGCACTAGCCACTATTTGGGTAATTTTTTAAAAATTGAAGTATAGTTGATTTACAATGTTGTGTTAATTACTGCTATACAGCAAAGTGACTCAGTTATACACATATATACATTCTTTTTCATATTCTTTTCCAGTATGGTTTACCAAAGGATACTGAATATAGTTCCCTGTGCTATACAGTAGGACCTTGTTGTTTATCCATTCTGTATTTACCAGTTTGCATCTCACTAGCCACTATTTGGAATAGCAGGTCCCCAAGCACAGGAAATGTCATTAAAGGCTAACACCCTTGAATGGGATATTACCAGGGAATGCATTATTTTGGTGAGTCAGCAGAACTCAGTGTCCCTTTTTTTTGTTGTTGTTGTTGTTAATGTGCTTTTTATTTAAAACAGTTTTAGATTTACAGAATTATTGGATAGATAGTACAGAGAGTTCCTGTATATCCCACACCCACTTTCCTCTATTATGAACAATACGTACATTGTTACAAATGAACCAGTATTGATACATTATTGTTAACTAAAGTCCACACAGCATTCAGATTTCCTCAGTTATTCCCTAAATTTCTTTTTCTGTCCCAGGATCCCATCCAGTATACCACATTACATTTAGTCATCATGTTTTCTTAATCAGTGTCCCTTTTTTTTTTTTTTTTTTTTTGCAGTACGCAGGCCTCTCACTGCTGTGGCCTCTCCCATTGCGGAGCACAGGCTCCGGATGCGCAGGCTCAGCACCCATGGCTCACGGGCCCAGCTGCTCCGCGGCATGTGGGATCCTCCTGGACCGGGGCACGAACCTGCATCCCCTGCATCGGCAGGCGGACTCTCAACCACTGCGCCACCAGGGAAGCCCCAATCAGTGTCCCTTTTTTACCAACCTAGTTTCCAGTGTTTTACATATGTTCATTTACAATACAAAGTTCACTCTTGTAGAAGGAAATCCTGCCATCTGTGGCAACGTGGATGCACCTTGAGGACATTATCCTAAATGAAATAAGCCAGACACAGAAAGACAAATACTGTATGATTTCACTTACATGTAGAATCTAAAAAAGTCAGACTCACAGAAGCAGAGAGTAGAACGGTGGTGACCAGGGGCTGGGAGGTGGGGGAAATGGGAACATGTTGGTTGAAGGGCACAAACTTTCACTTACGCAGGATGAGTAAGTTCTGGAGAGCTAATGTATAGCACGGTGACTATAGTTAATAATCCTGCAGTAGGCACTTGAAATTTACCAAGAGAGTATGTCTTAAGCGTTCTTACAACACACAACGGTAACTATGCGAGGTGATGGATGTTAATTAGCTTGATTGTGGAGATCATTTCACAATGTATACTTACATCAAAACATCACACTGTACTCCTTAAATATATACAACTTTTATTTGTCAATTATACCTCAATGAAGCTGGAAAAACAGAGTTTCCTTTTGCGACAATTGCTTGTTATTTCAAGAAAGCTTCATTTTTTTTTTTTTTCGTGGTACGCAGGCCTCTCACTGTTATGGCCTCTCCCATTGCAGAGCACAGGCTCCAGACGCGCAGGCTCAGCGGCCACGGCTCACAGGCCCAGCCGCTCCGCGGCATGTGGAATCTTCCCCGACCGGGGCACGAACCCATGTCCCCTGCATCGGCAGGCGGACTCTCAACCACTGCGCCACCAGGGAAGCCCGAGAGCTTCATTTTTAGTAATTGAGTTTGCTGGCAAAGCTGTTGAGCCAAGAAGCCAGGAGAGGCCCTCAGTGGGGCTGCCTTTAGGCCTGCAGAGCAGGGGCAGGTCTGGGACAGGGTGGGACGGGGGTGAGCCTCCCAGCCCTTCCCTGGGGACATCCTGCAGTGGCTCCCAGCCTGAGCACCACGGTGCAGTCTGGGTAACTCCTCCCTCTGGGAACTTTTCCCTTCAAGGGGGCGGGGCCGGAGTGTGGGCAGATGGGGAAGTCTCAGCTGCTGCTTAGAGCAGCCCAGACAATAAATGGGCAGCTCCAGCTGGTGGCCTGAAAGAGACACTGAAATCCTACACTGTTTTTTTTTCCTCTTATGATAGAATTGACTTTGGCATACACTTCTGGAGTTACTCTGGGTTTTAAGAAAATGTCCATTTGGGATGTCAAGGGCCACTTTGGCACTGCAGAGAGTTGGGTAACAGAGGTCTGGACCAGGGACAACTCCAGGGCCTGCTAGAGTGAGAAGGCTAGCTGGGGAGAAGCCCATTGTTGGACACCATCTTCCTCCCCAGGAGAGCTTCTGGATGAGTGTTAAGTCTTCCCTGGGCAAAAACTCAAGAAGATCCTGGTCCACCCAAACAGGTGGGGGATGGGAGAGATGTCTGCCCTGATCCTGGGCCTTTAGACCGTCCAAAGATCATGCTGGTCAGACAACAACAAAACACACCCCGAGTGAGTTGGACAATACTGGTCTCAGATCCTCTTAACTGCACTCGTATGTTTCATCTCAGGTTCCACTCCTTCAAAACTCTACCTTCCAACGCTCTAGCTTAAAAACTCTGCTTTTCCAGTCTTGCTTGTAGGTCTCCCTTGGACATGGTTTGTATTCATTAGCTTTTTCTTCCTAGTTCTTGTGATAACACCCAGCCAGATTCCGTCCTAAATGCCGCATCTCCCCACCCCGAGAACATTTGTTTCTTTGCCAATGCTCTCTCCAGGCTTGTCAGGACCAAGCCACGGTGGGTGGTGCAGCAGAGTGAGTGAGGATATGCCAGGAGGGAGCGAAGGTGTTTGCAAGTGGGGAAGTGATGACGGTGAATGAAAGAGATGCTGTCACCACTCTCCAATCTCTCCTGAGGTGAGGGAGACTGAGCAGCTTCCACTCAAGGGACTTGAGGGCAACAGACCACCAGGAGGACCAGAGTTCAGTTAAGGAATATGGTGACAGGGTATTCTGCAGGGACTTTGATGATATAGGCTAGTTTGTTTAGGACCTCGTGGAATATCCAGTTGGCATGTTGGAGGGTCTTAAAGATCAACAGTGGGAGGAGGCACAGTGTAGTATGGACACGAGGGTAAAGACGGGAACAGATGACCAGAGAGTCTTGGGTTTAGGACGAACAGCAGAAGACAACAGAAGGAGAGGCTTGGCCTGAAGAGGTGGGCGGCCCCTGGTGAAAAGTTAACTTCAGCAGTAGGTTATGTAATCTTGGACCTCGGTCTCCAGGGTCAGGACCGGAGACAGATTAAGTACAAGGTGAGACCAATCTCCCAGAAGGTTTTGCTCAAGTGATTGGGAGAGACTGCTGGGTATTCCTCCAGACACCCATCTTATAAGGGGTCAATCTGCACTGTGTACGGCCTCTGAGGAATGCTCCCTCATTGCACTGTAGAAAAGAGGAAGAGAAATTTCGAGGGCCAGAGGCAAGAGAAATTTTATCCCCTCTATACATCTATATAGTGAAAAATGATTTCATCCAAGAATTGCAGTATTTCACCCTTAGCAAAATAGAGGCTGGTGAATGTATCTGTACGGTTACTTGCCTAAGCAAATGAGTTGGAGGTCTCCAAGGGAACTGGCCTCCATCTGTCGTTTCTCGTATTTTAAAGGGGAAATCAATGACGGGTGGACTGAGCTCTCTCTCATCCTTGGAGACAAAGCCCAAGTATTCCCATTCCAGCATTTTGCTCTCAGGTTTTCTTTTCTAGAAGAGTTCAAGACCTTTTGGTTTTAGCTTGATTTTTTAATCTCACCTCTCAATTTTTTTTTCTAGTAATGAAATCCCTTCTTCAAGCATAGTTTATACAGAACCACAACACATGAAGCAGAAAAAACTCAGAACTTTATTACCAGCATGTATTTATTTTATAACTTCACATTTATAACACTTTACTTTGCATACTGTGACTACATGAGAACAACAAGGCCATTTTCATGACTACAAAAAACACATGAAATCAGGGTGTACAGGGTGACAGTTGTATCACTTTGGTTGAACAGTACTGAAAAATATAACTTAGATAAATGATCACAAATGGCACCTCTTTAAAAAAATGTTTTTCTTACAATCTCAGGATATTCTTCAGTTAAAATTATTCACGATCGGAAAGAAGCTATTTCTTATAATCACTAACAATAGTCAACAATGGCTGGAAAATTTATCACAAAGATAACAGACAACAAGCACTCAAACTTAACCACAAGAGCCAAAACGGTGTCTAATGCAATGTTGTCACAACCTCACAGGCAGATTACATATTTACTTGTTACTGCAGGACGGTTAGAAAAGGAAGAGAGTATGCGTTGACTGGACGATAAGCATTGTGAAAATAATAAAAAGAGTCTCGATGTATTGAGGGCTTTCTATGTTCCAGACATCACACTAAGTGCTTAAAAGGCATTATGTCATTTGATCTTAGCAACAACCCTGTTCTATTGTCCTCCCATTTTTCTGATGAGGAAACTGCTATTTCAAGAAGTTAAGCCACTTGTTTATTGTACATACAAAGCTACCATGATGCTATACATCAGTTGTGTTGGAGCCTTGCCTAGCATTTAACTGAATGATGCTCATTTATGCTTGAAGCACACTTGACGTCACAGGACATGCACGGGCCTGATTTAAACACCTCTGACATGCTATGGCTTCCTTAATCTATGAAGAATTAAAATAAGCTTGGATGTGTGCTCACGTATCGCAAGGGAACCTTTCTTCCAAGGTCTGTACAAAATGAGTCAATCTGAGAACAAAAGCGAGCCTGTTGGTAAATGCCAGCGTGTTAAAATTCGGATATCAACACGCTTGTGTCTATCTGTGATTTATTAGAGATTTAAAGAGTTTAACATACATTTTCAAGAGAGAACTGCTGAAAAGTCCCTGCAGAACTACAAAGCACAATTTGAAAACCGCGATCACGGTGGAGAGAGGACTAGCCAGTGTCAGAGAGGTCTGCACTTCCGTCTGGGCTCTGCTACCTGATAGCATTTTGATGTCGAGCAGACCACGTAACCCATCTGAGGTTTTTTCCCATCTCTTTTAAAATGAGCCTAATTATACCACACTGGGGGTGCTGTACCCATAAAATGACATATGTGTAAAGTGCCCAGAACAGAGCAGGTCCTCAGTCACTGTGAGCTCTCCTCCTCTCCTCTTTGCCCTTGGTTGCCACTAAAACTCCTCCTCTCTATCCAGGCTGGCCCGAATCCAAACCCCATGCTCTGTCAGGCCCTCCTGTGATGTCTACCCTTTCTTGAGGATGTCCCTCACACGGTGGACCTCTGTGTCCTCAGGGCCCAACACACTGCCTGGAACCATCTATCTGACACCCAGCAGAGAAGCGGGAAGTGCTTCCCAAGTAAGAAAAGAGAGAAACCTAGGGCTTCCCTGGTGGCGCAGTGGTTGAGAGTCCGCCTGCCGATGCAGGGGACGCGGGTTCGTGCCCTGGTCCGGGAGGATCCCACATGCCACGGAACAGCTGGGCCCGTGAGCCATGGCCACTGAGCCTGCGCGTCTGGAGCCTGCGCTCCGCAACGGGAGAGGCCGCAGCAGTGAGAGGCCCGCGTACCGCAAAAAAAAAAAAAAAAAAAAGAGAGAAACCTAAGATAGAGATGTCATGCTCATTTGGCAACGACACTTCTCTTGGCTTCTGTTGGTGCCGTGAACTTGTTTACACGTAAGGTTATTTAGCTTTTCGTACTCGGAGGCTATGTTCTCCCTGAGAGCAGGGCCAGGCTGGTAGGTCTTTGACCGTTAGCTCTTCGAACACTGCCTCACGTGGCTTGGTACTCAGAGATGTGTACTCGGTCCTCTTGCTGATGTGAGAAAGGAAAACACTTGATAATTCAAAGAGCTTGGATTCTTACATAGATGACAAAAGATTTTTTTTTTCTCACATCATTTCTTTCTTTTGGTCTATTGGGGGGTATTTAAAGGAAACCTGGTTCAGATTCCTTTAGGCGTACTATCTCGTATTTGGAATTTAATTTTTTGTTTATTAGTAATCTATGTAGGGTCCAAAAAACTCTCAGATTTTTTTTTTCTTAGAAAGAAGAATCAAGACCGGGCTTGAATGCCTTGATTTCAACTGTGTAAATGAGAGAAAAAAAAAGACTGAAAAGGTCTTAGCCTGGTAAAATGGCTACCTCTCCCCCTGCCGGCTGTGGGTCCCCCTGTGAGTTGGGTTTTAGTCATTGGCCCTGTTATCCCAGTGGCCTGAGCCATCCCCATCTTCCGGCTCTTGAGTATTCTCATTTTCAAAAGAGGCCTCTTCCTCCTCTTCCTCGCGGATGACCTTCATTAAGTCCAGGAAGCTGGGAGGAGGCCCCTGGTCTCTCAGCTCCCTGAGCCTACACCAGAGGATCTCACTGAGGCTCGCCCCGGCCATGACCTGCTCCAGGCGGACCTGGTCCGCGATGCTCCTCGGGATGGCCCGCTTCTCCACAGCCCTCCGCAGCAGGGCTTCTAGCCGTAACACGTACGCTGAGACCTTCTCTCCTTCCTCCTGATAGGTCTTCAGGTACTTCACCTGGGAGGTCCTGCGACTCTCCAGGCTTCCAAACACTTGCTTAAATGCTTCCAAACACTCCTCCACACTTATGGACGGGTTGTCTGCCTGGACTATGTGCATGAGGTCCAGGGCAGGGCCACGAAGGCTTTCCATCAACCATCTTTTCTTTTCTGCCTCTGCTACCGGCCACTCTTTGACTATCTCGGTGGCCTGTTCCAACCAGATTTCAAAGGGCTCTTCCTCTGGGGCGGGCACAGCGCTCCCCGAGAACACTCTCAGTTTCCGGTACCTCATGGGGAGCAAAGGCTGAGGGGCGTGTGCTATTGCCTGTCCCAGCAGATGGGCCAATAACTCTGGCGAGACACGGGGCATGGCCGCTGGAGACACTCCCTCGTGCCCAAGTGCTCGGAACATTCCCGAGACCGTCTGCCCCTCTTTCTCCAGAAAGAGGTTCAGTCTTTCAAGAAATTCAGTGTCCTGGTTAGGGGTCTTAAAGATCACTTTCCAGATACCCCCCCTTCCCCGAACCTCGCTGGGGATCACGGAGACGTCGGTGTCCTCCAGAAGCTCGACCAACACAGCATTGGCATTCTCCTGCTTCCTGAATATTTTGCCAAGCACTCTATACCTTCCCAGAGACTTTAAAGTCTCCTGGAGGACCTCCTGAATCTCGGCTTCATTGCAGCCCACTGGTATCCCCGTGACCATCAGTGATTTCTGATCATCCACACTCATGATCCTACACCAGTCCTCCAACAGGGCCAGCGCCATTGCCCCAGATATTGACTCGCTTGAACTCTATGGCTACAGATTAGTTTGTGGGGTAGATGGGCGTTGCCTTAGAATGGAGAATATCCTGGATGAACTTCTAAACTTATAAGCCACCAGTGAACGGGTCCTAGGTCCTAGTTTTCTGTACCAATAACCCTCACTGCTCAGTGGCAAGAGCTCGGCACTTTCCGTGCGGTCTCCAGACCTGACCCAAGCTGGGTGGTTAGTATCTCAGTTATGACAGGACCACGGCCTGTGGTTCTGCAGCCCAGTGGCTGCTGTTTCTCTCACGCAGCCACGTGGTGGGGCTGCCCCATCGGAAGCGTGTGCAAGAGCTGTTTGCACTGCCCTCTGGGTCTCCGCTGCCTCACCTCTCTCTAGCCAGTGGGGAGTCGCCTTCACTCTTGCACCCAGAACTCCTGGAGGGAAGTCTCCCAGCAGAGTGGCTTGGGCTCCTAGGGAAACAAGGCTCAGTTTTACCACACAGCCCTCTCCTTCCTGGGAAGCATCAGTACCTGGTTAGGGATGGAAGTGGGGGGTAGACCAGGGATTCTGCCTCACATTGTATTTGAGTCTTCTTTGCTTATAGTGACTTTTGCGTTCTCTTGGGGACCCTCCTGCAATCAGGCTTCCCCACCACATGCTCATCAGGCATGCCAATGAATGGAGCCCCAGTTGTGGACAGGGCCAAGATCTTTCCCACGTGAAGAATGAAATCAGGAGAAATGACTAGATACCTGCTTGTGCATTCCAAAACGTTCCATGACAGCCACGGAGCTTATGTATTCTGCTTGTAGCACAGGAAGATGTCACCCAACTCTGCACAATGGTGTGTCTGGGTTTCTCTCAGCTCCAGCCAAGCCAAGCCGCCCTGTATAAATATAATAATAGTGTACTTTTATGACTCGATAATATCCAATGTGAAGACTGTTAATGCACTTATTCAAAACTATGACTATCCTTTACAGTTTAATTAAATCTACTAAACAATATTGAGTTGCTTCATTTCTTTGATTAAAAAATCCGATTAGGAAACACTGAAACTTTTAAAATCAATTTAATAGAGGTTTAGCAATATAACTTATATAATATACTTTAATATAATGACATAGATACAACAATTTAATACAGGTTTAACAATTAAAAAATCTCAGAGCCAAATAAACTTGGAGTTATGAATTAATTCTCTTTGGTTATGCCTGGCTACGCTTTGCAAATGCATAACTAGGGGTTTCTTTTGCTATAAATGTTAAGTTAGTAACATGATGCTTTCTTCATAGCATCTGAACTTGAATGGGTCATTTGAGGACAAAGAAAAAAAGAGGAGGCAAGTCTGTGTCGAGCCGGTGGAGACTGGGTAAATGTAAAGAGCGTCTATCTCCCGTTGCTGTCGTGGAGTGTGTGTTAAAGGGCTATGACCATTTTTCCCCTAAAAATCTCCATCAGTCCAAATGGGGTCCATATGCCACAGACGCCAATCTGCAGCTACAGCGGCAGCTGCTGCAGGCACATTTCCCGAGTCCTTCTGGAAGGTTGAAAGGAGGGTGCGTGCCAGAGGGCGGGGAGGGCAAAATGCTAGATCGCGTCCTCGCCCAGCAGCTCCAGGGATCTGAGTCCAGTGACACCTCCCTCCATGCCTCACGGTCCTCTTCTAAGTTATGGGGGTGACCTTCCTCCCCGTTATAATATTTAGGGGAAACATGAGATGTCATAAGGCATCAGATACCCAGGAAGAAACATCTCCAAGGTCTACATAACTGTCACGCTGAAGTTAGGCTACCTTTGGGTGGCTTCTTCCTCCAAAGGCAATCTCTACCTGCAATGCAACCTTCAAATAAAAAGACGGCAAGCGAAATGTCCCTGATACACAATAAGGCCAGGATTGGAAATATTTGGATATGGGGGGAAAAAATGAGAAGATCTTGTCTTTTCTCACATAAAGATAGGATAAGTTGGAAAAGGAACCAAACATTCAGGTGGAAGACCCCACTGGAATTGTTGGATCATTTAACTAGATAGTTACCTTGGACAAAGCATCTAACTCTGTTTCCTACCCTGGAGCCCTTGAAAGTGGTTATAAGGAAGCACTCATGTCAGGGGGATGCTGGGAGTAGGAAATGAGGTAATTCGTGTGGAAGCCCTTTATTCAAAGGCAAAGCACATCTGGTGCGAAGTCCCAGTGCCTGCCTTTGGTTCCCTCATCCCCCTGCATGCGGACATTCCTCCCTCCTTCCTCCTCTCCTTCGTATCCGTAGACTCCTGCCCACCTATCATGGTGGGCTTATCTTCAAGCTGGTATTGGTTGTCCTCCAAATTGAACTCCATTCGCCCAACTATCCCTCACAATTGTGGAGGAGGGCAGGGTATCCGCATTTAATCCTGCCAGGGGCAAGGGAGGACAATGGTACAGAATATTCGGTTGCTCTGCCCGGCGCGACGCTCCTGCGGTCAACAGTTTCCCAGCCCAAACCCGCCCTGGTTACTGAGCATGCCCAGAGCTCCTATTCGAGCCAGCCAAGGGATGCGCATCATTTCTGCAGGGTTTTGCCACTGTGGAGAGAGGGGCGGGGCTGTAATCCACCCTGGACAGGGACTGAGACATGGAAAATACACGGGGATAGGAGTAAGCAATGGCGGACCCTCAGAGGCCGTGTTACTGTCACACATCAAGATGCCTTCTGATGCCACCAACCCGGTGGCTGTGGCCGATCTACTCGCGCAGACACACCAAGTCTCCATATACATCTTTCCCCTGCTCGGCCTCGCACAATTCAAGGCAATCATCACCCCATCGCCTTACCCTGCCCTAGACGCACGCGCACTAACGCCCCAGGCGCTCGGCTTCTGGCATCGGAGGAAACCCCGCGGCTCTGACGCAGTCCTCTACAGGGGCGGTGGAACGAGGTGGGGCGCCCCGGGCGCCGAGAAGGGCTGGAGATTTGGGGAGTGGGCTTCAGTGTGTATCTTTCCCCCTTCTTTGGCGGGGGAGCGGGACGGAAGATACCAAAGGAAGACATTCTGCTGGGCCCTGCTTGGCGCACTGGCACAATTACGGTACCCAGCGCCCTCGGGCAATATAGCGGGCCTGCGTCCTACCTCACGATACACCTAAGGGGCCGTGCTGGGCTGGAATTTGCAGACTTCACGCTTTGCTACACTCGCACAGAACGCAGACCTAGGTCTCTCTCTCCATACCCACCCCCTCCGTATTTGCTACGCCCCTGTGTCTCTCTCCGCCATGCTGCGCGCCCCCCTACCGCCGCGGGTGCAGTTAAGTGAGGGCCTTGTTTCAATCTCTGCTCCCAGTAGCCCACCAAGGCCCGTGGTTAGACTGAAGCTTTGGTGTCCGCACCTCGTATGGTCCCCACGTTTCCGCGCGGCCTGCGCCATGCCTCCCCCACCTTCAGCGCCGCCCCTTCCTCTGCCCCCCACGCCGGTGTCCTGGCGCCTGCCAGTGCGTGCCCCTTTCCCCATCCATCAGCTCACACCCGGGGTAAGAGGGAGGGAGCGCTCCCCACGGTGAGCCCTCATCGCTGGCCCACCTCCGCAATGCGGTGGGGGAGAGGCGCCTGGGCCAGGCAGGTCTGGGAGCGGGGCGCGGGGGCCAGGCACCGCGCCCCACGATCTTCGCCCCCGCGTGCCCTGCCCCCTACTCACCCTGGCGCCGAGAGCGGTCAGCGGGCCCTCAGCTCCGCATCCATTAGTCGGTGGTCTGGCAGCTTCACTTCCGGAGCGCGGGGCCCTCGGCTGCGCGGCCCTCCCCTGCCTCCCCGCCTCTGCGCCCCTCCCGGAGCCCCGCCCCGCCCCCGCCCCGCCCGCGCCTCCCTCCTCCCGCAGCTGCCGGGAGCTGGCAGCCTCTCCAGTCTCGCTGCCGCAGCGGCCACCCTCCCAGACCCAACTTTGCTGCTCGCCAGAGCTCGCGCGGCGGCGGCGGGGGGCGTGGGCAGGGAGGGGAGAAAGCGGGGTCAGGAGGAGGGACCGGGAGGGGTGGGTCGCTCGCTCGCCAGCCCTCCTTCCTTTCTGTACACCTTGCGGGAGGCAGAGAGCGGCAGCCGCGGCAGCAGCCGGGGGCTTGGTGCATAGAGACAGGCAGACTTAGGGACCGGCAGACGGACTGACGGACGGAGAGGACCCTCCCCAAGCCTCCCCACGCCATGGCTGAGAGGAAGCAGTCCGGGAAGGCGGCAGAGGACGAAGAGGTCCCTGCCTTTTTCAAAAACCTGGGCTCAGGCAGCCCCAAGCCTCGGCAGAAATTCTGTGGCATGTTCTGCCCGGTGGAAGGGTCCTCAGAGAACAAGACCATCGACTTCGACTCGCTGTCGGTGGGCCGGGGCTCGGGGCAGGTGGTGGCTCAGCAGCGGGACGTCGCCCACTTGGGCCCGGACCCGCAGCCGCCGTACTCCCGGCAGGGTCGGCGCGCCGGCGGGGAGCCATCTGTTGAATCGGGCCGGAAGGTGGAGATCCGGCGGGCCTCGGGCAAGGAAGCCCTGCAGAACATCAATGACCAGGTTGGTACGGGTGGGAGGCGGTGTTTGAGACAGAGGATGGGGCGTGGGGATCGCCCCTCCCTCGCCCCCTTCCAGTTCGGTGGAGAACCGAGGATCCCAGCGTGCCCACCGTCCTGCCCCGCCTCGAACATTGCTTCCCTGCATGTGCATACGCACCCCACCCTACCCGGCCCTGCGTGCAGGGTGCCGAGGGGCTCGGGCTCGCTGGTGGGCGGCTGTGTGCCCACAAAGGCTGCCCGCGCCTCCCTGGGCCTGGGAAGGAGGGGGTGGGGGTAAAGGATGGGCCTATCTCCGGCTGGGGGGGGGGGCGGTGGTGTCTCATGGTTGGAGGGGGAGGGGATGGGCCGCGGTTCCATTCTTCTTAAATCCTCCCGGGCGGCTTCCAATTGCAGCTGCGGCTGGCTGCCCCACCCTTTTTCGATGCAGCTCCGAGCGTGCAGTGGAGGGTTCGCGTACAGGCCGGCGGGCTCCCCGGGGGTCGGGAGGGGCGGGGGCCTCGACGGCTGCTCCCCGCCGCCCCCCGCGTGCTTTCCCAGCGCTTCTCCTCCGGCGCCCTCCGCGCTCGTGGCCCAAGCTCGTAGGCAAGGACCATGGTCAGCGCCTCCCCGGACCGCAAGGGAGAATCTATCTCAGCACCCTGACTCCTGTTCGCACCGCGAGAAGAACCCGAGAGGCAGTGGAGTCACGCGAGGAAACCGCGACGCTCCTAAATAGCCCATGTGGAGAACAAAGTTCCGCTAAGTATCTCAGCAAGGGTTTCCCAGAGCGCTCCCCCCGGCCACTATTTGGGAGGGGCTTTGGGGATGGGAACTGCGTGGATTATATTCAAAGGGTAAAAAGAAAAGAAAAGGGAAAAACCCTCACATTTTGAATAGGCTGTCACAGATGGATTAGGCCCCCCTATACTGTGTTAATGAGGAAACAAAGAAGACCAATTTGGTAAACCTAATTTCGGAAGACGTTTATCTCTGGCAAATATGTACAGTGTGCATTTTAAGTCTTCTCATACCACGTGTTTTTTTCTTTATCAGGGTGACCTTCATACTTGTGCAATTCTTTTCCCCTCAGCCTTAATTTCTCAAGTGATAAATTACAGTGTGAAAGGTTTCAGCACTTGTTTGCTGTTTATCTCCCATGCCCGTTGGGGAAGACAAGAAATCAATGATTGATTATTTATTGAATACCTATTGTGTGCCTTGCTTTTCTGGGTCAGGTGAAGGTTAGCTATTAAAAGTTCAAGGTGATTTCTTCTTAAGGGTCTTCCAGAGTAGTTGGGAGTGGTCTATACCTATCCACCGAGTGATAATAAGTGCATTTAGGTTGTAGGCGTACAGTGAAATCATCAGAGAACAACTAAGGGTTGATGACAATGGTCTGAACACGTTACTGTTTCGTGGTGTGGCACAGAGTTTTGCAGCTTTTGACTTCTATAGGATCGATTCTAGGAGAGACAAACCATTTGCTGTCACTTTCACATGACAGCTAATTACTTAATTGATTCCTCCTCCCCCAGCGCTGTCCTCTGATTTATACACATGGGAAGGAGGTACCTGCTACCCATACTTCACTATGAGTCAACTGGGAGAACTTAATCCAAGAAGTCACTTTGTTCCAAGTGATCAGACAATCAAAGTAAAAGTTCCTAATAATCTGACTTATACTGAAAGCTGAGTGATGTGAAATACACTGGGTGAGGACCACACCCAGTGAGTGATTGTGTAGCATACTGGTGTAATACCCTCATCTTCAACTCGTTGTGATGGTAATTCTAATGTCCTAAAGGAAGCAGAAAAATGCCTTGAGATAAGGAAGAACTCATCTAAAAAATGGCAGATCAGAGGGCAGAGGTTGAAAGTGACCGCCTTTATAATGTTGGCAGTGAATTACAACTCAAGTTGGAGAGGCAAAGTTTCACTGGGTTGAATAACACATCTCTTTTCCTGCCCATGTAGAAGCTTGGATGTTTGATCATCAGAGCTGCTTGTTTGCACGCTCTCTGAATTTAGTAGAAATTCTAAATTGTAGACCTAGGGCACGTGGAGGGGGAGATTGGAAGAGGAAATACCCAACCAATACCCCAGGCAGTTTTAGCCTCTGCAAACACACATTTGCTTTAGGTATCCAGTTACTAGTAACAGAGGGATTCTGGCTTGGTCTTTCGGCAGCCTTCCCTGGATTTTCATTTTCAATGTTGCCTTATCACATAACGGCTGTTCCTGTGGGATTTTTTTCATGCATGACTACGAGCTTTTACCAGGATTGGTCCGTTTACCAGGATCAGTGTTTGAAGATTTCATGTCTATACAAGAGAGAAAAGGAATTTGGGGTTGTGTATCTATCTCTATCTCTATCTCTATCTCTGTATATAGTAATGCTTATTTCCAAAAGCATGGTTGAACCCACCACTTTGACTGAATTGAGTAGCCATTACTTAGTTTTCAGCTAACGAGCAGGGTAACTGCCAGCATTCCAGGGCATTCCTATCTGAAGTCCTGGAACAGAGAGAGGTGGAGGAGAACTAGAGTGAGTGGATCCTGGGTTCCCTGACTCATGCCTCCCTCCTCCCCTGAATCTGTACTTACATGTGTCGTTATTGTATGGTCAGAAGTGGCTTTGTCCACCTGTCGCTCTAGAGGTCCTGCTGTTCTTCTAGCAAGGCTTTGGGAAGGGAGGGTACAGGCTTCCTAAGCTCAGACGCCACATGGCTTGTGGGAGATGAGGGGAGGTGGACCACCTGCATTTGCATTTGCAGGTGTGAACAAGTTGGCACCAGAAAGCAATGGGTGTGGCTTGGGCTGGGTTGGTAGATGGTGGTGAAAGGAAAGAGCCGGTATAGTGAATGTGGATGAGGAAGGCTATCTCATTACTCTCTTTTTCCTTTGTGTCCTTGGGGATGTCCACCTTGGGCTGCAGTGAGATTAAGTTGATCACCACCCGTGAAGGACTCTGAGCCTCTTAGAATAGAGAGCAGCATGGTTGGCCTAATTCTCCTGGCTAGTGCCCAGGGGTCCCTCCGCCTCCCTTCTTCTTCCTAGGAATTCCCTCCATTCCACCTCGGACACAGTTTAGCCAGAACCAGCTGTTCAGCCAGGGATACTGGATCATGAGCATCCCTTCCAAAGGGGCTCCCAGGCTCTTTTCCCAGCAGCAAACAACCTGCATAGACTAGAGTGTCAGGGGAGTGATTCTCCACTTCCCTAGGGCAGGTGCCAGTGAGTGACCTATACAAGAGGGCTGCTGAACTTGACAAAATCCCCAAGACTGTAAAATGTTTTCTGATAGTCCCTTCCATTCCATGCCCCCATCCCTTCTCCCCAGGTCGATTATCTTCCCAGCCCTAGATGCCCAGTGATTCTGCTGCCCTCTTACTGTTCAATGCCACTCCTACACCATCCTGATGATGATGCTTTTTCTAGATCTTTCTTTCTCCAAAAACAATGAGTTCTGAAATTACCCTTCTCCTTTCCCACTCTCCCCCACCCCACCTTCTCCCATTCAAAAATCTCTTCTTGGGACTTCCCTGGTGGTCCAGTGGTTAAGACTTCGCTTTCCAATGCAGGGGGTGTGGGTTCGATCCCTGGTCAGGGAGCTAAGATCCCACATGCCTCGCGGCCAAAATACCGAAACATAAAACAGAAGCAATATTGTAACAAATTCAATAAAGACTTTAAAAATGGTCCACATAAAAAAAAAATCTCTTCTTCATATTAATCTTAGCTAGAGAGAAATCCCAATGATTGAAGGCATCCATCTCTTATGTGAGTAACTGATACACAGGTTGTCCCCAGAGATACTTGTTTGATAATAGACTAGCCTGTTCAACAAAATAGATGTCTAGTTAGTGGGATGTGTGGTAGAGATTTGGCTAGGAGCCTAGAACAAGGGCATTAATTTGATATTTTAGAGGCCACATCATCTCAAAAGGGGAGACAAATATGAACATTCATGTGTCCTGGATTCCAAAATACCTAGGACCCATCTGGGTTCGAAGGAGGAGGGGTACTTGGGGAGGAGAAGGAAATCGTGATGATCCATAATTATTAGTTACTCTTGATTTCCCAAATGATCATATAATTAGTTAAATTTTAAAAGGTAATTGTGGTGAAATACACATAGTATAATATTTACCTTCTCAACCATTTTAAAGAGTACAGTTCAGCCATGTTAAATATATTCATACTGTCGTGCAACCAATCTCCAGAACTTTTGAATCTTGCAAAACTGAAACTCTGTGCCCATTAAACCATTAACTCCCTATTCCCATCCCCCCCAGCCCCTGGCAACCAGCCTTCTACTTTCTGTCGCTATGAATTTGACTCTTCCAGGTACTCCACGTAAGTGGAATCATAGAGTTTGTCTTTTTGTGACTGGCTTATTTCACTTAACATCATGTCCTCAGGGTTCACCCACGTGGTAGCCTGTGACAAGATTTCTTTCTTTTTCATGGCTGAATAATATTCCTAAAATCAGTTAAATTTTAACAAGTTCTTGATGACTGGAAAATTTGTAACTCAATTAATTGATCTGCAATGACCTCATTGTGAGAGGAAGTGAGAAGAATTACAGTTGGGATGAGATAGACTCACCCAGCCTGGGGCCCAAGGCCTGAGTGGAAGAAAACTCCTCCCAGCTAAACAGCCTCTTCCATTTTCCTTCCCTTGTAGCTTGAGGGTGGAGACGAGAATTGCTGTTACTGAACCTCCAGTGACAACAGCTGGCCATGACCTCTTGAACATTGCATGGTTCACAAACTTGTGGACCATGGAAATCAGGCACGGGCTGGGCATTTTCCCACCCTTGGTAAAGACAAGCTAAGTATTCTTATGGGTCCTTTGGTGACAGTGCTGCTCTCTACTTCTTTGAGAAAGAAGGGAGAGTCAAAACTGATCATGGATTCACATGTGTACTACCGTTGAATGTCTGGGCTTGAAAGAAACCTAATGATCACCTCCCTTTAGAGGTGGAGAAATCGATGCCCAGAAAGACTGTGGAACTCGGGTGACAGTCCCACAACTAGGACTGTCCCTCTCACTGCCCAGTCCCACTGCAGTCCTACACCAGTAAAACCTTGTTATTTATGTAGCACCGTATAACCCTAGAATGTATTTGTGGGAAGAGGTGAGCGTCACGTCCTACTAGTCCACCATCTTGATTGCTCCCTAGAATGTACATTTACGTTCTAGATCCTGTATTTTAGAATGTGTAGAATATATTATTTTAAAACTTGCCCCCAACCTTCTGATATAGGCGTTATTCCCTTTCTGTAAATAAGGACACTGAGAGGTAGTGACATTTCCTGACCTATTCCAAGGTCTTGTTATTTAGTAAGTGCTGGAAGTAGGATTTGAACCAAGGTTTCCTGACTCAGTCCCTTATTTCTTCTTGCAAGACACCACTCTATGACTCAGTTCCACGGCAGAAATAGTTAGTGAACTTAAAAGTACCATTTAGTTTTGTAGGCAAAATATTTCATATCCCATTAAACTTTATGTATTCTATGGGGTATGCCCTGTGTTAAATGCTTTATACGCATTACCTTTTAAAAAAATTTTTTATTGCAGTATAGTTGATTTACAGTGTTGTGTTAGTTTCAGGTGTACAGCAAAGTGAATCATTTATACATATACATATATCCTCTCTTTTTAAAAAAATTTGTATTGGAGTATAGGTGCTTTACAATGTTGTGTTAGTTTCTACTGTACAGCAAAGTGAATCAGCTGTACGTATACATAGATCCCCTCTTTTTTGGATTTCCTTCCCATTTAGGTCACCACAGAGCATTGAGTAGAGTTACCTGTGCTATATGGTAGGTTCTCATTAGTTATCCATTTTATACATTGTATCAATAGTGTATATACGTCAATCCCACTCTCTCAATTCATCCCACCACCACCCCTTTCCCCCTTGGTATCTTATCTTATTTATGCTAAGACAACTCTATTAAGCAGGTACTACTGTTATCCATATTTTGTAAAAGGAATATCTGAAGGTAAAAGAAACTTGCGAAGCAACTTGCTAACTAAAAGCCAGAGGCAGTATCTGAACCCAGGTCTATGACTAAAGCGCCTCTTAATCATTGTGATGTACTGAATTGCTTTCTGCATTAATTATTCCTTTCTCATTTTATCTCCGAAGAATTAACTATTGTAAAAATAGTTCTGAGTAGTTCTGAGAATCTATTTTTTTTGTTTCCGTTTTGCAATGTATTCTTTGAAGCCATTTATGAAAGAGACCTTTGATCTGTCTTTATGGATGTGCCCTACACTGCTGATATTCTGTCCATCATTTTTTTAAACACAAGACATGGCTTCAAATATCACTGGGACAGAGGCCAACCCTGACAGTATGAATGACATGCTTCTCTAAGATTAAAGCAATGTGATGACGATGTGATTTTCCCACTTGATGTAAATCATGAACTACAAGCAAATAATGAGGGAGTAAGTAAAAACACTGGCAGGTGTTTTGAGGGACACTTGAGTTGAGTTGGTTGCAGCCCATGGCCAAGGCTGGTAACTTAGACCAAAAGCTGCAAACAAATAGTGCCTTGAAGGGAAAACACCTGGTCTTGAAGGTGGCTTGGGGTTTGCTTTTGAGGCATACAGACAGCTTGCCTGGGCTCTGATTCCAAGGCAGCTCCCTTGTGGAAAGAATTCTGGGCTAGGAGTCAGGAAGCCCAGCTTATAGTCCTGGCTTTGTCTTCACAAGCTGTGCTATCTGCACAGTCACCTACCTGGGGCTGTCATTGGGCCAGGCCTTAATCTCCTTCTCCCATTTCCACTAAAGGCTCTGAAAGAAAGCTGTGCTATCCCTGGCTGTTCTTTGTTTTTTGTTTTTTTTTAATAGAGGTAAAATTCATGTAATAAAATTCTCATTTTCACCATTTTAAAGTCTATAATTCAGTAGCTTTTAGTACATTCACAATCTTATGCAATCATCACTACTAATTCCAGAACATTTTCATCACTCCAAAAAGAAATCCTGTATCTCTTAAGCTGTCACTTCCCAATCCTCCGTCATCCCAGCCTGTGGCAACCAACCATCTACTTTCTGTCTCCATGGATTTACCTGTTCTGGACACTTCACATAAATGGAATCATACAGTATGGCCTTTTGTGTCTGGCTTCTTTCACTTAGTGTAGTGTTTTCAAGGTTCATCCACATTGTAGCATGGATCAGCGCTTCATTCTGAACAATATTCCAT
The DNA here is from genome assembly GCF_949752795.1 of Hyperoodon ampullatus. NCBI lineage: Eukaryota > Metazoa > Chordata > Mammalia > Artiodactyla > Ziphiidae > Hyperoodon > Hyperoodon ampullatus. The sequence goes on from NC_136919.1 coordinate 116,726,378, forward strand.
TGTTTGTATAGACCAAATTTTATTTATCCATTCACAAGTTGATTGATACTTGGGTTGTTTCCACTTTTTGGCTATTATGAATAATACTGTTATTAATATTCTTTTAAGTTTGTGTTTGAACATATGTTGTTGGTTCTCTTGGGTGTATACCTAGGAGTGGGATAGTTAAGTCATATGGTAATTCTATGTCTAACTTTTGAGGAACTGCCAAACTGTTTTCCACAATGGCTGCACCATTTTACATTCCCACCAAAAGCATGTAAGGGCTTCAGTTTCTCCATGTCCTGCACAACGCTTGTTATTTGCTGATTATAGCCATCCTAGTGGGTATAAAATGGTATGCCATTGTGGTTTTGATTTGCATTTCCCTAATGAATAATGACTTTGAACATCTTTTCATGTGCTTATTGGTCATTTGTATAGCTTTGGAGAAATGTCTATTCAAATCCTTTGCCCATTTTTAAATTGAGTTGTTCGTCTTTTTGTTATTGAGTTTTAGGAGTACTTTATATACTCTAGATACTAGTCCCTTATCAGATAAAAGGTTTGCAAATATTTTCTCTCATTCTGTGGGTGTCTATTCATTTTTGATAGTGTCCTTTGATGCACAGAAGCTTTTAATTTTAAGTCCAATTTATCTGTCTTTTCTTTTGTTGCTCATGCTTTTGATGTTATATTATCCCTGGCTGTTCTCAAAACTGCTGGATCAAATGAAACCTGGCAAAGAAGTTCGAGGGCCTTGTTTCCTAGAATCGTATTCATGTAACTAAAGTCTGTTGTTTTATGGGAGCTTTGAAATTCATTTAGAATCGCACTTGCAACAGCACAGTATTCTTGAGGGCTTTGTGTACTGCCTAAGTCTGATCTTTCTGTCTCACAATCCTGTTCATATAAAGAAAATGCTTTCGTGTGTGTGTATTCGCACATATATGTGTGTATATGTATAAATATATTTTTTTAATGAAGTAGAAAATTTGTTTTCCAGACCAGTGATTTGGGAGTGGTAGGGATGGTATTAGGGGGGCAGTGACTAACAAGCTGAATTTAGGAAAAATAACTTTGAGAAACTCATTGAATTCAATTTTTATTTTGTTCTATTTTTTAGAAATAACATGACAAAATATGATGTTTATTGTGATTATTCTGATACGCAATTTAAAAAAAAGAAATCTTTGATAATCTTATTAGCTAGAAATAACCACTGATAGCATTTTGTGTATTATACAGCCTTGATACTCCTACCAAAAGTGAATGAGAAATACTGTTTTTCAGCATCCCTGACATCACTGGGTATTATAGTTCCTATAGATATTTCTCAAATTTATAGGTGACAAGTGTTATCCTGCTTTTTGCAGATTTTCCTATTCATGTATTCATATTTTAAACACTGAGATGTAAAAAATCATATATTAAAATGGATACATTTTAAAATCACTTGTTACACTTTTTTTCCTAGTTTGCACCTAATTTTTTTGACCTTTATTTTTTGACATCCAAATTTAAATTTTACATAGTTCAGTCAGTTCATCTTTTCTGACATGTTTTTTTTTTAACTTTCAAGATTTATTTACTTGTATTTTCTTTTAAAACCTTTTTAGGTTTTGTGTTTCTTTACATTTAAATCTGGCAATTATTTTTTGTCTATAACTTGAAGTAAGGTATAACTTAATTCTCCAAATAGTTAGCCAGTTTTCCTAATGGCATTTATTGAATAATTAATATTTCTTCACTTATTTTTTGTATACTCAACTTCTTATATATGTCTGCATGGTTTTTGTCTTCCTGCTCTGTTTCATTGGTTTGCCTTACTAATTTCGTAGTGATTCAATACCACTTTAGTTACCATAACTTTTTTAAAATTGAGGTGTAGTTGATTTACAATATTATATTAGTTTCAGGTGTACAACACAGTGATTAAAAATTTTTATAGATTATACTCCATTTATGATTATTATAAAATATTGGCTTTTTTCCCTGTGCTGTACCGTGACTTTTTTTTTTTTTTTTTTTTGCGGTACGCGGGCCTCTCACTGTTGTGGCCTCTCCCGTTGCGGAGCATAGGCTCCGGACGCGCAGGCTCAGCGGCCATGGCTCACGGGCCCAGCCGCTCCGCGGCATGTGGGATCTTCCCGGACCGGGGCACGAACCCGTGTCCCCTGCATCGGCAGGCAGACTCTCAACCACTGCGCCACCAGGGAAGCCCCGTGACTTTTTAATATCTTAATTTTCTTCATTTTTTTCTACCATTCAACTGCATTTTCCATGAAAGATATTTTCAGTTGCAGAAACCTGATATGATTTTTACCACAATTTTATTAAATTTATATATTGAATTATAAGAAATATTTATTTTTAAGATGGTAAGTCTTTCTACCTCAGTTTATATTGTTTTGCCATTTTTTCCTGATATTTTGCTTTATTCCTCTGAAATTTTTTGTTACATTTATTCCTAGATGTTTTGTAGTTTACATTCTGAATGACTCTTGAGTTTTAAATTAATTTATAATAGATTGCTTTATTGAACTCAGTTTGCGTTCTAATAGTTTTCAATTAATTCTTTTGGGACAGTTTAATTATCTAATATTAATTTTATACCTTTTTTCTAATGCCTTTGTTTATTATTTCTCTTCCTGGTCTGATTACATTGCTTGAACTCCTAGAACTATGTTGAATAATGGTGGTTTTTTTAGGGTTCCCTGTTTGATTTCTGACTTTAATGAGAATTGAATGAGTTGGGTTTATTACTTGCTGCAATGAGAGAGACCACACACCATAGGGAACCATGGGGCATCTGTAGGAGGGCATTAGAGAGAGATTTGGGCTTTGGTGTGGTGATTTTGGTGAGGGCCCAAGGAAGAGAGCATTCCCTCTGGACTGGGTGCTGTCATAAAGGGGTGACACTTCTGTGATTAGGTATCTCAATAACTCATCTCTAAGGGCAGATTAGACTGAAGCTAAAGCTGTGGTTGGTAAATAAGCAGGGGGCACTCATATTAATTCGGATGGGGGACTTTGGTATTTTGTGACTTGGAAAACGTTCATATTTTATCAGATGTGATTTTCTGGAGGGGTCTCGTCTTTATTTTGATCCATCCTGGTCACCGAGTGGCCTTCTCTGATACTGATGCTCTGTGAAATTTACATTTGACAAGAGATCGCTCAGGCCTTGCTGTGAGTGCCAGGCCATCTCTTGGCAAGCATTTTCTGTTTCTTAACATACTGTTAACATCAGGGCTTGGTGTGATAGAGTCTGTTCTTTAGTGTGTCATGTCTGTTTATATTTGAGAGATATCTTCCTGTCCTCCACTGAAGATGCCAAAGAGTTTCCTGAACTCCCCCTCCCTGCCCCCAGGAGGTAGTATCTCTTATTCCTTGTTCTGCAATAATTTTTCATAAGCTTGATATTTTTTCCTTTGTATTTATCTTCAATTCAGGTGAGGTTCCTTCAGAATTCATGTTTTTAGCAGATGAGTGTGTGAACAGTCTTTGGCCTCATTCCCTGACTGTGTGTACCAGTTGAATCTTTATTAGGCTTAGAGTTTGAAGATTGATTCAAACACTAACTTCTTGTCCAATTCCCATTTTCTGGTGCCGAAGTTGCAGACTTTGGCTTTCACTCTTCTGTTAAATTTCAAAAACAATTTTGGGGAACAACTTAAGGGATGCCAAATTTTTATCTTGCCAAAATAGGGACACCAAAAAAAAAAAAAAAAGCCCAGCATAACTCTGTAGTACCATCTTACAAAATGAAGAACATTTTTGCACTAAAACTAATAAAGAGAAAAATAACTCTAGAATTTAAACATATGCATAAATTGAGCTTTATGAAAAATTATATGTATTGTCCTTATTTTTCTCATTTTGACTTAGATTTGTGAACACCTTGCCCCAGGCAGCCTGGCATTGGCTGCCAGGCCAGCACTGGTTGAGGTGGCATTTCTCTTTTTAAAAAAATATATTTATTTTATATGGGAATAGAGTTGATTAACAACATTGTGTTAGTTTCAGGTGTACAGCAAAGTGATTCAGTTATACATATACATGTATCTATTGTTTTCCAAATTCTTTTCTCATGCAGGTTATTATAGTATATTGAGCAGATCCCTGTGCTATACAGTAGGACCTTGTTGGTTATCTATCTTAAATATAGCAGTGTGTACATGTCACTCCCAAACTGTCCATCTATCCCTCCCCCCAACCCTCCCCCCCTTGGTAAGGGGGCACCCCTGTTACCTGTCTGGCCTTTCCCGCACAGTCTCTTTCCAGAAGTTTTCACCTCTGTGGGTTAAAAGAGACATGACCTCTCCCAGGCCAGCATCGGCAATTGCTTTAAAATGCACCTGGGATTCGTTTCAATAATGTATGGGAAGACATGTGGACGTGGAAATGACTTCCATGAAGGAAGGAGTCTTTATTCTCACAGATTCTTAGAAGCAGGAGACAGAGCATGTATGCAGGGCTACATGGAGAAGCACCAGAGCCAGTCAGGAGGCAGTGGGAGTGAGGGGAGGACAGGGGTAAGAGCCATTATTCTGATTTCTGGGAAGGAACAGGCAAGGCAGGGTAAACAGGATTGGCTAGTTTGGATAACTTTAGTGGGCCCTGGGACATAGGGGCTGTCTCTAGTTGTCTGATACCTGATTAGGAAAGGTGATGTGGCCCTGAGTTTAAAAGCTTCAAAAAGGTGGCAGGTGGGGTTATGCATTCTGGATTGATTGGTTTGCATATGAAAGGTGCACTCCCAGAAAAGTCTAGGAATCTAGGAACTGGCTAGCCCTGGGAGGAGCAGTCTCTCCAGGGTCAACTAGGCCCCAGATGTCCAAGGACTAGAAATACAGAACATAAAAAGGCATGATTAATATAATAATACTAGCTGGCAACAGTAAGCCTAAGATTATTACAAGATTCTGGCCTTACGTTTGTGTCTGTTGGTCTTAGATTTATAGAATTATTGGGTGCTTCTGTATTTGTATGATCTTCATCACTATTTTAGTTGGAATGTTCTATCCGGGGTTTCTGACCTAATGCCTTTTTTTTTTTTTTTTTTTTCTTTTTTTGGCCTGCGTTGGGTCTTTGTTGCTGCGTGCAGCCTTCTCATTGTGGTGGCGTCTCTTGTTGCGGAGCACGGGCTCTAGGTGTGTGGGTTTCAGTAGTTGTGGCTCACGGACTCAGTAGTTGTGGCTTAGTTGCTCCTCGGCATGTGGGATCTTCCCAGACCAGGGATTGAACCCGTGTCCCCTGCATTGGCAGGTGGATTCTTAACCACTGTGCCACCAGGGAAGTCCCCTAATGCCTTTTTAAGTCTAGAAATCCATAATCTGACTTTTAGTTCTTTAAAAAAAATTTTTTTTAGTGAAGTATAGTTGATTTACAATGTTGTGTTAATTTCTCCTGTACAGCAAAGTGATTCAATTATATGTGTGTGTATATATATATATATACATTCTTTTTCATATTCCATAATCTGACTTTTAAAAACCTGATGCATGTTCAGAGTTATAAGACACCATCACTAAAAACAATAGAGCCAAAACCTGTCCATCACATTGCTGGGCTTTTAATTTATTTATATAAATGAACTACATTTCTTACAGGGCATATGATTATGCCAAAATTGGTAGTGAAGATGACTAGAAAAAAAAATTAACTGCAAAAAGCTATTATCTACAGCTCTGTTCACTAAATACCCTCCAACTGCAGTGACAGAATTAGCAAAAACAGGATTTCTGGGAAGGATCAGCTTTACCTCCTGACCGTAAATCATTCAGTGAGCATGCTAATCACTGCACTGTGGTCCTTAACTTAACAATGATACACCAGCAGAAGTATATCTTTAAAATGTTAGGGAATTCCCAGGCTGTCCAGTGGTTCGGACTCCACGCTTTCACTGCTGAGGGCCTGGGTTCAAGCCCTGGTCGGAGAATTAAGATCCCGAAAGCCACGTGGTATGGCCAAAAAAAAAAAAAAAAAGTTATTCTTGATATAACCTTCTACCGATCTGCGGCATTTTTGGTCATATCCTAATTAGGTGAGGACTCTGAAATGATCATGCAGTATTCAGGAATTAAGTCCTGCAGGGAATTATCTAAGTTTGGAGCCAGATAAAGCAATGCAGAGACATTTTATGAACTTCTTGGGCCCAGTAGGACTCTAGATTGCTTTTAGAACACTTAAGAATTTGACATTATCACCAGCTGGTTCTGTTTCTTTCCTTTTGGCCATTTAGTTAGGTAAGAAGATGTACTTCTGTGAGAAGACCAGTCTGGTGTTGTGTTTCACACTCAGTTCTTAAGGTTTCCTTGAATGTCACTGGAGAATGTAGTATGCAGAAGGTTAGGAGAGTTTTCCATGTTATGGAGAGTTTTTGATTATACCAGATGATGGCTTTGAGCAAGTCACCTATTCCTTTAGACCTGATTCCTCATTTGAAAAATGGACATCAAAATAGTGACCCTATGGGGTTACTGGGATGACTGAGTGGACTATTGTATGTAAAATGCTTGGCCTGTGTAGAGGCTCTGCAATCTTACGTGTTATTGTAAAATGAGTCTGGGATGGATGTGTGTATAAATAATTAGAGCACCATTTGATGAGGTCCATAGCAAAAGTATGGAGGCATTACTTGGAGCACCATGGTGGGAAGAGTTTATTTTCATTTAACTGATGGCCACAAACTGCAAATGGACATTCAACCCTTTTGAGTACAAAGACAAAGGCTCTACATCTCCTTCTCTCCACTCCAACACTCTTTCCTTCTGCCTTCTCTCAGTGGATGACTCCACCTTTTTTTTTTTTTTTTTTTTTTGCGGTACGCGGGCCTCTCACTGTTGTGGCCTCTCCCGTTGCGGAGCACAGGTTCCGGACACGCAGGCTCAGCGGCCACGGCTCACGGGCCCAGCCGCTCCGCGTCATGTGGGATCTTCCCGGACCGGGGCACGAACCCGTGTCCCCTGCATCGGCAGGCGGATTCTCAACCACTGCGCCACCAGGGAAGCCCACTCCACTTTATTTACTGGGAGGTAGTGAGAGGAGCAGATCTTCGGGGAGGAACTCACTTATTTTCTCACCTTCCATCACTGGGGCTGACTTCCCTTCCCCTCAGCTCACAGCAGAAGGAAGGTCCCTACTCTGCCCATGGCCATCTGCTCACATATGCCCTGAATACCATAGCTTACCCACTCTGGAAACTGTCTACCCCTATTGCCACCTACTGGATCATTTCCGTCAGCACAAACATCCTTTAACACCTCCATTCTAAAACAACAGAAGTAAAACTCATGAAATCCTCTCTTGACCCCATAATCCTCTCCAGATCCTGCGATTTTTCTACTCTTTTCTTAGCAAACTTTTCTAAAGTCTAATCTATATTTGCTGTTTCTGTTTCTTCCTCTCCCATTCACTGTTGTTAAAAAATGAACTTTATATATACCAACAGGAATATATTATTAAGCATAGAGATAAGGCTAAAACCCACTTTGACCATTCTCCCCATCCTGGTCCCCTCCCCTGACCAGAAGTAACCAAGGTTTATCCATTCCATTGTATCCTTCCAGCCCCTTTCCTACATATTTACATGTGCATGTATCCTTGGAGAAAAGTGTAGTATTATTTGTGTGCATGTGTGTGTGTGTTTTACATAAAAGATACCACTCTATATTGGCAGCCTGTTCCTTTTTTCTCTCTGTGTTTCAGAGGTCTTTGTTAATGTATATAAATTATGTTATTTCCTATAAACTCACATTCTTTTAACTGCTGATGCCAATAATGATTGCTAATATTTATTCTGTGCTGACCATGTCCTAAGCACTATTCTAATTGTTTTACATGGGGTTGCCTATTTAGGGCTTTCAATGACGCTGGGGAGTAGGTATTATTGTCTCCATTTTAATGAGGAAATTGCGGCAGAAAACAACTAAGTAATTTGCTTAAGGTTATGCTTGCTCAGTAAGTGATGAAGTCAGGATATAAAATCAGGCATTTGGCTCCAGAGTCTGTGCTCCTAGTCATGACATTGTTCTAGAGTATGCATATACCATGGCATATTTAGCCATTTTTCTGTTGTTTCCAGTTTTTATTGATAATAAGCAATACTTCAGGGGCATCCTGCACGTGCTTGTTTGCTTGTGGGGGATTGTGAGTGTTTCTCTGTGGTAAACCCTGGATAGTGACACTTCTGGGTCCCAGGTAAGCACATCTAACATTATTATAGAGACTGTCAAATCACCCTTGAAAGGGACTGTCCTTTTCACACTCCCATCAGCCATATAAGAGCATACCTGTTTCCCCATGATCTCACCGACCCCTGATACCAAATTTTAAAAATTTGCCAGTCACATAGGTTAAAAATTGTATCTCATAATTTTCACTTGCCTTTGTCTGAGTGCTAGTGCATGGAGCACATTTTCATATAGTTACTGGTTATGTATAGAGTTTCTTTTGTGAACTGCCTTGATATAATCTTTACCCATTTTTCTGTGGGAATACGTGTCTTTTTCTTTTTGGTTTCTTAGAGGTGTTCATGTATTTGGGATACCACAACTCACCCTTCAACCCACTCCCATATGACTTCTACAGCTACTGAAACTCGTCAAGAGCATAACATTTTCCATGGAGTAGATTCAATGGACCCTTTCCTGTCATTATCTTACCCTATAACCCAGTGGTTTATGAGGGTGCCCATTGTAGTGGGTTTGAGGACAATTTGGGCAAGTAAAGGGAAAAACGTGACCAGTAGATGGCAGTAGCACACAATGAGCTTTTTCGGGCGGAACTTTGACAAGCTGCTAGAGAGGGGAAGTCCCTCCCAGCAGGAGACCTTCCCGGGACAGAGGTGTGGGCTGCCACCAGAAGGGGAAAAAGGACAAGGGAACTCATAGGGTGAGAGGGGCATCATACGCGGTGGGGGTAGGAGTTTATGATTCTAGGTGACGTCGCTCAGTAGCACAGGGTGTGTCTGCATCAAAGCCTCAGAAGGACAGCACCACTTTGGAGTCTTTTATAGACACGAGGTTTTCAAAATCCATTGCTAGCAGATGTTGGGTGCAGTTTTTCAGGATATGCAAAGCAGGCAGGCTTCAAGTGGCTAAAGATAAGCTTACTGGGGCTATATTTAAAGCAATTGGATGTATGAGAATTTGAGTTTGGTGCTGGTGGGCTTTGAGCCAACCCTCCCAGTGTACTGTGTAGAAATAAAGAATATAGGGGCCAAGATATAGGGACCACCTTGAACCCATTTATTTAATACTCTCTTTTTTGAAGCGCTCTTCTGATTTCTGTGATGCTATGCTCCCCTGGTTTTCCTCCTAATCACCAGCCTCCCTCTCAGTCCTCTTTGCAGACTCACACTCTTCTATCTGTCCTCTAAATCAGCCCTTCTCAAGCACTGATGATTTTACATTCTTAAAAGGTGCATTTACATTCTTAAAAATTATTATTATTATTTATTATTATTATTATTATTATTATTATTTTGGCTGTGTTGGGTCTTCATTGCTGTGTGTGGGCTTTCTCTAGTTGCGGCGAGCAGGGGCTACTCTTCATTGGGTGTGTGGGCTTCTCATTGTGGTGGCTTCTCCTGTTGCAGAGTGCGGGCTTCAGTAGTTGCAGCACGTGGGCTCAGTAGTTGTGGTGCACAGGCTTAGTTGTTCCGTGGCATGTGGGATCTTCCCAGACCAGGGATAGAACCCATGTCTCCTGCATTGGCAGGCGGATTCTTTTTTTTTTTTTTTTTTTTTTTTTTTTTTGCGGTACGCGGGCCTCTCACTGTTGTGGCCTCTCCCGTTGCGGAGCACAGGCTCCGGATGCGCAGGCTCAGCGGCCATGGCTCACGGGCCCAGCCGCTCCGCGGCATATGGGATCCTCCCAGACCGGGGCACGAACCCGTATCCCCTGCATCGGCAGGCGGACTCTCAACCACTGCGCCACCAGGGAGGCCCTGGCAGGCGGATTCTTAACCACTGCGCCACCAGGGAAGTCCCCTTAAAAATTATTGATGACCCCAAAGAATGTTTGTTTATGTAGATTGTAGCTCTCTATATTTACCATGTTAGAAATTAAAGCTGGGAATTTAAAAATATTTATTAATTCATTTAAAAATAGCAATAATAAACTCATTACCAGTTAGCATAAATAACATGTTTTACATGAAACAAGTGACTCAAAGAACTTTCTGATATGTCAGTTTCATTTTCTTCATCATCTTTAAATGTAGACAATATGGCTATGTGGTTAGAAATTGAGTCTTCTAATCTTTTTTTAGAGCTAACAACCTATCTGTAAATATAATAAAAGTATTATAAATAAACATTCTTTTATTTTAGAATAAAATATTATTCTAAATAATACCAGTTTGAGATAAAATTTAAAATTTAGAAAATAGTATAAAATTTTTAAACATTATTGCAAAACAAGCAACGAAGTGTACTTAGTTCTAGTTATGTTTCCACATAGGCTCAAGAAAACTTTGGGATTTCAAAATAACTCTTTATAGAATGATAATGAGACTACAGAGATTACAGCACACATAACTTATAGCTTCAGAGCAGAAGCCCTGAGAAGAGAGTTAATCTCTGAAAACACACAAATTTATAATGTAAACCTACTACTATATAAAATTCTGCATGTGATTATCCCGTTTTTTTCTGCACCATTTTTTGAAGAAATTATTCATACCCTATTGAGTATTCTTGACTCCCTTGTCAAGTATTAGTTGATCATATATCTGAGGATTTATTTCCAGGCTCTAGATTCTGTTCCACTGGTCTGTTTTTAATTCCAGTACCATACTGTTTTGATTACTATAACTTTGTAATGTAGTTTGAAGTCAGGAAGTGTGATACCTCCAGCTTTGTTCTTCTTTCTCAGGATTGGTTTGGACATTTGGGGTCTTTTGTCATTCCATACAAATTTTAGAAAATTTTTTTCTATTTATGTGAAAAATGCCATTGGAATTTTCATAGGTATTACATTGAATCTGTAGATGGCTTTGGGTAGTATGGACATTTTATTTGTTTTAATTTTTTATTAAAAAATTTTTTTAGTATGGACATTTTAACAATATTAATTCTTCCAATCCGTGAACACAGGATATCTTTCCATTTGTATCTTCTCCAATTTCTTTCACCAAAGTCATACAGTTTTTAGTGTACAGATCTTTCACCTCCTTGGTTAAATTTATTCCTAAATGTTTTATTGAATGGAATTGTTTTCTTTATTTCTTTTTCAGATAATTCTTTGTTGGTGTATAGAAATGCAACTAAGTTTTGTATGTTGATGTTGTATCCTGCAGCTTTACTGAATTCTTTTATAAGTTATAATAGTTTTTTGGTGGAGTCTTTAGGATTTTTTAATATAAGATCATATCTACAAACAGAGACAATTTTACTTGTTCTTTTCCAATTTAGAGCCTTTCATTATTTTTTTTCTTGACTAATTGCTCTGTATAGGTCTTCCAGTGCTAGGAGGTATTGAGTATGATGTTAGTTGTGGACTTGTCATAAAAGGCCTTTATTATGTTGAGGTATGGCATCCTTCTATATCTAATTTGAGAGTTTTTATTATGAAAGGATGCTGTATTTTGTCAAAAGCTTTTTCGGCATATATTGAGATGATCATATGGTTTTTAACCTTTCATTTTGTTAATGTGATATATCACATTGATTGAGTTACAGATGTTAAACCATCCTTGCATTCCTCAAATAAATCCCACTCGAACATGGTGTGAGATTCTTTTAATGTGTTGTTGAATTCAGTTAATATTTTTTTGAGAACTTTTGCATCTATGTTAATCAGGAATATTGGCCTGTAGTTTTCTTTTCTTATAGTGTGCTTAAATGGCTTCTTATCAGGGTAATGGCGGCCTTGTAAAATAAATTTAGGAGTGTTCTTTCCTCTTCAGCTTTTTGGAAGAGCTTGAGAAGAACTGGTGTTAATTCTTCTTTAAATGTTTGGTAGAATTCACCATGGAAAACATCTGCCCTGGGCTTTTTGTTGTTGTTTTTGACTACTGATTCAATTGTCTCACTCATTGGTCTGTTCAGATTTTATATTTCTTCATGATTCAGTCTTGGTAGGTTCTTTGTTTTTAGGAATTTATCCATTTTTTTCTAGGTTGTTCAGTTTATTGACTTACAATTGTTCATAGTAGTCTCTCATGATCTTTTTTTAAAAAAAAATAAATTTATTTATTTATTTTTGGCTGCATTGGGTCTTCATTGCTGTGCACGGGCACAAGCAGGGGCTACTCTTCGTTGTGGTGCACAGGCTTCTCACTGCGGTGGCTTCTCTTGTTGAGGAGCATGGGCTCTAGGCGTGCAGGCTTGGTAGTTGTGTCTCATGGGCTGTACAGTGCAGGCTCAGTAGTTGTGGCGCACAGGCTTAGTTGCTCCATGGCATGTGGGATCTTCCTGGACCAGGGCTCGAACCCGTGTCCCCTGCATTGGCAGGAGGATTCCTAACCACTGCACCACCAGGGAAGTCCCTCTCATGATCTTTTGTGCCTATATGGTGTCAGTTGTAATGTTTCCTCTTTTATTCATGATTTTTTTTTTTTTTCTTTTTTTTTTTTTTTTTTGTGGTACGCGGGCCTCTCACCGTTGTGGCCTCTCCCGCTGCGGAGCACAGGCTCCGGATGCGCAGGCTCAGCAGCCATGGCTCACGGGCCCAGCCGCTCCGCGGCATATGGGATCCTCCCAGACCGGGGCACGAACCCGTATCCCCTGCATCGGCAGGCGGACTCCCAACCACTGCGCCACCAGGGAGGCCCTATTCATGATTTTATTTGTTTGAATTCTCTCTCTTTTTCACTGAGTTTCCTGAGCTAAGGGTTTGTCAGTTTTGTTTATCTTTTCAAAAAACCAGGTCTTAGTTTTGTTGATTTTTCTGTTGGTTTTCTGGTCTCTATTTCATTTATTTCTGCACCGATATTTGTATTTCCTTCCTTCTGCTAACTTTGGGCTTAGTTTGTTCTTCTATTTTTAGTTTCTGAAGGTATAAAGTTAGGTTGTTTATGATTTTTTTAAAATGTAGGTGTTTATCGCTATAAACTTTCCTTTTGAACTGCTTTTCTACATCCTGTAAGTTTTGGTATGCTGTGTTTCCATTTTCATTTGTTTCAAGATATTTTAAAATTTCCCTTTTAATTTCTTCTTGGAGCCATTGGTTGTTCAAGGAGTGTGTTGTTTAATTTCACATATTTATGAAGTTTACAGTTTTCCTCGGGTTATTGATTTCTAGTTTCATACCATTGTGGTTGGAGAAGATACTTGGCATGATTTCAGTCTTCTTAATTTGTTAAGACTTTTTTGTAACCTATCATAGGAACTATCTTGGAGAATGTTCCAGATCTGCTTGAGAAAAATATGTATTCTTCTGCCACTGGATGGAATGGTCTATATGTGTCTGTTAGGTCTATTTGGTCTAAAGTGTAGTTCAAATCCAACATTTTCTTGTTGCTTTTGAGTGGATGATCTATCCATTGTTGAAAGTGAGATCTTGAAGTCCCCTAATATTATTGTATTCTTGTCTATTTCTCCCTTCAGATTTGTTAGTATTGTATTTGCTTTAATATATTTAGGTGCTCCAATGTTGGCTGCACATATATTTACAATTATATCATTTTGATGAATTGATCCCTTTATCATTATATAATGACGTAGCAGGAGGGTGAAGAATTTATTAGAGGTGGGATAAGTCTGGTGGCAAAATGACTAAAAGGGATTAAGGAGCAGCAGCCAGAGGAATAGGATGAATTGCAAGCAAGAATGGTAGCATGGTAGATAGAGCACTGATAGAGTCATCTAGAGCTGGAGGTGAGTCAATTATTTTATTCTGGGCCTCAGTATAATGAATCTACTAGCTCTGGAGCCAATAAGAAAAATAGAGACAACCCTTATTCCATAGCATCATTCGGATTAACCAAGAGGATTGTAGACATACAGCGCCTGGTATTAGCAGATGCTTAATTGATGGCCTATTATGTTAATTAATATCAAAAAAGTTAAGATAGAGAAGGGAGGGAAGGAAATTTCAGAAGGTTCAGGATGGTCAATAGTGTCTAATACAGAATAAAATAAAGTAGGATGAAGCCTGAAAGGGCCCACTGGTTGTCTGTTAGTTGCTGGGTCTTTGTGGGAGCAGTCTTGGTGGAGGGTGGGTGGCAGCTGCTGTGTGCTGTGAGGTTGGGGAGAGTGGGAGTGAGGTGGTGGGGGTAGGTGAGGGCATCACATTTGGGTATCCTTAAGAAAGACAGGAGGCTTGCTAGGGAGGCAGGCACAGGGAGGATCCTTGTGTGTTTGTAAGTTCATCTGCTTTTTGTAAGATGGGGAACCCTGATTGTATGTATTTGCCTAGTGAGAGGAAGGCCCCAGTAGGGGGGCAGGACTGATAGAGAGTGGGGAGTGGTTCTCTATAAGGAGGGAGGGACTGGCTTCAAGCAGAGGTAAATGTGGGGATGATCACGTCGCTTGGGGATGATCAGCGCTTTCTCTTGCAGCTGGGAAGAGACTATGTGAACCCCCAGGGATAAGGCTGAAGGTGAAGAGAGGCACTTGAGGGAATTTGTCCCTGGTGGGCTCAATTTTTAGATAAAAGGGGAGGGAAAGATGTCTTCCAAGGGCATATGGGGTCAGAGTGGACTTCAGGAGAGGAGTGAGTTTTGGAAAAAGCATTTTTTATTGAGATATAATTCACATACCATAAAAGTTTTACCCCTTTAAAGAATGCAGTTCAGTGGTTTAAGTTTATTCACAAATTGTGCAACCATCTACCTTCACAACATTTTTATCATTCCCCAGAGACACCCATTAAGTAGTTACTCTCTATTTCTTCCACCCCCAGCCCCTGGAAACCATGAATTTGCTTTCTGTCTCTATTGATTTACCTATTCTGGACCTTTCATATAAATGGAATCATACAATGTATGGCCCTTTGTGACTGGCTTCCTTCCCTTGGTTTTATGGACTGCATGTTTGTGTCCATTCAAAATTCATATGTTGAATTCCTAATCCCTACTGGAATGGTATTAGGAGGTGGAGCCTTTGAGAGGTAATTAGATTATGAAGGTGGAGCTCCCATGATGGGATTAGTGCCCCTCTAAAAAGAGAAGGAGAGCTAGTCCTCTCTCTTTCTCTCTCTCTCTCTTTGCCATGTGAGGGTACGATGAGTAGATTGCTATCTGTAAACCAGGAAGAGAACTCTCACCGAAACCCGACCATGCTGACATCCTGATCTTGGGCTCCAGAACTGTGAGAAATGAATGATGCTTAAGCCACCCAGTCTATGGCATTTTGGTATAGCAGCCGGAACTTGCATAATATTTTCAAAGTTCATCCACATGTAATGTGTATTAGTACTTCACTCCCTTTTTTGGGGGCTGAATGATAGTTCATTATATGGATATAGTACTTTTTCATCAGTTGACAGGAATTTGGATTGTTTTCATTTTTTGGCTATTATGAAAAATGCTGCTATGAATATTCATGTATAAGTTTTTGTATGGACATATGTTTTCAGTTCTCTTAAATATATATCTAACAGTTGAATTCCTGGTCATATGGTGACTCTATATTTAACTTTTTAAGGACCTGCCAAACTGTTTTCCACAGTGACTGCACCATTTTACAATCCCACCAGCAGTATATGAGGGGTTCCAGTTTTTACACGTCCTTGATAACACTTTTTTTAGTGGTTTTGATTATAGCTATCCTGCTGGATTTGAAGTGGTATCTCATCATGCTTTTGATTTGTGTTTCCCTAATGACTAATGATGTTGACCATCTTTCCATGTGCTTATTGGCCATTGGTATATCTTCTTTGGAGAAGTATCTATTTAAGTCCTTTGTCTATTTTTTAACCAGGTTGTCTTTTTGTTGTTGAGTTTAGGAGTTTTTTATATATTCTGGATACTAGCTATTTATCAGATACATGATTTGCAAATATTTTCTCCCATTCTGTGGGTTGTCTTTTCAGTTTCTGGATGGTGTCCTTTGATGCATAAAAGTTTTAAATTTTGATGAAGTCTGATTTATCTATCTTTTCTTTTGTTGCTTGAGCTTTTGGTGTCATGTCTAAGAAACCAATTTCCTAATCTGAGGGCACAAAGATCTACCCCTATGTTTTCTTCTTAGAGTTTTATAGTTTTATCTCTTCCATTTAGGTCTTTGATCTGTTTTGCGTTCATTTTTGTATATGTAAATATGCATGTGGACCTCAGGGTGATCCACCTAAGTATAATTGACAGAGTTTACAATCTGCTGATCGCACTTATTTCTCACCAGAAAGGAAAGAAATTCCATTAATTATATGATGAGTTTTCATGGGGCCTCCAGGTCTAAAGAGGAATTTGAATTTGAACTAGGGTCTCACAGAGGAGAGGAGAGAGCAGTTGTCCGTGGTAATTAGCACACCTTATATAGTCCCATAGCTGTCGCATCAATTATTTAACTCTCTGCCTGCCCACGGTAACCTTCAAAGAAGCAAGGCGTGCAAATGAGAAGAGAAAGGCCCATCCAGGAGTTTGTCACTAAGCGTGTCTGAGGTGACATGCCCGTAGACTGTCACTGTCTCGCAGCCTTAATCCACCACTCCCGCTTTCCTGAAGGGCTTTCCTCCTTGGTACCCATTTCACCACGTCCTTCTGATTCTCTCTGGCCACTCCTTTTTCGTTCTCACCGGCAGATTTTTTTTTAATTGAATTAGAAATAGCAGAACCGGCCCCTCTTCTTCCCATCAACCTCACCTTCTCCCCAGGTGGTCTCATGGTGTCCTCTGGCTTTAATTACTGTCTTGGTCCATTCAGGCTGCTATGACAGGATACCATAGACTGGGTGGCTTATAAACAACCGAAACTTATTTCTTACAGTCCTGGAGGCTGGGAAGTCCAAGATCAAGATGCGGCAGGTTCCATGTGGTGTCTGGTGAGAACCTGCTTCCTGGTTCATAGGCAGCCGTCTTCTTGCTGTGTCCTCACAGGCTAGAAGGACGAGGGATCTCTCTGAGGCCTCTTTATAAGGGCACTAATCCCATTCAGGGAGGCTCTCATGATGTAATAACCTCCCAAAGGCCTCACCTCCTAATATCATCACCTTAGGGATTAGGTTTTAATACATGAATTTTGAGAGGACAAAACATTCAAAATGTAGCAATTAGCATCCATGACTAATGGCTCCTAAATTAAAATCATAAGCCCTGACTTCTCACCTGAATGCTTTATTTTCACTTGGATGTCTTAAACACATCTCAAATGACCATGCCTCAAATGGAAATCTTCCTCCCCCCCAAAATAGAAATCTTGACCAGCTCCCACATTCTCACCCCCATGTCACCCTGTTTCTCCCGTGGTCTTCCTGATATCAATCAACAGGACCACCATTCACCTAGAATCAGGCCTCAGATCTAGGGTTCACATTTGAGATATATCTATATCTATATCTCTATATTTTTTTTCCCCCTTTTTTTGGCCGTGCAGCTTGTGGGACCTTATTTCCCTGACCAGGGATCGAACCCAGGCCCTCAGCAGTGAAAGCAGAGAGTCTTAACCACCGGACCACTAGGGAATTCCCACATGATATTTTCCTTGCCCTTAACTCCTATCCAATCTGTGGGTGATTCCTGCTGACAGTAGCAACAAGAGTGGGTAAGAGGAGGTAAGTCATCAGACTCTGGCCAGACAGCAGATGCTAGATTTCTGGCTCTGCCACTTACCGGTTTTGTGTCCTGGAGAAAGTTCCTTAATCTCTCTCTGTTTCCACCCTACTTCACAGGGGTTTTGTGAGTATTAACTATAAGTATTATGAGGATTAACCTGAGCTAATACATGTAAAGTACTCAGAACAATGCCTGGCTCAGTAATTACTGAAAAAGTGGTAACTGTTAATATTACCTCCAAAGTCAATGACATGTATGTCCATTTCTCTCAGTGCTACCTGCCCCACCCTAGTCTCAGCTACGATGAACTCTCCCCTTCTTATGGATTGCCTCCCAACAATCCTTTCATCTCTGAAGCTAGAATAATACAGAAAGTATGAATCAGATTTTGTTGCTCCCTAAGACCTTTCAATGGTTTCCTTACAAACATAGAATAAAATCCAAATTTATTTCTATGGTCTAGAAAGTTCTCTATATGTGGCCCCTACCTATTGATTTAACTTCAGTTGTACAAGGTAGATAGATATTGATGTGTAACAAACTACCCCAAAATGGAGTGGCAAAACCCAACAATAGCAATTGTTTTTGTTTTTTTGTTTTTTGTTTTTGGCTTCACTGCGCAGCTTGTGGGATCTTTGTACCCCGACCAGGGACTGAATTTGTGCCCTCGGCAGTGAAAGCACAGAGTTCTAACCACTAGACTTCCAGGGAATTCCCCAACATTAGTTTTATTATGCTCATGGATTCTTTGGGTCAGAAATTTGGATACAATAGAGCAAGAATATATTGTTTCTGCTCTACAATGTCTGGGGATTCATTTGGGGAAACTTGAATGGCTTTGGGTGACTTGAACAAGGGGATAGCAGCATCTGGAGACTTCTGCATTCATGTGTCTGGCACCTTGGCAAAGACGGCAGAAAAGCCACGCTCAGCAGGGACTGTCCATTGAAATTCCTGTGTTGGCCTCTCCATGGCTTGAGCTTTTTTACGTCATTGTGGCCACAGGGTAGTGGGTTTCTTACATGGTGGCTCAGAACTCAGGACATGGTATATGATGAGCTATACTTGGAAGGCAAATAGCATCTCTTCTCACATACTTGTTGGTCATAGCAGTCACAATCCCACCCAGATTCAAGGGGAGGGCACACAGACACCACCCATAAGAGGAGAATGTTGAAGAATTGTGGAAATGTTTGTTTTTATACTGCCACACTCATGTCTGTCTTTCTTGCTCACAGTTCTCCAGTCAGACCAGACTCCTTTCTGTTCTAAAAACATACCGCCTAATCCTAACCTCAGAGCTTTTCCATCTTTTTGTTCTCTCTGATGTGAACTCTCTTCTTATCTTAGTCCAGAGATGGACTAAGTCTTCACTATCGATTCACAGAACAAGTCTGAAGCTTTGCTGCCAGAGATGAAGCCCTCAATTCAGTTCCCAGGCACCACATTCTGACTTCTGCCTGTGGAGTCTGTTCCAACCTCTGCTGCCTGAGGCTAAGTCCAGAATTTTCCCTGCAGAGGCAAAGACCTGATTTTTGCCTTTGTGACTAAATCTCCACTCAGGTGTCAACTCCCCAGAAAGACCTTCCTAGACCACTGTATCTAAAGGGCCTCTCCATCTTTCTACCCTCTGTTTACTTCATTGATAGCACTTACCACAATCTGTAGTTTTCTTGCGTATTTGTTTCTTTACCTGTTTATAGAATGTAACTTCCGTAAGTAGAGGAATACTTTTTTTCATTACTGTATCTTTTGGCACATAGGAGGCACTTAATATACCCTTGTTGAATGAATGAATGAAGGCTGGGAGGGGTCAGAAGTGAAGATTTGGAAGTCACAAACATTTAAGTGGTTATTGAAACCATGGCAGAGAAAGAGGCTCAGGAGATACCATCAAGGATCATTGGTATTTAGGATGGCGTAAGAGGAACCCACAATGAACATTTAGAAAGAAAGGCCATAAAGAGAGCCAGAAGAAAGATGTCAAGGAAAGAAGGGAGGGGAATTTGAAGAAAAATGGTAGAGGCAATAATATTAAGTACCACAGGGAAGCTAATTTAGATGAAGACTGCAAAATGTTCCTTCAGTTGATCAAGGAGGGGGCTTGTTGCCAGAGCTCTTTCAATGGAATCAGGGGAAGAAGCCACATTATAGTGGCTGAGAAGCAAATGGGAGTTGAAGTTGAGGAAATGGTGACCATGCCCCTTAACAGTGAGGGGAGATCAATGCCAAGGCAATAGCTGATGAGGAACACAGAGCAAAGGGTGTGGGGGGGTGTCACGAAAGGATGCAAGATGTTTCCAAGCTGAAGAGAGTGAACAGTAGAGAGAAAGAGATTGAGATCCAGGAGGGAGGGAGACAGCATGGATTCAGGAAAAACCCTGGAACAGGCTGACCTCTTCCAGTGAGACCATGGGGAAGTGGAAAAGATGGGCGTGCACGATTCTGTCCTAGGAATACTCATTCCATTTGTAATTCTTTGTTTGGCATCTGCCTTGCCAGCTGGACTGTGAGTTCCACGAGGGCAGGTTTGAGTGTGGCCCGAGAAGATGGTAAAGGTCATGACAGCTGCTGAGACGCGTGAGGGGGTGACCAAGGCAAGGACAGGTGCAAGTGAGGGCTCTTCTGGGATTATCTGTCCCAATCTTTAAGGCAGTGGGAGTTTTCTCTGCCTTCCTTCCACTGCGTCGGTGCAGGAATAGTGACTTTTAGGGTTGCTCCAGGATAGGAAGTTTGCAGGGTAAGAGGAATAAAAGGATGCTGCTGCCAAGAGCTGTTCAGGTGATGGACCATGGAGTCCAGCTTGGAAGGAAGAAGGTGATTCAACTATTGATGTTGTGGTGGGGATGAGGGCTCATGTAGCCCTGAGAGGCAATGGCTAAAGATAAGGGCAAGCCAAGGTTGCTGGGATCAAGAAGGTGCATGAACTGATGGGTATGTGTGTGTGTGTGTGTGTGTGTGTGTTTCACACAAGTTTTAAATCCAAATAGGATTATGATAGGAGTTGGGATAGAAAGAATATTGCTGCTATAACAAATAGACTCCAATACATATAATGGCTCAAGCACAAGAGGAGTTTATTTCTGTATCATGTAATAGTTCAAGGTGTGTGTTCTTGATCCGCAGGCAAGGATGGACACAGGGTTCCTGCTGCATGCAGTGAATTGGGAGACTTGGGCTGCTGATGGCTCTACCACCTAGAACACATAGCTCCCAAGGTTGTCTGGGGGACCATCATCACAGTCAGCTAGGAGGAAAGAGCTTGCAGGAGCATAGAGGGAGTTCTCTGTATCTCAGGGCCCCCAAGAGACAACCATAGTTGTCAGCCAACCACGTTCAGTTGGCTAGAAACTCTTGTCATATCTAGTTGCTGAGGATGCTGGGAAATGTAGTCCAGGTGTGTGTCCTAGAACAGGGGTCCCCAACCCCCAGGCCATGGGCCAGTACCGGTCCACGGGCCAGTACCGGTCCACACAGCAGGAGGTGAGCTGTGGGCAAGCGAGCGAAGCTTCATCTGTATTTACAGCCACTCCCCATCTCCCGCATTACCGCCTGAGCCCCGCTTCCTAACAGATCAGCGACGGCATTAGATTCTCACAGAAGCGCGAACCCTACCGTGAACTGCGCATGCGAGGGATCTAGGTTGCACGCTCCTTATGAGACTTTAATGCCCGATGATCTGAGATGGAGATGAGTCGGTGATGCTAGAGCTGGGGAGTGGCTGCAAGTGCAGATTACCATCAGAGAGGTTTGCCTGCACAGAGACCATAATAAATCAATTGCTTGCAGACTCATATCAACACCCTCTCACTGAGTGGCAGGTAAAGACAAGCTCAGGGCTCCCACTGATTCTGCATTATGGTGAGTTGTATAATTATTTCATTATATATTACAATGTAATAATAATAGAAATAAAGTGCACAATAAATGTAATGTGCTTGAATCATCCCAAAGCCATCCCCCCACCTGCCACCCCTGTTCCGTGGAAAAATTGTCTTCCAGGAAACCGGTCCCTGGTGCCAAAAAAGTTGGGGACCACTGTCTTAGAAGGAGAAGGAACATGGATTTCCTCAACAGCTGGCAGCCTCTGACACATTGCAGTGCCACAGAGAGAAAGACCGATCCAGTGGTTTACATCCTGAGTGAATGTGGAGAGAGGTCTGGAAACAGAGATGCACAGGGCACTGGGTGCACTGGGGTGGGGCTTTTGCAACGTGATGGGAGAGTGATGGTCTGGAAATGACATTGTGGGGTGGACAGATGGTGTTCAAAGGAGTCAGATTTATCTGGATTTGAATGCTGGGTATGTTACTTTCTAGCTGTCTGACCTTGACCCAGTCATTTAACTTATATATTTAACTTCTTCCAGCCTTGGTCTCTTCATCTGTAAAATGGGAGCAATAGCACTGATTTCACAGTGGTAAATGGATAATGTAGGTGACAATTTCTTGGTGATGAGTAGCTGTTTCATAAGTTATTTTTCTCCTTCTACTTATTAAAGGCTCATCAAAGTCACAGACAGAGGGAAAACTGTTCAAACAGTTGCCAGAGGTCTGTGGCTGGCTAGAGCAAAATTTACCTGGATCCAGGTAGGTAGATGTGCAATGTGAATGAGGGGGGTCTCGCGGTACATGAGGGACAGTAGCTGGAACTCAGCCTCAGTGTGAGGGAAATGGAGGGGGTGTGGCGAATTGCACAGAACACAGGGCCCCCTCCAGGGCAGCCGCTACCCTGCTCCAGCCACCTGTGTCACCTGGGGACAGACACTAGAGTTGCCTAGAGCTTCTGAAGGTAGAAGTGTGGCTTTTTCATACAAAGTGTCCTAATTTTTAAATGTTGGCTACAAATTCAAAATCAATTAAAATCACTGCGTAGTCCAACGAGATGTGTCTCTGGGCTGATCTAGCCCTTGGGCCACCAATCTGCAACTTGTGGCGTATTCTGTGTCAATTAAGGCCAGGTATAAGCCCTGGTCTCCACATCTGTGCTGCCCAGTGCAATAGCCATAAGCACAAGAGGCTATTTGAATTGAAATTTAACTTAAATGAAGTAAAATTTAAAATTCAGTTTCTCAGTCGCACTAACCACATTCCTACTGCACCCTTAGGCATGGGCGGCGGCTAGTGGCTGCTGTGTTGGACAGAGTAGGTATAGAACCTTCTCTCATTACAGAAAGTTCTTTTACAAAGCACAGTGCTCTAGATGGAAGGGGCATGAAAGGCGATGTCGTGTCAGCAGTGGTTCCCTTTCTGAGACGTAGACATACGGCTATGTTTTATCTTCGCTGATTTGTTAGGTGTTGTCATATAACCAGGATGTGGGTCAGAGGAATGATTCATGCAGTTTCATATTGTCTCATGCTTCTCAGGGCTGTAACTTTGGTGAGTTATGGGGACTTGACAGTGTCAGATGGATGGAAAATCCCACCTCTCCACCCCGTTTCTAGCCACTCTACCCTGAGTGTAAGAGATCCAGCCCCTGCGTGAGGAGGAGTTTTATCTTAATACCCTTGAGGCAGAACTCTTGGTTCCACCAGTGGGAAGGGGCTGTGGTCTGCACCAGGATGAATATGGAAGGTTGACTCTTTAACAGAGGTTGGCACTGGTGCTTAGTTGGGCAGGTACCATCCGTCAAATGACTAGGCTACCTGTAGTCACTTTTCAGGCAAAATGGGTGGCAGTGGTGGCATTTGGAGGGGAATCTCTAGGATGCAAAGGCCAGTGGTTCATCCGTTAAGTAGAGCCCTGGGATGGGATCTGAGACTAGGGTTCTGAGGAGTACCAGCTGGTAGGTAGCAGGCAGCTATTCCAGGGGAGGTCCGCCATTTTTCAGGAGGTCCTCCCATACCGATCATCCCAGCCCCTGGACCTCACCAGGCTGGGGTGCAGCCTGAAATCACCTGGAACCACTATATCTTCATGCTTTGATGGGAACCACAGCCTGTCATGTTCCAAATGGCAGCATCTCTCTCAGCCATGAATTCGCTGGTTGGACTCAGACTGGTGTGGGCAGACACAATTGCCACAGGAGAGCTGCATGACGTTGCAATTTAAACAGGCCTGGAGGAAGCTGTCAGAAGGACCCTGCCCTGGTCGGGGAAGGGAGAGTCAGGCATTCAGTCAGGTGTTGCTGTCTGAGTTGTGGAAGGTCCAAAGGCACAGAGAGGCTAAGTCACTTCCCTATTGTTCATGGTGATGCAGAGGATGAGTTGGATCGGGGCCAGCTGTCCGGCTCATCGCTGTCATTCAGAGGACCAAATTAACCTTCACAAGTAGGTGTGGAACACTTCCCGGGTTGTCCCGGTAGGAACCGCTGCTGAGTATTAACCTAGGTAGGCTGAAACAGAGATGTAAGCCAGCTGCATTTTGGCCAATCAGCTGTGGATATGCATAGGCAGAGAGGGTGGCTTAAGCTGGCAATGGCCATGTGTCCTGATAGTGCATGCTGTGTTTTTCATTATGACTTTGCAGCCTGACAACATATTTTGCTGCATCTTTGCTAGGAGAAATGACAATGGCCTTGATGTACTCTTCTCCATCATTCTGCTTTTGAGGTCACCATATGAATGCCCAGATCGGGCCTCCCCAGCAGATGAGGACTCAGGACCTGATCTGCACTGTGTCTCTCAGCTCTAGCCTTGACCCCAAAGGGGGATGAAAGGGAAGGGCTCAAACCAATGGCTCCCCAGGGGTCATGAGTTTAGGATTCAGACCCCTGCAGTTCTGATGATAACCTCGATCGCCCACCAGATCATGACCACTTTTGGTTCTGTAGGCAAAATGGCCAAATGATTTGATTTAGAGAAAAAGAGGAAAGAAAAAAAAATGGGAGGAGGCAGGATAAAGAACATATATCCCAATACTGGATTGAAAGAACATTTCACAAGGTGACCTTGATCGTCCTGCCTTTGCCTATCTGAACTTCCCACATGCCAACCAAGAAGGATATTTGTCACACTGGAGGATTCCAGTGCTATAAAGAAATCCTTTGTTCAAGCTATTCTGTCCCATATCCATTAAGGAGAAGTGTCTGGAGATACATCCACAGATTCTAGAAGTTTCTGCAACATGGAGAGTGTCTCCCAGAGAAGACCTAATCCATCTATGAATATAAGGTGGCACTGGTAGCAAGTTAGGGCACCCAGGCCTTAGTGACAAGTCCACAGCCTCTTCTACTAGGAGAGAACAGTTGTCCTGAGTGCCCGTCGGTCCTCCTGGGAGCTTTCCCTAAATGGATGGGGCCTAGGACAGAGCCTGGTTATGAATTTTGTGCCTTAGAAGGTCATTTTAGACTCAAGTTCCAGTGTAACTGTATTTTATAACTGGGACATTTGTTCAGGGAGCTTATTCATTTATTCATTTATCCACCCTTTACCCACCAGTCCATCCATCCATCATCCATCATCCATCCATCCATCCATCATCCACTCATCTACCCACCCATCCATTCTTTCGGAATTTGTTGTGTGCTTATTGTCTGCAAGGCACTACAGTGGGTGCTGCAAAAAAGAAAGTGTCATCTCTGCCCTCAAAAAGCTTATTTTCTAGGAGAAGGAGATAAGGTTTAAAGAAATAGGTGCAGGAAACTGTTTCAGGTGCTTTGTTAGAAGTCTGCACAGGGCCCAAAGGTGCATAACAGAGAGAGTGGTCCGCTCTACTGGAGGGCTCAGGAATGGCTGCACAGAGGAGGTACAGGAGTCAGAGAGGGGATGGGTGTGTTGGGGGAGATAGAGATGTGGGTACAGACACAGAGGCTACAAATGGCGCAACACCTTCACGGAAAGCAAAGAGTTTGGTGTGGTTAGAGCGCGGGGTGTGAGCTAGGACAGCAGAGAGAGCTCAGGAAGGCAAGAGAAGGCAAGAGAAGCAGGCAGAGGTTGGGTTATTCACAAAGCCTGGATACGGTGCCAAGGATTTTGGACTTTAGCACACAGGTATTGCAGAGCCATTCTAGCATTGTAAGCAGAAGAGTAACATGGCCAGATGTGCGCATTTGAAAAAGTACTCTGACTTCAGGACAGGATAAGACCCAGAAGCAGGGTCCCAGTTAATTAGGCCTGTGAGAGATGGTGACACCTCAGACGAAGGCAGTGGCCTGGGATGGAGAGGAGAGAGAAGGGGGGAGGAAGGGCACCACCTCCCCCTTAGCCTCTTAGGCCACCAGGATTACTTTCTTCCTCTTTCAGCCCAGTCACTTTAAAGTGGTCATTTTACTAATTTAACTCCATTTCTCAATTCCCGAGGAACAGAGGGGAACTCCTGAGCCGGGTGGACCAGTGCAGGCACTCCAGTTCCTCCCACAGTTGGACTGCAGTGCCCACACGAAGTCAGTGTTGCCCGTGGGTGTAGAATCTGCTCTCAAGGCCCTCAATGGAGAGTCTTCTCAGAGCCCAGCTTCCATTGGCTGTTTATCCTTCTCTGACTTCCTTATCTGCTTGTGTCTAGTGAGGTCTCATTCTGTTTCTGGAGGGAGGCTGGATGTGCTCAGAAGTTGGATGGTGCTCAGTCTTTGGATGGGTGACACTCTGGGGGCACAGAGCCCCCAGCCCAGGCCTAAGGCGGAGGGGCACGCTTTTCTGGAGCCGGTCAAGCACCCGTGCGTTGCCCGATGGCCTCGCTGTGCACAGCACTTCGTCGTAATGCAAGGAGGGGCCGTGCGTAGGGAGCTTGTGAGCTCACCTCCCAATTTCCCTTCGGTCTCCTTGGGCTGGTCCACAGTGGATAATAATGTCTGGCTAACTTGAAAACAAACATTGGGTGGGCTGGACAGAGAGGAAGGAAGAAGGGGGGATGGCAGACCGATCTGATTAAGGGGAAATGCCGCGTTTCTTGAAACCTTTACAATATCCAACGGGACTACTTCCAAGAATTCACAGACTGAGCTCATAAATCGCCCCAAAGAGGTCTCTAGGGAACCTGCTTGAAAAAATAGTCAAGAGGCATGGAGTGTTTTTGAATCAGTGAGTAGTTCTCAGTATTGGAACATGGCTGGATTCTTTTAAGAGACGTAAACTCCTGGAATATTATTTACATTCCCTGGGAACAGAGTTCATCCTTTTTCTCGGCCCTTTTTGGAACTGACGCAGCTTCTGAATCAACGAGGGCCCAGACTGACTACGGGGATCCGCTGTATTTTCTGGGTGTGGGTGAGTCCAAGCCTGAGGTGTGGGCTTGGCAAGAGGAACGTGACTGCAGTGCCCAAGACTGGCCTGCAGGTGGGGCTGAGCGTTAGGACGCTTTTGGAGGAGGGATCCTAGTGGGAAGGGAATCTGCTCGCTCTGCCGTGGATAACTGGAACCCAGCCCACAGGACTCAACCCAATGAGGCGAATTCTTGATATCTGGCATTTTAAAAACCTGGGGTTTACAGCAGGGAGGCAGAGGTGCTCACCTAGGCTGTGGGCTGGCTCAGCGGGGCCGGGTGGCAGGAGGATGCCTGCACGGGGTCGTTAGGAAGGCCGCGCCATCGGTTTGCTCATTCACCTTGTGTTTATTGAGTGTCGTGAGGTCTGTCCTGGGTGGGGTGCAGGGCAAGGTCACTTAGGGAGTTTGCAGTTGAGAGGGAGAAGCGAAATTCCCCAAGTAAACGAATACACCAAAATACTTCCAACGTGTGATCACTGCTGCTGAGATGCTGCTGAGATAGGGAAGAGTGGCGACTATGTGGGCTGACTTCAGACAGGCTGGGCAGCGAGGAGCACCCTGAAGAGGGTATTGAAGAGTGAGGAGGAGCCGGCCCTGCCACGAATAGGAGAAGAGGAAACAGAGGGAAACCAGGGGGCTGCAGAGTGGGGCAGGGGAGGGAGCCCAGGAAGAGTCTGGGGAGGAGAAGGTGGCAGTGAGAGTTTGCATTTTATTTATGGAAGCAGCCAATCAAGCTCTTCCCCTGTCAGTCACATGTTAATCTATCATGTTTCCAATGAGAGGAAAGTTGGGCCACTGAGAGAAACTGAATCCCGTTGAATGATGCGGAAAGAAAGAGATGGAGAATTAATCCGGGGACCGGGGAAGTGTCTAAGTAATGCACACGGGTCCTGATTTCTCGGCGCCTAGAGTGGCAGCAAATGGGGTGAAAAAAGAGACCACAGGGACTTCCCTGGTGGTCCAGTGGTAAAGAATCCGCCTTCCAATGCAGGGGACGCGAGTTCAAGCCCTGGTCGGGGAACTAAGACCCCATGTGCCACAGGGCAACTAAGCCCACGCGCCACAATTACTGAGCCTGCGTCCCTCAACTCGAGAGCCCGCGTGCCGCAAACTACAGAGCCCACGCGCCCTGCAGCCTGCGCACCACTAGAGAGAGGAAAACCGCACACCACAACTAGAGAGAAGCCCTGGCACCACAACTAGAGAGAAGCCTGTGTGCCACAACGAAGAGCCTGCGCCTCAAAGAAAGATCCCGCATGCCTCAACGAAGATCCTGCAACTAAGACCCGATGCAGCCAAAAAAAAAAAAAAAAAAAAGAAAGAAAATAAATAAATAAAATAAATAAATAATAATAATAAAAAAGAATGATACTGCAGACCACCTACACCCACCTCTTTCATGGTGGGTCCTGGTGTCTGCTAAACAAGTATTTTAATCATTCAAAGAACTAGCCCCTTGGGCTTGGGCTCACCACACAGACCTGGATTAGAATCCTGCTCTTGCTCTTGAAAGAGAGGTTTCTTTGAGCTTTACTCTCCTGTCTAGAAAATAAGGATATGGAGACTTATCTAGTAAGATTTTGGGGAGGATTGAATAAGATGTATTTAAAGCAACCAGTGCTGTACCTAGACTATGGTAGGTGCTCAATGAATGTCAATTTCCTCCTTGCTGACTACATAACAGTGAAGACAGATAAGTAGAAAGATAGTGATGATGATATTATTCATTCTTTCATAAGATGCTCTTTCATAAGATGCTTTCATAAGATGCACTGGGGAAAGAGCAGGACCATCGATGTACTTTGAGGAGGGGGAAGTCCCGGGAAGGGAGTGAGACCTGCATTTAGTTCATATTCTCCCAGCTTCCTCTTCTGTAAAAGGAGGGTAGGGGTGGTCTACAGGCCAGGGTTAGACTAGTTTAAAAACATTCTTGGGGGACTTCCCTGATGGCACAGTGGTTAAGAATCCGCCTGCCAATGCAGGGGACATGGGTTCGATCCCTGGTCTGGGAAGATCCCACATACCACAGAGCAACTAAGCCTGTGCGCCACAACTGCTGAAGCTCGCGTACCTAGAGCCTGTGCTCTGCAACAAGAGAAGCCACCGCAATGAGAAGCCCGTGCACCACAACAAAGACCCAATGCAGCCCAAAATAAATGAATAAATAAAAACATTCTTGGGCCTTATCTCTGGAGATTCTAATCAGCAGGTCTGAGCTGGGGTCCTGGATGATTCTGACACAGAGGCAAAATCACCCCAGGTGATTAAGACCCAGGAACACTGGAATAAGTGTCTCCAAGACCCTTTCCTAGTCCTGAGTCATCATCCGTCACACCAGACAAGGACCAAGGGGACCAGAACCACTCTCCTCATTTGCCACCAGAGGGCGAGCTTGAGGC
The DNA here is from genome assembly GCF_949752795.1 of Hyperoodon ampullatus. Classification (NCBI taxonomy): domain Eukaryota; kingdom Metazoa; phylum Chordata; class Mammalia; order Artiodactyla; family Ziphiidae; genus Hyperoodon; species Hyperoodon ampullatus. The sequence goes on from NC_136919.1 coordinate 116,755,562, forward strand.
ACGATGGCCAGAGCGAGATGCTGTCTGTCTCGGCTCTGACCGAAAGAGCCCAGGGAAAATCTGTAGTCCCAGAGAGGGTGCCGTGCGAGACAGATAAGGCAGGGGTCATTTGGGAGGATTGTGTGCCAACTGGAGATAAGAGGAGAAAGCCAACGTCTACTAGATTCTGTGAAGTGTACGCTTCTGTGCCCTGATGTCGGACAAGATTTGGACGATGAAACTTGCTTCTTCGTGCAGTAAGGACTTCATCAGGACGCTTCAGAGCCCCAACTTCCAGTTCCAGCAAAATCAGCATCTGGGGCTTCCCTGGGGGCGCAGTGGTTGAGAGTCCGCCTGCCGATGCAGGGGACACGGGTTCGTGCCCCGGTCCGGGAGGATCCCACATGCCGCGGAGCGGCTGGGCTCGTGAGCCATGGCCGCTGAGCCTGCACGTCCGGAGCCTGTGCTCCGCAACGGGAGGGGCCGCAATGGTGAGAGGCCCGCGTACCGCAAAAAAAAAAAAAAAAAAAAAATCAGCATTTGGCTCAGAGGGCCAGTCACTCCCGACGCTCATCTGCCCCCACTCTGTCCCCGCCCCGGTAAAGGATGCACCCCCTGGAAAAGGCAGTGGGCAGGCTTGGATCTGTTGGTCCTCGGCTGTCTTTCTGCAGACCGCTCCTTCAGAGTTCCATGCACAAAACAAAGGACCGTCATGGCCTGATTCCAGCTGCAGAGAAGCAGGCATCACTTCCCGCTTGGTGTCCTAGTCGATGCCCTTAGTTTTTGGCAAAGCAGAATTCCAGTCCTTTCTCTTTACCACCTCATTAATTTTACCTTCTGCAGCAGGCTGCAGTTGAGGCCACAGCCCTTGGCGTCTGTACTGCAGCAAAGTGGGGACTTGAAATCTCCTCTTCTTTGCCAGCAATTTATAATTTGGACTTTCCCTGCTCGGTGACATCCTCTAGGTTCCACTTCCACAGAGGCCCAGGGGGCCACAGAAGCAGAAATGGTTACCCCTGCTCCCCAAAGGGGGAAGAAGAAACCGAGGGCAGTGGCAGGGCTGGTCCGGGACTGCTGCTGAGGGTGCTGAGGAACCGAAAGCAGCCCGGTCACCCCGGAGCGCCTGAGTGACAGTACCTCACCTCCCGCCCGCAGTTCCTGGCAGGTGGTAGCATGGCAACACCTCAAAAATCCTGATTGGACGTCATCACTCCAGGCACTCCATCCTTCTTGAGCCCCTACGCTGTGGGGCCCCATATTAGCATAAGAGATGAGTAACACTTTTTTTTTTTTTTTTGCCGTACGCGGGCCTCTCGTTGCTGTGGCCTCTCCCGTTGCGGAGCACAGGCTCTGGACGCGCAGGCTCAGCGGCCATGGCTCACGGGCACAGCCGCTCCGCGGCACGTGGGATCCTCCCGGACCGGGGCACGAACCCGCGTCCCCTGAATCGGCAGGCGGACTCCCAACCACCGCGCCACCAGGGAAGCCCGATGAATAAGACTTTTGAGAGTTCCTAGACTCCACGAACTCAAACTTTACATGGAAGGAAAACCCTGCTCACCTGGCTATAGGTGAGGGTAGTAGTGTGTTGATGGAGTAATACGATAAAATGGCATAATATGGGCACGTGCAGGGAATAACGGGAGGGTGGAGAAAAGAATGATTGAGGAAACTGATGCTGAGAAAAAATGACTAGAGACGCCTCGTCTGATGCTGGAGTTGTTTTAGGATTCGATGCTCTCTCCCCGTGCTTTCTCAGTCTTGGTGGTACGTGGCAGTTCTGTTTAGCGGAGGCGTAGCTTAAGATTCAGGTAGCTACACCTGTGCGAGGAATAATACGCTGCATTCTAGCAAGGTCCTCATGCAGTTTCAGAGGACAGGAGTGGGCTGGCCAGGAAGGAAGCCCCAGCAAGGTGGCAGGGCTAAAAGAAAGGCCTGAGCTGGGGATGTTGCGGACAACCAAACTCACCTCCGTAGGGATGTGAGTCTTTTTTCTTGTAATAGCAGTTACAGCATTTGTTTATGTACCAATGTTGAGGGTCCCGCCACGGATCAGGCAGTGTGCTGGTCACTGGAAAAAGAGGAATACAAGGCTCTTAGCTTCTGGGAGTCATGCTCTGATAGAAGAAATGGACGAGTAATTACGATGCAACAGGATGCGTGTTACAGCAGAGGTGAATACAGGAGGCTGTGCTCAATGCTTTGGGGGGTGGATGGGTGCAGATGCGCCCGGTGAGGAGGTGACATTTAAGCTCACTCTTATCTATTTATTTATTGTTTTGGCCGTGCCGTGCAGCCTGTGGGATCTTAGTTCCCCGACCAGGAATTGAACCCACGCCTCCTGCAACGGAAGCACAGAGTCTTAACCACCGGACCAACAGGGGAGTCCCTCAACTTGCGCTTAAAGGAAGTGTTGAGGGCGCAGGAAAAGGGAGTAGCATCCCCGGGCCTGGATTTGAGAAGGCACGTGGTCCGGAGGGCAGTGCGTGTGTTGATGTGTGTCTGCATGCACCCCCCTGAGCCTGGGTGTGGGGTCGTGGGTGCTGAGAGGTGGGAGATGAGGCTCCAGAGAGACTGTGGTGGGTCTGGTGCAGCACCGGTGTAGAACTCACCCCTGCTGCTCATGGATCACAAGGCAAGTTCTCCCTTCCTCCAGATCACCAGGATGCCCAGGATAGAGCCATTTCATGAACCCATTGTTCATCACTTCTTGTTCTTTCTGGATGCTGGGGGAGGAGTATGGGAAGTGGAGAGGCAGGGGCTCTGGGAAGGGGTCATGAATGTGGACTAGGCCAGCTTATGATGCTTTAATTTTTTTTTTTTTTTTTTTTTTTTTTTTTTTTTTTTGCGGTATGTGGGCCTCTCACTGTTGTGGCCTCTCCCGTTGCGGAGCACAGGCTCCGGACACGCAGGCTCAATGGCCATGGCTCATGGGCCAAGCCGCTCCGCGGCATGTGGGATCCTCCCAGACCGGGGCACGAACCCGTGTCCCCTGCATCGGCAGGCGGACTCTCAACCACTGCGCCACCAGGGAAGCCCTGATGCTTTAATTTTTAAAAAATTCAGAAAAATCAATGCCTGAGAATCGGTTCATACATATGGTTCAGGGACAATGATTTTTAACTTTACAGGCAATTGTCATTGAGTGTTTGTCTAAAGACAGTGTGAAAATACTGTATATTAACAAGTCAATCAATGCAGAGTGGGTGGAAAAGTCTCCCCCGCGTCCTTTGCTTTTCTGCATTGCATTGACTGATAAGTATGCTAAAAAATGCAGATTGCTGACAGTTCTCTTCCTTGGTCAGTTAAAACTATTTGGAATCTTCTATGTGCTAAATACTCTTAGGCTCTACTCAGAACAGACAAATCAATTTACGCCTTACATCTTTAGATATTTATGAGTGGTAATGTCAGTGATCATGGACTAGGAACCTCATATGAATGGGTATAGAAATAAGACTGATACAAGTAAGATGGACAGAAAAGCTCCTGGGAGCAAAATAGTCAAGGGCAAACGGATAAATAACAAGGTAGAGTTAAAGCTGTTATGATCAAGCAATTCAGGAGCAGGAAGACAGAACAAGAATATAAACAAATAATGTAATTAGAGGTTATTTTGTTTTAAATTAATTTGACTCATTATTTGTTTGCCAAGTAGTATATTTTCCTTATGATTTAATAGGACACTCGTCCCCCTGCTGCCCTCTCCCCTGCCACTGCTAGTTGGAACCTACAGTGGGTTTTCTCAGGTAGGAGGGTACATTCTATGCTTTCTCAGACTTGTGACTTTGACCCTTTTAGGGTGACACCAATACTTGCTGACTTCAACTCACTTGGCTCTTAGCACATCACGTAGTTGGAGGGGGAAGTGCTCCCTTTTAATTTTTAAGATGCATAGCTAATTGGAACTGGAATGAAATAACCAGCCGGGAAGCTTGCTGCATGCCTCACAGTCCCTTTCTGGGACTTCAGAATTTACAGGAATAGGAATGAAAGGGTGCATTTTACACCTTCTGGACAAATAACCATCCAAAGTGGCCAGATGCACAAAGACTTTGAAACATGGGCCCATAGTAGCCTCAGGATTATTTTGCATTTATCTGGCTAATCTTTGCTGATCAGGTGTGAGGCAAATAGATTTTCTTTTTTTCATGGTTGCCTGAAAGCCTAGATTATGTAGGGATTCTATCTATTGTTTGATCTCAAACAGAGAAGCCCAACGCTGTGGGCCAGCCCAGATGTTTGTCATTGTACCTGGCTGGGCAGCTTTCCAAAGAGATGACCTTTGGTAGATTGCTCGGGCTCAACTGGTCCAGCTTTTTCCTTCTACAGGGATTCTGAAGTAAGAGCATCAGAGCAGGACTTGGACAGAGCCAAGGGGTCCCAGCCTGCTCAGTTGCTAGCTCGAGAGGCCTTAAAAGCTGCTGTAAGTGTGATAGGATCTCTGGCTGGGGAGTCAAGTCCCCCCTGTGTTTTAAACTCAGATTCTGGGAGGTTCTCTCCATGACTCAGGATCCTTTGCTTATTAGGATATAACCTCGCCTTTTTTTCATTCCTCCTGCTTCTCCAGTTCATCTCCCGGCTTTTGGCCTCAATATGTGAAGTAGGGGCCCGCCTATAGCAATGCAAATCCTTTGGGTTCCTAGGGCGCTGCAATCCCAACAGTTTCTCCTCGACAAAACTGCAGGCAGCAGCGAAATGCACTCTCTCCACCATACCCCCAAATGGGTGTAGGTGAGCGTGACTTAAAGAGGAGACCCGAGCCCTAGACTGGGCCTTTTTTGGTCTCAACAGGCGGCTGCTGCTTCCCTCCCTGCCCCCAAGTTCCTTGCGACCCCAAGGCACAAAAGGACGTTTCAGGGCGGGGTTTCCATCCCCAGCAGTGGGCTACAGTCTTCCCCGGCTGCCTTCCTTCCCTACTCAGAGCAGTGAGGGCTTCGGACTTTCCTTTCCAGCTAGCTGCCAGGCCACTGATGCCCGAAGCCCGGCCTCCGGCTCCACTTCCTGTTTGCTGCCTCACCTCGGGCCCGCGCTCCTCCATCCCAGGGGAGCCCAGCCCGGCGCCGGCCGCCCGCAGGCCCGCGGCCAGCGGCCCCTCTCCGGGGCTGGGCGTGGCCGGCGTGGCCGGCGCGGCGCCGCGCGGAGACTCCCCGCCCCGCTCCCTTTCCCTCCGCTCACGGCCATCTAAATTCCCCCTTCGACTCCTGGGCGGAGGCCGAGCGAGCCTTCGCGAAAGGCGACGGCGGCGGGAGGAGTACTTGGGCGCCCCTCCCGGGCGGCGCGGCGCCGGCCGGCCGTGCAGTCGCGCGCTCGCCGCCAGCAAAGCTATTGGCTCGGCGCAGTCACCCCACGCGGGCTGCAGCGGCGGCCTCCGCGGATTGGCGCGCGGGCGAGCATCCAGCGGGGCGCGCGCGAGCGGGTGCGTGCCGCCTAGGCTGCACCGAAGCCCGCCGCCCAGGCCGCAGCGAAGCCCACCGTCGCGGGGGCGCCGTTCTCCCTGCCCGTAATGACCACCCCTCTGCTGTCCCTGCGTTGCTGATGCTGCATTTTGGGCCGCTGCCAGCCCGGGTGGCCGATGCACCAGTGCAAAGAAAGGGCGCGAAAGGCGCGCTCCCCGCTCGGGCGCACGCACCGACCGCCGCCCTCGGCCGCACACTGCAGCAATTCGCGCTCTCGCGCCGCACCCCTCCCCGCCTGCATCATTTGCATATCCCACGATTGTGGCCAATCAGGACTCGTCTATCTCGAAGCGGACGGGTTTGGCCTGAGAGGAAAGGGAGTGGCTGGCGGCGCATGCGCCGCGGTGACGGACTTGAACCGAGGCTTTTATTGCTGTAGTTTATTTCCACCCCCTTCCCTACTGCTCTGTCTCTCTCTCTCTTTCTGTCTCTCTGTCTCTCTCTCCCTCTCTTTCTTTTTTTCCACCCTAGCTGAGGCAGTGTTGGAGGAGAGGAAGAAAGGGAGACAGAGGATTGCATTTATCCCTTAACATTCCTGAAAATTTCTATCAGCAAGACCAGCTAAGCGGCTGCACATTTTTCAATCCTGCAAAAAATACCAAGTCTCTTTCCGGGCAATTTTTGTTTTAAAGCTGCCCTCTTGAAATTAATTTTTTCCCAGGAGAGAGATGTCTTATCAGGGGAAGAAAAATATTCCACGCATCACGGTGAGTTTGGTACTTGTGAAATCTGCGATCGGCCAGCAACCTTTTGTGGCACAGAACATACAAGGAATATTTTTTAAAGGAGGGGGAGGAAGAGAGACCCAACTTTTTTCCCCTTTTTTTCCCTTGTTGCTAAAGAAGGCGATCGTGATGGGAGACGCAATCCTATAGAATTGTAAGCCATATAGTTTCTAAGGCATTAAAATAGGAGCGTGAGTGCATTAAGGTCGTTTTAGGTAGCGCGCCAGATCCGCTGTATCCTTTTATTGTCAGAGCGAGATGCTGTAGTGCTGGCCTGCGGGGTGTAAGCAAATGGATGCCAGATTGAATATGCATGGTTGAAGCTCGGATATTGTTCTCCCGGCTGCGTGCTGCGATGCTGGACTCCAGGAGCTGGACTCCAGGAGCTGGATGGGGAGATGGGGAAATGGATTCTCCCTGTATCTCCCGCCCCCCACCGTAAAGGGCTTTCTGGAGCCTTCCTCCGGTTCCTCAGAAAAAGAAGCGGGTTTTACCCCGGAGGCGTAATGACAGCAGAGGGATGCTGAAAAGGGCTGGGTGTACCGGGATCCTGTGGAAACGGGAAGGAAAAACAGGGACGCGGTGATGAGCAGAGGAGGGGGGGAGGTAGGCGTGGGCTTTTTGTTGACCGGGACCGGTTTTTGGTGGCCCTCTTGGCTTCCTCGCCCAGTGGTTTGGGGCTGGGACCCTGGCGGCTCTGGGCGCGCTTTCTTGGGTCTTTCTGCCCCTTCTGCAGCCGGGGAGGCGTCCGTGTTGGCGCATACAAAGCGGGCTGGGAGGGTGGGCGTTGGGGACAGCGCCGAGCCGGGCTCTGGGAGGTAATGGCGCTGCGCGACGCGCGGAGCAGATGGCCCGGCCTCGGCCAGACAATGATCGCAGAGGCCGGAGATGCCGGCGCAGCTCTGGGGCCTGGGGTTGTTAGTTTGTAAATCACGAGAAGCTCCAAGCGATGACTTTGCGATGCTTCGGCGATGAACACAGGTTCTTGTTCCCGCTGCTCCTCCCCCATCTTCTCCCCATCTTTTCCCGGAAAAGTCTCGCCAGTCCTATTTCTCTTACATCCCCGAATGAAATCCCGGGGAGGGAGGAACGCGAGGGAAATTCATTGTTATGTAATGATGTGCAATTGCAATGGGCCAGCTGATTGCTGGGTAGAACCCAGGGCTGAGGCGGCGACCGAAAGAATCTTTGAAAAGTCTAGATGTGTTTAGGGCTGGGTTTGAGGGCGTGCTTTCGCTCTGGTTTCCTCCTTAGCCACGGGTACCCCGACTTCCACTGGATGTACAAGGGCACACCCATCCGCAGGAGAGAGATGTGGGAGCACATGCACAGGGGAAGGGGCGTGTGCTCGGGAGGATTTATAGGATGAGCTGTTCTACAGCGGGGGGTGGGTACTAGCTTTTTCTTGAGGGCCAAGGACCCAAGATCCCAAAGGGCAGAGCGCCGGGGGACCCAGCGTTATGTGTTCCTTGCACTGCAGGAAGGAATCTGGGGAGTGGGGTGGAGAGCAGATTTGCTGCAAGCCTCAAGTACTCTGCTGTCTTCGTGAATGAAAAAGGCAGTTTCGTTTTGACAGTGTGGGGAGAAAAAAATTCAAAAAGCAAACAATCAACAAGACTGATTTTTAGAAGAGCGCCCCCTCTGCCCTTTAACAAAATCTGGTGGCGTTATCGTAGGACCTATAGCATGGTTTCCCTTCCTCCGTCAGCACGGCCAGCCTGTTATGTAAGATGCCACTCGAGTGAGCGGGGCTGTGATGTTTCATTTTTTTTCTCAACGTGATGTTCGGGGATTCGCATGATGGCTGGAACAGGTACTGCAGTGACTAAGGGGAACAGGTGGTGAAGGACAGGGCTTCTCTTTGCCTCCCAGGCGATGTTTATCCCATCAGAGCTGGATTCTGGGGAAGAGGGGGAGATCACTGTAGACAGACAAGTGCACTGGATCAGGTGACCTTGGGCCAGTGGCTTAACCTCTCTGAGCCTCAGTTTCTTTATGTGTCCTTGGGACAAGAATCTAGCTCCCATCACCTCACAGATATGATTTGAGGCTGGCGTGACGTGGTTTACAGGACAGGATTTTGTAAAGGTCTTAACCTTTACCTTATATAAATGCAGGAATCGTTGCTGACTATCTATTCCCTTTTGACTTTCCAAACCCTACAGCAGGATGAAGGCCCCTACAGTGTAACAACTTAAATAATCTTAGTGTTTCTCATGATGTTAGAAAAACAATAAATACTTTCTAAACCCAGGTGTGTGTGCATTTCTGTATAAAAGTATCTTTTTTCCTAGGTCTCTAGTAGCTTATATATATATTTTTAAAAAGTTGCTGTAATTTCTTCTTGGTAGGTGCTAAATATAAAGCACTTGCTGAGAATATTATTCTTAACGGAATTTTGAGTTAACCAATTGTCAAAATGAACGCCGTTCTTTGAAGTGCTCTCCGTATTAAAAACGCCGTCACTTAAACCCAGCAGGGACTAATACAGGTGCGTGTCCATTGAACACAGAATTTTAGCATAGCATTCCATCAACAGCATTTGGGATAGAGATGAATCATGATGTAACATTTCTGTTACATTCTTGGCTCTTATATGCTGCTTGTCATATATTTTTTTGTACCAATTAAAGTATCAGTATGTGTACAGTTAATAATGGTGTCAGATTTTAGAACTTGTCATCTCACCTACTTTATTATAAAATTTTACCTTTTTCTTAACAGCTTAATAGTTAAAATGGCGCCATGTTTGAAGTGTTTTTTCCTCCTCTTTGCTACAATTGTTGTGATTTACCTCGAAGATAAATGCAAATATAAAGAACATACTGAATTGAAACCTTGCTATGGAGGAACCAAGTGTGTTTGTGTATAGTATCCCATGACAACAGACTTTTGGTTAAATTTTCCCGACACATATCTCACCAAGAATCGACTTCTGCTACATGTGGGTGTATATTTTTTTTCAAAGGAAGTTTAGCCTAAAGCCATTTAAAGTGATTGCCTTCTATATCTGAAATCTTTTTACTGATCTTTAAAGGAAGATTGTTAGGCTTTTTTTTTCATTCTTTCCCTTTTGTGCTTGTAGGTCTGTGGAAATAGATGGTTGCTGTCTCTGTTGTGTTTTTTTCTTTTTCTTTTATTTCTCGAGGATAAGCTTTGAGCTTTGCCGGTATGTTCTGACTCATCAAGTGATGAGTAGATTGCCAAATACAGATTCACCTTTGTCACTGAGTCTTTCCAAAATTGGCTCTTTTTCTTTTGCGATACGCGGGCCTCTCACTGTTGTGGCCTCTCCCGTTGCGGAGCACAGGCTCCGGACGTGCAGGCTCAGCGGCCATGGCTCACGGGCCCAGCCGCTCCGTGGCATGTGGGATCTTCCCGGACCGGGGCACGAACCCGCGTCCCCTGCATCGGCAGGCGGACTCTCAACCACTGCGCCAGCAGGGAAGCCCCAAAACTGGCTCATTTTGACCTGTGAAAATGTGGTCTTAGCTCATTTATCTTACTACCAACTGTTTCTCATGGATCAGTTACGAATTGTGACCTTACTACTTCTTTGTTTCAGAGTGATCGTCTTCTGATCAAAGGAGGTAAAATCGTTAATGACGACCAGTCATTCTATGCAGACATATACATGGAAGATGGGTTGATCAAGTAAGTGTAACTCATTATTGCCACAAATTTGGGTACCTTGCAGTGTTCCTAAGCATTAGCTACAATTCACACCCGTGGTATCAAGCTGTAGTGATTTAGAGACTAACTCAGTATCTGTTCAAGCCTAGTTTGATTGGTGGTAATTAGTGAGTTTGAAAACTGAGATTTAGGGAATTCAAAACCACAGTTAAATGCACACCCATTTCCTTACGTGTTATGTAACTGACTATTTTTAACCGAGGTGACACAATATCTTGTTGCCACATACTCAGGTTATGATCCATTGACTATATTAAAGGTTTTACTAGAATGTACTTGTGTGGGGTGGATAGGACGATCAAAGGACACAAACGTGAAGTACAGCCTCTTCTATTACGAGAGCACATCTGCCTTCTTCATCAAGAATCCAAGTTGTTGGGGGGCAGTGGACACCAAATTAATTACTAAGTCACAGAGGCAAATTACTGCCTCAGTCCGAGGGAATTTTAGGTTTCATTTTTTAAGTGGCAACTAACACAAATGGGACTGCCCTTGTGTTTATTGTGTATTGTGTTTCAAAGGAGAAAACAACAAAGCAGTTACTGAATTAGGATATTTTTGGGTCCTAGAGGGTTAAGTGAGCTGAGAACATCTCAATATCCTCGTGCCCTTCCGACTGGGACAGCTCAGAGGGCTCTGAAGAAATAGCACATCTGTTTAAAGACAAACATTGCCGCAAATGACATCTTTTAAATAAGCAGCATTTATCAAGGGCTAGCAGCAAACCAGTCCAGAGGAGTGGAAAATGGTAGTGGACGTGTCTGTTGCCTGGAAACTCACACCCTGATTTATGATCCTAAAAGAGGTTTTAACATTTCCACATTTAATGTTTTCTCCATGTGTGTTTGCTTGTGACAGTCTCAGCTCCAGGCTCTAAAATACCATGACTTTCATGTTCCATTTTCCCCCAAGTGGAAAGCAGCATGATCTGGTCTGTAAGACTCTGGCCTAGAAGTGAACAAGCCTGTGTGATATTTTTAGTCATCACTAATTTGTTTTAGAACTTTACCAACTCCCCCTTGATAATTTTTTCCTTTTCAAAAAACTGGCATAAAGATGTAGCAGAGATATTTTTTAAAAATTGGAAATGAATCCTTGTTACCCAACTTAATGAATATTAATTTTGCTGTCTTTGTCATCTGAGTTGCTGATCACATGCTTCCAAATTTTTAAATAGTTGCAATCATAGTGTTTACTTATTATCTTTGCTTTCTTTTGTTCTATTCCCTACCCTTCTACTTCTCATTTCTCTTAGTTGGAAAGGATATGGTGAAAATAAATGTTTGTAAAGTGCAACCAGGTCTGGAGAAAATTGTTATAGGATAATTAACTCAACTGAGTGTGTTGTAAGGAAAGTATGGTGATATTTTATGTAAATATCTCAGGGCTTTGTTATCATTTGATCATATGGGTTTTCTGGTAACTAAGCCTCTTTGATTGGCTTCTGAGACCTTATTTAGATTTTGTTTTCTAGTATGCTCTGCGTTGCCTCTTGAGGGTAGGGAGTGAGGGGTGCACAGATTATGAATGATAACAATCATCTGAAGAGTCTTTAGAACACAGGGAAGGGTTGTTTATGGTGTGGTGAAAATGTCTATCAGATCCCATTTGATTTAGGACATTTCTTTACAATCATTATCACCCACCCTGTTTATTTAGGCAAATAGGAGAAAACCTGATTGTGCCAGGAGGGGTGAAGACCATTGAAGCCCATTCCAGAATGGTGATCCCTGGAGGAATTGATGTCCATACCCGCTTCCAGATGCCTGATCAGGGGATGACCTCTGCTGATGACTTCTTTCAAGGCACCAAGGCAGCCCTGGCTGGGGGAACCACCATGATCAGTAAGACCGCTTACAAAGAATAATCTTAGGGCTTGGGAACCATTGTCGTTTGAAAATGAGTCTGTGTTGCTTGAGTCTTTCCTTCTAAAGGTTGCGGAACTAAGCAGTGGACGGATCTACCACGTAAGGGGGTGAGGGTGGGCCAGCCTTAGTCTCATTTTCTGTCCAGCCCCAAGGTTCTCCAGTTGAACTTGAGAATACGCTTCTAGAGAATTTTGGTAGGATAAAAGAGGGGCTTCTTGCTTTCTCTGCTTGAGAACTTCTGTCTTCCTTAACCTGAAGATGTGATTTGATTGTGGTCACTTTGAAAACACAGCATTTGGAGTAATCTTCAAAGCTCTTAGTTTTGAGCCTTTGCTCCTAACTCTTTGATTTTGACTTTTAAAGAATTCCTGAGTGTGTATCTTCTTGGAATGAGGCTGGGGTACAGCAAATGAACTGTTGAACCAGGAACGTCAATTCCACTGATATGAAAATCAAACGGAGTGATTACTTCCTGGCCTGGGTTTGACATAAATGGAATTGGGCAGTCCTGCTTGGAGAAGCACCCGCAGATATCAGTTGTTTAGATATGAAAATTGCTGCTGTGAACAGCCGGGTGCCCCGTAAATATCGCTCAGTTGGATTTATGCTTTTCATTCAGCTAAATCTAAAGTATATTTCCTAACAAATGTGAAGAGTTTGCTTGTGAATGGTCAGTTTCCAGCATACCTGTTGATTGTCCCTTTGGCAAATATTATTTTGAGTTTGAGGAGGTAGGCAAGTTGCAAGTGGCCCACCAGACACATTTTTTTTTTTAATATTTATTTTTTTATTGAAGTGTCGTCGATTTACGATGTTGTGTCCGTTTCAGGTGTACAGCAAAGTGATTCAGTTATATATCTGTATGTATCTAATTCTTTTTCATATCCTTTTCCATTATGGTTTATTACAGGATATTGAATATACTTCCCTGTGTTCTACAGTAGGACTTTGTTGGTTATCTATTTTATATATAGTAGTGCGTATCTGTTAATCCGAAACTGCTAATTTATCCCTTTTCCACTTTCCCCTTTGGTAACCGTAAGTTTGTTTCTATGTCTGTGAGTCTGTTTCTGTTTTGCAAATAAGTTTATTTGTATCTTTTTTTTTTGGGCTCCACATATAAGTGATATCATATGATATTTATCTTTCTCTGTCCGACTTCACTTAGCATGATAATCTCTAGGTCCATCCCTGTTGCTGCAATTGGCGCTATTTCATTTTTTTTTTTTTAAGATTTTATCCAAGAGTGAAAGTCAATATACAGTCTGTCTTAAAAGCTTATAGTTCAGTTCAGAAGAGGGTCCAAGTGGAAAGAACTTAGCTCTTTTCTGCTTTAGAAAAAAACCTATCTTGCTGGTTACTTTTCCGAATGATGCTCTCTTTAGGTGTAACTTCAGGGTCTGTTTCTGAACTTCCTCTTGTCTGCTCTACCACCCAGAAGAGCACTGCTATCCCATTCTAGTTCGAGCTCTTCGACTTTTTAAATCACACACTCACCTCCTTGTGTCCTTTCTGGTCTTCGGGGTGTCATCACTGATCAGAAAGCATCCGAGCTTAAGCCTTACTGTTGCTGCCTCTTTCTTGCTGCACGTATTACCTTCTAACCTAGAGGGTGCTGTTCTTGGTGGTGGCGGTGTTGGCATTGGCACACCCCTTGGGACTCTGGCCTAGCGTTGACGCCTGCTATTCTGTCAGTGGCATCTGTCAGGACTCACTGGCGCCAGTGGGCATTTCCGCCCCTCCTCCAGGGCCAGCCATGGAGCCACACTGGAGCTTGGAGAAGCACAGATGGCCTGGGTGTCAGCCTAGAAGACCAAGTCAAGGTTATAATCTGCCTCAGTTTGGAGTCCCTGCAGGGGCCCTGTAGGCCTGTGCCTTGGTCACAGGGTGTGAATAAGTCACAAATAATATTTCCTAAGGGAGCGATCAGTGACATCTATCATTGGGCTGAGGGGTAGCCCTCTGAGGTCGAAATACCGCCAACCAGGGCACTAACTTGCTGTGTGACCTTGGACGCGTCACCTCGCTTTTTTGGGCTGCTCATCTGCACAGTGAAGGATGTGCACTAGATGACCCTGGATGCCCTTTCCAGCGCCCACGTTTGGCGATTCACTGAGCTCAGAGACAGAGTTTGCCTCTAATCAGATGTACTTCGCGCCACAATGCATCAAAAAGCCCTGCTTTCTCTCCGACTTACTTGAAAGACCCCATCCTGCATTCTCGAATGTGCGTTTTCGCTCCTCAACCCTTGACCAGTTCTCTGGCCCCTTTCCTGCGTCGTGTCCCTTTCTGCCTTCCCTCCCCCCCCAACCGTCACACGTGGGCGCATCCCTTCCTGCTGACACCCTGACCTTCCCTTTGGCCTTTCTCAGCAGTTGTGGGCATCTTTCCCTTCCTGCCAGGTGGGTTCCTTGTGTGCAGGGACCAGGGATGTCTCCAAAAGTCCTGCACCTGTACCGAGGGCCCAGCATAGGCAGCGGATGACCTTATGGCAGCTCGGAACGAAGGAGGAGGGAGAAATCAGACCGCCCGCCCCTCTCGGTTGAGCAGAATGCAAGCGTATTTTTTTTTTTTTTTTTTTTTTTCGGTACGCGGGCCTCTCACTGTTGTGGCCTCTCCCGTTGCGGAGCACAGGCTCCAGACGCGCAGGCTCAGCGGCCATGGCTCACGGGCCCAGCTGCTCCGCAGCATGTGGGATCTTCCCGGACCAGGGCACGAACCCGCGTCCCCTGCATCGGCAGGCGGACTCTCAACCACTGCGCCACCAGGGAAGCCCCACAAGCGTATTTTAATGCAGGGGTGGTGATGCAAAGAGGAGGGCGATTTAAGGAGGTCTCAAAGGACGAAAGTAATCAGAGGTAGTGGCGATGTGGTCACAGTTGTCACACCCCAAACTCCACTGCTTGTGTATCCTGAGAAAAATAGTTACTCCTGCAAATGCCCACCTGTGGTTACTGACCTCTATAGAATTCCCACTGCCTGCCCTCCCCCAGGAGATAACGTGGCCATAATACAGACGAGGAAGTCAGGGTTCTTCCTGCCTGCCAGTCATGCGTTCTGCATTGCTTTACGTGAGTCCGCGGCTGGAGCCCGCTTTATAGTGGGAGCCTTGCAAAGAGGCGTAGCTAGCTTCGTGGGTCGGGACCTGCAACCTGCTCCTTCAGTGAGATTGTAGCTTCTTTAATGAGGATTGAGGCCAGAACTGAGTATTTCGGGCACGTTGAAGGGATTCAAGTGAAAACTTACAGAAACAAAAGCCACTGAAGGAAATTGGCACCATACCACCTGCAGCCCCTCCCTCCCAGCTTTCTGAATTGCTCCAAGCCATGTCACCTGATGTGTCTTCACCTGCCGCTTGCTGTGTGTTTCCCAGGTCTCGGGACCTGGAGGCTCCATTTCGGTCTGAAATGGCACAGCCTGTGGTGGAAAATGCAGCTGAATATTCCCAGTTTGGAAACGGAGGTGACACGTCAGCAGCAGAAAATAATATTATTGCCATCAAACAGAGCCTCCCATTGAGAAATGTACAATGATATCTTTGTAAGGGGCCGTCCGTGTGGGGCAGAGGGAATGTCCTTTGCCCTTCCCATCCAGTGATGCATGGGCAGAGGCTCTAGACGTGCTCCCTGTAGGCGGCATTCAGACCAGCTGAGGGGTCACGGAAGCGACAGGGGTGCTGCTTGGAGAAGGCGCTGCTGGCGTCCCGGGGACTTTGTGATCATCAGAATTGTTGAGACCCCAGCGTCTCCAGGAAGCAGGCGGGAACAGTTACTTCCATTTTATAGAGGGGAAGCCAGAGGGCAGGGCACTCACCCCGCGCATCAGCGCAGGTGGCAGGTATGGAGCGCACACCTGCAACTGTGACTCCACCACCTGCCAGCAGTGTGACCTTTGCTTTAAGTCTCGGTCGTCTCACCTGCAAAACGGGGGAAGTTGTTACAGAGATTGACAGTGGAGGCATCAGAATAGTACCTGGCCCGCAGTTATCACCCAGCCGTGGTGGTTCTTATCGTTCCATCTCACATCAGGTACCAGCAACCTCCCATCTCCATAGAGGCCCCCTCTGGATCTCAGCTCTCTCAACAGAGGCAGAGAAAAGAGGCTCCAGCTGTAGGGTCTGACCCGAACGTTTGCTGGGAGCACGGGTCCTCCAAGCATGGTCAGCAGACTGGGTACCCTGGTGTTACTTGGGGTAACGCCTCCTAAAACATTCAGCGTCCTGGGCCCACACAACCCCTTGAAGTGGAGAGTCTGCTGAATGGGACCTGTGAATCTGTACTTGAATCTGGTGATTGTCAAGTGCACCTGGGGAGCTGTTGG
The DNA here is from genome assembly GCF_949752795.1 of Hyperoodon ampullatus. NCBI lineage: Eukaryota > Metazoa > Chordata > Mammalia > Artiodactyla > Ziphiidae > Hyperoodon > Hyperoodon ampullatus. Next base: position 116,771,606 of record NC_136919.1, read on the forward strand.
AAAGTCTGGATCTCGGTGGTCCATGCCAGATCTACAGACTGTAGATCGCTATGGATCGGACACCGCTGCTCAGCGAAGAGGGCCTGAATGTTTCTGCTAACCTGAACTCAGGGCTTTCCCTAGGGGCGTGGAGCCCCCGGCACAACACACCCAAGGGGGCTTCCTCCTTGCCCTGAAGCTGCTGTACAGCAGAGACCAGGACAGGACTTGAGCACGGACAAGGCGAGGACAGCCAGATGCCTCAGGGCTGGAAGGGGCTGTCTCTCCTGAACTCTGGACTTGTCACTTACCTGCTGGATGTGGCTCCCAGACGTACCCCAATTCCCGCACCCAGCCACCCCCCGTCAGACTCACCCTCTTCTCCATCTCCTGCTGCTACCCCAGCGCCCAGCCCTGGAGAGGGCTGCCCTCAGGGTCATGCTGGCTCAAACCCACGGGCACCGAATCAAGGTAATTCTGTCTCTATTATCTCTTGGCGTGTTATCTCTTCCTTTGCCGATCCAGACTTTTGTCGTCTCTACTGGATTTTGGCCCCAGCTTCTGAGGGTCTCACTGCCCTGATCCCTACCTCTGCAGCCCATACATCACCTTGCAGCCTGGGCTCTTCTTGTGGACCGATCATGCTACCTCCATCCTCTGAAGCCCTCAGCGGCCCCCTCTGGCTCTGAGGATGCAGCCCAAGTGGCAGAACCCAATCCTGCTGCCCCAGCCGAGACTCACATTGTCAGTTACCCCAGCCAGGGATGCTCTTCACTTCCTCCCTCTGCCTCTGGAAATCTTCGTTACCCTTCAAGGGCTAGCTTAGGTGTTACCTCCCTCCCGAAGCCCCCATGCAGCCCCCTCTGCCGTAATCTACCACTTATTCTGTGCGCCTCGGCCAACAGTGGGTGTTCATGGCCTGGCCCTCGGGACATTTGTCCTGTGTTACAGTTTGATCAAGGCTCCTCTGCCTTTTTCTGTTAACGTTCCCCGTCCAGCAGTGTCTCACTCCTGAGACACTGACTCCACTGATGCCTGCGGTTGAATGAATAAATGAATGAATGAATGAATGATTGGATGAGTTTATATGCTCATGGGACTTGGTTTCCTGCTTCATCTTAGTGTGATGCCAGAGGACCGAAAATCCTGGGGTGGGAGGAGGGTTTACACGTCTGGTGTTAATTGAGTTCATTTCCACCGAAACAGCTGTCTCTTCAGCAGTGCCCTGTTGCTGCTGCTCCAGCCCCCTGGTCACTGCGGTCCAGTCAGCTGTTGCAACAGTTGGAGGGGGAGAGAGGCAGGAGGGGAAAGCCCAGAGCTCGAGCATCGGCCTGAGGTCAGGAATGGGTATTTCTCCCTCCGTCTTTTCGGCAGGTGGTGGGGATGCTGGTCCTCCCATGAGGGAGCTCTCTCTCTGTGTGCACAGGGTGGGCCCTGAGTGCCACGGTGGACTCAGCAGCCATCCCCGGAAGCCCTCGGGCTTGTCCAGCTCTTCCTAGAGAGCCATGCCTGCGGAGGCAGGAGGCCTAGATCAAGGCTAGGTGACTTCCCACAGCCCTGCTGGCCGGGCCTTCCTGGGGAGACGTGTCCTCGGAGTGTCCCTGGGGCACATCCACTGCTTGTCATTTCTTCGTCCATGTGGCATTTGGGTTTGTGCCCCCCCCGACGGGTCCACGTGTGAACACACACACACTGTAATGTGAATGTGTCTGTAATCGAAACTTTGATTATTCCCTTGGCATCATTCATTTGACTCGGGTTAGAAAGCATTCACAAAAAACCCTGACCACATCAGACGAAAGTCTCGAAGTCCAGGACCCAAGTTGTTGCCACAAAATCTGCCTGTGGGCTGGCGATTAGGAAGCGACGTTATCCGATGGGCTGTGGGAGTGGCCTCTTTCTCCCTGTCCCGCCTTGCGTCTCTCCAGTCCCCACTTGGGCGAGATCACACATTCTGCCTACGGACACGAGTGCCTTCTGCAAGCGGACGCCACAGGACGGGGCCTGCTCAGGTGTTGCTGTGCAAATCTTGGCCACAAATGGCTGGACTGGAAGAATCCGGGCACTCCCTGGGATATTTTGGGCCGATCACCTAATACCTGGTACCGAGCAGAACAGAGGAAGACACTGAAAAAGATGAAGCATCCTGGGAAGTAGCACCGCTCTTCCAGAAGGGCCAGCACACTCTTTACTAGACGCTCTTCTCAGGAAGGAGGCCGTTGGGTTGGGCTCCAGCCAGCCTCATAGTCCAGCTGGGTTTAGGGTCTGCCCGGCCCTTCCAGAATCAGGGACATTTCTGTTTGGGTCCCTGGCCCTATTTCATGGACATTGTGGCAGTTATATCCTAATCTACTCAGGGTGTCTTGCCTGGCTTCTGGCCCTGAGAGCTGGTGGTTACAGCTTTGGAAATCACCCCAGCCCACAGAAGGGTAGGCTTCATCTCTTAAGATGGCATCTGGGGACTTCCCTGGCCGTCTAGCAGTTAAGACTCCACTGCAGGAGGCACGGGTTTGATTCCTGGTCGGGGAGCTAAGATCCCACGTGATGTGCAGTGTGGCCAAAAAGTAAAAAATAAAAAGAGGCATCTGTATCCTCCATGATTTAGTTTTTTTTTTTTTTTTTTTTTTTTGCGGTACGCGGGCCTCTCACTGTTGTGGCCTCTCCCATTGCGGAGCACAGGCTCCGGACATGCAGGCTCAGCAGCCATGGCTCACGGGCCCAGCCGCTCCGTGGCATGTGGGATCTTCCCAGACCGGAGCATGAACCCGTGTCCCCTGCATCAGCAGGCGGACTCTCAACCACTGTGCCACCAGGGAAGCCCCATGATCTAGTTCTGACATGGCCCGTGGGTGCTGTGTGCAGAGCGTGGAGAGTGTCAGTAGTGGCTGTTCCCAGAGCCTGTTCTCTGACTTTCTGTGGAGCGGGATATTCTGACTGTTGAGAATGTCTTGTCAATCCTGTTGCCCAGAGTTGCTCTTCTTCCTGAGAAGAGCGTCTAGTAAAGAGTGTGCTGGCCCTTCTGGAAGAGCGGTGCTACCTCCCAGGATGCTTCATCTTTTTCACTCTCTTCCTCTGTTCTGCTCGGTACCAGGTATTAGGTGATCGGCCCAAAATATCCCAGGGAGTGCCCGGATTCTTCCAGTCCAGCCATTCGTGGACAGGGGGATGTGGATGTGATGGGCTCCAGCAAGGTCTTCCTGGCCTTTGACGTGAGGGACGGACTTTTCAGCTGTGAGCATCGCGCAGGCTCAGGGTTCTGCGTGGCTAGATAAGAGCCTGCGTGACACACACATGTCCAGGGATACTCTTGTTCCCTGTCCCGGCTGAGTGAGCTGGGCAAAGACTTAACAGACCGCACAGATCTTGTCCTATCCATTGTTATGCGACCCCCGGCAAACATGGAAGCTGCCCATGCTGGCTGCCTGAGAAGCAGCTGAATGAGCCTGGACCAAACCCTGGGCCCCATTGCTCTTCCTCTTGGGATCTTTAGCATTGTTGTCCTGGGGTCACCCTCTTCTCACGTGATGAAAATCTTACATGGGGCCCCGTACCTGGCAGGTAAGACTAGGGAAAGCAGGGCAGCTCTGGCTGGAAGGGTGGGCCATGGGAGAGCCCAGACCCTCTCCCCCTTTTCCCCTTCCTCCCCCTGTTGGCAGCCCCTCTGCCCCTGGGGAACCCTAGGGCTTGGGGAAGCACAGTTGGAAAGCCCCCAATTCCATCACTGCCTCCCCCCGCCGCTTACCTTCCCTCCAGAGCCTGGCAACGCGACTGGTCCCTGCAGAGGTTCTGTGCTGAGTTGTAGGGGAAAAGTAAGAAGTGTTCAGGGGCTTCCCTGGTGGCGCAGTGGTTGAGAGTCCGCCTGCCGATGCAGGGGACACGGGTTCGTGCCCCAGTCCGGGAGGATCCCACATGCCGCGGAGCGGCTGGGCCCGTGAGCCATGGCCGCTGAGCCTGCGCGTCTGGAGCCTGTGCCCCGCCAGTAAGAAGGGACGTACCCACTTAGTCACTTAGGAGAACTCCTAACCACACTGTACGTTTTCAGTGGTTTTGTTGAAGGTGATTTCTGTCCAAGACAGGAACTGGGACGGAGCACCCCATTTCACTTCCCTGCCCAGCTTGGAGTCCGTCTGCTGTGCTTCTCGTAAGAGTGCCTTTTTGTAATAGGTGGACGTTCTGTCCTTTAAACAGTTAGTGATGCGCCATGTTTTAAAGAGATAGCTGACTGTCTTAGGAAGGGGTTGGCCTAGGGATCTGTCCGTAGCTCTGGTCCCCATCACTCCGTGTGGGGCCCTTTCCTCTGCTCTCCCCCTTTCTCCTCTGTGAAAAGACCTCCCTGTTGCTTCTCTGGAAGCGATTATTTATTTCCCTGGGCTTTGAGGGCTCTGCCTTCAGCTGTCTGCCGTTGTTGGATGAAGCCGTTTACCCAGATTCCTTGCTTTTAGTCTTCTTAACTGCCAGGGGAATGACCCAGGGGAATGACAGTGAGTAGAAATTAGCGTTCTTTCTGGTTAACCCATATGGGATCCGGCTCTCTTTGAATGTGACTAAATGTGCCCCTAATGATAGGGAGGATGCAGCGGGGTAGGGTCTCTGTGGCCAAGGCTGACTATCCTGTGAAAGGAATTTTGCGATGAGCCAGTCACAAACCTCGACTGCACGCTGGAATCCCCTGGGGAGTTTTCCCTGAGCACAGAGACCAGAACTTCTGACTTGACTGTTCTAGGTGGGCCTGGGTATTGGTAGGTTTTTGATTTTTGTTTTTTAATACTTATTTTATTTTATTTTTTTGCCACACCGCGTGGCACGTGAGATCTTAGTTCCTCGACCGAGGATTGAACCCGTGGCCCCTGCAGTGGAAGTGCGGAGCCCTAACCACTAGACCTCCAGGGAAGTCCCCTGGGCGTTGGTAGTTTTAAAGCTTCCAGGGGGTGGCCAGGGTTAGGAGCCGTGGATCTAGGTGCCTAGTCCAACAGTTGGACTTCTGTTGAAACTGAATGAACGTCTGCCGAGGTTTCCTAAAAGCCAGAGCTGCCTTCTGCCCCCGGTTCCCTGCTGTATCCTGTCCTCTTTGCAAAGGGACGGGGGTTCCACTGGTGTGACCTGGGGTGGGTGAGTTCTGTAGCCAGGTGCCCTCCAGAAGCTTAGAAAACAGGGTGGGGCTGAGCTCCGGTCCCTGAAAAGGGCCTCCTCCTTCGGTTGCTGTCCTTGGTGTCCTGGAAGGTTTCACTTAGCTGATTGCCTAACAGGGCACTGGTTAGGACTTAGAGTGGGGGGGGCGGTGAGAGGTGATGAACAGGACAGGGCCGGATAGTGGGGTGACAGGGGGTGCTGAAGGCAGAGTGGAGCTGGGATGTGGACCCAGCCCTGTGGGCCACCTGCTGTGCTGGTTTCCCTGAGAAAACCCTACTGTCTTTAGGTTGAATCAATAGTGTTTATGACCTAATCTCCCCTAATGATAGGTCAGAACTGGAATCCTTCCTTGTGGGGAGACTGTGAGGGAAAAATCAAAAGGGCCTGGTAATAACATAGAATCATAGACTTTTAAGGCAACCATTCATATCTTCTGTCCCAGGCTCTCTCCCTCTCTCAGCTGGGTGAAATTTACTGGAGCATGTTTCAGAGGGTGAGATTGCAAGGAACAGGGCAGGACAAGGGTGGGAGAGCTCCAGCAATCAGAAGGTCTAAGTTTAATTTCCCTTTCTGATACTTTCTGTTTGAGTGTGATCATCTAATATATTTCTAGAGGCAATTTCCATGTCTATAAAATGGAGACAATAGATTCCTATTTCTTAGGGTTATATGCAAAGTAGGTGAGACTGTTTGTGCTATACTATTTATTTTTTAAATTATTTTATTTAAAAAGCTATTTATTTATTTATTTACTTTGGCTGTGCCGGGTCTTAGTTGCAGCACGCGGGATCTTCGTTGCAGCATGTTTAGTTGCGGCATGCGGGATGATCTTTAGTTGCAGCATGTAGACTTCTTAGTTGCAGCATGCAGACTCTTAGTTGTGACATGCATGTGGGATCTATTAATAGTTTCGCAACCAGGGATCGAACCTAGGCCCCCTGCACTGGGAGCGTGGAGTCTTACCCACTGGACCACCAAGGAAGTCCCTGTGCTATTTTATTTAAAAATGATTATTGTGACACTTTTGGCACATGTGTGAATCCGTTGATCAGTTGATCTGTCTACCTATCTAATCTATGATCTAGCCATCTACTCTCTCCATATCAATATCTCAATTACCTATCTAAGCTATCATCATCTATCATCTATCTTATATATCTAGTCTGTATATCTTGCTATTTGTTATCTATATAAATCAATATCTCTTTAATCCATCTATCTAATCTGATAGCTATCTATCATCTATCTATCATCTATCTATCTATTATCTATCTATCTATCTATCTATCTATCATCTATCTATCTATCTATCTACCTATCTGCTGTTTATGACTCCTGATCCAAGGATGCAGTCACATGCCAGCTGATTCCAGATGGATATCTCCCTTTACTGCCACTTGGGGGGATCAGGAAGAAATTCAAGCTTCTTTCATCTTCAAGCCCATAATGGAGTTCATGTTTCCAACGCAGCAGGAAAAACAGTCATCTATAAAAAGCCCTTTAAAATGTCTTCTTATACAAAAAAAAATTTTTTTTTTTTTTTACTTTTCACTTTTCTTCCCCTTCCAAATAATCGCTAGAGAATTTGGGGCTTAAATTTCTTGACAACACACTTGATGACACAGATGCAAAGCAGTGTCATCAACAAGTGGCTGATCTAGTCAATAACTCTTGCTAGATTTGAATTTTTAGCCAAAAAAGGAATTTAAACAGGGCCAACTTTATCATGAATCGTTACTGTACTGTTGAACGCCTGGGCCCCTCGTTTCTCGTGGTGGATTCATTACAGTGTCTGCATGGAGGTTTGCATTCTCTGCACAAACATCTCCCTTCCCACAGCCCTGCGGCTTGCTGCGCTTCCAGTGCACGGCCTGGGGTTACTCCTCTGGCAGTGTTGGTGACAGATTCTTCCCCAGGGCCTGTTTTGGCTAAAAAAAGCTTTTAGCCATAGAGGGCCTCACACTCAGAGACATGTGGCATGAGAGTCCTGTGGGACTCAGCTCACTCCTCTCTGGGCAGACGCGGCCAGGGACCCGTTCCTCTTTTGTGGCATCAAATGAAGGGACTGTGTCAGACCCCTCAGAGGTGACAGCACTGGTCCTGACCATTGGTGGCCAGTTCTGGTAGAGACAGACAGCTGCTTTTTACAAAAATTTATTTTATTTTATTGAGGTATAGTTGATTTTCAATGTCCTGTTAGTTTCAGGTGTACAGCACAGTGTCTCAGCTATATATATATATTCCTTTCCCTTATGGGACGCTACAAAATTTTGATTTTAGTTCCCTGTGCTATACAGTAGGTCCCTGTTGGCTATCCATTTTATATATAAGAGCGTGTATATGTCAGTCCCAACCTCCTAATTTATCCCTTCCCCCCCTTCCCCTTTGATAACCATAAACTTACTTTCTATGTCTGTGGGTCTATTTCTGTTTTGTAAGTAGGTTCATTGGTATCTTTGCTTTTTAAAAAAATTTTTTTAAGATTCCACATATAAGTGATATCATACGATACTTGTCTTTGTCTGGCCTAGTTCACTTAGTATGATAATCTCTAGGTCCATCTCTGTTGTTGCAGACAGACAGCTGCTCTTGCTTCGACATTCACATCTCATACTTCTTTCATCCAGCTGGGAGTCTTTATTATTGTTATTTATTTATTTTTTGCCTGTGTTCATTAGCTCCACAAATCATGGGGGTAGAAGAAGCAGGCAGAACAGATCCATAGTTAAGGCAAGGAGAGAGTTTAGTTAGAAAACTATGTCCTGAGGGGTTGACAGATAATTTGGAGGCCCCTCTGAGCCCAGTGGAGGCGGGTGGACTTAGTATTTTGGAGGAAATGTAATCTTTGCCGCAGAGTTTTAAATGCAAACCCAACGGAGTGTCCCAGCAACAGGTTCGGAATTGGTGGTGTGTTTTACGTGTCATTTTACACAGTTAGATGGGGGCTTCAGCCCTACGTGTACGATGGGCATTTAAGTTATTGTCCAAATTGGATGCACTTTTTTTTTTTTTTTTTTTTTGCGGTACCCGGGCCTCTCACTGCTGTGGCCTCTCCCGTTGCGGAGCACAGGCTCCGGACGCGCCGGCTCAGCGGCCATGGCTCACGGGCCCAGCTGCTCCGCGGCACGTGGGATCTTCCCAGACCGGGGCACGAACCCGTGTCCTCTGCATCAGCAGGCAGACTCTCAACCACTGTGCCACCAGGGAAGCCCTGGATGCACTTTTGAGAGTGAAAGGGCTGCTGCTAATTGTTATCCCAGGACAACAGCATAAACCAGGTAAACCCAGGTATATGTCACTCTTCTTCCAAGGGGCTTGCGTTGAGTTCTCTTGTTCTCCGATGAGCTCGGAAGGGGAATGACCCAGTGGCTGCTCTCCGGACCCCTCCACTGACTTGCAGGGAATCATAGCGGGGAGCTGCCTGATTCCGTCCTTTGCACAAGAAACAGTAGAAGAAAGTGAGATAATTTGGAGACAGCAGATAATGGATACCATTGATTGGACTCTGTGCCCCAATACAAGCCCTGTACACACCATTTCTAAGCCTTACGTCAACCCTGAAGACAGCTGGGCTTATCCTCATGCCATAAATGAAGAATGGGAAGCCCAGAGATGCCAGCTGACTTGCCTAAAGCCACAGAGCTTGCCTGTGTTAGGGCTGATCCACACTCTGGGCTCGTGGCACTCTCAGACCACAGAATAAGGAGCACTGTTGACTTTTGAACAATCAAAGAGCGTGCTCATGGGAATTCCCTGGCGGTGTAGTGGTTAGGACTCTGTGCTTTCACTGCCGAGGGGGCGGGTTCGATCCCTGGTCTGGGAAGTAAGATCCCACAAGCCTCACGGCACGGCCAAAAAACAAACAAACAAACAAACAAGCAAAAAAGAGCGTGCTCAAACGCTGCTCGGCGCCCAGCATCCAGGTGCTTACAAATATCCCAGATGCGGTTGCCCACCTGCAGTTTGCGATGGGGCGTTGGGCTATCCAATCCCCGAGAAACAGAAAGATTTTGGTGTTCAAGCTTTATCTTGTCCTTCAACCCAACTTTTATTTAAAAGTAATTTTTCTGCACTGTGAAGGGAGAAAGTGATCAGCTAGGGACTGTCTGTCACCGAGCAGGAGGCTGCGTCCCGCGGGGGAAGATGCTCACTGAGATGCTGGTGTGCTGAGTATCTCTGCTCTCCCAACAGAAGCACTGGATTGATGACCTTGATGACCCCCTGCATCCCAGGGGGGGATTTGGAGAGCAATCAAAAGGAGTAACTCATGCCGTGCATTCATCAACTGAACTGAATCCCTCTTCTGGGAGGCCCAGGAGCCCCTTTCCATGCGTGGCCAGATTGTGTGACGCAAGCTGCTTCCAAGGTCTCCTTGCCCGGATCTGGTTTTTTCCCATTTCCCTGAATCGCTTTGGCACGGCCTGCTATGAGGTCCATTAGATTCAGCTCTTTACAAGTCTGGCTGGGAAACACCTCGGGCAGATGGCACTTTTTGAGGAAGAGCAGGGACAGGGCAGATCAAACAGTTATTCAGACTCGAGGTTGCTGCTCTGTGCATTGTTTTTGCCTTTATGGAGATCATCCAAGGAGAAGCATGAGGTATAATGGAAAGAATTTGAGGCCTCAACTTCTCGACAACACATCTTCACGGAGCCTGGAATCAGGAGACCTTAACTCTGACCTTGACCTTCCTGCTTATTAGCTCAGGCAAGTTGCCCACATCTCAGTCTTGGTTTTGTCAATTGTCAGAAGGGCCTGGATCGGCCTTTCTTGCCTAATAGGGTCACTGGAAGGATTTGGTGAGATGGCAGGTGTGACGTGGCTTGGGCAGGTTATACGGGAGGAGAGGTAGGCCCTGCAGCCCAGTTTTGCTCCTGATGGCCAAAACTTTTTACCATGACACCTGGATCCTGAGATGTTTGAAGGGCTAACTTTGTTTTGTGGGCATTGGTTTCAGCAATCATTTCTCATTTCATTATACACCTCTTCTCTTCTTCTTTCACTGGGAATCAATGAAAATGGTCAGCATAGCTCTGAAATGGCATTTTCTTTGACCTTACAGAGGTACATCCTCACCAACGCCCGAATTTCTTTTCTGACCGAAAGCATTCATCTCTGTTTATTGGAGAGTTCCACCACCCCCTCCCCTCTGGACTCCCCTCCAAGGAAAACATATTTTCCATCTTACTCTGGAAAAGGAGGGTTCGCTTTACTGAATTTTATATCCTGCTCAGTGGGATGTTCAAAATATCTGATCATGTTCTCTCTTTACAGTGTAGAAAACGGTGCTTTTAATGAATGGTTGGCTCAAAGGACAGGTAAAGGTTCAACACACAAATCTTTGTCACTGGGGGATGGACGGGAGTCCAACACCTGATCCCAGGCTCCGGGTGCGGGCTCTGTCTGGGACATAGAGATGGTTTATTGCAGTCTCTTCATTTTGCAGTGGGGAAACTGAGGCCCAGGTGTTTCTCCACGTCTCCGCCCTTTCTCTCTAGTGCATGCTTATATCTGTGACTAGTGCTGCTTATGTGCATTTTAGTTCGCTACCAACAGCGAGTGCTGGTGATAGCGAGAGAAGCTTTCCCACTGCACAAAAACTCAACTCTAAGAAAGAGCTTACTTTCCAGAGGATAACTGAAGATGGTCTTATCACCCCTCTTTGAAAAGTGAATTTTCAGTAAATGGCAAGGCCTCTTAATGAAACACAAACTGGAAAAGCTGATCCATAAAAAAGAAATAGGTTCTGCTCATGTCGGGGGTTGGAAAGTTCTCACTCTGTATTTTCTGGATCCTTCCGCTTTTGCAGAGGGGCTTTTAAACTTTTCCATCTTAGTTCTGAGAGAGTCGGGGATCCGGAAGCCACATGCTGTGTGACGTTTCTGCTTCTCTGACATAAATCCTCTCTTTCCACTGTCTCCTTGCCAGTTAAAAGTGACCTCTAGCCACTGACGGCTTTTCCATCCATGACTGTGCCAGAAAAGTGTTATTTTCTTGATTATTTTCCCTCTTCGTGGATTGGCTTGGCCCTTTCTTCTTCATTCTCTTTGTCCTTAAGGCAATCTGCAAAAAAGCCGTCTATTGTTTTTGCTTGTTCTTAGGAATTACATCAAGAAAAGATGCCGAATAACAGAGTCTTAGAAGTTTAGGCTTCATTCATTTATTCTTTCATTATTTATTTATGTATGAATACATGTGTTGGCTTACACAAGCTATATTGACTCTTTAAAAATTAAAAAAAATTATATATAATTTATTTACCATAAAATTCACTCTTTTAAAGCATACTATTTTTTTTTTTTTTTTTTTTTTTTTTAGGGTATTCACAGAATTGTGCAACCTTCACTCCTATCTAATTTCAGAACACTTTTACTCCCCAAAGAAACTCCACATCAGTTAGCAGCTGCTTGCCATTTCCCAGCCTATGGCAAACAGTAAAACAGAAAGTTCTCTATGGATTTGCTACTCTGGACATTTCATATACATGGAATCATACACTATGTGGCCTTTGGTGACTGGATTCTTTCACTTAGCATGATGTCTTCAAGGCTCATGCATGTTGTAGCATGTATCACTACTTTTTCCCTTTTTATGGCCAAATCATATTATGCTGTAGGATATACTGTATTTTGCTTATCCACTGATCAGTTGATGACATTAGGGTTTGTTTCCACTTTTTGGCTTCTGTGAACGAATAATACTCACTTGTGGACAAGTTTTTGTGTGGACATATGTTTTCATTTCCCTTGGGTATGTATCCAGGAGTGGAATTGCTGGGTCATATGGTAATTCTATCTTTAACTTTTTGAGGAACTGCCAAACTGTTGCTCAAAGTGGCTGCACCATTTTACATTCCCACCAGCAGTGTCAGAGGGCACGAGTTTCTCCACATTTTTGCCAACGCTTGTTGCTTTCTGCATTAGGATTATAGCCATCTCTAGGGGTGTGAGTGGTATCTCATTGTGGTTCTGACTCTAGGCTTTATTTTAAGGCCAGTCCACTGGTTCACTGCCCCTTAGCCACCCTTCTCTTGATCCATGATGTGAGAACTTGGTTTTGAGTATGCTTTCCTAACCCTGCATGGGGACATCTGATGTGAAAAGTACAAGGATATTCAGAGAGATGAGAAAGATTCATCGAAATTAGGGATGCCCCAGAAAAACGGGGCTCTCTGCCCTCCCACAGAGGGTACTCTGGGATTCACTGTCTCTGGGGTTCACTGTCCCTGGCTGGCTGGAATGGCCACCTCCTTTCCCTTTAGGGCTCCCTCTGCTCCTCCAGATGCACTGCTGTCTCACGATAGGCCCCAGAGTGAATCCTGTTTTGCTGTTGTTTATGACCACCCTTCATTCTGCTTTATGGTGGGTGGGCAGGTAAGTGGTCTTGTGCCATGGAAGGAAGTTGCTGGTGGCCTTGTAGCCTCTTTGCTCCAGTGTCCTTCTTCTGACACCTTCTATAGCCTGCCAGGCTGGGGCAGTCTCCGCCAAGGACCGGGGATCTCCCAGGCCTGTCTGTTCCTGCCTCAGATGGGCATCCCCCCTCTCCATAGGCCAGGGTAATAAAACGAATCACATCCTGCATTTATAGCTTGCAGAGGCTTTACTCACAGCTGCTGTCTCCTGGGACCCTCCCTCTCCCTCTGTAAGATCGATAGGGTGGGGAATATCCCCCACTCCCCATGAGGAAATTGCAGAATAGAGAAGTGCAGTGACTTGACCAAGGCCACCCAATTCATACAAGGCTGAATGAGGACTCAGACCCTGGTCGTCTGGCTCCCTGGACAGCATGTGTCCTGCTTGGCGTGTTGCTGGGGGCCTCAGGTGTGATGCATGGTTTCAGTGTGTGCACTGGATCTCAGGCGACTCCATCCTTGCTTTCCGGATGCTTCTGACATCACAGTGATGAACACCTAATAAAACTGTGAACTGAGAATGGTGCTGGGTGCCTGGGGCTGCACTGATGTGGGTCGGGGGAGGGAGATAACAACGGAAGGCTGAGGTCCTGCCCAGTGCCATCACAGTATTGCTCTGTGTAATCTCTGCGGTTTCCACCACTACGAAACCCTGTTCATTCATCCATACAGTCATTCACTCATTCTGCTGGTCTTTAGGAGGCCACATGGTAGGTCCTGGTCTAGCCATTAGAACTGTAGATATGAGCTCTATTCTTTTTTTTTTGTTTAATATTTATTTATTGATTTAGACTGCACCGGGTCTTAGTTGCAGCATGCAGGATCTTCTTTGCGACATGTGGACTTCTTAGTTGCGGCATGCGGGTTTCTTAGTTGCGGTATGCATGTGGGATCTAGTTCCCTGACCAGGGCTCGAACCAAGCCCCCCTGTGTTGGGAGTGTGGAGTCTTACCCACTGGATGACCAGGGAAGTCCCTGGGCTCTATTCTTAAAGAAGTTGCCATCTACTGGGGAGACCCACAAAGAAAGGTTTATAATAAAATGTGATCATTTCTAGATGAAGGCTCAGGGGCAATAGAGAAGAAGAAATCTTGACAATCTGCCAGAGCCGGTCAGGGGGAGGCTTCCCTGAACAGGTCTGAGACTTGAGGGCCTTAAAGGACCGTCATGATTTTGCCCTGGAGTCTGATTGTGGGGTGGGCAGCAGGAGGTGGTGTCCAGGCAAAAGAGAGGCATGGGTGAATGGGCTGAGGCATGTGGAATTTGGTAAATAAGAGTCTGGTATGCTTTAGAATGTACGAGTACATTAGTTTTGCTTGGTATAAAAAAGAGTTTTGGAGGGAAGGGTGTAGGGGGGAGTGTGGAGGGAAGGTGAGTGGGAAGGGTGAGGGTTGTGGTGAGGGCCTGATACCCATGTGTGTCATCCTGTGGGTGGGGCGGGAGTGGTGCTCCCTGTTCCCTGAGGTTGAAGGTGAGCCCTAGTTACCTATTTTTTTTCAGCTCCTCTCCAGTCTCTAGCCCCTTCTGTTTACCGTCAAAGTTCAGTGAGAACTCTCACAAACAGTGCCAAGAGACTCCACTGTGAGAGTGTGTGGCCCAGCTTGCAAGGGGGGATTTAGGGCCGAGGAATCTCCTTTGCTAGAGAGACAGGTCTTGGAAGGCTGGAGGAGGGTGTGACAGAGCCTCTGTTGTGCAAGGGCAGCTCTTATGGAGTGTGAGTCTTCGGGGCAGGGAAGTTCTAGTGAGGTACGTGGAGGGAAGGGGTCTTGGACTCTGAATTTGGCCTATAGTGGGTTTTTTTTTTTTTTATAATTTTTAAGTTTATTTTAAAAAATAAATTTATTGGGCTTCCCTGGTGGCGCAGTGGTAGCGAGTCCGCCTGCCGATGCAGGGGACACGGGTTCGTGCCCCGGTCCGGGAAGATCCCACATGCCGCGGAGCTGCTGGGCCCGTGAGCCATGGCCGCTGAGCCTGCACGTCCGGAGCCTGTGCTCCGCAACGGGAGAGACCACAACAGTGAGAGGCCCGCGTACCGCAAAAAAAAAGAAAAAAAAGAAAAAAAAAAGAAATTTATTTATTTTATTTTTTGGCTGCGTTGGGTCTTTGTTGCTGCACGCAGTCTTTCTCTAGTTGCAGCGAGCGGGGGCTACTCTGTTGTGGTGTGCGGGCTTCTCATTGCGGCGAGCAGGGGCTACTTTTGCTGCGGAGCACGGGCTCTAGGTGTGCGGGCTTCAGTAGTAGCACATGGGCTCAGTCAGTAGTTGTGGCTCGCTGGCTCTAGAGCGTAGGCTCAGTAGTTGTGGCGCAGGGGCTTAGTTGCTCCGCGGCATGTGGAATATTCCCGGACCAGGGCTCGAACCTGTGTCCCTTGCATTGGCAGCCACATTCTCAACCACTGTGCCACCAGGGAAGCCCCCTGGCCTATGGTGTTTGAGTTCTACCTTCACTGCTGGACAGTAGTTTCCATTTTCAGAGGAGTCACAGGTTTTTTTTTCCCTTTCCTTCCTTCCTTCCTTTTTAAAAAACTGTGTTAACATATACATAACATAAAGTTTTCCCCTTTAACCATTTTTGAGTGTACAGCTTAATGGCATTAAGTATATTCACGCTGTTATGCAACCATCATCCCCATCCATTTCCAGAGGTTTTTCATCTTCTCAAACTGAAACTCTGTACCCATTAAACACGAACTCCCCCTACCTCATATAAGTGGAATCATACAGTATTTGTCCTTTTGTGCCTGGCTCATTTCCCTTAGCATAGTATCTTCAAGGTCCCTCCATGTTGTAACATGTGTCAGAATTTCATTCCTTTTGAATAATATTCCATTGTATGTGCATACCTACATTTTAAAATCTACTCAGTGGACATTTGGATTGTGTCCACCTTTTGGCTATTGTGAATAATGCTGCTATGAACATGGGTATATAAACATCTATTTGAGTCCTTGCTTTCCATTCTTCTGGGCATGTACCCAGAAGTGGAATTGCTGAATCATATGGTAATTCTGAGCCACAGTTTTCTGATCTGTAATACGATGTTTCAAGGTTACTGAGGTGGCTTAAATTTGATAGAGTGTACAAAGTCCTGAGCATGTGCCCGGCTCATAATAAATGTTAAGTCCCTTCCTTCCTGAAAGGCCCCTTCCGTCCTTTCCTGAAAAGTTTACCCTTTAAAACAAAAGCCATTGAAACTATTTTGATGAAAAATTTCTCTCCAAAGTTAGCGCACACTTCCTTCTAAGTGGAGGAAACAGAACGTCATTTAACCTTTCTTTATGGCCCAGGGTTATTATTTTGAGTCCATGTCTTAGCACTGTGCTCACCTTCAAAGTGGTGGGCCTTTGACAACTCCCACAAATGGTCTCTAGCTGTTGGAAATATTTGTCTCTGTTTCATCATTCTCTGCCTCCTCCCTTCCTGTCTGTCCCCTCTCACTTCCTGGTGCTGTTAGTGTACCTGACTGTGGTTGTCACCCTCCCTCATTTAAGTTCACATTTCAAGCCTTCCTTCTGCTTGGGGACCAGATGATTGAGATCCTCATAATTCTATGAAAGTAGGAAGATACAGACCCTGAATGAGAATCTATAACCACCTCTCCCACGAGCAATTTATTTTGATTGCATGGAGGTCCTTCATGGACATTTGGTGGAGTTTGAGTGAGGGGATCAATGGCCAGATTTAGATAGTGAGGTGTCATTGCCTCTGGGAAAGTCACGCCAAGGAGGAGGTGAAAGCCAGGTGAGTACTCTGCCAGGACTGAAGGGCAGGTGGCCAGCTTCCATCTGGACAGTCTCAGAAGGCTTCCTGGAGGAGGGTGAAATGGACCTAGTTGGGGAAAGAGGAGGTGAAGAAATGTGTGAGAGAACCTGCCTCCCTCCTATTGAGAATCAAGGGAAGCACAGAGCTAGGAAATGGGCCACTGGCTGCCCCTCAGGCTCCAGGGTCACCAGGCTTTGAACACTTATTCACTGTAGGACTGACCATCTGACATCTGACCATCTCCATCCTAATCCCCTCACTTTGCAAGTCTGGCATTTACCATAGGAAATATTAACGTTGTCTTCATTTGGTCTCTTTTGGTATCCGATATCTTATGTGTTTCCCAAAGACATTTTGTTCAGTTGTGGAAAATGTGTTGAAACTGCTCTCTCTTTGCCTTGAACCTGCATCTTGCGTCAGGTCTCTGGGCTGTGGAATTTGAGCAGGAGCACTTGGGCTGGCCCAGCAAATACTTCAAAGTCTCCCTTCCTGATGAGTAAGGAGCCAGAATGCCAGTTATTATCACTGTTATTTAACATTGTTCTGGAAGTCTTAGCCAATGTAATATGACAAGAAAAATAAGAAGAAGTAAAACTGTTGGAAAGGAAAAACAAAATGACTGGCATTTGTTAGACGGTTTACCTTAAATAGTCACGGGAATTAAGTGAAGAAGATATTGGCTCTAAGAAGAAAGTTTATTAAGATGACCCAGTATAAAAATATGTATTCAAAATTAAGAGCCTTCCCATATACCAGAAATAACCAATTGGAAAATATAATTTAAAAATCCCATTCACAATAGCAACACAAAATATAAAGTAACTAGGAATCACAAGAATACATTTTTATGTTTTGGACCTAAGAGAAGACTTTAATAAATTTTAAAAGTGCTATGTGAATGAATAGAAAGACCTAATACTTTAAAGAAGCAGATTCTTTAGAGGTTAATTTATAAATTCAGTGTGATTCCAACCAAAACTTCAAAATGTGCTTTGTTTTTGTTTTTTTTGGATACCTGACTGAATGATTCTGGAGTTCTGGTGGAAGAATTAATATGTAATGAGAACTAAGAAAAATTTTTTAAAAGCATAATGAAGAAGGGGAGGAGACCACTATTGGCTTGATATTAAAAAAATTATAAAAATATAATAATTTAGGTGGTATGGTACTAGCTCCAGAAGAGACATATATATCAATAGGAAAAAAAGGAAAATCCGTAAGTGCCAGCTGTATTTAAGTATTTAGTGTATGAAAAAGATAACATTTCAAACTCATGGTGAAACTATAATAGAGTTGCAGTATTATGCTGGAATAGTTAACTATTTGAAAAACAAAGAAAAGTAAGCTCCTCAAATCATATGCCAGAATACCTTCTAGATTTTGGGTTAGAGTTAAATTTAAACAACAAAGTCAAAAGAGAACCAGGAAAAAATACAGCCAAAGAGTCATAGGAGATATTTCATCAAAGGCAGAAATCAGAAAAGATGGAGACACTTGACTGCATAGAAACTAAAACCGTTATCAGAGTAAAATAGTTAAAAGAAAAACAAGAAGTAGGAAATTTTATTTGCAATATATATATGACCTAGGGTTGATACATTAAAAATATGAAATCTTAACATTTTAATAAAAAGATGAATGCTTTAATAGCAAAAGTAAAGGGTATGAATGAGGTATTCACAAAAGAAGACATAATTCTACCACTAAATTTATGCAAAAATATTCAACTGAAATATTAATAAAAGAAATACAAGTTAAAATAACAATAAGCTAAGTTTTTGTCTACTAAATTTTCAGATGTTAGAAAGAGTTCTAACATCCAGTGTTGTGGTGAAATGGGCACTCATAGACTGCTGGCAGGTGTTTACATTGGTATGGCCTTTCTGGAGGACAGTAAGGCACTATCTAACAGGAGCTTTAAAAACTTATTAGCAAAAACTATTCATACTACTTGACTCAGAATAATCTATGTGCAAGCATTTAGTTCTTTGTTTGTTTGTTTCTTTTTTAAAAAATAAATTTTATTTATTTATTTATTTTTGGCTGCGTTGGGTCTTCGTTGCTGCGTGCAGGCTTTCTCTAGTTGTGGTGAGTGGGGGCTGCTCTTTGTTGTGGTGCACGGGCTTCTCATTGCGGTGGCTTCTCTTGTTGTAGAGCACGGGTTCTAGGTGCACGGGCTTCAGTAGTTGTGGCACACGGGCTCAGTAGTTGCAGCTCGTGGGCTCTAGAGCGCAGGCTCAGTAGTTGTGGCGCACGGGGTTAGTTGCTCCGCGGCATGTGGGATCTTCCCAGACCAGGGATCAAACCTGTGACCCCTGCATTGGCAGGTGGATTCTTAACCGCTGCGCCACCAGGGAAGCCCAAGCATTTAGTTCTAAGGATGTTCACTGCAACATTATTTATGAGAAAAAATTAGAAACAACCTAAGTGACCAAAATAAGTGATTGGTTAAATTATGGCCACTTCTAGGACAAAATATTATGGAGTCATTAAAAGCCATTGTAGGAAATATTTTTTAATATGGATATGTTCACAATATATTGATGGAAAAATGCAGGCCTTGATCACTACGTCCAATTTGATTCTACTTTTTTTTTTAAAAGAGTTTAGTGAAGTACAATTTATACTATAAAATTATGATACTATTTTCATAAAGAATATATATGTGTGTGTATAAGTGGGTAGGAATAAAGATTTTATAGGCACACATCAACATATTAATAGTGACTTTGGGTGATGGAATAATAAAATTTTTTTCCTCAATTTTTTCTGGTTTTCCAAGTTGTTGGCATTTAAGTGCTTTCACGCTTAAAGGAGTTTTATCAAAAGAAAATTCCCTTGGAGCTGTCCTTTTCATCTGGGTTGCTGTCTCTTACCCCTGTCATTCCTGGGAAGGAAGAGAACATAATGTGAGGAAGTATTTGAATTTATGTACAGCCGTGCGGGTGGTCTTTGTGTAGGACCTGAACTCTCCACCATCGACACAGTTATAAAGTGTAATTAAGGCTCCCTGAACAACTGGGTCCCTTATCAAGCTTAAACCTTGTTGTCCAGATACATTGGCTGTTATTCAGAGTCTTATTAATCGGGGGAAAAAAGACCCATTGAATAGCCAGCCCTCAGCCCAAAATGGGGAGCACATCATGGTACAAGGGCCATGGTTCAGACTCCAGAGATGTTATGTTATGTTTTTGAATTCAGTCCAGGTTCCTAGGAGGAAAACACCCATCAATTATGTTGGCTCTAGATAGATCCCAGTCAACATATGACATCACCAGCTCTTATTTCCCTGCCCGCCTTTATTTGGAGGGGATGCAAGGAGAATTGTGCAACGTTGGAATAAACAGAATAGAGCCCAGATTCCTTGTGCTTTTGTTTCTGGGTTGAACTCCAGTCTGATAGCTGCTGTTTTCTTCACCATAAACAGTGAGGCTGTGTCCTAGCAGCTTTGTACAAGGGAGGAATCATTGTTCAGTTGCTAATTAGAACCCGGTGTTTACGACAGTTCTTGTTTGAACTAGGTGCTCTCGCCTTTATTATGTTACTTGGTGTGTGTCCACACGTGAAGTCGTGCATTAGAGTAGGTGTGAACCTCACACTACTTCAGTCCGTATTTTCACGGAAGGATTATTGTCATTAGATCATAGGGTTTGTTTGTGTATCTGCTTCAATAGGAGCGCAAACCTGACCCTGTTTGATCAAGTTGCTCGTTGTCCTTTCCTGTTATTGACAATGACCTTGGGCCTTGGGCTGGAGCATTTTGACATAGTTCTTCACATTACGTATGTCAGTACGTATGTACGTATGTTTCTGTCGGTCTCTAATTAGGAAGCTGCAAGTCCTTGAGTCTCTCTCATCGGGTTCTCTTCCCAACAAGGAACCAGCAGGAAGGAAAACAGACAGACCCAATCTTTGCACGTGAAAGCCTTGTGGTGTGACTTTTATTTTTTCATGATGTTCCGAACAGCCCTGTAATCTCTTATTTTTGGCAGGCCAGTTCAGAATCTGTGGTCTGGTAGTCCCAGGCAACCAAAAGCTGAGACAAACAGAGGAAGTGTCATTACTCACATGTTTCCCCAGCCACCTCATCTTGGCCTGACGCAGCCAGCTGCCACCCCTCTTCGAGGTGGAGCTGTTCAGAGCCGAGTCTTCCCTAGCCCCAGACGGAGTCCCTTTTGGTTGTCCCCCCAACCCCTAGGGTCCCCCCTCCCTCATTACCTTCCTGCATGCTTTCCGTAATTTGTTTCTAGTCTGGAATTTATTTATGGCAGACCTTGTGGTGAAAACTGGGAAGTCTCTTCCATTTTTTTAAAGCAGCCTGGAGTGGGACTTCCCTGGTGGTTCAGCCGTTAAGAACCCATGCTTCCACTGCGGGGGATGCAGGTTCGATCCCTGGTTGGGGAACTAAGATCCCACATGCACGTGCAAAGATTGGGTCTGTCTGTGTTTTTGACTGCATGGTGTGGTCCAAAGTCCACAGGAAGTAGGATAGGGAGCTCACCTCCTACCCCTCTGCCCCTATCATACGCATGCAGGCACACACGCATGCATGCACACGCATGCACACACACACACAGGCATGCGCATACCCTCTGGTCATCATCCTGGTACCCAGGGCCTTGTGTCTGGTAAAGGATGCTAATGGAAGGGGGTGTGCTCAGGAAATCTGCCCATCCTTCGGGCCTGTGCTTCCACCTCTCAGGGAACCCACCTCCTGCACCTCCCTGCGTGGAAGGGGAAGCGGGAGAACAGGGTCATCCATCCCAGCCTGGAGTTACCACAGCCCTTAGGGTTTTGAAAATACAAATCGTTTCAATATTCTAAAAGCCTGCCGAGATTCACACTGCAGTGATGTTTCCAGGATAAGATCAGGTTTCTTTGCTTGTGATTGGAATTACATGGACTCTGTTAATGATGATTAGTTTGTGTTTTCTGCTCTGCTTGGCCGTTTTTCTTGCGTTTGATTCATAATGCAAATGGATACATGTCTTCATGCCTAAGACATTCCATTTGATAGGAAGATTGTTTCCATCATGCTGTTCCTGGGGTTGGGAGCCGGGTGGGGAGGGTGATTCCCTGGGAGGTGAGAAGTCTATATTTATATCTCTTGACAGAGGGTCTCTGTGATTCTTCCTGCTCTAGCATTTACTGTCTTTTATTTTACGACCCATGCCTACTTGCTGTATAAACAGGACAGATTTGTTTTGCTTGTTTTAGTCTTATTTCGTTTTATGCAGAAGACTGTTCAGCTAGATGAACACTTCAAAGTTCTAGTCCTTTCTTGTGGCACTGGGAACCTTGGACCTCCTTCTCTCAACAATGCCTTTATCTGCTCCCTTCCCGCACTCTGTTACCCCTCATGGGTCCTCCACCCCCGCTCCCCCCTTCCCTGCCCCTGCCACCTGGCGCGCCAGCAGCCCTGGAGGGTGCCCTCAGCCTCCTAGATTCTGTGCCCCTGCGACGCCCGAGCCCTGACCCCCCTCACATTCTACCTCAAAGCACCATCGAGCATCTGGAGAAGACTGACTTTGTGCCAGGACTTAGGCCAAGCAGCCTTATATGCTCAGGATGATCCTATTTTACTTTCAATGTATTTAATGAATGTTTGTAGAAGACCTACTCTGCCAGGCACTGGTATAAGCCTTTTGGAAACACCATTTCATAACAACCATTTGAGGAGGTACTGTTATCTCCATCTCACAGGTAAGGAAACTGAGGCCCAGAGAGGGTGAAGGGTCCTGAGTTGTACAGCTAGTGGGTGGCAGAGCCCGGGTGCCAGTGTAGGCAGTCTGACCCCAGAGTTCATGCTTTTGACCCCTATGCTATGAGGTAGCCATGGTTGCTATAGTTATTTTGCAGATGGGGAAACTGAGGTAGGGGGGTGGGTGGTTTAAGTAACTCGCCTAAGGCCCTAGAGATAGTTAGTGGCACAGCCAAGATTCAACTCCAGACAGGAGAGCTTGGAGCCCGGGCTCTGAACCTGTGCACGCTCTGTGGGGTTTCTGGCACATTCAGCGTGGACGGTTATAGCCCTGGAGATCATTCCCACCCAAAACTTACTGGTTCCAAAAACTTACTGGTGCTCTAACATGTTTTTCATGAACACGAGTGTATTTAGCCGGTGGAGTTGAGGCCCAGTTGTCCGACCAGGGCATTTGAGAGGCAGCCAGCTCGAGGGCCCGTGAAGTCCCCGTCCATGAGAATCCCCAGGACTTCAGACGGCTTAGAGGAATTCCAGGATCCAAACACGTGCCTGAAGCAAACGTTGTGTTTCTCCCACCGGTACATGGGTGTGAGGTGCCATAAAGTTGGCTTGTCTCCAGGCGGAGACTCAGAATGCCTGTCTAATTACAGGAAACAGAGCCCTCTCCAGCAGTTAGCCAACGATTTCAACATCTCTTGGAGAAATTCTACATGAGCCTGGAGTTGGAAGCTTTGATTTCTAACGAGTTTGGCTGGAATTTTCACCTTTGGCTTTCCTTGCCTTCTCCCTGGGCCACGATTTCATCATCCTGCTTCGGAGCTGGCACTTCCTATTAAGTGTCGGTCTGTCTGTTTGTGAGCATACATGGAGCTGAGAGAAAGCACAGCTTCGGTCTGTGCACTTGGGGCCCAGGGGCCTGGGCTGCTGCCCTGCCTCAGTCTTGAGGGCCTAACAAGGCGCCCTTAGCAGGGGATCCTTTTAGGGCTCAGATTGACAAAGCTAAGAGCAGAGATAAGGGGACAGGAGAACTAAGATGGTGGCCGTAGCCATTTCATCAGATCCTGGTTAAATTGTCAGTAACCTCTTTGTACAGCTGGTTGATCTGCTCTCTATGTATTACTTAGTCCCCTACTTAGGTCTTGGAAGGTGGCCATTTATCTGAAACAGAGATGGCCTAGAATAGTGAAAAGAGCTTTGTTTTTTACTCCCTTAAATAGCAAGCAAATAAAATGAAAATACCAGCACTGCCTGGGGTGACATTCTGATGCATGGCTAGAGGCGGTATGAAGTGGTGATGCTTTGGAATGCAGCGGGGTCGTCTGTATTAGGAGCTGTAGTAACTCTGACTCTAGGACCCTCTCCAGAGAAAACCATTTAACATAAGGTGCAAGTTATTTGCGTGAATATGTCCATAGAAACATTATGTATCGTAGAGGAAAACTGGAAGCAGTCTGTAGGTTCAACATAGGAGAATGGTGAAGAAAGTTGTGATAGATCCTCCTTAGAAGAGTTCTCATAAAAAATGGAATTACAAAGACTCTGAGACAGCACGGTATTAAGAAAAAAGCCACAGTTAAGAGTAAGTGGGCCTTTTGAGTACACCCACATAAAACATATGTACATGACAGTTGTGGAAGATGATATAGAAAAAGATGAACCGTTATGATTAAGATGGTGGGATTATGGGTAATATTTTATCCTGCTATAAAAAAAGTAAAGGAAACAGTGCAGATTTTGGATTCAGACCTGGGATTAATTCTGGTACTGGTACATCACTTTATGTGTCTTTAGTGACTCTTGAAACTTCCCTGGGACTCAGATTTCTCATCAGTAAAAAGAACCATTTCTAAGGGTCTCTGGATCTGAACCTTATTGTAGCCATTAACAGTCTCTTTAAGTGGAGTGTGCCGGCCTTGCTTCTATCAATAAGCAATTAGTAAAAAAACTCGTGGGCAATAAGTGCCATCCTTGTGCACAAACCATGGAGTCCTTTAAGCATTCCTGGTGGTCAAGCAGTGCTGCAGGTTTATTGTCACCTTTCGCGGCTTGATGATGCCTTGCCTGCAGGCGCTACTCCGCACATCCATTTCAAGTGAGCGGAGAGCAAACTATCAAGTCCACAGAGGCTGGTTTTGGAGTAAAGCCCTGTCTGGCAAAGTGACTCCACTTCCTTCCCTCCTCATGTCCACCGGTCGACTCTGGTGGGTCCCTTCCTGGAAGGTTGACCCACACGTTGTCTACAGATGGGCTCTCAGACTCTCCACGTCTGCTTTTGATGAGTCAAGGAGAGGATTTCTGCGCATCATTGGGTTGATAAATCCTCTTAAAGGATTTACACATTATAAATGACCCTTCATTGCCACACATAGATTTCATTAGCTCAGCCTTTGATCGTACATGCAGGGAGGCCGTGGGCAAGCTATACCAAGCCTCAAAGAAAAAGGTTTTACAAGGTGCTGACATTTTGACAAGCTCTTACCTGGCACCCCAAATTGAATTTCAATGACCCACATTGGCTGTATCCCCTCTGCCCACCAGGTTCAGTTCGTTAGCTGCCCACTTCAGTGAACTTGCAGATGTTTTCGATGATAGAAAAGGGTTTAGGTTTGGAAAGTGGAGGTGCGTGCTGTTCGTAGATATGCCAAGAAGGTGATGGTTAGTAAAGGCTGTCAAACAAGGCGGGTTGGGATTCGAGCTCTGCAGGCACGTCCCATGGCCCCCATTTCCTCATCTGTGGTGCAAGCATCGTGAACCTACCCTGCCTGCCTGGTTTGAGCATCACACAAGATAAGCCGTGTGAGAGCACTTTGGGGACCACTACAGAGCTATACCGAGGTGAGGTTGATATTGTGGCTCTCAAATAAATACAAACAGTGGTATGAAATTATAAAATGGTATGAAATTAGAAAATGATTTAACTGTCCCTTTCCTATTTAAAAAAAAAATTTCTGGAGGCGTGGATATGTTTCCCTAAAGCGGGAAGCTTTGGTTATGCTTTGTGCTAAATTGTGAAAATGGAATGAAAAGCCAAGAGGCCTTTCCAAGATCATCGTTAGAATCAGAACTAACACTGGGTTTGGAATCTGGGTCTTCTCTCTGCCCTGCTTCCTACCTTTCCTTTCTCACCCTCTGTCTCCAGCTCTGATTCCTGGACTCCCAGGGTTACCTACCTTCCAGCAGCCTGGAAGCAAGGGGCAACCTCATTCCACCAGGCCCAGGCCACGGGAAGGGAAATCTGGTGGGCAGGGGGCATGGGCTGCAGGTGTGGGGAGCTCCAGGCGCCCACTTGCAGCTTCTGGATGGGCAGCTCTTTTGGGGCAGCAGGAGCCACCCTTACAGGTGCTGCAGCATGGGGGTCCCACCTGCTTCTCCAGCTGCTGGTCACGGGGACTTGCCGGAGACCGAAGAGGGCCCGGGTCCCCAAATCCATCCACCAGTGAGTGCTGAGCCCAAGACACAGGAAGAGTCGAGACACAGGAAACTTGCAGAGTGCTGTCTGGAAGCAGGGTCCGTGGTGCTGTGGGTAGTCACACCGAGGTGGTAGGGACGGGGTTGGGATGAACCTGGAGCGTGTTCAGGCAGGGGATAGATAGGGGTGCTGTGGGTGTGAAAGGGAGGCTGGGACATGGGGCGTTGACAGCGATTCAACCCTTTCCAGAGCTTGGCGGGGAGGACGGGACAGGAAGAGAGCAGCAGCCCAAGGATGGAGCAACGTCATTCCTATATGTACCTTTTATTTAATGTTTATTTTAAAAAATTTAAAAATATTTTTTTAATGGACTTTCTTTTTATTTTTTATTTATCTATTTTTGGCCGCACTGCATGGCATGTGGGATCTCAGTTCCCTGACCAGGGATCGGACCCATGCCCCCTGCAGTGGAAGCATGGAGTCTTAACCACTGGACCGCCAGGGAAGTGAAGTACCCTTATGTGTACCTTTTAATGTATTTTTTTCCCAAATAGACTTTAAGTATTTCAGGAGCATGGTTCATTTCCTCCAAAGCTGGCTGATCACAAGATCACTTAAGAGGTTGTTTGTTTGTTTTATAAATACATTTTACTCGCTCCTGCCTTGGCCCTTATTCCCCCCAGATCTGGCTTAATGATTCTACCAGCGATCACTGGATACTGAACCGTTTCCTATGGCTCGACTTACTTCATATGAATATACTCGTTTAGTTTTAAAAACAAGATTACATTAAAGAAAGTTCGGGAAAGAGAGAAATCAGGGGATGACCCCAGTGCCTCAAGGTTCGAGCAGTTAGTATGCCTGCGATCGTTAGGCTAATGACACAGTTCTCTTCTCTGTTTATTGAATTATTGAACTACTTGCTGTCGTTACAAGAAGTAAAGGGATGAGACGGCACTTTGCTTCTCGATGAGCCACCCCTCCCGGCTTGCTTTTGAGCCGGAGTGGCTGAATAGAGGCTCTGGAGTCTCCCATCTGGGGTCACAGTTCACCTCTGCCAGCTGAGGCCACGTTATGGCCCACCTTCCAGAGTTCTGCCCAGGGTCTTGCAGGGCTGCAGCCCAGGTGCTGGGACGTCGCTCACCTCCCACAGGCCAGGCCCTCTGCCCCGTGCGCTCTAAGTAACGTGAGCAGCTTACTCAACCTCCCTGTCCCTCAGCTCCTTTAACGGAAGACTCAGGCCACCATGGCTCCTACTGCAGGGGTCTGGTGTGAGGATTGAGCCGGATCATCCAAGGAAGATGCATAGATTAGTCCTGGACACGTAGGAAGTACTTGATGAATATTCATTATTTTTGCCATTCTTCCCATCTTCAGAGTCTGTGAATTACACTTGAGTTTGTTGTTCCTTTCTTTGGCCAGGGCTAGCCTAAGGCCGGGGGCCCCTTGCCGGCATTCATTCAGGAGGGCTGGGATGTACCAGTCGCCATGGTGACTGGAGGGATGGATGGGATAGCTGTGTGTGACAAGGACTGTGGTGGAGGGTAGGGGTCCTGAGCTGGGTGTGTTCATTCGCAGAGTCCCATGGCTGGGCCCCTGGGAGGAAGAGTGGCCCAGTCCTCGAGATGGCCGAGACCTTGCTTTCTAGAGGCATGTGTGACGTTTGGTCTCTCCTGTGCTTATTGAGCGCCTTCTGTGTGCCAGTCCTCCTGCTTAATTAATGCTTTGGGGGACACAGAGAAGAGAATATGAATGGTAATTGGTCATATCTGACCAGCACCTGGTAGACTACATCGTATTGAATGCTCACAGAAACGCGGTGAGGTGCATTATTATCATCGGTTTGTAGATGAGAAAACCAGGCACAAATTGTTCTAGGGGCTTCCCTGGTGGCGCAGTGGTTAGGAGTCTGCCTGCCAATGCAGGGGACACAGGTTCGAACCCTGGTCCGGGAAGATCCCACATGCCATGGAGCAACTAAGCCCGTGCACCACAACTACTGAGCCCGTGTGCTGCAGCTACTGAAGCCCGCGTGCCTAGAGCCCGTGCTCCACAACAAGAGAAGCCACCGCAATGAGAAGCCCGTGCACTGCAGCGAAGAGTAGCCCCCGCTTTCCGCCACTAGAGAAAGCCCGCGCGCAGCAACGAAGACCCAACGCAGCCAAAAGTAAATGATAAATAAATAAATTTATATAAGAAAAAATGTTCTAGATAGTTCCAGCTCTTAGGAAAATGCTTCCTTGCTTTGTGGGAGAAGCAGTATATTTGTGCAAGGCGAGTAGTTAGCCCTGGAAGCATGTGCTTTAGAGGCATCTTAATACTTCACAAAGGGACTTATGTGGGAGTTTTCCTTATGAAGGAATGTAACTTTGTCTACCTGTTGGTCTTTTGCAGCGTGTTCGTGTAGCAGGCATCTTCGGAGTAGTTCCCATATTGACTCATTTACACCTCACTAGAACTCTGTGGCTTAGGTACTAGTATTAACCCCATTTTACAGATGAGGAATCTCAAGTCCACGGAGGCTGAATATCTTGCCCACAGTCACATGATGAGGAGGTGGCAGAACTGGTCAGGAGCTCAAGCACTGCCTCTCCTATGTGTCCCTCTCATATCCCCGGGCACAGGTGCTTTCTCTTCCCTTTCTGCCTTTTTTCAGAACAAAACTGTCAGGCTGGGCTCCCCAGAGGCTCTTATCTCTCTACCAACAAAAGCCATTCCCTGCTGACTAGGTCACCTGGCATTTCGCTGAGTAGACGCCAGCCCCCCGAAACTCCATAGATAAGCCAGCGGTGGTTTGTGTTGTTATCTCCCTGATGGTTTGCTTTTAATTCAAGTCCATTAATTTATCTAAGATGGAAATGGGCGAGGCCAGCGCGTGCGCTCACACAGTGCAGGGCCTGGAGAACGAGGCAGCGCTGATTCTGGAAGGGGAGGCTGGTGATGGGCAGTTCTGAGAGTTTCGAGGCCCCAGGGAGCGCCGGTGGTGTGTGTACGGACTGCAGGAGATTCTAGACCTGCCCCTACAAGGGTCTGTCTGTGAGGCTTCGGAGAGGCAGGGGGAGGGCCCGAGGGGGGACCCGGCAGGGCTGACCACCCCCGCATCTTTCTCCTGCTTTACCTGCTTCTCCCCCCAGCAGACCTGGAATGTTGTTCTTGTTCAGCCACCTCAATTCCAGAACCGGGACTGCGGTGGTGATTTTCTAGCATCTCTATGTGTTCTGAATACGAAGGGCCCCATGCAAATTGATCAGAAACATTAACCGCTGGCTTTTTGAAAATCTGGGGTCTTGGATTATGTCAGGGCTGACTTCCTAGGTGTGATGTTGTACTCAGGTTAGCGAGACATCACCCCTGGCTGGGGGGGTGTCACTGGGTGGAGGGTCTGAGCATCTGTCTGTGTCGTTTCTTACAACTGCATGTGAATCTACAATTACTATAAGAAGTTTAAAAAATAGGGTCTTTTAAATACTACAGACTCCAAAGAGGTCCTAGATTTGAATTTTCCAGGAGCAGCATGTTTACGTGGTGTTAACACTTTGCCGATATCCAATAAACATAACAACAGGGTACCAAAACCACTCAAGGCAATAAAAAGGAATGAAGTGCTGATACATGCGATAATGGATGAACCTTGAAAACACTATGCTAAGTGAAAGAAGCCAGACACAAAAGACCACATATTGTATGATTCTTTTTATATGAAATATCCAGAGTAGGCAAATCCGTAGAGACGGAGAGCCGATTAGCGGTTGCTTTGGGCTGGGAGTAGCAGAGGTGGGAGGGTGTGGGGAGGGGTAGTTGACGGCTATGGGGTTTCTCCTTTGGGTGATGTTCTACCACTAGACTGTGGTGATGGCTGCGTAACTCTGTGACAAGACTAAAAACCGAACAGGTTAAATGAGCGAATTGGCTGGTATGTGAATTATGTCTCAGTAAAGCTGTTAAAAAAAGTAGGTCCTTTGACAGTTTCAAGAGAAGTAATAACAGTCCTTTGGAAAGAGCTGGTGTCTTCTAAATACAGGCACCTCCGGACGCTGGTTGGAACCCCTCAATTCAGGCCGCTGTCCTGGGACATCTTCTTGGCTGTCTCATAAACCAGGTTCACAGGCCTCCTCCTGAAACCACAGTGGTGTTTCCGATAGCTCATCCCGAGGGAACGAAGCCGCAGCGTGTACCAGATGTTTTGGAAGGTGCTTTCACACGCTTTCTTTTTTTTTTTTTTTGTTTTGCGGTACGCGGGCCTCTCACTGTTGTGGCCTCTCCCGTTGCGGAGCACAGGCTCCGGACGCACAGGCTCACGGGCCCAGCCGCTCCGTGGCACGTGGGATCTTCCCGGACCGGGGCACGAACCCGCGTCCCCTGCATCGTCAGGTGGACTCTCAACCACTGCGCCACCAGGGAAGCCCATCACACGCTTTCTTGAACTTCTTACAGCCCTGCACTCAACGGTAGTTGTTTCATGCCCACGTTTTATATGTGAAGAGAGGGGGATCCCAATGAATATACACAGCAGGGGGGTGAGGCAGCAGGAGTCAGAGTCAGAACTTGGGGTTCACCAACCCCAAAGGCCATCCTTTCCTGGTCCGATGCCAGGCTGGGTTGATGAGCTGTCCGTCAACGTCTTACAAGAGCGGAGAGAAGTCAACTGTCAGGCAGAAGCCAGGCTCTCGTAGGGACAGATGGCTTAGGAAAGTCACCAGGGAAAAGGCCTGTGAGTTCCATGCAAGTCATTTCCAGGCTCTGTCCTCGGAGGAGAATCTCTCCTCCCTCCGGAAATGAGTCTGACACTCTGCCCTGTTCCCTGGAGCCGCTCTTCCCAGGAGAGCTTCTATTTAAAGAGAACTGTGGGAAAACACGTGGAGGCTTTTCGTGGACACGTTTCTGAGCGTCATTAGCTCTTGGAGGAAATGTGTTTATTTCCCTGAAGCCCTCAGCTTTGCCTGTGTCCTGAGTTTTCAAGGGTTCATAACTCTACGAGCTGCTTTTGGATATGGAGAGAACCAGATAGTTTTGGCCAGTGATAATGCTGTTGTGTAGTAAACAGGACCCTGATGGTAAAGTGGGCAGGAGTCAGTGGCGGTTTGGCAGAAGAAATCAGTGGGAAAAGATTTTTCCTCAGGTAGTGATGCTCAGAGTGGAAGCTCCCAGGGAGCTTATTAAAAGTTCAGATTCTCAGGTCCCAGCCCAGACCTACAGAATCCGAAAGTCTGGGGGTGATGTCCAGGAACCTGGGTTTTTTTTTTTTTTTTTTTTTTTGCGGTACGCGGGCCTCTCACTGCTGTGGCCTCTCCCGTTGCGGAGCACAGGCTCCGGACGTGCAGGCTCAGCGGCCATGGCTCACGGGCCCAGCCGCTCCGCGGCATGTGGGATCCTCCCGGACCGGGGCACGAACCCGTGTCCCCTGCATCGGCAGGCGAACTCTCAACCACTGCGCCACCAGGGAAGCCCAGAGCCTGGGTTTTAATAAGCTCTCAAGATAATTTTTATACACCCTGAACTTCAAGGAGCATAGCACCCGATGATCTTACCTATGCTTGGAGTTGAGCAGGAAAATCTGATTGTGTTCCCAGGAGGGCATGTCCTGATCTTACAGGGTGGCGTGGGAACTGGAAGGGAGCATTCATTCATTTGTTGAAAATAGGTATTGAGCACTTCCTATGTCTAGGCACCTACCCCCTGCTCTGAGGGAGTTTACATGCCAGCGACAGGGGATGGGAGGGGGAGAGTCAGAGAGTAAAGTATGGAAATGATGCAGAAACTACTGCACATGGGGGTGCGGCCCTGGGATGGTGACATTTAACCCAATCAGAAGGAAGAGGGATGTGACCCTGGATGGTGACATTTCACCCAATCAGAGGGAGAAAAACGAGATGCCCAAGGAAAGAGCAAGGTGAATGGATTTCCAAAGAAAGAGCACTGCTTGTGCAAAGGCCTGGAGGTCGGGGAGTTGGGCAGGTCAAAGAGTGAAGCAAGGCCGGGGTGGCCTGAAGGTGGTGAGCAGGGGGTAGGTGGCAGAGATTATGTTGGAGAGATGAGCAGGGACCGGTCTTCAGGACCAAGAAAAGGAGTTAGAATTTCACTCTAGAGATGGTGGACAGCTACCAAAGGCTTTTTGGAGGAGGGCAGGTGATGAAGCCAGGGGCGTGACTAGGGAGATACTGCCCAAACTGTGATTGCTACAGAGTCAGGTTTTCGTCCTTTTTTTCTTCTTCTTCTTCTTTTTTTTTTTTTCTTTTTGCCAGGGGCAGGGGGACACAATCTAAGAAGAAAACTTGAAATCACTTTGTCAGAGTTTCTCTGTTAGTATTTTACAGATGGAGCAGACTTGTATTAGAAGTGTATATCCTCATTGGTTTTGTTAGGTAACATTATATGTTATATGTATTACAATACCAGCAATGTATTTACCCATTTAATTACATATACTACTACTTATAAAAAGTAAATTTTGTCAAAAGAAAATTCAGCCTAGATGTCCGTATTTTCAAGCATGTGAAGCCAAGCTCAGTTGATTACAGTTGAGCAGCGTCTGCAAGATTTGATCCACTTCAGAAATCTGAGCTCACTAGCATTGCCTGGGCTGGCATTTTCTTAGCTGAGAACTGCTTACCTGGGTGTAGAAAATCTAATATTTAGAGGAATGATTCATTGCTTTAGGCATCAAGAGTCCTGGGTTTTGTCTTCTTGGTTGCGTAAGTTTGATTCAACCTTGGACACGTCATTTCAGGATGTATTTCAGTGTCTCTGTGCAGGAGATGAGTCATAATCACCATGGTAACTGGGCGAGAGCTCTTCAGGACCTAGGAGAGACAACATGTGCAAAGGCCCTGTGGCAGAAGGGAGGAGGCTGAAAGACGGCCTGTGTGTTTGGAGATCAGAGTGCAAGGGGTAGATGGTCCAGGGTGATTTGTAGAGGTAGGCAGGGGCCAAGCCAAGATCTTGAAGACCTTGTTGGGAACTTTAATTTTTATCTGAAGAGTAAGGGGAAGCCGTTGGAGGATTTAAATCGGGGAGTGACATGAGGTTGACATGCCGTCTCATTGAGTCCTTATAACAAATGTATGGGGTACGTCATATCCCTATTTTCAACCAGCACAGAAACTCGGGGTAGTGGAGATTAAGTAGCTCACCTTGCTGGTGGGGGGTGGAGGCAAGAAACAGACTCAGGTGAGCCTGACTCCAGGGGCCTCTGTCCTCTGTATTAGCCTACCTCAGTAATAATATAACAATAACCGCAGTTTTCAAATGCTTTGAACTCGTAGGATGAAAGATCTCCCTTAAATTACAAAGTGGTATTATGCCACAGAAATCCGAGTGGTGATGAGAGAGTGGATATGCCGGGGAACTTCTAAAAGGCCCCGTCTGCGTGGCTCCGGTCCAGCATCCTCAAGTTCCTTGCCGTCTGGTAGGGGGCGTCTCACAAGCCAGCTATCAACACAAGGAAGGGCTTGCCGGCTCTGGCCCGCCATCTGACACTGCCATTGTCCGTAAGGACTCATTGTCCTTGAAATGTGCCCGAGCTCTGTGCTTTCAGCGGTTTTGAGCTGGGAAATCAGATCAGGGCAGGTCGTGCGTGGTTTCACTGGAGGAGTCATGCCGTGCCAAGTTTCTGCTTTCTCCTTCTTGGGTAGTCGGCTGGCTTAAGTGGATTTTTAGCATCTGGTTGTAGAGATCATCATCTCAATTTTGAACCCAAGAAGCCCTGGTTCAGGGTCGAAATGGGGAAACAGCTGCTGGCCCGCAGCCCTTGAAGCTCCTGTTGGTGACGACGCATGTCTGTTCCTTTCTAGTTGACCATGTGGTTCCCGAGCCTGGGACCAGCCTGCTGGCTGCCTTCGACCAGTGGAGGGAATGGGCCGACAGCAAGTCCTGCTGCGACTACTCTCTGCACGTGGACATCACCGAGTGGCACAAGGGCATCCAGGAGGAGATGGAGGCCCTGGTGAAGGACCACGGTAGGTTGTCCTGCCCCAGCGCCTTCTGGGGACATTTCCTTCTCAGCCCACGAGCTGGCTGAGCTCTGAAGGAGAGCTCTGGGAAGAGTGCTGATTGGTGCCTTCTGCACCCCCGTGCCTGCCAAGAGGGAGGGCTTAGGCTGCAGCTCGTGCTGATTGCAGGTGGCCAGACAGCTAGTCACAGCTTAGTGGTGTGAGCGAACTGTGTGCGCCAGCCAGGCTGGAGAGTGATTTGCTCCCAAAGGATAACATGGATATCCCAGGGAGGATTCTGGGCAGTCTTAGGAGAGAGCCCAGGACCCTGAGTACAGGACTTGAGCAGTCTCTTCCTGCAAACCCAGAAGAATCAGGGTAGATTTGAGGGTGATGAGGCTCTGGGACCACCTGCAGGGTCTGTCTTTGTCCATAGGACCATGTTGGGGAGGAAGATTCTAAGGATGGGGTTCTGAAAGATTCCCAGGGAGGCTGGGGGAAATCTTAACTACCTCAAGGTGCCTCTGGGACTCTCTTGTCCACAGGAACCTTGGGGGTTTGGGTGGTGTTACCAGACCGCATTCATCTTTGGGCGTCTCCTTGACCTTGGCTATAGACTGGAGGTCACGTGGGGTCACCTGTTGACCTCTTTGGATCCTAATCGTCAAGGAAGCATCTATGCTTTAGGGTTCTGGGACTGCTAGGCTCAGAAATGCCATGAGCTATGAGTAAAATCTAGGCATGGATCTGGTAGCTATCCATAGATTTGGTAGAAAAAGCCTAGCATAAAAATCTGGAGTCTTGGGTACATCTCTCTGCTCTTCCAGAAGCTAGCTGTATGACCTTGGGCAAATCACTTAAATTTTATGAGTCTCAATGAGGAAAAAAAATCTCACATGAGGGTATTGGGTTAGATACCTTAAGATTCATTGCAGCATGAAGGTCCCATGTGAATGCAACTAGGTAACCCTTGACCTTTCTCACTTTTGAGAGTACTCAAATGGATTCAAGACTTATAATAAATTTACTCCACATCAGCCTGGAGGGCTCCCATAGCAACTGTTGCCTAGCAGGGGACAAGGGCAGGGATGTCCTGAGGCATTGAACCCAGGCAGCTTCCAGCACCCCCGGACAACTTGAATTAAGCTCCAAGGCAAGCAGGTTGTCAGAACAGTTGTTTACCATT
The DNA here is from genome assembly GCF_949752795.1 of Hyperoodon ampullatus. Taxonomy (NCBI): domain Eukaryota; kingdom Metazoa; phylum Chordata; class Mammalia; order Artiodactyla; family Ziphiidae; genus Hyperoodon; species Hyperoodon ampullatus. The sequence goes on from NC_136919.1 coordinate 116,806,114, forward strand.
GTGATGAATGTTAAGCAGGGTTGTTTGGTCTGGTGCCTCTGGAAGCAAGAACTCTAAAATGCCAGGGTGAGAACTGTGATGTCTGCTTGTCACACTCACAGCCCTTTTCTTGTTAAAAACGTTTCTTAAAAATCAGCCTGGAAGGCAATCGGTTTACCAGAGAAACGACATTTATTATAGATCTTCATCTGCAGGGTCTTCTAATTCATCTTCTTGTTAAAGTCACAATGGTTAAGAGCAACTTTTATTTTTAACTTTTCACTTTTAATAGTGGTAAAATACAACATAGTGTACACTTTACCATCTTCATCGTCTTTAAGTGTGCAGTTCAGTGACATGAAGAACATTCACCTTGTTGTGCAGCCATCACCACCATCCGTCTGCAGACCTTTCTTCATTGTTCCATAATGAAACGCTGTCCCCATTAAACAATAACTTCCCCTTCTCCCTCCTCCCAGCCCCTGGCAACCCCCATTCTCCTTTCTGTGTCTATGAATTTGGCCAATAGGTGGAATCCTACAGTATTTGTCCTTTTGTGATTGGCGTATTCCCCTTAGCAGAATGTCCTCGAGGCTCATCTCCATATTGTAGCCTGTGTCAGAATTCCCTTCCTTTTTAAGGCTGGATAACATCCCATTGTATGGCTGGACCCCATTTTGTTTATCCATTCATCCACAGACACATTTTGCTTCCACCTTTTGGCTATCGTGAGTAATGCTGCTGTGAACACGGGTGTACAAACACGGGCAATTTAAAATTTTGATATAGTTTTAACTTTAGAGAAAATTGTAAAAATACTAAAAAGAATCCTTAGGCACCCTGTTGCCAGATTCGCCAGTTGTTCGTATTTTACCACATTCGCTTTATCATTCTCCCTCTGTCTCCATCTCTGTCTCCCTTTGTCTCTCCCTCTTTCTCTGACTTTCTGTCTCTCTGCATACATATGCGTAATATTATTACTTCCTTATTCCCTTCCAGATTATTGCTTTATCTATTGGTCACGTCTCCACCTCTGTTTTGTCTGTCCACTAGGGGTAAACTCCTTCCTCGTGTACATGGCTTTCAAAGATCGCTTCCAGCTAACGGATTCCCAGGTAAGAAAAGCCTGATCACTGGCATTCGGTATGTTCGAACCACTGCTGTTGTCTTGAAAGCTGCCTCCAATGAATGCTCACGGGAAATGGCTGGTGGATGAAGCCCCTGATGTAACTCCCTTTAGGGAGGGTACAAGCCCAGTGCCCTGGTCCCCCAGGACAGGTGATCCACCAAGCTCTGGAATCAGCCACCTGCCGTGGGCCAGTGTGACGGAGAGGTGTTCTCCGACCCTCTTCAGCAAACCTGGTGCAGAGAAGGTGTCACCAAGAGCTTCTCCTAATTCCAGCCCTTTTAGGTTACGCTGCCTCTGTTAATTACCGAGAGGTCCTGCTCTGCCACTGGTGGCCAGAAACACTGCCCTCGGGCGTGTCAGAAAAGCCGGCCTTAATAGAAGCAGCCAGGGGTCCCTGTGCTGGTCCCTGTGGCTGTCAGGGAGGTGCTGTACTTGTGACCAGGAAGACAGAGGTCCCCGTCTCTGATCCCACCCCCTCCCTCTCTCAGATCTATGAAGTCCTGAGCGTGATCCGGGACATTGGAGCGATTGCTCAAGTCCACGCGGAAAACGGCGACATCATTGCAGAGGTATGTGCTTTCTCTTCATCACCTCCACGTGACCCACGGAGTGAAAGGCAGGCTCGAGAGTGGAGCAGCTTTCATAGCTCAGCTCCGGTGGGGAAAAGCGGAGTGACCCAGTGGGACTGTGCAAAGAGCCTCACTGACAGCGCGGATGTTAGGGGTGCACGTGCCGCTCGGCATCTTCTGTAGGACATGTAGCCTTTCCACAGAGAAGTCCTTCCTCTCAGCGCTGTGATGTGGCTGCCCGTGGATGTCCACATATAGATATTTTACACTGTAGCCCAGGGCTGGGGACACATTGGCTTTCGGCATCCCAGGGGACAGCTGCACATATTTGGGAGGCTGTAACTGATCTGTCATAGCTCGGGCAGCACTGGAAGCAGGGTACCGTGCCCTCTCTTCGTGGGGTCTTGGGATGAGGGCTGAGTGGTCAGCGTGCCATTTAAAAAAAAATTTTTTTTTGTGGTACGCGGGCCTCTCACTGTTGTGGCCTCTCCCGTTGCGGAGCACAGGCTCCGGACGTGCAGGCTCAGCGGCCATGGCTCACGGGCCCAGCCGCTCCGTGGCATGTGGGATCTTCCTGGACCGGGGCACGAACCCGTGTCCCCTGCATCGGCAGGCGGACTCTCAACCACTGCGCCACCAGGGAAGCCCCAGCGTGCCATTTTGATGTCTTGCCCGAGTAATTTTTACCCACGTCTCAGCAGTCAGAGCCATCTGGGGTCCAGCTCTCCCTGAAAGCCTGCTTTTCTTTAAACACTGCAGGAGCAGCAGAGGATCCTGGATCTGGGCATCACGGGCCCTGAGGGACATGTGCTGAGCCGGCCCGAGGAGGTGAGCGTCTGTTGAATGGAATGCATGAGTCCGTGTTCTGGGGCGGGCGCCACCAGAGCCACAGAGAACCCACTTCCTGCCTGTTGAGAATTGGGCTTCTCGGGTGCTGATTTTGGTCCCTCTGAGAAGTCACATCACCCACTGAGAAGTGTCTACACAGGCAAAGTAAAGGGTTAGACTGTGCTGTGGGGTAAAGCAGTATGGCTTGTTTAGCCTAAAGACTCCTGTTTCTGTCTCTAATTCTTCAAGCCCTTTCTTGGGTAGACAGACACAAACAGCTTTTTATTAGCATCCAGCAGTTGGGGTTTTGTGGTTCATAAGCCAGGGCCTCCAAAATCTTACCATAAAAGCTCCTCTAAGTGTCTAGAAAGCAGAAGGGGGACTGTAAGTTTTTCCGTGATAAGTCTGCACAGGGTATAACATAATCATCAGAGTATGGTAGACAGAATCTTTCAAAATCGAGGAGGGAAAATTCAGAGCAGGGTTCTTGCTGGCCTCGGGGTTGAGAGTCACTGTCCTGGGTGGCGAGGCTTGTGAGTGACAAGGGGGTGCTCACATCTTATGTGACAGAGAACCTGTTTTTCTAAATTAGAATCTGTGGCTCTGAATGCTTTTCAGGAGTTGGCTCTTTAATGAAAGGCTCAAGGTCAGGCGTTGGAGGACTTGACAGCTCTGAGCGGAGGATGCTGGGGGTCTCATGGAAATGAATAGATTTTTGTCCTTCCAGGAAAAGAGACAGGCAGAGAGGACAGATAAAATCATCACGGGAATGGATGGTGACTTAAAATTAGGATTTTTCCTCCTGGAAACAGGTGGAGGGAGATGCTGGGTGAGAGGGATATGGATGGGACCAGGGTCCCCAAATCGCAGAACTTTAGGGCCAGGACATCCCCTCTGAGTCTGGGAAGGGGTCACGTTAGGACCCATGGACTCTGCCCCCCCCAGCAGAAAATGGATTCTGAGGGTGTGGCACTGAAGGCGCCATCAGTGGGCTGCCCGGGTCAGGTGAGTTGTCTCGTCTCCCCAGCCTTTTCCCTAGGCTTTGGGGGAGGGAGGGTGAGGCTGGAAAGGAGACAGAATGCAGGAAAGAGGCAGAAAAAAGCAAAGGTAGAAGCCACTTAGAATGCCTTGCACACACTGAGGGCTTACAGTTCCTTTTTCTGCCCTTTTACTGTGTGTGAGCACATAGACACACAGATACACACACAGAGTCACAGACACAGACACGCACACAGATACACAGAGTCACAGACACAGAGACACACACACAGAGACATGCACGTTACAGGTACACACACACAGACATACACACAGAGGCACACAGATACACAGTCACAGAGTCACAGACACACAGACACACAGAGACATGCACGTTACAGATACACACACAGACATACACACAGAGATACACAGAGTCACAGACACACAGAGACACACACACAGAGACATGCACGTTACAGGTACACACACACAGAGGCACACAGATACATACACAGAGTCACAGACACAGTCACACACATACACATGCACACCAGGGTACTTTCATTACCATCTGAGGCCCTGGGGTCATTTCTCTCAGATGAAAGGATGGAAGCTGTTACATTTTCACTATTGTGTGGTCCCTCTCCAGGCCCTGGGATGCAGGTCCTTTCACAATCACCAGCCTTCCCGCGCGCACGGAAAAGCTGAACCGGAGCTGGCACGAGGGTGCAGGAGGCTGAAGTGACCTCTTTAGGCCCCTGTGTTGTTGGCTGCGGGGAGCCCCAGGCTGTGACCGTGGCTGGTGGACAGTGATTTGGGGATGCAGGTCGCGGGAGAGGCAGACAGTCCCAGTAGCCGACGCTAAAAATACCTGAGGCTGGTTTTATACACAAGGGTGCACACACACAAGTGCACACATGTACATGCACATGCACACTCACGCACACGTGTACACAGAAACACAATGTGTGTGCACATTCGCACACATGCACATACATGTACACGCACACGTGCAGACACCATCTCACTTGCACAGATGCTCCGAAGATTCCTTTCTGTGCCTTTGTTTCCCCTTCAAGGCTGGCCTCGGTGATCATTTTAAGCGCATCTCCCTGGATAAAGCTGTGGGCGTGGGAAGGGGGGCGCAGGCATGACGGTGCCCAGACCCATCCTCCTCGGAGGTGGTTGGCCCTGCGTTCAGCCGTGAAACAGTTTTGGGATCAGGCCTTGGAGCTGCAAGGTCTCCAGGACGGGCAGAGGGGTGCCTCTCCCTCCTTTTCCTTGTAAAAGCCCCGCTGGGAGCGAGCATTTCCTGAGTACCCAGAAGTGCCAGACACTGCGTGACAGCCCACATTTCAGCTTCAGAGCGTCCCGTGAGGGCAACGCAACACAGCCTCCAGGGGGCGCCATTCAGTGCATTGCACCGCTGGATCCAGGGGACCCATTCCATTCTGCTGCCTGTGTGTGGTGCTGCCCGGAGGTGTCCTGCGGTGAAGTGTGTCTCGCGTAAAGAAATCACGGGGGTGTGAAGTTTAGCATCAGAGAGCTAGAAAGTGCAAGCAGTATCCTGCCTGCCCTCCCGACCCCCTCAGTGTGTACACACACACACCCCGGAGCCCAGGCTCAGTGGGAAGCCAGCGGGCCTGTGTAACCAGGTGGTGACACCTGGGGCTGGGCTTCATTGGAAAGTGGACTCTCACCCCATCCGGTGGCTGGGCTGGATCAGCTGGGAAGAGGAAGAGGCTATTGTCCTCTGAGAAAAGCAAACGCCCCTCTTCCTGATACCCGGGGCTCCTCGTGAGAGGCTTGTTTCCATTTCAGAGCCTTCCCGGGGCTTGCTTCCGTCTCTCCCACCGTCTGCTTTGCATCCCCAGGTCCCTGCAAACCCCAAATAGAAAGCAAGCCTGCCCTGGGTTTACTGAACAGGCCAAAGCTATCAGAGGAGAGGGGTCCTGGTTGCTATTTTGACCACAAACGTCAAACCTGCTTTTCCACATTGAGGCCCGGGAGACTTCTCTTGTAGCCGCTGTTGCACTGCGAACCTCAGAATCCCCAGTCGTAGATTGGGAAGGCTCCTTTAGGGGCTGGCAGAGCGGCAACGCTCCAACACGGGGAGCTTCTGGCTCCTTGGGAGGGTCCTGTGGTCTCACGAGAGGCTGCTTTGGGCACTTTCTCTTCTGTCTGCTTTCCACGGTCACCTGCCTCTCAGCTGATTCAGAGGCACCGACTCTAGGCCGGGCACAGCATGCGGTGCTTCCCCTGAGCAGGTGCGCTTCTAGGTCAGCCCTGTGAGCTGCCAGGCGCCAGCCACCCCCTTCTCCCTTGGCTGCTGGGGGTGGTTTTTTAGTTCATCGCCAGGGATCTGTGAACAGTGTGTTAAACCCTCTGTAAGAGATAAAGAGGCTAAAACATGGACGCATTCTGAGGGAACTGAGCCTTAGAGTCCAGTGAGGAGATGTCGCCAATGCACAAGAAACAGTTAAGAACATACAAAAATGTAATTCCTTCCTGGTTTTATGATCCATCGCCAGCATCATGATGGTTAACTTGTGCTTGAACCACACCAGACATGTTCTTCTTTCTGCTGCCCTTTCCAACCCAACCGTGCGAGACTGCCAGTCGGCTTTCCCCCAGGTTTCAGCTGAGAAGATTGAAAGGGAGACGATAGGGGATGTGGAAATCTAGAAACCTCCTGTCCGTCAGTGGTACCCAAGCACGTGTTGTGATGGAGTCCTGTGGGGACATCGAAGTGGATGTGAGAAAGTGGTCCCTTCTGAGAGGGATTCCAGACAAGCTGGGGAGGAAGGGGGGAAATGCAAAGTAAGTAGGGGCGTGGCAAGTGATGGAGTTCTGAGCCGGTTACAGCTGTAAGACAGGTGTCTGGGGAGTTCCCTCGTGGGCTAGTGGTTAGGATTCCTGGCTTTCACTGCTGTGGCCTGGGTTCAGTCCCTGGTCGGGGAAGTGAGATCCCACAAGCTGTGTGGTGTGGCACAAAACAAACAGACAAACAGAACACACACACACACACACACACACACACACACACACACACACACACACACAAAGACAGAATTATTGATGGAGGAGGGAACCTCCTAACTGGGCCTTGAGCCGTTGGATGACTGGGGTATGCAGACAGCTGGGGACCTGGGCCGCAAGGGGAGTGTCGTGTACTGACACTTCTGTGCGTGCCTGTATAGGTTGCTTTGCTCCCTGGACCTCGGGGTGGCCCATCTCTAAAATCAGAAACCAGGGCTTAGGTGACCCCCTAAATCCCTGACAGCTCTGTAAGGAGACAAATACAAAATTTTGTGTTTAAAGTGTAATACCGTCGTCATAATATTGAAGCCAGAGTTCACTGTGTGTGAGACAGTTTTTGTTTAATATCGGAGGCATAGACATGTGCACCAGAACGGTACACGTGGATCCTCCCATGGTGCTGGGTGAAACGTGGAGACGTGGGGTTTACATGACCTTCTCTCTCCGCCAGGTGACCTTAGAGCCTCTGCCCTCACTGCAGGCCTGTTGCCCGACTAGGGGGTGGGGAGGGCTCAGAGCTCACCTTCCAGCGGATGTGAGCCAATCCAGACAGGGCCCTGGGACCCAGATGCTCCCAGCAAACCAGTCTTCACAGAAGCCAGTGCTCCAGGGTAGGGCCCCCTAGAACTGGCACTTCTGCTCCATTTACTCCCTAATCAGCATGACTGTGCATTCTGGTTCACCCGGGGCAGTCCTGGTCCCAACCCGTCGTCCCGTGAACTTATGAATAGCGCCTCTGTTGGCTTTCAGAAGAGTCTGGGTTGGGACAGTGAATTTGGACAGTCACCTGCACCCCTGGAAGCCATGCAGATTCTAGTGGCGTCCTGTTTGCATTTCACCCTGTGGACTTTTATGGTGACCGCGGAGATGCAAGACGTCCCTCCTCTGTGCTGCCTGGGCTAGAGGCCCTTGTGTTGCCAACTGGAGCCCAGGAGAGGGGAGGACGATTGTTCAGCTGTGCCAGGAATTAAAAACACTTGGATGTTTAATGAGCTTTTTCAAGAGCTGTTTGGTTCGCCTTTGGGTCTCGAGACATCTCTCTTCACATAGTTGAAGCCCAAGAGACCGAATGTGAAGGCTGTCCTCGTATATTAAATTAGATCACCCCTTAGCGCAGTTGCGGAGCTTCAGCTCTTGGCCGAGCTGCCGTAGGGACTGGTTAGCTAAGATGATTCAGTCCAGAGCGTGGTCATTTCTTATGAAAAGTAGCAGCTCTTTATGGAACAGCCTAGCTTTAACCATTAACCCAAAATGAAGTCACTTATTTGCTCAGTAAACATTTTTGAGCACCTGCTGGGTACCAGGTGCTACCCCGGGAGAACTGCCCGGAGGATGCAAAAAACCAAGGAAGACCCAGTCCCTTGCCTGGAAGGGTTGAAGCCAGCCTTTTTGCCAGGATTCGGGAGGGAGCAAAAGGCTTTCTGAGGTCCTCTGTTGCATTGTCTCACTTGCCCCTTCAGCTGCTCATGCCAAGCACACACTGCTGATTCCCCTGTACGATGTAACAGTCTAAGAACTAGTCTCACCTGCTGAGTCATCCCTTGGGGTTATTTAGCAGTAATCCCTTGGGGTCTTTGGAACATCATTCACTGAAGCATCAGGTTTAAAGCATCAGGTTTCTGCTTAGAGCAGCCCTCCCATCTCCTGCTGAAGGGTGTACCAGTCTGTGGCTGGCGATGATCGGTTTGCCTATACAGCGGGGCCTTTGGTTTACACAAATCTGCCTGCTCCGTCTCCAGAGCCCTGTGAGGTCGCATTGTTTCTTGGATGATGCTGGCTTCATTTGTGGGCGTGGGACAAAACTCAAAACTTCATCACTGAATATTTTGACTGGAGGCCACGCCCCTGGAGTGAATGCACCAAACTGGGAGCCATTCGTTTCCAAGCATGGTGGTTCTCAAACATTAGCAAGTGTAAATATCACCTGGGGTCCATAAGCGCCACATTTCTGGGTCCCACCCCCAGAGCTCCTGATCCTGGGGGTCTGGGGAAGGGCCCGAGGCACCTGAGCACCTGCATGTCTTCCAGACCCCGGCTGATGCTGACCACGCTTAGAACCATCCACAAGGGCCAGGAAGAAATTGCCCCATCCTTTCAACCAATCAATATTGAGTGACACTGGGCAAGTCACATCCCCCGCCTGCAGTGCCACTCAGGGTAGAGCCCTGAGGACACAGTGGTCTCTGGTTCACCGTGGCCTCTCCCGGTGGGAGGAGGGTAGAGACGGGCTCAGGGGACAGACTGAGTGTGGGGACAGTTCTCACGCTTGGATGCTCTATTGCAGGTCGAGGCTGAAGCCGTGAACCGTTCCATCACCATAGCCAACCAGACCAACTGCCCCCTGTACATCACCAAGGTGATGAGCAAGAGCGCCGCGGAGGTCATCGCCCAGGCCCGGAAAAAGGGTAAGTGCTGCCTGCGGTCTGACTGCGCGCAGGTTCCAGAGGGGAGGGGGACGGGGGGAGAGCTGCTTTTCCAACCCCTCCTGCCAAGTGGGTCGCTCTGCTCTCCTCACGTTCCAGCATTAACCTAATTACAGCTGGGCACGGCGGGGAGCTCCAGTTTCTTGCTGTGTTCCGGGGCCGCGGCCACGTTGGCCTCTATTTAAAGCCGCGCACAGCGCAGGGTGGGTGGACGGGCACACTGGCCTCCTGTCCCCAGTTCTGTAGAAAAGTTGGAGTCAATTTGACGCCGCCTAAATGGACCAGGCACATACACGGATGACGTCAGTCCATGCACCACAGAATCCTGGGGAACCTTCGATTGCTAAGCACCGTTCCCCTCCGTGGCTGGCAGTGATTTCCGCCGGGGTGTGTGAGAGAGTCTCATGGGGGCGTAGGATGGGGATTTTGCCCTGGCCGCCCCGTGTCCTGTCCTCCTTGTGCTGGAGCGGCTCTCTGTCGATGATAGCGATATATTCTGGGCTGAGGCTGGTTCTCTGTTCCAGCGGGAAGGTTCTTGGAAACTAATTTACTAAGTGCTGCTTCCAGGAGATGTGCTCTGAGCACCTTAATGCATTATGAATGCAGCACAGCCCTACTGAACCTGCCTTTGACTGTGAGTCCGGGTAATCACACCACGTGGTCTGTGCTTGGGAGTGTAGCTCCACGTACAGAAAGAAAGCCTGATCCTGTTTAGTGGACTTGGGGTGGATCTTGGCTGGATCAGAACATGAGTATCACAGAAGAGTCCTCCCTCCCTCCCTCTTTCTTCCTTCCTCCCTCTCTCACCATTTTCTTTCCCACCCCGATCGCCTCTTTGCATTTCTCCAGCTCGGTGTCTCCATTTCTCTCTTGACTTTCTTCTAGCTTTCTCCTGGTCTCTGTACCACTTTCTTGGTGTCTCTCTCTCCTTCCCCCTGACCCCTCATTCTTTTTTGATTCCTTTATCTCTCCCCATGTGTCTTTCTTTCTCTGTCAGCAAGTGAGCAGTCTGACCTCTCTGGTTTGTTTCTGGTTCTCTGTGGGATGTGATCCACGTGGATCCGGATTTTTTCACTGGTGGGTGAGTTGGTGCAAGACTTGGAACAAATTGCTCAATGACCACTGAGTCAGCCTTTCCCAGGAGCTGCTAGCCTCTAGATGGACCCAGCAATGAATTCCTAACCCCTGTTCTTTGCAGCTCCCCTGGGGCCTTTGTCCTTAGGCTCTTCGTGAAATGGTTGCTGCGTTACCAGTTTTTTGGAAACCTGCCCTCTCCTGGCAGCTAGAAGGAACTGCCTTTTTGAAATGGAACATTCACTTAGAATCAGCTCTGAGGTGTTTCTAGGAGACATGTGGATGATTACTGTCAGTGACCCTCCCTCACCTGGGCCCTTTATCACCCAGGCACACATTTGCAATACGGGAATCAGCCTCAACACCCACCACTAATCACAGAATCGCTGCTTCCACGTAGCGGGGTAGGGTGGACAGCTGGCACGACGTGTGCAAAGGGGAAGTTGGGGGCAGCTTATTTTAGTAACCGTACCATACCCAGATGAAAGTAAGAGATAGAAAGTTAAACGGACATTTTAATATGGTTTTAATATAATTAAACATTCAGTTTAGCAGAATTTATACACCGAGGCCATGTTTTCCAATTCGGATTCTCACTTGTCTGAATTTCAAGATGGAGGTGTCTCAGTTCTGGGGCAGGTGGCACTGGCCCCGCTCTGGGGCTGCAGAGGGAGCTCTGGGCTCCAGGCCTCCCTGCCGGCAGTGCTGCGGCTCCTTTCTGCTTTCTGTGTCTCAGTTTTCCCAATTGAAGATGCAGAGCTGGAGTCCAGGCCGTCTCAAATCTCTGCGACTCAGCCCCCCAGGATGTCGTTCTGTTGTCTTTATGACTTAGACCCTGTGTGTGTACTGGGGGCCGAGCACCAAGAAGGGACCACTT